>NC_092506.1:12996397-14229897 GCF_047511675.1 Marmota flaviventris | reverse complement strand
TTCTCCTTATCCCCATGTGAAATCAGCTTAAAAATTAAATGCATCAAAAGCAGTTTTGAAGGAAAAAAGGAGCCCAAAGAATCAGTCCTAAACTAGGAAAAATACAAAAATGGCTTCAAGCTGTGATGATGGGAGGTTTGCATGCCAAATCAATCTATATGAACCTCCAATTTCTTTTTAAAAATTTTATTGGTCCGATTATAAGAACACAGGCTTGCTTTAGAAAATGTGGAAAATGCATCAAGAACTAAAGAAGCAAATTTTAAAAAAGCATCCTACAAGGCACAGATAATGACTATTAACTTTTTGGTGTATTTCTATTTAATATTACACACCTATATTTTTACAAAAGTGGATTTCTAGTGCTGGGAATGTAGCTTAGAGATAGATCACTTACCCAGCAAGCACAAGGCCTGGGTTCAATCCCCAGTTCTGCCAAAAATGAACAAAGAAAATTAGGTTCCTATGGTAAATACAAGTTTGAATCTTAATTTTGTCACTTATACATATAATGATAAAACTTTCCCTGAATTATTAAATATTATTCTAAATATAATTTTAAGTTTGCTTCATTTTTGTATAGAATATTATAAATTTTGTAGGTCTTAATTGCTTTCCATTTTATAGATTTAATTGGTTTTCATTTTATATTTATGTAAGCAGCAGCCTTATATTTTTCGATTTTGTTTGACTCTGAAAATTTACTGAGATGATGTTTTTGGAGTACACATTGCATGAAATCAAAGGATAAAAACTTTTCAAGACCTTTGTGATACTTAATCATATGACATTCAGAAAATTCATACCAATTTCTTAGGTCAGTTTTTAATACTTGCAAGCAGATACTCTCACTTTCTTCCAGGTGTGGTTCACTGGAATCAGCTTTTGGGGCTGGACCCTCCCATAGCTGTTTTGGAAGATATAATTCCTGGGAGGAGTTGTCCCCAGAGCCCTCTTCACCTTGTTGTTCCTCAGGGTGTGCATGAGAAAGTGGAGCAGGATGTCTGCTGTGAACACCAGAGAGGGATGTGGATTCTACTTGAGAGTTTATCCCGAACTGGGTCACAGGTACCTGAAGATCATGGTTCCACTGGAGAGTTCTGAAGTGGGAGGAACAGTAGCGCCACCTGCTGAGTAGATCTATGAGCAGCAGCCATTATGAAGGTGTGAAAGAGGCAGAGCGCCAAAGGCCTGCGTGAGAACCACCAGTAGGGGGCGCTCACGCAGGCCGTGCTGCCAATCATCAGCGGTTGTCCTTAATACCCTCCTAAGGCTGGGAATCTGAGGTGCTTAGTCAATGAAAACTAATTCTGTGGTTGATCTGTCCCTGTCCTAGCGTGGCAAAATGAAAGAAAATGAAGACAACCAGTTGGGATGGATGGAATGAATGAAATTCATACATTAAATAAGCTACGATTTACCATTACCTTTAACACAGTAAAACACATTTGAGTAAAATGTGTCTTTATGAATTTTCCTTTCTTAAGATACCTTTCACGGGATAAAATCAATATCATTATCTCCTCAGGAGGATGCGTCTACAGGTACCAACCTTTATTCACTGCAGGAGGGTTCCTGATACAGTAATTACTTGGGTGGCTGGGAATCTTTAAAGTAGGACTAAGTAGAGGTCCTACACTGGAAGAAATTCAGTTCAGAAATTCAATCTTATTTAAAGCACTTTAAAAAAAAAAAGAGTGTAGGTTTTAGAAATAAGGCACAACAACAAAAACAACAACAAAAATTCAAACACCGAGTTTGGGAAAGTAAATATTTTTAATTCAATTTGTGATTTAGAGTTGATTGACATACAGCTGACAGATGCCCACCCCAACCCCTAGGCCTTCAGTTGGACTCAGAGGCTGCTTTACTGATGATGGCATTCCTCAGAGCACCTTTAACATCCTTGTTCCTAAGGGTATAAATCAAAGGGTTGAGTAAGGGGGTAACAAAGGTGTAGACCAGGGCGATCTGGCGGTCCTCGTCCTCCGAGGTGCTGGACCGCGGCCGCAGGTAGACCAGGCTGCAACAGCCATACTGCAGCAGGACCACGGTGAGGTGCGAGGAGCAGGTGGAGAAGGCGCGGCGCCGGCCCTCGGCTGAACGGATGCGCAGGATGGCGGAGGCGATGAACACGTAGGAGACACAGATGAGCAGGAAGGGGACGGTCAGCACCAGGATGCCCACGACGTAGAGCACGGCCTGGTGCACGCGGATGTCGGCACAGGCCAGGCGCAGCACCGGGGGCACGTCGCAGAGGAAGTGGTTGATCTCCCGACGGCGCCCGCAGAAGGGCAGGGTGAAGATCAGGGCGGTGAGCTGCAGCGAGAGGACGAGGGCCAGGCCCACGGAGCCCACCACCATCTGGACGCACAGCCTGTGGGTCATGATGAGGGTGTAGTGCAGCGGGTGGCAGATGGCCACGTACCGATCGTAGGCCATGACGGCCAGGAGAAAGCAGTCGGTGCTGCCAAGGGTGACGAAGAAGAACATCTGGGCCCCGCAGCCGGCTAAGGAGATGGGCTTCTGGGCCCCCAAAATGTTAGAGAGCATCAAGGGCACCACCACAGAGGTGTAGCAGATTTCCAGGGAGGACAGAGTGGACAGGAAGAAATACATGGGGGTGCGGAGCGAGCTGCGTGTGCACACCACGCAGACGATGGCTGTGTTGCCGCAGAGGATCAGCAAGTAGAGGAGGAGGAAGAGAAGGAAGAGCAGGACCCGGAGCGCAGGGACAGCCGTGAACACGCGGAACACGAACTCGGCGGGGCCGGACTGGTTGAGCCCAGGGTTCCAAGCCAACATGCCCTCGGCCAAAGGAACCAAGGGCAAGTGGCGAGCGCTGGTTGGTTGAGTGGCTTCACGGCCTGCGCACAACAGGGATTTAAAATCCGAGTTTTGACTTGGAATTACCTATTTACTTATCTGGTTTCCAACCACGATGCTCGGGAATGAATTCATGACAGGGGTCTGGCATGTTTTTCCTTGGAAATTTTTATGAATGGGGTAGACACTCCTCTGTGGAAGATCCTGGTGAGGAGACATGGAGATATTTCTGGTGAAATGTCTTAAAACAAAACAAAACAAAACGTCCTGGTATTTTAAATCCAATTGACAGAGAGTTAATACTTTGCTTGCATTGAATTAAAGAGTTACATAGTTGTAGATATTTTTATAGTTAGATAAATGGGTGCTTCATATTTTGGTAAGCATTCTTATTGAAATAGAGACTGTACACAGAGGAGTTCCCAGATCCTACATATACAACTTTATTTATTTATTTTTGTACAGTAAATATATCACCCTATAACCACTACGAAGGTTAAGAAATAGGAACAATTCCAAGAATCTACAAGCAACCTTCCTTATCTCCTCACAAAAGTAATGACTGTTGCCTTTTATCACAGCTTAGTTTAACTGTGACTCAATTTACATGTGTAAGGACAAAGCAAGGACTTTATTGTAACTGGTTCAACACCTTGTCTTCAGAGGTTATTGTTGTTATTGTGTAACAATACTCTTCTTTCCATTACTTAATGAAAGAACATACCCATTATAGTAGGTTATTCATGAGTTGTTCCTTTATACTCAGATGTTTTGCCTCCATATAATACTAGGCAAACATCTTTTATTCCAATCCTTTCTGATACTTACTCATCTTTTATTCCAATTCTTTCTGATATATGCTCTTCATACACTTCCTTTTATTTAAAAATTTTCTCTAAATTTCCAACCAGGAACCTAAACTTTTGGTCTTGGACAAATTCGAATGACAAAGTACTGAACAGCCAAGTTAAAATTAAATTGCAGCTTTCTGAGATAAGAAAAAGATGGTAAGAAACCTAAAAATGCAATAGAAGGATTGAGTTATGCGTTAGGACAATCAGGAGGATAAGAAAGGGTTTTATAAACATCTGGGAATGGGACAAATGCCCATAAATTAAGCACTTTCAGATTGGAGTACAACTTTATTTTTAACAATAAAAAAAGATCTAAGAGACAATAGAGCGCTGTCTACAAGAGTTTAAAGAAAAACAAATTGTGAAAGAACAGGCTTTAGTGATTTATGTTCAAAAGCAACAGAAAGACTTTTCCAGATTTACAAGGGCTTAGGAAACATATCCTAGCAAATACAATTAAAACAACCCCTCGACAAAGGCTCTGTGTTGCTGAGTGAGTAATCAGAACATATAATTCAGGACTGGGAAAGTTGTAATGTAAAATAATATGCTTTGAAAAAAAAATCACATAGTAAATAATATATTTAACATTAAGAGGTCACTGCAAACAAATAAAAAATTGCCAAGAATAATTATTTAAAATATACATAATATAATTTTTAAAAAGTAAATAAATTATGCGTATTTAAAACTGTAATTTGTATAATTAGGTAATTGATAGAGAGGGATAAGAGAAATAAAAGTATGCTAATGTCCTCAACCTATATAAAGAAGGATTTCCAGAGGTATTTCATTTAGATGTGACTAACGAGAGAAGTATTTACCCAAACGTGTATTTCTGAATAATCATAAATAATGTAAAACTCAGCATACTCATTTTAAACAGTCAGATGATTCTTAAAAAGTAAATATGGCACAGAGCAAAAAGTTGAAAATGAAGGAAAATGTGAGCAAGCATATAAAGTAGCTTCAAATAAGCTGAGAAAAGTAAATATTTCAGCTATGAAAATAAATTTAAATGGGGCTTATATTCTATTAAAGACAGACTGTCACATTCACACATGAAAAAGTCCATCCCAGTGTAAGCATGGTGATATAGAAAGACTAGCATTGCTTTTGTTTGTCTTTATGTCTTCTGATCTAACCAATGCAGTTGAACAGAAGAGGTGCAGAGGATTTGACTATAAATAGGATTGATTAAAAAAAGCAGGATCAATAAGATATTTATTCTTTTGATTAGCCCCCAAATACAATGTAGTAGAGGGTCTTTCAACTCTTCACTTAACTGATGTGTCAGATCAACTCAGGTTCCTCCTTCCCTCTGTATGACATAGGACATGTTTTCCACAATGTACCGAGCACCAGGGGCCTTAGCTCCCTCTGCAGCAGCTCTGAGGATTCCCACATCCACACATCGATTTGCGCATCCACCAGTCAGCTGCATTTTCCTCCAAACTGTTCATATCATGCATACTAATTTCTAAAGTCATAAAAATTTATTAAATGCTATAAAATCAAATAATGAAAACTATCATTTGAATGTTTGAGAAATACTTAACAAGTATAAGCTGCTAAAAATGGCTATGGGATAAGATGTGAGACAGACCACTATAAAAAGTTAGAAGGGGAAAATGAGAAAAGTTTGTATAATTTTATATTCACATTGGACATGAGTCTAATTTTCAATTCCATGTTCAAAAAGTTAAAACTGGAATTAGTACTTGATTGTTGTAAGAAAGGCTTTGACTTCATGTAACGTAAAACTAATAGTAAATCTCTTGGCATTAGATCAAAAAGTTGATGAGCAAATGCCCATTTCAATGGTTTCAGTTAATTTACTTCTAGTTTTATGATTCCACTAAAAATAATTATCTTTAATTTTAAATTAAAAATGCATACCTAGTAATGATGGGTGCTGCTGGGTCAGCAGGATAGAGATCTTTCTGTTGATGACTTAACCTTTTCTGTATTTACAAATTTTTGTCATGAACATATAACAATTTTGCAGTTATGTAATGACTTAAAAATCTTCCTTCAACATTTGTTATTTCAACAAAATATTAGGAAGGAAGACCAGTGGGTGTCAATGGCTTAGGGTTTTTGTATTCTGTTAAATTTGGGTTTGAACCCAGTTCCCTCTTTTGTTAATGATTTTCATATTGACCATGTTATTTGGCCCCTTAATGTATATAGGAGACTGGAATATGGAGCATTATAAGGAATTTAGAAAGATTAAATGTTTCAGAAGTACAATGTTCCTGAGACATAACAGTGTCTAGTGGGATGTATCTGCTCCTCTGCCTCTTTTCTCAGGATGGTGTAATTTCCTTGGATACTTACCCTTTAATCCTTATCTTTTCTGGAGTAGGGAATGAGGCTTCTCTAGAGCTACATCCTCTTAGGTCTTCCAGTTGCTCTGCAGATCCTTGAATAATAAGAGAAACAGTAAAAGAAAAGGAAGAAGAATAAACAAAACAGAAGAGAGATTTCAGCCAAACAATTGTCATTATATGTCATCAAAACCAAGTAAGTTAGAACTTGACTCAAGAAAACATTTAAAATGATCCAGTCTTACTAAGACATGAGCATCAAATGAGCAATGTTGCACCTGAAGAGAAACAATCAAAATCTTTTGTGCAAAACATACCTAATCTGTGGTTCAAGCAAGATGTGGATTTAGGAGCCTGAAGTTTGCCAGGACAAGATGTGACAAGGTGATATAGAAAAGAAAAAGGACATGTATTCAAGATAAGGCTGTCACATGAAAAACATACAAATTATATTTGAAAATAAATGTTTTCCTCTCTAGTGGTCATTTTCAAAGGGGTTTGGCCTACTCTAATGATTTCATCTCATTCCAACTATTCCTGGAACTCCTTTGGAAATTATTTTCTTTTTAAAAAAACATTTTTTAGGTTTAAGTGGACACAATATCTTTATTTCACATTTATGTGGTGCTGAGGATCGAACCCAGTGCCTCGTGCATGCCAGGCGAGCACTCTACCACTGAGCCACAACCCCAGCCCTGGAAATTATTTTCTTAAACAGATTAGTTGTGATATACATTCACATTGGGATGATACAGTAGCGATTTTTTCCTTAACAACAAAACATTGAGACACAGTGAGATGAAACACAGTGAAGGAACTGGGTAATTGTATTTGGTACTACAGGATTTGCCCCAAACCAAAATAGGAGTTGGCGAAGCTAATATTACTGTGCAGAAGAAACATACAGCTAATGAAATGTAGGAATAAGTATCATTTCTATTAGGTTCATCAGATGTACCTGATTGTATGGTACAGTCTTTGTGTAACCTTACTTATTGTTGAAATTAACTGGAATCAATCGATTCCACCATTCAAATTCAACTCTTTTGAGCATCACATTCAAGTATTCTGTCCATTGGCATGAACGGATGGTCTGATCATTTAAACATTTCATCTGGCTAATGGGTAAGAGGTTGATCGACTCTAAAAGTTCTTAATAGAAATCTGCACTGAGACAACTATTTATTTCATGTCTACAAGAACTTAGTATAAATATTTTTTTTTTCTATTCTGGACCTTCATCATCCTACCCCACTCCCCTGCTGTTTTTTTTCCAGTTATAAGGTATTCAAAATTTAATTTCCTTATCACCTAACAGTCCATGCAAATCTATAGGCTTTTATTTTTTATCATTATCAATGTTCTACTGTTCTCCTCAAAGTTATTCTCGAAGAAGCTTCCAATCCTTCCGTCCTCACTGTGCACAGAGTACACTTGATTTCTGCTGTTCCTATGGCTTATTTGGGAGTTGATGCTTAAAACACACAGCACCTGGCAATACCAGTTTGATTAACATTTTAGTCTGGGTTATATTTAAGCTCCACAAGGCCAAGAATATTTGTCTTGTTTACTCCCATATCCCCATCATAATTATTTTACTTACACTAAATGGAATTAATTTGTTCTTACATCTCGCATCCTTTAAACTTCCTTTTAAAATCAATGTTCAGTGGCTCCTTCTACAAATCAATTTTGCTGTAATTACTTAAGGCCCCCAAAGATTGGTACTTTTCTCTGTCCAATGGTTGTTTATATTCATTTGCTACATGAAATAAAGGAGAACTTGGATTCAGCTTACCAAAGGACAGTAGGAAGCACAGCAATTAAACTATTGATGTATTTTTTTTAACCAATAAATTTGACGATGCTGGGAAACTCCCCTATGTAGCAGTCTTTCCTCAGCGGCTGAGAGGCATTGTTGCAATGAGTAATATATGCATACTGCGAATACATAAACACTGTACCTAAGAAACCCAGAACACTCTCGAAAATGTCAGGCTGTGATGGAGTGATAGAAAAGCAGGTCAAAATGGGCTTACTTATAGAATATATGTAAAATTGAGGCTGTACATCTGGGAACTATAAAGAAATGCAATACATCTAGTTCTGTCTTTTTATATCCTTCATGCAAAAACTGACGTCCCCAGAGATTAAGCCTTATTCAAAAGCAAATGGAAGTTTCCAGGCCAGAATGCACATTCTGTTGGATTAATTACAGAGGGTGGGGTCCACATACATGCCTTCAATATGCCCCTCTTTTCATTTACATTTATGGGTATGCAATTTAGTTAAGAGAGGGTAAGAGCTGTGCAGATGATTCTGTTAGTGCAGCTGAAACAAATGTTCAAACTCAGTGTGACGTTATGCACACAGATGAGGGAGGCAGCATCATTTGTTGGGCAATTGGAGAGCTATTCAAAACATTTCCAGCCCCAAATTATGTCTGTTAATGGCAATGACTACTGTACCAAGCCCAAGTTAATGACACCTTCAGGAGACATTTGGTCTCCCAACAAGAGTGTGAGTTCTGGATCTGCCATCTCCTAACGGATCTCTAGGAATCTCAGGTTTTGATTTAGAAAGAACACCATAGGTTACTGTGGAGAGTTACTGTACGATTATCATTAAGGTGCCTTATTAGGTGCACTGACCTGTGACAGGTATTTTATTATTCTCCTTATTGCGGTTTCTGCCCTAGTTCTACTGGACCACGTTGTTTCTTGCCCTGGTCTCTGTTGCTCTGGAGTCTTTGCATCATTCACGCTTTCCGCCTTGGACACCCTGCTCCTCTGAAGTTCCTAGCTATATCCTGCTCCTTTTTCTGAGCTCAGTCACATGTCATCTTTCCCTGACCTTCATATTTCCCCAACTCCAGTGGTAAACGCTCCTTCAACATACTTCCAGAAGACCTCCTCCTCATTGCAACTCCAAGGTCACTACTCTTATGAATAAAGAATGAAGCAGGAAAACATTAGCATCTGTCATTAACTCAAGTCTTGTGCTCAGCTATGCTGACAGATTTAAAAGAATTAAAAGACTAGATTGCCAACTACAGCTTCATAGGAGGACACATGAATGGAAAAAATTTAAACAATTGAGGAACTAACCCTTAAACTGTTTTCTTTAAAATAGGGACTCTTTATCATGCCCCAGAAATGAAAGTTTTTGTGGTCAATTGGAAAAGATTCACATTTCTTGGAGATTCACCATGCTTTATAGCATGAGAGTATTTTGTGAGGCTCTGAAACAAAGCAATCAGTTTAATTTTATTTCAAAAACTTTTTACCATGGAATGTATTATTTTCACATACAACCATTAAACTTATGATTTCATAGATGGTTCTTTGAAAAATAAAAATAGTTTTATGTCATTCTCTTTAGGATGATCCTGTGGAAAGAATTTAGAAAGAAAAGGCAGAAAACCTGAATTCTATCCTGGCTTATATGTGACACTGGACAGCCTGCTGTTTATCAAAACTACCTTTTCTGGATCTGATAAAATGAATGGTAAAACCTACTTCAATAACCTATTGGTTGTCCATAATTAAATGTTGATATTTATGATGATTCTCAGTGTAAAGCGTTATAGAAATTTATTTATTTTTATTCTTAGAATGAAAATAAAAATCAAATCAATCAGATAAGCTTAGACTTTCAAAACGCTCCCGTGCCACTTTGAAATTTCCTTCATTCTGTTAGCCACCTAAGGAAATTCACTAAAGAACAAATTAACTTTTCTGGAACAGGTTGAGTTCCTGCCATAGATGATGGAGGAGCTCACCCAGAGAGAACTTATCTGTCTTCTTCTCACAGGGCAAAATGGAATGAAAGCCCATGACTTCATGTCGGGCAGCATCTCCTGGAAATGCAAAGCGGAGAGTAGGGGATACCTTCTTAACATCCAGCTGACGAGGGGGCAGTGTCCTTTGTGGGCTGATGCTCAGGAGAGAAGACATTGAAAAATTTGTGATTGTGTTGCACAGGCCGACAAGGACATCCTTACAAAAAGTGATGCCGGGGAACATCCAAATCTCAGACCTGACTGAGAAGACTTGTGTTCCCCTTAACAATAAAAAATGGATTCTGATATATTTACTCAGAGTCCAGTCCTGTCTGATCTCATCAGGTTATTAACTGTCCTTTATAAAATCTCTTTAAAATTAATGAGTCCCTAAAGAGGACTGATTTCCCCAGTGGTTCCTCTTAAATTGAATTCAACTAGAGAAAATATTTGAAAAAAAAAATCCACAGTCTATGAACTAAGGCAAGGGTTAAGGGATGACCCTTCTGTGTGGTCAACGTAGATGATTATTGCCTGGGGATTCCACACAGCCCTCCTCCTTCCTTTCCTACACCCATCAGGGACCTACCAATGATATATTCCATAAAGAACACTCTGTGAGAGGAGCTGAATGCAGACGTGTATTCAATGAGAGCACGTGAGACACACGTTCCTCACTCACTTGACACCAGCCCAGGCAGCTGGAGGTCCAGAGGCCAGTCGTGGCTCTGTGGTGCAGCAGCTGCAGGCCACAGACTGTTATGGAAGCTTTCCAAGGGCTTCCCCCTCTGTGAGAGGGAGTGTGGGGTTCCATGGACTCCTTGATTCCATCTAGCTGTAAAGTGGTACGAACTGTGTTTGTTTCTTTCTTCCCACCTCCCGCTACCCCTTATATGCTTAAAATAAGGTACTTTCTCCTCATTGTTGCCCTTAATGTTTAGCCATGTTCAGCTTCCCAGTCTCATGTTCATTACCGCCAATACATCTTTATTCAATGTGTAACAAATATTTATTGAATTCCTACTATTAAACCAGGTTCTATTCTCAATGTTTGGATTATAGCAGAGGACAAAATAGAGATTTTTTTTCCCTTCATAGAATTACATTTTTGGGGGGGAAGGAAGACAGACAATAAGTAATAAACAAGAATAAGAATATTTAACATTGTGTTTGGTGGGATGAGAGTTAAGAAAAATAATGGGATAGGGTAAGGGCACTGGGGATAGGGGTGAGGGTGATGTAATAACTAGACAGGTACCATGGACTACCTTAAACCAAATGTCTAGGGAAGGTCTCTCTCAGGCAATAGGTAGACCATGAACTGAGAGTTTTCCATTCAAGAAAGGGGGAAGAACATGTTTTAAGGTAGAGATAATAGCATGTGAAGAGGTCTCTTTTGAACCAAAGTAGGCACATCCAATGTATCCATCAAGGTTCAGAACGCCTAAAATCACCTGAGTGAATCAGGTTGCCCTTGGCATTCACGGAGATGGTCAATCCATTGTTGATGCTGGTTCTAGGACACACACAACTGTGTGTGCATATAGAAGCTACATTCAGACTTGTTTTCCTTTTATCTGGATTCTAAGTTTCTTGAGTCTAGTAAAATTATTCATAATAAATTCAATATGTATAATCAAACATGTTCCAGGGTATTCCAAATATGACTTGATACGAACTTAAGTCACCTGAAAGCCGCTGTGATCGGAAATTATGGAAAAGGATAATGGCTAATCTAAGGGCTGATATTTTTCCACTGATTCATCTATGCCAGGAACTTTTGATTCTCTTCAATATATTCAAAGCCATGGCACCAAGTGGGGTCACTTTTAGTTGTCAGTAAAGACAGAAGAAAAGGATCAAAGAACCCTGGGGCGCATCAATATTTGGTTATCAGGAGGAAAATGAGAATTCAGCCTTGGGGAGAGAGACAAAATGGAACAGAGGAAAGAAAACAAAAACATGGTATGATATATATATATATATATATATATATATATATATATATATATATATATGTACATATATATCATAGATATTAAAATTGCTACTATAGTGCATCCAATTAACATAATGTATCATCTCACATATTTATCTCCCTCTTTTTGTGGCAAGAGCACCTAAAATCTGCTTATTTAAGAGGAGTCCCAAATACAGTACAATTTTACTAACTACAATAGAGGAAGGTTTAAATACCATCTATGCTTATGATTTCTAAATGTATGTTTATTGTCACAGTATTTCTGAACTCCTGATATAGATATATAGATATCCAGGAAGATATTTCAAATGCAATAGCTCCAAAATATAATTTTCATATTTTTCTCCACTACATTTGATTTTCTTGCAGACTTTCCCATTTTAGTAAATTACATCTCATTATTTCCCTTAACTTAGGCTAAATTTTTTGGAGTCTTCTTTGGCACCTCTCTTGGATTTCCACTCCACATGCAGTCCATATAAAATTCTACTGGCTTTACCTTTAAAATACACTCAAAATATAATTATTTACCCAGATTGCTATGCTAGATGCCTAAAAGAACCCTGAATCCTCTTTTCTTCAAACTAATATTCTTTGCACAGAGAACCATTTATTAAAAATGCAAGTCTGATAATACTGCTACTCTGCTCTAATCTCTTCAGTGGCTTTGCATCTTGCTAAGAAGGAAATCCAAGTCCTTATTATGTCCTATAATTCCCACCATGACCTTGACTTCAGGTAACTTCTAACATCCTCTCCCGCATACCACCTTCTGTGCTCTACCCTTCACTTAGTGCCTGAAGTAACACACTTCCTTGCTGTCCTGTGAAGAGCAATACAGAACAGTGTGGATGATTAAGTGCATGGACTCGGGTACCAATTGCCTGGGTTTAATCCTGGACTATATCTCTTACTAGTTTGGTTACCTTAGACAACTCTCTAACCTCTTTGTGCATTAGTTCTCTTATTTGTAAGTTGGGGATAATCATGGTATCCTCTTCAAAACTTGGAAAGGATAAAAACGATTCAAACCATGTAAGCTATCGATAGGTGTTAGCTATGGCCACCACCATCATCACCACCATCATAAGCATCATTAACATTATCATCATTAGTTGCCATGACTACCATCATGTCACCACATCAGATCATCATAACAACCTTTTAAAAAATTTTTATTTGTTCTAGTTAGTTATATATGACAGTAGAATGCAGTTTGAGACATCACAAATAGATGGAGCATCATCAGCATGATCTGTCATCACACCATCATCTTTCTTCTCCTCCTCCACAATTGAACACAAGGACACTTTCATCTTCAGGAATCTGCACTTGCTTCTGGCTCTGCCTGAGATGCTCTTCTGACAGATCTCCACATGCCTTGCTTTTGTACAACCTTCAAGTCTTTATTTAATATTGACTCTTTCAAGAAGGCTTTCTTGTGACTTTATAAAATAACACTCCTATCACTCTTATTTTATTCTTCTTAACTTGCCATGTTTTCTTCATATCATATAGTAGCAACTATGTTTTATTATTAATTGCTATCTCTTTTATTTTCTGCATCTGGGGCTTTATTTATTTTGCCATTGTATTTATCTTATTTGAAACAATGTGTGTTTTTGGAGGTGCAAATCCCTTGCGTTAAGTGTTTATTTGAATATTTAATGAGTTCTACTGGTCTCTTAAATTATCTTATATGTACAGAGTCCTATATCTCTGGCTATATTCTAAGTAACTCCTCAATTTTAGTTTTAATTTACTGATTCTTATTTCAAGTTTTTTGTCAAATGTTTATGCCATCTATTAAGAATTTAAAAAATGCAATTGATTAATTTTTATATCCATTTTTTATTTGTCCTTTTCCATATTGGTCTATTTCTAACTCATAATTATAATTTCACAGACTCCTGATCTTGTTATATAGTTGTTATTTGATCCTCTATTTTGTTTTTACAAATTTATTATAATTTTTAATCTTATTTTTACCTGCTTAAACTTATTTTACTTATTTTCACATTATTACCATTTCTTTGCTTTGGTTTGTTGTGAAATATTGAGACTCTTGTGGCAATGGGTTTCTATGAATATTTTGTGACTTTTTTCTGGTTACTCATATAATTCAGGAGGGTTTTTGTTTGTTTTCTTTTTGAGCTATCATCTTACTTGAGTTGTTTTACTCTTGCCCTAACCCATATTCCTGAGGTCCACCGTTTAGAACATAATTTATAGTAAGGAATGATGTTTACTCTGGGAATATGTTGGTTTACAAGTCCCAAGAAACTTTGTGGCTTGGCTTAGTTACTGTTTATGTGAATGCCATGCCTTTTAAGGGAATATATATTGTTAATGGATCCAAATATTCTTTATTCTGAGCACCATCTAGATCTTAATTTAGTGCATGTAGACTGGTTCCTGTACTCCATAAATGTCTTTGATTATTTCCAATTTTGAATGCCAACATTTTTTTCCCTATTTCTGCACATACACACCCTCCTCCCATCAAGGATACAGTGTATCTGCTCTTCATTCATCTTGAACATGGAATGGCATTGTGACTTGCCTGAACCAATGAGATAAGCAGAAGTGAAGGCCTAGGATTTGTTAACATAGGCCTTAGAGGTTTGTAGCTTCCAGTTTCAATCTCCAGATCCATGTGGCATATAAAGAAGTTTGTGCCGGATTATTGAATGACAAAATAAAAAAAAAATGGAACAAAAAAGGAGAGACAATGTCCAAGACTGGTAAGTGAAGTCATCTTGGACATTTCAGCCCTGGCCAAATTCCCATCTGAATGCGACTGTGTGTCTTTGAAAACAGAAGGCCCAGTCAGCTGAGTCCAGCCCAACCAGAGAGCCACAAGAAAGAATAATACTTATAGTTTTAAACCACTAAATTTGGGAATAGTTTGTTTTTTTGGCAACAATCAATTCTTAGATGAGTCACTGGCATGGACATCCCAACTTGCCAGCGCTGTCTCAGCTTCTGTCTCCACTAACAGACATGAGATTTCATTGCTTCATGTCTATGGACAATATATATCCTTAATATAGTTTAAAATATTTTTAGCTATTACACTTTATTTAATGTACATATTTTAGAAATCATTTCCATGTGTTTTGGGGGTAACCTAAAGCATAGTTCCTTTAATGTTGTTCTATTCATTTCTACTAAAATGTTTCAACCTGAAATACTATTCTCCTACCTTAAATCATATTAAAGGGCTTACATTTTTGGCAAGTCTCACAGAAAGGAGTTCTCTCAGTTAAGCTTACCTTTTTATGTTACACTTAAAATACTCAAGACTTAACATGGTGTAGGAACTAAAATCTATTTGAAGAACTCAGCAGAAAATTCCAAGGGAACATATTTACACAAGCCGAGAAAAGGCCTGGAAGAAACTTTGATAACCCAACCTGCACAGCATCTTCTTTCTAAGTTTCTTCATTTCTTTTTCTTCTTCATACTATAATAGCAGCAATAATAATAATGCTGTATGTTCATAGGGTTTAATGTGAGAGAGACATTATTTAATGTTTAATTGACCTGATCAGACAGGTGTAGTATCATCTCCATTTGATTTCCAATAAAACTCAAACACAGAGAGTTTATGTGAATTTTTTTCCTTTTTCTTTTTTGATACTGGGGATTTAACTTAGGGACACTTTACTACAGAGCCCCATCCCCTGTTGCCTGCCCCCTCCCCTTTTAAAGTTTTATTTTGGACAAGGTCTCATTAAGTTGCTTGCCGGTCTCACTAAGTTTCTGAGGCTGGCCTGGAACTTGCAATCCACCTGTGTCAACCTCTGGAGTTGCTGGGATTACAGATATCACCATTGCACCTGGTGTGAATTTCTTTTGTCACACAAATACAGAGAAGGAGACTCATTAAGCTAAGTGAAATAAGCCTAACTCAGAAAGCAAAGGATCCTGTTTTCTCTTATGTGGAAGCTAGAGAAATAGAGAGGGGGAAAAAATGTGTGTGTGTGTGTGTGTGTGTATGTTTGTGTCTGTGTGTGTGTGTGTGTGTGTGTGTGTATGTGAATCTTGTGAAAACAGAAAAGAGACCAGTAGTTTGGAGGAAGAGGAGCAGGAGAAGGGAGGGAAGAAGGAAAGGAAAGGAGAGGAGAGGTACTGGGGAATGAAATTGACCAAATTATATTGTTCTATTGTGTGCATGTATGAATATGTAACTATGATCCTCACTATTATTGTATAGTTATACTATGCCAATAAAAATGTACTTGAATGGGAAACTAGAATACAGTAAGATAAAAGGGCATGAAAGTCACTTTTATTTCTTCTAGAAAATATAGCTTGCTTGGAGAGTATCCTGAGATACAGAGTATAAATCAAGCCCAGAGATGCACAAAGTAGGGCCATAACATGTGACTCCCTGACATGAACCTGGGATGCCAAAGAGCCACATTATGAGGTACAGCAGGGTCCCCAACTAACCTGCTTTACTTAGGATGCCATGTTTCAAATTCTGGGAATAACTGTTGAATCAAAAGACATTCTCAGCCTGTTAAGATTGTGAGAGATGCTGAAATTAGGAGACACACTGTCAGGAAAATGTATGCTGGAGAGAAAGCCGAGGATGTGGCTGGACAAACTTTAAAAAAAATGATATTTATTTATTTATTTATTTTGAAAAAATATATATATATATATATATATATATATATATATATATATATATATATGTAGTTAGACACATCAGGATATGTACAGTAGAATCCATCTTGACATAATTATAAAAATATGGACTATGTCCTGTTCTAATTCAGACTCCCACATCTCCCTTCTCCTAACCCCCTACTCCTTTCCCTCTACTCTACTGATTGCTGCCAGTAAATGAACAATCTTTGTTGATAAAAGTGTTTTGGAAGGATCAACAGATCAGATTTTTCATTCTTACAGAGGGTCCTTGAAGACGTTAGGTGCATTAACTCATGGATCCCCAAAACCACCTCAGAAGATACTAAGAATAGAGATAGGATTTTCCAGGAAATCTATATGGAGGATCCCCTGGAATAATAAATAATATGAGCAGAGAATATGACAGCTTATATTGAAAGGGAGAGAGAGAAAAGAGAAATGAAATGGAGTTGCCAGACTCCCCAAATTCTACAAATTAGGAAGAGGCTGAAAAAACTACTGAGATGAAAACCTACTACCCTCCATGGGAAAGGAAAGATGAGCCCGGAGATGGAGCCAGGGACCTAAAGAGTGACTTCTTGGACTTTTGAGGAAATCTTGGGTCTAGAAGGCAGAACTTCACGTCCAGGTGGTGAAGAGAAGATCCACACTGGATTATTCTTGGGTCTTGAAAATGAATGCAGCTTATCCTGTTTGATGATCAAAATTGCCTCAGAGCATTTTTTAAAAAACTTTTTTTTTAACATCCATCCTCTTTTTTTGTGTGTGTGGAGTAGGAAGGTCTGTAACCATTATCTTATGCATTCTCCAACATCATATTATCTTCTTTTATAGTTTGCAAGTCTGCAGATGGAGAAGACTTTTGTCCCAGGAAAATTCATATTACTAGTGTCACCTAGGCCTTAATTTATATGGCTTAGATGATGAGATTAGGGACACTTGACTGATGATATTTAGATGAGATTTTGGACCCTGATTGATGCTCTAAAGGAATGAATTTTTTAAGATTTTGGAATAAAGTGAATGTATTTAATTGGGATGTGTAATTAAATACCTTGAACCTCCTCCCTAATTAGTTTCATAGTAATATGGTTGGAAAGCAAAGATGAACAAAAAATATTTTATTGTCACAAAGGAAAAACAAGAATATCAGTGATTTTTCAACAGAAACAATGGGAACCAGGAGATGATGGAATGACATTTTTTAAAAGATTAAAGAAAAAGGCATTCCTAGAATTTTATATAAAGTAAAAATAAACTTACAGTTAAATTTAAAAAAAATGTAGAAAACTACTCAAAACATGTTAAAAACTATTAACTGTTTATAACAAAATAATAATATAAATAAGATAACAGCACAAATATGGAAGGGCAGAAAATGGTATTATAATTTTGAGAGTTTCCTTCATATTTACTGTACTGGTATTATAATAACTCATGGTAGGTTGTGAAAAGAATATGACACAATATAGTACAGTAGATAGAGCTAGAAAGATAATAGCTGACATAACAATGCTTTAAAAATTCAAAGTATTGGAAAGGAGGAATCAAAAGAGCCAAGAGCAGAAGTGATGGATGAGGAGCACATGGGAATATGGCATATACACATTCCCATCGTGATTTGTAAAAAGGAAAAGGATGAACTATATGTTTTTTATCTTTTTCTTTTTTATTGGTGCATTGTGATTATACAAAATTGTGGGATTCACTGTGACATATTAGTAGATGTACATAACATAATTTTGGTAAATTTTGTTTCTCAGATAATAGCCAGCAAGAAAAAAGAGTACTTCTTAATGACAAAATGGTTAATTCATCAGCGAGATATATCAATGATGAGCAAGTTTATATCTAATAACAGAGCTTCAAAACACAGGAAAGAAAAATGACCAAAACCAAAGGGAGAGACTGATACATGAAAAATCATAGTTATGGATTTTAACCCAGTTTTACCAGTAACTAATAACATAAATAGACAGAAATACATGATAGTATTGAAAATTAAGACCATATTATTAGCTGGCATAACATTATTGACGTCCCTCAAGAATGCATGTTACATACTTTAGATATACACACCCCCCCCACACACATCCGTACATACACACATATGTGTATATATATTTCTGGCACACAGTAAGCACTTAATTATGTCTAAAAACTATTATTTGAAAATAAATATAAGGCTGAATCATATTCCTTTATGCAGTAACATTTAATCACTTCTTTATCATGAAGATGAACTGTTAACATATTTTCATTCTTACATAGAATACCATAATAAGCAATTTTGTTCTCCTTCTTCTCTGTTGATCGCTAACTACGAAGGTCTTTCTGTGCCCCTCCAGTGCCCTTTCTGTGCCCTCCAGGTGATACCTGTGGCCAGGGTCACCCATGTTCTTTCCCAGGAGTCCAGGGAAAGAGAGAGAAGGTTTTGAGCAGAAAGAGGTTGTGGTATTTCTCTCTCTGCTGTCTCCATTCCTGGCCATAGTTCTGTCCATAGTGGCTTTTTCCCCGGCTAAAGTCACAGTTCTTCCTGTTGGTTCCCCCCCATGCATCAGCTCTCACTGGTGTCTGATAACACTGAGACTTAAGTTTGCCTTTGGGGTCTAGGAGTGATAATGACTTCCTGCTATTGCTGGTGTGGAAGTCCCTGTTGGTTTCCTTATCCATAACTGCTGGAGACAATTCCATTCTTGGATTTCTTAAAAAAGTTAAAACCCATGGAATGAGCTGTCTCTTTCTAGCTGCACCCTCTCATACTTGTTAGTTTGCATGATGTAATGTTCATTTGCTTTATTTCTTTACTAGAAGAGCAATTGTTGAGTCAAATGGTAGAAATATTTTAAAGGTCTCTGGCACTTAGTTTTGTGTTATATAAATAGTTTTTATATAATTTTATGAATTTTAAAAAATTTCCTTGAACATCAGCTGAGAGAAATCCAGCCATATAGGCATATTGATGCACTGGAACTGAACCCTGGTCTGATAGGCGGTGCCCTCCCCTTTCCTAGACTCTCAGGGAGCCACAGTTCCTGTTAAGCACTTTCCCAATGGCCCCTTTCATCTCGCTGTTCCTCAGTGTGTAGATGAGGGGGTTGAGCATTGGGGTGCCCAGTGTGTAGACGAGAGAGATGAATGGATCTTGCTGGGGGTGGTAGCTGGAGCGGGGGCGCAGGTACATGAAGGCACAGCAGCCATACTGCAGCAGCACCACAGTGAGGTGGGAGGAGCAGGTGGAGAAGGCCCTGTGGCGGCCAGCTGCAGAGTGCATCTTGAGCACAGTGGCCGCTATGAAGGCGTAGGAGGTGGCGATGAGGAAGAAAGGCACGGCAATGGCCAGTGTGGCTGCCACTTAGCACTGACAGCTCATGGAAGTGGCTGTTGGTACACACCAGTTGCATGACGGGTGGCACATCACAAAAGAAGTGCTGAATACCTCGAGCCTGGCAGAATGGCAGAGAGAAGATGAAGGCCACCAGTTGTAAGGACAGGAACAAGCCGGTGACCACAGATGCCACCACCAGGCGGACACAGTCAGAGTCATGATGAGAGGGTACTGCAAGGGGTGACAAATGGCGACATATCTGTCATAGGCCATGGCAGCCAAGACGAAGCAGTCTGCACTGCCAAGTGCAATGAAGAAGGCCATCTGAGTGGCGCAGCCCAGAAGGGTGATGGTCTTCTCTGACTGCAGGGTGTTGGCCAGGATGTGGGGCACCACCACAGCAGTGTAGCACATTTCTACCCCTGAGAGGCTGCCCAGGAAATAGTACATGGGCACATGGAGGCGGGCTTCAGCCTGGATGGACACCACAATGAGGACATTCCCGGTGATGATAAGTGCATAAGCCATGCTGACCCCCAGGAAGGACAGGACTCGCAGCTCTGGGCAGGAGGGGTAGGTCAGGAACACAAACTGCATCATCACCGAGTGGTTCCCCCAGGTCATTGAGCTACAGCTTGCTCTCTGAGGTCACAGGACAGAAGGAAGGATCAGACTGATGATGTATCATCACCCTGGTGATGTGTTTGCACTCTGAGCCATGAAGGTAATTTCCAAGGCTGGAAGTGAAAACAAGGAGGATCAGGACTAGTTCTTGGTTTTTGCACACTCTTATGAAATCCTTCCATAGAAGTATCTGCACTTCAATTTCTAACTGCCCATAGCTGGGTCCAATTATGTGAGAGAATATGAAGAAAAGTGGACGAGAGCAGAACTAAATAACTATTGTTTCAACTGCCAAATTTTAATATTTTTTGTTATTCAATGTGTTTTTGAAAAAAAAATCTCGATC
This sequence comes from Marmota flaviventris, assembly GCF_047511675.1. Lineage (NCBI taxonomy): Eukaryota > Metazoa > Chordata > Mammalia > Rodentia > Sciuridae > Marmota > Marmota flaviventris. The sequence continues at coordinate 14,209,165 of NC_092506.1, read as the reverse complement.
CTGAATTACTAGTTGCAATAGAAATCATTCATATAAACCCAAGTCAGTGTCACAAGCATGGGGACTAGTGTCAGAAATATCTAAAACATCTGGAATCTGACTAGCTCTCTGTTCTCCAAGGTAAAGATAGGTGTCTCTTTCATTCATCTCCTTTCCTTTTCCAAATTCAATAATACATTAGATTATTTCTCATGTCACTTACATATTACACATTTTGCCACAGTTGTGTAGGGGGACCATATCAGTGCAAAGAAATCTCTGAAATTAGATGATTTGTTTTGAATAATTACATCTCCAGGATCCATGATGCAAGGCCATAGATAATTGCTCTGAATTTTGGGATTTTTAAATTTTAAAATAAAAAATGAAGTTAATATTTATACTTATTTCAAAGCATTGTGAATGCAAACAAGATGATAACATCAGTTGTGTATCACAATGCCTCATCCATAGTATTAACAACTTAATAAAAGATAGCCATCATTCCCTACTATATAGTTGACTCCATGACAGTATCAATGGCCATGCATGGTGGTTCATACTTGAAAACCAGCAGCTTGGGAGGCTGAGGCAGGAAGATTGCAAGTTCAAAGCCAGTCTTAGCAACCTAGTGAGGTCCTAAGCAACACAGTGAGACCCAGTTTCTAAATGAAGTATAAAAAAAAATGACTGTGGATGTGACTCAGTGGTGAAACACTCTTGGGTTCAATTCCAGGTACCAAAATAGCAACAACAAACAAACAAAACCACCTTCCGTGTCCTGGCTTCCTTCCATCAGTGTTGGAAGACACAATTCTTTCACAGATCCTTCCTGTCATCAACTGAATCCTCCTGCTAGCAATTTCTACATATTCAATGTGTTCTAAACACTGTCGCCATTTCTGCATTGAACCCTGCATGGACTACAGAGCTCTTAACCTGAAGCCCTGCACTGTCTTTCTAATTTCCTTTTACTATTTCTTATGGCATGGTGTTGATTTATGTCATAATTAAAGCTCTGGAAAAGGTCTCATTTTAAATATCTTCCTTAAATTGTGCACATGGGACAGATCACATTTAAACAGTTTGGAGAGATGAAATAGTGGAGCCAATGATTCCAAGAGCATGAAAGTTATATCAACATGTCATCAACTTATAATTCCATGTTGTTTGTGAGCATGATGTGCAGGACAGAAGTGAGAGAAGGGCACTCAGCATCATGCCCAGAGATCTCCATGGATCTCAGCGCATCTAGGAGATCTCCATTTACACTGTAGTTTTCCTTCTTCCCTCTCTGGGTAGCCCAGCCCCAGTGGGCAAGACTGTAATGAGAGGGATGGTCTCTGTCTCTGATTTCATGTTGGAAATCCAGACAGTGTAGGCTGAAACTGTGCAGCAATTATCTAGTTGGTTTTATGTGAAAAAGGGAAATAGTGGATTTGGCATTAAATAAGCCCAAGCTGCATGCTCAGCCTACTATTAATAGCATAATCCCCTGGGCCAATCATCTCACGTTAATTTCTGTTTCCTCATGTTTAAAAGATGTGAATAATAACACTTACCTAATGGTGCTGTGGTGATATTAAAGGAGATAAAGTATTTAGAACACTTGGTTTGATGTATGAAGCCTATTAAGTTGCATAATACATGTTTTCTTGTCTCCTTTCCTTATGTCTGTTATAGGTTTGATATTAATAATATCTGCTTCATTAATATTATCTGCTTCCTGGTGGAGGATTATTTGAAGTACTGTATGAGTCCAGGGCCTTTATAAACATTTTAGTTTTACCCAAATTTACATTACTCATCCATATTTACATCATTCAACTCCACAACATTTCTTGAAAATCAGCTATCAACATTTTAGTCAGAATATTTGGGCTTCCCAGTGAATTTCAGGTTTTAAAATCTAGGAGACAGAAAAAGACTTTCTTTTACCTTTAAGGTGAGAAGAGAGAGGGATCTGCTGAACCAGGTTTCTCAGTTATGATCATAGAAGACAGGCCCTAGCATGCCATCTTTGTGCTCTGGTGGATCAAGAAGGAAGGAAAATTATCCTGGAGAGACTCCCCAGTGGAAATGAGTTCATGTACACTCCCAACCAAAAGCCAGAAGGAGTAAATTGCTGTGTCATCTAGGATCTTGTCTCATGAATTCCATCTCCCAGAAGAAGGTGGTAGAGAGGTTATGAACCTCCTCCCCTGTTACCAGATAATGAGTCCAACCTAGAACAGTCTGTTCACTTGGGACCTTCTGATGTATGAAATTTCTGGAGTATGGTTATCTAAATAATGACCTGTATCACAACCTGTAGGAACATTCTCTGTGCCTGAAATAATTTCCTGAGACATATGACATATATAGACTGTGATGAATTGTGCCTCTTGTTTCAGAGAGATCACTCCCACCCAATCATCATAGCTCGGCTTACCCCAGTATAAAATTATTACTGTTCTGGGAAATGGAGACTACATTTATATATTGCCTACCATCCCTGGGGCCCAGCATAGTGCCATGTGATAAATAGTTCCTCAATCAATATACACCAAATATTTTACCTTTTCCAGGGTATCTTCTGTTAAGTTTCCATAGAGCAGAGAGACTCCCATAGGTCTTAGCAATTGGATTTATTCCTTTGAAAAAGTGATGATTGGTCAATAGTATTTAAATGTTTATGTGACTGTGTATAAATATATATATATATATATATATATATATATATATATATATATATAATGTTCTATTTGTTGAAGGGAATTCCTATTAGAGTGATTAATATAGTTTTTTTTGTGTGTGTGTGTGTTGGTAGGACAATCAGATTTCAAAAATTAGCAGGGCTGAAAAGACTGATATGTTCAAAGACTTCTGCAGCATATATCAATGCCAAAAAAGGAGGAAAGAGAGGGTGGAAGAGGTCGGAAGTAAACTATTATTTTGGTACATGTCAAGCATTAGAGTTATTAAAAGAGCTAAGTCTTTTAAACATTTTAATGTGTTTTCATTAGTGCATCATAATTATAACTAATGGTGGAGCTCATTGTGACATACTTGTATATACATATCACATAGTTTGCTCCATTTCTTTTTTTTCTTTGCAAGTTTTATTGCAATAAGTCTGCTCCATTTATTTTCTCAGCTTCTTTTCTTCTTTCTCCCTCTACCTGATGTCCTTCAACTTCTTGACTGGCCTCCCTTCTGTTTATTTTTGTGTTGGTGCATTATAATTATTCCTAAAAGTTGGATTCATTGTGATGCAGGTAAATAGCATGGTTGGATGATTTCATTCCCAAGTATCTTGCACATTCCTCTTCTCCTGCCTCCCTATCATCTTCTATTTGCTTCCATTTCTTCTTCTTCCTTCTATTTTCATGAGATCTCCACATTTTTTCTTTTTTTCCCCTCTAGCTTCTGCATATAAGAGAAAACATTTTATGTTTGACTTTCTGACTCTTATTTCACTTAGCACAATGTTCCTCGCTTTAATACATTTACTCACAAAAGTGACAAAATTTTATTAAATCATCATAGTTTTATTTTTATATAAAACTCCATTGTGTGTATGTACCACACTTTCTTTATCCACTCATCTGTTGAAGGACACCCAGGCTGGTTACATAATTTTGCTCTCATGAATCACACTGCTGTAAACATTGGCATGCATATATCATTATAGTATGCTGATTTTAGTTCTTTTGAATAAATACCAGGCAACATGTCATAAGGTGATTCCGTTCCTCGTCTATTGAGGAATACTAATTTGCATAGTGTCTGTACTAATTTGCATTCCCAGAAACAATGTGTAAATATACCTTTCTCCCCAAATCATAACACTTATTCTTGATGGTTGCCATTTTAACTGGAGTGAGATGAAATCTTTAGTTTTGATTTGAATTTCTCTGATTACTAAGAATGTTGAACATTTTTTCATATATTTCTTGACTATTTGCATTTCTTTTTTTTGAGAAAATCTGTTTAGTTCACTTTCTTATTTGTTGATTGGATTAATTTAAAAAAATTTCTGGTATTAATTTTTTTGTTCCTTGTATATTCTGAATGTTAATTCTCTGTCAGAAGAATAACTAGCAAAGATTTTTCTGTGGGCTGTCTCTTCTTGCTCTCAATTATCTCCTTCAACGTATGGAAGCATTTTAATTTAATGCCATCCTATATAATAATCCTTGACTTTATTTTATTTTTATTAGGAGTCTTATTGAGGAAGTCAATGCCCATACTTGTATGTTAAAGTGTTGACCCTTCGTTTTCTCTTGGCAGTTGCATAGTTTCCAATCTAATTCCTGGGTATTTGATCCAATTTGAGTAGACTTCTGTGCATTGTTATAGATTGGAATCTAGTGTCATTCTTTTATAGAAGAATATTCTTTTTTCCTAGCACTATTTTTTTAAAAAGCTACCTTTTTTTTTTCAATGTATGTCTTTGGCAACCTTGTCAAGGATGAGATGACTATTTTTTTGTGGGTTTGTCTCTGTGCTTTCTATTCTATTTCATTATCCTTTATGCCAATTTTATGCCAATACCATGCTGTTTTTATTACTATAGCTCTGTAGTATAATTTGAGATTGGGTATTGTGTGTGATACTCCAGCCTTATTCTTATTGCTCAGAATTGCTTTGGGTAAAGGACCTGAACAAACACTTCTCAGAAGAGGATATACAATCAATCAACAAATATATGAAAAAAATGTTCATCATCTCTAGCAATTAGAGAAATGCAAATCGAAACCACTCTAAGATATCATCTCACTCCAGTCAGAATGGCAGCCATTATGAATACAAACAACAATAAGTGTTGGCGAGGATGTGGGGAAAAAGGTACTCTGATACATTGCTGGTGGGACTGCAAATTGGTGCATCCAATATAGAAAGCAGTATGGAGATTCCTTTGAAATCTGGGAATGGAACCACCATTTGATCCAGCTATTCCTCTTCTCATTCTATACCCAAAGGACTTAAAATCAGCATTACAGGGACACAGCCACATCAATGTTTATAGCAGCACAATTCACAATAGCTAAACTGTGGAACCAACCTAGATGCCCTTCAGTAGATGAATGGATAAAAAAATGTGGCATATCTACACAATGAAATATTACTCAGCAATAAAAGAGAATAAAATTATGGCATTTGTAGGCAAATGGATGGCATTGGAGAAAATAATGCTAAGTGAAGTTAGCCAATACCAAAAAAACAAATGCCAAATGTTTTCTCTGATATAAGAAGGCTGATTCATGGTGGGGTAGGGAAGGGGAGCATGGGAGGAATAGACAAACACTAGATAGGGCAGAGGGGTGGGAGGGAAGAGAGGGTGCGGGGGTTAGCAAGGATGGTCGAATGTGATGGACATTTTTATCCAAAGTACGTGTATGAAGACACGAATTGGTGTGAATATACTTTGTATACCACCAGAGATATGAAAAATTTTGCTGTATATGTATAATAAGAATTGTAATGCATTCTTCTGTCATTTTAAAAAAATCAATTAAAAAAAACCTTGGATGGTAAAAAAAAAAGAAAAAAATTGCTTTAGCTATTCTGGGTCTTTTATTTTTCCATATGAATTTTAGGACTATTTTAAAATAATGTGAAAAATTTCATTGATATTTTGATTGGAGATTGCATTGAATCTTTAGATTGTTTTTGGTGAAATGATCACTTTAATAATATTAATTCCACTTATTCAAAAAGATGGGAGATGTCTTCCCATCTTTTAATGTCTTCTTCAATTTCTTTCTTCAATACTCTATAATTTTCATTGTTCAGGTCTTTCTCTTTCTTGGTTAGATTTATTCCTAGGTTTTATATTTTTGGTGGGCTGTGGGGAATAACTTTGTTGTCCTTATTTCTTTCTCATCATGTTCATTATTGTTATGTAGAAAAACTATTGATATCTGAATATTGTTCTTGTTTCCTGCTACTTTGCTGGTTTTTAAATCATTTATAAAAGTCTTCTCATGGAAATTTTTGGGTCTAGTGAGTCTATAACCATATTATCTGCAAACAGAAATAAGTCAACTTCTTTCTGTATATTCTTATCATTGTAATGTCCTTCTCTTGCCTAATATCTCTGGCTAGTTTCAAGTACTATATTGAATAGAAGTAGTGAGAGTGCACATACTCATTCTGTGCCTGATTTTAGAGGAAATACTTTGTTTTTCTCCATTCAATGTTATTTTGGCTTTGTGTTTGCCACATACAGCCTTTGCTTTTTTTTGAGTTAAATTCCTTCTATCTCTCGTTTCTTTAGTGTGTTAAACATGAATTTTGCCAAATTTTGTGGACAGCATTTTCTGCACATCTTAATATCATATGGTTTTGTCCTTTGTTCTGTTTATGGGATGAATTACATTTTTTTTGATTTGTGCATGTTGAACCAATCTTGCATTCCTTGGTCAAGGTGCACAACCTTCTTTGTGTTTGAAGGCAGATTGCTACTTTTTTTACTAAGAATTTTAGCTTATGTGTTTATCAGATATGTTGGTCTTTAAATTTCCTTTCCTTGATGCATCCTTACCTTGTTTTGATGTCAGAATAATATTGTTTTCATAAAATAAATTTGGAAGTGTTTCTTCCTTTCTATTTCATGGAAAAAATTAAGGAAAATTGGCATTAGTTCTTTTTTTAAAGGTCTGTTAGAATTCAGATGAGAATATATCTGGTGCTGGGCTCTTCCTTTTTGGAAACCCTTTTATTACCCCTTCAACCTTATTGCTTGTTATTGGTTTGCTTAGGTTTCCTATGTTTTTTACTCAGTGTTTTCACTGCTGCGACTAAAAGACCAGATCAGCACAACTACATGAAAAAAAAAGTTTATTTGGGGGCTCATGGTTTCAGAGGTCTCAGTCCATAGAAGGCTGGCTTCATTCCCTAGGGTTCCAGGTGAGGCAGAACATCATGGTGAAAGAGAGTGGCAGAGGGAAGCAGCTCACATGATGATCGGTAGCAGAGAGAGATATCTCCACTTGCCAAATACAAATATATACCCTAAATCACATCCCCAATTCCCCAACTCCTCCAGCCACACCCTATCTGCCTTCAATTACTACTCAGGCCTATCAGGTGGTTAATTCACTGATTGGGTTAAGGCTTTTACAACCCAATCACTTCTCCTCCAACCCTTCTTGCATTGTCTTACTCATGAGCTTTTGGGGGATACCTCACATCCAAACCACAGCATATGTCCTCTTGGTTCAATTTTGATAGGTCATATGTGTAGAAATTTGCCAATATCTTCTAGATATCCCAATTTTTTGAAATATAGTTTTCAAAATTGTCACAAAAGGGCATCTGGATTTTAGAAATGTCTGTGATGATATCTCCTTTTTCATCTCTAATTTTGTTGGTTTGGGCCTTCTCTGTTTTTCTTTTGGTTAGTTTGGTTAAAGGTTTATCAACATTTTTATCTTTTCAAAGAACCAGCTCACTATCACAATTGATTCTTTTTATTCTCTATTTCTCTATTAATTTTGGTTCTAATCTTTATTTTTTCTGTATTCTACTGTTTTTAGAACTAATTTGTTCCTGACACATTTATTGCTCAAATTTGTGTTATTTGAATTTAATGTGTTAATATCGCTTCTGTTTTTTCTTATTGTTGATTTCTAAGTTTATTTCATTATGATCTGATATGGTGCATGGAATCGTATCGGATATTTTGTATTTGCTCAGAATTGTGTTATGTCCTAAAAATGCAGTCTGTTTTGTAGAAGTTTCCTAAACCTCAGAGAAAGAGTGAATTTATTTGGTGATTGATGAAATCTGTAAATTTCTGTTAGTTTTCTTTTTGATTAATTATATTTTGTATGTCTGAAGAATCTTTAATTTATGTCTCTATAACATACCTATTGGTGAGATAGAGAGTTGAAATCTTACAGTATTATTATATTGAGCACTATTGTAATCTTTCTGTAGAGTAAAATTCACTTTATGTAAGCAGGTGCACTGACATTTAGTGTGTACATACTTACAATTGTTATATTTTCTTGTTGGATTGTTCCCTTTACCAAATGTTTAATTCAGTCCTAATCTCCTTCACTTTGCTCTGCTTCCAATTACATTTATCCAAACACTAGCTCTGGAGTATTTTTAAAAATTATTCTGCATGTAATATTTCTTCAAGTATTTCCTTTATTTCTGGCTTAGAAATCACAAATTCTTTTAGTTTATTCTTATCTAGGAAAGTTTTTCTTCTTAAATTTTAAAAGACAGCTTTGCTGAATATATAGCAATCTTGGCTACTAATTATTTTCATTCAGAGCTTGTTTAATATTATTTTATGCTCTCCTGGCTTTTAGAGTCTATGGTTATAAATTAGACCTAATTCTTATTGACATATCTCTAAATGTGACCTTTCATTTTTCCACTTGAGGATTTAAAAATTCTGTCTTTCTTCTGTATTTTAGACATTTTATTTATAATATATTGTGGATTGAATCTTTTTTGTTCTTGTTCATTTGGGGATGTGAATGCATTCTTTATTTGGATTTCCATCTCATACTCATGGTTTGGAAAATTCTCTATTATTTTTACTGAAAAGCATATGTCTTCATATCTTAGGCTATATCTCAGTACCCTTTTTGATGTTAAAGTTCCTCAAATTGTTCTCTTCCATATTTCCTGAGTATTCTGGTCATTGTTTCTTATTGTCTTTTCTTTATTGATGACTATATTTTCAGGGTTATACATCTTATTTTTGTGGCCTGAAAATCTCCTATGTTGTCTAATCTATTGGCAATGTTTTCAACTGAATTTTAAAATGGATTTTTGAGTAATTTATTTCCAGAATTTGTATTTTTTTCAGAATATCTATCTTTTTTGTTGAAATGCTGTTTCATGTTTTATATTTTCCTTCTTCATTTCTTAGATATTCTGTAAATTAATTGATCATAACTATCAACTTTTAAAATTCTTTGTCAGGATTCCCCCTCTGTAGTGTCTATTTGGTCACTTGTTGAAGTTTTGCGAACTGTTGGGGGAGTCTCATTTCCTTGCAGCTGTTGGGATGATTACCTTCTATTGTTGTACAAGTAACTTTTTAGTGAGCTACTATTTGTTTACCAAGTGCCCCAGGCTAGGAAAATACCTAAGTGTCGATAATCCTGCTCAATGTGAACCTGCTGCTATGTCCAGTCAACAGCACTGTTTTAAAAGGAGATACTAACCCCTTATAACTGTGACCACTTCAAGATAGTGTCATAATGTAATCAACCTTTAAAACTCTTATTTAAAATGTTCTTCAGAAGTCCCTGAATTCGACAAGAAAAAGAGAAATCTTGTTCCATAGGTTGACAAATCAGGTATGAAGAAAGTAAGACTACTATATAGTGTTTGAAAAGGGGAAAGATAAAAAAGGATAGAAAAACAAAAGAAAAAAAAGAACTAGAAAAAAGAATGAAAGGAAACAAATTAAAAAGCAAAAAGCAATAGAGATAGGAGCAAGTAATGCAAAAAGAAAAATAGACAAAAGAGAAGCAATAAACATGAGCAAGGAGGAAAAAAAATGACAGAATAATTTCAACTCATGCTTTAATACATTAAAAACAGATCAAATTGGATTGAGGAAGACAATATCAAATAAAAAGGGGAAACCCATTGATTCAATCAAGAAAGTAATATCTGTGAGATCAAAATTGTCATTAGACTGAATTCTTTGGGTTGGAGAGATTTCTTTTGGGACTCCATGATTTAAATTTTATCAGGATTTAGGAGCTTCAGTAAATGCCAATGGATCTACGAATTTTTCTCTAAGTTTTTCTGTGTTTGGATATAGTGGATCTCACCAGCACACTTCTAATACATTTCTAGTAGGTCTCCGCTTCTTTGGTGTTTCTGGGTACCTACTAATTTCCTGGCAGGCCAGAGGAGAAAACCCCTATTTCTCCTTGCCTTAGCAACCAGATTTTTCTGTCTGGTTGGGGATCCAGTCTTGTGTGCTCTTCTGTAGAAACGCTTTCTGCATCCACAGATGTCAAATCTGATGTGGTCTCACCTGCATGGATTTTGGGGTGTGTGAGGTATGGTGCTCTAAGGCAGAGGTGGGGTGGTTCATCTGTGATGGTTCTGGATGGCCCATTGGGGTTTAGGACTGTTGTCCCTGGTGGGAGGCAGGAGTTGGTGGATCTATGTCTGGGCACACTGGTCTGTGACTGAAATCTGTGGGGTGGGGCTCTGTAGGTCCCCTCTGTGTGGAACATTTTTCTGCCAATGTGGGAGAGACTCTGCAAGCTGCTGGGTTTCAGGCTGGTTTCTGGATGCCCTTGGGAAAAACCATTCACGAGCCTGCATGTAAAATATTTTGTGATTACTAGTAGATAGATGTTGAACCTGTGTCTTCAGATCCTCCAAGAGATGTGAGGCACTGCTGGGGCATAGGAGAGTCTGTTTCCTATTGCTGTGATTCCTGCTGCTTCTGCTACAGTTGCTGGTACTCATTGTCAGCAGGACTGCAGGCCTTGTCTGTGGGTGCTCAGTGGCTGATGGCATCTGTGAGCCACTTCTGTTGTGCTCGGGGCACTGGGCATAGGGAATTCCCTGGCTCCTGTGAATCATTGAGCTCTTGAGCTTCCAGTCACTATTGGGGACTGCTGTCAGTGACCCATGTATGGATACTTGGTGGTTGTCAGTGGTTGCGAGGTCTTTGTGTGTTAGCCTTCTAAGGGCCCTCGGGTGCTGTTATGGCATGAGAGCCACTTCTCCTGCTCTTGCATATCATGGTGGTCTTCCAACCTTTAGCGGGGGTTATCAGCTGACCCACCTCCATCTGCAGGCCACTGTGGATCTCTTGGTGCCACTGGGACACAGGTGCCTCTGCTACATTGCTGGTTCCTAGGACTTCTATTAGTTACTGGACTCTCTTGGTCAGCCTATGTTCATGAGAGATTAGTGAAAGTGATCAACTGGAAGTTGCTCTGTTTGATGCAGGTCACTGAGCATGGGAGGTTGGCTGGATGTTCTGTTCCAGTAACCAGTTTCTGAGTGCCTCCAAGTCTCAGACTGTCCACTGTCATGTTTTAGAGTATATCCTCTGATGAGCTCCTCTCTGGTCTCTCACTGTTTCTGTTCTGTGCTAGGGAGGGGCTTAGACTCATTGCCATCTTCCCCTCTCCTAATTACTTGCAGTTTTAAACCACTAAATTTTGGAAAATTTTGATTTTTGATAACAATTTACTAATATACGTGTCACTTTAGGTCACTGGCATGTATGTCCCAATTTGCCAGCAAGTCTCAGTCTCAATCTTTGCTAACAGATAACAGATCTTTGCTGTTTCATGTGTACGAACAACTTAATATAGTTTAAAATGTTTTTAGCCATAACTATGTTTCTTTAAATAACATATTTTGTAAATCATTTCAATGTGGCTTTGGAGTAACATGAGGCATAGTTCTTTTAATATAATTCTATTCATTCTTACTAAAATATTTTAGTATGAAACACTGTTCTCCTACCTCAAGGCATTTACATTTTTGGCAAATATCAGAGGAAAGGTATTCTCCCAGTTAAGTTTACCTTTTCATTGTTGCACCTAAACAACTAAAATCTATTTGAAGAGCTCAGCAGAAATTTCTAAGGGAACAGATTTATAGAAGCCAAGAAATGTTTGGAAGAAACTTTCATAACCTCACCTCCATAGAAGACACTCTCCAATTGTCTTCTTTTCTTTTCCTTCTCATGCAGTAAATTGTAATAACAGTAGCAATAATATTAGCATTTCATGTTTGCAGGGTTTAATAGGAGACATGTATTATCTAACCTTTAGTTGGCTCTAGCAAACATGTGTATTGTCATCTCCAATTGATCACCAATCAAATTGAATCACAAAGAGTTTATGTGAATTTCTTTTGTCACACAGATATAAGGAGGCAGCGGCAGGATATGAACCCAGGAAAGCTGACTCCAAGTGCCCATGCTATCCTGAAAAGCTTTTTTATTGCTTATCTGTAAACTTCATGACAACCACTTATTTAATGATACAACCAATAATGGATTGTTGCTTTTAGAATGCCATTGATAAATGGATGTATGTATCTAAGAAGCTAAGTACCATTTAAAATGCTGGGTGACAAAACTCAACTCAAAGTGGGTCAAGCACTTAGGCATTAGAACAGAGACCCTGCACTTAATAGAAGAAAAAATAGGCCCAAATCTACATCATGTCGGCTTAGGAACTAACTTCCTTAACAAGACTCCTAAAGCACCAATAAGTAAAATCAAGAATCAATAAATGGGATGGAACCAAACTTAATATCTTCTTCACAGCAAAGGAAACAATAAAAAATGTGAAGAGAGAGCCTACAGAATGGGAGAAAATGTTTGCCACCTGCACCTCAGATACAGCATTAATCTCTAGGATATACAAAGAACTCAAAAAACTTACACACACACACACACACACACACACACGAAACCCAAATAACCCAATTAATAAATGTGCTAAGGAATTGAACAGACAATTCACAGAAGAAATGTGATCAGTCAATAAATATATGAAAAAATGTTCAACATCTCTAGCAGTTAGAGAAATTCAAATCAAAACCACTCTAAGATTTCCTCTCATTCCAGTCAGAATGGCAATTATCAAGAATATAAGCAATATTAAGTGTTTGTGAGGATGTAGGGAAAAAGGTACACTGTACATTGCTGGTAAGAATGCAAATTGTTGCAACCATTATGAAAAGCAGTTATGGAGATTCCTCAAAAAATTTGGAATGGAACCACAATTTGACCCAGTTATCCCACTCCTCCATTTATACCCAAAGGACTTAAAATCAGCACACTGCAGTGACACAGCCACATCAATGTTTATAGTAGCTCAATTCACAATGGATAAACTAATGAACCAACCCAGGTGCCCTTCAACAGATGAATGGATAAAGAAAATGTGGTAATATGCACAGTGAAATATTACTCAGTCATAAAGAAAAACAAAATTATGGCATTTTCCAGTAAATGGTGGCTATCATGCTAAGTGAAATAAGCCAATCCCCAAAATCCAAAGGCCAAATATTTTCTCTAATCGGCACATGGTAATTCATAATAAGTAGGGGTTAGGAAAGAATAGAAATACTTTGGATTAGATAAAGGGGAATAAGTGGAAAGGGGGTGGAATGGGAATAGGAAAGATAGTTGAATGAATTGGGCATTACTATCCTACATCATGTACAACCAGAAGAATGAGAAGTTATGCTCCATACATATATATCAGAATATATTCTCCTATCATGCATAACTAATTAGAACAAATAAAAAATCCAAAAATAAAAATATAAATAAAATTCTGGGTGACAGAGAATATTTGAAAGGTTAAAAATCATATTCTTAAAAGCCCTGAAAAGCTGACAAGATCTCCAACTGTTAGTAGGATATAAGTGAATGAAAACTGTTAATAGAGTATAACTTATAAAAAGCATGGGAGTCACTTTTATCCCTTTCAGAGAATAAAGCTTGGTTGGAGAATTTTCTGAAATAAAGAGAGTATAAACCAAGACCAAAGATGCACAAATTAGGGGCTAACATGTGACTCCCCAATATTAGCCTGGTATGCAAAGGGGTCACATTATGAGGTAGAGTCACCAACTAACCAGCTTTACCCAGGACATCATGGTTCAAGTTCTTTTGAGCCAAAGGAATTAGGAGATTCCTAGTCTGTTTGGATAGCAAGAGATATTAAAATTAGGAGACACACTGTCAGGAAAGTGTGCTATGGAGAGAAAGTCAAGGATGTGGCTGGAAAATCTTTTACCTCAAGTGTTTTGGAAGGATCAACAGATCAGGTTTTTCAATCTCACAGAAGGTTCTTGAAGGCATTAGGTACATTAAATAATGGATTCCCACAACCACCTCAGCAAATTCCAGGAATAGAGATGGAATAGTCCAGGAAATCTATATGGAGGACACCCCTCCCAATAATGGAGTAAATATCTATAACATACATGGAAACACTTATGAGTAAGTAATGTGAGCAGAAAACTTGATAGCTTGTATTGAAAGGGAGAGAGAAAAAAAAAGAAATTAAGAAAAGCTGTTAGACTCCCTAAATTATACAAATAAGAAAGAGGCTGATAAAATTACTCAGATGAAAACATACCACCCTCCATGGAAAAGGAAAGATGAGCTAAGAGACAGATCCAGGGACCTAGAGAGTGACTTCGTGGACTACTGAGAAAATCTTGGGTCCAGAAGGCAGAGAGCTTCAGGTCCAGGTGGTAGAGATAGGAGCCACACAGGATCATTCGCAGGTCTTGAAAACTTGAAATGATCTATGCTGTTTGATATCTTTGGGTATCAAAGATCTTTTGGAGCATTTTTAAAAATTCTAAATTCCTTGGAATAGGAATATCTGTTACCATTTTCCTATGTCTGTCTCAGCATCACATTACCTTATTTTATAGTTTCCAAGTCTACAGATGGAGAAGAATTTTGTCCTAGGATAATTCATATTCAGAGTCTCACCTAGACCCCAATTGACATGGTTTAGATGATGAGATTAGGGACACTTAGCTGATGATATTTAGATGAGATTTGGGACTCTCATTGATGCTCTAATGGAATGAATTTTTCAAGATATTGGGGTAAGGTGAACACATTTAACATTTGAAATATGTAATTAAATACAACAAACCTCCTCTTTATTAGGTGCATTATATAATATGGCTAGAAACCAAAGAGAAGCGTAAAGTGTTACATTCACATAGGGGAAAAAAAAGTGATTTCTCATCAGAAACAATGGGAACCAGAAGATGATGGAATGTCGTCTTTGAAAAGAGTGAAAGAAAAGGGAATTTTTGTACCTATACCTAGTCAACTTTCCTTACAATCAAAGTTTTAAGATATAGGTTACTTAAAAAAATTTTTTTTAAGAATGATTAACCATTAAAAACAATGATAATCTATGATGGAATTTATTTAAAATTAGTACGATAACAGCAGAAACATGGAAGGACAGAAAATGGCATCATACTTTTGAAAGTTTCCATCGTATTTATTGAATTGGCATCCTAAGATTTCATGGTAGGTTGTGATAAGCATGCAATCACAAAATATAATTAGGAAGATATAACTAGAAAGTTGACGGAGGAGATAACAATAGTTTAAAAATTGAGAAAGAAGATGGAAAGGAGAAATCAAAGGGCAAAGAAGGGATCAATAAGCAACACATAGAAATATATACAAATATAATTTAATTTTGATTCAGCGTTTCTGGTGTATAACCCCAGAAATACTGAATTAAAATGAGGGACTAAATATATATTTTTCTTTTTTATTGGTGTGTTATAATTACGCATAATAGTGGGATTCATTGTGACATATGTGCACATGTTTATAACATAATTTCATCAGTTTTATTCCCCGGGACCTCCCTTTTCCCTCCCTTCTTCTCTGCCCCTAGTCTGGTCTCTCCTATCTATTTTAGTGATATACCTTGAAAATATATTTTTCTGTCTAGCTTCTACATATGAGAGAGAGGGAACACATAGCCCTTAATTTTCTGAGAATGCTCTTTACAAGAGGCATCTTATGTATGAGGAAACAGGTAGTAATCAAAGAAAAACAACAACCTTCATGTAAATACTACTCATAGAAAAGATAATATGAGTACTAACATTATGAAAAGTAGAATTCTGGACTTACAATAAAAAAGAACACTCCTTAATGACAAAAATGGTCAAAAAATCAGCACGATATAGCAATGTTGAATATGTTTTTTAATCTAATAATGGAGCTTCAACATACAGGAAAGAAAAAAATGGACAAAACCAAGGGGGGCATTGACAAATGCAGAATCATAGTTGTGGATTTTAGCCCTGTTTTGTCAGTCATTGAAAACACAATGAGACAGAAACATTACCTTACCACTAGCTAACAACCTTATCGACTCTTCTCAAGCTTGTGTGTTATATGTAATCTATATTTCTGGAACACGGCAAGAACTTTAATTATTCCTAATAACTAGTATTTAAAAACATAAATATAAGGCTAAGCCCATATTTATTCTTGCAGAAATTGTTTAATCAATTCTTTATTATGAAGAGATTGAATTGTTAACTTATTTCATTTTTGCATTGATTACTATAAGAAGCAATTTTGTTCTCCTTGTTCTCGGTTGGTCTCTAACTCAGAAGGGCCTCCTATGCCTTTTCCTGTGCCCCAAGAGCCTGGTACCTGTGCACAGAGTCACCCATATCTTTGACCCTCTTGCTTCAGATGGGTTTGGGCCAATGGAAGACGGGAGCAAGAGAATATTTTGAGCAGAAAGAGGTTGTGGTATTTCTCTCCCTGCTTTCTCCATTCCTGGCCACAGTTCTGTCCATAGTGGCTTTTTTCCCCCTAAAGTCGCAGTTCTTCCTGGTGGTTTTCCCCCCATGCATCAACTCTCCCTGGTGTCTGATAACATTGAGACTTAAGTTTGCCTTTTGGGTCTAGGAGTGATAATGACTTCCTGCTATTGCTGGTGTGGAAGTCCCTGTTGGTTTCCTTACCCACAACTGCTGGAGACAATTCATTCTTACATTTCTTAAAAAGGCTAAAACCTATGGAATGAGCCTTCTCCTTTTAGCTGCACCCTCTCATTGCACTTTGCATATCTTAACATTAATTCCCTTGATATACTTTTCTCCTAGAAGAGTATTTACTGAGTCAAATGGTAGAAATATTTTAAAGGTTCGTGGCACACATAAACAGTATTTATATAATTCATACTTTTTAAAAAATTTCCTTGAACATCAGCTGAGAGAAATCCAGCCATATAGGCATATTGATGCACTGGAACTGAACCCTGGTCTGATAGGCGGTGCCCTCCCCTTTCCTAGACTCTCAGGGAGCCACAGTTCCTGGTAAGCACTTTCCCAATGGCCCCTTTCATCTCGCTGTTCCTCAGTGTGTAGATGAGGGGGTTGAGCATTGGGGTGCCCAGTGTGTAGACGAGTGAGATGAACTGATCTTGGTGGTAGCTGGAGCGGGGGCGCAGGTACATGAAGGCACAGCAGCCATACTGCAGCAGCACCACAGTGAGGTGGGAGGAGCAGGTGGAGAAGGCCCTGTGGCGGCCAGCTGCAGAGTGCATCTTGAGCACAGTGGCCGCTATGAAGGCGTAGGAGGTGGTGATGAGGAAGAAAGGCACGGCAATGGCCAGTGTGGCTGCCACCAGCACTGACAGCTCATGGAAGTGGCTGTTGGTACACACCAGTTGCATGACGGGTGGCACATCACAAAAGAAGTGCTGAATACCTCGAGCCTGGCAGAATGGCAGAGAGAAGATGAAGGCCACCAGTTGTAAGGACAGGAACAAGCCGGTGACCACAGATGCCACCACCAGGCGGACACAAACAGTCAGAGTCATGATGAGAGGGTACTTCAAGGGGTGACAAATGGCGACATATCTGTCATAGGCCATGGCAGCCAAGACGAAGCAGTCTGCACTGCCAAGTGCAATGAAGAAGGCCATCTGAGTGGCACAGCCCAGGAGGGTGATGGTCTTCTCTGACTGCAGGGTGTTGGCCAGGATGTGGGGCACCACCACAGCAGTGTAGCACATTTCTACCCCTGAGAGGCTGCCCAGGAAATAGTACATGGGCACATGGAGGCGGGCTTCAGCCTGGATGGACACCACAATGAGGACATTCCCGGTGATGATAAGTGCATAAGCCATGCTGACCCCCAGGAAGGACAGGACTCGCAGCTCTGGGCAGGAGGGGTAGGCCAGGAACACAAACTGCATCATCACCGAGTGGTTCCCCCAGGTCATTGAGCTACAGCTTGCTCTCTGAGGTCACAGGACAGAAGGAAGGATCAGCCTGGTGATGTATCATCACCCTGGTGATGTGTTTGCACTCTGAGCCATGAAGGTAATTTCCAAGGCTGGAAGTGGAAACAAGAAGGATTAGGACTAGTTTTTGTGCACCCTTATGAAATCCTTCCATAGAAGTATCAATTTCTAACTGCCCAGAGTTGGGTCAGAGACTACAAAGAAAAGTGGAAGTGGAATTGGGTGGAATTCAGGAACTATATTTAGAAGGAGTAAAATGAAAGTTAAATTCTCTCAGTAAATTCACAAGAAAGCATCATGAAATTGTTGGGGCTAGGAGACTTGGAGGTGAGAAAGGAAGTCATTCATTCTTTAATATATTTGTATATAGTATTTATTCATTGATATATTTCTATGTCTCCTGATGTATTAAGTCAGAGATATGTGGATTTATAAGTTGATGATGTGATGGAAAATGAAGAAAGAAAAACAAAATGCTCATGGGGAAGCAATGGTCCGAATTACATTGCTAGAAATAAGGCATAGAAAACAAAGCCCTCTTTGCCCTTGGTTCCTCTAGGTCTTTCCGATCTGGTTAGGTGGTGGACTTGAAGGAGACAGGGTGTTGTAGCAAAGCTTTGTCCTGGTTTGTGCAAGTCTGAAAAAAAAAATGCATGACCAGAAGGTGCTGGAGCTCCAAGAATCCTTCCTGTGAGTTAGGATGTGAATATGGAAGATCAATCCACTTACTTTCCCTGTGTTAATTTCCCTCATAAGGATCCAATGTGAAATTTGGGAGGAGCCATCCAACTTTCATGAAAAGCTTTTGAAGAATAAGACATAACTCACAGAGGACATCCATTCCACTTCTTTTCCCCCTTACGCCAACTCATATTTGATAATGTGGAAAAGAGAGGAAATGTTACCTTGTTAAAACTTGCCAAATTTTAATATTTCCTACTATGTAATGTGATCTTTGAAGAAAATCTTTACCACGAATCACTACTTGAAGTAAAAATCATTCACACAAACCCACCTCAGTGTCACAAATATCCAGAGCATTTAGAACCTAAATAGCTCTCTGCTGTTCTCCAACTAACAATGGCTGTCTCTGTTTCATTCATTTTCTTTTCCTTTTCTGAACTCATTAATAATTTGGATTATTTCTAAAGTCATTTAGCATATTACAAATTTCACTATCGCATGTTGTATGGGGGCACTGTAGCACTGTGAAGTGAGCTCTGAAATTAGATGCTTTGTTTTGAATAATTCCAACTCCAGAATCCATGATGCTAGGCAATACATAAATTCCTCTGAGTGATTTTTTATTTGAAAAGTAGAAAGAATAATTATAAATAATTATACTTATTTCAAAGAGTTGTGAATTTAAATAAAATAGTAATTCAGGTGTCTATCACAATGCCTCTTCCATAGTAATAGCAAGCTAATAAAAATAGCCATCATTATTATTTGCAAAATCTGGGGGCAACCATCCTGCCCGATTTACACTTTTATTGCCAGCCTGATGTATAAATTTGATATATTGTATAATTACACATTGAAGGGATAAATATGTTGTGAAAAGTATGACTCATTTTCTATTTCCTCTTTTTAAATTATGTCATAATGAAGTTTGTAATTTGTTCAGGATGTTTTGTGGAAAATAAGAAAAAAATATCTAACATAAGACTGCACTGGGGTAAAATCCTATCACTTAAGAACCAGCTTTTCAATGCCTACAACTGGTAGACATCTGAAGGGTGGCCTATCCCCCTGTGAAGATGAAGGGTCTTAGGGTCGTGGTATGACTGCTGAAAGTTTTATTGATGTTTATTCCACTTACATCATCCTCATGGTTCTCTTTAGTCTGTAATAAAACAATGACATCAGAGCTATCACAGTCCATGACTTCTTAGTATTGTCTAGTTTGGTCCCTCTTAGATAGTCGAGTCTCCAAGAGAGTATCAGAAAACCTTCAGTGCCCAGGGCTTCCACTGTCTCCTGGCCTCCTTCCATCAGTGTTGGAAGATACAATTCTTTTTTTTTTTTTTAAATAAAGCTTTTCTCCCCCCACCCCTTTTTTTAAGGGAGAGAGAGAGACAGATAGAGAGAGAGAATTTTTTAATATTTATTTTTTAGTTTTCGGCAGACACATCTTTGTTTGTATGTGGTGCTGAGGATCGAACCTGGGCTGCGCGCATGCCAGGCGAGCGCGCTACTGCTTGAGCCACATCCCCAGCCCCGGAAGATACAATTCTTCAACTGCTCTTTCCTGTCATCAACTGAATCCTCCTCCTGGCAATTTCTACATGTGTTCTAAACACTGTGGCCATTTCTGCATTGAACCCTGTATGGACTACAGAGCTCTTAACCTGCAGCCCTGAGTTATCTTTCTAATTTCCTTTTACTATTTTTTTTATGGCATTTGATTTATGTCATAATTTAAGCTCTGGAAAGGGTCTCATTTTAAATATCTTCTTTGAATTGTGCTACATGGGACAGATCACATTTAAACTGTTTGGAGAGATGAAATGGTGAAGCCTATGATTCCAAGAGCATAAAAGTTATGTCAACATGTCATCAACTTGTAATTGCATGTTGTTTGTGAGCAGGATGTGCAGGACAGAAGTGAGAGAAGGGCACTCAGCATCATGCCCAGAGATCTCCATGGGTCTCAGCGCATCTAGGAGATCTCCATTTACACTGTGGTTTTCCTTCTTCCCTCTCTGGGTAGCCCAGCCCCGGAGGGCAAGACTGCAATGAGAGAGATGGTCTCTGTCTCTGATTTCATGTTGGAAATCCAGACAGTGTAGGCTGAAACTGTGCAGCAATTATCTAGTTGGTTTTATGTGAAAAAGGGAAATAGTGGATTTGGCATTAAATAAGCCCAAGCTGCATGCTCAGCCTACTATTAATAGCATAATCCCCTGGGCCGATCATCTCACATTAATTTCTGTTTCCTCATATTTAAAAGATGTGAATAATAACACTTACCTAATGGTGCTGTGGTGATATTAAAGGAGATAAAGTATTTAGAACACTTGGTTTGATGTATGAAGCCTATTAAGTTGCATAATAAATGTTTTCTTGTCTCCTTTCCTTATGTCTGTTATAGGTTTGATATTAATAATATCTGCTTCATTAATATTATCTGCTTCCTGGTGGAGGATTATGTGAAGTACCATATGAGTCCAGGGCCTTTATAAACATTTTAGTTTTATCCAAATTTACATTATTCATCCATATTTACATCATTCAACTCCACAACATTTCTTCAAGATCAGCTATCAACATTTTAGTCAGAATATTTGGGCTTCCCAGTGAATTTCAGATTTTAAAATCTAGAAGGCAGAAAGATTATTTTTTACCTTTAAGGTGAGAATAGAGAGGGATCTACTAAACTGGGCTTCTCAGTTAGGCTCATAGAAGACAGGATCTGGCATGTTATGTGTTGGTGCTCTGGTAGATCAAGAAGGGAGGGAAGTTATCCTGGAGAGACTCCCCAGTGGAAATAAGTTCATGTACACTCCCAAGCAAAAGCCAGAAGGAGTAAATTGTGTTGTCATCTAGGATCTCGTCTCATGAATTCCATCTCCCAGAAGAAGGTGGTACTGAGGTTATAAACCTCCTCCCCTATTACCAGATAATGAGTTCAAACTGGAAATGTCTGTCCTTTTGGGACCTTGTTTTGCATGGAAGTTCTGCAGTATCGTTGTCTAAGTAAAGACCAGCATTGCATTGTTTAGCAGTCTTCTCAGTGCCTAAAATAATTTCCTGAGAAATAGAAAATTTACAGACTCTGGTTAGTTGAACCTCTTGTTTCAGACAGCTTATTCCCACCCAATTGTCATTGCTTGGTTCATCCATAGTCCCAATTATTATTGCCCTGGAGAACAGAGACCACATTTTATATGTTGCCTGCTTTCCATGGTGCCCAGCATAGTGCCATGTTATGAATAGTCAAATACCAAATATTTTACCTTTTCCAGGGCATCATCCTTTAATTTCCACGTAGAAGAGAAACTTCCAATGTTTTTAGCAATTGGATTTATTGCTTTGAAAAAATGTTGGTTGGTCATGTGTATATAAATGTTTAGGTGACTGAGTATAAACATATATACCAAGTGTCCTATTTATTTAAAACTTCCTCTGCTCAGACAGAATGATTAATGTAGTGTGTGTGTGTGTGTCTTTGTGTGTATGTGTGTGAAGGCAATCAGATCCCAACAACAGGCAGAGCTGAGATGAGATGTTTAGAGATTTCTGAAGTATCTTTAGTGACAATAAAGGAAGAGAGAGCATACAGGAGAGGTAGAATATAAAATGTATTCATCATAGTGAATCCCACCATTGTGGACATCCATAAGAATGGGGTGCTAATTAGAATAAGGTATATTCCATGCTTGTACAATTATATCAAAATGAATTCTCCTGTCATGTATATCTAAAAAAAAAAACCAACAAAAAAGAAAAAAAGTATTATGACTATTACATGCCAAAGCATTAAAATTGTTACAGTTGCTACATCTTACACTATTATTTTATAGTCTACACATTTTCTATTAACTCATATTATCCTTACAAATTCTAACAAAGAAGGAACTTTTGGTTTATATTTATACATTAAAGCATTTAATTATCATGTGAACTCTGCAAAGTCTCTTTTACCCTTATCTTACAGGTAAATTCAAAGGTAAATGGTTGATAGAATTTTAGCAAATTTCCCAAGAGTAGATGCAGCAATGGCTGGCGTGAAATTGGCCTCATCCTATAGCACGTTACCATTCTTCTTGGTTCAGCTTCATCCATGCCCCAGTGAAAGTCATATCAGCATGAATTGCAAAGATAAGCCATGATAAGGCTTTCAAGGCCACATGGGTCTAATTCTCACTAACTTTCCCCCTCTTGCTGACTTTTTTCTCTAGCTGTGTTAATTCTAGTCCCTTCTCACCAACCTTTCTCCTACCATCAAGACTTTGCTGTCCACTCTCCTTGGAAAACACTTCCTTTTTTTTCTAAGTAGTTCCTACTTATTCTTCACCCCAATTGTATTACCGCTTCCCCAAGGAAAACTTCCCTGACTTTTAGCCTCATCAGGATCAAACAAAAGTTTTGAAATATCCTGCAATCTTTCATTTATTGCCTTTCCTTTATTGTTTTGTACTTTTGAAGTGTCCTGCAACCTTTCATTTATTGCCACCATCTCTGCTTCAGTTTACATGTATTTGTGTTCTACTTAATGAACTTGTATTTTTATTTTTTTTTTGGGAGGAGGGGGTACTGGGGAGCGAACTCAGGGGCACTCTACCACTGAGCCACACCTTCAGCCCTATTTTATATTTTATTTAGATATAGGGTTTCACTGAGTTGCTTAGCACCTTGCTTTTGCTGAGGCTGGCTTTGAACTTGCGATCCTCCTGCCTCAGCCTCCTGACACTTGTATTTTTCTTAGTGGTGCCTAAGTTCAACAAAGGAAATGACCAAGTTTTCTTCTTCTTAACTTGTATGTACATTGTATACATTTTGTATGACAGAAGCCTAGCCTAGGATTCCTGACCTGGGTACTATTGATGTTTAGATTTGGATATATATTTGTTGTAGGTGAGTGGGGGGGCAGGAGTGTCCAGTTCACTGTAGGAGGGGTTACATCATCATGGTTTCTCCTCATTAGATGATGGTAGCATCAGTCCCTACCCTTCAGTTGTGATGATCAAAAATATCTCCAGACGTTGCTAAATATTTCCCTGGAAGTTAAAATTGATCCCAGTTGAGAACATGGAGCTAGGCATATAGAAGGTATGCAAATGATGTAAGATTCAGGTCAGGAACTGTAATAAGGAATGAATCTTACATGTGAAGATAAAGATGAGGAGGTTGGCAGGAGAACGCAGAATTTCAGCTGACCATATTATGTACTTGCAAGTCTTTCCATTCTCCTCTGGCAGCCTGCTGTGTTTTCTTCTCTGTTGTACAGATATTTTAGTTAAATTAATTAAAAATGTTCATCTGGAATCAGAGCACCCTTTTCCCTGATTGAGTCCAAGTAAACACCAATTCTTCCTTACCATATATCTCTTTCTAATAATATAGATTAACTCCTGTCTATATGGAAATTTTATTCAGAAGCAAGTTGCCTGTGTGAGTCCTTGCTTGGGGGCATGGGGGACAAGTGAACGGTCCTACAACTTGGGGGATATGGTGGTGAGGGCAGAGAATTTATAACTATGAAAATATATAGGGCTCCTTTTACTTTCTCCAATAATTTCTCAGTGTGGTCTGATATGTCCACGAGCAAAGCAAGGCATTATACAGCAACAATGATGTTAAATCTTAGCATGCTCCTTCCTGACTTCAAGTAAGTGCCTGGAGAATTTATTATGGAACAGGAAATTGCATGGCATAATTGCAAAAGCCACTCACCAGAGCAACATACCAGACCACAGAAAAATATAAAATGATGGGGCCTTGGGATGGCCTTAATCTGGTTTTGCATCTTGCTTCAGACAGTGTCACCTGTACCTCCATGTGTATGCTATTGAGCCATTGCCCCCCATTTCACAAATACCCTCACTCCCTGTCATCATGTCCCAGGGGCAAAAGCACTTGGAAAAATAGATGAAGAAACAGATACCTATTTACCAAGAATTTCTTTCTCATTTCCCATATTTTATAAAGAAACTACTAGGATATACTGTAGTGATGGACCAGATCCTTCATGGAATGAATAATTTGTTGCTAAAGTAATTCTACTTTTTTCCCTTGATTTGCAGGGACTGGATTTAATTAATCCCAAAGGGAATTTGGGTGGAAGAAGTTGAGCCTACTGGCGTACTTTTCTGTAAGAAAGCTGATATTTTGAAAGATCAAACTTAACAAAAACAAAAAAAAAAATTGAATAAATTGAGAAATGTGAGGAGGCTTAAAAATTATTAATGTGGATGGCCTCCTTGTGGAGTTCCTGCAAATGCCATCATCTCAGGAATGTTCATGTCCTAATTTAGAAAGCATAAAACAAAAACAAAGATGTCACCCAGTGGCTTTGCAGAGGATCCCTGCGGAAGTGACCTCAGAAGTGGAAACCTAAGGATTTTCAGCAATGTTCCAGAAAGATCAGTAAAAATGAAGATAAATAAGCTTTGGTATCTAAATGTGGGTCAATGTGAAAAAAAGTTGTGATTTGCAAATGTTTGATGTATAGAGTTTGATTTACATAGAATCACTGGATATTTTCCAAATGGGTGTTTCTGACCTGTTCACAGAGGCTCCCATTGGGTGGTATTAAGTATGGGACCCTGAGGACAGCAATTTCTCCAAACACTGCCAGTGGACTGTCCTTCCAGATGTATGCTTTATAGGAACTCAGGTTGGCACTAGAACTTGTGTTAGTTCATCCTACTATGTTTCACTGGGCACTTTGCAAAGCTTTTCCATTGCCCCAAATCGAGTCCTATACTAGGAATTCAAAACTCAAGGCAGATAATACAGTGAGTACTTTGTAGGACAAGCCTGTTTATCTATGGATTCCATGCCTATACAGCACACAGGGAAATGGATACAAAGTATCAGGCAAATTAGTACAAATAGTGCCATTGTTGCAAATTAAACCTGTAGTGTACCTGCATAAATTATGCTTATTAAATTAGTTTCCCATACAATTTTCTGGGTCATCCATACAGCTCAAACTCTAAGCTATTTTTCTCACTTCTCTCTCTATACATCTGGAAAGCAGTCTGTGCCCTGGTCTGAGTGACTCCATGCTGGATAAATCTGAGTGAGTCTATTTTACAAATGCCATGAACTACTCTGTCCTGAGTGTAAATGGTAGCCAACCAACCTCTGTGGTTTCTTTTTGCATAAAGTCTGTCCTGTTTTTGAAATTCTGCCCTGGTGTATTCTCTGTTAGGCTGAGAATTAACTGTGGAGTATTGTGATTTGCTTCTAAGTCCTTGGGTATAATTATCTAAGATTAGGTGATTAGTCTGCTGCAGACAGAGTACTATACAATGAGAGAGAGATGGTGTTTAGGGCAAGTTTATTATAAGGTGAGGGAAAGGCAAGAGAAAGTAAGATACACCTGGAGAGAGGGGTGGGCAGATTGACTAGGGATCACATTGCCCTAAATAATTAGATTTTTGTTTGTTTGTTTGTTTGTTTTACGATAGTGGATGGGAAATTACAGTGGCATGAGACCTTGGCATCTTTGGTTCTGATGCTTTGTGTCATCACTGACCATTTGAGGAAGGAATATGCCTGTGCAGTTGAAAATTGAGGGCAGGGACCTGTATATGCAGGTCACTTTGCTCTTTCTGGCTTAGTGCCACTGGCAGAAGGTTATACAATGGTCTACTGATTCTTGGAGCAACTTGTGGGCACATGCATGACCTCTGGAACATGAGGGTGCCCATACATCTAGGGAGACTGTCCTGTGTCTCCTTCTGGAATATAGGGGTAGGGATGCTGCCACCAGCATGGCCAAGCTAGCAGGTTCCAGTGAAGGGTGGTGGGAGATTGGAAGAAATAAGATTCACAAACTCAGACTGTGAAACTAACAGCTGGGATTCAGTGGAGCACTGCTCTCTGATGGAGAAGCAGTTCTAAAGAATTACACCAGCAATTTTTATTATATATGTCTCATTAATTAGATTAAAGACTATGTAAGCATTATTCTTTGTATTCATGAAAGTTACAGAGTTAGCAACATTATGCAGCTTATTCCTCAGTTACATTCTACAGTTTGCAATGTGCAATGTTAGGAGCACTGTGTAGCTCTCAAGAAAGTCCATTGTTTAAAGTTACTGTTATGCATGCAGGTTCAGGAGCAGCAGAGCTGGTGAAACATTGTGGCTGTCTCAGCAAAATAATTCCTTCATTCCCAGGAGCTGTGTGCCTGAGAGCAAGGTGGAGGCTGATAAGACTCTAGCACAGAGCCTCCCTATGAAGGGCATTACCATAGCAACCAGGCATCCTGCACCTTTGCCCAGAAACTTTTCCAGGCACCAAGCATGCCACAGCCATGAAATCATCAGGGACCCCAATCTCAGACACTGGCCTCCCAATCACTGTCACCGCTCTCCACGTAGGAGACTGGGAAGTCTGGATCAGTTCCCAGTTGCGGAGCCCTTTTATTATTGCTCCCCTCTCCTGACATTTCCTTCCATTCTTGTTCAAATCTAACTAACTACCTCTGCTAACATATCTTCTGTTATGTTTTGGGGTCTTTTCTCATCTATGGTTATAACTTATTACTGTTTTTCCTCTTGCAAGGATTGTTATTAAAGTCTTCTGAGGCCCTAGTATAGGGATCACGTGGTTCTGGGAGTCATCTATTATCTGTCATTGTATCATCTGCAGATTTATGTCTTTTAAGTTCTTTCAGTGCTAAATTGTTTACCTTGGGCCTATCCTAATTGACTTGAGAGGGCTTTCTAACAACATTGCAGGTAACTCTTCTCTTCATGATCTCTCTATTAGTGGGTTACATTAGTTAGATTCTTTAAGCCTGATTTCATACCCTCTGGGACTGCTATTGATGATTTGCTTCCGACCTCCTTCTCTGTAGGGTGTCATGGATCCCCAGAGCCCAGCACTGTTTTAGGGCATTTCTTTTGTACTCTGTCCCTTATCTTTCTTCCCAGAGCTAACATTTTTTTCCTACTTAATTTTCTTGCCCACTGAAATACTTTCTTGATGTAATACAACTCCACAGTCCACCTCACAGGGAATAATCATAGCCAGGTGACCTGAGGTTTGCTTCTCTTCTTCCTGCTGATTTGTATATTTCTTTTCCCCACCATTTCCTCATGAGATGAGACCCCATAGAGTGTAGGTAATTTTCCTTCTCAGCTCTCCCATCTTTGATCTGCATTGAACAGAGTTGTACCTTCACTGGATTTTACCCTAAATAGTTTGCACCATGGTGCAAGCCAGCCTTTGGGTTGGCAGAATGACCTTTAGTTCATCAGTTCCTGGGGCAGGATCTAAATCTTATCATTGTCACCAAATAGTGTAACTTGTTTGAAAAAAAAAGTTCATGTATTTTGTGTTACTTTGCCAGTGGTCTATTTATTCACCAGATTCCTTCTTTGATGACTGGAATCCTGCTGACTTTTCCAGTTGTTATGAGCAAGCTGTGCCATCAACATTAACATAGAGCAGG
The DNA here is from genome assembly GCF_047511675.1 of Marmota flaviventris. Lineage (NCBI taxonomy): Eukaryota > Metazoa > Chordata > Mammalia > Rodentia > Sciuridae > Marmota > Marmota flaviventris. The sequence continues at coordinate 14,181,274 of NC_092506.1, read as the reverse complement.
CACTTTTTTGTCTTTCCACAGTGTCAGAATTTATTGAGTAACAATAAATTCACCAGCTACAGCACGTTCATCAGCTTTAATTCACTGACAACCAGTGGTTCACTTGATAGCCATGTGCAGGGTCATCACGGTCTCTTTTTATTCCATTCCAATTTTAATTACTAGTATCTCTAACTCTCAAGTCACATGTCATACTTTACATCATAATATAGAGGTTACAGATGGCTAAGAAAGGATTAAGGTGGTCACAGGATTTCAAGAGGCCCTGCCAAGAGCAAAGGCAGAGAGCAGATGCAAAAGCAAAAGGGTCACTGCAGGTGGCCAGATGAGATTACTGAGCTAGCTGAAGGACTTTTTCAGGGGACAGGGTGTTTTAGGGTACAGAACTTGTTCAAAGTGAAGGTCATGGCAATCTGCTTTGTAAAAATGGAGTAATTCACATTTAGGCACAACTTCTCTCCACACTTTGATCTATAGACCATATCCATCTGTATGCCAATGTTTAATACATAGACAATCTGTTTCCATATTTAGATATATCTTTATATATGGAGGGGGTTTGTGTGTATGTATGTGTGCACACATGTACATGCATATAGTTGAAGAGGTTATTTGTCAAATAATTTTATTGAGAAAAGAGTCTAATTAGAATGTATTGAATCCACATTCTAGTGAATGCTGTACCCACTTTGCTGAAGAGCTATTCTATATCTATTAAAACCACAATAAAATGACTTACTAGAGAATATGATATAAGCCACCGGTTCTTTGTTACTAAGTACATTGATTTGGATACTCTGAGAAGCAGATGCCACATCAGGCTGAGACATGTAAGAGATATTGGGACAAAAACCTATCAGAAAGAAGGGGAGAAGTCAGAGCAGGCAGGATGAGCTGCTGGACTGTGATCAGGATCTGCTCTGATGGGAGAGAGGACTGACAGGCAGAGTTTCAGAGCACAGCATCATTCTCAGAGAGTTTCAGCAGGGCTGATGGGGCTTCCTCGGCTAGAGTCTCCAGTCACAGGAGTCCTGCATCTTGCAGGAAGAGTTTGCCTTCTTATCTCTCATGCACCCATTGGCAGAGAGCTGTGCATGGGAAGAGTGGCTCTGGCCAGGGTGGGTTCAACTCAGAATCCATCAGTTATGCCTCCAGAAACAGAGGAGCTGTAGATTCAAGTGGTAGATTCTTATTAACATCTCATTAAGAAACTGGTACTAAGGATAATAGCACTATTCTGTTTTGCTGTTTCTTCTTGTCCTTCTCTTGCACCATACCCACTGTTGTTCTGTAGGGAGATCATAACTTCCCATTTTTTGAAAGTTCTTACTGTGGACTTTGACCTGAATTTACAGAAATGACATTCCAAGTTCTTATCACAATAACTCTAAGTAGAAGACTTTCTTTCACTAAACCCTGAGTTGACATTTTCTTATCCTTATGAATCTGGGAAAGGTATTGGTGTTGGTGATGAGGATTATGATATCTGTGAGTGTTTACTATCTATATTTATTTCTATATTGTGCAAAAAAGAACTTTAAAAAGAGAGTGACAATCTGATTAGACAAACATAACTGCCCTGACACTCCCTGCATGTGACTTCTTAACTCCACGTTGGGGAATGGTAGGAGCCAGGCAATTTTCCTCTTGAACAGCTTCATGCCAAATATTGTATAGGTTAGACAAGTGGAGACTCTGATTGTTTAAGTGGAGGGAAAATTATGGAAGTAACGTGTCTTGGAAAATCACGCATTCTCTTCCAGTGATGGGAGGCCATATTTTGGAGGGCTAACAGATCATAACGAATTAAATCTGGAGACAGGGAGGTGCTTCACAGGTAACTGATGCAATTCAAATGCAAGCCCATGGTGGACTGGACTAGGGTAGTGGAGATAGGGCTGTGTAAAGATTCTCTTGTACTAACAAGATGTAAATTAATTGTATGTCTAACCAGTTCCTTATTTAAGACTTCAGCAAGAACAAATTTAGAGATCAGATTTTAACTTCCTCTCTCAGAGATCAGAGGAAACAGCAAGAGTTTGGTTGGTGTTAGAGCTCCTTGGGTGACTTATAATAAAGGGAAAAGTTCTATTCTCAGTGAAGAATTAACGAGTAGGGATGGAAACGGAAGCAAAAGCCAATTATGCGTAGTCTATCCTGTATAGATGATTGAGAGAAAATGCATTAGGGTAATCAGGGCAGATGCAGGGATCCTGGTGGGCAGGCAGCTGACATCAGGAAAGCTTTCAGCAAGCAGGAGGATGGCTGTCACAGTGCTGGTGCTGGGACAAGATTTCAAATCCAGGAGGACTGAGGAGCAAGTGTCAGGAGACACTACTCACAGGTAACAATCTTATAAAGCCAAGATAACATGCCCCCTTCATATCTGCAAAGGTCCCACCTCTCACTTCAACACCATAGTCCAGGGTTCTGGGACTCTGAGTTCACATGACTGGGATGGGTCTCTTCTCCAGGTCAGTGTGTCTCAAGGGTACACATGCTAGACCAGAAGCAGTTGTTTGTAGAGGTGTTTTATACTTTTGGACTTGTGGATTGGGAGCGTATACACAGTGATTGATTTTCTATGTTTGCCGTGTGTGGGAGAAGGTGGTGACAATACTGCAGCTACAGAAATGTCGAATGTGAAAATGGAGGCTCTGGGAGATCTGGCTATGGAGAAAAAGAACAATTGGAAGAGAGTACTTGGCAGACATTTAACTCTCCTGTTACTATTAAAATGACTTCCTTACTGTGGTCTTCCAGAATTTAAAGACAGCATAGATATTTCACTCCATATACTTTGCAGGTTTTGATCATATTCCTGTTTAGATATTATCTTTTTTTGGGGGGGGGTCCTGGGGATTGAACTTTTGCTAAGGCTGGCTTTGAACTTGCAATCCTCCTGCCTCAGCCTCCCCAACCACTGGGATAACAGGTTTGCACCACCATGCCCCCAGCCCTGCTTAGATATTATCTTGTCCTATGAAAACTTGATAATTAAAAACAGCTTCATTGTATTTCTCTTTTCCTTAGAATATTAGATGTTTTATATGGAAAGAACTTTCCTGTGTTCTCTTTGAGATGTGATAGTTATTGTAGGTGATAATTATTCAATCTTCGAGTTCACTCATTTGGAGTTTGGCTCATAATTGATTGACTGATTAAACAAGTAGGTATGTAATAAGACATACTCATCTCTAAGTTTTGGGGATACAAAAAAGAACAAGGCAGGATGCCTACCTTCATGAAAATTGCTTTGAAGCGGATGCAACAGACAATGAACATATGAAATAAGTGAGATATTACCAGATAGTGTAAGAGAATTTCCAAGAATAACATATAATGAGTTAATAGGCTAGGGAGTGACTAAAGGGAGAGTGACTGGGGAGGGTCCTCAGAAACATCTTCTTTGAAAAGCTGACATTTGACCTGTAAAGTAAGAAGAACCCCATCATAAAATTCCCCACGTGGGGTAAGAGCCGTTCAAACAGAGAGAAAAGGTGATAGAACTAGCAAAAACTTGAAGCTGGAACAAGCAAACAAAAATCAGTGTGTCTCATGCAACAAAAATCATAAAACTTAAGCACTTCCAATCAGGGGGAATCTTATTTCTGCTGTCAGAGACTTTCATGAAGAAACTGACATCCAGAGAAGTTACTTGATTTATGTGAAAGTTCCTACCAAGTCTGCAGAAATAGCGGCAGCTCAGCTCTGATCTCATCCAATACTGCCCTCTCATGGGCAGCAACGGAACTGAGCGACTCTTAGGTCCTCAGAGTGAGAATAAATGTCTGTTTTTTGGGGAGAATGTCAGTCTCATTGATTTTAAAAACTAATGAGACTGAGGATTTCATCTTTTTCTAAATGTGACAGCTAATTAGTAAAACTTGTGTAATTAGTGCAAAACTTCTTAACTAATGAGATTTTTTTTTGAAACTGCATTTATTTCTAATATTCATGTGGCAACTGTGTTTTGAAGCAATACTCTTGATGAAGAATTTCTAGTTAGGTTAAATACTGTTAAAAGACTTCTGTCACAATTTGGTGTGATCAAAACAAAATGCCATTACGATTCCAGAGGCTACCAGATTCTTCGTCCTTTGCTCCGTCATGTCACTGGAACTGCTGTCCTAAGTCAGGCTCATAACCATATGGATCTGTCTATTATTAGTTGTCAAACGAATGTGAGGACCCAGGAAGAAGTTCTAAACTGAAGTTGCTTCAGTGTACAAGCAGTCTGTGCCCCAGAAGGCAAGCATTAAGTGGAGAGGAAAGGGACACTGGAAACTTCCATGAATAACATATAATGAGTTAACAGGCTGGAGAGTGACTAAAGGAGAGTGATTGGGGAGGGGCCTCAGAAACATCTTCTTTGAAGTTTGTCCATGAGATTCCCACATGCATTTAAATTTCATTGGAAAGCAAAACAAGGCAAAATAAGAATAACAACAACAACAATAACAAAATACTGTACTAGATCATGCATACACACACACACACACACACACACACAGCAGCAGCAGCAAGTCAGATTCAGTTCACAAAGAGACATTTTTTAAGTTTTATAAGAAAATTGAAAAGGCCCAGTGTTTACCTCTAGAATAAGATCTTATCTATGTTTAGATTGTGGGTGAGTATGAAAAACTCAATGGTTTGGAACTCCATAAATCATTCAAATGAAAAATCATTTACATTGAGAAGACATCCATTGTTAGGAGTTCAATATATTCTGTTTCCTATTTCTCTGCTCTGCTAGTGTATCTTTGTGATACAGAGAATAGGCAAGATCATCACTAAGATTAAAGCAATGTGCAAAGAGAATGGACAGCTATTCAATCCCCAAGGAAAGCTCTGTACTTAGATATTGCCCATGGAAATGGCTCGAGTTTGACAGAATTTGATTGCTAGGAATTCTCTAACTAAAATGCACTGTCAGTAAATTCTGTCTTTCCACATAGCAGGATGATAACACCACAGCTGCTAATTTATAATACACATATTAATTTATAGGATATATTATCCATTCTGTACATTAACCCTTTCCATGCAATAATCTTGCTATATTGGAATTTGTCCGTATCACTCCAAAACTTTGTTTTACTCATCCCTGTATCCATAATAACCAGAGGAGCATCAGGAATACAGCAGGTGCTTAATAACATTAGACAAGTGATTTAGCTGCTGGGATAATGACCACACTTATGAATTTAGCTAGAATCTTTGGTTTGTAAATTTCTCAGAAAGCACTGGGCTTCTGCTTTTCCTTCCACCAGGAGAAGACATTTCTGGGAGAAGCGACCTTGAGGATCCTTTCATCACGCTGTTCTTCTAGATGTAGAAGAGCAGGTTGAGCATAGGGTTGACTGGGGGTGATGTTCCGGTGATGCTGGGTCCAGCTCAGGGGAGAAGTGGCCCTAGGACAGGCACATGAATGCACAGTACCACACTGGCTTGAGACCATGGTGAGGTGGAAGGAACAGGTGGAGAAGGTTTGGTAGTGGATGGAGGTGGAGCTAAACTTTAGTGCAGCATCAGCTATGAAGACAGAGGAGAAGACAATGAAAGGAAGAAAGCAGCTGTGGTCAGTGTTCCTGCTGCCAGCACTGGCAGTTTGTGCGATGGACTTTTGCACAGACAGGTACATTAGCAATGGCACATTGTGGGTGAAGCAGTAGGCGACTTGGTTGGATAGAAGGGCATGCAGAAGACATGGGCCATCAACTGTGTAGATGGGGGGAAAAACCAGTGATCACACAGGCTACCACTAGGTAGGCACAAAACTTCTAAGTCATGATGAGGAGGTACTGGACACAGCAAATGACCTCATCTTAATTAGAAACCATAATAGCAGAAACAAAACAAAACAGCACTCACACAACACTTCCAGGTCTCATTAAGTGTGCCATGTGTTCAGGACATCCCAAAAAGGAGACAGCTCTCTCCTGATGGACATTACTTGGGATGCCACCACTGATGAAGCAGTCCTCTTTCATGGAGAAGCTGCCCCTGAGTGAAGCATGGGTGTGTGCAAGTCATCGTCTGGATGGCCATAAAATAGAGGGATGCTGACTCAGCCAGGATCATGGTACTGACCAGTGTGATTTCCAGGAGAACCGAACGTATGTCACTGGGCTGATCAGATGGGCTAGAAACAAATTCCCTGAGTATCAACTGGTTTTCCCCAGACTATATTGGTTTCATCTTGCCCCCTCTACACAGAGAAAAGGCAGGGAATGTCAGATCAGCATGAGAATGGGTGTCACCAAGAAATAGATCAAAGGATCAGAGTCTTCTCTCCTTCCCAGAACCAACTCTGTCCACACCTGTGTACATTTTTCGGAACTTATTTTATTTTACTTTATTGTGGTAAGGAGAATATAACATGAGACCTAACCTCATAAAATATCATTAATAATACAGTTTTGATAAGTATAATAACTATATTATTAACTAAAACAATGTTTCACCATATTGGTTCATGTTGCAGTATTCTAATTTTAAGGCTGAATAATATTCCATTATATATATATATATCACATTTTCTTTATCTATTCATCTACTGATGGACATATGGGTCATATCTTGGCCACTCTAAGGTAATGTTGCAATGAAATAAAGACTGGAAGGGGAAAGAACAGGTGTTAAAATTGTACTAATTTCTTCCAACTATTGTATATGGTGCGGTACAGTAGAGAACACATTATTATTTGACATGTATTATTGGGAGAAATTAATTATAGTTGTATCTTAAATACAGTATTAATTTTTTACATAACTATAAGTTAAATATCTCTTCCCTAAATAATTAAATGAAAACTAAGTAAGAAAGCTATAATTAAAGATGAAATAGAGACAAAATTAGTTATAATACACCGAAAGTTGAAACAATCAAGATGATGCATATTAATCAGGGCAAAAAATGTTGGTTCGCATACAGCTCTGTTAAAATATAAAGATATTAGATTGATTTAAGAAATAAAAATATTTCTCTAGAGCAAAAATAGGTCTCATAGAAAAGCTGTCACTGTTTTTATTCAAAAGAGTTTTGGAAGCTCTAAGAGATGAAATAAGTCACAAGAACCAGAAATGATGCTTGACACGATTGGTTCCACGAGAGCCCCAAAGTAACTGAGAAATTGTTAGAACTTGATTTTCCCCAAGAAAACCCTAAAGCAACTAACAGAGAAAGTTTTAGTACTAATACGGAAATTACTTAAGCTGACCAATTTCTTTTTAGTAACCTTGTTCTTTTTTCCTGCTATAATCTGTTGGTGTCCACAGTACACAGCTCTGGGCAAGTGGACTTGACCTGAGAGCATATGAGAGCTTCTAATCCCTCCACTTGAGCTTTTGCTTCTCAAGTCAACTGTGTTTGTTCCAATTTCAAATAAGGCAAGTGCACTTGACATTATAAAAGTTAATAAAATAGCATATGAAATATTGCGTGCAAAATTGAACTGTGAATGTGACAGAGGATTCTTTCAATGGAGATCAATTAGAATGTTTTAAAATTATTTGATAAAAATTAAATATCCACATACTTCAAATTATAGTCAAGGATTTGTGAGTGTGATTCATGTATAAAGACTGTAGTTAGCACTCATCATCTTATCAAAAGTCTAACTTCCCATTTGTGTGGGATCTGATTTTTACATAAAATCTCCAAATTTTTGCTCATACCAACTGTAATCAGCTAGAAACTTTTGTTCCCCATAGAAAGGCAAATAGGATACATTGACAAATATAGTATGTAATATTTAAATAAAATTTAAGGCAATTACTAGAGTATTTTTTTTTCCTGAATGTAATATTTTAGGGGTAAGTTGCTCTAAAATAATGCATGAGTTTGGCACAAATGTAATAAAGTCTCCAAAGGATTTATGATGGGGTTAGAGGGCAGGTGCCTTTGGGCATGCTTGTTCATATGTTTTTCATAATGTGATTATATAGTTTATTGGAAGAATAATCAAGTGAGACTAAGAAAATGTTCAAAAAGATATGCACTAAAATGAAAAATATACCATAACTTATAATGTTATAAATGTATTAAAATTATTTTAGAAATCAAAATAAGGACAGAAATAGAGAGTGCAACAAAGCCTAAGCAGATTTATGAATGTGTGAGTTTAGAACATAATGAAGTTTAGACAGTGTACCAGAGTGCTTAAGAGCACGCTTTCTGCATCAGACTGCTTAGATTCAAAGTAATCTTGGGAGCTTTATATGAAATCTCTGCACCTCCACTTATCTATGGCAAGGGAAGATAATATATGTATTTAACTCATAGGGTTTCTTTGACAATAAGGCAAAAATAAAGGAAAGACACTTAAAAATGTCCAGCACCTATTAATGTCTACTAACTGTTAACCATTACTATTTCTTTGAATCACCACAGGATTGGGATAATGACCAGCATTCACTTTTGACTAATTTTTCTAAATTGTTACATAATGAAATTTATTTTAAATGGAAAAATATTTTTATTCTCACCAAGCGGATTCATAAAGGAATTAGAAGTCTGTATAGTTAAGGGCAAAACGAAGACCTAATCTCAGCCAGTTGAGTTATTAGGCATGTATGTTCTTGGATTTTGGTTTTTAAAATCTTTGTCAATTGTTTTGAAACTTAGAAAAGATTGCAAAGACCTATACAGAAAAGATAGATGAGATGGAAACTTTTGTTGGACTCAGTCTCTGGATCTATAGTTGGAGGAGAGGGAGTCCCTCTTTGATGAAGAGTGATCTGAGAAGGTTTAGAAACTCTCCTGCCTCACATGGTGCCCCACAGGACACTGACCACAAGAAATTATGGAGTTAATTATTCCTAGGAGAAAAGGTAGAGGTTTTATGATCCTTCTAACTGCATTTGAGTTCTGACTCAGTCATAGGGCTAATCTCTGGCCTTGGGAAATTTACTTACTCAGTAGGCAATCTTATTTCAGTTCTTTCAGCTAAGAACTTGCAGAGTCAGTATGATATTAGTAAAAATATATGTAAAGATCCATGCACTGCAATTGGCTTCTTTTAAAAAAGGTATTGTAATGGACACAATACCTTTGTTTTATTTGTTTTTATTTTTATTTGGTGCTGGGGATTGAACCCAGCACCTCACACATGATAGACAAGTTACCCCTGAGTTACAATCCTGGCCCCTGCAATTGGCTTTTAATATGAGGTCTTCTCTTCCCACTCATTAATCTCTGTAGTCCCTTAAGTACTCTCTTTCCTGAAACCATAGAACCCCCCTCAGCCTGAACACTTTTCCTTTTATTATCTTAGTTAGTGTGTATAGATTTCAGCCAGGAATCACCTTTCCACAATTGTGCCTGAATCTTTTTCTCTCTGCATTTTCTGAATAAGGTATTCCTCTTATGAACTATTTTAGAGTCATGAATCATCTGTTACAAGACTTTTATTCCTGCATCTGGCTATGTGTTATCCATCCATCCATTCAATTAATCAAATGAACAAGCTAGGAAGCTAACTAGCATTTATTGAACACCACTCTATGTTAAAATCAATTTCAGCTCTCTGGAAAATATGAGAAAATATATAATGGTCTTTGATTTCAATCATGTAAGATTTAACATTTAATAGAATTTAGGAAAAAACCTTCTAAGTGAAGATTTTCAAAATTATTTTAGACTATCTAAATTATCTTTTTCAAACATGGTAACTAAAAATACTCTCTTCCCTGAGATGGATATGTACATATATACATACATATGCATATACATATATGCATGAATAGATTCAGAAACAGAAGCATAGACAGATTCATACATACATAGTCAAGAATATTTGGGAAGCACTAAATGCTCTATATTTTTGTGACTTAAAGTGTATATTAGCATCAAAGGATTCTGAAAATCCTGGTGAAATAGCATGTATAAATTTACTGTGTTTTTGAAAAGCTTCTTTCTCTGTGGAATGCTTTACCTATATCTTGTACCTATTAAGAGCTGGTGGAACTAGTGCTTCATCAAAGCCTCTTTGGATGCTGTGGAAATCATATTCAAGTATAACAAGAATGAGTTAAGCCACATTGTTCAGGCACAGTTCTAGCTCTTCTTACATGTTACTTCAGTTATACTTCAGAGCAATGCTAAGGGAGGTAATATTTTAATGTTTATTTTATAGATAAAGATGGAAGTCTCAAGGGATTCAGTAGCCAGTCTGAGATTAAAAAAAAAAAGATTAAGCAGTGATAGAATCGGGATTAAAGCCCCAACAGTTTGGAGCTAAACTAGAAAGACCTGGGTTCCTGGTGTCCCTGCTTCCTGGCTACATCATGTAGGACAATCCACAATCCAAGCCCCCTTTTCCTCATCTGGGAAATGTGGATGAATTTATCCAACCCACTATGTGATTTGATTGCTCAATCATTTTTGGAGATAACTGAAAGCTCTTCCTACACTCTGATGCAGAGATCAGCACACTTAATAAAACAAATAGTAAGTTAATTTAGCCACTGTGGGCCACAGATGGTCTCTGTCCAATAGTATTTCTTCCTTCCTTCCTTCCTTCCTTCCTTCCTTCCTTCCTTCCTTCCTTCCTCCCTCCCTCCCTCCCTCCCTCCCTCCCTCCCTCCCTCCCTCCCTTCCTTCCTCCCTTCTTTCCTTATACCCTTAAAAGTGTAAAACACATTCTTAACTCAAGGACTGAAGATAAAACTAAAAGCAGGCTGAATTTGTTCTTCAGCTCCAGTTGGCCAACTCCTGTTCTAAAGTATTATATACTATGTGAGTTAAGATTATTTTAGGAAAAATAGTCTTAATTATTTAAAAGTAAAATTTTGGGAGGCGTTCTCATACCATATCTCTTGGCAATTCACTTTATCAGTCATTTGAGAAAATTCGTAGAAGTTTCTTTTCTTTTTTTCCCCAAGATGCTAAAAGTTCCTGTTCTAGATGAAGAAGGACACTTTCCCAGAATGCTTTATAACCCCACATATCATGCTGTTAAAGAGTGAAATGCAGTAAGGATATGGGCTCCAGATGAGAAGAATCCCCTGGGAATGACTACTGATGTCATCTAGATGCCAGTGGAAAAGGGGATCCTGTCAGTGGAAGAGCTGGGTCTTAGAAAGCTATGCTGGGGGTAGGGCAAGATAAAGAGGGATACCAGGAACGTAGGAGTGACATAAAATCATCCTAGGCCAGATTCTGAGAGGGACAACCAGCCTCCTTTATAGCACTCTCCTCTTTGCTCAGAGGACTTTCTTGCCTGATTTAGCCAAAAAAATTTAATGACCTATATGATGTCTATTTTTTAAAAAAGTAATAGGTCTCAAAAAGGAAGAAATTCTCCAGTAGCTTTTCTAAACCAAATTTAACTAACATAGAGTTGGAAGAAAATTCCTGGGTTTGTCAAGTATGGCAAGATTGATGGGCAATTTTCATGTGGGGATCGCAGACAGTCGCCATCCAAGGGCCACAGGATGGTCTCCCCAATCCTATCTACAATCAGTAGGGACACATGGATATGGGTAGCAAATCCAATTGGTGGGAAATGTTCAGGTCAGCTCAGTGTTCCCAGAAGAGGTAGAATCCATTGAAATCACCCTAGCCCAGGTAATAGGTGAGATGACTTTTAGGTCTGATTTTCCACGTACGTACTGACTGACCTCAACATTTTGTGAAAACCTTCCATTTGAGTTTCCTAACTTAAGAGTGGTTGGACTAGATCATGTTCACCTTCAAGTCTTCTAACCTTGAAATTCTGTTACTTCCCTTTCAAGTAATAGGAGATAGACTGAAGAATTGTGCCACATCCATCCCTATTTGCTTCCTCACTTCTTCTATACTTATATTTCTATTTTTCTGTCTGCACCCGTCCCGCCCTGCCCCATCCCGGCTCATTGCTGTGACTGTGACTACATTTCTTCTGCCACTCAGCATCTGCTTTGTTTAACCTCTTTAGCTTCCTCTCTTCATCTCCCTCTTGATTCTGTTAACTATTTTACCATTTTCAACCTCTCTGTCAAATGCTGTCCTTGCAAACTTCTATCTACATCTGGGATATAAGAATTATTGGAATAACCCCCCAAATATACATGAACTGGAATTTTGTTGCTGTTGTTGAGACAGAATCAGTCAAGAGAATCTTCTGTAGGCTGTGGAGAAATACAGGAATTTTTTTTTTTGTACTAGGGATTGAACCAAGGGGTGCTTAACCAGTGAACCACATATCCCCAGCCTTTTAATTTTTTTTAAACTTTAAGACAGGGTCTCACTGGGTTGTTTAGGGCCTCACTAAATTGTTGAGGCTGACTTTGAGCTTGTGAATCTCCTGTCTCAGCCTCACAAGCCACTGGGATTATAGGCGTGTGCCACCATGTCCAGCTACAGTTAAATTAAGAATATGATTTTTTTTTTAACCAGGAGTCATTTATAGAACCATAGTTTATCCAATATCATATTAATCACAACAATTTTATAACAACACAATTAGTTTCTTTAGCAATTATAATGACCTAATAGTCTTTTTCTCCTAGCCTGAAACCTGTTGATAGTTGGTGATTCCATGGTGATGATAATAGCAATTAATAGAAATGACCCAGAATGTGGAGTATTTATTCTATGTCAAACATTCAATATTATCCCTAGAAATAAATAGAAAGCCATGAAACTGGATGAAATCCCCAAGGCAGGAATGGTGGTAGAGCCAAAGAGATGACCAAGACCTTACATGGCCACACCAACATTTAAGGTTCAGGAGGATGTTGAGGCTGAAGTGTGAGAACAGTAGTGACATAAGTAAAAACCAAGAGGGTGCAGATAGAAATGTGTGTACGTGATGACTGCTCCCAATCATGTAGCCTCTTCCAGACCTTTCTCCTGAAGTGCACAAGTGCATCTCCACTGCCTACTCTACCCCTCAGTCAAATTTTACTTTGACATGCCAAAGTTAGCTCTTAACTTTCTTGGTTCTCCTGCACCTTTTGAATTTTTTCTCTCTGAGGCTGATGATTTTTTCACCTCTATATCCAACCCATCGGCAAATCCTTCTAGATTAATATTCATCACGGGGCTGGACGGTGACTGCTTCTCCTGCTTCTCTGTCCAAAGCTTCCGGCCATGGTACCCTCATCTACTACACCTTGGACCTCTGCAGCCTTTTCTAATTGGTCTTTCACTCTTCTCCTATTGTCTTATTTTCAACTCAACAATCAGAGTGACTCTTTAGTGATATCCATTAGTTTTTCTCTCTCCTCTGTTCACATCCTTTCAGTGATTTGCTGTGGCATTTACAATATAATACAAAATTTGTCCTGTGACCTGACAGTCTCTCTGTCATCAGATCTTGTCTACCTCTTTCCCCTCATTTCCTACCCTCTTGCCTTTTTGGATTGTCCTGAAGTGTCAAGATCTTCTTGGTGGCAATTCACAGTGGTCAGTCTTTGCCACTTTACTGGCTTTGTGGTGTGGCCAAACCACCTAAATCTTTCTGTGATTCTGTTTCCTCGTTTGTAAAATGGGGCCATACTTATTATTATTATTATTATTTATTGTTATTTTTTCTGCTAAATATGTTACCTTAAAATTTTGCCAGTTAAGACGACACATATTTTATTATCTCAGGATTCTGAGGGTTAGATATTCAGAGGTGGCCGAGCTGGGGGTTTCTGCCTTACCGAATCTAATGCAGATGTTGTCAAAATGTCAGCCAGCTCTGAAGGTGCGGCTGGGGCTGGAGGGTCTGCATCTCTGATGGCTCATTGGAACAGCTGTTTTCAGGAGGACTCAGGTTCTTACAGGTTGTCATGGAGGATGTGGGTGTCCTGCATTAGTGTCCTCATGATGTGGAATCTAGTTTTCTTGAGAGCAAGTGATGTAAGTCATAAACTGCAACATTTTTCGGGGCTTTCACTTGGTATTCACTTACCATTATTTCCCAGTGTGCTACTGACTGCACAGGTCAACCTTCCTCAGTGTAAGAAGGCACTGAAGAAAGGCTAGGCACCTCTATTCCTTTCTTTACTCCTTTGAGGTTTCAACATATCCTTACTTCAAAGTTCCTTTCATATTGTTCTATTTTTTTTTTTATATTTTCACAAACATAGATTCTTTTCCTTCTGTGGTGGTTTTGACTCACTTTCATTACTTTAGAATTCCTTGTGGTGGGTTTTATTTCTTCCTGGAGTATATCCCCTCTCTGGTGTATAGCTTTGTGGTTTGCTGATTCTAATGCAGAACCCGTCTTACATCAGGAGTCCGTAGTGTATAAATATTGTATTTATAATTGAATGTTATGCTTATAATTATTTCAGGCCTCATGCAAGTGAGGAGGTTGTGTTAGATATTGTTTGTTCGAGTGCATTTTGTATGATGTTTCTGGACAAAAACCCAAATAAGTTGTCAGAGAATTTTCAGCTTCTATCATGACCAAGTTAGAAATCCAATTGTCAATTTTCGGTTTCTAGTTTCCATCTCCTGCTTCTACTAAGGATGTTCACTCCTCCTCTTCTACTGGGCTGAGAATTCAATATCTCTACATCCTTGCCAGCATTTGGTGTTTCTAGTTTTTTTTTTTTTTAATTTTAACCTTTTTCCCTCTTGTACCAGTGATTGAACCCAAGGCTACTTAATGACTGAGCCACCTCCCCACTCCTTTTTATACTTTATTTTGAGATGGAGTCTTGCTAAGTTGCTGAGGCTGGCTTTGAACTTGCAATCCTCCTGTCTCAGCCTAAAATCATACACATTTTATATCACATTTTATTGTGGTTCTAATTTTCATTTCCCTGAAGACTAATCATCATAAAAGTTGAGAACTTTTTAATCGAAATATCAGTCATTTGCAAGTTTTCCTTCTTTGCCTCCTGCATATAAATAAATATATACCATGGTCATGAATGAGAAGGTTCAATATTGTTAAGAGTTTAATTCTTTCTCAATTCATCTCTCAATCAAACCATATGGTGTTATTTGTTGGTTTGTATCTTTAGAGTTTTGCTATCTAATTCTGAAATGTATATGGACATACCAAATGCCTATACTGGCCAAACAGAATTGAAGAGAGCAATATTGGAGAATTTATTCCACCTGATTTAACATTGACCACGAAGCTACCATAATCAAGATGGCGAGCTATTGGGTTAAAGATAGATCAGTAGAGGACAATAAGGAGACAGATAATCAAGTAACAGTTATGCAGCCATTTAATTCATGGCAAAGAACTAAACAGTACAATGAGGAAACACCAGTGATCATGTATGATGTGTTTTAACTTATATTCTGTTGCCAATAACACAATAGACTGGGTGGGTTACAAAGAAAAGACTTTATTTAGATCCAGACCTGTAGGTCCAAAAGTCCCATCTGATAATGGTCTTGCTGACAAAGTTCTGAGATCCCGCAGCGCATCCCATGTTAGTGACAGAGTCTGTGCATACGTCTGTATGTGTCTGGTTTCTCTCCGTCTCACAAAGACACCAGGATCCAATCCTGGGACCACATCCTAATGATCTCATCTAATTTCAGTCACTTCCCAAAGGTGCCCCTCTAAACACTAATCAAACTGCTTCCGACTTCTTAATGGCCTAATGAGGGACTAAACTCTAGCATGAGCTCAGCAGGAAAACCCTTTTCAACCCATAGCAGCATGGGAAGAGCTAAGTATCCACATTAAAGAAATTGGACCTATCTAAGGTCCAAAAATCTAAGCTGGACCATAGACTAAAAAGTACAAGCTACAATTCGCCTTTCTAGAATAGAACAGAGGTTTATTACTTATTTTATGTAGCTTTCCAGTGGAAAGAAGAGCTGTATTTTTTGTCAAAAAGAGAGATACATTTTACCAATGTTTCATAGCAGTGCTATGTTAGGCTCCTAAGTGTCTCTCCAAGATCCATGTGGTAAAGATTTAATCTCCAGCATGAGGCTTTTGGGAGGTGGTGTAACTTTAAAGAAGTCAGGTCTAGTGGGAGATCTTGAGGTCCTTTGGACCCCAGTTTCTGCCTCTTTCACTTCTAGGCCATGTGGTGAGCACTTTTCCTCTACCGTGCACTCCCAACCCTGATGTACTGCTTTACCACAGAGCAAAAGCAGCAGGGCCAACCAAGAATGGACTGAAACCCCCTTCAAAACTGTGAGCCAAAGCAAAACTCTTCTCTTTATAAGTTGATGTTTGTTAGAGTGGTGGAAAGCTGGCAAAACAAGTAGAAAACAAATGTAACGATGAGTGTAATTCCGAAGAAATAAAGACTAGAATTGATGGTATTTTTGCATTGATGTAATCTTTCCTATGCCAAGTTCAATTTCTTGACCATAACTAATGGTGAAGTACTGAAAACTATCGAGTGTTATTTGCACACATAGACTAGCTAAGGAAGCAAGAAAACCATAAAACCAAGCAACATTTGGACATAAAACAAATAATACATGAACAAATAACTTCAAAACAAAAAAGAATACCAAATTAAAAAACTGATAGAAGCAGAAATTTAATGTTTGGTTATACACATTCATGCTTTATGGATTTTTATGATGTCAATGCTAAAAGTCATTGTATATAATTATTGGTACATAAGCTAGTGACTGCATTAGAGGTAATTGGAATTGAGTCAGTCTGTGGGCTAAAAAGTCAGCACCATACTTTTATGTATTCAGAAACCATCTAATAATATGGAAGACAAATTTAAAAAGTAAACTATGCCAGCAAAGTATTTTTCCTTCATTTTGATCTATGTTCAGCTGCTGAACATTAGGACATTAGTTAAGTGTGTATGCAATTTAAACATAATGGTACTATGAGGAACATATTTTTCTTTCATCAGCGTTTCCCAAAACATAGCTAGTACAACACTATGCAATTATCAAGAATTATATTATTGACTAAATTTCAAAAGTATATTCTGAAAGATCAGCTATACAAATAGGAAAATATTTTGGAGTAACTACCTAAGGCCTTTTAATCATTACGTTGGTGAGTGTACTACTTCTGTCTTTAAAGAATAAAGGCCAGTATAGGTGAACATTGTGCTTCACAGCACAGTACAAGTTGAAAACTGCTTTACATTTGAGATCATACTATCACATGGCAACGTGGAAAAGGGTTATAAGTCGTCATTATAGTCATTACTGTATGCTGACTTACATATTCCCAGACCATGAAGAGAAGAAATCTCATGTATTAGAACTGTTCAGAGAAATAAAGAACAAGAAAGAATTATAATTAAAAACATTCTTAGACACGACAGGTCCAATGAATGTTTCACACGACTTGCAAATAATTTATTAATTAATAGACGAATCCCAGTGAGGACTTTGCTTTTCCAACAGCCTTCCTGAATGCACTGTTGACCTCTTTGTTCCTCAAGCTGTAGACCAGGGGGTTCAGCATGGGGATGATCATCATGTAGAACACAGATGCGATTTTATCTGTGTCCATGGAGTGTCTAGAATTTGGCTGTAAGTACATGAAGGCGATGGTTCCATAGAAGATGGAAACAGCTGTGAGGTGGGACCCACAGGTGGAGAAGGCCTTCTTCTGTCCCTCAGACGAATGCATCCTCAGGATAGCAACCAAAATGAACAGGTAAGAGCTCAAGATGACCAAGAGAGTGAAAAAAATATTGAAAGCTGCCAGCACAAAGAGCACTATCTCATTTGTGTAGATATTAGAGCAAGAAAGGGCCAAAAGTGGGGGAATGTCACAGAAAAAGTGATTGACCACATTGGAACGACAGAAGGAGAGATGGAATGTGAAGGCTACATGGACAGAAGCCTGCAGAAGTCCACAGGCATAGGAGGCGGTGACCATCAGGACACACACAGTGCTCGTCATGGTGGTGGTGTAGTGCAGGGGCTTACACACGGCTGCATGGCGATCCAAGGCCATCGAGGCCAGCAGGAAACTCTCAACAGTGACAAAAGCTGCAAAGAAGAACATCTGGGCTGCACAAGCATTGTAGGAAATGATCTTATCTCCTGTGAGAAACCCCGCCATGACCTTGGGAGTGACAGCTGAAGAATAAACGCAGTCCACCAGAGACAGGTGACTGAGGAGGAAGTACATGGGAGTGTGGAGACGGGAGTCCAGCAGGATCAACAGGATCATGCCCAGGTTCCCCACCAGAGTGATAAGGTAGATGAGGGTGAAGACCATAAATAAGGGGACCTGTAGCTGGAGGGCATCTGTTAACCCCACCAGAATAAATTCAGTCACCTCTGAGATATTCTCCATCAAAGTCAGTTGGGAATGATCATGAGAAGGATGTAACAAGATGAGAAATCAAATCATTTAAATTGGGTGCTACCATGAGAGCTAAGCGTGGCCAGGGACTCCTGCTCGTGTGTAGCTTCTTGTTCCTGGAGGATTCGGTTAAAGAAGCTGGACTGAGATCTGGGCCCAGGTGGGTTGAGGGCGGTCCTTCATCTCTTCATGGAGAATGGTACAGATGGGTTTGCAAGGGTCATTGCTGACTGTGGCTATCCTGGTGGTCTTTGTTTTGACAATAGGGCTCCTTTCAGTTCTTCTGGTGCCTGGCATTCTTCATTATATTAAAGCATATAGGAGTCTTTTTCACTACTTGGAATTACTATTATTATTATTATTATTATTATTTGGTACTAGGGATTTAACTCAGAGGTGCTTAGCCACTGAGCAACGTCCCAAGACCTTTTTATATTTTATTGAGAGAAAGGTTTTTGCTAAGTTGCTTAGATACTTACTAGGTTGCTGAGTCTGGCTTTGAACTTGTGATCCTTCTGGGTCAGCTTCCTAAACCCCCACCATACAAGGAATATCTTTCAAGGACTGTTGTATAAAATATATACAGGAAGCTTAATCAGCAGAAAGTCCAATCTAGGAAAGAGTTGGTTACGCTTTGGGATATGATCCTAGAAAAACCAGCCAAACTCCTTTCCCATCTCTGATAGGTCCCTCACCAACTTGCTCATAATAGCTGAAGATATACAATGACTAGAGGCCCTGCTCTAGGGACACGCATACTTTTATCTTTAATTCATGAGAGTCCTAAATTGGAAGCCTCCTTTCAAACATTGGTCCGTATAGGAGCCTTCATTATGTATGGATACATCCTTGGTGATGTCTCATTGTATTTCTTTAAATGGAAGGAACAGATTTTAAAAATGTTGAAGCAAATATTTGCTGATTTCTTTTAATGTCACAATCATTATTTTCCTGTATACTGATGTTTTCCATTTCCTGCCATTGCCCATATCTTTGCTTTAATTCTGGGCAAGTAGAGCAGAGAAGACAGAAGAGTTCCTTTTGTTCTGTCCTAGAAACTCTGTGTCATCTACCAAGCCATCCTTCATGGTGCATCTGGTTGTACTGACCTTGGGCTGCTCAGGTGTCAGCTCACGGTGCTGCTGTGGTTATAGCATGAGAGGTCCTCTCAGCCCAAGAGACACGTCTGACTGAAAAATTGAGTGATCCTAATCTCTTCTGGACTAAAAAAACTGCCACATTCAAGGCAGGGATGATGTAGTCCCTGTTGCTAAGGATAGCTATGGTGAATGTAATGTGTCCCTCCCTCCTAGGCCCTTATGTGATAATGAACATGAAAGTTCTTTGAGAATCATGACACCAACATTTTCAAATGAAGCCATTGGAGCCATTATTCAGCTTTTCTCAGATTTTCTTGGCTACTGCAGAATGTTCAGCTAACTATATTGAATGTCCAGACTTTGACATTCCTAAGGAAAACAGGCTAACAATATAGATGGTCAAGGAGACGTTTCAAGAGCCACAACCCCTGAAATTGAGAAATGGAGTTGTAATTGCTGCACCCGTACTCCTACAGCACCTTCATGATGTAAGAAGATGAGGAGTGTGTTCTCCTCCTTAGTCTAACCATCTTCCCAGCCATTCATGTAAGGCAAAGCAGTGAGCGTGCACATCTGCCTGCTGCAGAGCAGCACTGTAGGGAGGAGGGAGCAGGGAACTAGGAGTGAGAAGAACAGCAATAAATGCCTGTGCTGCTGCTGTTTACGCTGCCTGGGCATTATTTCCTTTTTATTTTGTTTTCATTTGTGAAATAAAAAGGGTTCAGCTTTCTATTGCCCTTAGTCTTCTATGATTGTCTGTTTTCATAATACTTACTTTCGTCCTGGGAACAGATATAGGTTAGAACAAATCAAGTGATATCCAGACCATTGTCCCCAAATCCACATCTGCAAAATCATCCTGCAGAAGAGTCTCCTTCCCCACCGTGGACCTCTGTGCTGTGGCAGAGAATGTGGGCTGTGCTTGTGCAAATATCAAGCCAGAGATGGCAGCTTTCCACAGGACTCTCAGGGGAAGCAGTGCCGAGAGAGCAGAGATCTCTGGGGACCTCCAATCCCACACTGGCCCCCTAACGTGACCCTGTCTGGAGATAGCAGAGGGTGGTGTGTGCCTTTTGGCTGAGAGTGCTTGTGCGGACACAGGGGATAGAATCTGAAAGGAACAAGGACCCAATCAGTCAATGAGCTGTGCCACAGTCATTAGGCAATAAAATAAAAATCTTGTTAAAAACTCTGGCTTCAATGAAGTGAGGAACTGATGCAATCTTTCTCACCTTAGCTTTTTCTTAAAGGTCTAGAATCTTCCAGGTACATTTTTTCTTTCATTTATTCTATTTTTTTTTAAAACAAAATATCTAATTGTCTTTCCACTGAAGAGGTGGTATGGGGCTATTTTTTTGCTCTCATTTTTAAACAATTTTTTTGTAAACATGTAACATTCCCATTTATGGGATGCAATGGAATCTCAACACATGTAGATATTATGTAAAGATCATTGTGCAAATCAGAGTAAGATTATGTCCTTCATTTTTAACATATGTCTTTTTTTGGTTATTGTGAGAACATTCAAAATCCTGTATTTTGGTGATTTGAAATATGCAATGCATTAGATTCAGTAATGCTAACATTATTGTCCAATTGAGTTATGGTAGATAGGAGGAATAAATTCTTTCTTTCCTTTAAAATTCAAGAATGTATCCATAATTTTCCTTTCCATGTTTTCTACCTCTAATCCCATTGCTTAAGGTAGAATTATGTAGCCAAGTATAGATTTGTGTTAGAATTGTGTGGCCATGTGGATTGGCTTAAATTCTTCTTCTGCCACCTATTTCACTTTGTGATCTTGGCCAAGTTTATTAATTTCAACAAACTTGAGTATATCACTTGGGAAAATATAGTAATAATATTTTTTATCTCTCACAGGAGAATCTTGCAGATGAAATGAGATATGTAGAAAGCTAAGCATGATGTGTAACATGTATGAAGAATCATATGTCTCTAGAAATTTGTGTAAGTCTACAAGATTTTCTATTTTATTGGAGTATAAATTTTCAAAATAGTTTCTAATTATCTTCTATTTCAGTAGTGACCATTGTGATATTTCCTTGTTCATAAAATTTTTTAGTAATTTGAGTTTTATTTCTCTTCATTTGCATGGCTGGTGTTTATCAATTTTATTTATTTTCAAAGAATCAACTTTTTGTTTTGTCAATTTTTCTTTTGTTTCAATTTCATTGATTTCAGCTATGATTTTAATTATTTCCTGTATTCTACTGCATTTGGTGTTGATTTGTTTTTCTTTTTCTAGGGTTTTGAGATGTAATGTTGAGTCATTTATTTGTTGACTTTTTATTCTTTTAATGTGAGCTCAATGCAATGAATTTTCTTCTTAGTGCTGGGAAATTCATAGTGTTGCCTTTATAGTGTCCCAGAGATACTGATATATTGCATTGGTATTCTCATTTACCCTTAAGTATTTTTTTAATTTCATCCTTGATTTCTAAATTCATTACATTATGATCTGATAGAATGCAGGGTATTATCTTCATTTTTAAAATGTTTACTAAGAGTTGCTTTGTGGCATAAGATATGGTCTGTTTTAGAGAAGGATCTGTGTGCAGCTGAGAAGAAAGTGTGTTTGATCACTGATGGATGAAATATTCTATATATGTCTGTTGTAAGGAAAATAAAAAGAGACACAGGGACAAGATGCAGAGGCAGGAAAGATGGCTGCTTATCAGAGTGGCCACATTTATTTATACCAATAGACTAAATTAGGTCATTAGGACCATAACTTCGCTATTATTTATTGTATCAGTAAGGTTGCTTATTCTGCAGTTACATTCTACAGTTACAATATGCAATGTTAGGAGCTTGGTGTAGCTCTCAAGAAAGTCCACTGTCTGAAGTTACTGTTAGGTGGGCAGGTCCAGGAGCACCTGAGGTTGGTAAAACATTGTAGTTATCTGGCAAGCAACTTCATTTATTCCCAGGACCTATATGTGCCTGAGATCAAGGTCAAGGCTGATAAGACTCTAGCACAGAGCCTCCTCATGCAGGGAACTGCCACAATAGCCAGACATTGCCCACGTATTAATTATCTTACTAGTTCCTAGGAGAAACTGCAGCACATTCTAAGTGTGGGAAAGAGAAGGTGCCTGTTACCCGCTGGGAGTTTGCTCACCAGAGGTATGCTTCCCTGTATATTTCCACAGTCAGAATCCCTACAGTCTGTTAAGTCTAAATTATTGATTGTATTATTCACTTCTATTGTTTCTTTATTTAGTTTTTGAGAGATCTGTCCAAATAAAAGAAGATGATACAAAAAGTGAAGGAGGTGTGTTAAATTCATTCAGCATTATTGTATTTGTTTATTTGATTCTCAAAATTGAGAAGCATTTGTTTGATATACATAGATGCATCATTATTTGGGGCATGAATATTTATAATTTTTATGTCTTTTATGTATAATTCCCTTAAGCAGTATGAAATGTCCTTCTTTGTCTCTTCTGATTAATTTTGCCTGGAAGTCACTTTATCTGATATGAGATTGGAAACCCCTGCTTGTTTACATATCAATATGAATGATATGTCTTTTCCCATCCATTAACCTTCAGTCTGTGGATGTCTTGGTCTATCAGGTGAGTCTCTTGGAGACAACATATTGTTGGGTCTTGTTTTTGATCCAATCTGCCAGTCTAGGTCTTTTGATTGATGAGTTTAAGCCATTAACATTCAAGGTTATTATTGATATGTGATTTGTATTCCTGTCACTTTAGTTTATTTCTGGTTTTTATTTGACTTAGTTTCTCCATTGCTTGACTATTCCCTTAGTTCAGTTCCTCCCTTTGCTGGTTTTTACTTTTTTCTTTTTGATTTCATCCTCACATTTTGTTGAGTATGTTCTGTAGTGTGGGCTTTCTAGTTGTGAATTCTTTTAACTTCTGTTTATCACAGAAGGTTTTTATTTCATCTTCGAATCTGAAGCAAAATTTTGATGGATATAAAACTCTTGGTTGGCATCAATTTTCTTTCAGAACTTGAAATATATTGTTCCAGGACCTCCTACCTTTGAGGGTCTTGGTTGAGAAGTTGGCTGAGATCTGAATTAGTGTTCCCTTTATGTAATGTGATTTTTTTTCCTCTCACAGCCTTTAAGATTTTATCTTTACTCTGTATGTTAGTCATTCTCATTCTAATGTGTCTTGGTGTGGGTCTGCTGTAATTTTCTGCATTTGGGTCTTCTTGTATTTGATTTTTACATTTCATTCTTTAAGTTTGTGAAATTTTCTGATATTATGACTTTAAAAAGATTGTGCATTCGTTTGGTTTGTATCTCCACTCCTTCATCTATCCTGATAAATCTTAAATTTGGTCTTTTCATGTTATTTCATAATTCTTGGAAGTTCTGTTCATGGTTCTTACCATCTTCTCTATACTATCAACTTTATTTTCAAGATTATACATTTTGCCTTTATTGCCTGAGGTTCTGTCTTCCAAGTAGTCTAGTTTCGTGGTGATGCTTTCTATTGAATTTTTAATTTTGCTTATTGATTTTTTCATTTTGAGAAGTTCTGCTTGTTTTTCCCCCCCAGAATCTCTGACTCTTTATTGAAGCGATCTTTCACTTCGTGTATTTTCTCTCTGATTTCACTCCTTATACCACCCTTTACTTCACAGATCAATTTAACCATATATTCTGAACTCCTTCTCTGACATCTCTTCTACTGTGCTGTCAATATATTCTATTATTGGAGTGTCTCAGTTTGTTTGGGGTGCATTGTTCCCTTGTTTTTCCATGTTATTTGTGTGTTTTCCCATCTAGCAGTATGGATCTGAGGCAGTACAGATTTTATCCTGTAGACTTATAGCATCTCTGAAGATTTCCAGTACCTCACCTTTAAGGGGAAGACCAATATTAACAGCACTCGATGATGCAAGCAACATCCAGATTTAAACCTAATTGCTCCTATTAAGATTTCTACAGTTTTGTCTCAAAAAAGAGAAATGATGTTTACAATTATTGTCTGTAATATCAACAGTAAAATTGCTTAAAAGGGTTTACAATTTCAAATGCTAAATAAAGAGAGAACAGAAATGGTATAGGCTGTGATATTTATGAGGGAGGAAGAGAGAAGATAGAAGTAAAAATTTACGGGAATAGTAGAAGAGGAATTGATTGAGAATGTCTGTAATAGGAGAAAAGAGAGAAACAGAACCCAGGGAAACATATAAGTGAGAGGAAAAATATACTCAAAGGAAAAAAAAAGTAAAAATGAAGTATAGGTATACACAACAAAATTGTAAAATACTATTCATATATCAGAGTCCTCTATAAACTGATAAAGGAAGAAAATTGGTTTCAAATATGGTAGATATGTTAGAGAGGGAGAAAAGATCTCAATGGCAAATTGAGCAATTGTTTCTGTTGGCATTAAAAATTTCTCAGCTTTCCTTCTTTGCTGACAGGTGGGGATGTCTGGAGTTTGATGTTATCCCCAATCTGGTGGGTGCTGCACTGGTCTGGCCAGGTGAGCTGATAGCAAGAGGCCCTCACACCCTCTTGCCACCTTCAGGCCTGATATAGCAGCCCATTTATCCCCTTGCACTTCAGGACTCGTGGAGCTAGGGATGGCCGTGCTTTCTCCAGCCTCTCCAACCCGTGCTCCCCCTGGGCAAAAAGTCCCCAGTCTCTGAATTTTCACAGAATTGAGAGGCCCAGACCAGCCCACACAGACTGAGTCATTATCTGACAGATATGGGCTTCAGTTACCCAAGGCACAGCCACAGTTACAGTCTGAAGCTCTCAATGCCATTTCAACTTGCAGAGATCACCAGGGATGCGTCACACAGAGGAGCAACCCTGAAAAGAAGTAGTAAGATGGTGGCCACTAGTACACCCAGCAGGAAGACCTCACCCACAGGTACTACTCTAACACTGAACCTGCAAGCCTGGCTGGTGTCCCAAGAAGGAAGAGGCCAAACCTGCAGGCCCCTGGAATAGAACGTTGTATGGCGGTGGTGGGTCAGCGGCTGTGGCAGCCGTGGGTTGGTGGTGGCTGCTGGAAGTGGCAGTACCCTGAGGAAAGATCTCCAGATAGTGGCACAGCCTCACTCATTGTTTTTTATACGGCAATTTTGTGGTGATGTCATTAAAAGATCACAACACTTGCCAATTTCAAATGCATACAGTTGTGTGACAGTTGCACAATAATTTAAGAACATTATCAACACCTGAAAAAGAGACCCTGAACTTGTTAGCATGGATTCCTGTTTCCTTCCATTTCTACCTAAACCCTAAGAAACCACTCATCTAGGTTTTGTTTTTATAGAGTGGCTTAGAATGAACATGAGATATGAATAAAATCATATAACATGTGGTCATGGTCATTTTATACTGGCTTTTTTTCATTTAGAGTGTTTTCATGCATGTCCATTTTGTCTAAGTATTTGTATTCTGTTCCCTATTATTGCTGAATATTGTATTATAAGGACTTATTATATTTTATTTGTTCCTTTCATCAGTAGATGAGCATTGTTTCTACCATTGATTTCTTAAAATGATACCATTTGTGTATGATGTTTGTGTGGGCCTGTTTTTGTTTCTCTTGGGTACACATTTCAGTGTTGGACTACTGAGTCAAATGACAACTGGTAAGGTTTGAATTTTCAATCCAAATCCCAGAGCTGGCAACATAACCCCAAATGCCATGGTGTTTGAAAAGTAGGACTTTAGGGGAGGTTTTTAGGTGATGAGGGCTTTGCCCTCATGGATGGATTAAGACAGCTAGAGAATAGACTTGCAAGAGTAGGTTGTCTGTCTTCTGATCTTTTGCCATGTGAATACAGAGTTTGTTCACTACTAGATATAAGTAACTTTTGCTCACTTCTAAGAAATGCCAATGATAGATAGATATATATATATATATATATATATATATATATATATATATATATATATATCTTCACATATTTAATGTAACACCCACCAAAAAGCTAATGAAATTTTTCATGAAGCTAGGAATAAACTCTTAAAATTTATATGGAGAAACAATGAACCTAGCACAGTCCATACAATTCTAAGCATTAAGAACACTGCTGAATGAATCAATTACTAGAGTTCAAATTATGCTCTCACAACAAATCAGCATTGAGGAGAAGACACAGAGATGCACCCACACAGATAAAGTCACCTGATTCTCTACAAAGATGCCAATACTTCTCAAATGAATCCATGAACTAGAAAGGGAAAAATACTCCCAAATTTTATTCTATAAATCCAGTATCACCCTGATACCCAAAACAGATAAGGACATATTAAGAAAAGAATACTACAGACCAAAGTCTCTGACAAACATAAATGCAAAAAATGAATAAAATATCAATGATTCATAGTAAAAATGCATTAAGAATTTTGTATACCATGATAAAAATTGCTTCATCCTAGGGATATATGGTTGGTTCAACACGTGCAAATCAATACCTGTGATGGTTTCACAAATAGATTAAGAGCAAATATCACAGAATCATCTCAATAAATGTAGAGCAATAATTCAACAAAATTCAGTACCTGTTCACATTAAAAATACTGAAGAAACTAGGAAGAGAAGAAACCCACTTTGACATCCTAAAGGTTAGGTATGACAAAAACACAAAATCAACATTATACTGAACAGGCACAAATCAAAAGTAATTCCTCTGGATTCAAGACCAAGGCTAGGATGTCATTTTCAACACTCCTATTCAATATAGTACTTGAAGTTTCAGCCAAGGCAGTCAGGCAAGAGAAGGAAATTAAAGGGATACTAATAGAAAAAGAAGAACTGAAATGACCTCTGTTTACAGATGATACTATCCAACATTTAGAAGGTCAAAACTCTACCAGAAGATGGTGACGACATAGCAAAGTTACAGAATATAATATCAACCTACAAATATCAGTAGTTTCTTTGAACATCAATCACAAATCTTGTGAAAAAGAAACAGGGAAAACAGTCACTTTCCCAATACCCTGTAAAAAAATAAAATGACTACAAATAAAGCTGACTAAGGAGGCAAAAAACTTATATAATGAAAATTCCATATCACTTAGGAAAGAAATTGAAGGAGATATTTGAAAAGGGAGAGACTCCTCATGTTCCTGGACAGGACAGAAATAATTTTGTTAAAATGGATTTATTACCAAAAGTTTTATTCAGATTCGATAAAATCCCATCAAAACACTAATGACATTCTGCAAAGAAATAGAAAACACTGCTGAAATTCATATGGAAGAATAAAGACCTAGAATAACAAAAGCAGTTTTTAGCACTAAGAGCAATCCTGGAAACATCAGAGTACCCAATCTCAGATAATTCTAAAGAGTTATAGTAACAAAAACAGCATAGCAACAACATAGAATTAAACATATAGACCAAAACAATAGAAGACAGTAAGATACGTCCAAATAGATATATTCATCTGATCCTTCACTGAAGGCACTAAAACATGTTGAAAAAAAAATAGTCTTGTTAACAAATTATATTGGAAAAACTGGACATCCATGAGTAGAAGAAAGAAGCTAGATCCCTCTGAGTCACCTTCAATAAAAGTGACCTTAAAGTAGATCAAAGACCTAGGAATTAGGACAGGAACTTTGCAAATGTAGGAAGAAAATACAGAGTCAATACTCAAAAATATAGGTATATACATTGGTTTTCTTAATAAGCCCCCTGAAGCTCAAGAAATAAACCAATAAGCAATAAATGGGAGGGCATTAAATTAAAAAGTTTCTGCATTGAAAAAGAAACAATAAAGAGTATGAAGAGAGGGCATATGCAATGGGAGAATGCTGCGGCCCTCTCATCTCTCTCAGCCATGCCCTTTAATTAAAGAGATACCAGATGAAGTGTGACAGGGGAACGAAGAAACACAGACACACAAGAGGGGCCAGGGTTGGTAGCCAATCCCTGATGGAGGATGACTGAGCGAGCTCAGCACATTTATTATATAGGTTTCATCAAAAGATTACTTGTGGAAAAGTTTCATCAAAGTAGGCAATCTGAAGGACAGAGGACTGGCGAGACATTAGGATTATCTTGTTATGCTCAGAATTCTCTATTCCTGAGAGTTGGGAGCTGAACTCAAGGCCTCGAGTGGTATCTCTGAGCCTTTGCACAGAGTTTTTTTTTTTTTTTTGGGCCAGTGACACCATAGCAACTGGCCCTTTTGGCCTGCACCTTCATACATGTAGTTCTCAGCACAACACAGCCACTAAAGGGTCAGACCATGATTCAAATCATCACTCTCCACAGGAGAAAATCTTTGCCAGCTACTGTTCTGGTAGGGTATTCATATCCAGAATATATAAAGAACTCACAAATTTAACATACTCATGTACACACATGTGAATATACACACACACACACACACAAACACACACACACCATCACTCAAGGAAACCCAGGCTATAAATGGGCAAGTGACCTAAACACATATTCCTCAAAAGAAATACAAAAGGGCAACAAACATATGAGAAAATTATTCAACATCCTTATTAATCAGGGAAATGCAATTCAAAGGGACACTGAGATTTCATCACATTCCAGTTAGAATGGCAACCATCAAGAATACAAAGAATAATAAATGCTGGTGAGGATATAGGGAGAAAGGAACTCTTACACTTTGTTGGTGTGACTGCAATTTAGTACAACTACTATGGAAGTCATTCTGGAGATTCCTAAAATGACTAGGCATGGAACCAGCATATGTCTCAGCTATTCTACATTCAGAATTTATGCTAAAGAACTAAAGTCAGCATATTATAGAAATAAATATATACCCATGTATACATCAGCA
Organism: Marmota flaviventris; assembly: GCF_047511675.1. Taxonomy (NCBI): domain Eukaryota; kingdom Metazoa; phylum Chordata; class Mammalia; order Rodentia; family Sciuridae; genus Marmota; species Marmota flaviventris. Next base: position 14,152,182 of record NC_092506.1, on the reverse strand, counting down.
CAATTAACAATTTCCAAGTTATGAAACCAGCCTCAGTGCACATCAACAGATGGATAGATAAAGAAAATATGTAAGTGTACACAGGAGAGTTTTGCTCATTGATGAAGAATAATGAAATCTTGTCACATGCTGGTAAATGGCTGGAACTGTAGAGCATCATGCTAAGTGAAGTAAACTAGATTCCAAAAGTTAAGGGATGTATATTTTGCCTCATATTTAAAAGTTAGAGAGAAAAAGGAATGAAAGAGGGAGTTTGCAAAACTGAAAAGATGACCAGTAGATTAGAAGAAGGGAATTGGGTTAGGTAGAAGGGGAGGTAAAAAAGGAGGTACTGTGGAATGCCATCAACCAAATTATGTTATGTGCATTTATGAGTATGCAGAATGAATAGTTCTGATACTCAGTTAAAATGTTCCAATAAAAAATAAATTTATTATAGCAAAAAATCTCCTTGTGGACACTTTGGAGAGCAAAAGAGAAAGAGAAAGCAGCCTATGAACCAAGAACAATGTGTTATTTTCTTATCAGCTTTCCAAAGAATCTTCACCTTTACTTAAATATGTTCCTGTGTTCAGCACTGATGAATAGTAAATTAACTTATAATTTTTGCATATCTGAAGATGCCCTTATTTTGTCCTCATGATGGTGTGACTGTTCATCTGGGTATAGAAATCTGGATTGGTGTTTAATTTCACTCATTGTTTGGGAAGATGTGATTCCACTGTCTGATGACTTTGTGGTTTTTGATGGAAAGTATGCTTTCAGTCTCAGTATCATTATTTTGTGACAAAGGCATGACATGGTACAATTCTTCATTTGTTGCTAAAGTTGTAATAACCATATGTTACATTTATTTCTTTACAGAAGGCGAGGCTTTATACTAAATACCTGATATGACCTGTTCACTAAACATCACCCAACTCCATGGAGCAGGTAGCATTATTATGCACATATTGAAACAGAGACACAAAGTAAATATTCAATTTGTACACCTTGTCTCATATTGGGGATTTTGATCTTCATTATTGCATAAGCACAATTTAAAGGGACTTCTTTAAAGAGAACTCATGAATCAATATTCTTATGTTTGTAAGGCAGCTGGTGATCTCTTTTCTGGATATTTGTCTTCCCCTTGAGAATTCCTCAGAGAAACCGTTTATTCTTTGATCTGTCTTTGCATGGACTGACATCTGGATTTGTGAGGTCTTCTTGAGAAATAAATACTCTCATTGTCAGCATCTTGAACTACGTGTGACACATGGTAACACTTTAGAAGGATGTCAGTCCCCATGTCCTCAGCTCCCATCTGGCTACTGACCCAATGGAGACAGAAGAGTGGGGTCCATTTCCTTTTACTCCACTTTCACAATTACAAGTTTACCTACAAGGATTGACCATCCCGATCTTAATCCTTCTAGTTGGTTTGATTCACACAGATCCTTTTCTATTTTTTGAATTTCATAATAGTCCATAAGCCTGCAGGTTGCCATATGGGCTACATCTTTACATATGGGTTTGGGTTTAGTTAGTGAAAACATACTTGGTATTTATACCAATGGGCAAACAAAGAGAGAATACTGTGGGATAGATTTACAGATATCTTTTCCCTAGGCACATATATTAAGGAGCCCTTAAATCCTATTATCCAACATTATAGATCCCATTTGGTGCTGATTCAGGTATTCAGACTCAGTTCCCTTTCTCCCACTCATTCACTCATTTCTTCACTAGCGTAGCTACCAGTCACACATTATCTCATTGTTTAATTTCTTTCTGCATTTACTTTATATAATGGAGCAAGCATTTAAGGATTCCTACGGTAAACAGCCCAGTGGAAGATAGGAATTCTAAAGTATGAACTGATGCCTGTGCTCCTCACATACACCAGTCCCCTTCCATGACAGTCCCAGCGTATTCATTTTAAAATAGGAAACTCAGTTTTGTCTGTGATTTTGATTGTGCGTGATTGCATGTCCCTGAGTGCCCAACGATATTCTTTCATTCCTTTGAATACACCTGAAAAAGCTTCCTGTCTTTGTCAATCTTGACCTCAGCATCATGTTAGAAGACAATATTATAGCTGATAGTATGGGGAAGAATTTGCCCTAATTTTCTTTCTCCTAATTCTACTCATGGAAATAATGCAGACATAAACTTCCAGTTTTACAAATTTCTGGTTGTTTTTATTAAGAAAACTTATAGAGGAATGTATGACAGGACATGTTGCTATACAATACGTTTTTTAGACACGATTGCTTTTAGAAGTCAGGTTAAGAATTAAATATTGGTATATTTGGAAGTAATTCTTGCTCTGAACTTTGTCTCTGATATCTGAAATTGACAGAGGAGATAGATTTGATTGCATGGTTAAATATCATTGGACCTCCTTTTATATTGAAGCTCCAGAGTCAAGCAGATGTAGATAATGAGCAATCATACTATGGATTTATGGATTTAACACAAATTTAGAGTAATATGATTTGAATTAGATTTTGGTGTTCTGCACTATGACAATCTTTCAAGTGATTCTTAAAGGCATGGACATATGAGAACTGTGGCTCTATGCTGTATATGTGAATCATGTTGTTATTTTGCACTCTAAGAATTGAAAATATAAGCCTGATATCATATACATATTAGTATTACCTGCAAAGAAATTCATTCTAATGGTGTGTTACAATGTCGGATCCTATTGTATCTAGGATTAGAATCTGGCTTTTAAACTGGGAGTGGTATCTTATCTCTGAAAAAAAGACATGCAACGTTTCCTAAAACCTAATTATATTTCCAAACCATGAAGAGAAAAATTCACATTGTAAAAGAACAATTCGGAGAAATAAAAGAAAAGGAATAATTGTAATTATATAATATTATTAAACACTAGATGCCCAATGAATGTTTTAAATTTTTTTTGCAAGCAATACACAATTAACAGACTAAGCCTAGTGAGGATTTTGCTTTTCCAACAGCCTTCCTGAATGCACTGTTGACCTCTTTGTTCCTCAAGCTGTAGACCAGGGCGTTCAGCATGGGGATGATCATTGTGTAGAACACAGATGCCATCTTATCTGTGTTCATGGAATGGCTAGAATTTGGCTGTAAGTACATGAAGGCGATGGTTCCATAGAAGATGGAAACAGCTGTAAGGTGGGACCCACAGGTGGAGAAGGCCTTCTTCTGTCCCTCAGATGAATGCATCCTCAGGATAGCAACTAAAATGAACAGGTAAGAGCTCAAGATGACCAAGAGAGTGAAAAAAGTATCAAATGCTGCCAACGAGAAAAGCACAATCTCGTTTGTGTAGATATTAGAGCAAGAAAGGGCCAAAAGTGGGGGAATGTCACAGAAAAAGTGATTGACCACATTGGAACGACAGAAGGAGAGCTGGAATGTGAAGGCTACATGGACAGAAGCCTGCAGAAGTCCACAGGCATAGGAGGCGGTGACCATCAGGACACACACAGTGTTCGTCATGGTGGTGGTGTAGCGCAGGGGCTTACACACGGCTGCATGGCGATCCAAGGCCATCGAGGCCAGCAGGAAACTCTCAACAGTGACAAAGGCTGCAGAGAAGAACATCTGGGCTGCACAAGCATTGTAGGAAATGATCTTATCTCCTGTGAGAAACCCCGCCATGACCTTGGGAGTGACAGCTGAAGAATAAACGCAGTCCACCAGAGACAGGTGACTGAGAAGGAAGTACATGGGAGTGTGGAGACGGGAGTCCAGCAGGATCAACAGGATCATGCCCAGGTTCCCAGCCAGAGTGATGAGGTAGATGAGGGTGAAGACCATAAATAAGGGAACCTGTAGCTGGAGGGCATCTGTTAACCCCATCAGAATAAATTCAGTCACCTCTGAGATATTTTCCATGAAAGCTGTTGGGAATGATCATGAGAAAGACTTGACAAGATGAACAAACAAGTCTTTCAAGTTGTGCACCATGAGAGCTGAAGTGTCGCCAGGGACTCCTGCTCATATGTAGCTTCTTGTCCACGCAGGTGTCTGTGAAAGCAGCTGGACTGAAGGCTGGGCTCTGGCTGGTTGAAGGAGGTCCTTCCTCTCACGGCAAGTGTTATAAATGGGTTTGGAAGGTCATTGCTGACTGAGGTTATCCTGGAGGTCCTCATTTCAACTACAGGGCTCAATTTAGCTTTTCTGATGTCTGGCATTCTTCATGATAATAAAGCATCTAGAAGTCCTTTTCACTACTTGGAATATGTTGGTAATACTCTTTTCTAAAATATATACAAAAACAGTTAATCATCAGAAAGTCCAATCTGGACAATATTTGGTTACTCTTTGGTGTATGATGCTAGCAAAATCTGTCAAATGCATATTCAGTGTCTGACAGGTCTCTCCCCAACTTGTTTATAATAAGCTGAAAATATGCAATGACTTGAGGCCCTGCTCTAGGGACACTCATGCTTTTATCTCTAATTCATGAGCCCCCTAAATTGGAATTTCCTTGTAAACAAAGCTCCCCATAGAGTGTTTGTAATGTATCCACACCTGCTTAGTGAAGTCTTCACGTCTTCTGGTGCCTCAAAATGGGTGGAAAAATTTTTCAAAATATTGAAGCAAATATTTATTGCTTTCTTTTTTTATGTGGCAATCATTGTTTTCTTGTATACTGATGTTTTCCATTTCCTGCCATTGCCCATATCTTTGCTTTAATTCTGGGCAGGTAGAACAGAGAAGGCAGTAGAGTTCCATTTGCTCTGTCCTAGAAACTCTGTGTCCTCTGCCAAGCCATCTTTTGTGGTGCATCTTGTTGTACAGACCCTGGGCTGCTCAGGTGCCAGCTCATAGTGCTGCTGTGATTATAGCATGAGAGGTCCTCTCAGCCCAGGAGACACATCTGACTGAAAAACTGAGTGATCCTAATCTCCTCTGGACTAACAAACTGCCACATTCAAGGCAGGGATGATGTAGCCCCTGTTGCTGAGGATAGCTATGGTGAATGTAATGTGTCCCTCCCTCCAGGCTCTTATGTGATAATAAACATGAAAGTTCTTTGAAAACATGACACTAACATTTTCTTCTTTATTTTCAACCAAGAGATTTATTGGGGGGGCTGCCTGAAGGGGAAGAAAAGGAGAGGCAGAGAGCAGAGAGAGGAGAGGAGGAGGGAGGAGAGGAAGAGAGCAGAGAGAAAGAGAAAGAGAGCAGAGAGAGGAGAGAGAGAAGAGGAAGAGGGCAGAGCGACACTATAACATTTTCAAAAGAAGCCATTGGAGGCATTACTTAGCTTATCTCAGCTTTTCTCAACTATGACAGAATATTCAGCTAACCATATTGAATGTCTGTACTTTGACATTCTTAATGAAAGCAGTCTAACCATCCAGCTGGTCCAGGAGATGTTTCAAGAGCCACAACCCCTGAAGTTCACAAATGCAGCTGTAATTGCTGCACCAGTACTCCTATAGCACATTCAAAATGCAAGAAACTGAGGAGTGTGTTTTCCCCTTGAGTCTGACCCCATCACCCCAACTATTAGTACAAGGCAAGGCAGTGGGTGTGAATACCTGGATGCCACCGAGCAGCACGACAGGGAAGAGAGCAGGAGACTAGGAGTGAGGAGACCAACAATAAGTGCCTGTGCTTCTGCTGTTTACCACACCTGGTGTTATTTCCCTTTTGTTTCCATTTTTTAAAAAAATGGATAGGCATTTTATTGCCCTTATACTTCTACCGAGAAATGATTGTCAGTTTTCATAATACTTACTTTTGTTTGGGAACAGATGAAAAGGTATCTAGACCATTGTGTCAAAGTCCACATCTGCAAAAGCAGGAGAGTCTCTGTCCCCACCTTGGAGCTCTGTGCTGTGGCACATAATGTGGGCTGTGCTCTTGCAGATATCAAGCAGAGATGGCAGCTTTCCACAGGAGTCTCAGGGAAAACAGTGCCACGAGAGCAGAGATCTCTGGAGACCTCTACTCCCCCTTGACCCTGTCTGGAGCTAGCAGAGGGTGGTGGTGCCTTTTGGCTGAGAGTGCTTCTGCGGACACAGTGGATAGAATCTTAGAGGAACAAGGGCCCAATCAGTCAATGAGCTGCATCGCAGTCATATTAGGCTATAAAATAAAATTGTTGATAAAGTCTCTGGTTTCAGTGAAGTGAGGATCTCATGCAATCTTTCTCACCTCTAGCTTTTTCTCAAAGGTCTAGAATCTTCCTGGTATAATTTTTCTTTGATTTAGTCTATTTTTTAAACAAAATATCTATTTGTCTTTCCACTGCAGAGGTAGTATGGGGTTATTTTTGCCCTCATTTTAAAACAATTTTTTGTAAGTATGTAATAGTCCCATTTATGGCATATATATATATATATATATATATATATATATATATTTACATACACATACTATATATGCATAAAGACCACCATCATGCAAATCAGAGTAAGAGCATATCCCTCATCTTAAATATTTATCTTTTTTCATTATTGTGGGATCATTCAAAATGCATTTTGGTGATTTAATACATGCAATGTGTTATATTAGTTAATAGTAACTCTACTGTGCAATTGTGTTATGATAGATACGAGGAATAAGTTAATCCTTCTTTTTAAAATTTTAGAATGTATCCATCTTTTCCTCTCCATTTTTTCACCTCTAATCCCACTGCTTGAGGTAGAATTATCTCTTTCATCAATGCAGTCAAGTGTAGTTTTGTGATTTAGAGTTGTGTGGCCATGTGTATTAACTCAAATTCTACTTCTATCACCTATTGCACTTTTTGAACTTGGCCAATTAATTAGTGTTAAGAAACTTGAGTATATCAATTGGGAAAATATAGTAATAATATTCTTTATCTCTCACAAGAGAAGCATGCAGGTGAAATGAGATATAGAAATCTAAGCATGATATGTAACATGTATGAAGAAGGGAAGAAGCTTAAGTGTTACCACTTTATCACCTATTAAAACTGATTTTGGAAGTGGAAGAAAAATAGTAGTGCTGAAATACTACATCTACTTCCTACATTTCTCTGAATCTTTGAAGTTGACAGAGTCATCAACCCTCTCTATCAAGTGGACAAGGGAATCACCAGTGTGTGTCATTCCTGAGTTGAGGTGTAGTGAAATCTGTGCACAGCCCATCTGTTGTCTTTCATTCCACCAGAATAGCTGAGTCTCTGCTCCCGAGGGAAGAACTCCAGGAGATGAAGTTCCCATTGGGTTGGGTGTTTGAGTGAACATGTTGAGAAGGACCAAAACTGTCCTAGACACCATGTGCTGTGCACCTAGTTGCAAAGTAAGAAAAAATTCTTGTCATATTCAGTCATTGGGGTATTGACTTTATTTGTTCATGTATGTGACAAAATCTATTCTACCTAATATCATATATAATAAACTATAAATCTTTAAAAAAATTCAGATAAGTTTTTGGGAACTAGTTCCCTTATGCACACTCATTTTATTTTTTTACATAAGAAATTTGTCATAATATAATTAACAGAGCAGAACATTCACCAATTTTAAATGTAGAGTTTTATGACAGTTGAAAAATAATTCAAGAACATCTTCAACATCTGCAAAAGACCCTGAACTTATGAGCAGTGGTTCTTGTTTCGTTATATTTCTACCTAATCCTAGGAAACCAATCACTTACATTTTGTTTCTACAGAGTAGCTTAGAATGGACATATTATATAAATAAAATCATATGATGTGGTCATGGTTATTTTATACTGTTTTCTTCATTTAGAGTGTTTTATGCTTATCCATTTTGTGCATGTATTTGTACTCTCTTCCCTTTTATTGTTGAATATTGCATTGTAAGTACTTATCATATTTTATTTATTCCATTCATCAGTGGATTAACATTTTTCCTACCATTTACTTCTTAAAATGATATCATCTGTATATAATATTTGTATGGGCTTGTTTTCATTTCTCTGGGGTACACATTTCAGTGTTAAATTGCTGGGTGTAATGGCAACTGGAATGGTTTGCATTTTCACTCCAAATCCCAGTGCTGGCGACATAACCCCAAATGCCATGGTGTTTGGAAAGTAGGAATTTAGGGGAGGTTTTTAGGTGATAAAGGTTTGCCCCCACTGATGGATTAAGACTGCTAGAAAATATATTTGAAAGAGTAGGTTTTCTATCTTTTGTTCTTTTCCCATGCGAATGCAGATGTTGTCCAGTACTATATAGATGTCCATTTTGCTCACTGATAAGAAAGGCAAATGATGTATACCAGCAGAAATACTTCACAGTTTTAATATAATATCCACCAAATGCTAATGTAATTCTTCACAGACCTAGGAATAAATTCTTGAAATTCATATGGAAAAACAATGAACCTAGACTAGTCCAAACAATTCTAAGCATTAAGAACAATGCTGGATAGTAGAGAGAACTGGGACCAAACACAGAGCAGGCCCAGCAGCCTGCTGAGGGGCAGAGCCGCCCCCCACCCCCCTCGCCTGCCAGGTAGGGGAAGGGTGACCACCGACAGAAAAGGCCCAGTGGCCCAGGGCGGGACAGAGCTTCCAATCACTCCTGCAAGGTAGGCGGGCCTGCGACCCACTGGCAGAAGAGGAGCAGCCGCCTGCTGAGAGGCTGAGCCGCCCCCTCCCCCTGCGCCGGCATAGTAGAGGGAACTGGGACCAAAGACAGAGCAGGCCCAGCGGCCTGCTGAGGGGCAGAGCCGCCCCCCACCCCCCTCGCCTGCCAGGTAGGGGAAGGGTGACCACCGACAGAAAAGGCCCAGTGGCCCAGGGCGGGACAGAGCTTCCAATCACTCCTGCAAGGTAGGCGGGCCTGCGACCCACCGGCAGAAGAGGAGCAGCCGCCTGCTGAGAGGCTGAGCCGCCCCCTCCCCCTGCGCCAGCATAGTAGAGGGAACTGGGACCAAAGACAGAGCAGGCCCAGCGGCCTGCTGAGGGGCAGAGCTGCCCCCCACCCCCCTCGCCTGCCAGGTAGGGGAAGGGTGACCACAGACAGAAAAGGCCCAGTGGCCCAGGGCGGGACAGAGCTTCCAATCACTCCTGCAAGGTAGGCGGACCTGCGACCCACCAGCAGAAGAGGAGCAGTCGCCTGCTGAGAGGCTGAGCCGCCCCCTCCCCCTGCGCCGGCATAGTAGAGAGAACTGGGACCAAACACAGAGCAGGCCCAGCAGCCTGCTGAGGGGCAGAGCCGCCCCCCACCCCCCTCGCCTGCCAGGTAGGGGAAGGGTGACCACCGACAGAAAAGGCCCAGTGGCCCAGGGCGGGACAGAGCTTCCAATCACTCCTGCAAGGTAGGCGGGCCTGCGACCCACTGGCAGAAGAGGAGCAGCCGCCTGCTGAGAGGCTGAGCCGCCCCCTCCCCCTGCGCTGGCATAGTAGACGGAACTGGGACCAATCACAGAGCAGGCCCAGCGGCCTGCTGAGGGGCAGAGCCGCCCCCCACCCCCCTCGCCTGACAGGTAGGGGAAGGGTGACCACCGACAGAAAAGGCCCAGTGGCCCGCGGCGGGACAGAGCTTCCAATCACTCCTGCAAGGTAGGCGGGCCTGCGACCCACTGGCAGAAGAGGAGCAGCCGCCTGCTGAGAGGCTGAGCCGCCCCCTCCCCCTGCGCCGGCATAGTAGAGGGAACTGGGACCAAACACAGAGCGGGCCCAGCGGCCTGCTGAGGGGAAGAGCCGTCCCCCACCCCCCTCGCCTGCCAGGTAGGGGAAGGGTGACCACAGACAGAAAAGGCCCAGTGGCCCGCGGCGGGACAGAGCTTCCAATCACTCCTGCAAGGTAGGCGGGCCTGCGACCCACCGGCAGAAGAGGAGCAGCCGCCTGCTGAGAGGCTGAGCCGCCCCCTCCCCCTGCGCCGGCATAGTAGAGGGAACTGGGACCAAACACAGAGCAGGCCCAGCAGCCTGCTGAGGGGCAGAGCCGCCCCCCACCCCCCTCGCCTGCCAGGTAGGGGAAGGGTGACCACCGACAGAAAAGGCCCAGTGGCCCGCGGCGGGACAGAGCTTCCAATCACTCCTGCAAGGTAGGCGGGCCTGCGACCCACCGGCAGAAGAGGAGCAGCCGCCTGCTGAGAGGCAGAGCCGCCCCCTCCCCCCCGAGCCTGCAAGGTAATTGGAACTGAGACCACCATCAGAACAGGTCAGACCTGCAACCGAGAGACAGAACAGGCCCAGTGGCCTGAGGAAGGGTAGAGCTGCCCCCCCCCACGCCTGCAAAGTAGGCGGACCTGCGACCCACTGGCAGTACAGCCCCAGAGGCCTGCAGAGGGGCAGTGCCGCTGCCTGCGCCTGCAAAGTAGGCAGAACGGCGACCACCGACAGAACAAGCCTAGCGGCCCGCAGAGGGACAGAGCCGCCGCCCGCGCCTGCAAGGACGGCGGACCTGCTACCGACTGGCAGAGCAGGCCCAGCGGCCTGCCGGCGTGGTAGGCACATTGCCCCAATTGGAGGAGGGGCAGAGCCGCCGCCCGTGCCTGCGAGGGAGACTTTGCAACTATACAAGACCAATATAAATATATAGGGGGAAAATTCAATAGCACAACAGTTTCACCAAGAAGAAAGGAACGCGAACAGTATGAAGAGACAAGGAAAGAAAGGACCACAAGCATTGCAGGTCAACTCAACTTTAGAAGAGGTAATAGCTGCAGCTGATGGAATGTCAGATAAAGAATTCAGGATATACATGCTTCAGATGATCTGGAGTCTCAAGGAAGACATCAGACAGCAAAATCAGACAATGAAAGATCACTTCAACAATGAATTACATAAACAAATCCAAGAAGCAAAAGATCAACTATACAGGGAAATAGAGGTTATAAAAAACAAACAAACAGAAATCCTAGAAATGCAGGAAGCAATAAGCCAACTTAAAAACTCAATTGAGAATACTACCAGCAGAGTAGAACACTTAGAAGACAGAACATCAGACAATGAAGATAAAGTATTTCAACTTGAAAAGAACATAGACAGCTCAGCAAGACTGTTAAGAAACCATGAGCAGAACATCCAAGAAATATGGGATAACATCAAGAGACCAAATTTAAGAGTCATTGGGATACAGGAAGGAACAGAGTTTCAAACCAAAGGAATGAGCAATCTATTCAATGAAATAATTCGAGAAAACTTCCCAGACTTGAAGAATGAGACAGAACCCCAAATCCTAGAAGCCTACAGGACGCCGAATGTGCAAAATCATAAGAGACCCACACCTAGACACATTATAATGAAGATGCCCAACATACAGAACAAGGAGAGAATTTTAAAAGCTACAAGAGAAAGGAAACAGATCACATTTAGGGGTAAGCCAATCAGGATAACAGCTGATCTTTCAACACAGACTCTGAAAGCTAGAAGATCCTGGAATAACATATTTCAAACACTGAAAGAAAATGGGTTCCAACCAAGAATTGTGTTTCCAGCGAAATTAAGCTTCAGGATGGAAGATGAAATTAAAACCTTCCACGATAAACAAAAGTTAAAAGAATTTGCAGCTAGAAAACCATTTCTTCAAAACATCCTTGGCAAAACATTACAGGAAGAGGAAATGGAAAATAACAATGAAAACCAACAGTGGGAGGTAGGACACTAAAGGGGGGAAAATAATCAAAGTGGAAAACAAACCATGTTTAGTAACATAAATAAACAAATATGGCTGGAAGAACAACCCATATCTCAATAATAACCCTAAATGTTAATGGCTTAAACTCACCAATCAAGAGACACAGGCTAGTAGAATGGATCACAAAACAAGACCCAACAATATGCTGCCTACAGGAGACGCATTTGATAGGAAAAGACATACATAGGCTGAAGGTGAAAGGTTGGGAAAAATCATATCACTCATATGGACTTCGGAAACAAGCAGGAGTATCCATACTCATATCAAATAAAATAGATTTTAAGCCAAAGTTAATCAAAAGGGATAAAGAGGGACACTACATACTGCTCAAGGGAACCATACACCAACAAGACATAACAATCATAAATATATATGCCCCAAACAATGGTGCAGCTATGTTCATCAAACAAACTCTTCTCAAGTTCAAGAGTCTAATAGACCACCATACAATAATCATGGGAGACTTCAACACACCTCTCTCACCACTGGACAGATCTTCCAAACAAAAGTTGAATAAGGAAACTATAGAACTCAATAACACAATTAATAACCTAGACTTAATTGACATATATAGAATATACCACCCAACATCAAACAGTTACACTTTTTTCTCAGCAGCACATGGATCCTTCTCAAAAATAGATCATATATTATGTCACAGGGAAACTCTTAGACAATACAAAGGAGTAGAGATAATACCATGCATCCTATCTGATCATAATGGAATGGAACTGAAAATCAACGATAAAAGAAGGAAGGAAAAAGAATATATCACTTGGAGAATGAACAATAGGTTACTGAATGATCAATGGGTTATAGAAGACATCAAGGAGGAAATTAAAAAATTCTTAGAGATTAATGAGAACACAGACACAACATATCGGAATCTATGGGACACATTGAAAGCAGTTCTAAGAGGAAAATTCATTGCTTGGAGTTCATTCCTTAAAAAAAGAAAAAACCAACAAATAAATGATCTCATACTTCATCTCAAAATCCTAGAAAAAGAAGAGCAAAACAACAGCAAAAGAAGTAGAAGGCAAGAAATAATTAAAATCAGAGCTGAAATCAATGAAATCGAAACAAAAGAAACAATTGAAAAAATTGACAAAACTAAAAGTTGGTTCTTTGAAAAAATAAACAAAATCGACAGACCCTTAGCCATGCTAGCGAAGAGAAGAAGAGAGAGAACTCAAATCACTAACATACGGGATGAAAGAGGCAATATCACAACAGACACTTCAGAAATACAGAAGATAATCAAAAATTATTTTGAATCCTTATACTCCAATAAATTAGAAGATAGTGAAGGCATAGATAAATTTCTTAAGTCATATGATCTGCCCAGATTGAGTCAGGAGGATATAGACAACCTAAACAGACCAATATCAATTGAGGAAATAGAAGAAACCATCAAAAGACTACCAACTAAGAAAAGCCCAGGACCGGATGGGTATACAGCAGAGTTTTACAAAACCTTTAAAGAGGAACTAATACCAATACTTTTCAAGCTACTTCGGGAAATAGAAAAAGAGGGAGAACTTCCAAATTCATTCTACGAGGCCAACATCACCCTGATACCTAAACCAGATAAAGACACTTCAAAGAAAGAAAACTACAGACCAATATCTCTAATGAACTTGGATGCAAAAATCCTCAATAAAATTCTGGCCACTCGGATACAAAGGCACATCAAAAAAATTGTGCACCATGATCAAGTAGGATTCATCCCTGGGATGCAAGGCTGGTTCAATATAAGGAAATCAATAAATGTTATTCACCACATCAATAGACTTAAAAATAAGAACCATATGATCATCTCGATAGATGCGGAAAAAGCATTCGACAAAGTACAGCATCCCTTTATGTTCAAAACTCTAGAAAAACTAGGGATAACAGGAACATACCTCAATATTGTAAAAGCAATCTATGCTAAGCCTCAGGCTAGCATCATTCTGAATGGAGAAAAATTGAAGGCATTCCCTCTAAAATCTGGAACAAGACAGGGATGCCCTCTCTCACCACTTCTGTTCAACATAGTTCTCGAAACACTGGCCAGAGCAATTAGACAGACGAAAGAAATTAAAGGCATCAAAATAGGAAAAGAAGAACTTAAATTATCACTATTTGCAGATGACATGATTCTATACCTAGCAGACCCAAAAGGGTCTACAAAGAAACTATTAGAGCTAATAAATGAATTCAGCAAAGTGGCAGGATATAAAATCAACACGCATAAATCAAAGGCATTCCTGTATATCAGCGACAAATCCTCTGAAATGGAAATGAGGACAACCACTCCATTCACAATATCTTCAAAAAAAATAAAATACTTAGGAATCAACCTAACAAAAGAGGTGAAAGACTTATACAATGAAAACTACAGAACCCTAAAGAGAGAAATAGAAGAAGATCTTAGAAGATGGAAAAATATACCCTGTTCATGGATAGGCAGAACTAACATCATCAAAATGGCGATATTACCAAAAGTTCTCTATAGGTTTAATGCAATGCCAATCAAAATCCCAACGGCATTTCTTGTAGAAATAGAGAAAGCAATCATGAAATTCATATGGAAAAATAAAAGACCCAGAATAGCAAAAACAATGCTAAGCAGGAAGTGTGAATCAGGCGGTATAGCGATACCAGACTTCAAACTATATTACAGAGCAATAGTAACAAAAACAGCATGGTACTGGTACCAAAACAGGCGGGTGGACCAATGGTACAGAATAGAGGACACAGAAACCAATCCACAAAACTACAACTATCTTATATTTGATAAAGGGTCTAAAAGCATGCAATGGAGGAAGGATAGCATCTTCAACAAATGGTGCTGGGAAAACTGGAAATCCATATGCAACAAAATGAAACTGAATCCCTTTCTCTCGCCATGCACAAAAGTGAATTCAAAATGGATCAAGGAGCTTGATATCAAATCAGAGACGCGCCGTCTGATAGAAGAAAAAGTTGGCTACGATCTACAGTCGGTGGGGTCGGGCTCCAAATTCCTCAATAGGACACCCATAGCACAAAAGTTAATAACTAGAATCAACAAATGGGACTTACTCAAACTAAAAAGTTTTTTCTCAGCAAAAGATACAATAAGAGAGGTAAATAGAGAGCCTACAACCTGGGAACAAATCTTTACTCCTCACACTTCAGATAGAGCCCTAATATCCAGAGTATACAAAGAGCTCAAAAAATTAGACAATAAGAGAACAAACAACCCAATCAACAAATGGGCCAAGGACCTGAACAGACACTTCTCAGAGGAGGACATACAGTCAATCAACAAGTACATGAAAAAATGCTCACCATCTCTAGCAGTCAGAGAAATGCAAATCAAAACCACCCTAAGATACCATCTCACTCCAGTTAGATTGGCAGCCATTATGAAGTCAAACAACAACAAGTGCTGGCGAGGATGTGGGGAAAAGGGTACACTTGTACATTGCTGGTGGGACTGCAAATTGGTGCAGCCAATTTGGAAAGCAGTATGGAGATTTCTTGGAAAGCTGGGAATGGAGCCACCATTTGACCCAGCTATTCCCCTTCTCGGTCTATTCCCTAAAGACCTAAAAAGAGCATGCTACAGGGACACTGCTACATCGATGTTCATAGCAGCACAATTCACAATAGCTAGACTGTGGAACCAACCTAGATGCCCTTCAATGGATGAATGGATAAAAAAAATGTGGCATTTATACACAATGGAGTATTACTCTGCATTAAAAAATGACAAAATCATAGAATTTACAGGGAAATGGATGGCATTAGAGCAGATTATGCTAAGTGAAGCTAGCCAATCCCTAAAAAACAAATGTCAAATGTCTTCTTTGATATAAGGAGAGTAGCTAAGAACAGAGTAGGGTCGAAGAGCATGAGAAGAAGATTAACATTAAACAGGGATGAGAGGTGGGAGGGAAAGGGAGAGAGAAGGGAAAATGCATGGAAATGGAAGGAGACCCTCAGAGGTATACAAAAGTACATACAAGAGGAAGTGAGGGGAAGGGGAAAAATAATACAAGGGGGACAAACGAATGTCAGTAAAGGGGGCAGAGAGAGAAGAGGGGAGGGGAGGGGAGGGGAGGGGAGGGGAGGGGAGGGGGGATAGTAGAGGATAGGAAAGACAGCAGAATACAACAGACACTAGTATGGCAATATGTAAATCAATGGATGTGTAACTGATGTGATTCTGCAATCTGTATATGGGGTAAAAATGGGAGCTCATAATCCACTTGAATCAAATTGTGAAATATGATATATCAAGAACTATGTAATGTTTTGAACAGCCAACAATAAAAAAAAAAAAAAAAAAAAAAAAAAAAAAAAGAACAATGCTGAATGCATCAACTACTAAATTTCAAATTGCTCTCTAGAGCTATCATAATAAAATCAGCATGGTATTGTCACAGACAGACACATAGATCAATGGGATTGAGTATAAGATAGGGATGCACCCACACAGATATAGTCACCTGATTCTTGACAAAGATGCCAATGCCTTTTAAATTAATCCATGAAATGGAAAAGGGAAAAAGTACTCCCAAATTTATCCTATAAAAGCAGTATCACCATGATACCAAACCAGAAAAGGACATATTACAAAAAGAATACTACAGATGTGACTCCACTGTCTATTAACTTCTATAGATTTTGATGGACAGTCTGCTGTCAGTCTGATTTTATTATTTTCAATACTTTTTTCCAGGTATCACAAAGTTTTCCTTCTCTAATTTTTTATAGGTCTATGTTGAAAATTGTCAGTCTGATCTGCTTGTTTTCTAAAATACTTTTCAAGCTTTCCATCCTTTTATTAAAGGAATATTTTAAATACTATTAAAATTAATATCTACATGCTGATTCTGACTTCAATTTTGTTTAGGTTCATGTTTAACCCATCCATTAAAATTTTGTACTTTTTTTTTTGATGATTTAAACTTTATCTCCAAGGCTTTTATGTGCTTTAAAAAAATGACATCTAGCAATGATTAATGCGCACTTGTTTTTCTTCTTTCACTTAGTAGCTATTCTTGTTTAATTTATATAATTCCTTCATAATTAATGAATATTTTAAGAACCTTAGTTTTAATGTTTGTGTGTTGCACTATGATTTATTTCTCTTGATATACAATATGTATTTTCTCTTGGGTCTAGTTGATTCTGTTCCTTATATTTCCTGACTTTCATGGGTAGAATCTCCTACATTTAATATATTCTTAATTATTTGAAAATTCATTTCATAAAAACCTATTTTGTTTTTTATTAACGTAGAAGAGATCTCTATTTCTTCTAAGCTTTAATGGCCCAAATTATTAATACTCACATTTCTTATATTAGTGAATCAGTGTTGACAGTGGTAGTTTATTTCTATTTTTTTCCCAGAAGTGAATAATCCAGTTTATTTTTTTCCTAGAGATATGAGGACTGGTTAAAGAGACAAACAAAATAGGGCTTCTGATCATTGGAAGAAATCAATATAGATTTCATGCTGTTTTTCTCTAGGGAATCTATCCTGAATGTGTATACTCCTTTTTTTTTGAGAGACTATTGTTATGGAGGGCTCAATAGTTTCTTTATTTCTATGCTTTGTAAATCATAGACTCATCTCTCATTTACAATTATTTGTATTTATCTGGACAACAAATTTGATATTTGAGCTCAGTTACGAATTTATTAGTATATGCTATGTAATTGTATATGTTTAATGCAGTGGAAGAAGATTTTTCTGATTACTTTGTATCAGATGTTTCATAGGCAACTCCTGATGGAAATTAATTTGTCCCTGATTAAAAATACCAAAGCATGACACAATAAATTGACTTGAATTAGTTAACCTTTTAACTCCCTGATCAACAATGTTTAGTCCAAATAAACATCCAAAATTATTTGCCTGTTTAATGATAACATAAAGAATATCACTAATGTGATTATTCATGGGGATTTTTTCCATTAGTATTTTAGTACGGTTGATGAGACGCACAAAAACGGTCAGGGTTGTCAACACATTTTCTGGATAACACAGAGAAGAATTGAGATGATTCTGTTTCTGTAATCAGATAGTTAAACATTTCTTACTGATTATCTTAAAGGGACAGAGCAATTTGTCCCTGTTCTGGTTTCCTTAGAAGGTTCTTGCCTTCAGGAATGTGTCCCTAGGTGGATGGGTATAGGCCTGTCTGCAGGTCCATGTTGAAAAATATTTTAATATAAAGAAGTAGAGAAAAACAGTGAGGCAGCCCAGTAATAGAGAGTAATAGAGGGATGACATGGTCCAATTCTTCATTCCTTTGCTAAAGGTGTAATAAACATACATTTATTTCTTTACAGAAAGAAAGGTATTAAATACCTGATACGACCTATTCACTAAAGGTCACCCAACCCCATGGAGTAGATAGCATTATTGTGCACATAATAAAAGCAGAAAAACAGAGGCACAGAGTAATTACACAATTTGTACACATTGCACCATTTTGGGGACTTTATTCTCCATTATTAAATTAGTACAGTTTGAGGTGACTTCTTTAGAGAGAACTCCCTTGCTCCCACACATTCACTCACTTCCTCACTAGTGTAACCACCAATCACATATTTTCTCATCATTTAATTTCCTATTACATTTCATTAATTGAGTGAAGCAAGCATTTTAAGGATTCATAAAATAATCTGAGCCCAGTGAAAGAAGTATGAACTGATGCCAGTGCTTCTTACACTTACAATTCCCCTTTAATTTTAGTCCTAGAGTTTGCTTTTTAAAATAGGAAACTCAGTCCTGGTTGTGATTTTGATCGTGCCAGATTGCATGCATGTCTCTGAGTGACCAACAATATTCTTTCTTTTCTTTGTATCACACCTGAGAGAATTTCCTGTCTTTGTTGATCTTGACCCTCAGGACCTTGTGAGATGATAGTTTTCCAGCTGCTAGTGTGGGGAAAAACCTTCCCTTTCCTCTTTCTCCTAAATCTACTCCTGGAAATATTGTAGACATAAACTCCCAATTTTACAAATTTGTCATTTTTATTTAAAAACATAGAAGCATCTACAATAGAACATATTGTTATACAATAAGTTTGGTAGACATGACTACTATGTAGAACTCAGGTAAGGATTAAATGTCAATATATTTGGAATAAACTCTGTTCTCTGAGCTCTGTTTCTGATATCTGAAATTGTCAGATGAAATAGATTTGGATCTATGGTATTTTTAATTATTCAAAGTCTTTATTGGGCTTTCTGTTATATTGACACTCAGATGCAGATAAGGAGTGATCATCTTGTGAATTTATGGACTTTACAAGGAATATATAATGATATTATTTTGAATTATATCCTGGTATTTTGTACTATGACAATCTTACAAGGTTATTCTTAGGCGCACAAACATCTGATAACTATGGCTCTATGCTGTATATGTGAATCATAATGTTTTTTTGCATTTTAAGACTTAAAAACATAAGCCTGATATCATGTACATATGAAGATTACATGCAAAGGACTTCATTCTAATGGTGTGTTAATGTCGGATCCTATTGTATCTAGGATTAGAATCTGGCTCTTAAACTGGGAGCGGCATCTTATTTCTGAAAAAAGACATGCAGATTTTCCTAAAACCTAGTTATATTTCCAAATCATGAAGAGAAAAATTCACATTGTTAAAGAACAGTTCAGAGAAATGAAAGAAAAGAAATAATTGAAATTAAATAATATTATTAAGCACTAGATGCCCAATGAATGTTTTAAACTTTTTTGCAAGCAATACACAATTAACAGACTAAGCCTAGTGAGAATTTTGCTTTTCCAACAACCTTCCTGAATGCACTGTTGACCTCTTTGTTCCTCAAGCTGTAGACCAGGGGGTTCAGCATGGGGATGATCATCATGTAGAACACAGATGCCATTTTATCTGTGTCCATGGAATGACTAGAATTTGGCTGTAAGTACATGAAGACCATAGTTCCATAGAAGATGGAAACAGCTGTGAGGTGGGACCCACAGGTGGAGAAGGCCTTCTTCTGTCCCTCAGATGAATGCATCTTCAGGATAGCAACCAAAATGAACAGGTAAGAGCTCAAAATGAGCAAAAGTGTGAAAAAAGTATCAAATGCTGCCAATGTGAAAAGCACAATCTCATTTGTGTAGATATTAGAGCAAGAAAGAGCCAAAAGTGGGGGAATGTCACAGAAAAAGTGATTGACCACATTGGAAAGACAGAAGGAGAGATGGAATGTGAAGACTACATGGACAGAAACCTGCAGAAGTCCACAGGCATAGGAGGCGGTGACCATCAGGACACATACAGTGCTCGTCATGGTGGTGGTGTAGTGCAGGGGCTTACACACGGCTGCATGGCGATCCAAGGCCATCGAGGCCAGCAGGAAACTCTCAACAGTGACAAAGCCTGCAAAGAACATCTGGGCTGCACAAGCATTGTAGGAAATGATCTTATCTCCTGTGAGAAACCCCGCCATGACCTTGGGAGTGACAGCTGAAGAATAAACGCAGTCCACCAGAGACAGGTGACTGAGGAGAAAGTACATGGGAGTGTGGAGACGGGAGTCCAACAGGATCAACAGGATCATGCCCAGGTTCCCAACCAGAGTGATGAGGTAGATGAGGGTGAAGACCATATATAAGGGGACCTGTAGCTGGAGGGCATCTGTTAACCCCACCAGAATAAATTCAGTCACCTCTGAGATATTTTCCATCAAAGTCAGGTTGGAATGATCATGAGAAGGATGTAACAAGATGAGAAATCAAATCTTTCAAGTTGTGCACCACCATGAGAGCTAAGTGTGGCCAGGGACTCCTGCTTATGTTTAGCTTCCTGATCCTGGAGGAGTCTGTGAAAGAGGTGGACTTAATGCTAGCAACAGGTTGGTTGAGGGAGGTCTTTCTTGTTACGGAAAGTGGTACAGGTAGGTGTGGAAGGTCATTGCTGACTGTGGCTCTCCTGCCAGTCCTTATTTGACAATAGGGCTCATTTCAGCTTTTCTGGTATCTGGCATTCTTTATCATAACAAAGCACTTTGGAGTCTTCATCATGACTTGGAATATGTTGCAAACGCACTAGTCCAAAATAAACCCAGAAAATTTAATCAGCAGAAAGCCCAGTCTACAAAATATTTGGTTAATCTCTGGTGTGTGATATGAGCAAAACTTTCAAATGGATTTCTATTCTTTGAAAGTTCTATACCCAACATGTTTATAATAAATGAACGTATACAATGACTTGTGGCTCTGCTCTAGGGACACTCCTGTTTTTAACTCTAATTCATGAGGGTCCTAAATTAGAACTTCATTTTGAATGAAGGTCCTTATAGAGTGTTCATAACGTATGGACACATACTTAGTGGTGATTTGGTGTCATTTGGTGCATACAAATAGTAGAAAAAGTTTTTCAAAATGTTGAAGCAAGCAATTATGGCTTTCCTTTTTATGTCACAATTGTTATTTTTACATATACTGATGTTTTCCATTTCCTGCCATTGGCTATATCTTTGCTTTAGATGTGGGGAGGTAGACTAGGAAGATAGTAGAGTTCCATTTGTTCTGTCCTAGAAACTCAGTGTCCTCTACCAAGCCATCTGGTGTATCTGCTTGTACTGACCTTGGACTACTCAGGTGCCAGCTCACAGTGCTGCTGTGGTTACAGCATGAGAGGTTCTCTCAGCCCAAGAGACACTTTTAAATGTGAAAACTGAGTGCTTTTCATCTCTCCTGGACTAACAAACTGCCACATTCATATCATGGATGATGCAGCCCTTCTTGCTGAGGAGATCCAAATTGAAAGTAATTTGACCTCCCAGTTGTAGGCTCTTATGTGATAATGAACATGAAAGTTCTTTGAGAACCATGACACCAACATTTTCAAATGCAGCCATTGGAGCCATTATTCAGCTTATCTCAGGTTTCTTGGCTACTGCAGAATGTTCAGCTAACCATATTGAATGTCCAAACTTTGACAATCCTAAGGAAAGCAGGCTAACAATATAGATGGTCAAGGAGACCTTTTAGGAGCCACAACCCTTGAAATTGAGAAATTGAGCTATAATCGCTGCACCTGTACTCTTATAGCACCTTCACGATGCAAGAAGATGAGGTGTGCGTTCTCCTCCTTAGTCTAACCATCTTCCCAACCATTCGTGTAAGGCAAAGCAGTGAGCATGCACATCTGCCTGCTGCAGAGCAGCACTGTGGGAGGAGGGAGCAGGGAACTAGGGGTGAGAAGACCAGCAATAAGAGCCCGTGCTGCTGCTGTATACACTAACTGGGCATTGTTTACTTTTCATTTGTAAAATAAAAAGGGTGAGGCTTTCTATGGCCCCTCAGACTTATAACCAGATATGCTGTCTCTTTTCATAATACTTACTTTTGTGCTGGGAACAGATAAAGGATGGAACAAATCAAGGGGTATCCCAACCATTGTCCCAAGTCCACATCTGAAAACTCATCCTGCAGAAGAGTCTCCTTCCCCACCATGGAGCTCTGTTCTGTGGCAGAGAACATGGGCTGTGCTCATGAAAATACCAAGCCAGAGATGGCAGCTTTCCACAGGACTCTCAGGGGAAGCAGTGCCATGAGAGTGGAGATCTCAGGAGACTTCGATTCTCACGTTGGCCCCTTAACTTGACCCTGTCTGGAGCTAGCAGAGGGTGGTGTGTGCCTTTTGGCTGAGAGTGCTTGTGAGGACACAAGGGATAGAATCTTAGAGGAACAAGGGCCCAGTCAGTCAATGAGCTGTGCCACAGTCATATTAGGCAATAAAATAAAATCCTTGGTGAAAGTCTCTGATTTGGGTGAGTCCATGACCTCATGCAATCTTTCTCACCTCTATCTTTCTTAAATTTCCTTAGAATCTTCCTGGTACACTTTTCTTTCATTTATTCTATTTTTTAAGCAAAATATTGATTTGTCTTTTCACTGTAGAGGTGGTGCCGGGACATTTTTTGCTCTCTGTTTTTTTGGGGGGGAGGGTACAGGGTATCAAACTCATGGGCACGTGACCACTAAATCACACCCCAGTCATATTTTTTTGTATTTTATTTTAAGACAGGGTCTCTCACTGAGTTGCTTAGCACCTCACTTTTGCTGAGGCTGGATTTTGAACTAGTGTTCTTCTTGCCTCAGTTTCCCAAGCTGCTGGGATTATAGGTGCCACTGGGCCTGGCTTTTTGCTCGTTTTTTAAAACAATTTTTTGTAAATATGTAACATTCCCATCTATGGGATTCAAAGGCATCTCAGCACGTGTGCATAGTATGTAACATCATGTAAATCAGAATAAGTAGCTTGTCTCTCATCTTAAATATGTCTTTTTTTGTTGTTATTTGAGGACCTTGAAAAACTTGCATTTTGATGATTTAAAATATGCAATGCATTATATGCACTAATAATAACTTCACTGTGCGATCCTGTTATGGTGAATAGAAGGAATTATTTTTTTCTTCTATCTAAAATTCAAGGGATGTGTCCATTGTTTTCCTCTCCAGTTTTTCAACCTTTAATCCCACTGATTTGTGCAGAATTATCTCTTTCATCAACACAGTCAAGTGTCATATTGTGAGTTAGAATTGTGTGGCCATGTGTATTAGCTCAAATTCCATTCCTATCACCTGTGGCACTTTGTGATCTTGGCCAATTAATTAGTGTTGACAAACTTGAGAATATCACTTGGGAAAATATAGTAATAATATTCTTTATCTCTCACAGGAGAGTCATGCAGATGAAATGAGATATGTAGAAAGCTAAGCATGATGTGTAACATGTATGGAGAGATTAAGAAGCTTAAAGTGTTACCACTTTATCATCCTATTAAAACTGACTTTGGAAGTGGAAGAAAAATAGTAGTGCTGAAAAACTACATCTACTTCCTATATTTCTCTTGAGTTTTTGAAATTGTCAGAGTCATCAACCTTCGCTTCCAAGTGGACAAGGGAATCACCAGTGTGTGTCATTCCTGAGTTGAGGTGTAGTGAGGTCTGTGCACAGCCCATCTGTTGTCTCTCTTTCCACTAGGGCAGCTGAGGAGTCTATGCTCCCAAGAGAGGAGCTCCAGGAGACCATGTTCCCCTTGGGTTGGTATTTGAGGGAACATGTGTTGAGAGACCAACACTGTTCTAGATACCCTGTGTTGTACAGCTAGTAGCAAATTAAGAAATAAATCCTTGTGATGTTCAATCATTGTGTTATTGGCTTTATTTGTTCTTGTATGTGACAGAATCTATTCTATCTAATATCAGATATAATAAACTGTGTATTTTTAAAAAACTTCAGATAAGTTTTTGGGAACTCATCCCCTTATCACACACTCATTGTTTTTTATACAGCCACCTTGTCATGATGTAATGAACAGATTGCAACATTCACCATTTTCCAATGCATATGTAGAGTTGTGTGACTGTTGCACAATAATTCAAGACCATTTTCAACACCTGAAAATGAGACCCTGAACTGATTGAAAGTGATTTCTGTTTGCTTCCATACCTAAGCCCTAGGAAACCACTCACCTAGGTTCTGTTTCTATATATTAAGATTAATAAGAATTGTAATGCATTCTGCTGTCATATATAAATAAAAAAGGATTAGAATTGGACCCCTTATATAAATAAAATCATATGATTGTGGTCATGGTCATTTTTAACTGTTTTTCTTCTTTTAGACTGTTTTCATGATTATCCATTTTGTGCATGTATTTGTACTCTCTTCCCTTTTATTGTTGAATATTAAATTGTAAGTATTTATCATATTTTATTTATTCCATTCATCCGTGGATGAACATTTTTCCTACCATTTACTTCTTAAAATGATACCATTTGTATATAATATTTGTGGGGGCCTGTTTTCATTTCTCTTGGGTACACATTTCAGTGTTAAATTGCTGGGTCATATGGCAACTGGAATGGTTCACATTTTCACTCCAAATCCCAGTGCTGGCAACATAATCCCAAATGCTATGGTGTTTGGAAAGCAGGACTCTGGGGGAGGTTTTTAGGTGATGAGGACTTTTCTCTCATTGATGGATCATCATAGAAAATAAAATTGTACGACTAGTCTTCAGCTTATTTGCCATGTGAATACAGAGTTTGTCCACTAACAGAGCTATGTCCATTTTGCTCACTGCTAAGAAAGGCCAATGATGTATACTACCAAAAATGCTTCACAGACTTAAAGCAACACCCACTAAAATGCTAGTGAAATTCTTCACAGAACTAGGAATAAACTCTTAACATTTATATGGAAAAAAACAAATCTGGAATAGTCCATATAATTCAAAGCATTAAGAACAACATTGAATGTATCAGTTACTATATTTCAAATTATACTGTTGAGTTCTCACAACAAAATCAGCATAGTACTGGCATAAACAGATATATAGACCAATGGGATTGAGTAGAAGACACAGAAACACACCCACCCAGATCATCATCTGATTCTTGAGAAAGATGCCAATGTTCCTCAAATGAATATGTGAAATAAAAGGGGAAGAATACTCCCAAATTTATTGTTTAGAAGCAGCATCACCATAATATCCAAACCAGATGAGGACATATTGCAAAAATAATACTACAGATGTGATCCACTGTCTCCTGACTTCTATACATTTTTTTTATGAAAAATCTGCTGTCAGACTGATGATTACTATTTTGAATATTTTTTTCTAGGCATCAAAATATTTTCCTTCTCTGTTTCTTTGTAGGTCCATGTTGGAGTTTCTCAATCTGTTGTACTAGTTTGTTTAATAGTTTTTCAAGTTTTCCATCTCTCTTTTTAAAAGAGTATTTCAAATATTTTAAAAAGTAGTATTTACATGCTAATTCGGAATTCAATTTTGTTTAGGTTAATATTTAACCCATCCATTAAATAATTTCATATTTTTTGAAAATATAAACTTTATCTCCAGGGCTTTCCTGTGCTATTTATTTATTTTTTTAAAAGCACACACCTAGGAATGATCAATGAGCACTTGTTTTTCTTTCACTTATTTCTTATTCTTGTTTAATGCATGCATTTCCTCTGTGAATGATGAATATTTTAAAAACACTTGTTTTAAATTTTTTGTATTGCATTATGATTTATTTCTCTTGAAACACAATATGTGTCTTCTCTTAGATTTGGTTGATTATGTTCATTATGTTTCTGCTACATTCAACATATTCTTTATTGTTTGAAAATGCATCTCAGGTGAACCTATTTTGTTTTGCCTTATTGTATAGGAAATATCTGTCTATAGCTTTTACAGCTTTAATGGCCCAAATTTTTAAAACTCACAGGTCTTGTATTAGTTTTGTCAGTGTATTTTTCCCCCTTAATGAATACCCCAAATTCTTTTATCCCTAGAGACATGAGAAATGGTTATGAAGACACACAAAATGGGGATTCTGGTCATTGGAAGAAATCAATATAGTTTTTCTAATTTTTTCCCCAGGGAATCTATCCTAAATTTGTACACTCCTTTTTTTTTTTTTTGGAAATAATATTGCTATTAAATGCTCGACAATTTGTTTTATTCCCAAAACTCTGTAAATAGCAAGCTCATCTCTCATATACCATTTTTTACATTGTTCTGGACAACAATATTTGCAAATAATACTTGAGCTCCGTTACAAATTTATAAATATATGCTGTATAATTTATATGTGTTTAGTGTAGTGGAAGAAGATTTTTCTGCTTACATTATATCACGTTTTATAGGAAATCACTGATGGAAATTAATTTGTCCCTAATACCAAAATATCACACAGCAAATGAACTGAAATCAGTTAATTTTAAACTCCCCTATCAACAACGTTTAGTCCAATCAAAAGTTTAAAATTATTTGCCTGTTTCCCGGTGACATAAAGAATATCACCAAGGTGATTTTTCATGGTAATTTTCATTCCATTTTATTTTAGTATGGCTGATGAGGAAAGTACATGAAGGTCCTGGGTTCTCAATACATTTCTTGTACATCCCAGAGAAGAATGAGGTGATTCTGTGACTGTGATCAGATAGTTAAACATTTCTTAGCTGATTATCCTAAAGTCAGACAGAGAAATTTATCCCTGTTCTGGTTTCCTCAGAAGTTGGTTGACTTCAAGAATGTGTCCCTAGGTGGATAGGTATATAAGAATGTGTCCCTAGGTGGATAGGACCTATCTGCAGGTCCGTGTTGAAAAACTACATAATATGAAGAAGTAGAGAGAAAGAGTGAGGCAGCACTCTTAGAGAATGACAGAGGCATGACATGGTCCGTTCTTCATTTCTTTGCTAAAGGTGAATTAACCGCGCGTTACATTTATTTCTTTATAGAAGGCCAAGATTTGTACTAAAAACCTGGTATGATCTATTCAATAAAGGTCACCCAACCCCATGGAGTAGATAGCATTATTATGCACATATTGAAAGCAGAGAAACAGACACAGAGGAATTACACAATTTGAACACACTGTCTCCTCTTGGGGACTTTGATCTTCATTATTAATACAGTTTAAAGTGACTTCTATAGAGAGAATTCATGAACCAATATTCTTATGTTTGTAAGGCAGCTGGTGATTCTTTTTCTTGATATTTGTCTTCTCCTTTGAGAATTTCTCAGAGAACATGTTTTGTTCTTTGATCTGACTTTGCATGGGCTGACAGCTGCATTTGTGAGGTCTTCTTGAGGACCTCATTACCTGAGTGATACATGGTAATGCTTTAGAAGGATGCCAGTCCCCGTGTCCTCAGCTACCATCTGGCTCCCAACCCAATGGACACAGAAAAGTGGGGTCCATTTCCTTTTAATCCATTTTCACAATTACAGGTTTTCCTACAAAGATTGGTCATCCTGATCTTAATTGCCATGTTGGTTTGATTCACATGGATCATTTTCTATGTTTTGAGTTTCATGATGATCCATAAGCCTGCAGGGTGCGATATGGGCTACATTCTTAAATATGAGCTTTCAGTTTGGTTAGTGAAAATATACATATTATTTACATTAATGGGACAAACAAAGAGAGAATACTGTGGGATGGATTTACAGATGTCTTCCCCCTAGGTACATAAATAAAGGAGCCCTTGAATCCTGTGATCAGTTATTACAGATCCTATTTGGTGCTGATTCAGGTATTCATACTCCATTCCCTTACTCCACTCATTCACATATTTCCTCACTATTTTATTCCCTATTACATTTAACTCATTTAATGGAGCAAGCATTTAAGTATTACTATAATAAACTGTGCCCAGTGGAAGATGAGAGGTCTGAAGTATGATCTGATGCCAGTCCTTCTTACACTTACAATTCCCCTTCCATCTTAGTCCCAGAGGTTGCATTTTAAAATAGGAAACTCAGTCTTGACTGTGATTTCGATTGTGCCTGACTGCATGTCTCTGAGTGACCAATGATAGTATTTCATTCCTTTGTAACACACTTGAACAAATTTCCTGTCTTTGTTGATCCTATCCTCAGTACTTTGTGAGAAGACAATATTACAGCTGGTCATTTGGGGACAAACTTGCCCTAATTTTCTTTCTCCTAATTCTACTCCTGGAAATAATACACACATAAACTCACAGTTTTACATTTTCGTCATTTTTATTAACAAGCATGTAGAATCATCTATGACAGGACATATTGCTATACAATAAATTTATTAGACATGATACTGTCTAGAAGTCAGGTAAGGATTAAATATCAATATATTCAGAATAAATTCTTGTTCTCTGAACTCTGTCTCTGATATCTGAGATTGACAGATGAAATGGGTTTGGTTATAGGGTATTTTTCATTATTCAACTCTTCATTGAACCTTCTGCTATATTGAAGCTCAGGATTCAAGAAGATGCAGATAATGAGTGATCATACTATGGATTTATTAATTTTGCAACAAATATATAAAGGTATTATTTTGAATTATATTCTGGTATTCTGCACTATGACAATCTTTCAGTATGATTCTTAGGAGCACGTATGTCTGAGAACTATATACAGATATGAGAATCATGGTGTTATTTTACATTTTAAGAATTGAGAATTGGTATCATGTATATATGAGGATTACCTGCAAAAGACTTCACTCTAATGGTGTGGTGATATGTGGGATCCTACAGTATTTAGGATTAGAATCTGGTTCTTAAAGTGGAAGTGGCGTATTATTTCTGAAAAAAGACATACAAATTTCCCTAACACCTAATTATATTTACAAACCACGAAGAGAAGCATTATCATTGTGAAAGAACTATTCAGAGAAATGAGAAAAAAGGAACAATTGTAATTACATAATATTATTAGGTACTAGATGCCCAATGAATGCTCCACATTGTTTGTAAGAAATATACAATTAACAGACTAAGCCTGGTGAGGACTTTGGTTTTCCAACAGCCTTCCTGAATGCACTGTTGACCTCTTTGTTCCTCAAGCTGTAGACCAGGGGGTTCAGCATGGGATGATCATCATGTAGAACACAGATGCCATTTTATCATGTTCATGAAGTGACTGGAATTTGGCTGTAACTACATGAAGATGATGGTTCCACAGAAGATGGAAACAGCTGTGAGGTGGGACCCACAGGTGGAGAAGGCCTTCTTCTGTCCCTCAGACGAATGCATCCTCAGGATAGCAACCAAAATGAACAGGTAAGAGCTCAAGATGACCAAGAGAGTGAAAAAAGTATCAAATGCTGCCAATGTGAAAAGCACAATCTCGTTTGTATAGATATTAGAGCAAGAAAGAGCCAGAATTGGGGGAATGTCACAGAAAAAGTGATTGACACATTGGAACGACAGAAGGAGAGATGGAATGTGAAGGCTACGTGGACAGAAGCCTGCAGAAGTCCACAGGTATAGGAGGCGGTGACCATCAGGACACACACAGCGCTCGTCATGGTGGTGGTGTAGCGCAGGGGCTTACACACGGCTGCATGGAGATCCAAGGCCATCGAGGCCAGCAGGAAACTCTCAACAGTGACAAAGGCTGCAGAGAAGACCATCTGGGCTGCCCAAGCATTGTAGGAAATGATCTTATCTCCTGTGAGACACCCCGCCATGACCTTGGGAGTGATAGCTGAAGAATAAACGCAGTCCACCAGAGACAGGTGACTGAGGAGAAAGCACATGGGAGTGTGGAGACGGGAGTCCAGCAGGATCAACAGGATCATGCCCAGGTTCCTAACCAGACTGATGAGCTGACTATGGCTGCCATGGTGGCTTGTTTCATGTCTTTTGGACTCATTTCAGCTTTTCTGGTGTCTGGTATTCTTTATTGCAATAAGCCATGTGAGATAGAACACTAATCTCCAGGATATATAAAGGATTCAAAACACTTAGCACCACAAAACAAACAACCCAATCAATAAATGGTCTAAGGAGCTGAACAGACACTTCTCAGAAGAAAATATATATTTGATCAACAAATATATGAAAAAATATTCAACATCTCTAGTAATTAGAGAAATGCAAATCAAAATTACTCTAAGATTTCATTTCATGCCAGTCAGAGTGGCAGTTATCAAGAATACAGACAACAATAAATGTTGGTGAGGATGTGGGGGGAAAGGCACACTCATATACTGCTGGTGGGGCTACAAAATGGTGCAACCAATCTGGAAAGCACTATGGAGACTCCTTAGAGAACTTGGAATGGAACTGCCATTTGACCCAGTCTATATCATCATACATAGTAACACAGTCACATCAACTTTATAGCAGCTCAGCTCACAATAGTTAAACTGTGGAAGCAACCTAGATGCCCTTCAATAGATGAATGGATAAGTAAACTGTGGTATATATGCACAATGGAATATTACCAGCATTAAAAGAAAATAAAATTATGGCATTTTCAAGTAAATGGATGGAGTTGAAGTATATCATGCTAAGTGAAGTAAGCCAAGCCCCCCAAAACAAAGGCTGAATGTCCTCTCTAATAAGTGGATGTGGATACATAATGGGGGAGGCATGGGAAAAATTGAGGAACTTTGATTGGGCAAAGGAAAGGGAAGGATGGGGAAAGGTCATGGGGGCAGGAAAGACAGTGGAATGAGATAGACATCATTACCCTAGGTACATGTATGACTGCACATATGGTGCGACGCTGCATCATTGTGCTGCTATTGTGTAAAATGAATCAAAATGCATTCTACTATCATATATATGTAATTAAAATAAACAAATTGATTAATAAAAAAGAAATAAAGGAGTGAAAAATGTTGTGATATGACAGTAAGTAAAGCTGTATGGTGCTGGCATAAAAACAGACACATAGAACAATAAAATAGAATAGAGATCCCAGAAATAAAACCATATGAGGGTGCCAAGAATGGACAACAGGTAAGAGACAGTCTCTTCCACAAATTCTGCTGGCAAAACTGGATATTCACATGTGAAATAACAAATTAGATTGTAATTTACATTGTAGAGAAAAATCAACACAAATCAACATAAAAACAGATTGAAGATTAAACATAGACTTAACACAAATGAAATAGCACCTTACACCTATTGGTAGTTATTATAATTAACAATAATAACAAACCAACTAAAGAAAATTAGTATTAGTAAGTGATGGGGAAATCCCTGAACTCTTGAGCCCTCTAAGTGGGAATGAAAGTTGTAGCTACTATGTAAAACAATATGAAGATTCTAATTATCAGAAACAAAATTATCATTTGATCCAGCAATCCTCCTTTGGGGTGTATAGCCAAACGAATTGAAATCAGGATCTCAAAGAAATATTCAGATCCTCCTGTCTATTATATACCTATATGCAAAGGTGAAGTTACGGGAAATAGCATGAATGTCCATCAACAGTTAGGTGCATAAAGAAAATGTGGCATATACATACAATGGAATACTCTTCAATCATTTTAAAGAGAAAATCCGTATATGTGAGTCTAGATAGGAGTGAGTCTAGAAAGTGTTGTATTTAGTGAAATAATCCAGGGACAGAAGAAAACTATGGTGTGAATCTAGTTATAAAAAGTATTGAAAATAACCAAAATTAAAGAAACAGAGTATAGGACGGTAGTTTTGGGGGGTTGAGGAAGAGGAAAATGAGTTTCTATTTAATGAGTACAAAGCATAAGTTTTTCAAGATGAACAAGTCCTTGAGATTTGCTGTACAATGATGGGCCCAAAGTTAACAATAATGTATTGTGCATTTAAAAATTTGCTAAATTTTAATTTAAATCTCAAGTATTCTTATTATAAGTAAAACAAAAATAGGTTAAAGTGACAGGATAGATTGAAAAACTCCCTATGTTGTATGAGCTCCACAAAGAATAGAGAGAACCTGGGGGAAATAAGTGCTCAAATAGAAATTAGGTGAGAATTTATCAAATAAAGAACTGGCTCAGTTCTCTGTTTGAAGGACCACACAAATTTCTGAGGGAATATATTTAAAAAATTCTCTATTGGATCACATTTTCATAAAAGCAGAAAAACAGGAACAAGGAAAAAATTTTGAGAAGGTGGACAGTGAAAATACAAAATAATAATCATTGGCCTCATATCATTGTTCTTGTCAAAAGACATGGAAGTCTGCAGCCAGCACAAAGGCTGTGGGGAAATAAGTGCTAATCCACATTCCTAAACCCTGAGCCACTGCTATTGGAGCATAAGGGGAAAATTGAACCCTTTGAGATATACAAAACTCAAAAGTTTGCAAGCCACAGGTACAGAAGTACAGTGGAGGTTTCCAGCAGAGGAGAGAGATACAATTTATCTGATTGGGGAATTTGAAAGAAGAATGAGCATGGATATGTTTTCTTCTTCAACTTTTCTCCTTTGATTTGATCTTGCTTATCTGAGACAAGGGTCTCTTGTGTCCCGTATTACTCTAGGTTCCAAGGTTAATGGTAGAGGATCTGCCTGTTTAAAGAAGAGACTCATAGTCTTGGGATCTGTGTTAGAGTAGGTTCCCCCATATCAGACCCAAATCAGTAATTTGAAACCATGTACTTTATTTAGGAGTTAATAGCAGGGAACACTCATAAGGCAGAAGGACAGGGAGTAACAGGAGGGAAGGACATTGCCATGATTAACCTGGATGGCCAACTTGATTGGACTAAGAGATGCTGAAAATTAAGAGATTCCTGGGTCCCATGATGAAGGGGTGAAGGTGTTTCCAGAACTGATTGTCATATGGGGCAGCCAAGTGATAGGAGAGACCCACCCTGAATGTGTGTGGCACACAGTGGGGGCCTGGAGGGAACAAAGGGTGGAAGAAAGAAGATACCGACAGACGCAAACTTGATTCTTCCTGAGTGGGTGCTGGGATTGCTGCTGCCATCCGCTGAGGACATCAGACACGAGCTCCTTCACTCCTTCCACGCAGACTCTGATGAGCTTTTCCCTAGGGAGCTCCCAAGCCTTCAGTGTAGAACTGGGAGACATCATTTGTCCTGCTTCCGAGGCTCCACCTCTTGCACTGAGTAACTACTAGCCCCCCCAGCACTGCAGGTTGCACGTGGCCATTGTGGGATTCCCTGGCTATCCAGCTTCTTACTGCGAAGCCAACCTAATAAATCTCCTTTCTTTGATAATACTATATGCATCCTGTGGATTCTGTTCCTCTAGAGAACCCTGACTAATACAGACACAAATTCAGGATTTCATTAGTGAGCAGATAATAAATGTGAGCAATGGAGGAAAATCATACCTGGAACCGTGGAGCCACGAGAAGACTCTAAAAGACGTGGCTCAGGGTTATACTACCTGAAAGTTGTGGAATCTGGGGTATTCATTGCTCTACTACTATCTGGTGGCTGCCACTAGGGAAATTAAACATTCTGCAAATGAGCTGGGCAGACTCTTACAGCAAAATTATCCCTCATTCTAAAGATGCAGACTCTTTGTCCTAATAAGCTTTGGCCAGCACAGGGACAATGAGTTCCAAGGGGATACAGATAGAGCAACACTGTCTGCTACTGCAGGGTAATTCAGGGAATAAAAAAGGCTACATGCCTACAGATCCAAACAAAATAGTAAGCTACATTTTTTGGTTTGAAGACTACTTTTTATCTCTGTGACCCTGAGATCATATTTGTCAGTTGATCTCAAGAAAAAAAAAAACAGAGATACAATAGATTCATCAGCTAAAAACTTCAGTAGCCATCATTGAGTTATGAAAACTAAATAGAAATGGTGAAAAGAAAATGAATTAAAAATGACAGATTAAAAAAATAAGGTTTTAGAATTATTTTATGAATATCAATAGCCACAATAATTTTAAATCAGTTAAATTTATTGTTCACATATGTAAGTAACACCTTAAAAAATGGAGGAGTGGGGATGGGGTGGGAAGAAATGATACCAAGTATCAAAAGCATTTCTGTGCTACTAAGCACCTCAAACTACATTTCTGTGCACTGTTCACTTGCTTCTTCACTGGGTAAATGGAGTGGAGAGGAATGATTACCCTCAAAGGGAGTCTGTTCCCTGGAGGGCACCAAGGAGTATGGTTTTCTCCTGATTTCTATATATGGAGCTCTGGAGTCTCTCCATGACTCCATCATGACATAGTTCGATCATGACATTACTTTCAAAGGGACCAGAGTCTGAGCAGAGCCTCCTTGTCACACCTTATTTTGATGGATGGCAGTGTTCCTTCAAATGAAGTGTTTTCAGTGAGTCTGCCAACATAGCTAGTCGAATACCCCAGATAAACTTCACATGGATTCATGTTGAGAGGATCAACACTTAGTAAGGTTTTTTGTTTGTTTGTTTGGTTTTGATTTTACCAGATATACCCTCATCTCCTCTTTACAGGGACTATTCTGGGAAATATGCAGGAAGGATAATTTTATTATTTACATTTCACAAATGAGGAAATTGAGCCTGGCCACAGGTCAATAACTCTTCCAATTACACAGAAAAATGTATGGTAGACGCAAGACTTAACGCCAGGCATCTTCTCTGTGTTAATGATATTACCTCCATTTCTTCATGCCCCAGGAAACTTGAGACATTTGAGTAATACTTAGGAAAGAGTTTATCCAAAATTGTTCATACATTCTTTCAAGGTTGAATTTTTGGTACCAGACTCATAATTCAGGATCATCTTTTCCTTCTTTTCAAGGAGCAAGGTAAGCTTCTGTAGTCAAGAAACAACTTAGTGAAAAATGTAATGGATGCAGAAGCAATGAATGGTTCAGCTACATTTTCTAAGAGTTTTAGAGCTCTGGTATGGTTGTTTGAACTTTCTTCCCTGAATTATTAAAATGATTCTAGAATATAAATACAAAAGTTCTTAAGCCATCAGAGTATACCAGGATATTTATGAGATGGTGTGCTGCTTTCCTGAAAAGAATGAGCAAAATCCTGGGACAGATGATGCTCCGAATGAGTACATGGCAATTCATCCGGTTTCTGTGTTTGGACCTGTTGTTAAAGGGATAGCTCACCAAAACAGAGTGAAATGGCATTTATTCAAACTCTAGAATGCTCATCCTGAAATTACCAAGATCCTTACTCTGTTTTCAATTTAATTTCTTCATAATCTCACCTTTTCATTACTTTCTCATTTAGAAATACTGATAATGCAATGATAAAAGGCACAGATCCCGAGATCCTGAGTAGATCTCATGCTGGATGTAGCACAGGAGGAAGGCACATAGCTTCTTGAATTCTTCATTTTTTTTAACTGAAAATGAGATTGTGTATTTGTATGTGAGTGTGAGTGTGTGTGTGTGTGTGTGTGTGTGTAGATATACACTGTATATCTACCTCTACTGTATCTTTCCGGGACACTCCCTCTTTTTTTTTTTCCTATTTCTAAGACCAACTGGCAAGTAAGCACTAAATTTGAGCTGTTTCTAACCCAGGGGATTGTGATGGGGGAGATAAATTAATGGTAGAGAGGTGATCTTTACAAGTTAATACCTCTTTATGCACTACTATTTATGGACATACAAAAAATGAGGAATCAGATAGTCTGGGAAGACTTCTCAACTTCCATCATCTCTAACACTATACACAATGTACCTGCCACATACTTTGAGCTGCCTTACATGGCAGACATTCCAGTACATGCATGATTAGGTTAAGGACATTGAGATGGTGAGAATATCTTGGATTACCTGAACGGGGCCAGGGAGAACACTGATCCTCATAAAACAGAGTCGGTGCTAAAGAAATCGAAGCAACAAGCATTGTACTTTACATTATGTGGGTGAGGTATTTGCAGACTCACCTGATTTAAGGTCAGACACGTGAAACATGAAGGAGCCAGGAGGAAGACAGCAGAAAATAGTGGTTATCAGAGAACAGGTGTCCTTTCAAATTCTTCAGATTCAAAGAAATATATTTAAAACACTGTGCTTGCAAATAAACAGATTTGCAAACTAGAGTTAGTTTCCGGATTCATGAACTTTCAACTCTAAATACCAGTGATAACAGGTACATGTTGGCAGTAAAAACAGTAAGAAAGCATCTAAGATAGAATGGAGTCCTTGAACACAAGCTAAATGAGGATTTCAAGGGAGCAATCAACTCAAGACGACTTAAGACCCCAGGCTGCTCATCAGGAATGACTTACACAGTCCCTCACATGAGAGAGGCAGAACTGATGAAGAAAGACTGCAAGATCCTGAAGATCTGAGAAGACATGTGGGGAAGGTCAACCCAGGAGCAAGGCTACTGTTTTCAAAACTCACACACACCTTGAATCCTTGGGTGCTCTTTCTTCCCTCATCCCTCCAAACTAGCATAGAGATCTCCTCCTGTTCTAACCATGACATCGTCACTGTCACTTGTCAGGTTTTTTATTAACACCACATTGGGCTGCGTTTCCTTCACTATCTCACTCAACTCTCACGATAATCCCTGAGGTAGCTCCAATGGCATCTTTGTTTAGGGATGGATAAAATGAGATTCACTGATATTAGGTGAAGACCTACGTCTCTCAAGGGGTGAATGGAAGGACTGATAAGGGAATATTAAAACATCTAACACTATACCTTCTCTTCAGAATTGCTCTTGTCGGTTGCAACTTCTAATGATGCATTTCTCCCTCTGAACCTACTATGCATACATTCGTGAATTACACTTCACACAACTTAAAGCACTGGGCTTTGTACAATGGATATAATGATGATTTGTAAATGGAATGAATGTAAAATAAATTCAAATTCATAAATATCATTTAGGGTGAAAATCACTGATAAATTGCCTAGAGTTTTGTTCTGTCTGTGAATACCTTTATAAACTTACTTACTCAAACTCTTTGTTGCTTGATATATGGATGGACATACAATTAGTCAACTGTATGGTATTGAAGATAGGGTTAAATTGATATATACTTTTAAACACGCCTGACCTTAAAGCTCTTAGTAAACTCAAACATCTTATTGGGAAGGTGAATTCATTCCAGACTGGCGACCTTGGACAACTTATTATTTCCTACAATTCAGTTTACTCATATACTAAATTAAGAAGTTGTAAAGGTGATCCATGAAGGCGCTCCATATTCAACAGTGCATGGATAAAGTTAATCTGTGGAATCGTGTTGCCATACCAATGCTTTCAATCTGGAGAATGTTGAAGAGTCAATTATTACTATAGTATAATAATGCTTACTCATTTCAATTTCTGTGCAACTCTTTTTTTGTTCCTCACTGTGTTCCTTCACTTATCTTTATCATAGAGCATCTTGTGATTCTAAAACAACGGCTATGAAGAACATCACAGGAGTGAGTGAATTCATCCTGCTGGGAGTAACCAGTGCCCCAGAACTTCAGGTGCCTCTTTTTATGGTTTTCACACTTATCTACCTCATCACTCTGGTGGGGAACCTGGGGATGATCCTGCTGATCATGTTGGACTCCCGTCTCCACACCCCCATGTACTTTTTCCTCAGTAACCTATCTCTGGTGGACTTTGGTTCCTCCTCAACTGTCACTCCCAAGGTCATGGCTGGGCTCCTCACAGGAAACAAGATGATATCCTATAGTTCATGTGCTTCTCAGATGTTCTTTTTTGTATTCTTTGCCACAGTGGACAACTACCTCTTGGCTTCAATGGCCTATGACCGCTACGCAGCCGTGTGTAAGCCCTTACGTTACTCCACCATCATGACAAACACTGTGTGCTCTCGTCTGGCCATAGGATGCTACGTCTTTGGTTTTTTAAATGCTTCTTTGCAAACTGGAGACACGTTCTGCCTCTCTTTCTGTATGTCCAACGTGGTCCATCACTTCTTCTGTGAGATTCCCGCAGTCAGGATTCTAGCTTGCTCTAATAAACATATTGGTGAACTGGTTCTTGTTCTTATGTCAAGTTTTCATATCGTTTTTGCACTTCTTATCATCTTGATTTCCTACTTATACTTGTTTATCACCATTTTGAACATGCGCTCAGGTGAGGGGTACAAGAAGGCTTTGTCCACCTGTGCTGCTCACCTTATTGCTGTCTCCACATTTTATGGGACCATCATCATCATGTACTTAAAGCCAAGTTCCAGTCACTCCATGGACACTGACAAATTCACATCTGTGTTCTACACTATGGTCATCCCCATGCTGAACCCTGTGGTCTACAGCCTGAGGAACAAAGAAGTTAAGAATGCGTTTAAACAGGTTGTTCAGAAGGCAAAACGTGCTCTAGGTTAAACCCTTAATGATGTGTGTGTGTGTATATACTTTGATCTATTTTTCCTTTGCTTTCCTATTCCTTGGGAATCTTGACCAAAAATATCCTTACCAATTCCAATGTCTGGAAGTGTTTCCTCCTTTGCATTTTTCCTGTAGTTCCAAAGTTTTGGATCTTACACAGAAGTCTTGAATCCTTTTGAGTTTATTTTTTTTAACTGGTGAGAGACAGGGGTCTAGCTTCATTCTGCATGTGGACATCTGATTTCCTCAGCACCATCTACTGAGAAGGCTCTCTGCTCTCCAGCGAGTACTCTTAGCACCTTAGTGGAAAATTAGTTGGCTGTAGATTTGGTGGCTTTTTTTTCCTGGAAACTAAGCAGGTCATGAATTATGGTTTATTTAAGGTTTATTGATTTAGAACATTCTGAGTTCTCTATTTGATTGTTTTATAAACTAGAAATAAAGCAAAACTTTTTTAAAAAAAATTTAAAACATAGCAATTTGATAAAGTAAACTTGTATAAACAAAAATTTTACTTTTAAATTCTTTCAGTATTTTATTAGTTCGTAAAAGTTATACATAAAATATTTACTTTTTCATCCCTATCTGATCATTCCAAAAATTCATCAATTATTTACAATTATCTTTATATAATGACAATGTAGCCATTTACATAAATTCAATGAGAATGCTTTTTCTCCTTGTTGTGGGTATAATTGAAGTCGTTGTCATACTTAAAAATGTACATAAGCTGGTTGTGGTGGCATACTGCTGTATTCCCAGAGGCTCAGAAGGCTAAGGCAGAAGGATTGTGAGTTCCAAGCTAACCTCAGCAACTTAGAAAGTCCCTAAAAAACTTAGGGAGACCCTGCTTCTACAAACAAGGCTGTGGCTCAGTGGTTAAGCACCCTTGGGTTCAATCCCTAGTACCAAAACCAACCAACCAACCAACCAAACAAAAAACCTTAAAATTCCTGGCTCCAAGTTTCCCTAGAGTTGATGAGTAAGTAAGACTGTTACTTCCTGGCAGGCTCAGGAATCTCAAGATACTAAGTACGACAGGTAAAAATATAAAGTCTGCCTTGGTTTGGCTTTCTAGCCTCAAGGTTTTTAAAAGTCCAATCTGATATTCCTTGTCCAAATTTCAACACAACAAATTAAAAAGACCCTGTGTTGTTTTTCTTGCTACACTCATCCAAATAATCAAACCATTTTTATTGATTCTGGATAGACAAAATGGACAAAAAAATTCAAGGATTCCTCCGAGGCCAGGTACTTGCAGACACTTGTCTATAGGTCTTTGGTTGGAATCTCCCAGGTACCTCTGGGAAAAGGGGTCACAGCTGTTGAGATTCCTGTGAGACTGATGCCAAATATTTGGTGCAGAAAGCATGCTGCACCCCACATTTATTGTCAGAGAGATTAAAAGGATGTTGACCAGGCCAGGGCTGGATTCTCCCCTGAGGTTTTCAGTGTGTACACCCAGTCACTGTTGGGGCCACTGCCAGCCTTTCTCATTGACAAGGCGAATTTTGGCAGTATGTGGGCTGCTCCAGGAAGGTATGTATATATCCAGTCCAGAGGTTTCCAGTCCAGGGTACCCAAGAGCATGGCTGACGTGCAATCCACAGAGTATCCCCAGAATGAGTTCTGTGCTGGAGGGGGAATCACTGGAAACACGGGATTTTCTAGGCTCAGTCTTGGTGCCTTCAGGCCTGGCCCTTGTGAGTTGCTTCCATGATGGTGACACATCTTGTCACAGTGGGCAGGATCAGGGCTGTGCCTCCCCTCCCCTCTCCTCTGCCACAGCCATGTTCCCCACTGCATCATCCTCTTGGCAGGTTTGTTCAGACACTCCCTAAGTCACAGCCCTCGTGCACGGCCATCTCCCACCCAGTCAAGGCAGCAGGGACTTTCTGATCTCTGCGGAAGTTTGGTCCCTAATTGGCTTGAGCCAGGGTTGAAGTTGTGAATTGCTTTGCTCTTTTCTGTGTTGCCTTTCTGATTCTCTGTGCTGTTTAGGTTTTCCATCACTTTTCTTTATTGGTTCTCAGAGTTCTTCCTCTCTCTCCCTCTCTCACTTTTTTCAGAATATAAATTCTCTGTTAACCCAAGTCTTCTCTCTTGCAGTCACATGAAGGTGGTTCTATTCCACCATCTTCCACAAAATTGATAATTTGATGGAGATTGCTTCTGCATTTTATATTTTTATATAATATATAATATGCTATATTAATTTACTTATATGGTATACATCACAGAATAAAATAAGTTCAATAAATAAAATAATTAATTGCAGTACTAGACTATAAATTTTAAACTATTATTACCCCTTTTCTTTTTTTTACTTTTTATTTTTTTGTTAATTAAATTTATTTTTAACTGATACATAAGAACACAAAATTTTGTATGTTGATGGGATATCATGTGATGTTTCAATGAAAATATATATTACATAATGTTTATGTTGAATTATTGGATTAAACATATCTATTTCAAACATTTGTGGTTTCCTTATGATGAAAACATTCCATATCTATCTTTCTGGTTTCTTGAGTATATAACTGTTATCTATATTCACCCTACTGTGTAAACAGCACACAGAACTTTTTACTCTTTTTTTTTAAAATTATTCTTTTTAGTTACATAAGACATTAGGATACATTTTGACATAATCACAAAAGCACGGAATATAATTTGCTCTAACCCAGTCCCCAGGGCTTCTCCTTTCTACCCTTCTCTTTCCTCCTGCCTCCCTACTTCTACTCTACAGATCTTTCTGAAATTTACTGAAAGGGTTTTGTAAATTAGTGTCTTGTAGATATACCTGATGTGGGGATTCCCTGGGCCATATCCACGCATGCACCTACGAAAGTTCAGTCAGATTCATTCCACTCTTCTTCCCTTTTCCCGTCCCTCCTTCCTCCTCCTCAATCCCCTTTGTCTACTCTTCTGATCTTTTCTCTTACCTTTTTTTCCCCTTTAGTTGAGTAACTGTTCTAAGGGTCCTAATTTGAGATTTAAAACGTGGTAAGGTTTTAAGTGAAAGTATATGCTTTTATGGTCAACAATTTTTTTTTTTGAGATAAATAGAACTAAAACATTTTAAGTGAATTAATTTAAGAACTAGAGTTATTTTATAGAATCTACCTTTTCACATTTTACTTTACAAAAGGATAAAATAAGCCAGAGTATAGTAAATATGGAGGAAAAGCAACAGCATTTTAAAATCTATGTATATATGATTACCAGCATTCCCCCTTTGTTGATCAAGAACTGTCTCTGAAAGCAATGTGGGCCAACCATTCTGTGGTTAGGTTTCCTTTCTTTTCTTTTCCTTTAAAATAGCTTTTATTTTTTAAAAGTTAGTATGTGCATTACAGGAAAAAATAAAAACATAAGCAAAGAACAAAGTCATCCGGTCACAAGCAGCTTAGTTGGACGGGTCCCTCTAGGTTGTGCACATGCATACACAACACCCCATTTTGTGTGATTGAGATTGTAGTGTGTATCATGCTTTTCTACACATCATAAATATTCACCAATTCAGAATCCCAAAGCTACGTGAGTATTTTCTATAACCAAGAATACACTACACCAACTCAATCTGTTATCCTCTCTTGGGGACAAGCATTTCACTGAAGACAGAAATGGCAACAGGCCTCTAGATAGACATATTGGCAGA
This sequence comes from Marmota flaviventris, assembly GCF_047511675.1. Lineage (NCBI taxonomy): Eukaryota > Metazoa > Chordata > Mammalia > Rodentia > Sciuridae > Marmota > Marmota flaviventris. The sequence continues at coordinate 14,110,372 of NC_092506.1, read as the reverse complement.
GTTACAACTAAAATAATGCATTCCCTTAATGCTCAATTTAAAATGAGACAAAGCAACAGAATGCACCAAGCTTGTTTCATTACCAGAGTTCTACTACTAAAATATTAGCAAGAAAGTATGTTCCCGGTGAATTAAAGTATTCCTACAGTGCAGCCAGAAGATACATATACACCAATGGCTTCCATCAAAATCTAAATCCTTGAGCCCTGGCTCCCATCTTACCCTGTGTGCTTTTCTGTGCCCCTCTGCTTTCAGCCTAATGTCCTGATACACACTGCCCAGAGATAAAGCAATTCTACGTCCAAGATGTGTGTTTTCTATCAATTGTAACAAAGAGATATTTATAAGTTGGCTAATTCACTAGCTCTACTTTTTGTTTCCCTGTCACCTGAGGACACCTATAAAGTTTAGATGTTTTTAAATAAAATGTGCACAATTATCACAAGCCTTTTACCAAAAATGCACATATAGATCTATGGTTATAGATCTAAAACTCTCTTCCAGATGTGGAGATATTAGCAAAAAGCATTCCCCAAACCCTTACCCTTCTCCCTCTTCACCATTCCAGTGACTTAGTTCAGGCCTAGCGCCAAGAGGTAGATTAACAAAGGTCATTCCCAGAAGGCAGTTCTTCCTAAAAACTAACAAAAGGATATTCATAAAGGGACTATTTTGCTACTGCTAACAAACTTCGGGCATTAGGAATTATCCTTTAATACCCAGCAATATTAACTAATATGCACATAAACAAAGGCTAGACAATCTGAACTAATCTAAGGGGCACAAAATGCTTCTCTATGCATACTTTCTCCTTTCCCCATCCACCACCCAGTGAACCTTCAACTTACTCTCCAAGACATCAAGTTCAACAATCCCATTCCCCTAAATGGCAGGTGGTTAGATTTTTCCCTATGTGCAGGGCTGGGCCCCTGTTGGTTGTGTGGATTTTGTCAAAGGTATCACTATGTATACCACAGGATTTCTCAATTCAGGTTCTTTCAAGTTACCCATACAGCTGTTGATTGTGAAATTTTATCACAGCATTATTATTATCAAAAACAGACATTACAAGGAGATTAGAGTCTCATTACGACATGAAGCCCTGTATTGATGGGCTTGGGAAAAGCTGTCTATAGCATGAAGCCAGCAATTTTATAGTTTGGATATCTCTGGTTATGGTTGTAGGTAATTTGATGACCAACCCCACCCTGCCCAAACCAATACTGAAAATTAAATACAGGGACGCTCACATATGAGGTCAGAACTACATCTTGGAGCTACAACCCTAGTTTGACTTGGTAAACTCTCTGTGTGATCTCTTTGCATCTCATTATCTGGCTTTAGTTTATAGGGCTTTTAGAAAGAGCAATTCCCATTCTTAGTTGCAGAGTTGTACAAAGATATTAGAAAAAAAATAGAAGAATGCTGAATCCGTGTGGTCTACAGGTAGATCATAAAAACTTAAAAACAATGAATGGGTGTGATATAATTTCTGAGACATATTTTTTTGTAATCATCTCATATTTATCAGTGGTCATCATGTTAGCAAAATAAGGTAGACACAGAAAGAAAAGTATCACTCTTTTTTTTCTCTTATGTGTAAATTAAGAGAAGAAAAACAGACAATATGAAGATACTATGAGGGAAAAGAAAAAGGACAGGAGAGGGGGAAGAGTATGAGAGAGTTGTAGGGATACAATTAAAGCACCACACAGGCTTTTATGGAAATGTCACAGTGAAGCCATTAATTTGTACCATCAACATGCATGATAATTATAATTTAGAAATACCAATATCATGGAACCATAAGAGACATAGAATAGCAAAACAATCCTGAGGGGTGAAAAAAAAAAAAGACCAAGCCGAGGCATCAGAATTCCTGACTTGAAAATATACTACAAAGTTATGATTACCAAAGCAGCATAGTATTCACATAACAACTGACATAGAGACCAATGGAACAGAACTGAGAACCAGAGAGGAAGCCTGTGCACCCAGACAAAGGTGCAAAGATCATATCATATGGCAGAAGGATCATTTTCTTCAATAAATGGTGCTTCCAATAACTTTTTTTGAAAGCACTCTTGACCTCCTTGTTCCTGAGGCTGTAGACCACAGGGTTCAGCATGGGTTTGACCTTAGTATGAAAGACAGAGGCAACGTTGTCTGTGTCCATGGAGTTACTGGGGCTGGGCTGTAAGTACATGAAGATAACAGTCCCACAGAAAATGGAACAGCAGTGAGGTGAGAGGCACAGGTGGACAAAGACTTCTGGTATCCTGTAGCTGAGAGCATCCTTAGGATGGTGATAAATATAAACATGTAGGATACCAAGATAACTAGCAAAAAAAAGATAATGAAGCTGGCTATGTAAATGAGAACCAGCTCATTAACATGCTTATCAGAGCAAGACAGAGCCATGACTGCTGGAATATCACAGAAAAAGTGATGGACCACATTGGACTGACAGAAGAAGAGACTGAATGTTTCCCCCAACATGAATGGAAACATTCAGGAAACCTCCCAGGTAGCAGCCTGCAGCCAGACACGCACACACACGTGTTGTCATGGTGGTGGTGTTGTGCAAGGGCTTACACATTACAGCATAGCGGTCATAGGCCATTGTGGCCAAGAATAAATTTTCCATACCACCAAAGGCTCCAAACAAGAAGGCCTGAGCAACATAGGCATTGTAGGAAATTTTCTAGAATGAGTCCAGCGATGACTGTGGGAGTGACCACTGAAGAGTAACAGAAATCTGCCAGAGACAGGTTACCCAGGAAAAAATACATGGAAGTGTGGAGACGAGAGTCCAAGAGGATCAGTATGATCATCCCCAGGTTCCCAACCACATTGATGAGGTAGATGAGGCTGATCATGATAAAGAGGGCCACCTGTAGTTCTGGGGCACTGGTGAGTCCTCGGAGGATGAACTCTGTCACTTCTGTTCTGTTCTCCATCAATGTTGCTGGGGAAATCAGGAGATGCCCTGTAGCAAAGAGGAACAAAAATGGGGCACTGAACATAGTAAAGACTGCAGTGAGATAAGAATGTTTATGTACCATGTGCATTACTTTATTACTGTAGCCACACTATGTACTTCAAATTTCTCAAAAGTAGAACATGAGCCTAACAGTATAATTTAGTGTATTAATTATATATACGGTTCTAGAAAGTTGAATGAGGAGTCTATGTGGACCATGTTCATGAGCTGTGTGCGAGCTGAGATTTCAATAATTTAGTAGATGGTACATGACAGTGTTGGAATTAATGAATCAATCAGTTCCCATTTTCCTTTCATGGTGAAGTCAAAGATCTCTTCTATGTAGCTCGTATGCCAGGAACTTGCCTGGATTCTGGACACTATATCTCTATTCCCTGATTTCTCAATACATTTGTGAAGTTGGAGAGTTGTTAATTTCATTTAGATTGTGTGACATCAGAGGTTGGGTAATGTATGCATGTTTCTAGAAGTATTAATTGGAAAGCTTTGGTCCCATACATAATGGTTATCATTTCGATGGTCTAAACTAAACTTAAAGTGAGTTGCAATTTACAATTACACACTGTCTCCATTGGTCCAAGCTCAGTGTTTGGGATTCTGCAGCAGTCTCCTGAGATGTATACATGGTGGAGGCGGTGAGATAACAGGGACCATGGAGACAGTTCTGGTGGGGAAGGACACAGCATCAGTCAGTGCAGGGCTGGTCTCTGGGCAGAGGTGCACATCAACCCTACATCTACAAGCTACGAATCACTGCTATAAGCTAACTTTCCTGAACAAGATTTTCTTTATCTGCAAAATTAAGATGGTAGTGTGTGAGAGTGGATGAGCCCCCAGCCATCAGCTGATTCTGTGGTGTTGGCAAAGCCAAGCCTGGGAAACATTCCTTGCCAAAGGTGAGGATGTCATTGGCTTTAATTCTTGGCTCTGATGCTAACAGTTACCAGACGTCCCAGGACAATGGGTGTTCTGGGTACAGGAGGATAATGGCAGAATGTTCTTAGCACTGCAACAGTAGGGTAGCTGCTGCTCTGTAACTTTTATATGAACAAAGAAGCCTCTGAGTACTTACAAGCCTTGAACAATTTACAATGCCCTATAGTTTAACTTCCTGATTATGAGACCTTATATAGTAAACTTGCTGAGCTAGTTCTGAGTTACTGCTCCTATGTCAGAATACAGTTTTCCCACACGGCCCCAGGTTTTAGTGATTATTTATGTGTCTTCTTTGTCTCTGTGTTTTTTCTTCATCTCTCATCATCCCTACTCAAGAATCCTTTGTTGATACTACACAGGTCACAGCAGTAGTGACCTAAACTCAAGGTGCTACTGTGAAAATCGAAATAATGCACTAAAGATGAGTAAATTCTGAGTGTTTAGCAAAACCTGAAAAGTGCTATCTGTGCTATTATTTCTAGGAAGGATGCATCATCTTTCTGTGGTTTGAGAGAGGTGGGTGCCAACATGGGGGCTTCAGACGTAGGAAAGTTAGCGGTCCGAAAACCTCACTCAAGTTGCTTTGTCTCACTAGTCCACTAAGTCCAATGAGATTTTATGTACCCTCTGTGCACATTCTGTTCATAGGATTGAAGGCTCTGGGAATTCCATGTGAGCCTTCCTTTTGTTCAATTTCTTTATTTAATTTTTTTTGGAAACAGGTTACCTTTAGCCTGCAGATATATGTGGCAGGAAAGTTCCAAGTTTAAAAATTTTCATTTGTTGAAGACTAGGACCAGGATTTTAATTTGAGGAATTTGGAAGCTCACCCATTCTCTGCTGTTCCCTATCATTCTCATCTTTCCTTGATTATGCTATTTCACAAGTCCAGCCCACAAGGGCTTTATGTTTGTCCCTACCTTAACATACGTAACAGTTTTTTTTTTTTTTTGAACTGGGGGTCGAACCCAGGGCTTTGTGAATGTAAGGCAGACGCTTTGCCACTGAGCTACATCCCAGCCCATAACATAACACTTTTAACATGGAGTGTTTTACAACATTGATAGAAACTTGGTGTCCCTGTATAGGTAGGTATTATTATTTTTATTTATCATTAAGATAGCTCATAATTTGTGAAGTTAAGTGATATGCTACAATTCCACAGGTAGACTGAGGAAAATTCAAGCTTCAATATTTAAACTCAGTGAAATTTCAATCAAAAACCTTAAGTTTAGCTACATGATTATTGATAATTGCAAATATGTTAGTAATAATAGGAATGAGATCAGGAGTGTATGTGCAAAATGTTAAAATGAAGTTTGGATCTTATTAATTTATTAGGTCCCTTTCTGATTAAAGAAGGGTTAATGCACTCTCTCTTTTGCTCTTTAATCTCTAATGAAAAACCACCAGGTAGTGAACAACTAGAAATTACTAAATATCCATTTCATGTTTCATCTATACTTTAAAAATATTTTAGTAAGTCACAAGATTACGTTTTATAAATAGCACTAGACTCTTTCCTGATTAATTTTTAATATTTACATTGTAGCTTCCCTTCCGTGTTTAGAAAAATTCTTAGAACCCCACTTCTGTGCTCATGTAACTCACAGAAGGTCCAGCTGCCCCACTATATTAAAATGAATTACACTCTTCACCGTAAGTACATATTGAATATAGGAGCATAGTTTTCTTCTTGATAAACAAATGATAGTCCTGAGCAGAGAGTTTGAAACCATAAATTCTTCCATGTAAAAAATATATTGTTGGAGCAGCTCTCTTGCAGGTAATTGTCAAAGGATTCTGAGGTCTCTAAGGCTGGGACACATAGAGGAAAGACTAGTAAGCATTTGGGTCCTGAATATACCATCCATTCTTACTGTGTCTGTGGAGAACTCAACTCTTCCTAATTTGTAAAGAAACATTATAATATTATGTCTCCTACATCATCCACAGTAGTATGTTAGCAAATAATAAAATTTTAAAACAACATGGTTAGTGGTTATGATTTCAAAGTCAATCAATATAATTTTAATCTTGGGGTAGTCTTCTTGACCATGGTTGTATAGTCACAGCAAGCATTTGAGTTGGAAGAAAACCTTCCTGCACTAACAGATGATAATACCCAGATGAATTAATAACGACCACAGTGGCACTGCATGCCATCCTCTCCCTCTAAAATAAACACCTGGAATTGTGTCAGACCTCATCAGGGAACACTGCATACACAGAGCTCTCCTGGGATGTCCTCCCATTACTACATCTCACTTTTTACAGAAAGAAACAGTTAAACTACCTGTGGGATTAAGATGGATATTTTAAGTGTGCACACATGTAATTGTATGATCTGCTATTTCTCATTTTAATTTTCAATATATAATTGAAAGACCAATATGCATTCTTTTTAGTGGAGAACTTTAAAATTTTCTTCAAATGTACATTCATGCAACCACTACCACAATCACCCATGATAAATTTTCTTAATCATTTGAGTCAGTTGTATCTCCCACCTATTGTCTTAGCAAACATCATCAACTTTTTCTATTTAGTCTTGCCTTTGCAAGAATGTCCTTGACTTGACTCTCAGGATATGCCATCTTTGGTTCATTCAATTAGTGTAATGTAACCGAGGTCCATTCATACTGTTATACTTATTGGTTTTTGCATTCCCTAGTTAAGGGGCATTAATGCTGTTTTAAGTTGTGTTGATTACAAATAAAGTTGATCTAACTCTTCATTTCTCTGAATTTCTGTTATTTGAAATAAATTTCATTTCATATATACATATATATGTGTGTATATATATATATATATATATATATATATATATATATATGAAACACTGCCTCATTCATTCTGCGAAGTCAACATAACCTCATAATAAACCTAGACAAAAATATTAGTGAAATAAAACTATAGACCAATGCATCTATTTAATATAGTGAAGAAATGTTAAAAAAACAGTAGAAATCCACCATAAATTAATATAACTTAAATCATGAAGGAGAAATTCTAATTCCAAGAATGTGAAGGTGTTATAATATACAAAAATCAAGCCATGTAATAAACGAATTAATATAATGAAGGGAATAACAAGATCATTTCTGGAATCCTGCATAAACAATTGCCAAAGTTTTACTTCTTTCACAAACAAAAACAAAAAACAAAACAAAACAACAACAACAAAACAACTCAGAAAACCAGGAACTGAAGTGGACGTCCATTAACTGTAAAGAACAGATACAAACCACAGCTAAGATCCTAATCCAAAGTGAAAGGCTGAAGATTTCCTCAAAATATCAGATGCAAATATTCCTGCTTTCATTACTTATGTTCTAAATTGTACCAGAAGTTCAAGCTAGATCGATAGGCAAGAAAAATAAAAGATACAAAATTGGAAAGAAGAAACGCTATGTCTACCCTCTTATGAGATGATCTTATATACCAACAATTTAAAAGTATATATCAAAAAATATTACCTAAGAGACTTAATCAGTAAAGTTACAGGATTTAAGATTATCAAACATTTCAATGGCATTCCTATATGCTAGCAATAAGTCATCTTAGAAGAAAATTTAGAAAATAAACCCATTTATAGCAGCATCTAAATCAGTCAAATATCAAGAAATGGATATAACCAAAAAGTTATACACTTATATCTTGCTGAAAAATTAAATTTTCATGGGTTTTAAGAGTTTAGGTTTTTTTTTTTGGTACTTGGGATTGAACTTAGGGGCACTCAACCACTGAGCCACATCCCCAGCTCTATTTTGTATTTTATTTAGAGACAGGTTCTCACTGAGTTGTTTAGCATCTTGCCATTGCTGAGGCTGGCTTTGAACTTGTGATCCTCCTGTCTCAGTCTCCTGAGCTTCTGGGATTATAGGTATGCGACACTGCACCCAGCAAGAGTTAATATTTTAAATGGCAACACTTTCCAAAGTATGTATAGATTTAATGAAATACCTACCAAGATATTAATGGTTTGTTTCCAGAAAAAAGCTAATACAAATGTCATATTGAATTTCAAAGATGCTCAACAGCCAAAATAATCTTGCAGAAACAAGTAGGACTACACACATATTCCAAAATTAAAATGTATTCCTCAACCATCAGAGTCATTGCAATGTGGCACTGACTTATGTGAACCCATGGGAATGAAATTAAGAGTCACAAAACATCATATGACCATGGTCAATTGAATTTTGACAAGGGTGACAAGTGTACTCAATGGAGAAAAACATTCTCATCAACAAATAGCATTAGGACAAGTGGAAATACCACATCAACTCAAAATACATCAGGGACTGAAATAAAAGAGTTAAAATCACAAAACTGTTAGAAGAAACCATGGGTAAACTTTGTAACTTTGGATTTATTAATGGTTTCTAGGATATAACATAAAATGATAAGAAACCTCAACAATGTATTATAATAACCTCTACTACTGGAGATGTAGTGTCGCTAAGTGTTCAGAGAAGGACTGTCACAGCAATGTCATTATTACTAAAGCTCCACTGCATATTCTTATTTATTTTATTATAACTTCAGCTTTGGGAGGGCAGTTTGTTTAAAGTAGAAAAGTTTAAGAGATCTCGGAATGTGTAGAAATCCATATTTACTTGCTGGAGGAGCACTTCACCAAATGGGATGGAGAAATGCTTATAAATATACCAAGTGGTTAAACAGGTAATTATATGAATTGTCAACAAATACATGAAAAAATGTTTAACACCTCTAACAATTAGAGAAATCCAATTTAAAATTACACTGAGATTTCATCTCACTCCAGTCAGAATGGCAATTATCAATAATACAAGTAACATTAAATGTTGGCTAGGATGTACGAAAAAACGTACACTCACACATTGCTGGTGGCATGGCAAATTGGTGCAACCACTATGGAAAGCAGTATGGAGTTTCCTCAGAAAATCTGGAATGGAAACACCATTGAACCCAGTTATCCCACTTCTTGGTTTATACCCAAAGGACTTAAAATCAGCATACTATAGTGACACAGCCATATCAATGTATATAGCAGCTCAATTCACAATAGCTAAGCTATTGAACCAACCTAGGTGCCATTCGACACATGAATTAATAAAGAAAATGTGGTATATGTACACAATGGAATATTAATCAGCCATAACGAATGAAATTATGGAATTTGCTGGTAAATGGACAGAACTGGAGAATATCATGCTGAGTAAAATAAGCCAGTCCCCCAAATCAAAGTCAGAATGTCCTCTCTGATATGTGGATGCTATCCTTCAACAAGGAGTTCAGGGAGGGGAAGAATATAAGTCATTTGGATTAGAAAAAGGGGAATGGAGGGAAGGGAAGCTGGAGAGGAGTAGGAAGGACAGTAGAATTAATCGCACATAACTTTCCTATCCTGTATACGAACACATGACCAGGGTAACTCCACATCATGCACAACCACAAGAATAGGATCCTAATTAGAATAAGTTATACTCCATGTGTATACAATATGTCAAAATACACTCTACTGCCATGTATATCTAAAAACAGCAAATCAAAAAAATGTAAAAAAAAGAACAGGTAATTATATTCCCAAAGTCATAAAATCTTAGAGAATACAAAGCAAGGGGGAGGGAAAGGAAAGGAAAAGGGTAAGAACGAGAGTGAAGTTGATCAAATTATGCCGTGTGCATGTATGGAGATATCACCATGCATTCTAATTTTTACATACAACTCTAATGCACCAATTTAAAAGAAATAAACAGAGGGAAGATCAATAGAGTGAAGAGAGGCAATTGGGGGAGGGAGGAAGAGGGGAAGTACTGGGAGTAAAATGGAGCAAACTGGTGTTACATGCGTTTATGAGTACGTCCAAATGAGTCCCACTGTTATAACTATAATTCACTGATAAAACATTTTTTAAAGAATAAGAACAACAACAACAAAAAACAACTGATGACTTGGACTTCATCAAAACTTGAACTTTTGTTCATCAGTGGGCATCAAGCATTGCAAAGACAGCCTACAAAATAAGGAAACTGTTTACAAATCTTATGTCTGAAAGGTATTAATGTCTATAATATATAAAGAACCACCACGAAGTAACAACAAAAGACTTGCAACCAAATTAAAAATGGATAAAAGACTTGAATCAATATTTATTTAAAGAATAGACACATATGGACAGGCTGGGGATGGAGCTCAGTACAGTACCTGTCTAGCATGTCAGAGCCTGCAGTGCATGTGTGCGTGCACACACACACACACACACAGAAAAAAAGAAAAGATAGAGAATATATGTCCAATAAGCTACGTCCTTAGTTGCTATGGAATTTTAAATAAAAACCCCAATGAGATAGTACTTTATAATTACTAGAATGATTCACTAAAAATTGAGGCACGTGAGTTGTTAAAAATGTGAATAAATGAGAAACTCATGCATTGCTGCTAGGGGTGTACAATGGTGCAGCTTCTGTGGAAAACAGTTTGACAGTTCCTTAAAAAATTAAATTACTGTATGACTCAACCATTAAGCCCCTAATTATGTCCTCAATAGTTTGAAATTAGGTATACAAATATTTGTACATGATGGTCATAACAGGATTATTCACACTTGCTGAAAAGTATAAGCAAATCCAATCATCTGAGGAATGAATAAAAAAATGTGGTCTATCCATTCAATGGAATATTATGCAATCATAAAGGAAATGAGTACCAATAAATGCTGCAGTTGGGATGAGCCTTGAAACCATAACCAGTGAAATTAGACAAAACTGTCACCTATTTTATGATTGTTTTTAATACAAAATGCTCTGAATAGATGAATCCACACAAAAGCAGTTTAGTGATCACCTTGGACAGAGGGCAGGGGGCAGGAGAGTTACATCCTGATGTGTTTAAATGTGTAACTGTGTCCATCGTGTTGTAATGAAATGTTTGGAATTCAATAGTCAGAGGAAGCTGCACCTCAGGGTGAATGGCTACATGTCATCACATTGTACATTCAAAGGGAGTAGATTGTAGGCTTTGTGGATTTCATAGCATTTAAAAAGAGAGAGGAGAATGGAAGTTGAAGAAGGCAAAGTGGAGAAAGCAAGGTGGCAGTGGAGACAGATCAGGATTTACCCAAACATAAGCTAAGGAGTGCTGTGGCCACCTCAAGATGAAGGTGACAAGGAGAAACTTGTCCCAGGACTTCTGGAAGGAGCATCACCCTCTTCTTTTTTCAGCTCAGTGATACTGATTTTGAATATCTGGTCCTCAGAACTTTCCTGTATCAAAAATCTGAGTTGTTATGAATTCAAATAAAATTTTTATGTGTGTTTCATTGGTTTATTTTGATTATGGTAAAATAAACGCAATAAAAAGCTTACCATTTGAACCATTTTAGGTGAACTGTTCAGTGCTATTGAACACAGTAACATTGTTGTGATAGATTTTATACAGCATTTTGAAGTTAAAAACAGGAGAATTGTGTATGATATTAACACAAGGACTGTACCCTGTGCTGATTCATGATAGTTGTTGTCATGTCTCATTCAGTGTGAAGGGTTAAAAATCATTTTAGTTATAGGTAAAATCAGTAAGTATGAAGGATTTTTCCAGGTTAAACAAAGAGCATGCTTTTACATAATTTCACAATTAACAACTCAGGATCTGCTCTCTTGAGTTTTATGATTTTCTGTTGGTGAGCTCTGTTGTACAGAAATGGCAGACACCATTGCTCAAGGGCACAGAGCTGTGGCTGTGATGGAGATTGATGATGGTTGGCACACGGCTGCATGGTGATCACAGGTCACTGAGGCCAGCAAGACTTTTTCCACATGGTGAGAGTTTCCAGAAACCATCTGAGCAGCATCTGCATGATCAGGAAGATTGTGTCCCTTTGGAGGAACCCAGTCATGACCTGGGAGTGACTGCAGAGGATTGACCAAAGCCCACCTGAGGCAAGTTACTAAAGAGAAGTGCATGGAACTATGGAGACAAGAACTCCACAGGATCAATACCACGAGAACTGGAATAGCCGGAGAGAGTGGACAATGGGATCCTGGAAACAAATCTCCCAGGAAGGTGAGCTAACAAGCTCCCCAAGGTAGATGCAAATGAGGTGAGTGGACACCTCCTTCCCTGCTGACCAATAATCGTTCTTCCTTATGAAACACAGAGCAGTGAAGATTCACCTTCTGAGATAGGACCTGACAGTAGGACCAAGGATGGGTGCAATGTAGAGAAAACGCCACCACAATCCACATCCAAGTTCCAGTCCTGAGAGCGCTCATTGCAGGAGAGCAGAACACGAGGACCAGTGATGAAAAGAACCAGGTCCTTCCCTGCAGGAGCTGCAGTTGAGCTTTGAGACTAACAAGGAGTTGCCATGAAATCCCCAAAGATTTGCATCTTTATCCTCAAAGACGAGTGAAGAAGATGCAATAATGAGCTCTGTGGAAGTGCATTCTCCCTGTCAGGGCTGGCTTTTCCCAGGAGCCCTGGGGTGTCCCAGGTGCTGATTCATGATCCATCAGAAACCTCTGGGCTCACCGCATCTCTCCCGCAAAACCACCTCCAAAGCATTTTAAATACCCACTGGTTTGCTTAGTAAGAAGGAAACCCCAAATTGGTCGGTTACGTTCATTTATCTGAGCAAAATTCCTAAACTATGTTCCTTAGATTAGTTTTAATCCCAAACCAAGAAAAATCCAACTGGATTATTAAAGCAGGTAATAAAGATGAAATTACCACCCTAGACACCCTGGGAAAATACTGGCTTTGAAGGAAAGGCCACACACATGGAGGAAGGTGAAACTGGGCAAAAACCCTGGGCTTTGTCATCAGAATTTGTCATCTCTTGGGACTGTTGCCTCCTGGCATGGGACTTCAGCTCTTGTATAAAATACGCAAGTAAGACTGGATTAATATTTTCTAAGTCTACAGCTCTAATATTTCTGGGTTTATGTATTGTAGGTGAATTTTAGAAAATATAAATAGTTTTATGGGGGCTTGATAATAGAAAGCAGAGCTTAGACAAAAGATTTCCCTATAATTTACTGTACTTCGTGTACCTGTGCTGGGAGAAGAATTAACTCCATGTATTCAAATTCTGGCTTTGGAATAAGATAGACCTGGGTGAGAATCCAGGGTTTTCTCCCTGTTACTTAACTAGTTAGCTACTTAACTATTTGGACAAATTACTTAACTACTCAGGCTCTTGGTTTCCTCCAGAACAAAATAATACCTATTTCATGGGGTCGCCAAGTGTTGTGTAAGATTATGTGTAGAATGTGTACTAACATGATTGCTATAAAGCAAATGTTCCATAAATGGCTGCCACTTTTTGGAAAAGTAGCACATCCTATTTGTTTAACTGGAGTCAAGAGACTGAGGTAGAATCTAAATATTTTTTCTCTCTATGAATGAAACCTCAGGCAAAATACTTAATAATTCCAAACCTTAGTTTTCTCACTTGACTAACTATAAACACTCCTATGTCATGATGTTATTGTGAACTTGGGAAAGGAAACAAAGCCTTCAAAGTAAATTTATCTACCTGACTCAAAGTAAAAGCTTGATAAATGTATATTTATAAATTTGTATATTTGAGATGTTGACTCCTGTAGAGTTGGAAGTTAATTCATTGAGCTTCTTCTCTGTCCCCAAGGGACTACAACTTTGGAAGCAAGCAAAAGAAGAATTTGAGAGAGGATTGCGAGTCAAAGTAAGTACAAGGTTTAGGAACCACCTTGGGTTTCTTCTGGATAAGACATCTCTCCTACTCTGTGCCCTCCAATTCTACAATGCATTTCAAAACACAATATAGGTATAATTCTAATCCATCAGTGTCCCTCAGTTTTCTTTAGGTGTTCACTAGCCACAAACCTATGATTTCCCTTTCATACGCTGCTCTGGGTTCAGGGAGCTGTTGCCTCCATATATTCTGGACTCAATCCTAGTGCTGCCTCACACTAATGACCTTTGATTAGAGGATGCATAGGCTTTGGACTCAAGAGCAGTTTCCACTTATCTCCTCCATGAAAGTGCATGCAGCTTGCCTCTCTACCCAGACAATTAATGAAGCTATGATGATTGTATAGATGCTCAGATTAATCTGGGGTTTCATCACAAGTTCTGAACCTGTTGCTGGAAGGTCCCAGTGGAACTGGACCTTAGGTGGGAGGGAAGTACAACAGCACTCCAAAAGATACCAGAAGACCTGCCTGCTCTTCCCAGGTCTGCAGACAACTCACTCCTTGACTTTTGAAGAAGTCTTTAACCTCTCTGGGCATCAGTTTTCTCTTCACCAAAATAATAACAGTATCAATCATGTCAGTTTCACAGGGATGTGAAGGCAATGACAAATGATTATGGGTTTAACAATGTATCCATGAAGTAAAAGGAGATATTATGTCGGATAGTTTTTATTACTGTGGATTTTAGATGTTATCAAAAACAGCAATTCCATGTTGCTATTTCAACTCAAATTCCAACTGTGCTGACAGAAAAGAATTCATTAACAATCTAATTTTGATATTAATTGGTATGGTTATAGATTCAAAAATTCTTAATTAGCAGATGCCAACCTAAGAGGATGGAGGATGTGGTACTAGGAGACCAGACTAGTAGTTCAAGCAGAGCAGAGTGGGATAAAGGGATCAGAAATCTTGGATGAGGACCCTGCCCCTCCACATGAGAGGTCAGCAGATCGTTTTACATGGCCAGTGTGTTTCTCATCCACAAACAAGAATAATGTCCCTTGTCCATAGGATTGTTGCCAAGAATGAATAAAACATTTTATGTTAAAGGTTCTAAGAGTAGAGATGCCTCTGAAGAAGGAAGATATGAATCCTGATTTCCAGGCAAAGATCCCAAGCATCACTTGGAGTTTAGGCACTTTAATGGGGATCCTGGATGGACTTGGAAAGTGGCCAGCAGCAAGCACACAAACTCTGATGTGACCCCGATCTGTACCGAGTGGCAAGAGAAGATTTCAGGGAATGTAAAACTTCCCATGACTCAAATATAAATAAAACTTATTTTGAGCTTCTGGTCAAGTATAAAGAAAAGAACATTCATTTCACTTGATATTTGAAAGCTTGTCCTGAAGCAGAAGTTTAGTGACATTGCTTCCTCTACAAATCATATCATGCTGTTTAGTCTTTTAATGCATGGCAAGCATGTAATCATAATAGATAAATGCTTCTTAGTATTGTCATAATCAACCCATAGAAAAGTATAGAAGAGCTAATTAGAATAGTCAGCATTGTCACATGAATAGGTTAAAAGACCGAAGTTTTAAAAAAATGTGGTGGAAAGGAGGAGAGAAGAAAGAATAGAGGAATGAATGATTTCTTCATTTTACAGTCCAACTCAGTTAATTATTAAAGTTGCACACACACACACATACACACCCCAAAAATAAATATATTATTTAGAGACACAATAAAAACTTCACAAGTTTTTGTAAAGAAAATATAATCTTTCAGAATTGCAATTTAGTAGATACTAAGATGGAAGATAAGAACAGCAACAATAATAACTCTTTCTCTGTGCTGAGTTCTTTTCTCTGCCCACAAGTATTAACTAATTAATACTCAAAATAACCCTATGAGATAAGCATACTTTCCTCCATGTTATGGATAAAAAAAATTAAAGCTCAAAAGGATCCAGTAGCTTGCTCAAAGTCACATAATTAAAAGACAGCTAGACCATGGGTTTGAACGTATTATTTAGGATCATGATATAAATAATGAAAAAAATTTAAAACAATATGTTGAAGGTGATGACCTCTGAGTTAGAGTGGTAAAGATTAAAGTGAAGAAAAACTTTTAGATACTAACTAATACTAACTGACCAGGTAATTTTTGACTGCCTGCCTGAATAATCATATAGTAAGAAGAAAAATACATCAACTTATTTACCATGAGTAGCAAATTATCATCTTCTACATTCTGAACAGATTTCATGGTAAGAAGGGATTAAAATTGTTGTGTGTCTGGAAGGGATAAACTAAGGTCAGTGTGTGGAGGGTACAGAAAGGGAGAATCTAGGTCCAAACAGAGAATTACATTGGAGCTGTCTGAGGATGGAGCATGACCACGTGGGGTGTGCAGAAGAGGGATTCCAGCCCTAGGTGGGATTAGAATAGATGTGCTCCTTCTCCTCTCTAAACCTGAGAATCTTGTCTCTTCTATCTTCACAGAAATCCCCAATGGGGAGCAGAATTAATTTCAATCAGAAGCACCAGCTTAAGTTTCAGCTCCATGCAATGCAGGAGAAATTCAAAAAGAATTAGCCAGGTTCAGGATTTCAGAAAAACAACTCTGTACATAAATCCAGAATTATCAACTTATCTTCGACCATAGAGAAAGATATTCTGTTCCTTGATTCTAACAATTCCTGTTACTCCATTCTCATCCTCAGACCAACAGTCCACACTGAATCCATGGCCAAGAATAATCTCACTACAGTGGCCGAGTTCATCCTCACAGGCTTTACTGACCACCCCAACTTGGAGACGCCCCTCTTCCTGGTCTTTCTCAGTCTCTATCTTGTCACCCTTCTGGGGATTCTGGGGATGGTGGTTCTCATCCGAGTGGATGGGCAGCTCCACACCCCAATGTACTTCTTCCTGAGCCACCTCTCCCTGCTAGATGCCTGCTACAGCTCTGTCATCACCCCCCAGATCCTGGCCACGCTGACCACAGGCAAAATGGTCATCTCCTATGGCCGCTGTGCCGCCCAGTTCTTCTTCTTCACCATCTGTGCAGCTACAGAGTGTTTCCTGCTGGCAGTGATGGCCTATGACCGCTATGTAGCTATTAGCAACCCTCTGCTCTATGCTATGGCCATGGATCCCAGAATCTGCTGGAGATTGGTGCTGGGAGCCTATGCCTGTGGGATGTCTGGGGCCATCCTGAGAACCACGTGCACCTTCTCCTTCTCCTTCTGTGAGGACAACAGGATCAACTTCTTCTTCTGTGACCTCCCGCCCCTGCTGAAGCTTGCCTGTGGTGACACAATGAACACTGAGATCATCATTGTCTTCTTTGGCAACTTTGTGATTTTGGCCAATGCCTTGGTCATCCTCATTTCCTACCTGCTCATCATCAAGGCCGTTTTGAGGGTGAAGTCTTCAGGGGGCAGGGCCAAGACTTTCTCCACATGCGCCTCCCACCTCACCACTGTGGCCCTTTTCTTTGGGACCCTCATCTTCATGTATATACGAAGCGGCTCAGGAAAATCCCTGGAGGAAGACAAGGTGGTGTCTGTTGTCTACACTGTGGTCATCCCCATGCTGAACCCTCTGATCTACAGCCTGAGGAACAAGGATGTGAAAGCTGCCTTCAAAAAGGTCACTGGTAGAGTCCAAGTGTCCCAGAGGGGGTAGGTGGAAATGAGAGGACTTCTTATCTAAGATACACATGACTGGTAACCCTGGTGATTCAGTGACCTAGTTAGGTACACTGGAGAAACTTGCCTTTGAGCATGAGGATATGGGTAAAGAAATTTCATAAAGAATTGTTGTAATCCCACAAAAATATGCTTGCCTTCAGATTTTTATTCTTCTGGCTTGTCATGTGCCTCTGATGGCTAGAGCTCTGGTTGTCACTGTGGATCATAAGGTGACTTTATAGATGAAATCAATAAGTAGATGGCAGAAGAAGAAAGAAAATAACACTAATCCCCAATGACACTTATAATCCACATTATGAGCCAAGGACTGTCTTTCTTCAGGCTTCCTTCATGTAAGAAAGAAACAGTTATGAAATAAAACAATAGAAATAATCGTGGGGTGGACACACATACACACACACTCATAAGTACACATATAGAGAAAGAAAGAAAGGTTATATTTTTAGAGATACATATACATAGATGAAAAAGTTTTAAATTAACCACAGAAAAGACACAGCAACAAAGGGGAGGTTTTGTAGGGAGAGCACCACCCAAGAACTTCTGAAGAGAGAAAGAATTCCATTTATTGAATGTTTGATAGTAATTGCCTCGATATTTATTATATAAATTTAATTACACCTGTCCTTTATATATGACATAAAAGGAACACAGGTGTAATAAAATTTACATAATAAATATACACATATATTTTACAACAAAAATGCTAAAAAAATACCTGAATCCCTACCACACACTAAGCATGTATCATGAGATCTACCCATTTTTCATATCAGATCTTTAAATTTCTGCCTGGGGGGTGGGGATGTAGCTCAGTTGGTAGAGTGCTTGCTGCCTATGTACAAGACCCTCGGTTCAATCCCCAATTCCACCAAAAAAAAAAAAATTAAGATTATGCTAAGTGAAGCTAGCCAATCCCTAAAAAACAAATGCCAAATGTCTTCTTTGATATAAGGAGAGCAACTAAGAACAGAGCAGGGAGGAAGAGCATGAGGAAAAGATTAACATTAAACAGAGACAAGTGGTGGGAGGGAAAGGGAGAGAGAGGGAAATTGCATGGAAATGGAAGGATACCCTCATTGTTACACAAAATTACATATAAGAGGTTGTGAGGGGAAAGGGGGGAAAAAACAAGGGAGAGAATCGAATAACAGCAGATGGGGTAGAGAGAGAAGATGGGACGGGAGGGGAGGGGGGATAGTAGGGGATAGGAAAGGTAGCAGAATACAACAGTCACTAATATGGCATTATGTAAAAACGTGGATGTGTAACCGATGTGATTCTGCAATTTGTATTTGGGGTAAAAATGGGAATTCATAACCCACGTGAATCAAATGTATGAAAGATGATATGTCATGAGCTTTGTAATGTTTTGAACAACCAATAAAAAAATAAATAAATAAATAAATTTCTGCCTGGGTCAAACCACAGCTCCCTGACTTCCCTTGGCAGCAACACAGTGGGATTCAAGTATTCTTCTTCTGAATAACTTTTACTAGCTCTGAAGCTGTTACTAAAATTTCACCAGTCTTTCTTTTTATTAATTTTTTTTCAACTCACAAAAAATTACATATATTTATGTTGTATAACATGATTTTTTTTACTTAAATCATCTCTCATTTTAATTACATTGTAATACAGTGTCTTCACCATTAAAAGCAAACTGCACAAATATATCAATTATCAACTTCTTAGTGAAAATGTACAAAACATTCATTTGATCACTCTAACTCCTAATTGGAAAGAAAAGTTTAACCAACAACAACAACAAAAAAAAAACATAGTGAAGGTAAATGAATAGATAGCAATGTGATATTTTGGTATATGTGTACATTGTGGACCTGTGAAGTCAGCTAATTAATATATTCATTGCTTCACAAATTTATCTTGAGAACATTTAAAAATCTTTCTTAGCAATTTTCAGGTTTCCAGCATATGCATAAAATCAGGCCAAGGAAGATTAGGTAATTGAATTTTCCAGGTATTTAAGATGCCCATAGCAGCGATCTCCTTGGACCTGATCAGAAAGCAGCAGAAAAATATTAACTATGCTTCATAGAAGTTCCTCTCAGGAGCACAAAGACCAACTCTTTCCCTACAACAAAATGTAAATCTGATAACTATATTATGTTGGGAGATAAAATATATCCCAGAGACTAATGAACTTGACTTTCAAATTCAAACAGATTAGATTTTATCTCATGACCTTTTAGACAAGTTAATTATCTTCTCAAATATTCAATTCTGTCTTCTGTTAAATGGAAATAGGAATACATTGCTGAAATAGTAGTCAGTAACAAACATGTAAGTGCAGGGAACAACCCCATTGCATGGAGATATTGGTGCCCTGATACCAACTATCACCAAGTATTCAGAGTATGGACAAAGAACAGGCCCAGTCTCCTCCAAAGAGGTTCCTCCAGATGGTGAAGTCAGAGAGAAAGACATTGGTTACAAGAAGCTTTGGAGTTCCTCCTGAGGGAATGGGTGTTATAGGTCAGGGGAAGACAATGCAGGAGATGATAAGCTGGCCAAGGTTGACCCGGGGGACTGTGTGTGTTGTAGAAACCTTCCTGTCCCTGTGGCCCCAGCCTGGACCTGTGAATTCTGGTTTATACTTTTCTGACTCTGTGGCTTTTCCTGAGATATCAAATGGGAGATGATATTGAGACTCCAGTGACATAAATTTGGGAGGTGATGACTTCTGATACAGTGCATGAATGAAAGTGACTTCTCTAGCTTTCATTATTTTCTTTGGCCAAATGAAGAAAATGTAATGACCAGATGCATTCAAATCTCTTTTAACAGTAGAGCCTGATTTCCAAACCAAATGAAATGCAGCACCTCGTAGTTCATAAGAGTTAGAAGAATTGAGACTCTCCTAGCAGCTCAGGTTGAGGTGGTAGCATCCTACCCTGCTTAGCCTTCCCCTCACTTCCCCTGGCACATCCTGTGAGGTGTCTCCAAAAGACGGAGCTTCTGAGCAGGGGAGATGGGAAATCACAGAAGCACATTCCCTATGTCCACCCCAGGTCCAGGGTTCTCTGTGCCTCTAAGTTCTGGGTCTCTGATGGGGGTTAAAGGGTTCTGTTGATGAGTGAAGGAAGGAAACTGATCATATTGAATATGTCACAATTAATCCCACTATTATGTATAATTGCTTCAATAAAACAGAAAAATATATAAATATATAAATAAAATGAAAAACAATAATACTAATGACAAATTTAATTTAATAGAAGTAGTATTATGCAGAATATATATCTAATTAATATACCACAATAATATGGTAAACAAATGTAATTTGTAGTGTATGTGTGTATGTCAAGAACAACAGTTTTGGGTATATATTCTTCTGTTTTTATTGAAGAATTAAAATTATCCATAATGGGGAGATTAATTGTGACATACGCCTACATGCACACAACATAATTTGATCAGTTTCTTTCCCTAGTTAGCTCCCCTCTTCCTCTCCTACTCCTTTACCCTGGGTCTCCTTTCTCTACTCTACTGGCCTCCCTTATATTTTAATGGGATCCCTTTTTCTCTCTCTTTCTCTAACTTCTGCATATAAGAGAAAACATTTGACCCTTGACACCACTGTGCATCTCTTGTGTGGAGCCACTCAGAGAAGGTAACTTTTCCGTAGGCCAAACTGGGTAACCAGCTGGGCAGGGTGGATAACTGACCTGCCCAGTGATAGGTGCCTGAGGCCCATGGGGTAAAAATAAGGTCTATCAGCCCCGGGGTCATTGTCACCATTTCCCTTATTCATGATGGTTTTCTCAGGACTAGATCCCTAGGTACTGTCCCCATGGCTGCCTGTAGGTAAGTTCCTCCATTCCCTCTTCTCCCTGAGTTACCACCTCTATCCTCTCAGCCTCTAAAAGCCCTGAAAGAAGGTTTGAGGATGTGGAGGCAGGTCGATTCACATGGCAAGCTCCCAACAGTTAAGTAGTCCTGGGACAAGCTGAGACTATACATCAGCTCGTTTGCAACACAGATGAGAATTATCTACCTGTGCAGAACAAACCGGAAAGCCTACTCGGGAAGGACTCTTCCAGTTGATGAAAATCTTAGGTGGGGTCTGCAGCAGATGTCACCCATGCTTCCTCTCCACAGCTGGGGTAGACAGCATTAGCTATAAGGGAAGTCATGGCCACTGCTGGGGTTGGAGGGACCAATCTTTCTAGAACTCACCCTAGGTCCCCCTCTCAGTTTCTTCATCTGTAAAATAGGGCAGAAAAATCCATGCTGTATGTCATGAGGAGTGAATGAGAGTTCATATGCGAAAGCACTTTGAAAACATGAAAAGCACCACAGAAATGTGCTGGGAATGGTCATTAATTCAGGAGCTCATGAAAGTCCAGTGTTCAAAGCCAACAGGCAGCGTGAAATCCCTTCTCCAAGCAGAGGCAGATGGAGGGACACTTTCCAGATTACTTTGGGAATATGGAGATCATTCAGCCTCTCGTGGTTCTATGGGAGCCTCTCTGGATCTTGGGAGGCAGGGAGGACCCAACTGGAAGTGGGAGGAGGTGGGGGTCACCAGCAGGTGTAGGAGTGATGCTGAATGACAACACCTGGACACACTGCAGGGTCTACAGCCAGGCCCTGCTGGAGCAGAGTCTCCTTCTCTGGTGTCTAGGTCCCCTCTCCTGTTCTTTTGAAAGGAATAAAGTCTCTTGAGGATCACACAGGAGGAACAGTAGGACCTGAGTATAGGGGGAGGGGGAGGTCAGTGTTGGAAGTGACCAGTGCAGAGATGGGAAAGGCCACTTTGCTGCCCACAAAAATCAGGGACAGCATCTCAGAAAATATTAAACTAAACCAGGAGGGGAGGGGAGCAAAAGGGAACTGGGGAGGAGTCTCTAGCAGTCTGGAGGACTTAAGGTAGGGAGAAGAAGGCACCGTGAGTCCCCTATGCCTCCACTACCCGAACTGTCTGCTTTGAGCTGTCTGGATGGTGGTGTGTGCAGCATCTCCTAAGGACCACTTTTATTTATTCTGACTTTTATGCTATGCTAGTGACTCAGAGGACCATCGTTTTTCACACTTTAAATAAGTCAAACTGAGCCATTGCACACAACACATGTGCAAAAAGACATTGTACATGAGTGGCACCAACATTAAGCCCTTCTTGGCTAACCCTTCTGGACCTGTAACTCCCAGGAAGTATAGACAAGGAGAGAAGGAAGCCAGTAAAGGACCCCCATGTGTTGATCACACCCAGAGGCTAGAGAAGAGTCTGGAGAGAGAATGTCCTGGGCATGGTTGTGAATCCAATGTATGTCTGACTTTGGAAGTATAACCACAAAGTCTAAGCAGTTGAGAAGTGAGTCTTAAAAATACCTCTGCTAATGTGCTCAACTGGGGACAAAGCATTACAGGCTGGGCTTTCCCAAAGCCAGATCAAGTAGCAGGTATGAAAGGGGGAGCTGGGTCCATGCTCAATGCATTGGGGTCTGTGCCACTTGTGGGTTTCCTGGACCCCAGCTGAGGCCATTGTGGGAGAGAACCATAGCAGCAGGGGCATCTCAGAGTGCCTGTCAGGATTGTCTAGAAGTCTGGTGGCTCATGTTGCAGACCTGGCAGGACTTCCTGGACTCCTCAGCTGATATGCTGTCCAGACCAGCACCTCCCTTTCCTGGAGCTGCGGTTGAAGGCTGTGTAAGCTTGTGACAGCAGTACACTCTCATTTGGGGTTCAGTGCCTTTACCAAATGCCTCTTCACCTGCCTCAGTTGTGGGGAGGATCTGAGCCAGATCTAGGTTTGGAACATGGTCATCATTCTGAGACCAGGAGACTGGAGTTGGATTCATGAGGGTCCCTCATGTGCCCATGCTGGTAAAGGACCAGGTGGGAGTGTTCGTAAGTGGTCTTCCCATTTCCTCCCCACCTCCCCCCAGGATATTCCACAGCTACCTAGCCTAGGTAGGGAAGGGAGTCTGCTCCCTTTACCCTTCTTAAGTCCTCTTCTTTTTGGACCAACTTCTTTTAGAGTGTCTGTGAACAGCTACGGGGCTGGTGACCTCTGCCCACAGGAGCACCATTCTGCCCAGCACCCCCAAGGCTGATGGAGAGCAGTGGCATTCTGTGGCAGCACCTGTCCTCACAAAGGCTGAAATCTATTCTTTGTGCCTGGGTGTTGGCTGAGATGGCCTTTGTGTCACCAGTTCAGAGATGATGTGGCCTTTGCAGTAATATAAAAGAGTCTTACCTGGTGGCAACTGGTCTGGCCACAAAATTGTTCTCATCCCCCTCCTTCAGTCTTTCCTCTCTGGGGCTCTATACATTCAGAAAAACTTCCCCCATGACAAAGTATGGAAATGAACCCTGAAAGTGTAATCTTGTATATACTTTTTCCCCCCAGAAAACTATGATGTTTTGTTAAAAATCTGTTAATTTTCTTTAATTTGTTTTTTTTTTTTTTTGCATTTTAGGCATAGATTTAATCACAGCATTTCCCTCTCCCTCTTTTAATATCTTTAGTAATATCCTCTCTTTATTTCTGATGTTGATCTTTTAAGCTGTAGGCTTATGGTGTTATAGTCCCCACCCCCAAACACACAAATTTTGATTCCACTTGCTTTCTATATTGTATTTTCATCTTTAATTTCATTAATTTCTGCTTTTGGTCAGTCCCCTTATTATTGATTTTGGTTTTGTTTTCTACTTTTTTTTTCTAGGTACTTAATGATGGTAGCTTATATCATTGGCTTCAGACTTTTCTTCTGTGCCACTGTAAATCTTTGGTGCTATAAAATTTTCTCTGTACTCTTTAGCTGCATTTCTCAAGTTTAGATTTTCTTTGTTTTATTTTTCTTCATTAAAATCCTTTCCCATTTTCCTTTTCCCTCTTTTTCCCCCCTGAGTTTAATAGCATTTGCTCTTAAAGTTAGGGCTGTGATCCATGTTGAGTTAATTTTTGTATAGGCTATTACACAGTGGTTCAACTCCATGAAGACATTCCATCATCCCAAGACTTTTTCATGAAAAATCTATGATGGTGTCACTGAATTCTTTGGACACCCTTGCTGAAAGTTAATTCATCATACCTCTAAGGGGTTTATTTCGATTCCTAATTCTAGTCCACTGATCTATAGCTGCCTTTTCTTATGCCATCATATTATCTTTTCTGTTTTTAAATTATTTATTCTAACCATTTTAATTGGCAAATAATAATCATACATATTTATGGGGTAGAATGTGATACTTAGTTATATATCCATTATGAAAAAATTAGGAGGTCCTGCAAACAACTAAAAATACCATAGAATTCAGAAATCCCACTACTGGGACATAGATCCAAAGGGAGTGACATGCCAAAGAGATGCAAGTACTCCTGTGTTCATTGCCCATGTTCATTGTAATATTAATTACAATAGCTAAGATATGGAAGCAGCCTAGGTGTTTATCAATAGATGCACAGATAAAGAAAATATAGTGTACATGCACACCAGAATACTATTCAGCTGTAAAAGGAGGGAAATCCTGTCATTTGACACAACATGAGCGAACCTAGAGAACATTACCCTAAGTGAAATACCATGCCACCTGGATTGCTGTAGCATTTGCACTACATTTTAAAAATGAGAGAAGTGACAGTAATCCAACTTACCTTTCCTTTAACATGCTATTTTGGTTATTCTGGGTCTCTTGGATTCCCCCATGAATTTAAAAATAAGTTTACCAATTTCTGCAAAGCCAGCGGGAGATGGACAGGAGGAGGTGGACTTTGTAGATCTATTGGAGAGTATTTTCAGCTTTAGGATTTTGATTCATGAACAAGGAGTGTCTTTCCAAATTTAGATTTTATTTCATGTCTTTCAATGATGTTTTATAATTTTAAGAGTATAAACATTGCCCAAACGTGTTCAATAGATGTTATAAATTCTAGTGTCCTACAGCACGGTGATATAACTATAGTTCACAAAATACTATTATGATTTTACAAAGAACCAGAAGAGTTCAAAGCCTCCAAATATAAAATAATGATAAGAAGATGGAAATGTTAATCATCCTGATTTGATCTGTATACATTGTAGACATGTATTGAAAGATCACATTGTATGTACAATTTTATCAACATTTTTTATGTTAATCAAAATTTTTAAAAATTTTAAGGGAATGGAAAACATAACTACCATGATTTGATCAGTACATACTATATAAATGTATCAAGTCATCCCACAAATATGTACAACTAAAATAATAATAAAATATTTGTATTCATATGACATGTGCACATTTTAAATGATGTTTCACAAAATGATGCATTTTACCATTTAATTACATAGTTAAAATACCTCATGTCATTGAAGACATTGTTGCTTCTATGGTTCTGAACAAGTTGTTATCTGTTAGATCAATTAAGAATAAGAAAAATAAAAATTTTTATTTTGCCTCCAAAATGTATAAAAATAAAACCCTCAAGGATACCTGAAAAAAATCATGTTTGCTGTTTTTCCCCATGATCTTTTCATTAATTTTAATGTTTTTAAGTGGAATTCTATTAATTTTACTTTCAGATTATTAACTGCTTATATATACAAATACCATTAAATTTTGTATACTGATCTTCTACCTTGAAATTTTGATTATTTCATTTATTAATTCTAATAATTTTCAGTTGATTGTTTATGATTTATATAAAAAAGTTCCTGCTATCTCAAATTTATTTAACAAGGTATAATAGTTTTATCTTTTTTGCCTTTAATTCTAAAAAAATAGGAACAACCACAGTATAGAACACAGATGCATTCATCATTTTAGAAATAGTCATGGGAATAGGCTTTCTAATACCGAATAACTCAGTGGTTACTGAGATTTTATTAAGATAAAGTAATTATTTATATCGGGATAAAATGTGACAAAACACATACTTCATAGAACTTCATTAAAATAATTATATTTTCAAATTTGTGGATACTTGGAACTGTTTTTGAACTAAAGAAATAATATTAGATGATGTTTTTCTATATATCACAAAGTATTTAACATTGGATTACTGCATACAGTAATTATAAGAGGGAAGAAATAACTTTCTGTGGGTTTTACATCATTAAAGAACTAAACCTAGAGAAGATTTTGCCTTTTTAACAACCTTCTTGAGTGCACTCTTGACCTCCTTGTTCCTCAGGCTGTAGACCACAGGGTTCAGCATGGGGATGACCATAGTGTAGAACACAGATGCAATTTTGTCAGTGTCCATGGAGTGACTGGAGCTCCGCTGTAAATACATGATGATGACGGTCCCATAAAAAATAGAAACTGCAATGAGGTGAGAAGCACAGGTGGATAAAGCCTTCTGGTATCCCTTACCTGAGTGCATCTTCAAAATGGTGATGAATATGAACAGGTAGGAAATCAAGATAACAAGAAAAGCAAAAATGACATTAAAAGTTGACATAAGAACAAGAATCAGTTCGGCAATGTGTTTATCAGAGCAAGTTAGAGTCAAGACAGCGGGAATATCACAGAAGAAGTGATGGACCACATTGGTCATACAGAAAGAGAGAGGCAGAACGTGTCTCCAGTTTGCACAGAAGCATTCAGCAAACCAATGGCATAGCAGCCTATGGCCAGACGAGTGCACACAGTGTTTGTCATGGTGGTGGAGTAATGCAGGGGCTTGCACACTGCTGCATAGCGGTCATAGGCCATTGTGGTCAGAAGGTAATTTTCTACAGTGGCAAAGAGTGCAAAAAAGAACATCTGAGCAGCACAAGCATTGTAGGAGATGACCTTGTCTTCCATCAGCAAGCCAGCCATGACCTTGGGAGTGACAGCTGAGGAGGAACAAAAGTCCACCAGAGACAGATTACTGAGGAAAAAGTACATGGGGGTGTGGAGGCGGGAGTCCAGCAGGATCAATGTGATCATCCCCAGGTTCCCCACCAGAGTGATGAGGTAGACGACAGTGAACAGTATGAAAAGGGGAAGCTGCAGTTGTGGGGCGCTGGTCAGTCCCAGCAGGATGAACTCCCTCACCTCTGTGTTATTCTCCATGGGTGGTACGTTAGAACCACCAGGTGCTGTGTAGCAAAGAGGAAAATTTTGGTTTTTGAAGAGCAAAACTTAGTTGAGCAGAAATGGAAAAGTGTAAGTATTACTTTATTATGATAATCATATTTTTCAGTATTCTCTAGATCTGAAGTGTTGGCATGATCATACAATGTAGTGGACAATTTATCTAAACAATTATTTGATTTTGAAGAGTAAGGGTCTTCACGATTGTCTTCCCAATTTGTTAATTTGTTTAGTTGAATAGTTGAGTCACAGATATCAATGGTGAGGTATCATATTTTTGAAGTTACTTTAGCCTGCATATCTATTTTGGTGGAAAGCTTCAACTTTAATTTTTTTAAAAAATTTTTTTGAAGTACATTAGTCCAGAATTTAAAAAATTTTAATAGTTATTTAAGACATTTGAAAACACTCATTCACCCCTCACTACAATTTCCTATTATTTAGCATCCTATCCTTTGGAACATTATAAGTTCAGCCCATGAGGGCTTTATGTTTGCTCACCTTAACATACATCACATGTTTAACACAGAGTGTTCTACAAGGAAGGCCAGGAGTTTTATATATAAGCACCTGTTTGACTGTGTGTGTGTTTGTGTCTCTGTAGAGCTAGGTATTCTTATTTTTTCTCACTATTAAGACAACTGATAATTTATGAAATTAAGTGATATTCTAACATTCCAAAAGTTGATCGACAAAGATTCAAGAATCAATATTTAAACTGAGTCAAATCTTAATCAAAAACCTGTAACTTTAGCTATAACACCATCAGTATTTGTACACCTGCCAGTTAT
Source organism: Marmota flaviventris (assembly GCF_047511675.1). Classification (NCBI taxonomy): domain Eukaryota; kingdom Metazoa; phylum Chordata; class Mammalia; order Rodentia; family Sciuridae; genus Marmota; species Marmota flaviventris. The sequence goes on along the minus strand of NC_092506.1, from coordinate 14,082,220 downwards.
AATAAGAATGGATTATGGGCAAATAATAGAATTATGGGCAAAATGTTACAATGAAGTTCAGATCTTGCTAATTCATTAGGTCCCTTCCTATTTAAAGAAGGACCACTGCACTCTCTGTTTGTCCCCTTTAATCTCTAGTGAGAAACCACCAGGTTGTAAACAACTAGAAATTCATTCAGAGTTTGATCTATGCTTTAAAAAATATTTTCTAAAGCAGCAAGATGACCTTTTATAAATGTCACTAAACTTTGTCCTGATGACCTTTTGATATTTATACTCTAGCTTCATTTTGGTGTTTTTTAAAAACAGTCACAACGCCAACTTCTGTGCTCACATAATTCAGAGAAGGTCCAGCTGCCCCACTACCCCTCATGAACAGCAATTTTCCCCAAACTTTCATATTGATTATAGAAGCTTACCTCGCTCTTCAAACACAAATGGTAGTCAGTCCTGAAAAAGCGTTTGAAAGCAGAAATTCTTCTATGAAAAAACACATTGTTGGAGCAGCTCTCTTGTGGGTAGTAGACAAAATATTCTGAGGTCCCTAAGGCAGGGACACATGGAGACTAATGACCATTTGGGCCTGAATCTACAATGCATTCTTACTGTGTCTGTGGAGGATGCACCTCCTCCTAATTTGTAAAAGAAACATTATTATGTTACGTCTTCTATATCATCTACAGTAGGATGTTTGTTTGCAAACAATAAAATTTAAAAACAGCTAGCTTAGTGGTTATGATTTCACAATCAATCAATAGAATTCAATCGTGGGGTATTTCTCTTGACTACAGTTGTGCAGTCACAGCAAGCCTTGAGGTTGGAAGGAAACCCTTCCTGTACTAACAGATAATAATTTTCAAATGCATTACTAATGACCACAGGGGAACCACATGCCATCCTCTCCTTTAAATTAAACACCCGGAAGTATGTCAGACTTCAGAGATGAATGCATGTACATCAGCAGGGAATAATGCATACACAGAGCTCTCCTGGGATGTTCTCCCATGAGGGAACCCTCATTGCTTCATCTCACTTTTTAAGGAAAGAAGAATTAAACTACCTGTGGGACTCAGCTGGATAGTTTAAGTGTACACAAGTATAGTCATATTATTATTTCTTATTTTCAATCTTTACTATATAACTGAAAGACCAGTATGTACAATTTTTAATATAGAGCTTTAAATTTTTTTCAAATGTATATTCATGTAACCACTATGACAAACACCCATAATAAATTTTATTAACCATTATGGTCAAGGTATCACCCACCTATTGCCCTGGAGAATACTATCAATTTTTTCCTTTTGGTTTTTCCTTTGCATGAATGTCCTAACCTAGACTTCTAGGATATGACACCTTTATTTCATTCAATTAGTGTAATGCAATCAAGGCCCATTCATACTGTTATGGATGCCAGTAATCTCCATTGTGCACATTGAGCTTTACATTCCCTAGTTGAGGAATATTAATGCTGTTTTCAGTTTTGGTGGTTACTAATAAAGCTCTTCTTACTTTTCATTTCCCTAAAGGTTTTTTTTTGCTTGTTTGTTTTGAACATTGATTTTATTTCATTGAGTAAATACATAGGATACACTGTGTCACTCATTCTGTGATGTTAGCATAACCTCAGAGCAAAGCTAGACAAAAAAGTTAATTAAAAAAAACTGTAGACCAATACCCCTGTTTAATATAGTGATGTTAAAAACACTCACAGGACAAATCCATAAATTAACATAACTATAGATCATGACTGTGTTGTTTTACTCCAAGAATGTAAAGGTGCTTAGGTAAAGAAAAAGAAAGCCATGTAATTAACCATATTATTATAGTGAAGAGAGCAACAAGATCATTTCTGTAATATGGAATAAGTACCTGCTGAAGTTTTAATTCTTTCTTAAAAAGAATACTCAGAATGCTAGGAACTGAACTAACTAAAGAGAACATGTAGAAACCACAGCTAAGATCATAATCCAAAGGAAAAGGCCAAAGACTTCCTCAAACATCAGATACAAGGATTGCTGCTCTCATCACTCATGTTCAAAATTGTACCAGAAGTTGAAGGCAGACCAAGGGGCAGGGAAATAAAAGAAACCAAACTGGAAAGAAGGAAATCTATGTCTATTCTCTGATGACATGAAATTCTATAACAAAAATCTTAAAATTGTGTATTTAAAAAGTGTTACCTAATAAATATAATCAGTAAGTTCACAGGATTGAAGACCATCAACCCAATTCTTTTACACATCTACACGCAGACAAAAATAATCTTAAAAGGAAATTTAGAAAATAGTTTGATTTATAACAGCATATATGTCAATCAAATATTCAGAAATGGACTTTACCAAAAAGTTACACCTGTATATCTTTCTTGAATGTACAAAAAAATTGATGAAAACAAAACCCCTACATTTTAAATTTTCATGGGTTTTAAGAGTTACGGCTTTATAGGGCAACACTTTCCAAAGGTATCTATAGATTTAATGAAATCCCTACCAAGATCCTAATGGCATGTTTCCAGATATGTAAAGCCAACACAAAAATCATATTGAATTTCAATGGATGCTCCACAGCTAAAATAAACTTGCAGAAAAACAAAGTAGCAGCACATGCCTATTCCAAATTCAAAGTGTATTCCTCAACCACCATAGTCATTGCAATGTGGATTGGCTTAAGTGAACTCATGGAATGGAATTAAGAGTCCAGGAAATGTCATATGTCCAAGGTCAATTGAATTTTGACAAAAGTGACAAGTTTATTCAATGGAGAAAAACATTCACAAATAGCATTAGCTCAAGTGGAAATACCAGATCAACTCAAAATATATCAGGGACTGAAACAAGAGTTAAAACCATAAGACTGTTAGAAGAAAACGTGGGAAAAATTCATGACTTTGGATTTAGTAATGGTTTCTGGGATATGAACTAAAACAATAAGAACTAATCGAAACAGCGTATTACAATGACCTCTGCTATGGGAGATGTAATGGGAGATGTAGTTGTGCTGAGTGTCAGAGATGAACTGTCATAGCAATGTTGCTGGAGTTTCACTGAATATGCTTATTTACTCTATTGTAGCTTCAGTTTTTAGGGAGGAGGCTGTCAGTCTGTTTTAAACAGAAAAGTTTAAGAGGTCCCTGAATGTGTTGAAATCATTTTTTAATTGCTGGACTCCAACACTTCACTACATATGATGGAGAAATGCTGATAACATATCAAGTGGTTAAAACAGGAAATTATGTTCCTAAAGTCATAAAATCATAGAGAATACGAAGCAAGGGGGAGGGGGAAGGAGGAGAAGTAGGGGAAGAACTGGGGAATGAAGTTGACCAAATTATTCTGTGTTCATGTATGGGATACCTCACAATGCATTCTGATTTTACATACAAATATAATTAACAACTTAAAAAAATAAATGGAAGGAAGACCAATAGCATACAGAAAGGGGGTTGGGGAAGGAAGGACAGGAAGTACTGAGAGTGAAAGAAGAAAACTATGTTATATGCATCTATGAGTATGTCACAATGAGTCCCACTGTTACATGTAACTATAATGCATAAAAACATTTTTTAAAATAGTAAGAACTAAAAGAGAAAATTTGATGACTTGGACTTCATCCAAACTTAGAACGTTTGTTCATCACTGAGTATCAAGCATAGTAAAGACAGCCTACAAAATAAGGAAAAATATTTATATGAAGAACCTCCACAAAGGAACAACAAAAAGACTTGCAACCCAACTAAAACAAGGGCAGAAGACTTAAATAAACATTTATTTAAAGAATATATACAAATGGTAAGGTTGGGGATAGTGCTCAGTGGTAGAGAACCTGAGTGCGTGGCTAGCAGGCCAGAAGCCCCAGCCTAAAACAACAATAACAACACAAACAAGAAACCCCCAAAACAAACAAACAAACAAACAAACAAAAAAAAAAAAACAAAAAAGAAAAAGAAACAAAAAGAAAAAGAAAAAAAGATAATATATACAAATGGCCAGTAAGCAACATCATTATTCACTATGAAATTTCTAATCAAAACCTCAATGAAATTGTACTTTATAATTACTAGCATAACTCTTCTATTTTAAAAAAATGAGGCACATGTGTTAAAATGTGGAGAAATGAAAAACTCATGTATTGCTGATGGGAGTGTACAATGGTGCAGTTTCTGTGGAAAACAGTTTGGCAGTTCCTCAGAAAGTTAAATTAGCACATGACTCAACCATTAAGCTCCTAATTATGTCCTCATAGATTTGAAAGTAGCTACACAAACAAATATTTCTACACAATGTTCATAGCAGGATTATTCACAATTGCTGAAAAGTATCAGGAAATCCATATATCTGTTATCTGAGGAGTGGATAAATAAATGTGGTATATCCATACAATAGAATATTATTCATTCACAGAAATATGAAGTATGTGTAAATGTTGTCTGCAGTAGTGGTGAGCCTTGAAATCATAACAAATAACATTAGTCAGAGAAAAATGTCACCTATTTGATGATTGTTTTTTATACAAAATTCTCAGAAGAGGTGAATCCATTCAAAAGCAGTTTAGTGATCACCTTGGACAGAACTCAGGGGGCAATACAGTTACATCTTAATGTGTTTAAACATGTAACTCTCGTGTATGTAGTGTCAGTAATGAAAATGTTTGGAAATCAATAGATACAGGTAGCTGCACCTCGATGTGACCATGATAAATGTCATCACATTGTACATTCAAAGGGAGTGAATCGTATGTTTTGTGAATTTCATACTCTCTAAAAAGAGGGAGGAAAAGGAATCTGAAGAAGACAAAGTAGAGAAAGCAAGGTGGCAGTGTGGAGATAGATCAGGATTCGCACAAACATAAACTAAAGAGTGCAGGCAGCCACCTCAAGAAGGTGACAAGGAACAATTCGCCTAGAAGCTTTTGGAAGGAACATAGCTCTCTTCTTTGATTTTAGCTCAGTGATACTGATTTTGAACATCTGGCCTTCAGAACTTCCTTGAGGGAGTTGTACTGGAATGAATTCAAATTGAATTTGTGTGTGTGTGTGTGTGTGTGTGTTGAGTGTGTTTCATGCATTTAGTTTGATTGTGGTAAAATAAACACAATAAACACAATTTGAACCATATTAAGCATACTGTTCAGTGATATTTAACACATTCATATTGTCTTTATGTGGTTTCTATTCTTTTTCTTGCTGTTGATTTCCAGTTTCATTTCACTATGATCTGAAAGAATAGATGTGATCATATTGATTTTTTTTATATTTACTTGAGATTTGCTTGTGGCCTAGAATATGAGTTAATTTGGAAAAAGTTCTGTGCACAGCTAAAAAGAAGGAAAATTCAGCTTTTGGAGGCTGGAGTAATTGGTAGATGTCCGTTACTGTAAGGGTTCTGACTATGGAAATGTACAGGGCAGCGAGTTTTCTGTGGTTGTAGAAAGCAACGACAGAGAATTGGAGAGCAATGTCTGAACACTGGGGCCTTTAATGACTTCATGGCTGTGACATGCTTAGTGCCCAGGAAAGTTTCTGTGCAAAGGAGCAGGATACCTCGCTGCAGTGGTAATGCCCTTCATAAGGAGGTTCTGTGCCAGAGTCTTATCAGTCTCAACCTTGATCTCAGACACTCCGCTCCTGGGAATAAAGAAACTCTCCTGTTGAACAACCACAACATTTTCACCATGCTCCAGCTGCTCCTGAACCTGTCCCCATAACAGGAACTTTAAAAATGGATTTTCCTGAGAGCTACACAAAGCTCCTAACATTACACTTTGCAACTTAGTTTATTACTGAGGAATAAGCTGTATAATGTTGCCAATTCTGTAACCTGCCTGATGATACAAAAAACAGTAATGTACTAATGATGCTAGTGACCTAATGTAAACTATTGGTATAAATAAAGCCACTAGCTTGGAAGAACAGCCATTTTTGTCTCTTTTGATTTCTTTACAAGTTAGGTCTATTTGATTTATGGTGTTGTTTAGGTTGGAGATATCTATATTGATTTTATGTTTTGATGACCTCTTTACTGGTGATAAAGGGGTATTGAAATCCCCCAATATTGTGTTGGGGTCTATGTGGGATTTAATGTCATGGAGTATGCTCTTTTATGTAATTAGGTGCATAAATGCTTACTATCATTTCACTTTGAGACATAAAGGCTTACTAGCATTATATGTTCTTATTTAATTTTCCCTTTACTAGTAAGTAGGACTTTTTTGACTCTACTGATTAATTTTTGTTTCAAATCTTCTTTGTCAGATATGACAGTAGCTAATCCCGCTTGTTTTCATGGTCCATATGCATGAAATATATTTTTTCCATCCTTTTACCTTCAGCCTGTGTGTGTTTTTGAAATTGCTCCTTATGCCTCTAATTTGTATCCCCATGTTCTCTTATATCCCAGTAATGCTTAAGTTTGGTCTTTTAATGTGGTCCCAGAGTTCTTGTACATTCTGGTCAGGTTCTATATTTTTCCCTTGCCCTATGTGTACTCAAAATCATATAACCTGTCTTCAAGGCCTGAAGTTCTGTCTTCAAGGATGAAGACAGAAGACATCGCTAACAGATTAGTGATACCTTCAAGAGAGATTTTCATTTGATTAATGACATCTTTCATTTCTAGGAGTTTGGCTTGGTTTCTTTTCACTGTTTCTTGTTCTTTATGAAAGTGGTCTTTATCTCCTGTAATTGTTCCCTTAATTCCTTTCTTCAATTTTATTTTAGTTCGTTCTACATTTTGGTAATCAATTTTTATAATCTTTCTCCAGGATTTCATCTACCTCTCTATCAGTGGGATCCTTTGTTGGGGATTGTGTATTTTGGGGGGAGATTTGTTGCCTTTTTCCTCATGTTTTCGGAGCTCTTGGTCTTGTGCATCAACGGAGGTGAATTCCCCTACCTCTTTTTTATGCTTGTCCTTACATATGTACTTAATTATTTGTTCCAGGACTTCTCTCTGGTTTTAATACATAGTAGATGCCTGGGGGTGGGACCTGAATTCCCTCTCTGGTCATTCCTCTTTGGGTTCTTTTTGGTTTGGGGTTTTGTGTCCTCCCTTCTTTTAGTTGGAGTAAGATTGTGTGGGGGTTTGATTCACTGCTGCTTCATTGAGAAGAGAGTATATCTCAACTGCAGGATCTCTACTCTGGGATCCTTCAGTGTCCAATCTCTTTCCAGCCCCTGTAGAGGGAGAGGGATCCAGGAGTGGCACTAATGCTGGCAACAAACGTCCAGCTTCATGTTAAAGGTCTGATGTCTACTTTGATGTCTGTAATACTATTTACCACCCATATAGAAATAGTGGGGTCAGCATTTAACAACATTACCAACAATTTAAAAAAAGCTGAGATCTAGATCATGAATTTAAGAGCAGGTGTCTAATTAATTGTCTAGTGTATTAATAATCACTCCAACTTAAATGGGGTGGAAATTACATAATCTAGTGATTAGTTTGTTTTTTTTATCTCTTGTATTCATTTTATTAAAGTATAGCTAAACTCTGAGCATCATAAATTTGCATGTGAAGCAAGGTGCGCTTGTTTGAATTGAGTTTAGTGCAGTTGTAGAGGCTCTAATCTGTGAACTTTTAGTATCTCCATAGGTTTCCAGCATCTCACATAATGGGAAGAAATAAATAGTAGTAACAACCATTGCAAACAATACAGAACATTACAGTAAATACCCAGCTCCTAGTATGACATGTTCAACATTAATTGCCACCAATAAATAGAAATGGTGGAATCAGCAATTATCAACAGAAAAATGAATACCCATGAACCACATCTAGCTCTAAAGGAAAGAGCATGTGTCAGTTATATTCATCAACAACAGTAATGATTGTATTAACATTAATGATGGAGGCACCAGTTATATAAACCAATTAGGTCTGAAAGATGATAAAAGTACAATTAATTTGGAAAAAAAGAAAATGTGTTAGTATGTTAAAAAGTAGTTTATAATTTCAAAAAGTAAACAGAGAGAATGCAGAAGAGATGTATTAGGTGATGTTTATGTGGAAGCAGGGGAAAAATAGGAGAATCAACTATTGAGAGAAAGGGTGAGAGCAGAATAGAACTTGACCATTAGCAGGAGAAGAGAAATAAATAAATGAAAATAATACAAAACCAAATCCCCAAATCCAGAACCCTCAAAAGACAAGGCAAGGAAAAAACTATTATGTATTAGAAATGATAAAAATGAAACAAATAAGTGTATGTATTTAAGTCAATGAAACAATCAGCACAGCTAGAATTCTCTCTCTCTCTCTCTCTCACACACACACACACACACACACACACACACAGAGACACAAACAGAGGAGAAAAAAGTCTTAAAGAAGAATGAAAGAATAATCTCTCTGAGGTGGTCTAAGTATTCAACAACTTTGGATGTAACTATCTATGTCCAAAATTTTTTCTTCTTTAATTATTTATTGATAAAGAGAGCAAGGAGTTGGGGTTCTTAACCCTTTCCCATTTCTCTGCTTCTCTCTGAGTTGTCAGTTGGAGTGGCCTAAAATTGAAGCTGTTTGATTTAAGACTCAGCTTCTCTTCTCATCAGTATGAGTTGTCATTTTTTCTGTTGAGACATATTCAGTGAGCTCCCAGGGTACAGCTTCTGAGTGCTGTGAGGGGAGTTCTAGTAGATGAGGCTTAAGTAATCAGCTCTCAGGGGCTTTGTTGGATGGTTCCTTCTTTGGGGAGAATAGGTTGACCCATGCCTAGGGCTTGACAGTAACCAATCTCTTAGGTGGGTCTGGAACTCAGGAGCTTCCAAGGATTCCAACTGTGGGGCAGGGTGGGGCCAGTCCTCCACTCACTGCTGCCCACAAGCACACCCTTTCCTGGCTTAGTCCCTGAGTGTATCCTCCTGCCCACTCAGACCTCTGGCCTGCTTCAGCTGCTCATGTGAGATGCAGACTCAAAGGGGAAATGAATCAAGTTCCTTTCCCTCTTCCAACTCACATCCCAGTGGGTAGAGTCCACTCGGTACCTGTTTCACTCACATCCCACCAGGCACACCCTAGGTCATGTGATAGTCACCTGGTTGGATTCATAGCAGTGTTTTCTCTGATCTCCCATCTCCCAGAGCCACCTCTGTGGCCCACTTTCCCTAAGATGGCTCCCCACCTCGGCTCCATGAAGGAAGTAGAGATACACAGTATCCTTTTCAAGCACCAGCGCACAGCAAAGCCTCTGGATCAGCTAAGATTACACAGCATATTTTTTATCTCAGGTTTTTCCATACGGAATCTGTATTCTCCATCCCTCTGCCTGAGGTGAATATCCACTGTTCAGTGCTGATGTGGCATCTGGGTTGGCTCCCATGTGTCTTTCTTCTTTGTTTATTGTACCCAAATTCCTGAGTCCCTAAGCCACTTTGAACGTCCAATATTGAATTGTAGTAAAATCCATCTTTCGCCCATCTCATTGATAATTGTACCCTCCTGCTTTGGTCCTGAGCCTCAGCACAACTTGGAAGGCAGCTTTCCTCTATTTGGCCATCTTCCATCCCTCTTGACCCTTCCCATTTTCTAATTTGTCTTTTTCTATGGGAAGTTGTTGAATAATAGGTTGAAAATCTATTTCATATGAAAAATGAGCCAATATTTTTCCTGTCTTTAAAAGGTTCCTCTGTGGGTTTTAAATGTAAGACTTCTCTAAGATTTAAAAAATATTTGGGCACAGTGGAGCACACCTGTAACCCCAATCTTTCCTTATAATTTTTTTTGATAAGTTTACCGATGTCTGCAAAGCCAGCTGAGGGTAGAAAGGCCATTGACACTGAAGATCCATTGAAGAATATTTCCAAATTTAGGACTTTGATCCATGAACAAAAAATGTCTTTCCTAATTTAGGTTTTATTTAATGCCTTTCAATAGTGTTTGATGATTTTAAGAGTACAAGCACTGCCAAAACTTGTTAAATAGAAGTCATAAGTGCTAATGTTATACAGAACAGTGGCATGATTGTAGTTCACAATATATATGTCTCACCAAGAACTAGAAGGACTCAAAGACTCCAAGCAAAAAAGTAATAATAAGGAGATGAAAATGTTGATTACCCGATTTGACCTGTACACATCGCAGACATGAATTGAATCATCGCATTGTAGTCTGTATACATATGCACAATTATTGTATGTTAATCAATATTTTTTAAAATTGTAAGGAAATGGAAATGGTAAACACCATGATTTGATCATAACATATTATATACATGTATCAAATTATTGCATAAATATGTGCAATTAAGATCAAAATAATAAAATATTTGTATCATGTGATAAGTGTACTTTTTAATAGCTGTTTCATAAAATGATTCATTTTGTTATTTAACTTAATGTTTAAATTATTGCATGCCATGGAAGATATTGTTGCTTGTATTCTTTTGAGCAGACCATTGTGTGTTAGGTCAACTAAGACTAGAAAAATAGAAATTTTTATTTTGCTTCCAAAATATATATAAAAAAGTTAAAGACTCAAAAATACTTGAAAAAAGCACTGCAGTTGTTTTGTCAATTTTCCTATGGTGATTTCATAATCTTTTTAAAAATTTTAAGTAGAATTCTCTTAATTTTACTTTCAGATGATTAACTGTTCATATAAATAAATACCATTACTTCTCATATCCTATTCTCCTACCTTAAAATTTTGATTACTTAATTTTTTAGTTCCAATATTTTTTAGTTGACTGCTTATGATTTGTATACTAAAGCTCATGTTATCCAGAAATAGAGATAGTTTTATTTAATATTATTTCTACCTTTATGAACTTCCTAGTAAGTCATAAAGGACAAGGCAAAACAATTTAATTTCCTTTGCCTTTTAATTCTAATATAAATATTCATCATTTAGAGATTGTAATGAGAACAATCTTTATCATACCAAATAACCAGTAATAACTGAAATTTAATTAAGATGAAGTAATTATTTTTATCTGAATAAAGCATGACATCAAAAACATATACTGCATTAAACTTCATTAAAAAATTATCATATTATCATATTTTCAAATCTGTGGACACTTAGAATTGTTCTTGACTAAAGAAATAATAAATAAATAGTGAGGTAGGGAGGGAGAGCATGGGAGGGTTAGATTAATTCTATATAGGGAGGAGGAGTGGGAGGGAAAGGGAGGGGAAGGGGATTAGCAAGGATGGTAGAATGTGATGGACATCATTATACAAAGTACATGTATGAAGACTTGAAATGGGTGTCAACATACTTTATATACAGAGGTATGAAAAATTGTGGTATATATGTGTATTAAGAATTGTAATGCAAAAAAACCCAAAAAGAAACATAGTACATGTATAAAGGCATGAATTGGCATGAACATATTTTATATACAGAGATATGAAAAATTGTGCTTTATATGTGTAATGAAATTATAATGCATTCCACTGTTATTGTGTATTTAAAAAATAATAAAATCAATAAAAAACAAACAAAAAAGAAATAATATTAGATGTTACCATTTGGATTACTGCATACAGTAATTGTAAGAGGGTTGAAATAACTTTTTGTGGGTTTTACATCATTAAAGAACTAAACCTAGAGAAGATTTTGCCTTCTTAACCACATTCTTGCATGCACTCTTGACCTCCTTGTTCCTCAGGCTGTAGACCACAGGGTTCAGCATGGGAATGACTATAGTGTAGAACACAGATGTGAACTTGTCTGTGTCCATGGAGTGACTGGAAATTGGCTGTATATACATGAGGATGACCGTTCCATAAAAGGTGGAAACTGTAATGAGGTGAGAAGCACAGGTGGATAAAGCCTTCTGGTATCCCTTACCTGAGTGCATCTTCAAAATGGTGATGAATATGAACAGGTAGGAAATCAAGATAACAAGAAGGGCAAAAATGACATTGAAGGTTGCCATAAGAACAAGAACCAGTTCAGCAACATGTTTATCAGAGCAAGTCAGAGTCATGACAGCGGGAATATCACAGAAGAAGTGATGGACCACATTGGTCATACAGAAAGAGAGGCAGAACGTGTCTCCAATTTGCATAGAAGCATTCAGCAAACCAATGGCATAGCAGCCTATGGTCAGACGAGTGCACACAGTGTTTGTCACGGTGGTGGGGTAATGCAGGGGTTGGCACACTGCTGCATAGCGGTCATAGGCCATTGTGGTCAGGAGGTAATTTTCTACAGTGGCAAAGAGTGCAAAAAAGAACATCTGAGCAGCACAAGCATTGTAGGAGATGACCTTGTCTTCCATCAGCAAGCCAGCCATGACCTTGGGAGTGACAGCTGAGGAGGAACAAAAGTCCACCAGAGACAGGTTACTGAGGAAAAAGTACATGGGGGTGTGGAGGCGGGAGTCCAGCAGGATCAACGTGATCATCCCCAGGTTCCCCACCAGAGTGATGAGGTAGATGAGAGTGAACAGTATGAAGAGGGGAAGCTGCAGTTGTGGGGCGCTGGTCAGTCCCAGCAGGATGAACTCCCTCACCTCTGTGTTATTCTCCATGGGTGGTACGTTAGAACCACCAGGTGCTGTGTAGCAAAGAGGAAATTTTTGATTTTGAAAAGCAAAACTCAGTTGAGCAGAAATGGAAAAGTGTAAGCATTACTTTATTATGATAATCATATTTTTCAGTATTCTCTAGATCTAAAGTGCTGGCATGACCATACAATGTAGTAGACGATTTATCTAAACAATAATTTGCATTTGAAGAGTAAGGGTTTCGCAGACTTGTTTTCCAAATTTGTTAATTTTGTTTATGAATAAAGTGAGTCAAAGAAAGGGGTTCATGGGTTGACCAAGGTCACAGGTCTGGAATAAAGCTAGCTCTTAAATAAGATCTTTTAAGTCTAACAGCTATGCTTCTGTCTCATATGCCAGGCTTTATATGTATACTTTCATTTAATCATTTTTACCTGTTCCATTAAATAGAACACTGATTAACGTGAGAATTTGAGAAGGTGAGATTTTCCTGGGTCATCTATATGGGTCAATGACAATATTTTAGTAATCATAGAGCATAAATAAAGCTACTCATATAAATATAAAATTGTAGTAAGGGTCTCCAAATATTCAATAATTAACTCACAATTACACAAGCATTAGCAGACAGACCAAGCTTTAAAACCAATCAGAGTGTTTCTGAGCCTAAATGTTGTTAATGAATTTGAAATGATTTTATTTTTATTTAATTCCATTTAATCATTATCTCCATTACATCAAGCTTCAAGCATGCTGTATCCTTTCACAGATGAGAGTCTGTATCTACCATTCTGCTTGAGAACCCAGGGACCTTCTGTTTTTTAAAAAGTCCTGTTTTAAAAAATTCCTTCCTTGCAAAATGCATTTTGGCTTGTGTTAAAAGAATGCCTTCTTGCATTGGACTCATTCTTACTGCCATTACTATCAACACTTAGCTAGAGAGCAGATATTAAGGGTTGAAAATTTGTGGTGTGGGAAGTCCACGATAGCTTATGTTTCTATTCGTCTATTCCCTGATGACTTTTTTCATGTTTCTCCTGGTCCCTCCACATGTTACTTGAATATCTGGGCCTTAACTGTTTGTGTTAGTTAAAGTATCCCCCACTTAACAATATGAGCTACAATTTCATATTTACATGAGTAGCTTTATTTATGTTCTATGATTACTAATATATTGACATTGGCTCATATGAATGACCCAGGAAAATCTCACCTTTTCAAATCCTCACTTTAATCATCATGTAGGGTCCTTTTTACCATGTAAGGCAGCCTAATCATAAGTTTCAGGGATAAAAATATGAATGATTTTGGGAATCATTATTAAGGCTGCTGGGAATGAAAACAATATATAGTAGGTACATTTTGTCTTCAGAGTTAGACATTGTTTGGGCTGAGATGTCTTTAGAGATTAGAAGTCAGCCAACAGAGGAGCAAATGAAAATATGGATTTGTCAAGATCACCTTTCTGAAAATGTTTTTTTCCTAAATCAGATATGAATTTACTAACAGCTTAAACTTAATGATTCTGAGCCAATTTTGTCTCATGGAGGACAGACAGACAGATAACAGAGAATTGGGGTAAAGACAGTATTTATACATACACATCCTCATACTTCTAGCCTCACTGTTAAAAAATGGAGGTTTGCAGGATCATATTCCTTCCTCAAATTCTACACCTATTTAGAGATAATTAATTCAAGATTCAAACTCACATCTAACATCGTCTAAAGTCTGTGCCTTTAATCACTGCAATGCCAGATTTTCTAGATGCAAAAGTTAGATTATGGGAAATGGATAGTGAAAAATGAAGAAGTGATCTAAGTAGGGTCATAATTCATCCAGAGTCAATGAAAGTATTGTTGCACCTAGTCCAGGTGAGCTGTCCCTTCAATAAATACCTGACATACAGAAACAGTATTGATTACCTCCTACATAATCAGAGGGTCTTTGCTCTCCTTTTAAGGAAATAAACATGGCATATCATTTCATAAATATCATTGTACCTTTTTGCTGTTTAAAATGATAAACATTTGAATGGTAGATCCATCTCAATGTGAGATATCTATATATATGTGTGTATATATCTCTCTATATATATATCTGTATCTGTATCTATACATCTCTCTCTCTCTCTCTCTCTCTCTCTCTCTCTCTATATATATATATATATATATATATATATATATATATATATACACACACACACATGTGTGTGTATGTATGTGTGTGTGTGTGTGTGTGTGTGTGCATGTGTATGTATGCAATAATCCTGGGGATTGTGGTCCAAGGCTTCAACTTGCGCTTTGCATGATTAGGCAAGTATTTTACCATTAAGATACATCTACAGTCCTCCTATGTCAGTGTTTCAAAAAAGTATTGAAACAATCAGATCTGAACTCAAAAACTCTCAGAAGATGGAGCTGATCAGTTGTTTCTATGTTAATTACATATTTCACTGAAAGTGCATATTGATTCTAGAAGCTTACCTTGCTCTTAGAAAAAAAGGGGGAAAACAATCCTGAATTGTGGGTGTGAAATCAGAAATTTGTCCTCTGAAGTTGAACAAATGATATTGGAGGAATTCTCTCTGATGCATTGTTCAAAATGTTGCAAGTTCTCTAAGGCATGAAGAAATGAAAGGTCCTTTTGGTCTTCCCAGGATAGGAGGCCTGGATTTAGGTCTTGCATGTACTGTACTTTCTGTGCACTTGGAAGTTATTTACTTGATGCCGAATACAGTTTTCTCAATCATAGAGTAGAAATGATAAAATTATCTCTGCCATAACTTCATGTCTGGGCACAGACTGATTACACTTTAGCAGAAGTGCGATCCTTTCATCACTCAACAACATATTTTTTATTTTGGCATGTTTCTCCTGCCTACAGTTGCAGAACCACTGAACATGCTCTGTTTAGGGAAAGACTGGTGTGTGTACTTGAAATATTAAGATTCACTTGGATGAATGGTGACCAACGGGGCTCTCATTAGTTTTCTCTCTTTAAAATAATGTCATGTGGGACTATGACATGATTTTAGAGCCTAATGAATACAACCAGGAGAAAATTTTACAAACATGTCTTCTCTAGGGGAACAGAGTCCCTCTGAGGGCAATCTTTTCTCTTCATCACACTTATCTCTTGAAGAAGCAATTAACCTGCAAGCAGGGGTACAGTTTTTTATGTTGGGTTACACATAGATGCATTTGCAGTACCTATTATTATTCTCCCTTAATTTCAGTACCTTGTTATTACACAATGCGCACAGTGTTTAATCCATTAACATTTAATGTGTTATTGGTGCTTGTAAAACATTGTAAATGTTTACTTTGTTTTCTGTCATTTTTATTCATTTCATTTTTCTTCTTTTCATTATATTACTTATTAGGACTAATCCACAGGCTACCAAATTGTAAGGAACTAATTAATAAAATTCTTGGGATTTTTCCTTGTTTACAGTCAACTGACAACATGCCAGGGATGTCAGAGAAATGGAGATTAGAATATGATTTAATACTAATTAGTCAACTCAAATACTTAAGTAAATGTGTAGGAAGATGCTGTTGGTGCTCTATTCATGGCCTCTTCACATTCATGGTCCGTGTGCTGGCCAGTACTTATAAAAAGAAAAATGAAAAGGGAAAATGTATTTACTTCTCTTAGATTTTGCTCTAAGCACATGTTCTACTCATGTGTGGGACATGTAATTTCTCTGTGGTCTGCAGTCAGTGGTACATGACAGATAGAAGTAAAATGAAAAGTACCCAATTTCTTGTCTTTCAGGTTATAAAATATCAAGGTGCATTTTATACAATACTGCACTGGTCCCTGGAACACTGAGCCCCACTGCGACATTTTCATTGTAGGGCTACACCTCTGGGTAGTAAGCCACCTTTCAAAATTTGTACTGGTCTGATAATGTCTTGATTTTGCAATAGAACCTGACAGGCAATTTATCTGGGTATGGAAATCTGGACTGATATTTATTTATTTCCTTTAATTCTTTTAAGATATAAATCCATTGTTGACTGACTTTTCTTTCTGAGGGAAAGACTGATGGATGTCAGGTTTTACCTAGTTACATTGTAAAAACTTTGTCCTTTCTATGCTTTTACATGACCTGATGCACAATTTAACAATGTATTCTCAAAAAAAAAAAAATAGTGGTGTTCTTCAAAATGAGGACTTAGATATCTTCAATTTGGAAAATTTCATTTGTTTTATATTTCAATATTGTCCTCTTGTTCTCTATTATTTTCATTTGGACTTTCTGAATGTATGTTTTTTTAAACTAGTGTATTATAGTTGGTAGTGGGATTCATTTAGACATTTAGACATATTCATATATGCTTATAAAATAATTTACCCCAATACATTTCCTAGTACTTCCATTGTTCCTTCTCTCCTCCCCCTCTTTTCCTCTCTCTACTCTTCTCATCTTGCTTCAATTTGTTTAGGTTTATTTATTTTTCACTGGTGCTATTTACATAAAAGTAGACTTCATCATGATCTAGTTATGCCTGCATATAGCATAATTTTGTCAATTTTTTCTCTTCCCCTTTCACATCCTTCTTCCCTCACCTGGACCCACTATTCTATTCTACTGATCTCCCTTTTATTTTCCTCTTTCCTATTTTTAAATTTCCTTTTTTTTTCTTGTTAGCTTCCACATATGCGAGAAAACACTCAACCCTTCACTTTCTGAGTCTGGCTTATTTCACCTAGCATAGTGTTCTCTAATTCCATCCATTTACCAACAAGTAACATAATTTCATTCTTCTTTAGGACTGAGTAGAACTCCATTGTGTATGTATACCACATTTCTTTATCCATTCATCTCTTGATGGGCACCTAGTCTGGTTCCATAATTGGTCTATTGTGAATTATCCAGCTATAGACACTGGGATTCAAGTATCCCTATAGCGCGCCAATTTCAGTTCTTTTGGATCAATACCAGGGAGTGAATAAGCTTGCTCATATGTTAGTCCAATTCTTAGCCTGTTGAGTATCTCCAGATTGATTTCCATAGTAGTTGTACTAATCTGCAGCCCCCAGCCCCAATGTATAAGTTCTCATTTTTCCCCATATCCTCTGCAGTATTTATTAATACTTATATTCTTGATGATTGCCACTCTAACTGGGGTAAGATGAAATCTCAGAGCAATTTGGACTTACTTTTCTCTGATTGCTAAAAATGTTGATTTTTTTAGTGTATTGGTTGATTCACATTTCTTGTTTTGAGACTGTTTCACTCATATGTTCATTTATTGATTGGATTTTTTTGATATTAAGTTTATTGTGTTCTTTATATATTCTGAATATTAATTCTCTATCAGAAGAGTATTTGACAAACCTTTTCTCCCATTGTGCTGGCTGTCTCTTAATGTTCTTAATTGTTTCCTTTGCTTTGCAGAAACTTTTAAAATTTGAGGACATCCTTTTTATATATTTTAATTAATTTAATTTAACTTTTTTACACAAATGGAGCACAACTTTTCCTTTCTCTGGTTGTACATGATGTAGAGTCACACCATTTGTGCAATAATACATAGGGGTAATAATGTCCATCTCATTCCACCATCTTCTGTCCCCCACCCCCTCCCCTCTACTCAATCCAAAGTTCCTCCATTCTTCCATTGCCCCACCCCCCATTATGGATCAGCATCCACTTATTAGAGAAAACATTTGGTCTTTGGTTGATGCCATCCTATTTAATAATCCTTCGTTTCATTTTCATTATTAGGAGTCTTACTGAGGAACTCAGTACCTAAACCTGTATTGGAGCGCTGACCCATGCTTCCTTTTAGAAATTCCTAATTTGTGGTCTATTCTTAGGTCTTTGATCCACTCTGAGTTGACCTTGTGCAGGGTACAAGGTTGGAATCTAGTTTCTTTCTTCTACATATGAACATCAGAATTTCCCAGAACCATTCATTAAAAAGGCTTTCATTTCCCCAACATATGTTTTTGGTACCCTTGTCATGGATTGGGTGACAATTCTTTGTCTCTGTGTCTTCCATTCTATTTCACTGGTATACGTGTCTGTTTTTATGCCAGTGCCATGCTGTTTTGGTTAATATCATAATTAGAGATCAGGCTTTGCCCTTTTTTGTTCTGAATTACTTTGGCTATTTCACATCTTTTTTTCTTCCATATAAATTTTTGGATTATTCTTCTAGCTCTGTGAAAAATGTCATGGGTATTTTGATGGGAATTGCATTGAATCTGTAGATTGCTTTTGGTAATATGGCCATTTTGACAAAATGAATTCTGCCTATCCAAGAACATGGGTGGTCTTTCCATCATCTAGTATTTTATTTTTCAGTATTTTATAATTTTCATTGCAGAGGTCTTATTAGTTTTATTCCTAATTTTTTTTCAGGCTACTGTGAATTGTATTTTTTTCCTGATTTTTTGTTTCAACAGATTTATAATTGATATGTAGAAACACTATTGATTTTTGCATGTTAATTTTGTATTCTGCTACTTTACTGAAATTGCTTATCAGTTCTAAAGGAGTTTTTTTTTTTAATGTTCTATGTATATAAACATCTCATCTGCAACAGTGATAATTTAACTTTCTCCTTTCCCGTTTTATACCTTTTATGTCTTTCTCTTACTTAATGGTTCTGGCTCAATGTTTGAGTACTAATTGAATAGGAGTGGTGAGGGTGGATATCCTTGTCTTGCTCCTCACTCTGACATTCACTTTGAGGTTATCAGATATAGTCTTTATGATGTTGAGGGAAGTTCCTTCTCCTGCTAGTTCCTTTAGCATTTTGAACAGAAATATGTGCTGAGATTATTTGAAGATTTTTTTCTTCATTTATTGAGATAATCACGTTATTTTTCTTATTCTATTCATGTGATGAATTATATTTATTGATTTGCATGTGTGGAAACATTTTTGCATTCCTGGAATAAAACCATTGTGTATAATCTTCTTAATGTATTTTGAATAGGAAAAATATAGGTATTTCTCACCCCCAGAGCAGCACATGTTTAGGCCACAGGCCCTTTTTTACAATGACCCTAAAGCACCCTGAGAATTTGCTGGGAGATACCATGATCTCCTTCTCTAAAGGCAGCCCACTGTGCAAGTCCCAGGCCTCTTATCTGTTTAGACTATGTGTTTGTAAGGTGCAAGAGTCTGCTCTAGGGAACTCATCAGCAATCTGTCTTTCATCTGTACTCCTGCCAAGGTGATGCTCACCCTCACCAGCCCTGTTACCATTTCCTAGGTGCTGGGCACTGTGCTTCTCTTGCTATTCTATTATGCAAAAAATCTCTGGGTTTTACCAGGTATCCAACTTTCTGCTGTGGAATTTCCATCTCAATGTACAGCCACAACCTGTTGTTTTGGTTCTGTCCTTTGGAGCCATATTGCCCCTCTGGACTAACATATCAAATCTATTGACTAGCAGTGGCTGGGGCATGGATTTGTAGGGTCTCTTCTATATTCCCATCTCCTTTGATTTGCTCTCACTGACCTGAGTAATGAAAACCAAAGACAGATGGGATCTTACATTAGAAAATTTAAGGATGATCCGGGGCCTTAAAAGCAGAGGTTTATGTATCTCTTACTCAGAGTGCTGCTGTTACTGTGATTATCTTGCTCCCACTCTCTGCTTCTTTCTCTCTCTGTCAATGAGTTTCTCATCATTTTTATCATCTCTGCTTCCTCATGCCTCATGAATTTGTGGCTCATGACTTCATGAAGGTTTATCACCTTTAGTTCCTTTGAAAAACAAAAATGATTTCATGGTTTTCTTTGTTCGAATGCTTTAGAAAGAGAATGAGATTTATCCAGTTCCCTTTTCTTTGAAGTCAGTACATAAATTAAAACAACTGAACGTGTGTAACCAGTTTCCGTATTAACTGCTGTGTCCAAAGGATAATTATGTGATAAAACAACTTTCATACCCTCAGCCTGGACTATGGATGGAGCTGGCATTGTGACATCTGTCTACACTTGTCTATAACTCATTTTGAAATATTTCTAGACATCTTGAATTGTCACTTAAATGTATTGATATACTAACTGACTTAATAACTCCCTTAAGACAAGATTATATATCTTTATTTTGTGAAAAAATCTGTGACTTTTTGATATGGAAATTAGAGGAATGGAATCTATGCTAGGATTTGCCTAAATAGGGGATCTCCAAGGACTGTTTTTTTTATTAATTCCATCTTGGAATTACAAGATTATAAATATGATTTTCTTTGATGATCTTAAAAGTTTCTTGTTAATGTTTTAATATGTGAAATTCTGCTGAGTGAAGGACTGCAAACCCTGATAGGGCCCAGAGAGAATGGGGGTAGAGGTTGCCCATTTCCTGTCTGGATAACTAAATACCTGTCTGGATAACTGAATCTGCATATGTGAATCAATCTACTGCCATTTTCTTCACTTTACCCCTCTTTAGGCCAAGTATCTCTACACATGTCTATCACCTGGCTTTTGTTTCTACAGATTGCAACTGATTTTTTTAAAAATTTTATTTTATTTATTTTTTATGTGGTGCTGAGGATTGAACCCAGTGCCTCACACATGAGAGGCAAATGCTCAACCACTGAGCTACAACCCCAGCCCAGATGGCAACTGTTTTTGTGGGATCCATCAAATTGTAACTTTGATCAAACTGCATAAGGTTCACAGTTCATTTTCTCACCATTTGTCTGTTTCTTATGTGGGCAGGAGGCTGAATCCATCCAGCTGGTACCCAGACTGGGTCTCTGGCCTAGGCAGCTGATAACGAACTGGTGACCATATGCTGGGACTATCCTGTCACCCATGGCTGGAGGAAGGGAACCTGTAAGAAATGTCCCTGTGGTGAAAGTAACAATACTTGTATCTGATATTTTGGGAGAAGTCTTCAGCCTTTCACTTCCGATTATGATCTTAGCTATGGTTTCTTTGTGTTCTTTATAATTTGTGGACATTTACTTCTGTTTCTAGCTTTCTGAGTATTCTTTTCATGAAAGAAGTAAAACATTGGTAAATGCTTATTCTAGCTTACAGCAATGACCTTCTTATTTCCTTTATTATATTAATGTGGTTTATTACATGCTTGGTGTTTGTATACCAAAGCACCTTCACATTCTTGGAGTAAAACTTGTATTCATGATTGGTAGTTATTTTAATATGTTGATAGATATGGGTTATTAGCATTTTAACATATTGCTTTATGTATACAGCAGGGATTTTGGTTTATAGTTTTATTTCTCTGATACTTTTGCCTAATGTTGGTATGAGGCTATGTTGACTTCACAGAATGAATGAGGCAGTTTTTCCTGTGTACTGATCCAGATTAAATGAAACCTACATTCAAATAAAAAACATTTAAGAGTAATATCATCTTTATTGGTAATCACTATTACTTTAATTATAACCAGAATAACTGTCCCTAAACTATGAAATGGAAAGAAATCTTATAATGGAGATTATCCTCAGTAGAAGATACCTCTACTGATATGGATAACATTGCAGATAGACCTCTAATAGGTTTGACTAAATGAATGAGCCAGGAAATACATATTCTAGGAGTCTAGTAAAGGCAAAATTAAGGAAAAAATAAATATTGTTTGCTAGGAGCAGTAGGTGGGAGATACAATTGACTGTAATGATTAAGAAAATTATGGGTGATTGTGGTAGTGGTTACATGAATATATATTTGAAGAAAAATTTAAAGCTCTATACTAAAAAGTAAACATTTTAGTCCTTCAATTATATATTAAAAATTGAAAATGAGAAATAGCAGATCATACAAATGCATGTGTGCACACTTAAAATATCCAACTTAGTCCTGCAGGTAGTTTAATTGCTTCTTTCCCTAAAAAGTAAGAAGATTCCCTCATGGGAGGACATCCTAAGAGAGTTCTGTATATGCATCATTCCCTGCTGATGTACATGTATTCAACTCTGAAATCTGATAGAATTCTAGATGTTTATTTTAGAGGGAGAAGATGGCATGTGGTGTGTCCCTGTGGTCATTATTAATTCATCTGCATATTATTATCTGTTAGTGCAGGCATGTTTCCTTCCAACCTCAAGGCTTGCTGTGACTGCCCAACTGTAGTCAAGAGAAATACCCCACGATTGGATTCTATTGATTGACTCTGAAATCATAACCACTAAGTTAGTTTGTGTTTAAATTTTTATTATTTACAAGCATACTACTGTGGATGATGCAGGAGACATAACATTATAATGTTTCTTTTACAAATAAGAAAGATATGAGATTCCTACAGATACTGTTATGTTGTGGATGTGAGGTGTCTCCCAAAAGCTCATTTGTGAAACAATGTAAGAAAGTTTAGAGGAACAATGATTGGGTTATAAGAGCCTTAACTCAATCAGTGAATTAATTCCCTAATGAGAATAACTGAGTAGTAACTGAAGATGGGTAGGTATAGTTGGAAGAGGTGGTCATTAAAGTGGGGTCTGCTTTGGGGGTATATATTTTGTACCTAGAGAGTGGAATATCTCTCTCTGCTTTCTGATCATCATGTGAGCTACCTCCTTCTGCCACACTCTTCTGCCATGACATTTTGCCTCCCCTGAAGCCCCAAGGAATGGAGATAGCCTTTTATGGACTGAGACCTCTAAAACCATGAGCACCCCAAATAAACTTTTCCTCCTCTACAATTGTTCTGGTTGGTCCTTTAGTCACAGCAGTGAAAAAACTGACTAAAACAGTTACGGTAAGAATGCATAGTAGATTCAGGACCCAAATGTGTACTAGTCTTTCTTTTATATGTCCCTGCTTTGGAGACCTCAGAATATTTTGACCACTACCTGCAAGAGAGGTATTCCTACAATGTATTGTTCCGTGGAAGAATTTCTGGTTTTATACTCTTTGTTTGGGATTATCATTAATTTTCTTGACTATCATTTGTTTTCAAAAAGCAAAGTAAGCATCTATATTAAATATGTACTTTTAATGAAAAGGATAATTCATGGAAAAGTGGTAGAGTAGCTTAACCTCCCATGAGTTGTATGAACACAGAAGTTAGGGTTGTGACAGTTTTTCTAATATTCATGTTAGAGATATTAAAGACACTAGGGAAAGAAGGAATTTCCCTCAACCTTATAAAGACTATATCTGACTATGTGTATCTTAAATTGAACATAAGAGTGAATGGGCAGAACCAGAAAGCATTTCTTCTAAAATCAGGAGCAAGACAAGGATGTTAACTCTATCACTTCTATTCAATAGAGTCCTCAAACATTTAGCCAGAACAATTAGGCAAGAGACATATATAAAAAGAATAAAATGGAAAAGGAGGAAGTTCAATTATAACTGTTTGCAGATGATACGCTTCCATACATAGGAGAATAAAACAAACAAAAAAAATGAAAAAGAAAAATCAGAACTACTTGAAGTGAAAAGCATTCAGTAAAGTAGCAGAAAACAAAAATCAACATGCAAAAATCAACAGCTTTTCTATGTATCAATTACAATTCTGCTGAAATAGACATCAGAAAAAATCCAAGTCACACTAGCATCAAAATAAAAAAAAATAAAATAAAAATTCATAATAAAACTAACCAAGAACATGAACGATTTCTGGGATAAAAAGTAAAAAATACTAGTTGATGGGGGCTGGGGTTATGGCTCAGCGGTAGAATGCTCTCCTAGTGCATATGAGGACCTGAGTTTGATCCTCGGCACCACGTATGAATAAATAAATAAATAAATAGAAAGGTATTGTGTCCAACTACAACTAAAAATAAATATTTTAAAAAAAGAAAAGAAAAGAAATGCTAGTTGATGGTAAGACCACCCATGTTCTTGAATAGGCAGAATTCATTTTGTCAAAATGGACATATTACCAAAAGCAATCTACAGACTCAATGAAATTCCCACCAAAATACCAATAGCATTTTTCAAATTAACTAGAAAAACAATCCAAAAACACACATGGAAGGAAAAAGACCTGGAATAGCCAAAGTAATTCAGAGCAGAAAGGGCCGTGTGCCAATGGCAGGACAAAATCTGACCTCTAATCATTGTACTAACCAAAGAGCATGGTGCTGGCATAAACTCACACAGATATCAAGGGATAAAATGGAAGGCACTGAGATGAACATATACAGTCATCTGATCCTTGACAAGGGTGCCAAAAACATATTGGAGAAATGATAGCCTTTTTAATGAATGGTGCTGGGTAAACCCGATATCTATATATAGAAGAAAGAAACTAGATACCTACCTCTCATCCTACACAAAAGTCAACTCAGAGAGGGCCAAAGACCTGGGTATTAAACCAGAGATGGTAGCTGATAGAAGAAAACAGGTCTTTACTTTAACACACAGATATAGGTATTAGTTCCTCAATAAGACTCCTAGAAAAAATAATATAAAACCAAGGATTATTATATTGGATGACATAAAATTAAAAAACATTTTGGCAAGCAAAGAGAACAAAAGTATGAAAGAATAGCTTACAGAATGACAGAAAACATTTGCTAAATACTCTTCTGACAGAAAATTAATATTCAGAATATTTAAAGAACACAACAAACTTAGTACCAAAACCCCAAACAAATCCAATCAATAAATGGGCATATGAACTAAACAGACATTTCTGAAAAGAAGAAATGTGAATGTGAGTGGTCAACAAATATACTAAAAAATTCAACATTCTTAGCAATCAGGGAAATGTAAATCTGATTGCTGTGAGATTTCATCTCACCCCACTTAGAATGGAAACCACCAAGAATACAAATAATAAAAAATACTGACAAGAATGTGGGAGAAAGAAACACTTATACATTCTGGGTGAGGCTGGAAATTAGTACAACTACTATAGAGATCACTATGGAGATACTAAATAGACTGGGAATGGAATGACCATATGACCAAGCTATTCCACTCCTTGGCATTGATCCCAAAGAACTGAAAGTGGCATGCTATAGGGATCCATGAATCCCAATGTCTATAGCTGAACAATTCAAAATAGACCAAGTACAGAACCTGACTAGGTGCCCATCAAGAGATGGATGGATAAACAAAATATGGTATATACACACAATGGAGTTCAACTTAGTCCTAAAGAAGAATAAAATTATGTTATTTTCTGGTGAATGGATGTGACTAGAGAACATTAAACTAAGTGAAATAAGCCAGAATTAGAAATTGAAGGGTTGAATCATTTCTCTCCTATGTGGAAGCTAGAAGGAAAAAGAGAATTTTAAAAATAGGAAAGAGAAAATAGAAGGGGAATCCATAGAGTAGAATAAGGGGTCCAGGTGATGAAAGAAGGATGTGAAATGGAAGAACAGAGGAAAAATTGACAAAATTATGCTATATGCATGTGTAATTAGATTACCATGAAGTCCACTTTATGTAAATTACAAAGCACCAATTGAAAATAATATATACATAAACAAACAGAAGAAAGTCCAGAAAATTAGAGGAAGGGAAACAGGGTGAGGCTAAGGGAGGAGGGGAAAATGAAATAAAAGAAAACTTACGGGGGTGTAAATGATTTTATGTCCATATATGAAATCACAATTAACCTCACTACTATGTGTAACTATAGTACACTAGTAAAAATGAAAAGGAGAGAGGACATATATTCAAAATCTCCCTATGGAAAGAATAGAGAGAAAGGGAGAAAAATCATAAAATATGAATGGATGAAAATTTGCCAAATTGACGTTCTCATATCGAAGAATCACTCCAATGTTGGGGACAATATATTAAAGCTCTGTGCAGGGAAAATAGAAAAACAAGTAAAAGAACAAAACACTTTTTTACAATGTAAGTATAATAAGCCTGAAATCTTTCCTTCAGAAAAGTCAACAGTGGATTTATATCTTAAAAGGATGAAAGAAAATAAATATCAATCCAGATTTTCATACTCAGATAAATTGCCTGTCAGGTTTGGTTGCAAAATCAAGACATTCTTAGATATGTACAAATTTTGAAAGGTGGCTTACTACCCAGAGGTGTGGCTGTACAGTGAAAATGTTCCAATGGGGCTCAGTGTTACACCAGTGCAATATTGTATAAAATGAATTTTTATATTTTACTGTTGAGAGCCACAGTTTAGTCGGAATGACGCCTGGCACTTTGCTAGAGGGAATGGTTGAAAGGTGACCCTGCTCCAGGAATAAGGCGGCTCCGGGATTAGGGCGGATCCTGCTGCCTTGGGCACCCGCTACTTTGGAGTTCCCGGTGGAGGGAGTGTGTTCCCGGGAAGTGTGTAGAGTGCCGGTGAGAGTTCGGGAATAAAGAGTTGCTGTTTGAACCTACAAGGTTTTGTGGCGGCTCGGTTATTTTGTGCCCAGCCAGACTGCGGCATTTAACAACCTGAAAGACAAGAAATTTGGTGCTTTCCCCTTACTTCTATCTGTCATGTACCACTGAGTGCAGACCACAGAGAAATTACATGTCCCACACATGAGTAGAACAGGAAGTAAATCCATTTTCCTTTTTCTTTTTTATAAGTACTGGCCAGCATCTTCCTACACATTGACTTAAGTATTTGAGTTGACTTATTAGTATTAAAGCATATTCTGATCTCCATCTCCCTGACATCCCTGTCATGTTTGTCAGTTGACTGTAAACAGGGAAAAATCCCAAGAATTTTATTAATTAGTCCCCTACAATTTGGTAGCCTGTGGATTAGTCCTAATAAGTAATATAATAAAAAATGAAATGATAAAAATGACAGAAAACAAAATAAACATTTACAATGTTTTACAAGCATCAATAACACATTAAATGTTAAGGTATTAAACACAGAGCACATTGTGTAATGACAACGTACTGAAATTAAGGGAGAATACTAATAGATAGTGCAAATGTATCTATGTGTAACCCAGCATAAAAAACTGTACCCCTGCTTGCAGGTTAATTGCTTCTTCAAGAGATAAGTGTGATGAAGAGAAAAGATTGCCCTCAGAGGGACTCTGTTCCCCTAGAGAAGACGTGTTTGTAAAATTTTCTCCTGGTTGTATTCATTAGGCTCTGAAATCATGTCATAGTCCCACATGACATTATTTTAAAGAGAGAAAACTCTAATCAGAGCCCTTTTGGCCATCATTTATCCAAGTGAATGCTGAAACTTCAAGTACACACACTAGCCTTTCCGTAACTGGAGTGTTTTCTGCAACTGTAGGCAGGAGAAAATGCCAAAATAAAAATTATGTTGTTTCATGCTGAAAAGATAGCACTTTTACTAAAATGTACTCAAGTGTGAATGGACACACTCACTTGCTCTTCACAGAAGCAATTTTGTGAAGTTACGGCAGAGATAATTTCATCATTTTATTCCTTGAATGAGGAAGCTATGTTTGGCAGCAGGTAAATAACCTCCAAGTGCACAGGAAAGTCCAGACTGCATGACAGTTCTATACCCAGGCTTCCTAGATCCATTGTAATGATTCTACATCTCTTCATGCCTCAAAGAACTGTAAACTCTTGGACAAATATGTAAAAAAGAGAATATTTTCCAATATCATTTATATGCCCTTCTCAGGATAAATTTCTGATTTCAGACCCACAATTCAGGATTTCTTTTCCCTTTTTTCCAAGAGCAAGGTAAGTGTCTATAATCATATGCACTTTCAGCAAAATATGTAATTAACATAGAAGCGATGCATCCGCTACATCTTCTGAGAGTTTTTGAGCTCAGATTTGTTTGTTTCAACACCTTTTAGAGACACTAACATAGGAGGGGCTGGGGAATGTATCTCAATGGTAAAGTACTTGCCTACCAAGGGCAAAGCCCAGAGCACAATCCCCAGGATTATCAGTATTACACACACACACACACACACACACACACACACACACACTTAGATATCTGGGGTTGGGGTTTAGAGTTCTTGCCTAGTATGCATTGCAAATATATATATGGAGATGACGTTATATGATTAATGCAAAAAATTTAACCAATAGAAAGGGTACAGTGATATTTATAAAATGATATACCATGTTGATTTCCTTAAGAGGAGAGCAAAGTCCTAGAATAGATGATGCTCTGATTGAGTAGGAGGTGAACAATCCTGTTTCTGCATGTCAGGTTGTCACTGAATGGTCAGCTCACCTGCTCTAGGTGCAACAGTACTTCTGTTGTTCTGGATGAATTAAGAGCCTCCCTAGATCACTTCTCCATTTTCACTATCAGTTCCCCACAATCTTGCTGTTGCATTATTACTCATCTAGAAAATCTGGCATTGCAGAAATTAAAGGCACAGACTTATAAGATATAAGATGTGGATTTTAATGTGGAATTAATCTCTAAATAGGTATAGAGTTTGAGGAAAGCATATGATCCTGCTAATCTCCATTTTCTTAACAGTAAGTGAGGCTAGATGTATGAGCATGTTTATGTGTAAATACTGTCTTTTCCCCGATTCTATGATAACCATCTATCTATCTTCCAAGAGACACAACTGACTCAAAATCATTAAGTTAAAGCTGTTGGTAACTTCAAGAAATTTGATTTAGGAAAAAAATGTATTTCTTATGCTTGATCTTGACAAATTAATACTTTTTTCTGTTCCTCTGGGTTTTTTTTTTTCATATTCACAATAGTAAGTTGACTTCTAATCTGTGAAGACATCTCAGCCTCAGCAATGTCTAACTCTGGAGATAATTTACCTATTATACATTGCATTCAAGCCCAGTGTGTCAGCTTAATAATAGCCTCCCAAAATATCTGCATTTTTATTTCTGAAACTTATAGTCATACTGCCTTACATAGTAAAAAGGATTCTTAATTGTGATTAAACTGGAGATTTGACAAGGTAAGATTTTCCTGGTTCATCCACATGGGCCAATGACAATATATTAGTTATCATAGAACATAAAAAAGGCATTAAAAATATAAAAATTGTAGCACACATTGTTAAGTGGGGGGATATGTTGGCTAATAAATAATTTAATACCCTGATATGTCAAGTGAAGTACCTGGATTCTCAAGCAGAATGGTTGATACAGACTCATCTGGGAAAGGATAGAGCATGCTGGAAATTTTGTTTTCGTGAAGATAATGTGAAATTTAAATTAAGTAAAAATAAAATAATTTCAAATTCATTTACAACATTTAGGTTCAAATTATTATTATTTTTTTTAAATTTAAACCTTGGTCTATCTGCTAATGCTTGTGTAGTTGTAAGTTATTTATCTAATCTTTTTGCTACCAAGTGTCTTCATATACAAACAGAAATAATAGCTAATCAATTAAATGGAACTGATGAGAGGATAAGTGAATGCATACATATAAATACTGACATATGATATGGAAGCATAGCTGTTAGACTCAAAAGTTCTTATTTTTGAGATAGGCTTAGGTTATATTTCTGACCTTGTCCAACTCACAAAACCTTTCCTGTGACTCAGTTTACTCATAAACAAAATTAACAAATTGGGAAGACCATCCATGAAACCCTTACTCTTCAAAAGCAAATTATTGTTTTGATAAATGGTTCACTACATTGTATGGTCAGGCCAACACTTTAGATCTAGAGAATACTGAAAAATATCATTATCATCATAAAGTAATGCTTACACTTTTCCATTTCTGCTCAACTGAGTTTTGCTTTTCAAAAACCAAAAATTTTCTCTTTGCTACACAGCACCTGGTGGTTCTAACGTACCACCCATGGAGAATAACACAGAGGTGAGGGAGTTCATCCTGCTGGGACTGACCAGCGCCCCACAACTGCAGCTTCCCCTCTTCATACTGTTCACTCTCATCTACCTCATCACTCTGGTGGGGAACCTGGGAATGATCACGTTGATCCTGCTGGACTCCCGCCTCCACACCCCCATGTACTTTTTCCTCAGTAACCTGTCTCTGGTGGACTTTTGTTCCTCCTCAGCTGTCACTCCCAAGGTCATGGCTGGCTTGCTGATGGAAGACAAGGTCATCTCCTACAATGCTTGTGCTGCTCAGATGTTCTTTTTTGCACTCTTTGCCACTGTAGAAAATTACCTCCTGACCACAATGGCCTATGACCGCTATGCAGCAGTGTGCCAACCCCTGCATTACTCCACCACCGTGACAAACACTGTGTGCACTCGTCTGGCCATAGGCTGCTATGTCATTGGTTTGGTGACTGCTTCTGTGCAAACTGGAGACACGTTCTGCCTCTCTTTCTGTGTGACCAATGTGGTCCATCACTTCTTCTGTGATATTCCCGCTGTCATGACTCTGACTTGCTCTGAAAACCACATTGCCGAACTCATTCTTGTTCTTATGTCAACTTTTAACGTGATTTTTGCATTTCTTGTTATCTTGATTTCCTACCTGTTCATATTCATCACCATTTTGAAGATGCACTCAAGTAAGGGATACCAGAAGGCTTTATCCACCTGTGCTTCTCACCTCATTGCAGTTTCCACATTTTATGGGACCGTTATCATCATGTATTTACAGCCGAGTTCCCGGCACTCCATGGACAGAGACAAGTTTGCATCTGTATTCTACACTATGGTCATCCCCATGCTGAACCCTGTGGTCTACGGCCTGAAGAACAAGGAGGTCAAGAGTGCACTCAAGAATGTGGTTAAGAAGGCAAAATCCTCTCTAGGTTTAGTCCTTTAATGATGTACAACCCATGGAATGTGGTTTCATTCCTCTTAAACAACTGCATCAGTAATCCAAATGGTAAATACCTTGTGGTATGCAGAAAATAAAACCATCTAATATTATTTCTTTAGTCCAGAACAGTTCTAAGTATTCCACAGATTTGAAAATATGATAAGTGTTTTAATGAAGCTTATTAAAATATATGTTCTTGATGTCATGCTTTATCCAGATACAAATAATGACTTCATCTTAATAAAAATTCAGCCACTACTAGTTTCTTTGGTTTGATACAGCTTATCCACATGACAATTTTTAAATGATGAGTATTTATGTTAAATTTAAAAGGAAGAGGAAATTAAACCATTTTACCTTATCCTTTATGACTTACCAGGAAATTCATAAAGGTAGGAATAATATTGAGTAAACTATCTCTACTTTTGGATAATGTGAATTTTAGTACATAAATCATAAGCAATCTACTAGAAATTATTAGAACTAATAAATAAAGTAAGAAAAGTTTCAAGGTAGGAGATCAGTGTATGACAAGTCATGTTTAATTTTATGAACACTTAATATTCTGAAGGTAAAATTAAGAGAATATCACTTACAAAATAATAAAAAATGATGAAAACACCATAGTGGAAAATGACAAAAGAAATGTAGTGCTTTTTTCAAGTGTTTTTGAATTTTTACTTTTTTTATATTTTGGAAGCAAAATTAAAATTTCTATTTTTCTCATTCTTAGTTGACCTAACAGATAATGGTTTGCTCAAAAACAACAATATCTTCCTTGACCTGCAGTACTTTAACCATAAAATTAAATGACAAAGTGCATCATTATATGAAACAGCTATTAAAAAGTTCACTTGTCCCATGAATACAAATATTTTATTATTTTTATCTTAATTACATGTATTTATGGGATAATTTGAAACATGTATACAGTATGTTTTGATCAAATCATGGTATTTACCATTTGCATTGCCTTAAAATTAAAAACATGATTAATGTACAATAATTGTATACATATAGATACAATGTGATATTTTAATTCATGCAATGTATGTAGATCCAATTGGGGTAATTAACATTTTCATCTCCTTTTCATTACTTTTATATTTGGAGCCTTGAGCCCTATAGTTCTTGGTAAGACAGATAATAGGTTATTGTGAATGACAGTCATGCCAGTGTTCTGTAGAACATTACCACTTATGACTTCTATTGAAAATACAGGGACACTAAAACTTCATAGATTAGACATTCTACTGCTACAATAAACTCAACCTAAAGACAGCACACCTAGCTTCACACACAAATAAATGACACTCAGTCTTCAGCTATACTTTAATAAAATGAATACAAGAGACAAAAAACAAAATTAATTGTTACACTATGTAATTCCCATGTCATTCAAGTTGGAGTGATCATTAATACACTAGAAAATTTATTATACACTTGCTTTTGAATACTTGACCTAAATCCCAGCTTTTTTAAAAAAATTGTTGGTAATGTTAAATGCTGACCCCACCATTCCTAAATGGGTGACAAATAGTATTACAGACATCAAAGTAGACACCAGACTTTTAACATGAAGTTGGACATTTGTTGCCAGCATTAGTGCCACTCCTGGATCCCTCTCCCTCTACAGGGGCTGGAAAGAGATTGGACACTGAAGGATCCCAGAGACCCTGCAGCTGAGATATACTCTCTTCTCAATGAAGCTGCAGTGAATCACACCCCCACACAATCTTACTCCAACTAAAAGAAGGGAGGAGACAAAACCCCAAACCAGAAAGGACCCAAAGAGGAACAACCAGAGAGGGAATTCAGGTCCCACCCCTAGGCATCTACTATGTATTAAAGCCAGAGAGAAGTCCTAGTACAAATAAATTAAGTACATATATAAGGGCAAGTATTAAAAAGAGATAAAGGAATTCACCTCCGTTGATGCACAAGTTCAAGAGCTCTGAAAACATGAGGAACAGGCAACAAATCTCCCTCCCAAATACACAATCCCCAACAAAGGATCCCACTGATAGAGAGGTGAATGAAATCCTGGAGAAAAATTATAAAAATTGATTACTAAAATGTTCGATGAACTAAAAAAAAATCTAAAAAAGGAAGTAAGAGAGTAATTACAGGTGATTAAAGACCACTTTTATAAAGAAGTAGAAATAGTGAAAAGAAACCAAGCTGAACTCCTAGAAATGATACCATCAATGAAATAAAAATCTCTCTTGAAGACATCCCTAACAGATTAGAACACATAGAAAATAGTCCCTTAGCCCTTGGAGACAGAACTTCAGCCTTGAAGACAGGTTATATGATTTTGAGTACACATAGGGCAATAAAGGGAAAAATATAGAACCTGACCAGAATATACAAGAACTCTGGAACCACATCAAAAGACCAAACTTAAGCCTCATTGGTATAGAAGCGAACATGGAGATACAAATTGAAGGCATAGGGAGCAATTTAAAAAACACACACAGGCTGAAGTTAAAAGGATGGAAAAAATATATTTCATGCATATGGACCATGAAATCAAGCAGGATTCACTACTGTCATATCTGACAAAGAAGATTTGAAGTAAAAATTAATAAGTAAAGACTTAAAAGGCCACTACATGTTAGTCAAGGGGAAAATTTAACAAGAATACACAATGATAGTAATTTGTGCCCCAATTGTCAATGTTCCTAATTATGTAAAAAAAAACATACTCCATGACATTAAATCCCACATAGACCCCAACACAATATTGGGAGATTTTATTCTCCCTTATTACTAATAGGTAATCAAAACATAAAATCAATATAGATATTGTCAACCTAAACAACATTAAATCAAATTTATCTAATGGTCATCTATAGAAGGTGAATTTACTTTCTTAACTCTGCATGAAACTTTCTCCAAATTAGATTACATTGTAGGCCACAAAGCAAACCTTAGCAACTATAAAAAGACAATTTAATACCATCTATCCTATCAGATCATAATGAAATGAAACTGGAAGAAAAATAATAGAAACCACATAAAGACAATATGAATGTGTTAAATATCACTGAACAGTCTGCTTAAAATGATTTAAATGGTGTTTATTTTACCATAATCAAAATAAATGCATGCAACACACACATGCACCCACACATTCACTTTGAATTCATTCCAGTCCAACTTCTTCAGGGAATGTGATGACATCTATCACATTCACACTGAGATGCAACTAGCTGTATCAATTTTTTCAAAGAATTTTTTAATAATTTATTTATTTTTATGTGGCACTGAGGATCGAACCCAGGGCCTTGCACATGCTAGGCAACTGCTCTACCGCTGAGCCACAACCCCAGCCTGTATCTATTTTTTTAATTGATTTTATTTTTTTAAATACATGACAGCAGAATGCATCACAATTCTTATTACACATATAGAGCACAATTTTAATATCTCTGTTTGTATATAAAGTATGTCCACACCAATTCATGTCTTCATACATGTACTTTGGATAATGATGTCCATCACATTCCACCATCATTGCTAACCCCCTGCCCCCTTCAGCTGTATTTGTTAAATTCCAGACATTTTCATTACCTACACAATGTACACAGTTATACATTTCAACATATTAGGACGTAACTTCCATGCCCCTGCCCTGCCCTCTGTCCAAGGTGCTCACTAAACTGCTTTTGTATGAATTCACCTATTATGGGCATTTTTTATAAAAAAAAAAAAATCATCAAATAGATAAATTTTTTGTCTGATTAATGTTACTTGTTATGATTTCAAGGCTCACGACTACTGCAGCATGTATTGGAAATTTATTTTTTATGAATGAATAATATTCCATTGTGTGAACATGCCACATTTATTTATCCACTCCTCAGATGACAGGTTTTTGGATTTGCTTATACTTTTCAGCAATTGTGGATAATCCTGCAATGGAGATTGTGTAAAAATCTTTGTGTAGCTGCTTTCAATCACTGAGGACATAATTAGGAGCTTCATGGTTGAGTCATATGGTAATTTGACTTTCTGAGGAACTGCCAAACTCTTTTCCACAGAAGCTACACCACTGTACACTCCCATCAGCAATACACGAGTTTTTTTTTCATCTCTCCACATTTTTAACAACACATGTGCCTCATTTTTAAAATAGGAGAGTCATGCTAGTATTTATAAAGTACATTTCATTGAGGTTTTGATTAGAAACTTCATAGTGACTAATGATGTTGCTTATTGGCAATTTGCGTATATTCTCTTCCTTTCTTTTTGTTTCTTTTTTTGGTCCTATGTGGGCTTTTTGTTTGTTTGTTTGTTTGGGGGGTTTCTTGTTTGTGTTGTTGTTATTGTTTTGGGCCAGGGCCTTAGGCCTGCTAGCCAGGTACTCAGGTTCTCTACCACTGAGCTCCATCCCCAACTTTGCCATTTGTATATATTCTCTAAAGAAATGTTCATTTAAATATTTCGCCCATGTTTTGGTTGGGTTGCAAGTATTTTTGTTGTTTCTTTGTAGACATTAAAACCTTTCAGAGATGAGAGCTACAAATTGCCACAGTCTGGCTGGGCACAAAATAACTGAGCCACCACACACCTTGTAGATTCAAACAGCAACTCTTTATTCTCGAACTGTCACCGGCACGTTCTGGGAAAATCCACACCCTCCACCGGCTCTGCCTACCCAAAACCCTCTGAATCCCTCGAGAACTCGGGAACTCAAGGAGCAGGTGCCTGAGGCAGCAGGATACGCCCTATTCCCAGCAGGATCCACCCTAAACCCAGATCCACCCTAAACCCGGATCTGCCCTAATCCCTGAGCAAGGTCACCTTTCAAGCAATGTCACTGCAAATGACCTGGGTCCAAGGCAAGCCCATTTCCACAATGGAGAGTCCTCCCTCTAAGCAACATTGGGTAGGCTGACAAGGAAATTGCCATGTGTCATTTCTACTTGGCTATGGCTCTCAGCAACAAATAGTTTCCCTTATTTTGTAGGCTGTCTTTGCTATGCTTGATACCCATTGATGAACAGAAGTTTTAAGTTTGGATGAAGTCCAAGTCATCATATTTTATCTTTTGGTTCTTATTATTTTTTAAAATGTTTTTATGAGTGCATTATAGTTATATGTAACAGTGAGACTGATTGTGACATAATCATAGTTGCATATAACACAGCTCGTTCCATATATCAGAGAAAACATTTGGCATTTGTTTTTTGGGGATTGGCTAACTTCACTTAGCATTATCTTCTCTAACTCCATCCATTTACCTGCAAATGCCATGATTTTATTCTCTTTTATTGCTGAGTAATATTACATTGTGTATATATATCTCACATTTTTTTTTATCCATTCATCTATTGAAGGGCATCTAGGTTGGTTCCACAGTTTAGCTATTGTGAATTGTGCTGCTATAAACATTGATGTGGCTGTGATCCTTTAGTATGCTGTTTTTTAATTCCTTTAAGTATAGACCAAGGAGAGGGATATCTGTGTCAAATGGTGGTTCCATTCCTAATTTTCCAAGAAATCTCCATACTGCTTTCCATATTGGCTGCACCAATTTGCAGTTCCACCTGTAACTCCCCCCTCCCATCCTTGCCTACACGTATTGTTGTTTGTCTTCATAATAGCTGCCATTCTGACTGCAGTGAGATGAAATCTTAGAGTGGTTTTCGTTTGTATTTCTCTAATTACTAGCGATGATAAACATTTTTTCATGTGTTTGTTGATTGATTGTACATCATCTTCTAAGAAGTGTCTCTTTAGGTTCTTGGCCCATTTATTGATTGGGTTATTTATTTTTGTGGTGTTTAGCTTTTTGAGTTCTTTATATATCCTAGTGATTAGTGCTCTATCTAATGTATGAGGAGTAAAGATTTGCTCCCAAGATGTAGGCTCTCTATTTACCCCACAGATTGTTTCTTTTGCTGAGAAGAAACTTTTTAGTTTGAGTCCATCTCATTTATTGATTCTTGATTTTAATTCTTGTGCCACAGGAGTCTTATTAAGAAAGTTGGGGCCTAATCCCACAAGATGGTGATTAGGGCCTACATTTTCTTCTATTAGATGTGGGGTCTCTGGTTTTATTCCTAAGTCCTTGATCCATTTTGAGTTCAGTTTTGTGCATGGTGAGAGTTAGGGGTTTAATTTCATTTTGTTGCCTATGGATTTCCAGTTTTCCCAGCACTATTTGTTGAAGAGGCTATCTTTTCTCCAATCCATGTTT
The DNA here is from genome assembly GCF_047511675.1 of Marmota flaviventris. Taxonomy (NCBI): domain Eukaryota; kingdom Metazoa; phylum Chordata; class Mammalia; order Rodentia; family Sciuridae; genus Marmota; species Marmota flaviventris. Next base: position 14,044,992 of record NC_092506.1, on the reverse strand, counting down.
TTGGCACCTTCGTCTAATATAAGATAACTGTAATTTTGTGGATTAGTCTCTGTGTCCTCTATCCTGTACCATTGGTCTAATAGTTTGTTTTGGTACCAATACCATGCTGTTTTTGTTACTATTGCTCTGTAATATAGTTTAAGGTCTAGTATAGTGATGCCACCTGTTTCACTCTTCCTGCTAAAAATTGCTTTAACTCTTCTTGATCTCTTAGTCTTCCAGATGAATTTCATGGCTGCTTTTTCTATTCCTATAATTCATAGTGGGGTAGGGAGGGGGAGCATGGGATGAATAGACAAACTCTAGATAGAGCAGAGGGGTGGGAGGGGAAGTGAGGGGGCATGGGGTTAGAAATGATGGTGGAATATGATGAAAATTATTATCCAAAGTACATGTATGAAGACACAAATTGATGTGAATATATTTTATATACGACCAGAGATATGAAAAATTGTGCTCTATATGTGTAATAAGGATTGAAATGCATTCCACTGTCATATATAAATACAAAATTAATTTTAAAAAGATTACAAGCATAATAATAATAAAAAACAGCTTGCTTCTTTCACTTCCTTGTTCTTCATTCCCCCAGTCAGCTTACTCTATTCTATTGGTATTCCTTCTATTTATTTTTTTAAAGTGTTTAATTATACTTGTATATAAAATCAGAATGCATTGTCATATATTCATACATGAACACAGAAAAATATGGTCAACTTCATTCCCCAGTTTGTCCTCTTTCCTCCACTCCTTCATCACCCTTGCTTGTATTCTCTATGATTTTGCAATTTTAGGAATGTAATTTCCTGTCTTAAACACTTGATACGTTATCAGCATTACTCCATCATATGAGGTAAAGTGCTAGCCTCCAGCCAGTAAAAAATGGATTTCTACACATTTAGGGACCTCTTAAAATTTTCTGTTGGAAACAGTCAGACACCTCCCCTCCCTTAAAACTGAAGCTGTAATAAAGTAAATAAGAATATTCAGGGGGCTGGTGCTGGGGCTCAGCAGTGGAGCGCTTGCCTAGTATGTGCGAGGCACTGGGTTCAATCCTCAGCACCACATAAAAATAAGTAAAAAAAAATAAATAAAGGCATAAAAAATCACAACAATCTTAAAAAACAAAACAAAACAACTCCAGCAACACTGCTGAGGTTCCATCTCTGACACTCGGTACCACCACATCTCCCATAGCAGAGGTAATTGTGATACACTGTTGGGGTTGGTTCTTATCATTTTAGTTTGTATCCTAGAATCCATTGCTAAATCCGAAGTCATGAATTTTATCCATAATTTCTTCTAGCAGTTTTATGGTTTTAACTTATTTTTTTCTTTCTTCAGTCCCTGATATATTTTGAGTTGATCAGGTATTTCCACTTGTCCTAATGCTATTTGCAGATGAGAATGTTTTTCTCCATTGAGTAAACTTGTCACCCTTGTCAAAATCCAATTGACCTTGAACACATGCTTTCCTGGACTCTTAATTCCATTCCATGGGTTCACTTAAGCCAATCCACATTGCAATGACCATGGTGGTTGAGGAATACATTTTGAATTTTTTTTTTTTTTTTTTCGAGAGAGAGAGAGAGAGAGAGAGAGAGAGAGAGAGAGAGAGAGAGAGAATTTGTTTTTTAATATTTATTTTTTAGTTTTCGGTGGACACAACATCTTTATCTTATTTGTATGTGGTGCTGAGGATCGAACCCAGCGCCTCTCGCATGCCACGCGAGTGTGCTACCGCTTGAGCCACATCCCCAGCCCCTACATTTTGAATTTGTAATAGTTGAGTGCACCTATTTTGTTTTTCTGCAAGTTTACTTTAGTTGTGGAACATTCATTGAAATTCAATATAGCTTTTTGTATTGGCTTTTACATTTCTGAAAACAAGCCATTAGGATCTTGGTAGGGATTTCCTTAAATCTATAGATACCTTTGGAAAGTGTTGCTATATGAAAAACTAACTCTTAAAGCCCATGAAAATTTAAAGTGTAGGGGTTTTGGATTTTAGCAATTTTTCTTTTGTATGTTCAAGATACATGTGTATAATACATGTTGGGCAAAATCCATTTCTGAATATTTGATTGACTTAGATGCTGCTATAAATGGTTTTTATTTTCTTGTAAATTTTTTTATTGCCTGTATGTAGAAGTGCAAATGAATTTGGTTGATGATCTTCAATCCTGTGACATTACTGATTAAGTTTATTAGGGAATACTTTTTACATATACACTTAAATATTTGTGTTATAGAATTTCATGTCACCAGAGAATAGACATAGTTTCCTTCTTTCCAATTTGGTATCTTTTATTTCCCTGCCCCTTGGCCTGCCTTCAACTTCTGGTACAATTTTGAACATGAGTGATGAGAGCAGCAATCCTTGTATCTGATGTTTGGGGAAGTCTTCGGCCTTTTCCTTTGGATTATGATCTTAGCTGTGGTTTGTCCATGTTCTCTTTAGTTTGTGAATGTTCTCTTCAGTTCCTAGCATTCTGAGTATTCTTTTCAAGAAAGAATTAAAACTTAAGTGGGTGCTTATTCCAGATTACAGAAATGATCTTGTTGTTCTCTTCACTATAATAATATGGTTAATTACAAGGCTTTCTTTTTCTTTACCTAAGCACCTTTACATTCTTGGAGTAAATACAACACAGTCATGATTTATAGTTATGTTAATTTATGGATTTTTCCTGTGACTGTTTTTAACATCACTATATTAAAAAGGGGTATTGGTCTATAGTTTTATTTATTAATTTTTTTGGTCTAGCTTTGCTGTGATGTTACGCTGACCTCACAGGACGAGTGAGGCAGTGTTTCCTACTCAATGAAATGAAACCTATCTTTGAAACAAAACAAAATAAAACAAAAAACCCTTAAGGAAAAGAAAAGTAAGAAGTCCTTTATTTTTAACCTCCAAAACTGAAAACAGCATTAATGTCCCTCAACTAGGGAATGTAAATAAAACTCAATATGCGTAATGAAAATTACTGATGTACATAACAGTATGAATAGTTCTTGGTTGCATTACACTAATTGAATGAAATATAGGTAATATATTCTAGGGGTCTAGGTTAGGACATTCTTGAAAAGGCAAAACCAAAAGGAAAAAATTGATGGTGTTTTCCAGGGCAGTAAGTGGGTGATATAATTGACCATCATGGTTAAGAAAATTGATTATGGTTGATTGTGATAGTAGTTATACTATACATTTGGAAAATAATTAAAGCTCTATATTAACAATTGTGCATACTGGTCTTTCATTTATATACTAAAGATTGAAAACGAAATATAATAATACAATTATACTTGTGCACACAACTATCTAGCTGAGTCTCACAGATAGTTTAATTGCTTCTTTCCTTAAAAAGTGAGATGAAGCACTGAAGGTTCCCTTGTGGGAGGACATCCCAGGAGAGCTCTGTGTATACATCATTCCCTGCTGATGTACATGCATTTGTCTCTGAAGTCTGACATAATTCCCGGTGTTTATTTTAGAGGGAGAGGATGGCATGCACTGTCATTATTAATTCATATGGATATTATTATCTGTTAGCGTAGGAAGGTTTTCTTCCAACTTCAAGCCTTGCTGTGAGTGCACAACTGTAGTCAAGAGAAATACCCCAAGATTGAATTCTATTGATTTGACTCTGAAATCATAACCACTAAGCTAGCTGTGTTTAAATTTTATTATTTGCAAAAATACTACTGTAGATGATGTAGGAGATGTAACATTGTAATGTTTCTTTTGCAAATCAGGAGGAGATGAGTCCTCCATAGACACAGTAAGAATACATTGTAGATTCAGGACCCAAATGCTTACTGGTCTTTTCTCCACATAGGACCTTAAAATATTTTGTTCACTCCCCACAAGAGAGCTGCTCCCACCATGTGTTATTCAATGGAAGAATTTCTGGTTTCAGATTCTCTGTTCAGGACTGACTATCATTTGGGTTTGAAGAGCAAGGTAAGCTTCTATAATCAATGTGAAAGTTACTGAAAACTGCTGTTCATGAAAGGTGGTAGGACAGCTGGACCTTCCATGAGTTACGTGAGCACAGAAGTTGGGGTTGTGACCGTTTTTCTAAAACACTGAAGTGAGGCTGGAGTATAAATATCAAAAGGTCATCAGGACAAAATTTAGTGATATTTATCAAAGATCATCTTTCTGCTTTCTAAAAATATGTTTTAAAGGTTAGATCAAACTCTGAATGAATAAATGGTAATTTCAATTTGTTCACAACCTGGTGGTTTCTCACTAGAGATTAAAAGGCACAAGCAGAGAGTGCAGTGGCCCTTCTTTAAACAGGAAGGGACCTAATGAATTAGCAAGATCTGAACTTCATCTTAACATTCTGCCCATAATCCCATTCTTATTACTAGTGGCAGGTCTACAAATACTGATGGGGATGTAGCTAAAGTTATGAGCTTTTAACTAAGATTCAACTCAGTTTGAGTATTGATTCTTGAATCTTTTTCAATCTACTTTTGGAATTTTAGAATATCATTTAACTTCTTAAGTTATCATTTGTCTTAATAGTAAGAAAAAATAAGAAATCCTACATATACAGAGGCACAAATGCACACACAATCACACAGGTACTTATATCTAAATCTCCTGTCGCACACTGGAGAACACTCTGTGTTAAAAATATATGGATGTTAACATCAGCAATCATAAAGCCTGCCTGGGCTGGACTTGTAAAGTTGCCAAGAAAAGGATGAGAATAATAGGGAATCATTGTTAGGAGGAAATGAGTGTTTTCAAATGTCTCAATTTAAAATTAAAAGATTTGAAATACATGGTCAATGTACTTCACCAAATAAAAAATTTAAAGTTGGAGGTTTCAACCAAAACAGATCTGCAGGCTAAAGTAACCCTGAAAATATGAATATCTGACCACTAATATCTGTGATTCAACTATAGATTTATAGTAAAGAGAAAATGAACACTCTTTCAACTCAAGAGAAAATATATGGACTTCAAAGAAATTAAACAGAAGAGGGGCTCAATGGAATGCCTTCAATTTTATGGGCAGTTCAAGGACAGGGTGTGAACAGAAGGCACATAAAATATCAGTGGACTTGGGGGACTAGTGAGAAAAAGAAACGTAAGGAAGAGGCTTTTAGATGACTGACCTGACCCAAGTTTGAAGCCCCCCCCTGTTAATACCCACCTTTCTCAAACCACAGTGACACCCTAAGTCCATCCTTTTAATAATAGTATAGATAGCACTTTTCAGGTTGTTTTAAACACTCTGCATTCACTTGTTTTTCATGTATTATCTCAATTATCACAATGATGACTTGAGGGAGGGTCCATACCATTTTCATTTTGCAAGTAAGAAAATCTGGTACAGGGAAGTTAAGTTATATCAGTGATTCTTAGCTTGTAGATGTAGGGTTGATGTGCACCTCTGCCCAGAGACCAGCCCTGCACTGATGCTGTGCCCTCTCCTACCAGAACTGTCTCCATGGTCCCCGTTATCTCACCGCCTCCACCATGCATATATCTCAGGAGACTGCTGCAAAATCCCAAACACTGAGCTTGGACCAATGGAGACAATGAGTAATTGTAAATTGCAACTCACTTCTAGTTTAATTTAGGCCATCGGTCATGGTAACCATTATGTATGAGACCAAAGTTTTCCAATTAATACTTCTAGAAACACACATACATTACTCAGCCTCTGGTGTCACACAATCTAAATTAAATTAACAACTGTCCAACTTCAAAAACTTGTTGAGGAATCAGGGACTATAGATATAATGTCCAGAATCCAGACAAATTCCTGACACATGAGCTATTCAGAAGGAATTTGTGACTTCACCAAGACAAGAAAACATGAACTGATTGAATTATTAATTCCAACACTGTCAAGTATAACCTACTAAATTTTCAAAAAGCTTTCACAGATATCAAATTCATAAATCATGATCATGATCCATGTAGACTCCTCATTCAACATTCTGGAGATGTAGAGATAAGTAATACACTCAGTTATATTGTTAGGCTCATTTTAAGTTATGAGAAATTTGAAGTACATAGTGTGGCTACAGTAATAAAATAATGCACATGGTACATAAACATTCTGATCTCACTGCAGTCTCTACTATGTTCAGTGCCCCATTTTTATTCCTCTCTGCTACAGGGCATCTCCTGATTTCCCCAGCGACATTGATGGAGAACAGGACAGAAGTGACAGAGTTCATCCTCCTAGGACTCACCAGTGCCCCAGAACTACAGGTGGCCCTCTTTATCATGATCACCCTCATCTACCTCATCAATGTGGTTGGGAACCTGGGGATGATCATACTGATCCTCTTGGATTCTCGTCTCCACACTCCCATGTACTTTTTCCTGGGTAACCTGTCTTTGGCAGATTTCTGTTACTCCTCAGCGGTTACTCCCACAGTCATGGCTGGGCTCCTTCTAGGAAACTGCAAAATTTCCTACAATGCCTGTGCTGCTCAGGCCTTCTTGTTTGGAGGATTTGCCAGTGTGGAAAATTTATTCTTGGCCGCGATGGCCTATGACCGCTATGCTGCAGTGTGTAAGCCCTTGCACTACACCACCACCATGACAACACGTGTGTGTGCGTGTCTGGCTGCAGGCTGCTACCTGGGAGGTTTCCTGAATGTCTCCATCCATGTTGGGGAATCGTTCAGTCTCTCCTTCTGTCAGTCCAATGTGGTGCATCACTTTTTCTGTGATGTTCCAGCAGTCATGGCTCTGTCTTGCTCTGATAGACACGTCAATGAGCTGGTTCTTGTTTATGTGGCCAGCTTCAATGTCCTGTTTGCCCTTCTAGTCGTCTTGGTATCCTACTTATTCATATTCATCACCATCCTGAAGATGCGCTCAGTTGCAGGATATCAGAAAGCTTTGTCCACCTGTGCCTCCACTTCACTGCAGTCTCCATTTTCTATGGGACAATTATCTTCATGTACTTACAGCCCAGCTCCAGTCATTCCATGGATACAGACAAATTTGCCTCTGTCTTTTATACGATGGTCATCCCCATGCTGAATCCAGTGGTCTATAGCCTCAGGAACAAGGAGGTCAAGAGTGCATTCAAAAAAGTTATTGGAAGCACCATTTATTGAAGAGGACGTTCCTTTGGCCATATGATCTTTGCACCTTTGTCAAAAATTGGCTCTGTGTATGCATATGACTTAATTTCAGAGTTCCCAGGTTCTGGCCCATTGGTCTACATGTAATGCCAGGAACATGATAATCTGCTATCACCAAAGTTTTAGTTGTAACTTACATATTTTGAAGTCAGTTATTGTGATAGCTCCAACTTTTTAAACCCCACCACCAAAGCTTAGGATTGTTTTGATTGTTCTGTTTCTTTTGTGGTTCTATCACATTGTTAGTTTTGAAGTCTAATTATTTATGCATATTAATTATGCAAACTTATGTTTTTTACCACGATATTTCAATAAATGCACATGTCGTGCTTTCATCTTACTCCTGCTACTCTTTTATATTCTCCTTACTCACCAGTCCTCTTTCCCTTCCCTAAAAGTCTCTCTACTGCTTTCAGGCTGTCTCCCCCTGCCACCTCCCAGGCTTCCACATTAAAAGAAAACAAGTATTTCTTGTTTTCTCTTTCTGATTTATTTTGCTAACATGATAAACTCTTATTCTATCCATTTTTCTGCAAATGGCATGATTTCATTTTTTGGTGGATAACACTCCTGTTTGTGCATGTATGTGTCTATCATATTTTCTTATTCATCTTTGATGGAGCATATATCCTGATTCCATAACTTGGTAATTATGAAATATACACAGGAAACATGGATACGCAGGTACCTCTTTTGCTTGGTGACTTTCCTTTAGGTATATACTGAGGTGTTGTATAGCTGCATCATATGGTAGATCTATTTTTAATTTTCTGAGAAACAACTCACTCTACAGTTTTTCACAGTTTTTGTACTGTTTTACATTCTCACCAAAAATGTGTGAGAATTTCTTTTTTCTCTAAATTTTTCTAGAATTTGTTGTTGTTGTTAATATTATTTGTTCTAAGATATGCATGACCGTAGAGTGCATTTTGACATATTATACATACATGGAGTATAATATTCTAATTAGGATCCCATTATTGTGGCTCTATGTGATGTCACTTGTGGAATATTCATATATGAACACAGGAAAGTTATGTCTGATTCATCCTACTATCTGTTGTATAACCATTCTGACTAGGGTGACATAGAATCACAATGTAGTTTGAATTTGCATTTGATTGATGGCTAAAACTTTTGAGATTTTTTTCACACATTTATTGACCATTTGTACTTTTTTTGAGAAGTGTGTGTCTAGATCATCTATTCTTTTGTTGTTTGGATTACTCAATTTTTGTTGCTACATTTTTAAAGTGTTTTTTTTAAAGCAGTATTGTTATACATGCATGGAATATAATTTGCTCCATTTCAGTCTTTAGTACTTCCTTTTTTCCTCATTTTTCTATCGCAATTCCCCCTTCCTTTTCTCACCTCTTCTGGTCTTCCTTCTATTATTTTTTCAAATTAGTACCTTTTAGACATACAAAAGTTGAAAGTCTTATTTTGGTGCAGTTCCTGCATATGAGATAAAAATTTTAACACTTAACTTTCTTTCTTTTTTTTTCAGACAATCTTAGTTGCTTTTTTATTGATATACATTTACAAAAATGATCTTAAATAAATGTATTACCTACATTTATGTGAGTTATAAAGCTATAAATCTAACAAAAAATGTTATGTTCATATTTCTTAAATATCAGACCATTTCATTAAAAATGTGATATAATCTCACTTCAGTTGGGAAGAATGCAATATATTGTGGAATCTAGAACTAGTGGAGTCCTGTACTTCTTTCTTATTAGGGGACTGTAGTTACACATAATACTGGGGTTCATTTTGACATAATCATACCAGCATGGAATATAATTTGCTCCAATTAAGTCCCCACTACTTTCTCTTTCTTTTCTCTCTGCCCTGTTCATTTCTTCTACTGGTCTTCTATTTATTTATTGTTTTTAAATTTTTTTTTACAAATATACATAAAGGTGAAATTCACTGTAGTATATACATATATACACATAGGATAGATGTGTCCCTCCTCTTTCTCCCACAGCCCCTTCCTCTCCTCCACTGATTTCTATTTTCATAGGATTCATCCCTCCATTTTTTATCCTTATTTTGTTTTGGCTTCTACATATGAGAAAACATTTGACCCCTGATTTTTTGGGTCTGGCTTATTTCATGTAACATGATATTCAGCAGTTGTGTACATTTATCAACAAATATCATAATTTATTCTTTATGGCTGAGCAAAACTCCAATGTGTATATATGCCACAATTTCCTTATCCACTCCTCTGTTGACTGGTACATGGGTTGATTCCATAACTTGGCTATTGTGAAGTGTGCTTCTATAGACACTGATGTGTCTGAATCACTATACTGTGCTGATTTTAGTTCTGGATATATATCAAAGTGTGGGTTAGCTGGGTCACATGGTGGTTCCATTCCTAGTTTCTTGAGGAATCTTCATAATGCTTCCCAGAGCAGTTGTACTAATTTGTAGTCCCACCAAAAATGTATGAGTGGATGTTTTTTCTCCACATCCTCAACAGCATTTATTGTTATTTGTATTCTTGAATGCCTTTTTAAAGTGGAGTGACATGAAATGCCAAGGTAGCTTTGATTTACACTTCCATGATTGTTAGAGACGTTGAACATTTTTTCATATTTGTTAGGCATTTGTAATTTTGGAAAAAATACCTGTTTGATTCTTCTGTTCACTTATTAATTGGGTTATTTGTTTCTCTGGTGTTAATTGTTGATAATATTCTTGAATTCTTTATGTGTGTGTGATATTAATCCATTGTCATATGAGTAGCTGTCCCATTCTGTAGATTGTCTCTTCACTCTGTGGACTGCTTCCTTTGCTATGCAGAAGCTTTTTTTGTATTTTATTTATTTATTTTTAGTTTTATTGATTTATTTTTTTTAATACATGATAGCAGAATGCATTACAGTTGTTACTACACATATAGAGTACAATTTTTCATATCTTTGTATATAGAGTATGTTCATGCCAATTTATGCCTTTATGCATGTACTTTGGTTTTTTTTGCACTATACAATTCTTATTACACATATATACCACAATTTTTCATATCTCTTTATATATAAAGTATGTTGCCACCCAATTTGAGTCTTCATACATGTACTTTGGATAATGATGTCCGTCACATTCCACTGCCCTTTATGCAGAAGCTCTTTAACTTGGTATAATCTCATTTGTCAGTTCTTGCTTTTATTTCCAGAACTGTTATTCCTGTCCAGGAAATAACGGCCTATGGGTCTTTCCTGTGTGTTTCTTGTCATAATTTCAGAGTTTCGGATCTTACATTAAGGTTTTTGATCTAGTTTGAATTGATTTTTTGTACACGATGAGACCTAGGGATCTAGATTCAAAATTGTGCAAGTGAATATACAATTTTCCCAGCACTAATTTTTGAAGAGGATGTCTTTAATCCAATGTATGTTTTTGTCACCTCAGTTGAGAAACAAATGGCTGTTGATTCATGGGTTTATATCTGTTACTTCTATTCTAGTCCATTAATCTACGCATCTATTTTATGCCAATGTTATGCTATTTTGTTTATATGACTCTATAGTATATTTGAAGTCAGGTATTGAGATGCTTCCAGCATTGCTCTCCATCTGTGTGGGATTGCTGTGGTCATTTGGCATCTCTTGTGCATTGGCACGTTTCGAAGACTGTCATTGGAATTTTGATAGTAATTTCATTGATTTATTGATTCCTGTTGACAATATGATCATATTAGCAATATTAATCCTTCCCATTCATGAACAAAGGGGATCTTTCCATCTTCATTTATTCTTTCATTGTTTTTCATAATTTTCATTGTAGTGGTCTCCCGTATCCTTGGTTAGGTTTATTCCTAGGTAGTATTGCTTTTTTGGAACAATTGTGAATGGGATTGTTTTCCCTTCTCATTTCTCAGTCAATTCACAGTTGGCATAGGGACCAGCTTCAAATATTTATATGTTGATATTAACCTGCGACTTCGCTGAATTTGTTTATTATCTGCAAGAGTCTTTTGGAGGAGTCTTTAGAGTCCTCTAAACACAGAATCATATTATCTGCAAACAGGGATAATTTAACTACTTACTCTACTATTTATATCCCCTCTATTTCTTTTTCAAGCCGCAGGGGCTCTGTCTAAAATTTCGAGTATTATATTGTATAAGATTGGTGAGAGTGGGGACTTTGTCTTGTCCCTGATATTAGAGGAAATGCTTTCAGTTTTTCTCCATTCAACATGATGACGGTTATAGGGTTTTTCATATCATAGCCTTTATTATGTTAAGGTGTGATACTTCTATACTTAGTTTCTTCAGGGTTTTTCAGTATGGATGGAATTGTCAATAATTATGATAAGTACAATAAACAAAGCACAGAAAGACACATATCACTGGATATACTTGTATTCCATTTATATGTGAAACCCCAAACAGTTGATCTCCTAGAAGTTGATAGTAGAGTGTTAACTACTAGAGTGGGGAGGAGGGAGCGAGAAAGAGAGAGGTTAATCAGTGGGCACTAAGTTGCAGTTAGATGACAGCAAGAAATACTGCTGTGCGGAGCAGGTGACCACACAGAACAGTGATGTGCTGTACATCCCAAGAATCTAGAAGAATGGACTTTGAATGTTTATACTATAAAGAAATGACAAAATGTGAGGAGGTGTGTTTAACCTGATTTAAACACTATACAGTGAATATATGTATCACAGCATCATGGCACTCTATTAATATGTACAGTTTTCATGTTTTTATTCATCATTTAAAAGTACATGTAATTTATAAAAAGATAATCATACTATATACTGTCAATTTGTGCAATTAAAAATAATTAATAATAAAGAAATAAAAAGACAGTTATTACAGCTAGTGAAAGATCACCATACAGACGGTAGTGAATATTCGTGTCATATCACACGGCATAAGAAGTACTAACTTCAGCACTTTAGCACATTCAAATATCATCTTGCAAGTACTGAGTAGTGAAAGGCACTAACTGTGTAGAGAATGTAAATTAGACATGAGTGCACATTCCCTTGAATAAGTTTTGTGCTATATAGAGCTCTCTGGTGATTAAAAATTACAAATATTGTTCCCTATGTCAGCATATGGAATGTATGTTATTGTTACAGCTGACAGATATTGTTATGCTCTGTTTTTCATGAATATTTAAAATAATTTCACTTGTTTAATTTATATGGATGAAGTAATTTTACAATGTGATCAGGTATTAAACCTTTAATCTTATAATTTATATTTTTTTAAACAGTTATCTAATTGCCATGTTACTTGTCAGTTAATGAGACCATTTCTAAATACGAATTATGAGATAGTTTCAAATGAATTAATTGAGGAGGAGATTTCCAGAAAAATCATCATTTCAAAAAGTGGGAAGGGAAAGAGGGGCTGGAAATGCAAATAACAATATTGATGCAAAGCAGAAAAATCAATGTACCTCCTGAAATTTTCTAGAACATGGCTTTTCTTATTGCTGATAGCGTATAACCATAAATGATTCAAAGATTCAAAAATATTGATACAATTGAACTCAAAGCTTAATTATTTTATTCATTTAACAGATATTTGTTGAGAATCTACTATGAAACAAACATTCACTTAAGTTTTGAAAATAATGAATATGGAACAAAATAAAACCACTGTACCCATGGGGTTTTAATTGTAGTGGGAGAAATAAACAAGAGAACAAATAAACAGATACAATGTGTGAGGGTTGATAAGGGGTATGAAGATAAACGTAGGGAGAAGGGACAGCTTACATGGTGAACAGAAAGTGACAATTTTATAAAGGTGGTTAGGGAAGGACTCTGTAGTAAGGCAATATTTAAAAAGACCCAAGTGGAATAAGAACATTCTATGTAGTAACTGCAAAAGCCTTGAAGTGGTACATGGTTGGAGTTGTGAAGAAATAGCAAGGTTGGCAGTGAGAATAACATGAGGAAATAGAAGACTGTAGGGATGTCAAAGATATGCAACGCAACTAAAGTATAAATGAATGAGCATCATTACCAAAGTCAAGTCATTTGAAAAGAAAAAAAAAATGTCTAGCATTATTGGTACCCGCTGTATATTTTGAATAGTGTGAAAGTTGATGTTTATATGAATATGTTGAAAATATTTTTATTTTCCTCCAATTTTCTGGTACTCTGGCTATTTTGATTTTGAAAATTAAACTTGAGTAGGTTGGTTATATAAAATGACTCAGACAAGACAGAAAAATCAATTCATTTAATATGTAATATTTTTGAATCTCTAGGTAAAATGTCAATTTTATTCGTACACCCAAACTCCTAGAACGCTTACTCAACTAAATGAATAAATAACATTAGTCAAATTAATTCTCTAATATCTCAATTACTTATTTTTTATCAAATTTATTCACATTCCATTTATGTCTGGTAAATTTTCTCCTCATTTAGATGTGCTCATATGGGTATATTTATGAATTAATAAACGTAAATTTATGTTCACAGCCACAAGTTTGTTCTGGTGGAGTAAGTGAATACTGATCAAGTAAATTAACCAAATATCCTTAATAAGATTTTTTTTGATAAGCCAGAAGCAAAATAACTTGTGACTCCTGTCACCATTGTTGTACAGATATTATATTTCTGGATATATTTCCTTGTTCTACACAATAAACTGACTTTTAAGGAGGTAAGTATTTGACTTCAGGAGCTTGACTTTGATATGCACCTTAATATGTGGTTCAACACATGGAGAAGATCTGAGAAGCATGACATTAAGTTATTATGCATCCTACAATTTTAAAATCAAAATATTAGAAACACTTTTGCCTCTAAAACTATCTTTTTGAATGCGCTCTTGACCTCCTTGTTCCTGAGGCTGTAGACTAGAGGGTTCAGCATGGGGATGACCATAGTATAAAAGACAGAGGCAACTTTGTCTGTATCCATGGAGTGACTGGAGCTGGGCTGTAAGTACATGAAGATAATTGTCCCATAGAAAATGGAGACTGCAGTGAGGTGGGAGGCACAGGTGGACAAAGCTTTCTGGTATCCTGTAGCTGAATGCATCTTTAGGATGGTGATGAATATGAATAGGTAGGACACCAAGATAACTAGAAGAGCAAAAAAGACATTGAAGCTGGCTACATAAACAAGAACAAGCTCATTGACATGTCTATCAGAGCAAGAGAGAGCCATGACTGCTGGAACATCACAGAAAAAGTGATGGACCACATTGGACTTACAGAAGGAGAGACTGAATGTTTCCCCAACATGGATGGAGGCATTCAGGAGACCACAGACATGGCAGCCTATGACCAGACTCGCACACACACTTGTCGTCATGGTGGTGGAATAATGAAGGGGTTTGCACACGGCAGCGAAACGGTCATAGGCCATAGATGCCAAGAGGAAATTTTCCATAGTGGCGAAGGCTGCAAAAAAGAACATCTGAGCAGCACAAGCATTGTAGGAGATGACCTTGTGTCCTAGAAGGAGCCCAGCCACGACTGTGGGAGTGACAGCTGAGGAGTAGCCAAAGTCTACCAGAGACAAATTGCTGAGGAAAAAGTACATGGGAGTGTGGAGACGAGAATCAGTGAGAATCAAAACAATCATCCCAAGGTTTCCAACGACATTAATGAAGTAGATGAGGATGATCATGATAAAGAGGGCGACTTGGAGTTCTGGGGCACTGGTGAGTCCTAGGAGGATGAACTCTGTCACTTCTGTCCTGTTCTCCATGTGTGTTATTTGGGAGTCAGGAGATGCTCTTAAGCAAACAGAACTGGAGGACAAAATAGTGAAGAAGTTTGTGAAATAGATATTGCCCTGAACCTGAACCATGTATATACATCATGTGAATTGTTTTATTAGCATAATAATACACATTTCAAGCTTCACCACATGTAAATGTAAGCTTAACCACAAATTGTAATGCATTGATTATTTATGTAGTTACAAACTTTTGAATTTAAAAATTCAACCCAATTCAAACCCTATTTGTCAAATTTTATATAATTTAAATTAACATTTACTAAATTTTATAAATCTTATGACATGTGGGTAAGCATGTATATAATTTTACATACATAATTATAATATATATAATATAGTATAATGTGTATCATGCTTCACACACACATGTGTACAGATACATATACAATTGTCTGCCAATTCTGTTTTCTTGCTCTAGCTTATACCTTTGAATTGATCACTTGATAGGATTGCTCTAGATTCTTTATATTGAATTCTTGGTTTAGTAATTTAGTTATGTTTACAATGTGTTAATAACAATTAATAACATGCAATCTTCAAATCCAAGCAGAGTGTTTCCCAAGTAAAATTGTCATAATCACATCTATATATATATATATATGTATAATTTTTTTAGCTGAATTTGTAGTTACTCATTGTCTTCATTAGTGTAACTCAGCATTTGGGGTTTCACAGTGCAGTCACTGAGGTATGTGCACAGTTCATGTCGTCAGGCACCTGGGGCAGTGGGAGCCCAGCAGAAGACGTGGCATCTGATAGATGTTTGGGTTCTAGAAAAAGTTACAAATTAGACCTGCCATTTACCATCTATGAGTCAATTTTCCTAATCCAACTCTGCCAAGCTCATCCTTTCAACGTGCAAAATAAAGAAGTGAATGGTATTTAACTCAAAATAGTGTTGTGAGAATTAAATGTGAAAATACACAAAAATAATATCTCAATTCTGGGTGATTATGATTTTGTAAGTGTCAGCTATAATAATATTCAAATACAATGATAGACTTTATATATACAGGCTTAGAAGTAGGTGGTCATATGCCAAGGTTCAGTAGTGTGTGGGCTCTGTAGTCTTGGAGTCTCCCTCTTGATTTGTATTTTCTCTCACAGAGGGTTGCTGAGATTTTTGATGCCTTCTAAGTAACTCTTTCTCTATTGTTCCCCACCCATATGATTGGCTGCCCTAACACTATGACATAGCTGGTTTTTCTGTTGTTGTTCAATTTCTTCCTTGAAATTCATATTTTAGCTGATGCTGAAAGAATATCCATGTCTTATACCAAGTCTTTATCTCTATGGTATATTCACACAGTTGAATCACTGAGATTGAGGGTTGAAAGTTCATAGTTTTGACTTGATGTTAATCTGCAAAGCTTTTTTTGTAGCAAACTGAGTGTTGTAAATTAAAGCACCACATGTACTCCTTAAGTGTACACAATTATATGTTCATTAAAATAAAATTTTAAAGAATACTCAAACTTTAAAGAATGTTCTTTGAATCTCTTTCTATGTAGGATCAATGCTTTAATTCTTTGTATTTAAATATAAAATCTTTGGAAGGTAACCACCCAATGCTAACTAGTATCCCCTACCATCTTCTTCTTAACCTTCAGCAAACTTACTGCATCAACTAAACACTTGAAGGCATTGTGTTTGTCAGTTTTAACACACGTGACCACTTTTTAGCATAAGTTTTGTTCTATGACAAGTGGGGAGGGTCTTTATACAGGAGTGTGTGTGTGTGTGTTATGCATGTGCAAGTACTTTTATTTTACTGGTAAGGCAAATGTATATTTGTGCAATTATGTGATGTGAGGCTATATTATTATACATCTGGAATGAGGAAGATTTAAGATTTTACCCAGTTTGGACCTAATCACCAGTCTGTTGTTTTAGTCACATTAATGTCAATGTGTTAGAAATAATGACAGTTATGGAGAATATATTAAAACGAAAAACAGAACTTACTTAATTTGTCTGGTTTCTTCTGTAGATAAAATAGGGGCCATTTCACTTGTCTATTTTTGGTTTATCTCCAATAATAAATTTACATACACTGAAAATGAAATTACCACCTAATTATCAGAGCATCATTCTATACTAATGTTTATGACTCAAATTTCTTAGTACAGAAAAAATAATATTTCCCAAGTATCACAAATCTCTACCAATGTGACTTTTGACACATATACCCTACATCCACATCAGTTTTAAAGAAAAGCATTCAAAATCCATTTCTGTGTCAGTAAGTCATAGTGAGTATAGGTGTCCTATGATTTTGTTAGAATTACAGTTTTTACTGAGTCTTTATTGAATATAGAAGCTTACCTTCCTCCTTGGAAACATGCAACAATCTTGAACAGGGAGCTTGAAATCTGAAATTCATCCACAGATTAATGCTTCCATTAAGTTAGAGAAGCTCTCTGTCTCAGGTAATGGTTAATGGTCCCAAGCTGCCTAAGGCAGGAAGGAAACAATGGAAGCAATGGTATTAACAGGGATTCAAGTCCTGAGTCTCCCATGCATTTTTTCTAGGTTTTTGGAGGAGTCCTTTACGTCCTCCTCAATTGTAAAATAAATGCACTAAAATGACCTCTTCCACAAAATTCATGTAATTATTCTTTTAAGTAGAAAAGAAGGAGCTGTTTATAAAATAACTTATCATTTCAAGTCATTTAATATAATTTTTATTTTGAGGTATTCCCTTAGTCATGTTGCAGGCTCATAGCGGATCCCCAAATTAGGATAAAGCCTATGTGCATGAGCAACTGTCAACATTCAGATAGATAAATAATGAATGGTCACAGGCAGTAGAATTGAAATCTAGTCCCTCTGAAATGAAGTCACCTGAAGTCATGTTGAATTTCAGAAACTAATATACAGGGACCAAGAGTAAAATATGAACACATGGATGTATCAGAGGATGCCCCTCAAGGGAGCATTTATAACTCCTCTTTCCTCTTTCCTAGGGAAGAAACAATTAAACTGTCTGTGGGGACCAATTTGGATTTTTGAGTATGCACCTGATTTTTGTATTACACGTTTATATAATAAATGTGATATGCATACTTTTTAGCATAGAGTTTGTACTTTTTGTTAAATATATAGTTATGTTACCACTACTCAAATCACCTGAACTAATTTTCCAAGCTTCTTGGTGGCCAACCTCTTCTTTCACCCAGTGTCCTGGAAACCACTCAACAAAATTTCCATCTGATTTTTCTTTTGCAAGAATGTCTTTCACTAGAACACGTGGGTTTTGATTCTGGCATCTTTCACTTAGCAGAAATTCGTTTGGAGGTCCATGAATGTTGTTAACTGTATCTTTAATGGCACTTTTAACTTTTATGAACTTATGTTTCATAAGATCAACTGTGCACATTGTTTTTATCATTTCCTGATGCAGGACCATTTTTGTTGATTCCACCGTTCAGTGATTATGAATGAAGTTGATCTAAACATTGGCTGACCTTTCTTGTGCAAGCATAGGCTTTTATTTCATTAGGGCAAATACCTAGGATTTGGATCTCTTCATCATATGGTAAATATGTTTAATTGAACTATTTCAATTATTAGCATTCAGATAAATGAAGGATGGCCGAAGGGAGGGGAATTGAAATCTAGTCCTTCTGAAATGAAGTCACCTGGAGTCATGTTGAATTCCAGAAGCTAATACATAGGGACTAAGAATGTTTACAGAAAATCCCAAATAGTTTAACTGGACTGTTTCTATCAGTTTTAATTCTCAAGAGCAATTCACTCCAATTTCATCATATCTTTCTTTGCACTTAATTTAGTTTTTATTTTACTTTCGTGATTTTTGTTTCTCAAAGATGGCTCAAGCTTTCCCAGAAAAATCTTTATTTTGTGCCTTTTTATTTTTTATTTGACAGATCATAGCTGAATATCATTTGGGGTATGTAGTGTGATTTTATATTTAGACACTGTGTCTCAAACTTATAACACAAGTTATCCATCATTTAAAATAATTGTTAACTCTTTGTGATGGGTAATATGCAAAATATCTTCTACTAATTATTTTTGTATTTTTTATTTGTTCTAATTAGTAATACAGTAGAATGCACTATGATACATCATACATAAATGGAGTGTAATTTCTCATTCTTCTGCTTGTACACAATGTAGACTCACACCAGTCGTGTACTCATATATGTACATAGGGTAATAATGTCTGATTCATTCTACTGTCTTCTACTGCTATACCCCTTCCCCTCTCTTCACTCCCTTTTCCCTCATCTAAAGTAACCCTCTTCTTCCCTAGTCCCCCACCACTTATTGTGAATCAGCAGCCGCATATCAGAGAAAACATTTGGACTTTGTTTTTGGGGGATTGGCTTATTTCACTTAGCATGCTATTCTCTAGCTCCATCCATTTACCAGCCCTGCCATCATTTCATACTTCTCTCAGGCTGAGTAATATTCCCTTGTGTATATAAATCACATGACACGATTCTGTATTTAGAAGATCGGAAAAATTTCACCAGGAAACTTCTAGAACTAGTAAATGAATTCAGCAAAGTAGCAGGATATAAAATCAACACCCATAAATAAAACGCATTTCTATACATTAGTGAATATCATTCTTCAACTCTACTGGTCTTCCTTCTACATATTTATAGGGTTTTTTAAAAATTAATGCCTTTTAGACATAGTAAAAGGTGAAACTCTCTGTGGTATATTCATATACGTACATAGGATTGTGGGTCAGCGTCATTACACTCTTCCTCCCTGTCTCTTCCCTCCTCCCTTTTCGCATCTCTCAACCCTCCCCTGGATCCCCTTCCTTGGCTCCACTGGAGTTCCTTCTAGTTTCATGGGAGTCCCTTGCCCTTTTCCCCTTATTTTGGTCTAGTTCCTTATATATGGGAGAAAAAAAATGACCCTTGACTTTCCTTCTTTTTTTTTCAGACAATCTTAGTTGTCTTTTATTGATCTACATTTAAAAATGATTTTAAGCAAATCTATTAGTTACATTTATGTGAGTTATAAAGCTATAAGTGTAACAAAAAATCTTACGTTCATGTTTCTTAAATATCAGACCATTTCATTAAAAATGTGATATAATCTCACTTCAGTTCAGAAGAGTGTAATATATTGTGGAATCTAGAACCAGTGGAGTCCTGTACTGCTTCTTCTTAGGGGACTGTAGTTAACACATAATACTGGGGTTCATTTTGACATAATCATACCAGCATGGAATATGATTTGCTCCAATTCAGTCCCCACTATTTTCACTTTCTCTCTTCTCTTCTCTATATAGTAAATAATATAGAACATATATAATAATATATAAATAATATAGACCTATATAATAAAAATTATAGAACACTGGAGTGAGATGGATTCTCAGTGTAGTTTTAATTTGCATTTCTCTAATTGTTGGAGATGTTGGACATTTTTTTATATATTTGTTGATCATTCGTTTTTCTTCTTTTTGAGAATGGTCTGTTCAATTCCTTTGCTTATTTATTGGGTGGGTTATATGTCTTTTTTTTGGTGTGTGTGTGTGTGTGTTAAGCTTTTTGTGTTCTTTGTATATCAACAATTTCTCTGAGGTACAGGTGGCACAGATTGTCTCTGATTGTGTAGACTCTTTCTTCATGCACTTGATTGTATCTTTTGCTGTGAAGAAGATTTTTAGTTTGATGCCATACCATTTATTGATTTTTTATTTTATCTTTTGCTTTAGGAGTCTTATTCAGGAAGTCATTTCCTGTGTCATATGTTGAAGCATTGGGCCTAGCTGTATTTCTGGTCTAATTCCTAGTCTAATTCACTAATGCCTAAGTGATCCCACCATTATGCCCAATCACAATAATGGTATTCTAATTAATATAAGATATTTCCCATGCTTATATAATTTTATCAAAGTGGATTCTTGCCATACATAACTAAGAAGAACTAATAAAACAAAAATATAGAACTTTAGGGAATAGAAATTGAAGACTACCTTGGAGGATGGAAAGACTGAAAGACTTCTCATGTTCTTGGATAGACATAATTAATTTTTTTCTACTTAGAGTTGATTTTTGTGCAGGGTGAAGGATAAGGGCTAACTTTAATTTGATTACATATGAATTTTCATTGGTTGAGGAGGCTATCTTTTACCATTGGTTGAGGAGGCTATCTTTTATTCAGAGTTTGTTTTTGGCACCTTTGTCTAGTATGAGGTAACTGTATTGGTGTGGATTTGTCTCTGTGTCTTCTATTCTGACTTGTTGGTATTCTTGTCAATTTTGGTGCCAATACCGTGCTGTTTTTGTTACTGTACCTCTGTAGTGCAATATAAAGTTTGGGATTGTGATACCTCCTGCTTTATATTTCTCACTAAGAATTGCTTTGACTATTCAGGGGCTCTTATTTTCCAAATGAATTTCATGATTGCTTTTTCTATTTCTATGAAGCATGTCATTGCAAGTTTGATGGAAGTTGAGCATTGAATCAGCAACCCCTCTGGAAAGCAGCATGGATATTCCTCAAAAAAACTAGGAATGGATCCACCATTTGACCTGGTTATCCCATTCCTTGGCATATATCCAAAAGATTTAAAATCAGTGTAGTACAGTGACAAGCTTGTTTATATCAATGTTTATAGCAGCACAGTTCACAATAACTAAACTATGAAATCAACCTAGATGCCCAGCAACACACGAATGGAAAAAGATATTGTGGTATTTATACAGAATGGAATATTACTTCTCCATAAAGGAGAATGACTTTATGACATTTCCAGTAAATGGATGAAACTGGAGACTATTGTGCAAGTAAAATTAGCCAATCCCCCAAAACCAAAGGTCAAATACTTTACTGATATGTGGAAGCTGAACCATAGTAAAGGCAGGGAGGGTAAGAGAAGAAGTTCAGTAGAAAAAAAATGAAAGGAAAGGAGTGGTATAAGAGTACCAAAGATAGTAAAATAAATCTAACATTGTTTTCCTACGTACACATATGAAAATACCTAAGTGAATCCCACTATCATGCCCAATCACAATAATGGAATCCTAGTTAGTATAAATATTTCCCAAGCTTGTATAATTTTATCAAAGTGGATTCTACTGTCATACATAACAAGAAGAACTAATAAAACAAAAAAAATAGAACTTTGGGGTATAGAAATTGAAGACATCCTTGGAGGATGGAAAAAGACTTCTCATATTCTTGGATAGACAGAATTAAATTGTTTAAATGGTATAACTTAAAAGTGATATATAGATTCAAAGCAAATCTCCATCAAAATACCAATGTCATTCTTCAGATTAAGGAAAAAAAGAGTCCTAAAATTCACACAGAAGAATCAAAGACCCAGCAAAGCAATCCTGAGCAATATGAACCAGACTTCGCAAGACTTCACCTTGAGTTATACTGCAGAGCTGTAAAACCAAACCAGCATGGAACTGGCATTTCAGCAAACATGAAGACCAATGGAGTAGAGAACACAGAGCAAAGCCTCACAGATATGTTCACTTTGTCACTGATAATGTCACCAAGAACATAAGGGGGAGAAAAGAACATCTTTTTAACAAATGGTGCTGGAAAAACTGGATAGCTATTTGTGGAAGAATGAAGCTGGGAAGCTAGATTCCTATCACCCTGCAGTAATGTCAACGCAAAGTGTGTGAAAGACCTGGTCACAGATACCACAAAACAGAGGTTCCACACTGCAACATAGAGGCACAGTAATCATCTTCATCTTCACCTTCCTCAGTAAGACACCCAAAGAATAAGAACAAAACCAAGAAACAATGAGTGTGATAACATCCAAATGGAAAGCTGCCTATCTCTTGAGTTGTTTTTGTGTTTCCATACCTTTGCTTTCTAAACTGTATTTTGAAAGTTTAAAAATCTAACTTGTATGTGATAATTCTAAATTTAGTTTCATCTAGTTTAATATTTATGCTTTCCATCAAGGTATTTTATATAATTGTTAATATGCATATATTAGTTCATGATTTCTCATTTATAACCTTTTAATATATCATGTTTTATGTTGTTCACTAAGAATATATATAAACATATATTTATATAAACATATATATTTATGTGTATATATGTACATATATACATACATATATATTTATGTGGTATATATATATTTATATGTACATATATACACATATATATTTATGTTAGCTTATATACATATATACATATATATTTTGGTTGTACTAAGGATTGAACATAAGTGTGCTCTAACACTGAGAAACATTGAACTCAGAGGCACTCTACCACATCCTGAGCCCTATTTTGTATTTTATTTAGAGACAGAGTCTTACTGAATTCTTAGTGCCTCACTTTTGCTGAGGCTGGCTTTGAACTTGCAATCCTCCTGTCTCAGGCTATAAGCTGTTGGGATTACAGAAGTGCACCACTATTCCTGGCTTATTATTATTTTCTGAGACAGGATTTCTTTAAGTTGCTGAGGCAGATCTCAAGTTTGCAATCCTCCTGCATCAGCCTCCTGAGTCTCTGGAATTATAGACATGTGACACCACACCTGGCAATAACAATATATTTTGTTTCATTTATTTTCACAATTTAAGTGAAATTATGTTTTAACCAGCCTTTTCACTGCTGTGACTGAAAGACATGATAAGAACAATTGTAGAGGAGGAAACATTTATTTGAGGGCTCATGGTTTTAGAGGTATAAGCCCATATACTTCATTCCATGACTTCATTCCTCTGAGCTCCAGGTGAGTCAGAACATCATGGAAGAAGAATGTGGTAAAGGGATGCACCTCACATGATGATCAGAAGAGGAGAGAGAAACAGAGACTCCACTTGCTGGATACAAAATATATGCCCCAAAAGCATGCCCCCAATGACCCATCTTTTCCAGCCACATGCTACCCACTTTCAGTTATCACTCAGTTAATCCCATCAGGGAATCAATTCACAGATTGGGTTAAGGCTGTCATGACCCAATAATTTCTCCTCTAAAACTTATTGCATTGTCTCACACATGAGTTTTTGGGGTATACCTCACATCCATCCCATAGCAAGTAAAAACTCACGTAGCATGCTCTAGAATTCACAGTCTTTACCTGTGTCTGTTAATTTTTTGTAACAAATCCACTAGGATAAAGTATATACAGAAAGCTGGTAAAACCAAAGGTCGAATACTTTTACTGATATGTGGAAGCTAAACCACAGTAAAGGCAGGGAGGGGAAAAGGAAAAGTTCAGTAGGATTAGACAAAGGAAAATGAAAGGAAGGGAGTGGTATAAGAATACCAAAGATAGTAAAATAAATCTAACATTGTTTTCTTATGTACACATATGAAAATGCCTAAGTGAATCCCACCATCATGGTAATACAACCAAAGAAAGTGACATCAGAATGTCAGAAACATCTGCACACCTGTGTCCATTGCAGCACAATTCACAACAGCCAAGAAACGGAAACAAAGTGCCCATCAACTGATGAAAAGCCAACGAAATGTGACATACATACACAATGGAACACAATACATTCATAAAAAACACGTTTCTGTAATTTGCAACAAATATGGATGGAATTGTAGATAATTATGGTAAGTCAAATAGGCAAAGGCACAGAAAGAGAAATATCACTGGAGACACTTATATTCATATTAGTATATTTATGAATATGGTCATAACCCAAGTTTGTTCTTGTTTTACATGTGTGCTTTTTACTGGTGTGTGCTAGAGAAAATGTATATAGATCAAATGAATCAATCAAATATCCT
Organism: Marmota flaviventris; assembly: GCF_047511675.1. Lineage (NCBI taxonomy): Eukaryota > Metazoa > Chordata > Mammalia > Rodentia > Sciuridae > Marmota > Marmota flaviventris. The sequence continues at coordinate 14,020,397 of NC_092506.1, read as the reverse complement.
TAATGAGTTTTTTTTTTGATAAGCCAGAACCAAAACAACTTGTGACTCCTCTCACCATTGTTGTACAGATATTGTATTTCTGGATATGTTTCCTTGTTTCTACACAATAAACTGACTTTTGAGGAGGTAAATATTTGACTTTAGAAACTTGACTTCCATACGCACCTTAATATGTGATTCAGCACATGGAAAAGATCTGAGAAGCACGACATTAAGTTATTGTGCATCCTACATTTTTTAAATCCAAATTTTAGAAACACTTTCATTCTAAAACTATCTTCTTGAACGCACTCTTGACCTCCATGTTCCTGAGGCTGTAGACCACAGGGTTCAGCATGGGGATGACCATGGTGTAGAACACAGCGGCAAATTTGTCTGTGTCCATGGAGTGACTGGAGCTGGGCTGTAAGTACATGAAGATAATTGTCCCATAGAAAATGGAGACAGCAGTGAGGTGAGAAGCACAGGTGGACAGAGCTTTCTGGTATCCTGCAACGGAGCGCATCTTTAGGATGGTGATAAATATGAATAGGTAGGATACGAAGATAACCAAAAGAGCAAAAAAGATATTCAAGCTGGCTACATAAAAAAGAACCAGCTCATTGTCATGCCTATCAGAGCAAGAGAGAGCCATCATTGCTGGAACATCACAGAAAAAGTGATGGACCACATTGGACTTACAGAAGGAGAGACTGAATATTTCTCCAACATGGATGGAGCCACTCAGAAGACCACAGACATGGCAGCCTATGACCATACAGGCACACACACCTGTAGTCATAGTGGTAGAGTAATGTAAGGGTTTGCACACAGCTGTGAAACGGTCATAAGCCATGGATGCCAAGAGGAAATTTTCCACAGTGGCAAAGGCTATAAAAATGAACATCTGAGCAGCACAGGCATTGTAGGAGATGACCTTGTCTCCTAGAAGGAGCCCAGCCATGGCTGTGGGAGTGACAGCAGAAGAGTAGCCTAAATCCGCCAGAGACAAGCTACCAAGAAAAAAGTACATGGGAGTGTGTAGACGAGAATCAGTGAGAATGAGAACAATCATCCCAAGGTTTCCAAGAACATTAATGAAGTAGATGAGGGTGATCATGATAAAGAGGGCCACCTGTAGTCCTGGGGCATTGGTGAGTCCTAGTAGGATGAACTCTGTCACTTCTGTCCTGTTCTCTATCCATGTTATTCGGGAATCAGGAGATGCTCTTTAGCAAAGAGAAATGAAGCACAAGAGTGTCAATAGGTGTTATGAAATAGATATTTTCCCCCAAATGAAACATTTATACAACAGGTGAATTATTTTCTTACAGCAATAATGTAGATTTTAAGCTCAAGAATGTGTAAATATGAGCTTAACCACAGAAGTTAGTGCATTAATTATTTTTGTAGATACAAACTTCTGAATTTGAAAATTCAATCCAAGTGAAACAGTATTTGTTAAATTTTATGTAATTTAAATTAATATTTGACAAATTTTATGAACATACAACAAGACATGTTGAGAAACATGTATATAATTATATATGTGTGTATAATTATATCGTATGTTATTGTGTGTGTGTGTATATATATATATCTCCTACATCACACACAAAAAATGAAGAAAGTGATGGTATCTAACTCAAAATATTATTGTGAGAATTTAATGTGAAAATACATAGAAAATAACATCTAAATTCCTGGTGATTAAGACCTTGTAAGTGTCAGCTATGATGATGTTATCCAAATGCAATGATGGACTGCATTGGTATTGGCTTAGAAGTAGGTGGCTGTATGCCAAGCTTCAGGGGTGGGTGATCTTAGTTTAGCAAAATAATGATAATTTCCAAGTATCACGAAACTCAACTGATGTAAACTTTGACACACACATCCCAGATCTATTTCAGTTTTAAAGAAAAATATTCAAAACCCATTTCTGTGGTCAGTAAGTCATAGTGAGTATAGCTGTCCTACTATTTTGCTAGAATTTCAGTTTTTTTTAAACTGAGTTTTATTGAAAATAGAAGCTTACTTACCTCCTTGGAAACATAACAATCTTGAACAGGAAGCTTGAAATCTGAAATTCAACCATAGATTAATGGTTCCATTATGTTAGAGAAGTTGTCTGTCTCCCGTAGTAGTTAATGGTCCCAACCTGTCTAAGGCAGGAAGGAAACAATCAAAACAGTCCTATTCTCAGGGATTCAAGTCCTGAGTCTTTCATGCATTCTTCTTGGTCTTTGGAGGAGTTAACTAACCTCCTTCTCAATTGTAAAATAAACACAATAAAACTATCTATTCCACAATATTTGCAGAATTGTGCTCTTAAATAGCAAATAAGGGAATGGCCATGAAACAGCAAGCTAACCGGGGGTTATCATTTTCAAGTCACCTAATAAAAATTTTATTTTCAGGTATTCCTTTAGCCATGTTGCAGCCTCAGAGAGAATCCCCAAATCAAGAGAATTCCTGTGTGCACAAGGAACTATCAAAAATAAGATGAATAAAGGATGGTGGAAGGGAGCGGAATTGAAATCTTGCCCCTCTGAAATAAAGTAACCCGGAGTCATGTTGATTTTCAGAAGCTAATACAGAGGGACCAGGAGTAAATTATAAAGACATGGATGTCTCAGAGGATGCCCCTCAAGGGAGCATCTGTAACTCTTCTTTCCTCTTTCCTAAGGAAGAAACAATTAAAGTGCCTGTGGGGACCAATTTGGAAATTTTGAGTATGCACAAGTGTTTTGTATCACATGTTAATGTATCAATAACAGTGATATGCACACTTTTTAGCATACAGTTTTGACTTTTTGTTAAATACATAGCTATGCAACCATTACCAAAATCACTTGAACTAATTTTCCAAGCTTCTTGGTGGCCAACCTCTTCTTTTACCTAGTGTCCTGGAAACCACTCAGCAGATTTTCCATCTAATTTTTCTTTTGCAAGAATGTCTTTCACTAGAACACGTGGGTTTTGATTCTGGCATCTTTCACTTAGCAGAAATTCATTTGGAGGTCCATGTGTGTTGTTAACTGTATCTTTAATGGAACTTTTAATTTTTTGGACTTATGTTTTATAAGATCAACTGTACACATTGTCTTTGTCATTTCCTAGTGCAGGACCATTTTTGTTGATTCTGGTATTTTGGTGATTATGAATAAGGTTGATATAAAAATTGGGTGACCTTTCTTGTTCAAGCAGAGGCTTGTATTTCATTAGGGCAAATACCCAGGAATTGGATCACTTTATCATATGGTACGTATATTTATTTGAACTGTTTGATTTATCAACGTTCATATAAATCAAAAAATGGTCAAAGCGAGTAGAATTGAATTCTAGTCTCTCTGAAATGAAGTCACCTGGAGTCATGTTAAATTTCAGAAGCTAATACATAGGGACTAAGAATGTTTACAGAAAATCCCAAACAGTTTATAGAAGTGGTTGTATCAGTTTTAATTCCCAAAAGTACTTCTTTCTAATTTCATCATATCTTTTTTTGCACTCAATTTGGTTTTCATTTTACTAAAATAAATTAATTTCCTATTTGCGGTTTCTGAAAGATGGCTCAAGTTTTCCCAACAAAATCTTTATTTTGTGTCAAGTTATTTTTATTTTTTAATGTTTCTTTTTATTTTTTAACTGAGCGATCATAGATGAATATCTTTTGGTATATATAGTGTGATTTTTATATCTTGACCTTGTTTCTCAATCTTAGAACACAAGTTATCCATCATTTAAAATATTATTATTTCTTTGTGATGGCAATATGCAAAGTCTTTTCTTCTATTTTTTGTATTTTTAATTTGTTCTAATTAGTTATACCTGACAGTTGAATGCACTATGATACATCATACATAAATGGAGTATAATTTCTCATTCTTGTGGTTGTATATGTTATAGAATCATACTAGTCTTGTAGTCATATATGAATATAAAGTAATGTTGTCTGTTTCATTCTACTATGCTTCTCACCTCTATATGCCCTCCCCTCCCTTCACTTACCTCTACTTAATCTAAAGTAACTCTATTCTCTAGACCCCATTGTTGTGAATTAGCATCTGCATAGCAGAGAAACATTTGGGTTTTGTTTTTTGGGGGATTGGCTTATTTCACTTAGCATGATATTTCTCAGCTACATACATTTATAGGCAAATGCCATCATTTCGTTTTTCTTTAAGGTGAGTAATATTCCATGACATATATACACACCACATCATGTGATTCTTTATTTAGAAGATCCAAAAATTCCACCAAAAATCTTCTAGAACTAATAAATGAATTCAGCAAATAGCAGGATATAAAATCAACACCTATGAATAAAACCCATTATTATTCATCAATAATGAATCTACTGAAAGAGAAATTTGGAAAATGATCCCATTCACAATAGCCTCAACGAAAATAAAATACTCAGGAATAAATCTAACAAAAGAGATGAAAGACCTCTACAATGAAATCTTCTAGATATTTTTAATGATATAATATTGTTAATTATTAGCTCTAATTATCCCCAGGGTAATATATTTTCCATTTTTCTCAAAGATATCTCAAGAGTCTTTTCATCAAAATATAAAATCAAACAGACTTACCATATCATCCCATAAAAGATCTTGGAGTGTTTTTATTTTATCATATATTTTTACCATATAGAAAATTGATCCATTTTCTCTTTTACAGTGTACTCTGAGCCTTTAATTCCAGGCATGTGCCATGGTTACATGTTTGTCCTGTTTGTTAGATTGCCTGAATTCATACCAAGTAATTCCACTTTATCAAATTTCAGTGTCTTATCGATAATGAAACTTATAATGTCATATCTCATAGGATGGTGAAGAAGATTATCAGATCACATATATATCAACTGCAGAACAATTTCTTACATGTATCAGGTATTCCATAAATTTCAATATATTAATATTTTATTGTTTATAAAAATTGAGGTAGCAGGGGTCATAAAAATAGTGTTGCCCAAGACTTTCAGCTACCTCTCTGCATGTTCTTGCCCTCTGCAGTATGACAGAGACAGGTACTAGCTGTGTCATTTCTGGGTAGGTTGGAGCACATGCATTACCTCCAGGTGTCTCTCTTCTGTCATGGATATTGAAAAGACTTCATAGTCCAGCAGGTGTAATTGCAGATGATGAAGCCCTTATCAGCCTAATGACTACATAGGGAGAGCCTTTATTTCACTACAAAACCTGTGTTCAAATTCTAATAAATTTTTTTCCATCAGTGGAAAAGTTAACAATAAAATTTACAGGTAAGGGCCAAGGATCCTGAAGAACCAAGATAATCATGAAAAAGATTTCTTGATTTCAAAGCTGAACACAAATAAAAACAAATTAAAGCAATTTAGTATTGTCTTAAGAATATAGGTCTAAGTCAATGAAATACAATTGATGCTCTTAAACCTATATGACTGTAGACAATTGATTTTTCTTATATGGCTGGATTTCTATTTAATAGGAAAAGAATAATTTTCAACAAATAGTTCTGGGGCAACTGGATAATTGTGTACAAAAGTATGAAGTTGGTTATTGTATATTGAATATTTCACAAGAGAGTAGACTTTGAGTAGCCTTAACACACACACAAAGGAAAAATGACAGTATCAGATGATGAATAGGTTAATTTTCTTGATTATAGTAATCACTTCACAATGTGCTTATACATTGTGCATATAAATCACATTGTATGATTATATCATATACATCATATTATATACCTTAATGAAATAAAAACAGTGAAGCTTCATTCCTACTTCATATCATTTACCAAAATCAACTCAAAATGAACAAAACTTATATTTGAAAGCCACAGACCTAAAACATTTACAAAATTTTGGTAAATATTCTAGACTTTAGGCTTGGCAATGATTTCTTGTGTATGACACCAAAACCCAAAAGAAAAAAATACATAAACTTAACATTACATGTTTGTGCCTCAAAGTATACTATCAAAAATGTGAAGATGAAACTATGGAATAGTAAAAGAGATATTTGTAAATCATACATCTAATAAGGGTTTATCATAGAGAATATATAAAGGATTTATACACCTCAGCAGCAGCAATGACAAAAGAAACTTCAATTTAAAAATGGGCAAAGCACTTAAATAGACATTTTTGCAAAGATTTGAAAAAGACCAATAAGTACTAGAAAAGATTTTCAAAATCATTGGTCAAGAGGTAAATGCAAATCAAAACTACAGTCTGATACCTCTTCACACCCATTAGAATAACTATTTATATGTATAAGCCCCAACAGAACAGAAACTAAAAGTGTTGGCAAGAATGTAGAGAAATTAAAATACTTTGACATTACGGATGGAAATACAAAGTTTTCCCATTGCTTTGGAAAACAGGATTGACTGTAATCGTCTTCAAAACAAACAGAATTACCACATTCGTGAGCCATTCTACCCCTAATTATATATCCCCCAAATGGGAGCAAGTTCATAAACAATATTTGTATGTAAATGTTCATAGCAACATTGTTAACTATTGACAAAATATAAAATGACCCAAACATCCATCAAGTAAGAATACATGTAGAAAATGCATCACAACACAAATCAAAAGAAATCAGAGCAATTTGGTATTGCTTTAAGACTAGAGATACAGTAATGAAACATATTAAAAGTCCAGAAACACATGCATTTATCTGTGGACTATTGATTTTTCCTAAGTGTGGCATGTTTCAATAATGGGAAAGGAACAGGAACCCAATACAATGGAACATTGACACCCACTATAATACAGATGAACCTTGAAAGCATTATGCTTGGCTGTGATGTGGCTCAGGGGTACAGCACTTGCCTAGTATGTGTGAGGCCCTGGGTTTGGCCCTCAGCATGACTAAATAAATAAATAATAGGAATAAAAAGGAAGAAAACATTGTGTTAAGTAAATGACATAAAAGTTTACATACTGTATGATTTCTTACATATGGCATATCCAAAATAAGTAAATCCACAGAGATTGAAAGTAGATTATTTGTTCACAAGATTAGGTGGAAGAGGGAGTGAGAAGGTATGATATATTTGTGAGTGAAAAAACAACTTTTGGAATTAGAAACATGTGATGGTTAAAGGACATTATGAATGCAACAGAAACTACTAAGTTGCAAACTAGTAAATTTTATTTTATGTAAATTCCATATAGGCCATTGCAGTCAAAAGGTAACTTTCCAAAGTGGCAAAGAGTACAAAAAAGAAATCTGAGCAGCACAAGCATTGCAGGAGATGACCTTATCAAGTGAAGATTATGGAGAGGGGAAGCTGCAGTTCTGGGGTGCTGGTCAGTAACCCAGGAAGATAAACTCACTCATTTCTGTGTTATTTTCCATGGATGGTGTGTTAGAACCACCAGGTGCTGTGTAGCAAGAGGAAAATTTTGATTTTGAAGAGAAAAACTCATTTGAACAGAAATAGAAAAGTGTAAGCATTACTTTTTATGATAATCATATTTTTCAGTAGTCTCTGTTTTCTCTGCACTTTAGTAAAAGCATTATCCTTTCAGCAGGAAAGGACATAATTTTTATTTCGGCATGTTTCTCCTGCCTACAGTTGCTGAATCACTCAAAATACTCCATTTAGGGAAAGGCCAGGGTGTGTACTTGAAGTTTCAGCAATTCACTTGGGTAAATGATGGCCAAAAGGGAATGGATACAGCTAGGAAAATTTTTGCAACCATGGTCTTCTCTGGGGAACAGACTCCCTTTTTAACACTTTCATCTCCTTATCATTACTTATATGTGTGAAGCTTTTGAGCTTTTGAGCTAGTTCTTGGTGGGACACACGATGGGTTATTATGAACTATACTCATGCCACAGTTCTGTAGGACATTAGACCTTATGACTTCTACTTAACATGTTTTGGCAATACTGATGCTCAAAATCATCAAACCCAATTGAAAGACATTAAATAAAATCTAAATTAGGAAAGACATCTTTTGTTCATGGCTCAAAGTCCTAAAGTTGGAAATACTCTTCAATGTGTCTTCAGTGTTGATGTCTTCTCTTTCCACCTTCAGCTGGCTTTGCAGAATATAGTAAACGGATCATAAAATTCATATTGGAAAATTGGGGTTACAGGTGTGCTCCTCTGTGTCTGAACACTTTTTTTGTTTGTTTGTTTGTTTTGGGGCTTTTCTTCTTAAGTGTTTCAAGTGTTTTCAAAACAAGCCTCTTGGGACCTCTAGATTCAAGTAAGCTCCCGGACACTGTCACAGTTGCAAGAGTCTTAGGGAGCATTATATATGTGCTTGGGTTATTTATTCACCAACATTAAACCCCAGGACCAAAGATGTGAGAAAGCAGGACTCCTTTATCTATGTTGATTGTAGAGGCAAAGGTGGTCAATGTGAAAAGCAATGGAATTTTCCTTGGAACTGGGCTGTGATGAGAGGTGCCTACCATGATCGTAACCTACTGTTTCCTCCCCAGTCCCTTCCTTCCAGTTTCTGCAGGCAGGAAATAATCTTCTCTGAAGACACTTGATAACAGTCCCATCAAATGAAAATACATCCTTCCAATGCACTGCTTTCAGATATTCTGGGTTTAGTTTAGCTGCTAGATATGCTGATTGATGCCTTCACCCCAATATCCAGGCAAGCCCATCTTCTTAAGGAAGCCCACTCTATTTCTGGTAACATCATGGGCCACAGAGAGGTGGAAAGGGGCCAAGAACATAGTGATCTCCCAGAAATACTCCTCCAGGAAAGCAATTTTATGAATGAGGTCTTCCAGACAAATGACATCAAACCCCTGGAGCCGCTCAATCAATGTGCTGTCTCTCAGCAGGATGTTTGTCCATGTTTTGTCTTTGCTTGTCCTTGTTCAAGATGAGTTCCAGGGCAGATCTCAGACCAGATCTCAGATTTGGAAATCCCCAGGTCACATAAGTTTCTACTAAGCATTTTTAGGCTTTGAGAGGTGACTTTTAAGAAAGACACCACTAAAGATTTCCTTCAGATGAAGTCTTGCAATGGTCTTCTGCACCAGTAAACTCATCCCATCAATCCTTTGGATGCTTACAACAAAGGCCAACAAGTGTCTATCAGGCATTTCCAAAGCACAAGATTTTACTTCTAGTCATGTAATATGCACTTGGTCGCGTTTCTGATGCCAGGAATCATGTAGGAATGATTCCAGTCACTTAAATCTGAAGCCTTTTCCTTCTCTCTCCTTCTTTATCCAAAGTGCCTACTTTGCCTGGGTAGCTTTAAGGGCCTGCTAATTGTTCCTTTTTTTCAGGAGATTTTCTGGAACCAGGGAGATCTTTTTACTTCGCTTTTCCTCCACCATCTTCCCAGGGCTGTGATTACTGCTCATGTGCCCTGAACACTTTTTTAATGTAAAAAAGCCATAGAAGAGTCTTCTAAAGGCACAAAAGAAGTATTGGCTCATTTGCCATATGAAGTAGACTTTCAAGCTATGATCCAAGTACTTCCTATAGGAAAAAAGTAATTGGAAAATGGGAAGGGTCAAGAGAAATGGAAGATGGCCAAGTAGAGGACAGCTGCCTTCCAAGTTTTTCTGAGGCTCAGGACCAAAGCAGGAGGGTGCAATTTTTCAATGAGATGATTGAAAGATGGATTTTACTACAATTCAATATTGGACATTCAAAGTGGCTTAGGGACTCAGATATTTGGGTACAATAAACATGGGAACCAACCCAGATTTCACATCAGCACTGAACAGTGGACGTTCACCACAGACAGAGGGAGGGAGAATACAGATTTCCTATGGAAAAACCTGAGATAAAAAAATGCTGTGTAATCTTAGCTGATCCTTCAGCTTCACTGTGCACTCCCTTCATGGAGCTGAGGTGGAAGCCATCTTAGGGCAAGTGGGCTGCTGAGAGCCATAGCCGAGTAGGATGGCATTTTTGGTTGAAAGGTGACACCAGCAAGCCATTGAGATGATAATGGTTATGTTAAAATGTGTATTCAATTGGATATTAGACCCCTGCTGTCTGCCTTGGCCTGCTACTTTGGAGCTCTTGCAGGAATTCCCAGAGGGAGAGTTCCCATTGGTTGGGGATGTGCGGTAAGAGGGATTTCCGGAGGAGGGATTTCCTGTTGGTGTGGTGTGTCCCGGGAGAAGGCCGCGTGCGTGGCGTTTGCGGGAGTTTTGGAAATAAAGTTTGTTCCTGCCTGAGTGGCTTGTGATTTTGTGCCCAGCCAGACTGCGGCAGTGGGCCACAGAGGTGGCTCTGGGAGATGGGAGATCAGAGAAAACACTACTGCGAATCCAACCAGGTGACTATCACATGACCTAGGATGTGCCTGGTGGGATGTGAGTGAAACAGGTACCGAGTGGACTCTACCCACTGGGATGTGAGTTGGAAGAGGGAAGGGAGCTTGATTCACTTCCCCTTTGGGTCTGCATCTCACATGAGCAGCTGAAGCAGGCCAGAGGTCTGAGTGGGCAGGAGGATACACTCAGGGACTAAGCCAGGAAAGGGTGTGCTTGTGGGCAGCAGTGAGTGGAGGACTGGCCCCACCCTGCCCCACAGTGGAATCCTTGGAAGCTCCTGAGTTCCAGACCCACCTAAGAGATTGGTTACTGTCTTGGGATGGGTCAATCTTGTCTCTCCAAAGAAGGAACCGCCCAACAACGTTCCTGAGAGCTGTCTAAGCCTCACTCACAGAACTCAGAAGCTGTACCCTGGGAGCTCATTGAACTGGTCTCAATGGACAAAATAACAACTCATACTGGTGAGAAGGGAAGTTGGGTCTTATATCAAACAGCTTCAATTTTAGGCCACTCCAACTGACAACTCAGAGAGCAGCAGAGAAATGGAAATGGGTTAAGAACTCCCACTGCTTGCTCTCTTAATGGTACAGAACTGAAGAAGAATTGGAAAGAAAACCTGTTGGATAGAGACAGTGCCACCCAAACTGGCTGACTATTTTGTCCACCTTCTTGGAGGGTTTTTTTCATTCTTTATTAAGAAATTTTTTTCTCTCTCTCTGTATGTTTGTGTGTATACATGTGAATTCTTGCTATGCTGATGACTTCAGGGACATAAATACACACATTTATTTGTTTCATTTTTAGAGTATTTAAAATGTAGTCAATTTTCCTTGCCTTGTTTTTGAGGATTCAGGATTTGGGGATTTGGTTTTGTATTATTTTCATGAGTTTATGTCTCTTGTTTTTCTTCTCCTGCTGATGGCCAAATTCTATTGTTCTCTCTCCCTCTCTCGCAATACTTGATTCTCCTGTTTGTCCCCCATTTTCCATGTAAACATTACCTGCTACATCTGTTTACTTTTTGAAATCATGTACTCCTTTTTAACTTCCTAACACATTTTCTTTTTTCCTAATTAACCGTACTTTTACCATGTTTCAGAACTAATTGGTTTATATAACTCTGCCCCCATCATCAATGCTGATGAAATCATTACTGTTATGGATGAACATAATTGACACCTGCTGTTTCCTTTAAAGTCTGATCTAGCTCATGGTTATTACTTTTACTGTTGACAATTGCTGAATCCACAATTCTTGTTTAGTGATGGTAATTATTATTGAGGGTGTCATAGTAGGGGCTGGGTATTTACTGTAATGCTGTGTATTGTTTGCGATGGTTCTTTCTATTCTTTATTTCTCCCCATTATGTGAGGTGCTGGAAACCTACAGGGACAGTAAAAGTTCACATATCACATATGCACTAAACTCAACCGAAAGACAGCACACCTTCACACACAAATTAATGACACCCAATTTCCAGCTATACTTTAATAAAATAAATACAAGAGACAAAAACCCAAACTACTTCCTAGACTATACAATTCCAACCCCATTCAAGTTGAGGAGATCATTAATACACTAGACATCTTCTTAGACACCTATTGCTGAATTCATGTTCTAGTTCCCAGCTCTTTGTTTTTGTTGTTGGTAATGTTGTTAAATGCTGACTCCACCTTTCTTATATGGGTGACAAATAGTATCACAGACATCAAAGTAGACACCAGACCTTTAACACAGAGTTGTACATTTGTTGACAGACTTAGCACCACTCCTGGCTCCCCCTCCCTCTACAGGGGCTGGAAAAGAGATTGGACACTTAAGGATCCCAGAGTAGAGACCTTACAGCTAAGATATACATCTCAGTGAAACCACAGTGAATCTCACCCCTACCAAGTCTTATTCCAAATAAAAGAAATGAGGAGACAAAAACGTCAAACCAACAACAAAGAACCAAAGAGGAAGAACCAGAGAGGGAACTCAGGTCATATCCCTTGGCATCACATATGTCAAAAGCAGAAGCCCCAGAACAAATGAAATAAGTACACACATAAGGACAAGTGTAAAAAATTGGTGGGGGGATGCAGCTCCATTAATGCCCAAGTCTAAAACCTCTGAAAACATGAGGAAATGGGCAAATAAATCTCCTCTCCCAAATCCACAATTCTCCCACAAAGGATCCCACTGATACAGAGTTAGATGAAATACTAGAGAAAGATTATAAAAACTGATTACCAAAATGTTCAATGAATTAAGAGAAAATCTCAAAAAGGAATTAAGAGAACAATTACATGAGATTAAAGGCCACTTTCATAAAATACTAAACATAGTGAAAAGAAACCAAGCAGAACTCCTAGAAATGAAAGACACCATCAATGAAATGAAAATCTCTCTGGAAGGCATCACCAGCAGATTAAAATGTGTAGAAAATAGACCCTGAGCCCTTAAAGATGGAACTTCAGGCCTTGAAGACAGGTTGGTTATATGATCTTCAGAACACAGAAGGCAATAAAGAAACAAAAAAAGGATAGAACCTGACCAGAACATACAAGAATTCTGAAACCACATTAAAAGATCAAATTTAAGAATCACTGGGATAGAAAAGAACAGGGAGATACAAATTAGAAGCATAAGGAACAATTTCAAAGACACCCACAGGCTAAAGGTACAAGGATGGAAAAATATTTTCATGCATTCAGACCATGAAAATAAACAGGATTGGCTACTTTCATATCTGAAGAAGAAAATTTGAAGGAAAAATTAATCAGAAGAAACAAAAAAAAATGCCACTACATGCTAATAAAGGAAAAATTAAACAAGGACATACAGTGATAGTAAGGATTTATGCCCCAAATGTCAGTGCAACCAAATACATAAAAAATTATATTCCATGACGTTAAGTCCCACATAAACACCAACACAATATTGGGGTATTTGAATACCCTCTTATCACCAATAGACAGGTCATCAAAACATAAAATCAATAAAGCTATTTCCAACCTAAAGAACACTATAAATCAAATTGACCTAATGGGCATCTACACAATACTGCATCCCCAAAAAGCTGAATTTATCTTCTTCTGAGATGTGCATGGGACTTTATCCAAATTAGGTCATATTCTAGGCTACAAAGTAAATCTTATCAAATATTTAAAAAATCAATATAATTTCATTTATCCTATCAGATCATAATGAAATTAAACTGAAAATCAACAGCAGAAAGATAATAGAAATTGTATAAAGACAATGTGGGTATGTTAAATATTAACATATTTACAGGGGCTGGAAAGAGACTGGACACTTTAGGATCCAAGAGTAGAGACCCTGCAGCTAAGATATACATCTCAGTGAAACCACAGTGAATCTCACCCCTACACAGTCCTATTCCAACTAAAAGAAGGGAGGAGACAAAAACTTCAAACCAACAACAAAGAACCAAAGAGGAAGAACCAGATGGGGAACTCAGATCACATCCCTTGGCATCAACACATATGTCAACATATGAACAGTACACTTAAAATTGTTTAGATGATGTTTACCATACCAAAATCAAAATAAGCAAATGAAATACAGACACACACAGACACACACACACATATACACACAATTCAATTTGAATTCATTCTAGTCCAACTTCCTCAAGGGAGTTCTGAGGGCCAGATGTCCAAAATCAGTATCATTGAGCTGAAATCAAAAAAGAGGGCTATGTTCCTTCCAGAAGCCTCTGGGCAAATTGGTCCTTGTCACCATCTTGAGGTGGCTGCCCTCATTCCTTAGCTTCTGCCAGTGCAAATCCGATCTGTCTCCACTGCCACCTTGCTTTCTTCACTTTGTCTTTTTTAACTTCCCTTTTCCTTGATCTTTTTAAATGCCCTGAAATTCACAAAACATATGAATTACTCCCTTTGAATGTACAACGTGATGACAGTTAGCACATTCACACTGAGGTGCAGCTACCTCTATCGATCAAATTGCAAACATTTTCATTATCTATACAGTGCACACAGAGTTGCACATTTAAACACATTAGTATATAACTGTTTTATCCTATGTCCTCTGTCCAAGGTGATCACTGATCTGCTTTTGTATGAATTCATCTATTCTGAGCATTTTGTTTTTTTAAAAAAAATTATCAAATAGGTGACTTTTATCTAACTAATTTCAATTATCATGATTTCAAGGGTCACCATTACTTCAGCATTTTATGGATACTTTACTTTTTTATGACTGAAAAATATTCATTGTATTGATATACCATATTTGTTTTTCCATTCCTCAGATGACAAGTATTTGATATAACAATTGTGAATAATTCTACTACGAAAATCATGTACAAATATTTGTCTAACTACTTTCAAATCTTTGAGTGCATAATTAGGATCTTAATGGTTGAGTCCTGGTAATTTAGCTTTTTGTGGAACTGCCAAACTGTTTTCCACAGCAGGTGCACCATTGTATACCCCCATCAGCAATACACGAGGTTTGTTTTTTCTCCACATTTTTAACAACACATGTGTCTCAATTTTTAAAAAATAAGTCATGCTAGCAATGGTAAAGTACTATTTCATTGAGCTTTTGATTAGAAATTTCATAGTGACTACTTATATTGCTTATTGGTCATTTGCATATATTCTCTTCCTTTTTTGTTGTTGTTTGTGTTTTATTTATTTTTGTTCTGAGATTTTTTTGGTGTTTGTTTGTTTGTTTGTTTGTGTTGTTGTTGTAGTTTTGGCTGGGGCCTCTGGCCTTCTAGCCAGGTTCTCAGGTACCACTGAGCTCCATCCCCAGCCTGGTCATTTGTATGTAGTCTTTAAAGAAATGTTCATTCAAGTCTTTTGCCTATTTTTTAGTAGGGTTGCAAGTCTTTTTGTTGTTAATTTGTGGAGGTTCTTTATATAATCCAGACATTAAAACCTATCAGACATAAAATTTGTAAGGAGTTTATTCCTTATTTTGTAGGCTGCCTTTGCAATGCTTGATACCCAGTGATGAACAGAAGTTTTAAGTTTGGATGAAGTCCAAGTCATCAAATTTTTTCTTTCGGTTCTTACTCTTTAAAAATGTTTTTATGGGTGCATTATAGTTATACATGACAGTGGGACTCATTGGGACGTACTCATAAATGCATATAACATAGCTTCATTTCACTCCCAGTATTTCCCCTCTTCTTCCCTTCCCCACCCTGCTTCCTCTACTCTATTGGTCTTTCTTCTATTTATTTTTTAATTGGTTAATTATATTTGTGTATGAAATCAGAATACACTGTGATATATCCATACATGAACATAGAATAATTTGGTCAAATTCATTCCCCAGTTCTTTCCTTACTTCCCTCCTCCCTCCCTCCCCCTTGCTTTGTGGGGAAGTGCTAGCCTCCAGCAAGTAAAAACTGGATTTCCACACATTCAGGAGCCTCTTAAACTTTTCTGTTTAGCACAGACCGACAGCTCACCTCCTGCAAATCTGAAGCTATAATAAAGTAAATAAGTGTATTCAGTGAAACTCCAGCAACAATGCTCTGACAGTCCATCTCTGACACTCAGCACAGCCACATCTCCCACACAGAGGTCATTATGATACACTGTTGGGGTTGGTTCTCATCATTTAGTTTGTATCCTAGAATCCATTACGAAATCCAAAGTCATGAATTTTACCCATGGTTTCTTCTAACAATTTTATGGTTTTTCACTCTTGTTTCAGTTCCTGATATATTTTGAGTTGATCTGGTATTTCCACTTGTCCTAATGTTATTTGTTGATGAGAATGTTTTTCTCCATTGAGTAAAATCGTCACCCTTGTCAAAATTCAGTTGACCATGGACACATGATGTTTTCCTGAACTGTTAATTCCATTCCATGGGTTTGCATAAACCAGTGCCACATTGCAATGACTGAGGGTTGAGGAGTGCATTTTGAATTTGGAATGAGTGTGTGCTTCTACTTTGTTCTCCTGCAAGATTACTTTGGCTATTGAGCGTCCTTTGAAATTCAATACGACTTTTTGTATTGGCTTTTACATTTCTGAAAACAAGCCATTAGCATCTTGGTAGAGATTTCATTTAATCTATAGATTACTTTGGAAATTATTGCCATTTAAAATACTTACTCTTAAAATCAATGAAAATTTAAAGTGTAGGGGTTTTGCACTTCAGCAACTTTTTTTTTTTGTACATGCAAGATATATGTGTGTAGCTTTTTGGTAAAATCCATTTCTGAATATTTGATTGACTTAGATGCTGCTATCAGTGGAATTATTTTGTATATTTTCTTTTAAGATTACTTATGGCCAGTATGTAGAAGTGCAGTAGAATTTGGTCAATAAATCTTAAATCCTGTGATATTACTGATTAATATTATTAGGTAATACTTTTTAAATACATATTTAAGACTTTTATTGTAGAATTTCATGTCATCAGAAAATAGATATAGTTTGCTTCTTTCCAATTTAGTTTCTTTTATTTCCCTTGCCTATGGTCTGGCCTGAACTTCTGGTACAAATTTGAGTATAAGTGATGAAAGCAGAAATACTTGCATCTGATGTTTTTGGGAAATCTTCAGTCTTTCACTTTGGATTATGATCTTAGCTATGGTTTGTGTATGTTCTTTTTAGCTTCTGTATGTTCACTTCAGTTTCTATCTTCCTGAATATTCTCTATGAAAAGAAGTGGAACATTGGCAAATGCTTATTCTGGATTACAGAAATGATCTTGTTGCTCTCTTCATTATAATAATATGGTTTATTACATGGATTACTTTTTGTATACTGAAGAACCTTTACATTTTTTGGAGTAAATTCAACTCAGTCATATTCATAGTTATGTTTATTCAGGATGGATTTGTCCTGTGAGTGTTTTTTTTTTTAACATTGCTTCACTATATTAAACAAGAGTATAGTTTAATTTCACTAATGTTCTTGTCTAGATTGGTTATGAGGTTATGCTGACTTTGAAGAATGAGTGAGGCAGTATTTCCAATATATATACCCAGAAGATATAAAACATACATTAAAATAAAAAAATAGTGAAATGAAGAGTTAGGTTAGCTTTATTTGTAATCTCCAAAACTGAAAACAGCATAAATGTCCCTCAATGAGGAAATGTAAAACTCAATATGCATAATAGAGATTACTGGTATGCATAACTTGGTATGAATGGACCTTAGTTACATTACACTAGTTGAATGAAACAAATGTGTAATATCCTAGGGGCATCGTCAAGGATATTATAGGCAAATGTAAAACCAAAAGGAAAAAGTTGATGGTGTTTTCCAGGAGATACAATTGACCATCATGGTTAAGAAAATTTATTATGGGTGATTGTGATAGTGGTTCCATGAATATACATTTGAAAAACAAAAATTTAAAGCTCTATACTAACAAATATGCATATTGGGGTTTCAGTTATATATTAAAGATTAAAAATGAGAAATAATAACACAATTATATTTGTGCACACTTAAACTATCCAGCTTAATCCCACAGGTAGTTTAATTCTTCTTTCCTTACAAAGTGAGATGAAACACTAAAGATTCCCTCATGGGAGAACATCCCAGGAGAGCTCTGTGTATTCATCATTCCCTGCTGATGTACATGCATCTGTCTCTGAAGTCTGACAGAATTCCAGGTGTTTATTTTAGAGGCTGGCATGCAGTGCCCCTGTGGTCATTATTAATTCATCTGAATATTATTATCTGGGAGTACAGGCAGGTTTTCTTCCAGCCACAAGCCTTGCTGTGAGTGCACATGGTCAAGAAAAATACCCCAAGATTGAAATTATATTGATTGATTATGACACAATAACCACTAAGCTAACTGTGTTTAAATTTTATTATTTGCAAACATACTACTGTGGATGATATTGAAGATGTAACATTATAATGTTTCTTTTACAGAAAAGGAGGAGGTGAGTCCTCCACAGACACAGTAAGAATGCATTGTAGATTCAAGACTCACATGCTTACTAGTCTTTTCTCCATGTGTCCCTTCCTGCCTTAGGGACCTCAGAATCTTTTGACCATTATCCACCAGAGAGATGCTCCCACCATGTGTTTTTCCATGGAAGAATTTCTGGCTTCAAACTCTGTTCAGGACTATCATTTGTGTTTGAGGAGGGAAGTAAGCTTCTATAATCAATATGAACGTTTTGAAAATTGATGTTCATGAGAGGTAGTGGGGCAGCTGGACCTTCTATGAGTTACGTGAGCACAGAAGTTGGGAGAGTGACCATTTTTCTAAAACACTGAGGTGTGGCTGGAATATACATATCAAAAGGTCAGCAGGAAAGAGTTTAGTGATATTTATCAAAGGTCATCTTGCTGCTTTCTAAAAATATTTGTTATAGATCAAACTCTGAATGAATATATCATAATCTCAATTTGTTTACAACCTGGTGGTCTCTCACTAGAGAGTAAAGGGCACAGAGAGTGCAGTGGCCCTTCTTTAAACAGGAAGGGACTTAATGAGTTAGCAATATCTTAACTTCATTGTAACATTCTGACCATAATCCATACTCAGTCTTATTATTTTTGGCAAGTCTACAAATACTGATGTGATGCAGCTAAAGTTACAGGCTTTTGATTAAGATTCAACTCAGTTTAAATGTCGATTCTTATATCTCTCTCAATCTACTTTTGGAATGTTAGAATATCACTAAACTTCACAAATTCTCAGTTGCCTTAATAGTAAAATAATAATAAGAAGAATACCTACGTATACAGAGGTGCAAATAGAATCACACAGGTACTTACATGTAAAGCTCCCATCATGCATTGCAGAAACTCTGTATCAAAAGTGTTATGTATGTTAAGGTCAGTAGTCATAAAGCCCGCATGGGCTGGACTTGTAAAGTTGCAAAGAACAGAATGCGAATGATAGGGAATCATTGTTAGCAGGCAACGAGTATTTTCAAATGTCTCAAATGGAAGGAGATCCTCATGGTTTCACAAAATACATATACGATGGTGTGAGAGGGAAGGGAAGAAAAAAAGAGAGAGAGAGAGATAAGTGTCACAGTTGAATGGGTAGAGAGGTGATGGGAGGGGAAGGGAGGGGAGGGGGGAATAGGGAGGGCAGCAGAATACAACTGACACTAGGATTGCTGTATGTATACACATAGATGTATAACCAATGTGATCCTGCAAGCTGTACACGTGGAAAAATGAGAATTCATACCCTATTGGAATCAAATGTACGATATGTCAAGATCATTGTATTGTCTTGAGCAACTAATTAAAAAAAACAGAAAAAAAAAGATTTGTGTGCATGAAAAAAAGTTTTAAAATATGGGGTCAATGTACTGAAAAATAAAAGATTTTAAAGTTGGAGCTTTCTGCTGAATGTTTTCTCTGATATAAGGAGGCTGATTCATAGTGGGGTTGGGAGGGAGAGTAAGGGAGGATTAGACAAACTTTAGATAGGGCAAAGAGGTGGCAGGGGAAGGGAGGGGGCATGGGGGTAAGAAAGACGGTGGAATGAGATGGACATCATCACCCTAAGTACATGTATGAAGACATGAATGGTGTGAATATACTTTGTATACAACCAGAGATATGAAAAATTTTGCTCTATATGTGTAATATGAACTATAATGTATTCTGTTGTCATATATAAAAAATTAGAATAAAAGAATTTAAAAAAGAAAAAAGAAAGCAGGAGCTTTCCACCAAAACAGATTTGAAGGCTAAAGAAACCCCCCAAAATATGAATATTTGACCATTTATATGTGTGATTAATTATAGGTTTATAGTAAGGAGAAAATAAACACTCTTTCAACTCAAGAGAAAATACAGACTTCAAAGAAATTAAACAGAAGGTGAACTCACATGGAATGCCCAAAGCCTTCAACTCTATGGGCGGATCATGGACAGAGTGTAAACAGAAGGCACATAAAATCTCAGTGGAATTGGTGGACTAGTAAGAAAAGCACCTTGAGGATAAGGTTTTCAAATAGATGTCCTCACCCACCTGTAAAGACCTTCATGTTGGCACCCACCTTTCTCAAACCACAGAAGGACCCTAAGTCCATCCTTGTAATGACAGTATAGATAGAACTTTTTAGGTAAACATTCAGAATTTACTTGTGTTTCATGTATCACCTCAATTTTCACAATAGTGTGTAGAGGATGTAGAGTCAATAGTATCTTCATTTTCAGATAAAGAAAATCTGGTTCAGGGAAGTTAGATTATAGCAGTGATTTGTAGCTTGTAGATGTAGGGTTGATGTGCACCTCTGCCCAGAGACCAGCCCTGCACTGAGGCTGTGCTCTCTCCTACCAGAACTGTCTCCATGGTCCCCGTTATCTCACCGCCTCCACCATGCATACATCTCAGGAGACTGCTGCAAAATCCCAAACACTGAGCTTGAACCAATGGAGACAATGAGTAATTGTAAATTGCAACTCACTTCTAGTTTAATTTAGGCCATCGGTCATGGTAACTAAAATGTATGGGACAAAAGCTTTCCAATTAATACTTCTATAAACATACATACATTACTCAGGCTCTGGTGTCACACAATCTAAATTAAATTAACAACTGTCCAACTTCATAAACTTGTTGAGAAATCAGGGACTATAGATACAGTGTCCAGAATCCAGACAAGTTTCTGGCACATGAGGTATACAGAAGGAATTTATGCCTTCACCAAGACAGGAAAACAGAAACTGATTGACTTAAAAATTCCAGAACTGTCATGTATAATCTAATAAATTTTTAAAATCTCAGCTCACACAGATATCAAATTCATAAATCATGAACATGATCCATGTAGACTCCTCATTCAACATTCTGGAGCTGTAGAGATAAGTAATACACTCAATTATATTGTTAAGCTCATTTTTAGTTATGAGAAATTTGAAGTACATAGTGTGGCTACAGTAATAAAATAATGCACATGGTACATAAACATTCCGATCTCACTGCAGTCTCTACTATGTTCAGTGCCCCATTTTTATTTCTCTTTGTTATAGGGCACCTCCTAATTCCCCAGCAACATTGATGGAGAATAGAACAGAAATAACAGAGTTCATCCTCCTAGGACTCACCAGTGCCCCAGAACTACAGGTGGCCCTCTTTATCATGATCACCCTCATCTACCTCATCTATGTGGTTGGGAACCTGGGGATGATCATACTGATCCTCTTGGACTCCCGTCTCCACACTCCCATGTACTTTTTCCTGGGTAACCTGTTTCTGGTGGACTTTTGCTACTCTTCAGCTGTCACTCCCACAGTCATGGCTGGGCTCCTTCTAGGAAACTACAAAATTTCCTACAATGCCTGTGTTGCTCAGGCCTTCTTGTTTGGAGGATTTGCCAGTGTGGAAAATTTATTCTTGGCCGCGATGGCCTATGATCGCTATGCTGCAGTGTGTAAGCCCTTGCACTACACCACCACCATGACAACACGTGTGTGTGCGTGTCTGGCTGCAGGCTGCTACCTGGGAGGTTTCCTGAATGTCTCCATCCATGTTGGGGAATCGTTCAGTCTCTCCTTCTGTCAGTCCAATGTGGTGCATCACTTTTTCTGTGATGTTCCAGCAGTCATGGCTCTGTCTTGCTCTGATAGACACGTCAGTGAGCTGATTCTTGTTTATGCAGCCAGCTTTAATGTCCTGTTTGCCCTTCTAGTCGCCTTGGTGTCCTACCTATTCATATTCATCACCATCCTGAAGATGAGCTCAGTTGTAGGATATCAGAAAGCTTTGTCCACCTGTGCCTCCCACTTCCCTGCAGTCTCCATCTTCTATGGGACTGTTATCTTCATGTATCTATGACCTAGCTCCAGTCACTCCATGGACACAGACAAAATTGCCTCTGTCTTTTATGCTAAGGTCATCCCCATGCTGAACCCAGTGGTCTACAGCCTCAGGAACAAGGAAGTGAAAAGCGCATTCAAAAGAGTTACTGGAAGCACTATTTCTTGAAGACAATGTGCTTTTTGCAATATGTTCTTTGCTCGTTGTCAAAAATTGGCTCTGTGTATGCATGACTTAATTTCAGAGTTCTCTGTTCTGGTCCATTGGTCTATGTGTTATGCCAGGAACACGATATTTTGGTAACTATCACCAAATTTAAAGATGTAACGTGGAGCCCGCGGGGACTGCTTCTTGGAGCCTACTCTTATCGGAGCTTACACCGAGCATGGAGCGGCCGAGTTCCGGCTCCCGGAACTGCCCTGGCCCCGGGCTAGGAGCCCACGGAAACTGCTTCTCGGTCCGGGTCCTGCTGAGGGCCGGTCAGGACTCACCCGTTGCTTTGGTTGTCCGGCAAGGGGAACGAAATGCTGCCATTCGCATAGGATACCAACATGGCAGAGATCTGATGTCATCAGAAAGCGGCGGAGGAGAGAACTTCATCAATACCAGCGGCGACAGAAACAGTTGGTCTCCTGGTAGGGGGGGTGAGGCACAGACACCCGAGTCTCCTCAATTTGTCGTCGAGCCAGAGGGGAGGAGCCGGGCCGCCGCCAGCGCCCGGAGCAGGCCCAGCGGCTCGCAGGCGTGGTGACCGCGTGACTCCAATTGGAGAGGGGGCGGAGCGGAGCCGTCACCCGCACCCGCAAGGTGGGCAGACCCGCGACCCAGTGGTACATGGGCGTGGTAGGAGGGGCAGGGCAGAGCCGCCGCCCGCGCTTGCAAGGTAAATAGACCTGTCACAGACTGGCGGGTCAGGCCCAGTGGCCTGCCAGTGTGGTACACACGTCACCCCAACTGGAGTAGGGGCAGAGCAGATCCTTCTCCCACGCCCGGATCAGGCCCTGCCGGTGTGGTGGCCACGTGACCCCAATTGGAGTGGGGGCGGAGTGGAACCACCACCCGTGCCCGCAGGGTGAGCAGACCTGTGACCAATCTGCAGATCAGGCCCAGGGGTCCGCAGGCGTGGTAGGAGGGGCAGGGCAGATCCGCCGCCCGCGCCTCCAAGGTAGGCAGACTGCGACAGACTGGCGGATCAGGCCCAGGAGCCTGCCAGCGTGGTACACACACCACCCTAATTGGAGTAGGGGCAGAGCAGAGTCACCGCCCGTGCCAGGAACAGGCCCAGCGACCTGCAGGCGGGGTAGTCACGACACCCCAATTGGAGTAGGGGCAGAGCAGAGCTGCCACCCGTGCCCGAAAGGTGGGCAGATCTGCGACCGACCAGCGGGACAGGCCCAGTGGCCTGCCGGTACGACAGACAAGTCACACCATTTGGAGTAGGGGCAGAGTAGAGCCGCCGCCCGCGCCTGCAGGGTAGGCAAACCTGCAACTGACCAGCAGATCAGGCCCGGTGGCCTGCCGGCGTGGTACACTCGTCACCCCAATTGTAGTAGGGGCAGAACAGAGCCGCCGCCAGCGCCCAGAACAGGCCCAGTGACCTACCGGAGTGGTAGCCACGACACCCCAATTGGAATAAGGAGAGAGCAGAGCCGCCGCCCGCGCCTGCAGGAAAGATACGCAAGCAGTATGAAAAGACAAGGAAAGAAAGGACCACAAGCAATGCAGGTCAACGCAATTTTAGAAGAGGTAACAGCTGCAGCAGATGGAATGTCAGATAAAGAATTCAGGATATACATGCTTCAGATGATCTGGAGTATCAAGGAAGACATTAGACAGCAAAATCAGACAATGAAAGATCACTTCGACAATGAATTACGCAAACAAATCCAGGAAGAAAAGGATCAACTATACAGGGAGATAGAGGTTATAAAAAACAAACAAACAGAAATCCTAGAAATGCAGGAAGCAATAAACCAACTTAAAAACTCAATGGAGAATACTACCAGCAGAGTAGAACACTTAGAAGATAGAACATCAGACAATGAAGACAAAGTATATCAACTGGAAAAGAACATAGACAGCTCAGCAAGACTGTTAAGAAACCATGAGCAGAACATCCAAGAAATATGGGATAACATTAAGAGACCAAACTTAAGAGTCATTGGGATACAGGAAGGTACAGAGCTCCAAACCAAAGGAATGAGCAGTCTATTCAATGAAATAATATGAGAAAACTTCCCAGACTTGAAGAATGAGACAGAATCCCAAATCCTAGAAGCCTACAGGATGCCGAATGTGCAAAATCATAAGAGATCCACACCTAGACACATTATAATGAAGATGCCCAACATACAGAATAAGGAGAGAATTTTAAAAGCTACAAGAGAAAGGAAGCAGATTACATTTAGGGGTAAGCCAATCAGGATAACAGCTGATCTTTCAACACAGACTCTGAAAGCTAGAAGATCCTAGAATAACATATTTCAAACACTGAAAGAAAATGGGTTCCAACCAAGAATTGTGTATCCAGCGAAATTAAGCTTCAGGATGGAAGATGAAATTAAAACCTTCCACGATAAACAAAAGTTAAAAGAATTTGCAGCTAGAAAACCATCTCTTCAAAACATCCTCGGCAAAACATTACAGGAAGAGGAAATGGAAAATAACAATGAAAACCAACAGTGGGAGGTAGGACAGTAAAGGGGGGAAAATAATCAAAGAGGAAAACAAACCATGTTTAGTAACATAAATAAACAAATATGGCTGGAAGAACAACCCATATCTCAATAATAACCCTAAATGTTAATGGCTTAAACTCACCAATTAAGAGACACAGGCTAGTAGAATGGATCACAAAACAAGACCCAACAATATGCTGCCTACAGGAGACGCATTTGATAGGAAAAGACATACATAGGCTGAAGGTGAAAGGTTGGGAAAAATCATATCACTCATATGGACTTCGGAAACAAGCAGGAGTGTTCATACTCATATCAAATAAAATAGATTTCAAGCCAAAGTTAATCAAAAGGGATAAAGAGGGACACTACATACTGCTTAAGGGAACCATACACCAACAAGACATAACAATCATAAATATTTATGCCCCAAACAATGGTGCAGCTATGTTCGTCAAACAAACTCTTCTCAAGTTCAAGAGTCTAATAGACCACCATACCATAATCATGGGAGACTTCAACACACCTCTCTTGCCACTGGACAGATCTTCCAAACAAAAGTTGAGTAAGGAAACTATAGAACTCAATAACACAATTAATAACCTAGACTTAATTGACATATATAGAGTATACCACCCAACATCGAGCAGTTATACTTTTTTCTCAGCAGCACATGGATCCTTCTCAAAAATAGATCATATATTATGTCACAGGGCAACTCTTAGACAATATAAAGGAGTAGAGATAATACCATGCATCTTATCTGATCATAATGGAATGAAACTTAAAATCAACTATAAAAGAAGGAAGGAAAAAGCATACATCACTTGGAGAATGAACAATAGGTTACTGAATGATCAATGGGTTATAGAAGACATCAAGGAGGAAATTAAAAAATTCTTAGAGATAAATGAAAACACAGACACAACATATCGGAATCTATGGGACACATTGAAAGCAGTTCTAAGAGGAAAATTCATTGCTTGGAGTTCATTCCTTAAAAAAAGAAAAAAACAACAAATAAATGATCTCATACTTCATCTCAAAATCCTAGAAAAAGAAGAGCAAAACAACAGCAAAAGAAGTAGAAGGCAAGAAATAATTAAAATCAGAGCTGAAATTAATGAAATCAAAACAAAAGAAACAATTGAAAAAATTGACAAAACTAAAAGTTGGTTCTTTGAAAAAATAAACAAAATCGACAGACCCTTAGCAATGCTAGCAAAGAGAAGAAGAGAGAGAACTCAAATTACTAGCATACGGGATGAAAAAGGCAATATCACAACAGACACTTCAGAAATACAGAAGATAATCAAAAACTATTTTGAATCCTTATACTCCAAAAAATTAGAAGATAGTGAAGGCATAGATAAATTTCTTAAGTCATATGATCTGCCCAGATTGAGTCAGGAGGATATAGACAACCTAAACAGACCAATATCAATTGAGGAAATAGAAGAAACCATAAAAAGACTACCAACTAAGAAAAGCCCAGGACCGGATGGGTATACAGCAGAATTTTACAAAACCTTTAAAGAAGAACTAATACCAATACTTTTCAAGCTACTTCAGGAAATAGAAAAAGAGGGAGAACTTCCAAATTCATTCTATGAGGCCAACATCACCCTGATACCTAAACTAGACAAAGACACTTCCAAGAAAGAAAACTACAGACCAATATCTCTAATGAACCTAGATGCAAAAATCCTCAATAAAATTCTGGCGAATCGGATACAAAAACATATCAAAAAAATTGTGCACCATGATCAAGTAGGATTCATCCCTGGGATGCAAGGCTGGTTCAATATACGGAAATCAATAAATGTTATTCACCACATCAATAGACTTAAAAATAAGAACCATATGATCATCTCGATAGATGCGGAAAAAGCATTCGACAAAGTACAGCATCCCTTTATGTTCAAAACTCTAGAAAAACTAGGGATAACAGGAACCTACCTCAATATTGTAAAAGCAATCTATGCTAAGCCTCAGGCTAGCATCATTCTGAATGGAGAAAAACTGAAGGCATTCCCTCTAAAATCTGGAACAAGACAGGGATGCCCTCTCTCTCCACTTCTGTTCAACATAGTTCTTGAAACACTGGCCAGAGCAATTAGACAGATGAAAGAAATTAAAGGCATAAAAATAGGAAAAGAAGAACTTAAATTATCACTATTTGCAGATGATATGATTCTATACCTAGCAGACCCAAAAGGCTCTACAAAGAAACTATTAGAGCTAATAAATGAATTCAGCAAAGTGGCAGGATATAAAATCAACACGCATAAATCAAAGGCATTCCTGTATATCAGCGACAAATCCTCTGAAATGGAAATGAGGACAACCACTCCATTCACAATATCTTCAAAAAAAAATAAAATACTTGGGAATCAACCTAACAAAAGAGGTAAAAGACTTATACAATGAAAACTACAGAACCCTAAAGAGAGAAATAGAAGAAGATCTTAGAAGATGGAAAAATATACCCTGTTCATGGATAGGCAGAACTAACATCATCAAAATGGCGATATTACCAAAAGTTCTCTATAGGTTTAATGCAATGCCAATCAAAATCCCAACGGCATTTCTTGTAGAAATAGAGAAAGCAATCATGAAATTCATATGGAAAAATAAAAGACCCAGAATAGCAAAAACAATGCTAATCAGGAAGTGTGAATCAGGCGGTATAGCGATACCAGACTTCAAACTATACTACAGAGCAATAGTAACAAAAACAGCATGGTACTGGTACCAAAACAGGCGGGTGGACCAATGGTACAGAATAGAGGACACAGAAACCAATCCACAAAACTACAACTATCTTATATTTGATAAAGGGGCTAAAAGCATGCAATGGAGGAAGGATAGCATCTTCAACAAATGGTGCTGGCAAAACTGGAAATCCATATGCAACAAAATGAAACTGAATCCCTTTCTCTCGCCATGCACAAAAGTGAATTCAAAATGGATCAAGGAGCTTGATATCAAATCAGAGACACGCCGTCTGATAGAAGAAAAAGTTGGCTACGATCTACATTCGGTGGGGTCGTGCTCCAAATTCCTCAATAGGACACCCATAGCACAAAAGTTAATAACTAGAATCAACAAATGGGACTTACTCAAACTAAAAAGTTTTTTCTCATCAAAAGAAACAATAAGAGAGGTAAATAGGGAGCCTACACCCTGGGAACAAATCTTTACTCCTCACACTTCAGATAGAGCCCTAATATCCAGAGTATACAAATAACTCAAAAAATTAGACAATAAGAGAACAAACAACCCAATCAACAAATGGGCCAAGGACCTGAACAGACACTTCTCAGAGGAGGACATACAGTCAATCAACAAGTACATGAAAAAATGCTCACCATCTCTAGCTGTCAGAGAAATGCAAATCAAAACCACCCTAAGATACCATCTCACTCCAGTAAGATTGGCAGCCATTATGAAGTCAAACAACAACAAGTGCTGGCGAGGATGTGGGGAAAAGGGTACACTTGTACATTGCTGGTGGGACTGCAGATTGGTGCAGCCAATTTGGAAAGCAGTATGGAGATTTCTTGGAAAGCTGGGAATGGAGCCACCATTTGACCCAGCTATTCCCCTTCTTGGTCTATTCCCTAAAGACCTAAAAAGAGCATGCTACAGGGACACTGCTACATCGATGTTCATAGCAGCACAATTCACAATACCAAGACTGTGGAACCAACCTAGATGCCCTTCAATAGACGAATGGATAAAAAAAAATGTGGCATTTATACACAATGGAGTATTACTCTGCATTAAAAAATGACAAAATCATAGAATTTGCAGGGAAACGGATGGCATTAGAGCAGATTATGCTAAGTGAAGCTAGCCAATCCCTAAAAAACAAATGCCAAATGTCTTCTTTGATATAAGGAGAGTAACTAAGATCAGAGTAGGGACGAAGAGCAGGAGAAGAAGATTAACATTTAACAGGGATGAGAGGTGGGAGGGAAAGGGAGAGAGAAGGGAAATTGCATGGGAATGGAAGGAGACCCTCAGGGTTATACAGTGGAGGGGGTAGAGAGAGAGGAGGGGAGGGGAGGGAGAGGTGGGGAGGGTGGAGGGTGGAGGATGGGAAAGGCAGCGGAGCACAACAGACACTAGTATGGCAATATGTAAATCAATGGATGTGTAACTGATGTGATTCTGCAATCTGTGTATGGGGTGAAGGTGGGAGTTCATAACCCACTTGAATCAAAGTGTGGAATATGATATGTCAAGAAATTTGTAATGTTTTGAACAACCAACAATAAAAAATTAAAAAAAAAAGATGTAACGTATATTCTGAAGTCAGATATTGTGATTTCTCTAGCTTTTGTTTTTTTTCTTTCCCTCCTCTACATCTCAGGGTTTTTTTTTTTTTAACTTTTCTCTGTCTTTCGTGGTCCCATCATGTTGGTAGTTTTGAAGTATAATAATTTATGCATATTAATTATGCAAACTAATGGTTTCACTATAACGTTTCCATAAATTCATATTTCATGCTTTGATCTTACTCGTACTCCTCTCTGACAGTCTCCTTACTCACCAGTTCTCTGTCCCTTCCCTAGTAGTTCCTCTATTGCTTTCAGACCATCCTCTTTTTTCCCCTTAGCTTCCACATTAAGAGAGAACAAGTAATAGTCTTTTTCTGTGTATGACTTATTTTGCTAACATGATGAGCACCTATCCTGATTCCATACTTCTCTTGACATACCTGCATGTGGTGACCTCCCTTCGGATATATACACAGGAATTGCATAGCTGTATCCTATGGTAGATCTATTTTTAATTTTATGAGAAAGAATTCTACAGTTTTCTCTAGTTTTTGTGCTGATTTATATTCTCACCAAAAATGTGTGAAAAAATTCTTTTTTTTTTTTCGTGGTGCTGGTGATTGAACCCAGGGCCTTGTGCCTGCAAGACAAGCACTCTACCAACTGAGCCATATCCCCAGCCCAAGAAATTGTTTTTTTCTATGTTCTTGCTAGCATGTGTTGCTGTCATTATTATTATTTTATTATTTATTTGATCTACTTAGATACACATGACTATAGAGTGTTTTTTGATGTATTATACATACATCAAGTATAACCTATTCTAATTAGGTCCCCTTTATTGTCGTTATAGATGAAGTTTAGTGTCATTGGTGGTGTATTCATATATGAAATATAGGAAAGTTATGTCTGATTCATTTGACTGTCTTTCCTATAAACATTCTGACTAGGTTGACATGGAATCACAATGTAGTCTGGATTTCATTTCACTGATGGTTAAAACTTTTGAGCATTTTCTCACATATTTATTGATAATTTGTACTTTTTTTCAGAGGTGTCTGTTTAGATCATTTTTAGATCATTTATTCTTTTTTTGATTGGAATACTCAATCTTTTATTGATATCTTTTAAAAATATTTTATTAGAGCATTATTGTTATACATGCATGAAATATAATTTGCTCCATTTCAGTATCCAGTGCTTTCTCTTTTCCTCAATTTTCTTTCTCAATTTTCCCCTTCCCCTTCCTCAATTCTACTGGTCTTACTTCTATATATTTATATATATATTTTTTTTTAAAAAAAATTAGTCCAATTTAGACATACAAAAAGGTGAAACCCTTTGTGATATATTCGTATATGCACACAGGATTGCTTGGCCACTTTCATTACACTGTTCCTCCCTTTTCCCATCCCTCATCCCTCCAAATATTTCCCCTTCCTCTGCTCCACTGTTGTTTCTTCTATTTTCATGGATTCCCTTCCCCCTTTCCTCATTATTTCGGTCTAGTTCCTGCATATGACAGGAAAAATTTGATACTTGACTTTCTTTCTTTTTTCAGTCTTAGTTCCCTTTTTTTATGGATTTACATTTACAAAAAATAATCTTAAGTAAATCTATTAGCTACATTTATGTGTGAATTATAAAACTCTAAATCTAACAACAAATCTTATATTCATGTTTCTTGAAATAAATATCAGACATTTTCATTAAAAATATGACACAATCTCAATTCAGTTCAGGAGAATGGAATATACTATGAACTCCAGAACTAGTCGGTCCTGTACTTCTTCTTATTAGAGGATTGTAGTTACATACAATACTGGGGTTCATCTTTTTTTTAATGTTCTTTATTTGTAGATGGACACAATACCTTTATTTATTTATTTATTTATTTATTTATTTATTTATATGTGGTGTTGAGGATTGAACCCAGTGCCTCATACCCACTAGGTGAGTGCTCTAATCCTGAGCCACAACCCCATTTTGACATAATCATACCAACATGCAGTATGATTTGCTTCAATTCAGTCCCCAGTATTTCTCTTTCTCTCTCCCCCCCCATTCATTTTCCTCTACTTTACTGGTCTTCCATATAGTTATTGTTTTTAAAATTAGTGTTTTATAAATATACATTCACTGTGAAATTCACTGTGGTATATTCATATACACACATAGGATAGATTGATTAATTTCATCCCACTGTCTCTCCTTCCTCTTCCACAACCCCCTCCTTCTCATCCACTGATTTCTATTTTCATGGGATTCGTCCCTCCATTATTTTATCCTTATTTTGTTCTGGCTTCTACATATGAGAAAACATTTGACCCCTGACTTCTAGGTCTGGCTTATTTCATGTAACATAATATTTGGCAATTGTGTACATTTGTCAGCAAATTTCATTATTCTCCATGGCTGAGAAAAACTCCAATGTGTGTATATATATGCCACAATTTCCTTATCCACTCCTCTGTTGACCAGTACATGGTTGATGCCATTACTTGGCTACTGCAAAGTGTGCTTCTATAAACACCGGTGTGTTTGAATCACTATAGTATGCTGATTTTAGTTCTTTTAGATATACACCAAAGTGGGGGTTAGCTGTGTCATATGGTGGTTCCATTCCTAGTTTTTTGAGGAATCTTCATAATGCTTCCCAACGTGGTTGTAATCACACCAAAAAATGCTTGAGTGTACCTTTTTCTCCACATCCTCAACAGCATTTATTGTTATTTGAATTCCTGACTGCCTTTCTAAATGGAGTGACATGAAACGTCAAGGTAGTTTTGATTTACACATCCATGATTGTCAGAGATGTTGAACATTTTTTTTTCATATTTGTTAGGTATTTGTATTTTTGGAAAAAATACCTGTTTGGTTCTTCTATCCATTTATTAATTAGGTTATTTTTTGGTGTTAATTGTAGATAACATTCTTGAATTCTTTATGTGTGTTGGATATTAATCCACTGCCTATCATATAGGCAACTGGCAAAGATTTGGTCTCTTTCTGTAGGTTATCTCTTCACTCTGTGGATTGTTTCCTTTGCTATGCAGAAGCTTTTTAATCTGGTGTAATCTCCTTTGTCAGTTCTTGCTTTTATTTCCAAACTGTTAGAGTCCTGTCCAGGAAATAATGGCCTATGTCAATATCTTGAGATCTTTCCCCTGTGTTTTTCTCGTCATAATTTCAGATCTTACATTAAGATTTTTGATCTATTTTGAACTGATTTTTTTTTTTTTGTTGTTCAGGATGAGACCTAGGGATCTGTCATGACACACGACTAAACCGGTCAGGGACACTCCAAGTGATTTTTGGTATGACTAAATAAAGATACAGACACAGAAAGCACCTTTTCTTTAGGTTCAGTGGCTGCTCCTCAGCCACAGCTCCCACAAGGGGGGGCCAGGCAGGCAAGAAAGAGGAGGAGCACGCCTCAAACCTGGGTTTCATTGGGGAGAAGCCATTCAAATGAGCAAGGGGTAGGGTTACAACAAACAAGTGGGTGTGATCCAACTCCATCCGGTGATGCCCACTCCTAGAGCTGGACCTCTCTTATCCCAGTGGAGGTAAGGTCCAATTGCAGTGCAATGGGTACAATACCAGTTCAGTACCTCTTGACTCAGGACTTAAAGCTGTGTACATAGCTCCTGTCCAGAGCAGCTCCTGACAGGGGTCTAGTTTCAAAATTGTGCTAGTGAATATAAAATTTTCCCAGCACTGTTTTCTTTGAAGAGGATGCCTTTAATCCAATGTATGTTTTTGGCACCTCAGTTGAGAAGCAAATGGCTGTAGATGCATGGGTTTATGTCTGTGCCCTATTTTCTAGTTCATTGATCTACATGTCAGTTTCCATGCCAATATTAAGTTATTTTGTTAATGTGCCTCTATAGTATATTTGAAGCCAGGTATTAAGATGCCTCCAGCATTGCTCTGTCTGTGTGAGATTTCTGTGGTCATTTGGCAATTTTGGTGCTTTGGCATCTTTTGAAGAACGTCATTGGTATTTTGATGGTAATTTCACTGACTTTATTGATCCCTATGGACAATATGACCATATTAGCAATACTAATTCTACCAATTCATGAACACAGGAGGTCTTTTCATCTTCTAGTGTCATCTTTAATATTGTTTTGGAGTTTTTTTAATAATTTTTATTGTAGTGGTCTCTCACATCCTTGGTTAGTTTTATTCCTAAGTATTGCTTTTCGGGACAATTGTAAATTGGATTGTTTTCCTTATTTATTTCTCAGTCAATTAATTGTTGGTATATGAACCAGCTTCAAAAATTTGTATGTTGATATTACCCTGTAACTTTGCTGAACTTGTTTATTATCTTTGAGAGTCTTTTGGAAGTGACATAGAGTACTCTAAACACAGAATTATATTATCTGCAAACAGGGATAATTTAACTTCCTTCTTTAGTATTAATATCCCTTTTATTTCTTTCTCAAGCATGACTGCTCTGTGTAAAATTTCAGGTATTGTATTGTATGAGAGTGGGGAGAGTGGGAACTTTGTCTTGTCCCTGATATTAAAGGAAATGCTTTCAGTTTTTCTCCATTCAGTATGATGAGGGCTATAGGGTTTCTCATATCACAGCTTCTATTATGTTAAGGTGTGATCTTTATATACTTAGTTTCTTTAGATTTTTTTCAGGAAGGGATATTGAAATTTGTCAACATCTATTTAGATCATCATGTTGTTTACATCCTTGATTCTACTTATATGCTATATTACATATACCTTTCCCTGTTATGAAACAGTTTGAGGAGCCTTAACACTAGATATTCTTTAAAAGTATGGTAAAATTCAGGCCTTTCTTGTAGGGAGACTGTTTATTACTGCTTCAATAATATTGCTTGATATTGATCATTTATGTTTTCTAAATCTTGGCTCAATTATGGCAGTTCATACATACCCAGGAATTTGTACTTCTTTTTTTTTAGGTTTTCTGATTTATTGGCATATTATTTTTCAAAGTATTCCCTTATGATTTCGGTGATACCTGTTGTAATATGCCCTTTTGCCACCACCACTCAAATTTTGTACATTTGGGTCTTCTCCCACTTTCGTTTGGTGATGTTTTCTAAGGACTTGTCAAGTTTGTTATCTTTTGGAAGGAACAACTCTTCATTTAATTGATCTTTGTATTTTTTAGTGTCTATTTCATTTGTTTTTTCTCTATTGTCTTTCAAAAATTCTACTGTTTGGGTTTGGCTATTTCTTGTTTTCTAAGACCTGGAGATGCATCATTAGTTTTTTTTTTTTTTTATTGGAGATCTTTCTGATTTTTAAAATCTAGGCAATCATAACTGTAAACTTCCCTCTTAGTACTGCTTTAACTATCCCATAGGTTGTGTTTCCATTTGCATTTGTTTCTAGAAATTCAAAACTTTCTACCTTGTTTTCTTTAATAGCCCACTGGTCATTCAAAGTCATTATTCAAAGACAGAAGGATGTCCGTTCTCACCCCTCTTATTCAACATATTTCTTGAAACTCTAGCCACAGCAATCAGGCAACATAAGTAATTTAATGGAATACAAATAGGAAAAAAATAAGTCAAATTATCTCTGTTTTCTGATGACAGGGTGCTATATTTAGAAGATCCGAAAAACTCCACCAGATTCCTACCCTGATGAATTTAGCAAAATAGCACGGTACAAGCTCAAACTGCAACATCTTTTCTACACACCAACAGAGAACCCAATGAAAAGAAATCAGGAGAACAATTCCATTCATAATAACATTAAAATAAATAAAAAGCCTTGGGAATAAATAAACAGGACCAAAGCGGAGGAAGACTTCTACAATTAAAATACATAGAATACTGAGGAGTAGAAATCGAAGAAAGCTTGGAAGATGGAAAGACCTCCCAGGTTCTTGAATAGGCAGACTCATTTTGTCAAAATGGTCTTGTACAAACTGTGATATACAGATTCAATGCAATCTCCATCAAAATGCCAATGTCATTCCTCACATATCCATGAAAAAAAGTCCTAAAACTTCACACAGAGGAATCAAAGACCCAGAATAGACAAAGCAACTCTGAGCAATAAGAACAAGGCTGGAGACTTCATAACTTCCAACCTCAAGTTATACTGCAGAGCTATAATAACAAAACCAGCATGGGACTGGCATATAAACAAACACGAAGACCAGTGAAATAGAGGACACCAAGACAAAGCCTCATAGACATGTTCAGCTTGTCTTTGATAAAGTTTCCAAGAAGGAAGCTGGGAATGGAGCCACCATTTGACCCAGCTATTCCCCTTCTCGGTCTATTCCCTAAAGACCTAAAAAGAGCATGCTACAGGGACACTGCTACATCGATCGATGTTCATAGCAGCACAATTCACAATAGCTAGACTGTGGAACCAACCTAGATGCCCTTCAATGGATGAATGGATAAAAAAATGTGGCATTTATACACAATGGAGTATTACTCTGCATTAAAAAATGACAAAATCATAGAATTTACAGGGAAATGGATGGCATTAGAGCAGATTATGCTAAGTGAAGCTAGCCAATCCCTAAAAAACAAATGTCAAATGTCTTCTTTGATATAAGGAGAGTAGCTAAGAACAGAGTAGGGTCGAAGAGCATGAGAAGAAGATTAACATTAAACAGGGATGAGAGGTGGGAGGGAAAGGGAGAGAGAAGGGAAAATGCATGGAAATGGAAGGAGACCCTCAGAGGTATACAAAAGTACATACAAGAGGAAGTGAGGGGAAGGGGAAAAATAATACAAGGGGGACAAACGAATGTCAGTAAAGGGGGCAGAGAGAGAAGAGGGGAGGGGAGGGGAGGGGAGGGGAGGGGGGATAGTAGAGGATAGGAAAGACAGCAGAATACAACAGACACTAGTATGGCAATATGTAAATCAATGGATGTGTAACTGATATGATTCTGCAATCTGTATATGGGGTAAAAATGGGAGCTCATAACCCACTTGAATCAAATTGTGAAATATGATATATCAAGAACTATGTAATGTTTTGAACAGCCAACAATAAAAAATTAAAAAAAAAAAATGATAAAGTTTCCAAGAAGGAAAAAAGACAGTCTTTTTAACACACGGTGCTTGGAAAACTGGATAGCCATTATTTATAAAATAATGAAGGTCGATCCCTCTCACCCTGCACTAAATTCAACTCAAAGTGCCTGAAAGTCCTGGGTGACCGACCAGAGATTACAACTGATACAACAAAACAGAGGTTCTACACTCCTACCCACCTATAGGTGCAGCAAATATCTTCCTTAATAAGAGACCCACAGCCTAAGAAATAAAACCAAGAATCTATAGCATCAAAATGCTCTTGTGATAACATCAAATGGGAAAGCAGTCTTTCTCTTTATCGTCTTTTGTATTTCCATCTCTAAGCTGTGTTTTGAAAATTAAAAAAATCTAACTTGTATATGTTAATTCTAAGTTCAGTTTTGTATAGTCAATATTTATACTAGCCATCAAAGCATTTTATATAATTTTTATATATATTAGTTTCATGATTTTTCATTTATTCCCTTTTAATATTTCATATTTCATGTTATTCATTAAGAATATATATTTTTATGTGTGTATACACACACACACACACACATATATACTTATGATGGTACTAAGCATTGAAACATATGCACTCCCATGTCCATTGCAGCACTATTCGCAATAGTTAAGAAGTGGAAGCAAAGAACCTATCAACTGATGAAAAGATAAAGAAAATGTGGCATATATAATATACTTTATTCAGCCATAAAGAGCATGTTTCCAAAATTTTGGTGCAATATGGATGGCACTGTAGATCATTAGGCCAAGTAAAATAAGCAAAACACAGAAAGACAAATACCACTGGATGCACTGGTATTCCATTTATATGTGAAACCCAAACAGCTGTTCTCATACAAGTCCAGAGAGCAGTAGGTCCAGATGCTGGGGTGAGTGGGGAGGATGGAGAGATAGAGAAAGGTTGGTCAGTGGGAACTAAGTTGTAGTTAGTTGACAGCAAGAAATTCTGCCGTGCAGAGCAGGTGATCCCACAGAATAGTGAGTGATGTGCTGTAAATGCCAAGAATCTAGAAGAATGGACTTTGAATATTTATACCATAAAGAAATGACAAAATGTGGGGCTGGGGTTGTGGCTCAGTGGTAGAGCTCTCGCCTAGCATGCAAGAGGCACTGGGTTCGATCCTCAGCACCACATAAATGTAAAATGAAGATACTGTGTCCACCTAAAACTTAAGAATAAATATTAAAAAAAAGAAATGACAAAATGTGAGGAGGTGTGTTTAATTATGATCTAAACACTATACAGTGTGTATATGTATAAAAGCATCATGTTACTCTATTAATATGTACAGTTATGTATCTTTTAAAAATTCATGTAATATATAAAAAGATAATCATACTGTACAAGATAAATTTGTGCAATTAAATAATGATTTATAATTTAAAAACGACAGTTATTACAGCTTGAGAAAGATCACCATATAGACAGTAGTGAGTATTTGTGCCATATGACATGGCCTCAGAAGTACCAGCCTCTGCACTTTAGCACATTCAAATATCATCTTACAAGTACTGAGCTGTAGAAGGCACTTACTGTGTAGAGAATGTAAATTAGACATGAGTGCACATTCCCTTGAATAGGTTTTGTGCTATATAGAGCTCTCTGATAATTAAAAATTGTGAATATTGTTCCCTATGTTAGCATATAGAAAGTACTTTATCTTTGTGGCTGATGGAAACTGTCATGCTCTGATTTTCATGAATATTTAAAATAATTTCACTTGTATAATTTATATGATGGAAGTAATTTTCCAAATGTGATCAGGTATTAAAACTTTTAATCTTATAACTTATGTTTTTCTAAATAGTTACCTAATTGCCATGTTACTTGCCAGTTAATGAGAGCATTTCTAAATACAAATTATGAGATAGTTTCAAATGATCTAATTGAGGAGGATATTTCCAAAAAAATCACCATTTCAAAAAGTGGGAAGGGAACGAGGGGCTGGAAATGCAAATAACAATATTGCTACAAAGCAGAAAAATCAATGTGCCTCCTGAATTTTTCTAGAAGTATATCTAAATGGCTTTTCTTACTGCCGATAAAAGTATTACCATAAATGGCTCAAAGATTCAAAATATTGATACAATTGAACTCAAAGATCAATTATTTTATTCATTTAACAGATATTTATTGAGGACCTACTATGAAACAAATAATCATTTAAGTTTTACACTAACACTCTTAGAACACTTACTCAACTAAATAAATAAATAATATTAGTCAAATTAATTATCTAATACCTCAATTACTTAAATTTTTTTTTCACCAAAATTAGTCACATTCTATTTATGTCTGGCAAATTTTCTACTCATTTATATGTACTCATGTGGGTATATTCATGAAAATGTTCACAGTCACAAGTTTTTTCTAACTTTACATGTGTGTTTCTACTAATGTTTGATAGAAAAAGTGCATATAGGTGAAATGAATTAATCAAATATCCTTAATACATTCTTTTGATAAGCCAGAAGCAAAATAACTTGTGACACCTCTCACCATTGTTATACAGAATATTATATTTCTGGATATGTTTCCTCGTTTCTACACAATAAACTGATTTTTGAGGAGATAAGTATTTGACTTCAGGAACTTGACTTCGATATGCACCTTAATATGTGGTTCAGCACATGGAGAAGATCTGAGAAGCATGACATTAAGTTATTATGCATCCTACAATTTTTAAATCAAAATTTTAGAAACACTTTTCCCTCTAAAACTATCTTCTTGAATGCACTCTTGACCTCCGTGTTCCTGAGGCTGTAGACCACGGGGTTCAGCATGGGGATGACCATGGTGTAGAACACAGAGGCAAATTTGTCAGGGTCCATGGAGTGACTGGAGCTGGGCTGCAAGTACATGAAGATAATTGTCCCATAGAAAATGGAGACAGCAGTGAGATGGGAGGCACAGGTGGACAGAGCTTTCTGGTATCCTGTAGCTGAGTGCATCTTCAGGATGGCGATAAATATGAATAGGTAGGACACCAAGATAATTAGAAGAGCAAAAAAGGCATTGAAGCTGGCTACATAAACAAGAACCAGCTCATTGACGTGTCTATCAGAGCAAGACAGAGCCATGACTGCTGGAATATCACAGAAGAAGTGATGAACCACGTTGGACTTACAGAAGGAGAGACTGAATATTTCTCCAATGTGGATGGAGGCATTCAGGAAACCACAGACATGGCAGCCTATGACCATACAGGCACACACACCTGTAGTCATGGTGGTAGAGTAATGTAAGGGTTTGCACACAGCGGCAAAGCGGTCATAAGCCATAGATGCCAAGAGGAAATTTTCCACAGTGGCAAAGGTTATAAAAATGAACATCTGAGCAGCACAGGCATTGTAGGAGATGACCTTGTCTCCTAGAAGGAGCCCAGCCATGGCTGTGGGAGTGACAGCAGAAGAGTAGCCTAAATCCGCCAGAGACAAGCTACCAAGAAAAAAGTACATGGGAGTGTGGAGACGAGAATCAGTGAGAATGAGAACAATCATCCCAAGGTTTCCAAGAACATTAATGAAATAGATAAGTGTGATCATGATAAAGAGGGCCACCTGTAGTCTTGGGGCATTGGTGAGTCCTAGTAGGATGAACGCTGTCACTTCTGTCCTGTTCTGCATCCATGCTATTTGGGAGTCAGGAGATGCTCTTTAGCAGAGAGAAATAAAGTACAAGAATGTAAATAGGTGTTATGAAATAAATATTTCCCTGAAAATAAAACATTTATACAAAACAGGTGAATTATTTCATTGCGGCAATAATACACATTTCAAACTCTTCCAATGTGTGAATTTGAACTTAGCTGCAAAATTTAGGGCATTAATTATTTATTGAGTTAGAAACTTTTAAATCTGAAAATTCAATTTAAGTCAAATACTATTTGTCAAATTTTAAATGATTTAAATTAATGCATGCTAAATTTTATGAATCAAACAACATAACATGTCGGGTAATGTGTATATAATTATATATGTATAATTATAACATATAATGTAGTATTTTATATATATATATATATGTATATCATGCATCACATACACAAAATGAAGAAAGTAATGGTATCTAAAGCAAAATATTATTGTAAGAATTCAATGTGAAAATAACATCTAAATTCTGGGGGATTATGACTTTGTGTCAGCTATAGTAATATTATCTATGTACAATGATGGATTGTATTGGTGTTGGCTTAGAAGTAGGTGGCCTTATACGAAGCTTCAGGAATGAGTGAGCTCTGCAGTCTTGTAGTTTCCCTCTTGATTTCCATTTTCTCTCACTTAGGGTTACTAAGATTTTCTATGTCTTCTCTTTGTTGTTCCTCCATCCATGATTGGCTGCTCTAGCACTACCAAGTGGCTGTTTTTTCTTTTGCTGTTCTTGTTCAATTTCTTCCTCGAAATCCATATTTTGGCTTACACTGGAAGAATATCCATTTCTTATACCAATTCTTTCTTTCTATGGTATATTCATCTATTTAAATCACTGAGATTTAGGGCTGAAAGTTCCTAGTTGTGCTTTACTGTAGCCTGCAGATCTTGCATCTCATGTAGTCCATAAATATACACAATTATTAAATTAAAATTAAAATGTTAAAAATATGCAAGCTTAATTGTTTTTAAGTACGAATTGTTTGGTAGTAGTGCTACAAATTGGTAACCCATCTTTTCCACTTAACAATAAATAATGAATATCCATGTTAATAAACATTTACCTACAACATCAAAAAAATGCAAACTTAAAAAAATGTTCCTTTGAATCTGTTTCTGTGTAGAAGCAATGTTTTAATTCTTTTTATTTGAATATGAAGTCTTTGAAGGTAAGCACCAAAGGCTAACTAGAATTCCCTACCATCTTCTTCTTAACTTTCAGCAATCTTACTGCATAAACTAAACCCTTGGAGGCATTATATTTGCCAGTCTTCACACACATGAGCACTTTTTGGTATATGATCTATTCTATGACAATTGAGGGGGTCTTTATACAGAAGTGTGAGCATGTGTTATGCATGTGCAGGCATTTTTATTTTACCAGGAAGATAAATTAATATTTGTGCAGTTTTGTTATGCTCTATTATTATATATCTAGGATGAAGAAGATTCAAGATTTAACCTAGTTTGGTCTTAATCACCAGCCTATTATTTTATTCACATAAAAGTCAATATATATAAATGTGATAGAAATAATTACAGTTATGGAGAAAATATTAAAATAAAAGTCAGAACTTAATTCTTTATAACTTAATTTTGTGTGCTTTCTTCTCTGGCTTAAATGAGAGCCATTTTACTTGTTCATTTTTTGTTTATCTCCAATAATAAGCATACATACAGAGAAGGTGAAATTACCACCTAATTATCAGAACGTCATCTATACTCTTGTTTTTGACCGAAATTTCTTAGTTTAGCAAAACAATGATATTTTGTAAATATCATGGAACTCTGCTGATATGACTGTTGACATTACACCCCATATCCACCTCAGTTTTAAAGAAAAACATTCAAACTATTGAGTATAGCTATCCTACTATTTTGCTAGAATTTCAGATTTTACTGAGTCTTTATTGAATATAGAAACTTACCTTCCTCTTGGGAGCATGCAACAATCTTGAACAGGGAGCTTGAAATACGAAATTCAACAACAGATTAACGCATCCATTATCTTAGAGAAGCTGTCTGTCTCAGGTAGTGGTTAATGGTCCCAAGCTGCCTAAGGCAGGAAAGAAAATGGAAAGAGTGGTATTAACATGTGTTCAAGTCCTGAGTCTATAATGCATTTTTTTCTAGGTCTTTGGCAGAGATGGTCTCCTCCTTCTTAATTGTAAAATGAAGACAATATAAAGATCTCTTCCACAAAATTTGCAGAATTATGCTTTTAGATAGCAAATAAGGGACTGCCTATACAACAACAAGTTAAAGGTGGGTTATATTTTCATGTCATTTAATATAAATTTTATTTTTAGGTATTCCTTTAACTCTGTTGCAGGATTCTAGCAAATCCCCAAATCAGGACAAGGCCTATATGCATGAGCAACTATCAACATTCAGATAAATAAAATGGAAATAGTCGAAGGGAGTAGAATTGAAATCTTGTGCCTCTGAAATGAAGTCATCTGGGGTCATGTTGAATTTCAGAAACTAATATACGGGGACCAAGAGTCAATTATGAAGACATGAATCTCTCAGATGATGCCCTGCAAGAGAGCATCTGTAACTCCTCTTTCCTAAAGAAGAACAATTAAACTGCCTGTGGGGACCAATTTGGAAATTTTGAGTATGCACATGTGTTTTGTATTACAGGTTAATGTATCAATAACAATGATATGCATACTTTTTAGCATACAGTTTTTGACTTTTTGATAAATATGTAGCTATGCAACCACTACCAA
Source organism: Marmota flaviventris (assembly GCF_047511675.1). Taxonomy (NCBI): domain Eukaryota; kingdom Metazoa; phylum Chordata; class Mammalia; order Rodentia; family Sciuridae; genus Marmota; species Marmota flaviventris. The sequence continues at coordinate 13,977,988 of NC_092506.1, read as the reverse complement.
AATCACCTGAACTAATTTTCTAAGCTTCTTGGTGGCCAACCTCTTTTTTCACCCAGTGTCCTGAAAGCCACTCAACAAAATTTTTAATTTTTCTTTTGCAAGAATATCTTTCACTAGAACATGTGGGTTTTGATTCTGACAACTTTTACTTAGCAAAACTCATTTGGGGGGGGTCCATCAATTTTGTTAACTGTATCTTCAATGGAACTTTTATGGGCTTAATGTTTCATAAGTCAACTGTAGACATTATTTTTGTCATATCCTGATGCAGGACCATTTTTGTGGACTCCAGTGTTTAGGTGATTATTAATAAAGTTGAACTAAATATTGGTGACTTTTCTTGTGCGAGCAGGGGGTTTTATTTAATTAGGTCAAATAGATAGGAATTGGATTGCATCATCATATGGTAAATATGTTTATTTGAACTGTTTCAACTATCAACATTCAGATAAATAAAGATGGTCAAAGGAAGTAGAATTGAAATCTAGTCCCTCTGAAATGAAGCACTGGGAATCATGTGGAACTTCAGAAGCTAATACACAAGTACCAGGAACATTTACAGAAAATCCCAAACTGTTTATGGAAGTGTTTCTATCAGTTTTCATTCTCAAGAGCAATTCATTCCAATTTCATCATGTCTTTTTTTGCACTTAGTTTTTATCTGACCTTCCTTTTTGCTATTTCTCAACGATGGCTCAAGTTTTCCCAGCAAAATCTTTATATTGTGTCATTTTATTTTTATTTATTTAGTGTTTCTTTTTATTTTTTTAAATTGTCAGATCATAGCTGAATATCCTTTGAGGTATGTGGTGTGATGTTTAAGCATAGTTAGTCATTGTGTATCAAACTTAGAACACTTAAGTTATCCATCATTTTAAATATTTATCATTTCTTTGTGATGAAAATATGCAAAATTTCTTCTCGATATTTTAAATTATATAACACAACATTGTTAACTATAATCATCCTCAGGGCCATGCATTTTTATTGTTTTTCAAAGATATATCAAGGGTCTTTTCCTCAAAATCTAAAAACACACAGAGACTTATATATCATCACATTTAAAGTCTGGGAGTGTTTTTATTTTATTATAATTTTTTTCCTATAAAGAAAATAGATCCATTTTCTTTTCTACAGTCTACTCTGAGCCTTCAATTCCAAAAAGACTCATCACACCTTTCTCATTGCAACCATGTGTAGTAGTATTTAAATGTTTATTCTGTTTACTAAGATGGCCTGGTTTCATATCAAGCAAATTAACTCTATCAAATTTCAGTGCCTCATCTGTAATGAAAGTTATAATAACATCATCTCTTCCTTATAGGATGGTCAAGAAGATTATCATATCACTTATATACAAGCTGGAGAACAATTTCTAGCATGCATAAAGTTAGATACATTAATATTATACAGTTTATAAAAATTGAGGTAGCATGGGTAGCATGGGTCACAAAAATAGTGTAGCTAAAGCCTTCCATCTACTTTCTTGCATGTGCCTGCCCCATTGCAGTGTGACTGAGACATGAGCTACCCGTAGAAAATGAACCATAGGAGGGCTGAGTACGTGTCATTTCTGGGCAGGTAGATTGGAGCATATGCATTGCCCTCTAGGTATCTCTCACCTGTCATGGAGATTGAAGAGAGTTCATGTTCCAGAAGGTGCAGGTAAATATGGTGAATTCCTTATCAGCCTATATCTTTAAATGACTACACAGGGAAAGCCTTCATTTTGCCAGAAAACCTGCGTTCAAATTCTAATAGATTTTTTTCCATAAGTTGAAAATAATTTATATGTAAGGACAAAAGATCCTGAAGAGCCAAAACAATCTTGATGAAGAACAGAGTAAGACTCACACTTCTTGATTTCAAAGCTGAATACAAATCAAAAGGAATCAAAGCATTTTGGTATTGGCTTAAGAATACAGGTCTAAGCCAATGAAATAGAGTTGATGCTTCCAAAATAATCCCATATATGTATGGTTAATTGATTTTTCATGAGGCTGAATTGTCTATTTAATGGGAAAAGAACAATCTTCAACAAATGGTTCTAGGACAAATGGATAATAATATATAAAAGAGTGAAGTTGGGTATTTTATATTGAATATTTGCCAACAAAGTAGACTTTGAGTAGCCTTAACATACACAAAAGAAAAATGATGGTATAAGATGATGAATAAGTTAATTTGCTTGACTTTAGTAATCACTTCACAATGTACATGCACATAAAACATCATACTGTATACCTTAAATGCAATATATGCAGTGAAGCTGCATTCTTACTTCATATTATTCACAAAAATCAAAATGATTAATAACCTAAATGTGAAAGCCACAGCCATAAAATTGTTGGAAATATGGGCAAATCTTTTAGACTTTAGGCTTGGCAATGATTTCTTGTGTATGACACACCCACAAGAAAAAACAAAGTCATTCAACATTACACTTTTGTGCCTTAAAGTATGTTATCAAGAAAGTGAAAAGGAAACCCATGGAATAGTAAAAGAGATATTTGTAAATCATACATCTAATAAGGGTTTACCATAGAGAATATATAAAGGATTTATACACCTCAGGCAACAATGAAAAAAGAAACTTCTATTTAAAAATGGGCAAAGCCTTTGAATAGACATTTTTGCAAAGATTTGTAAAAGACCAATAAGTACCATGAAAGATTTTCAAAATCATTGGTCAAGGAGCAAATGCAAATCAAAACTACATAATTAAAAAACTAAACCTAGAGAATATTTTGCCTTCTCAACAACTTTTTTGAAAGCACTCTTGACCTCCTTGTTCCTCAGGCTGTAGACCACAGGGTTCAGCATGGGGATGACTATAGTGTAGAACACAGATGCAATTTTGTCAGTGTCCATGGAGCGGTTGGAACTTGGTTGCAAGTACATAATAATAACAGTCCCATAAAATATAGAAACTGCTGTGAGGTGTGAGGCACAGGTGAATAAAGCCTTCTGGTATCCCTCACCTGAGTGCATCTTTAAAATGGTGGTAAATATGAACAGGTAAGAAACCAAGATAACAAGAAGTGCCAAAAAGATATTAAAGCTTGAAATAAGAAAAATGATCAATTCATTAAGGTGTTTATCAGAGCAAGCCAGAGTCATGACAGCTGGAATATCACAGAAAAAGTGATGGATCACATTCACACAGAAAGAGAGACAGAACATGTCTCCAATGTCAATAGCAGCAGTTAGAAAACCAAGGATGTAACAGCATATGGCCAGATAAGCACACACCCTTGTGGTCATGATGGTAGGGTAGTGTAGGGGTTGGCACACTGCTGCATAGCGGTCATAGGCCATTGCAGTCAAGAGGTAACTTTCCACAGTGGCTAAAAGTACAAAAAAGAACATCTGAGCAGCACAAGCATTGTAGGAGATGACCTTGTCTTCCATAAGCAACCCAGCCATGACCTTGGGAGTGACTGTTGAAGAGTAACAAAAATCCACCAGAGACAAGTTACTAAGGAAAAAGTACATGGGGGTGTGGAGGCGGGAGTCCAGCAGGATCAACGTGATCATCCCCAGGTTCCCCACCAGAGTGATGAGGTAGACGACAGTGAACAGTATGAAGAGGGGAAGCTGCAGTTGTGGGGCGCTGGTCAGTCCCAGCAGGATGAATTCCCTCACCTCCGTGTTATTCTCCATGGGTGGTACATTAGGACCACCAGGTGCTGTGTAGCAAAGAGAGCTAAAAGAATACATTGATGAACAAAAGTCAGTCGAACAAAAATTGAAATGTATAAGCATAGTTTTATTATATAAATAAAACTATAAGCATAATTTTATTATAACAAAAATTTTCTTTCAATATTCTGACATCTATGGTACGGAATGACAATGCAATTTAGTGGATAACTTATCTGTGCAGCAATAGACTTATGAAGAAGCAGTATCTACTTGTTAAATTTCTGAACGGATTAACTAAATTGCAGGAAAGAAATGGGAGCTATCCAAGGTCACATGCTTAGAAGAAGTCTTTCTCTAGTTTAAGATCTTTTTAGTCTAACTGCTTGCACTTATGAAGTTCTCACACATAAAGAACTGTGTACATATATGTGTATGTTCACTTAATCCTTTCATCAATCCCATTGGATTGATTAGTTATGCCTATGTATACATGAAGTAACTTAGTAGCAAAGAAGATGAATAAATTATTCATGATTACGCACATATTAAAGGACAGACAGATCCAAGATTTAAAACCAACCATAGTGGTTCCTAACTTATATGCTATTGGTGAATTTGAACTGATTTTTTTTTAAATTTAAATTAATGTTTAAGTGATATATAAATATGTAGAATTATTACATATTGATGGGATAACATGATGTTTTGATACATTTTGTAATTTTGATATGTTGAATGTATCTATCTCATCAGTTTTAAAGTGAATTTATTTTAATTTTATTAAGTTTACACTTAATCATTGTTTCTGTTGTAATAAGCCTAATTATTGCATGGAAGAGAGATTCTTAAATTAATTCATGGTGAATGCAGTAGGGTAAATGCAGCATTAGAGACATGCACAGCCAGCAAAATTCTTTCTGAAGCTTGGTGTGGTGATGCATGCCTGTACTCCCAGCAGCTTGGGAAACTGAGGCAGGAGGATTGCCAGTTCAAAGCCAGCCTCAGCAACTTAGCGAGGACCTAAGCAACTCAGCAAGATCTTGTCTCAAAATAAAATATAAAAAGGGCTGGGGATGTGACTCAGTGGTTAAGCATCCCTGGGTTCAATCTCGAGCTACAAAAAAACCAATTAATTCTGAAGGAAAAATATAGTACCGTGGAAAATCCAGGGCTCTGAGAAAAGTGTATTTGCATCACATATCAGCTCTGTCCTCTATCTCTGGGAGACATTGGTTCTTCAAGGGATCCTCAAAACCTCTCTTATTTAGTATCTTCCTGGAGACCCACATTTTGGCTTATGTTAAAAGAGTCCCCCTTGGATTCATCCTCATCCACATTGCTGTCAGTCTAAGCTGGATCACAGATGTTGGGGGTTACAGGCTCACTGTTGGGGAGTCAACACTCTCACATTAGTTCTTGCGCAGGCATGATATTTAAATCTCTTATTTGGAACTTCGAGAAGGGTATCCATTCTTTTGTAACCACTATTTATTGCCTGCTTACTGGCTCCAAAACCCATCATTTTACATTTTGAGATTTAAATTGTTTGCCAATGACACAATTACACTTGTAATACACACAAAAATGTAAGCTACGATTGTATCATATGCATATGTGTGTGTGTGTGTACATACACATTTCCTGTGATTATTAATGTGTTCCCTTTAGGCCCCACTCTATAATCTAGAAAAGCTTACCATCTCAAAATATTTAACTTAATCACATGTAAACAATCTCTTTTACCATGTAGGGCAACATACTTATATGTTTCAACAGTTGTAATGTAAATATTTCAATGGTCATTATTCAGGCTACAACAGTCTAATGAAATCAACATGTGGTAGGTAAATTATCTCAGCATTAAAGATTTGGGGGTGAGGGGTACACTTGGGATTGAACTCAGGGACACTCAACCACTAAGCCATATCCCAGCCCTATTTTGTATTTTATTTAGAGACAGGGTCTCATTGAGTCACTTAGTGTCTCACTATTCCTGAGGCTGGCTTTGAATTTATGATCCTCCTGTCTCAGCTTTCCGAGTCACTGGAATTACAGGTATGCATCACCATGTCCAGCCATGTTAAAGATTTTGAAGCTGAGACATTGTTACAGATCACAGAACCAATTTCTTTGCATATCTGCAAAGGAGATTCAGAAAGAAGTCTAAACCTTTCCCTGTTCACATACCTAAAATGAATTCATCTTCCAAAGCAGATCTACCAAGTTTAGTAACAGTTTAGACTTAAATGCTTATTTGAAATTTGTCTCATATAGATGATAATAGGCATATAAGTGATAAATAATAGATACAGTTGGATAGCAGTGAGAGAGGAGGTAGTGTTTATGAAGAATACTCTCACAAACATATGAATGTAACTTCATTTACGGTTAAGGAAAACAGAAGATTTAAGAAGTTATATGCTTCTCTAAAATTCCAAACCTAGTACAAGCTATTCAAGATATAAATCCATGTCTGGCTGATTGCTTTGGTGTGCCTTAAGTCTCTGCCTGCCAGATTTACTAAGTGCACAAGCAATGATAGGGTGAGATTTCACTTAAAATGAAAAGGAGTATGGATCTGGTAGTTTCATGATGAATTTTCTGGTGTTTAAGAATGTGCTACTTCAGTGTACTGATGAGTTATCCCTTCATTGATAAGGAAAATATATTTAAGCAGAATGAATTTACCACCTGCTCAAGAAGAACATCATCTATCCTAGGTTCTGCTCTTCCTGTTAAGGATGGTAGTGTGCCATTTTATAAATATCAATTGTATTATTTGTTGGGTAAAATATTCATTTTATTTGAATTATCAGTTTATGTCAAGGTTTGAAATACAGTGTTCAGCTATATTTGAACTAAAACAACTCACATAATAGTTGTTCCATTATTTGCTTCAATTTACATTTTTCACTAAAAATGTTTATTGAACATAAGTGCTTAGCTTACCTTGCAGGTTGATAAGAAGGGAAAAGCAAGCTTGTGCATCTGAAATCAGAAACTCATCCCTGGAAGAATAAATAAATAATATTAAAGAAACTCTTCCTCTCTCATGTATTGGTCAAAAGGATTCAAATTCACAAATAGCATTATAAAGGCAGTACTAGGAAACCCATCTTTAAATTTCGTATCTACCATGGATTTGTTTACTCAGAAGAGTGAAATACCTTGTGCTGAGTTCAGTTTCCCTATTTGTGATTTAGAAATAATAAAATTACTCTCCCATGTACATCACAGAATTGTCTCTGTATAGCAAATGAGGATGGGGTGTATGGTCTTAGGAACCACCCCTTCCACATGAACCAATACAGTTTTAATCTTAAGGCCACTTTCCCTGCCTGTGGTTGCAGATTAACTATGAATACTCAGTTTGGGGAGAGACTGCTCTATAATAAGAAAATAGCATTTATTTCAATAAATTATGTCCATAGGCTGTGTTCAGAGTCTCGTCTCTTTAAAATAATGTCATGTGGGGTCACTGTGGGATCTCAGGGAGTGACAAAAGGGAACCAGGTGAACCTGGTACAGCTGTGGCTCTCTCAGGAGAACCTCCCTCTGAGGTCCACCACTTCTCAACCTACGTGTGGAGGGAAGAAGCCACTAAACTATGTGCAGGGACATGGTATCCTCTGTGGAATAGCACACACATGGATTTGCATTACTGATTATTACTGGTTTTTTTTCTCCCACTTTTTATCATGGTGCCATTTGATTATACCAGGAGTGGACTTTTGAAACCATGTACATTTATTGTGACTAATAACATTTAAAATATCCCAAACTTTATGTTATTTTCTATCACCATGACTTTTTAACTTTGTTTGCATCCTTTTTACTCTTTTAGGTGTTATAACTAAATATTAGACTACTTGAAATTTTAGGAGATTGATAAATAATATCCTTATTTTCCTTTTCTGAGTATACAATGACCAGGCAAATATAACCCAACTGTCAGGGAGATGAGGATTAAAATTCACCCCAATCTTGATAAATCTATTCAAAAATTTTCTTCATATGTATTTTTGGCAAGTGAGCTGCTTCTTTATTTTTTAATACTGAAGCCTGGATCCAGGGGTTATTGACCACTAAGCCCCAAACCCAGCCCTTTTTATTTTTTTTTATTTTGAGACAGGTTCTTGCTAAGTTGCTTAGGGCCTCACTAAGTTTCTGAGGCTGGCTTTGAACTGGTGATCCTTCTGCGTCAGCCTCCCGAGCTGCTAGAATTACAGATGGGTGCTACCACATTGGGGCGGCAAGTAAGTTCTTTTCTGAGTTATCCTCCTGCATCCAAGACTATTGGTTCTCTATTCATAGACACTTAGCAAATGGTCTCCTTGTACCTGCCAATGCGCATTTTGAATAAAATATTACGAGTCTGTAGCTCCTAAATTGAAGGCTTATTTTGATTCAAGAATGTGATCAGCCCATGTGTGGACCATCTCATTGCTCTGAAGGCAAGTGTGAATACATGTCAGAAGAAGTGGTGCTTACTTCCTCCTTTATGACTTTCATACCTTTTATTTATTTTTTCTTATCTCATTTACCTGGTAAGAACTTCCAGCACTATCTTCTGTGTTGAATAGAATTGGTAAGAAAGGAATCTTTATCTGATCTTAGAAGAAAAAACTTTCAACTTTTCACCAGTGAGTATGATGTTACCTAATGGCTTTTTATATATGGGTTTTATTAGGTTGAGGTACAATTCTGTTAAGATTTTGATCATAAAGTATTTGAATTTTGTCAAATGCTTTTGCTGCATTTATTGAGATGAGGTGATCATGGAGTTTTTATCCTCTATTCTGTTCATATGACATATAATATCTATTAATTTGAGGGTGATTAATTATCTTGCATCTCTGGGATGAATGTCACTTGATCATGGTGAATGATCCTTTAATGAGATGATGAATTCAGTATGCTAGTACCTTGTTAAGAATTTTTGCCAGTGTTTTCATCATTTTCTATTCTTATGAAGTCCTTTCTGCCTTGGATGTCAGTGCAATTACAATAGCCTGATGTACACACACACACACACACACAAAATAAAGAGTTAGTTGTAGTAAAGCAAATGAACCTAATCTATCGTTCCATGTGACTATTTTATTCTTGTATGAAGAGACTGTCTAAAATCTACTCTTTTAGCAACAATTCCAAATACATTATTACAAACTATAGTCTTCATGTTGTACATTATATCACTAGAATTCTTCATTCCAATTGTCTAAAAGTACATAGGTCCCTGTGGCTGTGAAACTCAGGTATCATCCACCTTACTTTCAGCCTGTGCCTCCAAAGGAATGCCACCACATTTCTTTTGGAAAGTGAACATAGGAAACACAGGACTGTGCCCTGAAACTTGGTGTTGGGATGGTAAAACACTGGGCAGGTCCTAATGGTCCCTATCACTAAGATCATATCCACAAAACTCCTGGACTGAACCCAATACAGGTGAAAAGCTGTGCACCGGTCTATTGAATTCTCGCTGCAGTCAGCATCAAACATGCTGGTTGAAGTAGTCTTAGTCCACAAGCCTACCTCTGCCTCTTGGTACTGACTCTATGCTCCACTGATCTCAATGGGCTATGGGCTTTTAGTGTAAACCCATGATGTTGCAATAGTGGTCAGGAGACTGCCCACTCCATTTCTTATTTAAACCTATGCAGTACCACTGCATATGGAGAGAGCAATTGTTTTCTGGAGAGAAGAAAAGGGAGGTGGGGCCCAAGACTGAAATATATATATTTACTCATTCAATTTTCAGACAACTTTGCATGTCATTCAGCATCAAGAATTTTTGGAGAACCATGACCTCGTTTAACACAAAATAAGTTGCTAAACCCAAACTTATAGCAACTAAGAACTGCAGACTCTGGTGGAAAATTCAAAAGTCCTGTTTTAAGGAAACTGAAGACAGAAGTGATTCAAGAAAATAGAGAAGTGATTCAATGTTCTAAAAGAGAAATTTAACAGAGAGATAAAGTGAAAATCCAAATGGAAACCTCTGAGCTGAAAAGTACCCTAAGCAAAATGAATATTGCAATAGAAGGTAACAATAACAGAATATAGCAAACAGAAGAAAGGTTTCATGGTCTTGAAAACAGACTGTGAAGATACATAGTCGAAACAAAGTGAAATAAAAGCACAAAGAGGAATGAAGAAAACTTATGGGAATATGGGAAAACATTAAAAGAACAAATATTCAGGTTATTGGTGTTCAAGAAGGGCTGGAGAAGGCCAAAGGGGGTAAATAGCTCATTGAAAAAAAATTATAACAAAAGTTTCACAAACCTTAGAGAATTAAACAAATATCCTGTCACCAGAAGTTCAATGATCACCAATAGATTTATCCCAACCAAGTCTACTTCCAAATATAATATAATTATGCCCTCAAAGTTTAAAGATAGTGTTCTCAAAGCAGCAAGAAAAAAACGAACATATAATACATAAATTTGTTCCATTTTGTTTGACAGAAAGCTTCCCAGGAGAAAACTTACAGACCAGGAGAGAATAACATGGGATTTTCATGCACTGAAGGAAAAATCCTGCTAGTTGGAAATACTTTGTATCTCTATGGAGAGATACAAAATTGGCCAAATTATGCTACATACATATATGAATATACCACAATAAAGTAAAGCACTGATTAGAAAAACAATAAATAAAGAGAAGGAAGACCAGTAGAAGAAGGTCAAGAGGGGGAGGGACAAGGAGAGGGAAAGAGGAAGCACTGGGTACTGAAGTGGGACAAATTATACTCCATGCAATTATGATTTTATCCAAATGAAACCCATTACTATGTGTAACTATAATGCACCAAAAAAAAAAAAAAAAAAAAAAACATAAAAGTGGAGTGATAAAGACATTTCCAGACAAACAAGAGCTTTGATAATTTATAACCATCAGATCTGTTCCACAAAAAACTGCTTAAAGAAATTCTTCAAGCTAAAAGAAAGGGATGTTAATAAGTAAGAAGAAATTATTAGATGGTCTAAAACTTACTAGGAACATATCATAATGATCCCCACTAATATGTGTAATTAGAATGCATCAATAAAACATGTAAAAAGAAATTTATTTCTACAAAAGAAAAACTCACTAGAAAGATTCAGAATGATCTAATAGTTTAAACACCATATATAAACATGCATATCTTAAGAATGAAGTTTAAAGAACAAAATTAAAAATAATAAAACCCCATGATTATATTTATAGAAGACAACATAGGAAGAGGTAGAACAGGGCGTCAAAAATTCAAAATGTGAGTAATGGAGCACAAATGTGAAGCTTTCATTTTATTTTATTTAAAAAAATTAAATTTATTTATTTTTTAAAATATATTTTTAGTTGGACACATTACCTTTATTTTATTTATGTATTTTTATGTGGTGCTGAGGACTGAACCCAGCACCTTGCACATGTCAGGCAAGTGCTCTACCGCTGAGCTACAAACCTCATTAATAAAGGCTTTTATTAGTAATTTTAATTTTTTTCTTCTTTTTATGTCTAATGATAAATTTCTATTATTTCAAAATACTTTGTGTATCAAAAGATATTTAATGTAAGCCTCATGGTGGGAAAATCTATGATAGACACATCAAAAATAAAAAGCCAGCAATCAAAATATTCTTAGAGAAAATCACTGAATCACAAAGAAAAATTATAATCACAGTGAAAAATCACCTCAGCCAGGTTCAAATAGTTACTTTCAAAAAACATTAAGGATAACAAATACTGCTGGGGCTATGGAGAGAAGGCAACCCTTGCACACAACTGGTGAAACATAAATTAACACTGCCATCATAGAAAACAGTATGGAAGTGTTATGCTCGAATTCGGAACCCCCAAAAGACCACCAGAGACTAAGATCCATGTAAGCAACAAAGAAGTGTTTATTGTGAGCTAGCTCGGTCCTCCACACACACACACACACAGCAACTGATGACGCTGAGAGGCCCCGAACCCAGGGTTTGCAGCAGTTTTATACACTCTTTGGGGAAGGCAGGGACCCCACATACATCATAGCATCTCTTAGCAAATCATCACACACCGCGGGAAAATCAAATAACAACTCTAAAACATAATTAGCACATTCACTGGCGGGAACAAGTTGGGTAGGGGTGATTGGTTACTACAAGAGGGGGATTCATTTGAACTGATTGGTTTAGGCCATGAGGGGAGTAGTGCTGAACTACATGGTTTCCCAACACGTTATCAACCACCATAAACTACTGGGAGGGTCATCTGGCATCCCAGGTATTTTCCTGTCTCAAGCTGATTGGTGGCTGCTAGGGGGTTGCTATGGGTCCCCACCTAGCCTGACTGAGTCAGGGACACCTGGCACAGCAGATCTCTCCTATTATTTGTAGATAAGCAACTCAGCAGGGTGGGAATGTGCCTAGGAGTGCTCTGTGGGTCTTTCCAAGGACAAGGGTCATGCCCCCTTCCTTGGATAGGGTTTGCTCTGAGGTAGAGGCTGGTTTTTCAGAAGTTTCTCAAAAAATTTTAAAATAGAACTGTCCTATGATTCAACAATCTCACTTTCATGTGTGTGTACAAATGAAATACAATCCAAATGTTAAAGAGTCCTCTTCTCTCTTTTGTTTATTGCAGTACAACTCACCACAACCAAGGAATGAAAATTACTTAATGTCCATCCACTGATGACTGGATAAAGTAAATGGATACATACACAATAAACTTCTATTTTTCTATAGGAAAGAATGACATCCTGTGATTAGTAATAACACCATTGGAAATGGAGATCATGATGTTAAGTGAAACAAATCACACAGAAAGAAGTTACAATGATGTCACTCATAGGTGGAATTTAAAAACAAATCTCATAGAAATTGATGGTAGTATTGTGTTTATCAGAGGCTGTGGAGAGTAGAGAGAGAGGGGTACTATGTAATAATTAGGAGAAATAACTTCTGGTGCTCAATTGCGTAGTAGGATTAGTCTGGATTATGACCAAGTGATGTGTATATATTTTTAACAGTTACAAGACAGATTTGAGTTTTTCCCATAAAGAAATGATTAACGTTTGAGAAGGTAGATACGTTTACCATAATTTGAATATTACACAAAAATACACATGTATCAAAACATCACAGGGTACCCCACTACTATGTAGGACTCCAGAGAGTCCTACACACATTCACCTCTTGTCTTTGGACTGGCAGTAGGGTGACATCAGACTTTCAAGTCCTCACTGCCATGGCAACCCTGGGTTATCTTGGCCCATGCTGACTAGTTCTAATTGCATTCTTAATCATACATTCTTAGAGATTTTATTGTTAAGAGAAACTATCCTTACCTTTCAGAATCTGATCTATGAAAGTGTCACAAAATTTTCTCCCTTCAAAGCAACTTGGGTTTCTCATCAATGTTATTTCCTGCCTGTTATTTCCTTGCAGATAACAGGTAGTTTGGTGAGGAATGTGGCATATCTTGTCCACTTACACCAGGCAGGGACTGTAGGCAATTTGCTTTTAGGCAAAGATAGCACTTGGGGGTCAGCACTGTAGTACCATTTTATAGAATTATTCTCTCAACCTTGTGTTCCCACCATCTTCAAGTTTATTGTCATAATCAGGAGCAGAAATCAGATCACAAAGATTGAGAAAACTTGCAGTTTGGCTGGAAAACTGTGAGTAAACCTGGGAGGAAGGAATGTGTGGTTGGTTGTTAAAGACTTTACATCCACTAAGGAAACACTAAAGACTTTGCCAAGAGACAGTAGAAAAGATGCCTTGAGGGTACTTCAGGAATTAGCATCTCAGGCTCAAAGGCATAAAAGTAAAAATTCCTTTGAGAAGAGACACCAGTGGGACACCCTGCCTGCACAGAGGGGTGAAGGGAGTTGTTTCACTATGCCCAGCCACCCAGGCACTCAGAGGCTGATGCAGCCATGATCCTTGGAGCTTGACTACTGCTCCAGATGGAGACAGAACTTGGCATGTGTAAGGATGGCTTTAGGCCTTAGTCTAAGCAACTCCATTTTAAAATAAACCTGCAGTCTCACCAGGTAAACCCACAGAGCCCTCCAGTATGTCATCAGGCATTGCCTGATAAAAGCAAGTCACTTTCCACAAACCTGGTAAGAGTCAGGGTAAAGTCACAGGTCATTTGTCATAACCCTGATAAGAGTCAGAAGTGTGATATCGGTTTAGAAATCACCAAAGCACATGTCCTGACTCTAAGACGTAAGATGTCACTAAGAAACCTGGTAACAGCCGATAGGGACCCAGGGGAAGAGCAAAAGCTCCCCAAATTTAGTATAAATGATGGAGCAAATGAACAGACATTCAGCCAGCCAACACTGATGCACACACGTCGGAGAGCCTGACGAGGACCTGGACTGACATCCCAACTCTTCTCATCATCTGCCTGATCCTCTGCCTTGTCCTCACCACTCTCAAACTCTACAGCAGCCTCTTGACCCTGGTGAGGACAGCGATGTCTCCTTATGACCATTCCTCAGCCAGCTGTCAACTCCACCCCAGGAGAAGCCTCTGTTGGTTCTTGACCTGACCGCTGTGGTCTGAGTGAGTGTGCATCTGCTGGACTTAAGATCTAAGACTCGAGATTCTAGATCTGGCACTTAAGCTTGGCACGCAGAGGGAATGTCTGTAAAAGGTCTGTCATGATTGAGTGTGTTTGCAGGGCTTAGAGTTAACTTAGAATTGATTATGTCTATCGCAGTGCCCAGCATTAAGGATTGTCATTTCCTTGATTAGGAACCTATAGAGTGAAATTGTTTGAGTGATTTTGAGTGAATAAAGCATTGGAAAGGGCACTAGGGCATGAGCATTCGTTATCTCTCCCCTCAACAGCAGATGTCGCACTTTTGCCTGTGGCGACAGCGTGGTACAGGTTCTGCAAGACTGAAGGATGCTGGAGTTAGGGGGTCATGGAGGTTTCCACCAAGCTTTCAAAGGAAAGCCTTGAAGGCCAGGCAAAATGCTGCAGCATCAGAGTCCCTGCAGGCTGCCCCTGAAAGTGCAATGTGATAGGGAGCCTACATCATGGGAACAAATCTTTACTCCTCACACTTCAGATAGAGCCTTAATATCCAGAGTATACAAAGAACTCAAAAAATTAGACAATAAGATAACAAATAACCCAATCAACAAATGGGCCAAGGACCTGAACAGACACTTCTCAGAGGAGGACATACAATCAGTCAACAAGTACATGAAAAATGCTCACCATCTCTAGCAGTCAGAGAAATGCAAATCAAAACCACCCTAAGATACCATCTCACTCCAGTAAGATTGGCAGCCATTATGAAGTCAAACAACAAGTGCTGGCGAGGGTGTGGGGAAAAGGGTATACTTGTACATTGCTGGTGGGACTGCAAATTGGTGCAGCCAATTTGGAAAGCAGTATGGAGATTTCTTGGAAAGCTGGGAATGGAACCACCATTTGACCCAGCTATTCCCCTTCTCGGTCTATTCCCTAAAGACCTAAAAAGAGCATGCTACAGGGACACTGCTACATCGATGTTCATAGCAGCACAATTCACAATACCAAGACTGTGGAACCAACATAGATGCCCTTCAATAGATGAATGGATAAAAAATGTGGCATTTATACACAATGGAGTATTACTCTGCATTAAAAAATGACAAAATCATAGAATTTGCAGGGAAACGGATGGCATTAGAGCAGATTATGCTAAGTGAAGCTAGCCAATCCCTAAAAAACAAATGCCAAATGTCTTCTTTGATATAAGGAGAGTAACTAAGAACAGAGTAGGGACGAAGAGCATGAGAAGAAGATTAACATTAAACAGGGATGAGAGGTGGGAGGGAAAGGGAGAGAGAAGGGAAATTTCATGGAAATGGAAGGAGACCCTCATGGTTATACAAAATTTCATACAAGAGGAAGTGAGGGGAAAGGGGAAAATAATACAAGGGGGAGAAATGATTGACAGTAGAGGGGGTAGAGAGAGAAGAGGGGAGGGGAGGGGAGGGGAGGGGAGATAGTAGAGGATAGGAAAGGCAGCAGAATACAACAGACACTAGTATGGCAATATGTAAATCAATGGATGTGAAACTGATGTGATTCTGCAATTTGTATATGGGGTAAAAATGGGAGTTCATAACCCACTTGAATCAAAGTGTGAAATATGATATATCAAGAACTATGTAATGTTTTGAACAACCAACAATAAAAAATAAAAAAATAAATAAATGTTAGGTATCCCCCAAAAGCTCATGTGTGAGACAATGCAAGAAAGTTTAGAGGTGAAATGATTGGGTTATGAGAGCCTTAACCTAATCAGTGAATTAATCTCCTAATAGGTATTAACTGAGTGTTAATTAAAGGCAAAAAGGAATGGCTTGCGAAGAGGATCTTTGGGAGATGGTATGCTTTAGGGATAGATATTTTGTACTTGGAGAAAGGAACATTCTCTGCTTCCTGGTGAGATGTTACCAGTTGCTTTTCTCTGCCACACACTTCTGCCATGGTGTTCTGCTTCCCCTTGAACTCCAAAGAATGGAGTCAGCCATCTATGGACTAACACCTCTGAAATGCTGAACCCCAAATAAACTTTTCTTCCTCTAATTGTCAGGTCTTTTAGTCACAGCCGTGAAAAAGCTGACTTAAACAATCTGTTTGACAAATTAATTTCTCCTGTAAAAATTTAAAAAAAGAAAGCCTCAAATATAAACAAGAAGATAGGAAAATAAACCAACAGAAGATATTCTAAATAACCGGAATAAAATTACCAAAATTATGGGAATAGGTCTTTAATATCAACAACAACTTTGAATGTAAACAAACTGAATTCCCCAATTAAAAGATGGTGTAATGTGATAGATATCATTATCCAAAGTACATGTATGAAGACATAAATTGGTGTCAACATACTTTGTATACAACCAGAGATATGAAAAATTGTGATGTATATATATAATAAGAATTGTAATGCAAAAAAAGAGATGCAACCTTGATAAATTAATAAAAAAAATGTGCCTCAACAACATACTGCCTACAGGAAGCTTATTTTATCGATAAAGATGCACACATTGATTGTGAAGAGATTACAAAAGATGTTCCATGAAAATGGAAACCAAAAGTGAGAAGTGGTTATTATTTATATCAGATAAAATAGACTTTAAGTAATAAACAATAAACAGACAAGGTCACTAAATAATGATCAAAGGGTCACTGCAAGAAAATGTTATAAATATTGTAGATTTATATTCAGCTAATTTTGGAGTATCTAATTTCATTTAGCAAATATTATTAAATATAAAGGGAGAGATAAGCAATAATACAATACTAGTAAGGGGCTTTAACACTACACTTTCATCAACAGAATGATCATTCAGACAAAAAAAGATCAACAAAGTAACAAAGAAACACCAGTGTTAACCTGAACTATACCATACGCTAGACTGAATGAACTTAACAGAAATTTATAGAATATTCTTTTCTAACAATAGCAGAATACATATTCTCCTCATCAGCACACAGAACATCTCTAGAAAAGACTTATATGAAGCCACAAAAATTGAAACAAATGGGAATGGAAACACAGTACAGACAAACTTATGGGATATAGCAAAAATACTTTTATAAGTGTATGGTAGTAAGCACCTACATTACAATGTAACTTATACAACATTATACTTAGAAAACCTAATGCTATATCTAGAGGAACTAGAAAATCAAGCAAACAAACTCAAACTTACTGGAAGGAAATAAAGACAAACAACAGCAAAACCAACAACAAAGGCACAAACAAAAAAAATCAATGAAATAAAGAGGCATTTTTCAAAGTTAAACAAAGTTGACAAAACTTTAATTAGGTTAACCCAGTAGAAAAGAGAACATTACAACTGACATTGAATGAATGTCATCTGAGGGTCTGAATGAGTGTATTCCATCTGAATGAAATCCAAAATAAAAAAGAGAACATTACAACTGACATTACAGAAATATAAAACATGATTATTGATATTATGCCAATAAATTGGAAATTCTAGTAGAAATGGATCAATTCATGGATACCTATAACTAGGAAAGACATAGAAAACCTAAACAGTTCAAGAATCAGTCATGAGATTAAATCTTTAATAAAATGCTTACCCAAAATGAAAAGCACAGGACTGGATGACTTTGATGATAGTTTCTATTAGACTTTTCAAGAAGAAATAACATCAATTCTCAAACTATTCCAAATATTGAAAAAGAGGAAACTTTCATTCAATGAAGCCAGCCTTATCCTGTTGCCCAAACCAGATGTTAACATCACAACAACCAAAAAGAAAACTATAGACCAGTATGCCTAATGAACAATGATGAAAAAATTCTCAAATACTAGCAAATCCAATGGCAAAAGAATTGTTCAGTCTGAACAAAGGGGATTTATCCCAGGAATACAATGGTGGGTCAAGAGATGTAAATAAGAAATGTGACACATCGTGTCAACAGGGTGAGAGTAAAACATCATGTCATCATCTCACTAGATGCAGAAAAAACATTTGATAAAATCCAGTATCATTTGTGATAAAAATTCTATAGTTGGGAATAGAAGGAACATACATGAACATAATAAAGGCTTTAACACATCATACTAAATGGGAAAAGCTGCAAGTATTTTTCTCTAAATCTGGAAAAAGACAAAGGATGTCCACATTCACCACTCTTACTCAACATAGTTCTAGAAGTCATAGAGAAATTAGGCAAGAGAAAAAAATAAGGCATGCATTTACGAACAGAGGAAGTAAAATTATTCCTGAAGATGTCATGATTCTATGTATGTAGAAAAACTTGAAGGGTCCATCAAAACACTATTAGAATTGATAAATTATGTAGTGAAGTAACAGGATACATAATAGCAGGCTTCATTGTGACTTATTCATGTATGCACATAATTTGCTTCATTCATTCCACAGTACTTCCTTTACCTCTCCCTTCCTCCTTCTCCCCATCCCCTTCCTCTACTCAACTACTCCCCATTTTACATATACATTTCATTACATTTCTCTTTTTGGCATCTAAAATTTTTGTATTTGTACTGTTTTTAAATAGTGTTTACAATAATGTGACCCAACAGGAAAAGATATCAAATGAATTTCTCAAAAATTAGTGTGATTCTTTGGACTCTTATTGGCCAATTTTCAGCCATTTGATATTTGAAAATTTATTTTCTCTGTTATCTCTATTCCTCTTTCTGGATTTCATAAAATGATATGTTGAAATTGTTCAATTTGCTCTACCTCAAAATTACTTTCCATTTTCTTTTCTTGTGCTCTCTAAGCTGCATTTTCAATATTTTAAAATTCTAACCTCTATATTCAAGTTCTAATTATGAATTTAATTTTGATTCATCTAATATTCATTCTATTCACTTAAAGGACTTTGTAAATTGTTATTATATCTTTTATTTCCAAGTTTTCTCAATGGTTTCCTTTTCACATTTTGTGTTACTTATTATTAAATATTTTTCTTTCATTTATGTCTGCCTTTTAATTAACACATAATAACTGCACATACCTATGGGGTATAGATTCTGTTTTAACATGTTACATTATGCAATTACCAAATCAGGATGTTTAGCATATTCATAATCTTAAACATTAATCATTTCTTTGCAGTGAGAAAATTCACAGTCTTCTCTTTTAGGTATTTTGAAATACATGACTATAAATCACCATTCTATGTGACATAGTTCCCCCTATCCAACTGTCACTTTGGGCTCACTAACCAACATTTCTCTATATCACTCTTCTTCTACTCTTTCAGTTTCTGGTAAATACAATTCTACTCTGCTCTGAGATCTGTTTTTATTATTTTTTAAAATATTTCATAGATGGGGGCCGGGGTTGTGGCTCAGTGGTAGAGCGCTTGCCTAGCATCCATGAGGCACTGGGTTCAATCCCGGAAACCACATAAAAATAAACAAATAAAATAAAGGTATTGTGTGCATCTACTATATATACTCTTTTAGCAATAATTCCAAATGCATTATTACAAGCTATAGTCTTCATGTTGTTCATTATAACATGTGTATACATATGAAATACATAGTCATGTATGTATTTCAAAATACCTAAAAGAGAAGAATTATATATATATATATATATATATATATATATATATATATATATATATTTGATTCCATCATATGGTACCTGGTATCTTTCACTTAATATTTTGTCCTCAAGTTTCCCTCATGGTGCTTAAAATGACAGGACCTCAGTCTTTTTGATTGCTGAATAGTATTCTAGTGTGTACATCCAGTCATGCTCCACAGAATAACATTTTAGTAGATGACAGATTGAAGAGATGATGGTGGCCCAGTAAGGTTATAATGGATCTGGAAAGTGCTTATTGTGTGGTGATATAGCTTTTATAACATTTTAGTGCAAAATATTACTACTTGGTGATGCTGGTCTAAACAAAACTACTGTTCCTCCAGTCATATAAAAGTAGAGCACATACAATTATGTACAGAACATGATACTTGACAATGATAATAAATGACTGTTACTAGATTATATATTTACCATATTTTAATCATCACTTTAGAGTGTTTTCCTTGAAATTATTAAAATAAATTGCTAGCTGTAAAATGGCATGCCCTGTTATGACAGCATGAGCCTCAAAATCTGTTTACTGTGTCTCCTAATTTCACTTATAAGCCACATCAAGTAGTTCATGTAGACCATCCGGGGTTTTGTATGTACTCCAGGATAGTCACACAATGATCAAATCACCTAATGACATATGTCTCAGAAAGCTCCCTTGTCCTTAAGTGATACATGACTGTGTATCACATTTACATAATCTATTCATCTGTTAATGGACACTTGTTGACCCCACAAAGTGACCACCTATGAGATGGGAGAAAATATTTTAAAAAACCACACAACTGACAAAGTGGAGTGTACTAAATAGAATATACAAGAAATTCAAGCAACTCAATAGCAAAAACAAAAACCAACAAACAAACAAAAACAATCAAAAAACCCACCACAAACTAAAAAACAAAAACAAAAACTAATAAGAAATAAGCAACAGACCTGAATAGGCACCTCTCAAAAAAATGACATAAATGGCCAACAGGCATAAGAAAAAAATGCTTAGCATTGCTAATCATTAGGGAAAAATGCTCATCAAAATCACAGTGAGAGATCACCTCACTCCACTAAGTACTGCTATTACCAGAAGATTAATAAATAGTGCTGCAGAGAAAGTAGACACTTGTACAGTGTTGGGGATGTAAATTTGTACAGCCATATGAAGGAAATATAGAAGTTCCTTAAATAATTGAAAGTAGAACTACTATGTGAACAAGCAATTCCCCTACTGGGTTGGTTGTTTTAATCAGCTTTTCCCTGCTGTGACCAAAAGACCTGATGAACAGTTGTAGAAGAGAAAAGGTTTATTTTGTGGCTCCCAGCTTCAGAGGTATGAGTCCATAGGTGGCTAACTCCATTCCCCCTGGGGCTCCAGGTGAGGCACTACATCATAGGGGAAGACTGTGGTGGAGGAAAGCAGTTGGGAGCAGGGCACCAGGAAGGAGAGAGAGAGAGAGAGAGAGAGAGAGAGAGAGAGAGAGAGAGAGAGCGAGCTCTGCTCAATAAAGACAAACTACATACTCCAAAGGCATGTCCCCTCAACCCCTCCTCCAGCCATACCCTACCTGCCTATAGTTACCACCAAGTTCATCCCTAGCAAGGGATTGATGCACTAATTAGGTTAAACTTCTTATAAGGCAATCATTTCATCTCTTAATCTTTCTTGCATTGTCTCACACATGAGCTTTTGCGGGAGACCTAATATTGAAACTATAACATGGGCATATACTCAAAGAACTAAATCAGTTTGTTGAGGAAATACCTGCACTCCATGTTTATTGCAGGACCATTTCCAGCTCATGAATGAGATTAGAACCCATAAATGATGGCGTAAAACACACGAGCTTCACCATCCTTCCAGATGTTATAGGTTGAATTAATTAACTTCCCACAGATCAAAGTATGAAGTAATGAAATGCTATAAATAGAATATAATAGTAATAAATAAAATATAAGACACAAAAACATTTTTAAGAGGCTGATGTAGGGTTTTGAGTGTGAGAGAGTGTGAGACAAAGAGAAATAGAGTGAAAAATTGAGAGAAGATTTGGAAGGCAAATGTCTCGGATTCACGGAAGACTCCAGGAGACCATTCACACTGAGTGCACTATAAAGGGCGTCCTTATCTAGTAACTTACCTGGGTGTACAGTCAAGTTTCACTGATTAGCCACTTAGATGGAAATAGCCTTGAGAACACTACTGCCCTTCTTTGAATCTCAGGTTCGTGCTCTGTGAAACCCCAGTTTACACAATGCCCAAGGTACTTATATAACAGCACTGTAAAAATTAAAGTTAAACATATATAGATCCCTATTGACACAATGCCTGGAACAACAGATGTCTTTAGCGTTTGTTTCCCTCCTAGTCTTGATGTTTGGACTTTGCACACATGCCAAGTTTTAGAATTAATAATTACTTTATAGAAAGTATGTGATATACATGTACTAAGAATTATTTAAAAAAAAATTATTTAAAAAAAAAAAAATTGCGTAGTTGTAACACACAAGGCACACCTTGAATCACCTGGATCTAATTCACTCATTTTAGCAAAGCATATCAAGCTCCACCCCTGTTCCAGGAACTGTTACTGTTTTTACAGAGAGAGGAAGTGACCCCTTAGAGGTTATGTGGGTAGCGACAGAAGCTCTCCAAATCAGCATTAAGTAGTGAGTGCTATCATCAAAATAAACATGAAGTGCTATTAAATCACCATGAACATGCTTGTGAAGTTTTCACTGAGGCAAAACAGATGAAAATATATATCTGATGATAGCTAGTTCATACAATAGCGAATTTCTGCATTCTGTTGACAGAGGAGTGGCTAATGTATTGCCTATTCACAAGATTCTTTGTAAGGGTAATGACAAGCAGACCCCAAGATGTCTTAGCCATTTTTCTGAGCTTCACACAGTTTCTTTTTTTCTATATAACAGACTTACAGAGGTAAGGGTATAATTTTAGGAACTTAACTTGAATGTGTTCAACTTAAAAAAATGACTCATTTCCTGAATAAGATTTGAGAGGAATGAATTCAGGTATTGCACATCTTGTATCACTAAAATCAATACCCTAAAATCTATTTTGCCTCTAACAAAATTTTCATGAATGCACTCTTGACCTCCTTGTTCCTGAGGCTGTAGACCACAGGGTTCAGCATGGGGATGACCATAGTGTAGAACACAGATGCAAACTTGTCACTGTCCATGGAGTGACTGGAGCTGGGCTGTAAGTACATGAAGATAATCGTCCCATAGAAAATGGAGACTGCAGTGAAGTGGGAGGCACAGGTGGATATAGCTTTCCTGTGTCCTGTACCTGAGTGCATCTTTAAGATGGTGACAAAAATGAATATGTAGGATATCCATATAACTAGGAGAGCAAAAATGATATTAAAACTCACAACATAAACAAGAACCAGCTCACTAACGTGCCTATCAGAGCAAGAGAGAACCATGACTGCTGGAATATCACAGAAAAAATGGTGGACCACATTGGACTTGCAGAAGGTGAGACTGAAAGTATCCCCAATGTGGATGGAGGAATTCAGAAAACCACAGACATACGAGCCTATGGTCAGACATGCACACACACGTATTGTCATGGTGGTGGTGTAGTGCAGGGGCTTGCACACTGCTGCATAGCGATCATAAGCCATTGAGGCCAGCAGGTAATTTTCTACAGTAGCAAAGGCTACAAAAAAGAACATCTGAGCAGCACAAGCACCATAGGAGATGACCTTGTCTCCTAGAAGGAGCCCAGCCATGACCGTGGGAGTGACAGCTGAAGAGTAACAAAAGTCCACCAGAGACAGGTTACCCAGGAAAAAGTACATGGGAGTGTGGAGACGGGAGTCCAGGAGAATCAACAGGATCATCCCCAGGTTCCCAAACAGAGTGATGGTGTAGATGAGGAGGAAGGTCACAAAGAGGGGAAGCTGAAGACTTGGGTCATTGGTCAGTCCCAGCAGGATGAACTCTGTTACTTCTGTCCTGTTCTCCATCAATGTTATCTGGGAATCACTGGATGCTCTGTAAACATGAGGAAAAAAAGGAACAAAAGACCAGAAAAATTAAATCAAAATCAGAAAAACTCAAGTTCTTCTTGAGTTCTTAACAAAAAAAAAAAGTATGAGCTTGGAAACCAAATTCCATGCATTCAATGTACATGAGGTACATACTGCTGAATTTGACAACTCTGAATGGATCATCTACCCAATATAAAAAGTTCGTAATTTGTAAATTGAGCTCAGAATATTTGGTAACAATGCATGGGCTTACCTGATGAATGGATCTGCTAACTCAATTCTGAGCTTAGGAAATGTGGACGCTTCCATGTTGCCCAACAGCCAGGAGCTGCTGTGGACCCTGGATGTGAATTCACTATTTCCTCTTAGT
The DNA here is from genome assembly GCF_047511675.1 of Marmota flaviventris. Lineage (NCBI taxonomy): Eukaryota > Metazoa > Chordata > Mammalia > Rodentia > Sciuridae > Marmota > Marmota flaviventris. Next base: position 13,953,848 of record NC_092506.1, on the reverse strand, counting down.
ATTATAAGTTTGGTTGACTGCTACTTTTATATAAATTACGAGGCACAAGAGTTTGACTTATTTATTATATGTACTCAAGTATTAATGGGAAATCTCTGCTCTGGTCCCAGGCCAACCTTAAGGTCATGCTGAGTCTAGACTGAATTTCAACCAAACAGAAATTCACTCAATAACCATTTTTCCTTGTCTTCTTTGGTTCAAACTCAGATTTTGGGTTTTCACAGGATACTGAGTGAGTCATTAGATGGTGAATTCTTCTTGTTGATTATCTACTTCCTTGTCATCAGGGTCAAACAAATAAACAAACATAAAAACCAGAAGAGTGAAATAAATCATCCTTTAAACTACATAAGGGATCTAGTTAAATTAACAGTCTCTGAACTGCAATTTAACCTTTCCCCCACAATCTCAGGCTTGTATCACCAGCACACTGACACTTGCTGAAACCATAAGCTTCTGACTCCATGGAGGAAGGTTTAACTCTTAAATCAGCATAGCTCCTCTCCATGCCTAGTAGATGTGGTGGGATAACCAACCGGGGTGGCGGGAGCATGTTCAACCTGCAGGAGCAAATCTGAGATATGGGAAACAGAGAGCTTTGGTTCTTGGAAGAGGTGCGTGTTAGTCCTACCATGAACCAGAGGAGTCCCTGATCCTAACCCCACGCCCTTGTACATTATGTCCACCTGCCAAATTAAGACAGTAATGAGAGCTGCTAACATAAGATAATTAATACACAGAAGACAAAAAATTGCTCGTGTAAGCGAAGGCAGATGAGTGCTGTTATCACGTTATTTTTTAGTGTAACAGTGGTCCTTGCACCTTCTCAGTATAGTCCTCATTGCACTAAGGCTTATTTAAAAAAAAAAAAAGTTTTATTCTCTCTTCTCCCCACTCCCTAACAAGATTAGGGGGACAGTGTTATCTTTTCTTCCCTTAATAAATTGCCCTTAAACATACCCACTACAGGAAGGAAATGCCTGCTGAGGATCTGGGAAGTATCTCCCAAATTAACAAGTGAATCCTAAGGGACCCTCCAGGACCCCCTGGGATCCCCTACCACAGCACACCTGGAGGAGTTCTTTTAAAACCACCCTGTCCCTCCTGATGGGGAGAGTCAGATCCTTTGTGATAGGAGTCCCCAGTGTTTCTCCTTTGTGAGCAAAGCAATAAACCTTTTTTTACTTTTTTCTCAAAAAAATTGTGTCCTCACTTTTAAATAGGCATTAATTGGCATCAGGGACAGGGATGGAGATTTCGGTTACATTCGGATGGGCTAAGTTTTGTTGGTTTGAAGGTAGAGGCAGTCATGTAGGGTTTCAGTCCTGGGTATCTGTAGTCTTGAGGGCTTTTCCTAAATTTGCCTTTTTTTCCCCACAAACTAGGTCCACCAAGGATTTCCGAGTTCTCTGGTGTTTATCTCCTTGCTTCAAGTACAGGACTGCTGCCCCTGAAATTCCATGAGGCATTCTTTATATAAAAATTTTTTCCTTAATATCCACATTTTAATTTGAATAAAAGACTCCAATTTTTTTCTTTCTTTTTATTGTTTGGGTATAATTTCTGTTTATTCACGTTTATGGCTTGTTATACTTCCTCAATGGGATTATTCAAAAACTAACACAATGGACTGGGGCTGTGGCTCAGTGGTCGAGCACTTACCTAGCATATGGGAGACACTGGGTTCAATCCTCAGCACCACATAAAAGTAAATAAATAAAATAAAGGTAGTGTGTACATCCACCACACACACACACACACACACACACACACACTAACAAACTGAGATCAGACTGTCTGAAATTTAATTTTTTTAGATTTAGAAAACAGGTTTATTATTTAAAGTAGGAAGCAAAGAATTTATTCATTTTTACTGCTAAGAAGTGGGTATCTCCCTTAGAATTGAGTCTGTGTCGACATCACAGTGACCAGGATTTGAAGTTCCCACGTTTTGGTTTGTCTTATCTCACAGATTTGCTTTGGTGGCCTTTTCCCTTTTTCTGAAATATTTTATGTGAATCTGTTACTACACAGTAACAATATTTTAAATGTCCTTAATTGTTTTGTTGTTTGTTTGTTTTGAGCCTGGGTTTTGCCATGTTGTCCAGACTGGTCTCAAACTCCTGGGCTCCTGAGTTCCAGTGATCCTCCTGTCTCCACCTCCAGGAGGCTGGGACAACAGGGATGTGTCCCCACACACACACACCTGTAGAAGTATTTTAATTAGAATTGAACCCTTTGGAAGAATACCCCATTCCAAACTATTATTCCTACCATCTTTCTGCTAAAGTTTAACAAGTTCAGTTTATGAGCCTACCCCACGAACACATTATATTGGCTAATGTTTAACACGCATGATCGAGATTAGTAAATAAAAGTTTTATACCCAACTGCAAGGGCTTTCTATATGTGTGTGTGTGTAAGGTAGGTAGTATTATTATTTATCATTAAGTAAGTTGAGGATTTAAGAAGTTATCTCATCCTCTAAAATAGTACAGCTAGTATGAGAAAGACTTACAAATCGAGTTTTAAGTCTATCTTCAACATAACAAAAGAATGTCGCCTTTGGTCACATCATTGTCAACAATCTCATAGAGATAGAGCAAAATACATTTGAGATTTTTGGAGAAAGGTTAAAATGCAATTCAGAGATTCTTAATTCATTAGGGTCTTTTTGTAGTTTAAGAAGATCATTTCACAATTATGGAATTTTTTTCTTTATTTGGTTTGGCTTAGCTCTTTGGTTTTTATCTCTGATGTTAGATGAATATGTAATAAAAAGGCAAAATCACCAGCTCATCAGAATGTCATGCCTTATTTTTGTTCACGTGTCTAGAGAGAATTCCTAGCCCCCTTATGACAGTCATACAAAAGATTTTTCTCAGGTTTTTAGAAAAAGTTGAAGCCACCTATTTCTCTTTTTAAATCATCTCAGTAAACCTTTTCCTACTTCTGCATCAATCACAGACTAAAGTACACAGAACACACAGGCTTACCTTCTTGCTGGGGGTGAAAGAGCGGTCCACCCAGGAGGTCAGTCTGATCATACAGTCAGCCTTGGAGTACCTCATACCTTCTCTTAGAGGATCTCTCTCAGGTAGCCATCAGTTTCCATGTTGTCTAAGGCGTGGGAAAAAAAAGAGAAAAGAATATTAGCATGGAAATCAGGAAAGAGCATTGATATGGATCATGTTCTGAATTTACTTAATTTAATACTTTGTTTCATGGAAAAATCTCTTATCTCCTCATTTGCAAAATAAACATGATAAAATTATTTCTATCATATAATTCATAGAATGTGTCAACAGCAGAGGTCTACAAGACATCCTGTGAGAGGTTATCATTTAAAAGTCAGTCAATATAATTTTCGCCATTAAGTGTCTGCCTGACTGTGGGGGAAGACTCACAGCTGATCCTCAGGTCAGAAGAAGGTCTGAATGTGCTCACAGTGATTGTCCTTTACATGAGTAAACAGTGATCAGAGAAGTACTCCTTCTAAAGCACTGTGACCTTGAGTCATGCTGGGACTTCAGAGACAAAGGCATGGGGATCTGGAGAGAATTACAGAGACTCAGAGATCTCTAGATGTTCCCCCATGAGACCAGCTCAGCTCCGCAATTAAACAGTCTGTGGGGATTCAGTTATTTATTTTACTGTGTATCATGTTTTGGTATTAGTTTTTTTCAGATTTTATAAATGACTCCTAATTTACATAAAGCAATACCCACATATTTTACTGTATATACCCAAAGATTTTGTTTAATGTGTAGTCATGTAACCACTCAAAAAATCACAATTCATCTGAATTTCTATGCTAACTTCTCCTACCTACTGTGCCTGGCATCAAGTAAGTTGAATAACATTGAATGTAAACAGTCTGAATTCTTCAATCAAAAGACATAGATTGACAGACTGAATTAAAAACAAGACCCAATCATGTATTGAATTTCTCTGCCAACTTCTTATACCAGAGGAAACATTCGGCATTTGTTTTGGGGGGAATTGGCTGACTTTACTTAGCATTATCTTCTCCAATGCCATTCATTTATCTGCAAATGCCGTGATTTTATTTTCTTTTAATGCTGAGTAAAATTCCATTGTGTATATATGACACATTTTTTCTTTATCCATTCATCTATGGAAGGGCATCTAGGTTGGCTCCACAGTTTAGCTATTGTGAATTGTGCTGCTATAAACATTGATGTGGATGTGTCCTTGTAGTATGCTAATTTTAAGTCCTTTGGGTATAGTCCCAGGAGAGGGATAGCTGGGTCAAAAAGTGGTTCTATTCCCAGATTTCCAAAGAATCTCCATACTGCTTTCCATATTGGCTGCACCATTTTGTAGTCCCACCAGCAGTGCATGAGGGTACCTTTTCCCCCACATCCTCGCCAACACTTATTGTTGTTTATATTCTTAATAGCTGCCATTCTTACTGGAGTGAGATGAAATCTTAGAGTAGTCTTTATTTGTATTTCTCTAATTGTTAGGGATGTTGAACCTTTTTTCATATATTTATTGATTGATTGTATATCCTCTTCTGGGAAGTTTCTGTTCAATTCCTTGGCCCATTTATTGATTGGGTTATGTAAAACTTGTATTCCAATAAAATAGAAAACATTGAAGGCATTGACAAATTTCTATAGTTATATGACTTGCCTAAATAGAATCAGGATGATATACACAATTTAAACAAATCAGTTTCAAGCAATGAAATACAAGACACCATCAGAAGCCTACCAACAAAGAAAAGCCCAGGACCAAATGATACACAGCTGAGTTCTACAAGACCTTTAAAGAAGAACTAATGTCAATACGCCACAAAATATTTTGTGAAATAGAAAAAGAAGGAGCACTTCTAAACTCATGCTATGAGGCCAATGTCACTCTGATTCCAAAACCAGGCAATGACACATCAAAGAAAGAAAACTTCAGGCCAATATCTCTAGTGAACATAAAAAACATTGCAAAAATCCTCAATAAAATTCTGGCAAAACAAATACAAATACATATCAAAAAGATTGTGCATCACGATCAAGTGGGATTCATCTCAGGGATGCAAGGTTGGTTCAACAATGTGCCAGCAAGTCATGCAGAAGCATTTGTAAATGGGGTTTAAATCTTCTACTCCTGTCGGTTGATTATGGGGAGCCCTGGGAGAGAAGGCCTTGCAGCAGGAGCAGGAGCCGTGTCTTTCAGCCTGCTTCTCCAGGTAACTTACTTAGCCTTTGAGGCCTACTGGGGTTCAAATTATCACCTTCAATTGATAATGGAGCACTGAGTGTGTATCTTGGTGGGTCAACTAACATCCAGTTTATGATAAGCAGCAAAGTTTGGCTGGTAACTTGGGGCCCATGGTTAGGGTTTCAGTATCTATCCAAGTCCAGTTGCAGGTCAGTAGCTGTTTCTATCTCTCAATATCTGTGTCCTAAATAGAGAGAAATTATCCACAAAGAATGGCAGGGCTTTCTTGAAAATCCCACCTGCCCTGCATGGAATTCACTAACAACTATCAAAGTCCCTGGACAGTACCCCCTCTGCCACTAACAACTCAAGAGCAGTCGCATTTGCTAGATCACATGGCCCAAGTGGCAAAGGAGCTGGCACAACACTCAATGAGTATTGAAATGCCTTCTCTGTTCTAGTCCCCACTCAAACCTGGGAGCTTTTCAGATCACTCAGTAAATGGGCTAGCATAACACTCCCAAATGGAAAACATATCATCTCCTAAACATAAAGAGGACCACTGGGTGCTATGCATCTTTTTCTTTGTAAGAGGGACCAGATTAAACAATTTATCTATTTTCTTGGAAGCGATATCTCAACATGTCCCACACCACTGCTCTCTAGAATGTTCTCTGAGTAGAAGAGTCGATCTTTTGACTTAGTTCATAGTAGAAGTACTATATCGTTAGCTTTCCATACTACTATATAGTTATGAGATATCAAGGGAAAGACTGAACATCTAAGTTCTTTGCATCCTCTTGAGGAACGTTAGTACGTTTTGGGTTTTATCAGGGAAGTCATTATGTTAGCTGGGTGTAGACCATCTTATTGTTTTTATATAAGGATTACATATGGTTTAGAGAGATATGGGAGCACCAAGTTGGCTGAGGATAGAGTTACAATGATTGATTTTTAAGTGTCAACTTGGCAGCTGTTTTTAGACTACATTAACATTTAAACCTGAATAATGGCTGAGGCAGTTGTCCTCTGTCATATTGGTAGGCTTCACCTAATCAGTTGAAGGTCTGTATACAACACAATATTAGCCTTCCTTAGCAAGAGGTTATTCTCTAACTGATGACCTTAAGACTGACTAAATTACCTGCCTTCTGTATCTTTGTCTGTGTTCTTCAGACTGGATTGAACCATGGGCTTTTATGAGTCTTTGCTGGGTGACCAATCATTCAGTTTCAGACTTACCTATCTCCATAACTTCATGGACTCAATTCATGTCTCTGTCCCTCTCTGTCTGGCTGTGTACACACACACACACACACACACACACACACACACACACCATACTACACAACCCAAACACAGCTTATTACTTCTACTTCTATGGAGAATCCTGAGTCATGTAACTATTAATAAGATTAATACATAAATTAACTGCAGAAACAAAAGATGCACAGCATCAATTACAAATCAATGAAACACAAAAAAATGAACTGTAATAGAATATTTGAGGAATGAAATGCACCAAATATATAGACGGAAAAGAGAAAAATTTGCAGATATAAGTCTTTCCTTATCATTGATTACTTCAAGTGGAGAATGGAAAAACTGGCTGAGGAAAACAGGATTAAACTGTGTAATGTCTACAAAAGATCTACTTACCTTAAAAGATTAAATAGTACAAAAGTGAAAGGATGAAAAAAATCTAAATAGTATAAAATTGAAAGTATGGAAAAAAATCTATATTCTATGCTCATGGAAATCATAAGAAGATATCTGTGGCACTGTGCTAACATTAGACCAAACAGATTGTAAGTTAAAAATTTTAGAAGATTAAAATAAGGGCATATAGATCAATAAAGGGTCAATCAACCCAGGAGATATAAATATAAAGGCACCTAACAACAGAGGCCCCAAATAAATAAAGCAAATGTTGCAAAAGTTAAAGGGAGAAACAGACAATTCTACAATAAATGATTTTAATATCTCACTTTCAGTAATGAAAAGAATGACTAGAGATGTTAAAAAGAAATAGAGGATGTGAACACTACCAAAAAAAAAAAATTCTTCACAGACATAAAGAATGGAATTCTCAAGTGTACATGACTTATTTCCTAGGATAAACAATATGTTAGGCAAAAAAATAGTATAAATAAAGTTATAAAGATACAATATTCTAGTTAAACAACACATTTGAACTAGAAATCAATAATAAAGAAACTTTGAGTATGAACATGTATGTAGAGAATGTACTCGTATGTAGTCAGTGGGTAAAAATTACATCAAAAGAGAAATGCTTAAATAACTTGAGAGAACATGAAAGCACAACCTACCAGGTTTTGTGGTAGGGAGAAAAACAGTGGTGATAGAAAATTTTAACTGTTAAGAACCTATATTAAAAATCAATAAAATCCTGAGTGCAAAACATGTTTTAAGTCTTAGGGATTTAATTTTAAAAGCGAAAGTTAAAAGTAGTAAAAGAGAAACAATATTAAAGCCAATAAACAAAATAGAATAACTGAGAAAAATAATATAGAAAAATCTACAAACTAAAAGCTGATTCTATGGCAAGATCACACCTAAATGATAAACCTTTCCAAATTGAGTTTGAAAAATGAGAGAAAACTCAAATTACCAAAATCACAAATGAAACTGAGTTTATACTTATAGCCTGATACAAACAAAATTGCTCATAAAAAAATGTTATCAATAAGTGTACATGATCCATACAAGAAGGATCATGACAAAACAGCCAGCACTGAATAACATAAATAAAAAATACAAACTCCTAGAAATACAAACACTGATAAAAACTCACTTAAGAGAATGAAAATATGAATGTATCTATAAAAGTGAAGCAATTCGATTAATGACAAATAACTTCCTAACAAAGACAATCCCAGGAAGAGGAGGCTTGATTATAACACATAAAAAACCTGGTGAGTATTTGTATTAAGTTCCAATGGCTGCCGAACAGACTACTGAAATCTTGAGGTTTACAATAACTTGTATTTATCCTTCTGCAATTATGGAAACCAGAAATGTAAAATCACCTCCATGAATCAATGGTCCCTCAGAGCCCTGGTACCTTCCTAGGCTCCAGGGGACACTGCATTCCTTGCCTCTTCCATCCTCCAGGGGCTGTGGAATTCCATGCCCTGTGGTCACATCAATTCAGCATCATTTCCCTGGTGACTTTGTCAACTCTCACCTGGAGTTAAATCTTTCTAATTCCATCCCTCTTAAACTTTAGGGGATTGCTTTAAAGGCACCCACAGACAAGCCTGGATGATCTTTCAATGTTAAAATCCGGAAGCACAATTGATCAGTCCTTTTGGGCCACATTGAACATTGAAATGTTGCAGCATTAGGACAGAGATCTTCTTTGTGGGCCATTATTGAGCCTGCCATGTTGTGATATGGCGACAGTCTGTACTATCTTTTAAATTCTTCCAAATAAATCCATAAATCTGAGATAGTTCTAAAACACCACAATATCATTAAAATAGTAATTAGAAATGGTTCCAGCTGGAGAACTTTCACCACAGAAATGGAAATGAATATCTATACTGCTCCATGTGGGACATCACAACCACACAACAGTATTAGAGCCCAGTATTACAAAGGTTGAATTAAAGCCTCCGGCTTCACAGGAGTAACAGATACCAGGGGGAGTCACATTCCTATGGGTAGGTTTTGTATGGTCTTGAGTTTCCTCGATCAAAATTGAAAGCATAAAGATTGTGCTTTACATTAGCGTAGTTAATATATCATGTTTCAAATCACAAATATTGTTGTGTTTATATTCTACATGGAAATTTATAGTCATTTCCTATAATTTGTGTACATATAGTGCTTGCTCAAATGTAAACAGGAATGAGTGCTTTAAATAATTGTATATTTAATGTGTCCTTCTGAATTATTATAATTATATGATACTATCAAGTGTAACTTGACACTTAATGACCTATAAACATTATGAGAGGGCTTGAAATAATCAACTTCATGATGGAGTTTCAAGAAAATCATTTTATCTAAAAATGAGGAATGTAAGAACTGAGAATGTAGAAAAAATATTTCATTAGAGCAGAAAATTAGATGTGTCTTTGGATTGCACTGAATATTGATCTAGAAGGTTTTTATTAGCAGGATTCATATCAAAACCAATGATTCAAAGATTCAACGTATTGATACAATTGAACCTTAAAGCTCAATTAATTTGTTCATCCATTTAACAAACATGTATTAGAAGATATTATGAAACAGATGTGTATTCAGGTGCTGATGTTTATGTTGTGGACATAACAAGGTCATTACTCTTGTGAAGTTCACATTCTTCTTGGGGGAGATAAATAAGATACAGCTGAAAAAATATATAGTAAGTGAGGGTTGATAAGAACTGCAAAGAATGATGCAGGATGAGGGGAAGGTTTATGTAGTGAACAGACAGGGATCAATATATAAAGGTAATCAGGGAAGGACTGGATGTCCAGGAAACATTGAAGCAAAGATCTGAATGGGAGTGATGTCATTCCCATAAAGGGAACCTCAAGTGCAAAGCCCCTGAGGCATGAGCATGTGTGGAGTTGTGAATAAATATTAAGGAATCAGTCAAAACAGAAGAGACAGGAGAATAATAGAGAATGTAACTCAATCTAAGTAAAAATGAATGGTCAGCATTAATTTCTTTTTTTTAAGCATGTCTGAAGTTTGATAATTTAAATAAATAATTCAGAGAGGAGAGTGGTTTTTTAAATTCTTATTGTTCTTTTTCGTTATACATATTGATAGACTGTATTTTGACATACATACATGGAGTATAACTTCCTATTCTTGTGGTTGTACAGGATGTGGCGTTACCCTGGTCATGTATTTATATATGAACATATGAAAGTAATGACCGATTCATCTTACCATTTTCTTCCCATTCTTATCATCCTCCCTTTCCTTCCTTCCCCTTTGTTTAATTCAATTAACTTTATTCTTCTCTCCCCTAATTATTATGTGTTATCATTCACATATCAGAGAGAACATTTGGCCTTTGGGGTTTTGTTTGGGGGGGTGGCTTATTACACTTAGCATAATAGTTTCCAGTTCCATCAATTTACCAGAAAATGACATAATTTCATTCTTTTTCTATGGTGGAGTAATATTCCATTGTGCCTATATGCCTTATTTTCTTTACCCATTTAAGTGTAGAAGGCACCTAAGTTGGTTCCCAGAGCTTTATCTAGTCTGAATTGAGTTGCTATAAATATTGATGTGGGTATGTTACTACAGTATATTGATTTTAAGTCCTTTGGCTATATGATGAGGAGTGGGATAACTGGGTCAAATGGTGGCTCCACTCAAAGTTTTCTGAGGAATCTTCATGCTGCTTTCCATAGTGGTTGCACCAATTTGCAGTCCTACCAGCAATGCAAGAGTGTACTTTTCCCCCCACATCCTTGCCAACATTTCTTGTTGCCTGTGTTCTTGATGATTGCTTTGTTTCCTTTGCTGACTAGAGTGAGGTGAAATCTTAAGAGTAGTTTTGATTTGCATTTCTCAAATTGCTAGAGATGTTGAACATTTTTTCATATTTTGTTGACCATTTGCATTTCTTCTGTGAAGTGTCTATTCAGTTCCTTTGTCCATTTATTGATTTTTTTTGTTTTTTTTTTGGTGTTTAGTTTTTTGAATTCTTTATATATCCTGGTTATTAATGCTCTATCTGAGGCTCAGGTGGCAAAGATTTTCTCCTATTCTATAGGCTTTCTATTCACATTCCCTGAACCACTTGTTGAACAGGCTTTCTTTTCTCCAATGTGTGTTAACGAAGCCTTTGTCTAGTATGAGTTAGCTGTATTTATGTGGGCTTGTCTCTGTGTCTTCTATATTTTACCATGGTCTACCTGTCTGTTTTGGTGCCAATACCATGCCATTTTTGTTACTATAGCTTTGTAGTATAACCTGAGGTCTGGTATTGTGATGCCTCCTGTTTCATTTTTCTCTCTGATTGGTCAGCATTAATTCGTTTGTAGAACATAAAAATGTGAAATAATATTTGTCAGTTTTTCATTTTTAAACAAAATGTAAGTTTGTAGTAATATACAAAGACACTAAAATGCTTTTCTTCCCTTAATGTTTTTATTTAGTTTTATCCTTTCAAAATTAAAATGTGAACCCATGAATGCACAAAATAAATTGATCAAACAAAAGTATGAATTCATGTGAGATGACATATTTATGAGTCTCTCAATAAAATTTCCAAAGAAAAAGCACATGCTGTAATAGTAGATCATGTTTTTTTCTCAAAAGGAATCCTAAAATAACAGTGTAGGAAACAAAGAAATATCAGGCAAAATTATTGTTCTAGTACCTAAGTCAACTATTAGTTGGTGATCATTAAACCCAAGCATGTTAGTCTAGGTTCTCTAGTAAAATAGAATCAGTAGGATATAGAGAGACAAGTAAGAGAAGATTTATTACAAGTATCAAATCATATGATATTTAGGTTGGGAAGTCCCTGCATGCAAGATGAAGAACAAGAAAAGCAGGTGGTTAATTCAGTCTGAGTTCAAAGAGCTGTAAAGAGAAGTTGAGTGTGAATGGTGTAACCTAAGGGAACCCAGGGCCAAGAGGTAGCTCTGGCATCCAAGAGTGAGAGAAGATGGGTGAGAGAGGAAGAGATGGGGGACAGGGGAAAAGACAGAACAAGAAAGAGGGAGACAGAAAAGGAGACAAAGAAACACACACCCAGAGAGAGAGAGAAACAGACAGAGAAAAGAAAAAGTGCTTTCTCTGTTTTAGCTGCATTCATGGAAGACCTGAATGGAGGGAATTATGGCCACTCACATAGATGAGGGCAAATCTTCTTTACTAAACCTACTGTTTCAAATACTAGGGAAACACATATACATATGCAGAAACATGTTTTGCTTGCTATTTGGTTATCCCTTAAGCTACTCATAAAAACAAATAGAATTAACCATCACAAATAGTGACATTACAGATAGTTCTGACAAATATGCCACATCTATCTGTGAGTGACATCATGGGACACCTGCGTAAATTTCTTGTGTTTATCTTCTTTGTTGATTGACCATTCTGCATATATTTGCATTGACACATGGTATAAAAAATGTGTAAAAATGAGTAAATATAGCAACATCATCAATAAGTGCTTTCAGAAGCAGATCTCGAGAAATATTAGCTATTCTCATTCAGATTTTTATTTCTGGAAGAATACTTCTTTTTTCTTTTCCAGACAAGAGACTTTGCAGAGGGAACAATATCACTTCAAGAACTTCAGTGTGGGGATGAAATGCAACTCAGTACTTGGAGAGATTCTGAGAGGAATGAATGCAGGAATTGTGCACCACAAAATCAAAATCCTAAAGATTGTTTGCTTCTAACAAATGAGTGCGCTCTTGGCCTTTAAGAAAGCACGCTTAACCTCCATGTTCCGCAAGCTGTAGACCACAGGGTTGAGCATGGGAATGACCATGCTGTAGAACACAGATGAAATTTTGTCCGTGTCCATGGAGTGACTGGAGCTAGGCTGTAAGTACATGAAGATAACAGTCCCATAGAAAATGGAGACTGCAGTGAAGTGGGAGGCACAGGTGGACATGGCCTTCCTATATCCTGCTCCTGAGCGCATCTTTAGGATGGTGATAAAAATGAACATGTAGGATATTAAGATAACTAGGAGAGCAAAAAAGATATTGAAGCTCACAATAGAAACAAGAACCAGCTCACTAACATGCCTATCTGAGCAAGAGAGAACCATCACTGCTGGAATATCACAAAAAAAATGGTGAATTACATTGGACTCACAGTAGGAGAGAATGAAGGTGTCCCCAGTGTGGATAGAGGAATTCAGGAAACTAACAATGTAGGAGCCTAAGACCAGCCAGGTACACACACGTGTTGTCATGGTGGTGGTGTAGTGCAGGGGCTTGCACACTGCTGCATAGCGATCATAGGCCATTGAAGCCAGGAGGTAATTTTCTACAGTAGCAAAGGCTGCAAAAAAGAACAACTGAGCAGCACAATCATTGTAGGAGATGACCTTGTCTCCCAAAAGGAGCCCAGCCATGACCTTGGGAGTGACAGCTGAAGAGTAGCAAAAGTCCACCAGAGACAGGTTACCCAGGAAAAAGTACATGGGAGTGTGGAGATGGGAGTCCAAGAGGATCAATAGGATCATCCCCAGGTTCCCAACCAGAGTGATGGTGTAGATGAGGAGGAAGGTCACAAAGAGAGGAAGCTGCAGACTTGGGTCCTTGGTCAGTCCCAGCAGGATGAACTGTGTCACTTCTGTCCTATTCTCCATTAGTGATAGCTGCCAATCACTATAGGTTATATACATGTGAGAAAAAAGAACAGTATGATAAAAAAATTGAATTGAGATTTGAGAGCACATGTACACGATGTTATTTGAGAGTCTCTAATAAAAGCATGGTTATCAGAATCAATTTGGTTGAAGTAATTATACACAGGGTTACATAATGTCAAATCTTTGGAATCTTAATCAATCATGTATACAATCTTAAAACTACACACATTTCTTATCTGGCATGTAATTAATTAATATTTTGGTCATGAGGACTATTGAGGATGAATCTGCCCAGGCTCCTCTCCTGAATTCATGATAAACTGACCCTCCCTTTTTGCCCACATGCCCAGAACTGCAGTAGACCCGAGGATATGTATCCACTGTCTCCTCTCAACAACATCATGAGTTTTGTTAGTTGTTATTTCATGTATACAGTGACACACAAGAGGTAGAGTAATTTAGTCATCATTGCACAAATGTTAATTGACAATCCTGGCTCTGGACCCAGGCACACCTTTAACACATGTTGTGTAGTTCCTAAGTCTAAGGATCTCATCTGAGTTTATGTCAAATTTATTTTAAATGAATTCATAACTACTGCTTTTCTGTTTTTATTCAAACTCAGTGTTTGAGCTTTCATGGTGACCTAAGGGTATAATTAATTAGATGGGGCTTTCATCTTGTTCACTATATATTTACCTCTAATTGGATGACAAAGAATCGAAAACCCAGAATGTTACATGGATCCCTCTTCAATAACAAAAGTAGCATAAATAAATGAAAAAAATTCTGAATTGCATTTTAAGCTTTTCCCAACCATATCATGCTTATTATCCTCAGCATATCTGCCCACGTTGATATGGTTGCTGTGGATGAAGCATAAAATATTGATTTAGGTTGAAGCTGGGTTTGGCTTTGAAGCATCATAGCACATCTCTCTGCACAGCAGGTGTGGTAGGGTAACCAAGGGTGGAGGGACCCTGAGCTGCCTGGGGATGCTGTTCTGAGTGAAGGTACATCATCAAGGCACAGAAGACTTGGAGCTTAAACTCTTGGAGGAGATGCATATCAGACCTTCCATTTACCACCCAGGAGTCACTGGTCCTATCCCAACCCCTCAGACATCCAATTTCCATTTGTAAAATGAAGACAGTGAAGAGACCTGCTTTGAGCTAATGTTGTGAGAGCTAAGTAAGACAATGCCCAGAGGACTACAGCCTGATGGGCATAGGCACAGCCTGCAGAGTGTAGCCATCAAGATGTTTTTGTTTAGGATGGGATCTTGGCCTATGTCCTGGTTTAGTCATGGTGGATGCCAACATGCAGGGCTTCATTGGGGTGACATTGGACTCTTGGAATATGACTCCCCAGTGGGCCTGTTCTCCCATGTTAGGGCCCATGTCCTGTTCTGTGCTCTCCAGTGATTGTCAGTCTGTTCTGATTCAAGTGTATGATCTCTGCTTCTGCAATTCCACAAGAGCTGATCATCTTCAGAATTTCTTCCTTGCTACCCATTTTAATTTGGATAAAAGAGTCCATTGTTCTTAAAACCCATTCTTTTTCTCACTACTGTTGTCCCATAGCCAAATCATAGACCAAGCTTGAGAGTCTCAATTGATAAGCTGTCGTTAGCTGACAGATCTGTCTCCTGGCAAGTTCCATATTGTAAAATATTTATGTTGAACTGATTCTTGCATAGTAAGAATATTTTCAACTTCTTCATTTGAATTAAAGCCTTTGGAATATAGCCTTCCAAAACTAACTGCTTTTCCCTAACATCTTTCTCAAAAGCCTTTGACAATTTCAACTTACAAATGTCCAAGAAGACATCACAGTTACTGATGTTAACACACATGATCACAGTAAGAATACGATTTTCTACAATAAATGACAAGGAGTTTGCATGTAAGTGCTGTATGTGTGAGCATGTTTAGATAGTATTATTCTTTTTATATAATATTTGTGCAGTGAAATTATGCATAACAGTATGATTAGTTGTGACATATGCGTACATGCACAAACATATTTTGATCTATTTCACTCCCTTGAACCTCATATTTTCTTTTCACTTTTCCTTTCCCTGACCCAGTTCCTCTACTCTACTGGTCTTGCATCCATTTGGTTAATTGGTGCATTATAATTACACCTAAAAATGGAATTTATTGTTATATACTTGAACATGGGAGGGAAAGGGGTGGTACTGGGTAATAAAATGGACCAAATTACAGTAAGTGTTATTATTGTTACATTATCAGTAAGGACACTGAGGATTTGGGATGGTATATGATGCTCTAAAATTATATATGTAGTATGAGAAAGATTCAAGATTCAAGACTTAAAGTCACCTTCCCAGAATGAGCATGGCCTGAGTTTGAAATGGTTGAAATGCAGGGCAGTGTACGTTAATTCATTTAGAACTCTTTTATAATGCAAAGAAGATCATTTTATCATACTAGGTTTTTGCTTGTTGGTTTTTAATTCTTTAATCTCCAATGAGATGAAAATGTAATAGCACCTCATAATTGATCAAAGCTTTGTCTATCTTAATTTTTGTTTATAAGTTTTAGGACAAAATGTGATTTGTCATACAAATCATTAAATTTATTATAATACATATTTTGACATTTATACCCCAGTCTAAACCTCACAATTTTAAAAATATTTTGAAAACATTTCTTTCCATTCATGTAACTCATTGTAGGTATAGGCAGGCTACTGCTTTTGCATGACTTAAACTTCTCAATAAAATATTTATGGACTGCTGAAGCTTACTAGTTTGTAAGAAGACAAACACAGTCAGTCCAGAATAGTCCATCTGAAATCATGAAATTCAGCAATGGGTATTGCATAGATACTAGTAGAGGAAAGTTCTCTCACACAGTGGTCTAAGGTTCCAACTTCTCTAAGACAGGGAAAATGGAGAAAAGAACATTACTATGAATCAAGTTCTGATTCTGCCATTAATTCTTTCTGTGCCTTTCAAAGAGCCACTTACCTCCTCTGTTGTTGCTTTTCTTGTACAACCCACAGATAGTAGGTAGCTTGTTAATTCATTTAGGACACTTCGATAGTTTAAATAAGATCATTTCACTTTTCTGAATTTTTTGTTTGTTTGACTTTGTTCATTTGTTTTCACCTCCAATGTTAGGTAAATGCATAATAAAAACACAAAATCACCAGCTCACCAGAATGTCACCTGTCTTATCTTTTTTTCCTGTGGCTAGAGAGAATCCTTAGTCTCCTTATCACAGCCATATAACAGATTCCCAGAGTTTTTAGAAAAACGTTGAAACCACCTTTTTCTCTTTTTAAATCACCTCAGTAGGACAGCTGCCCCTACTCTGCATGAATCACAGAGCAATCTACACAGAACGTTGTGTACATTGTGTAACAAAGGCTTACCAGCTTACCGGGGGAGAACGATGTCAGTCTGATGGTAAAGTTAGCCTTGGAGTACCTCATACCTTCTCTTAAAGGATCTCTCTCAGGTAGTCGTCAAAATATCCAAGTTGTCTAAGGCATAGAAAAACAGAGGACAGAGCATCAACATGGATCATGTTCTGAATTTACTGTTAAAACTTTCTGTTTCGTGGAGGGATCACTATGCCTTCCTCGTTAGCAAAATGAACATAAGATTTTATCTTTCACCTAATTTACAGAATGTGTCTTTAAAAAATACAATAAGAAGAAATAACAAATAAGAGTGGTGTATAAAATATCCTGTGAGAGGTTATCATTTAAATGTCCATCAAGATAACTTTCATGGTTGAGTGTCTCCCTGACTAGGGTTGAAGGCTCACAGAAAATCCTCAGGTCAGAAGAAGACCTGGATGTGCTCACGGTGATTGTCTGTCACACAAACAATGACCATTGAAGCACAGCGCGGAGTGCTTCAGTCTAAGCAATGTGGTGTCAA
This sequence comes from Marmota flaviventris, assembly GCF_047511675.1. Lineage (NCBI taxonomy): Eukaryota > Metazoa > Chordata > Mammalia > Rodentia > Sciuridae > Marmota > Marmota flaviventris. The sequence goes on along the minus strand of NC_092506.1, from coordinate 13,936,428 downwards.
GTCATGTTGGGACTTCAGAGATGAATGCATGGGGACCTGGAGAGAATTATAGAGACTTGGAGATCTCTGGAGGTTTTCCGAGGGGACTAGCTCCAGCTCTTGACCTAACTTGCCTAGGGAAAAAGCAATTATACAATTTGAGGGAATCAAGTTAGTTATTTCACTGCGTATGAATGCTTTTGTATTCCTTGGGTTTTTCTTTTTCTTTTTTTTTAGATTTTCTAAATAACACATAATATTCATACAGTAACATCCACATGTTTTAGTGTATAAGCCTAAGAATTTTGTCTAATGTCAAGTAACCACTATGACAATTTTGGGATTTTCTCATAATTTCCTCTCCCACTTGCTCTCCCTGTCATCAAATAAACTGTATTTATCCAAGTAATTTTGGCTTTGTTTGCAGTTCCTTAACTGTAAACTAAAATATGTAATTTCTGAGTCTTACATCTTTACCTCATCATTTGAAGTCCATCTTTATTGGCACCCATGAGATAGGAGAATTATTATTATTATTATTATTATTATTATTATTATTATGAGTAGCATCTATCATGTGGAATTTACAAGGTTTTGGTTTTGTTTAGTGATGTTGGGATTGAATGCATAACCTCTTTCAAGCAATGCAAGCTCTCTGCCACTGAGCCATGTCCCCAGCCTGACTTTAAAGATTTTTGATTCTGCAATTGAGGAGCATTTATGTTGGTTTTAGTGTTTTGTGGGTTATAAACAAGGCTGATCCATAAACATCTGTTGGAAGTAGTTGCATAGACACAAACTTTCATGTCATGTGAGTAAATGTGTTGAGTCAAGTTGATTTGTCAAGGCCGGTGTTTCTTTATTTGAACGACAAACTGCTGAACTGTGTTCTGAAGAAACTGTTCCAATTTGAACTCCTCCCAGCAAGCCAGTTACATAATTTAACATCTTTATCAACATTCACTATTTTAAATTTTAAAATTATTCCTTTTATTTTACTTTTATTTTTGGTCATTCTTTAACACATATCAATAAATCTTAGCAAATCATTTCTTCTTCTTCTTAATTACTCACCAATATTACTACTACAGATTTGGCCTGGGAGAGCTTTTTTTATTTTTTTTCCAACAAAAGAGAAACATTGATTTTTGTCACTTAAACAGTTGCCTCTCAGTCCCCAGTCCCCAGCAGACTTATAACTTTCTCAATGCAGGATAGTATCACGTTGGCTCTCCCAGGTTGTGTGCAAGTTGGTCCCCCTACAGATTTGGACTTTTCTCAGCATTCACAATCAAGTGAGTCAATTCTTTCATTGTGTGTGTATACATATATATGTATATATATATATATATATATATATATGTAAATACCTATGGTATATACATGTACATACATACATATATGGTATATTTGTGGGTTTTCTATTTTTTGGCAGTTCTAGGGCTCAAACCCAGAGCCTTGTGCATGACAGACAAGTGCTCCACCCCTGAGCTACACTCCCAGCTCTATTTTCAGTTGTAAAGACAACATGGTTGTCTATGGTATGATCTGATAACAGAGGAACACAAAACACACCATTGAATACCCCCAATAAAACAATTTTTGAAAACCCGAATATTCTGAGTTAACATGTGCTATAATATATTTGAAAGTTGTGGTCCCCACCCCCTGAAACTCACATGTTAGAACCTAAGACCCAGTCTGATTCTGTTAAGAGGTGGGCCTTTAGGCTGTGATTGAGTCTCTTTGAGGAGGTGATTAAGTTCTTCCCTTATGATCAGGATTAGGGCACTTATAGAAGGGCTTGAGAAAAACTTGCTAGTTCCTTTTTTATCTTTTTACCTTCTACTCTAAGAGGAGGTTATGCAGGGGTTCAAATCATAGACTCTGTTCAACAAGACTGATCTGGTTATAGCCATTGTGTAGTGTCCAGTATGTCAGCAGCAGAGACTAACTCCATGTCCCTGATTCGTGCCATTCCTTAGGATACCCAGCTGGTGAGCTGGTGCCAAGTTATCATACTTGGCCACGCCATTGTGGAATGGCAGCCTTTGGTTTTTACTGTAATAGACACTTACTAAGTGTGCAGGCTTCTTTTCCTTTCATGCAATGCCTCTACCCAAACTACCATTCAGGCAGTGATAGGAAGCCTATTCTCCATTATAATATCCCACACGGTATTCCTTCTGATCATTATTTCTCAGAAAAGGAAGTGGGACAATGGGTCCAGACTCATGGAATTCACTGGTATGTGCTCACTCCATCATAAGTACCTTAATTGATTTACTGCATATTACTCAGCCATAGAGAATAATGAAATTATGGCATTCATTGGTAAATTGATGAAATAGGCTTTTAAAGACATAGTTACAGTGCTAGCTGAATGCAATATTTTGTGGGCCCTATCATGGTTCTAGAGGAGACCATATATGCTCAAAATTAGCATCCAATATTTGTTTTTTCCCCCAATTGCTAAGATTGATAGGTCAAGGGACAGAGGGGCGACAAAGAAAGTGGCATCAGTGGTAGTGAGAAATTCTTCCACCAGGAGACACAAAAGTGGTTCTAGAGAGTGGAAATCAAGATTGATGCTCAACCACTTTGAGCTCCGCATGTCTCTGGATTAGCAGGTTATGAAAAAAATTATGTACTGATTGATGATTAACCCGGACTAGCAAGGAGAAATTGGACTTTTACTTCACAGTGGAGGTAAGGAAGGATATGTTTGGAGTGTATGAGTTCCCTTGGGACTTCTCTTGCCATTATCATGTAACTAAGTTCAAAGGGAAAATATAATGATTCAATTAAGACAGGACCACAGAATGGGTTTGGTGACCCACTGACTCCGGTTTGAGATTGGCCTAAGCCCTAACTAACTATAGTGATCCTCTGCTCTCCAACACACCCTGTACTTACTGGGCAACAGTGATACTTTTTAATCAGACCTATAGTATCCATTAGTCTCAAAATTGTACTTATCTACTTTATCTGATTCATAGTTACCTTAATAAAAGGTCATAGAAACATTTGGAGAAGGTGAGGAGAGATTTACAACAATCCTTTTATAATCCCAGTTCTATTCCTAGTTCTACAGACTGTAATTAAGTGATGGATGTTGATTCTTAGCTTTTACAAATGTGGTGGATTTTGCTCACTTGATGAGAATTTCTGCTGTATAGATCAAAAAGAATTCAACAGCCTTGCTTTCTGTTTGACTTTCAGGAACACCATCATAAATTTGCCTAAGCCACAAGATTCACATGTCAGACTTTTCTTGCTGCTTCTTTGAGTCTTGAGTGCATTATAGAAATCCCAGCTTCCCGTGGACTATTTAGTGCTTATACGTGAACCCTGCTACATTGGAAAACAACCCTGCCCACTGTATTACCAATTCAGTGGCCTTTTTCTCTCTTCCCGAGTTTGGTAGTTTTTGTAAGAGGGGGTTCATATCTTTGATCAAAATCCAGTTTCTGTGATATTACTCTAAATATCATTTTTTGCATCACATTGTTCCTTCTGTTACTCCAATTATGTATGTGTTTATCAACTGGGTGGCACACAGTAGTCTCTTGAGCCCAGTTAATTTTTTCTTCATTCTTGTGTCTTTTCTGCTTTCTTATAGAATAATAGCGATTGATTTATCTTCAACATCACTGATTCTTCTCCCTGCTCAAATCATCATTAAAACTCTCTAGTGAATTTTTTATTTCACTTACTGTGCTTTTTTAGATCTTGAATCTATTTGGCCCATTTTACAATCTTTGCCTCTTTATTGATATTCAATATTTGCAGAAGCATCATTTACCTAGGTTTCTCTTGATCTTTGTCCATTATTTTCTTAATTCTTTGGGTGTATCTAAAACAGGTAATCTAAGCTCTTCTAAAATCAATGCCCATCCTTCATGAGGCCAGTTACTGTCCATTTCTATTTTCTTTAAAGGAGATATAGATTCTTATTTCTCTGCATATCTGTTTCCTATGATTGGAAACTGGAAATTTATAATATTATAGTGTAGTAACTCTAAGTTGAATCCTTCCCTGCTTCCAAGGTTATTTTTTTCGTTGCCGGTTGTGGGTGCAGTTATTGTGTTGAATTTTCTAAAATAGTTTTAAAGGTGCATATTCTTTTGATTTGTGTAATAATGGCTCTCTATTCCTTTCTCCTGAGATGGATGGAAGTTTGGCCAATAATTCTTTAATGCCATGTTTCATCAAATTTTTCTTGATTCAGCATTCTTGTTTCTAGGTATCTTTGGCAGTTTTCCAGAAATCTAACCAAGTTGATACATAGAGGTTTTGCTTTTGTATCAGTGTTTCTGTGATGTAAGAGGCCCTTGGAATACCTTAATCTATGAATTTTTCTTCTGAAAAGGAATTGGCAGTTACATCTAGGGCCACTAAGTGCTACATACTTATCTTTCAATTCAGTATGCTGAATTTAATCATAATTGCAAGATATATATGATAATTACAGTTTCCAGGTTTAAGATCCAATAGTTTGAGGGCCATAAATGAGCCTCTTATATAGATTTCTCACTTTTGCTACTACATGTCTACAACACAAGTTGTAGAATATGTGAAGAGCTCTCTGTTGTGTCAGTCACCATGTATAGCCGCACCTGCTAGTGCAATAAGTCTGCTGATTACTATGGCAAGAGGGAAGAGTCATCATCATCATCATCATCATTATCATCATCATCTTACAATCTATCATCTAGAACTATTGCATATCTTTCCTGGGTGAAAGAGGACAAGGACATGGGGACAACCAGATAGATTATTTCAGTACCTCCATTTTTTAATCTATGGTGTGACAGGTTTTGTGAATTATAGATATTCATACTTAACCCACAGAATCACGGGTATGTGATAGAAATTGTGTCATTCTTTGTGTACAAGTCATGTTTCAATCCTTTCGAAAATCCTAAAGGATGACAGAATATGTTTTCTACTCTGTTACAGAAGAGAGACTGAGAACTGGAGAGTCTAAACTTCTTACCCAAATTTGCGATGAAGCCACTTGATGCCTGCAGTAAATGTTTAACCATTGTACTTGCCTGCTGTGAGTACAGTGGGATAAGTCTGCTTGGCAGCGAGGACAAAGAGGCAACTGTGCAAATGGAAGAATGAATCTCTTTCTTTTGATGGAAAAAAAATTTATTCCCAGGCTACCATGGTGATGGTAACATCAGGGAGTGTTCAAGCAAAAAAGAAAATATTTGCTAAGAGCATTTCTTGAGACATTGTTTTAAGGTCCACCAAAGTGACTTTTATCTTTGTGTCTTTGTCTCACTGTGGTTGAAGCTTTAGCAAATCTTCAGGTCAGAATAAGGCCTGGATGCACTAACAATGATTGTCATTCAGATGAATGGATTCTGTGTAATGAGGTCCCAGCATGGGGCATTTTTCTTCTAAACTGACATCATGTTTACTCATATTGGGATTTCAGAGGTTAATACATGGACATCTGGTGAGAATTATACAGATTTGGAGAGATCTGAAATTCCTCATTCCATTGTGTTGAAGGAGATGCAATTAAACTGCCTGTGGGGATCCACCTGGTTATTATAGTTTTAATGTTAATCGTATTTTAACTGATAAATGACAATATAAAATTGTACCTATTAATGAGGTATCATAAGATATTACTATACATGAATATACTTTGTAATGTTTAAAGTAGTTTAAAAATATCTATCTCCTTGAACACTTATCATTTATTTATGACAAAAATATTTAAAATCATTTAGCCTATATTGTTGAAATGTACAGTGTATTGTTGTTATCTATATTAATCCTAAGGACACCAGAGTTTCTGGCTCACTTTTAACTGTAATGCTTTACCCATTGATCAGCCTTTCCTGATCCATCCCTTGCCCCTGCTCTCTTCAGCCTCTAGTAACCACTGTTCAGCTCTCAACTTCTGTGAGACCAACTTCAAAATTTTCCATGTATGAGTGATCTTATTCGGTAAATGTCTTTTTAGCTTGTCTGATTTCACTAATATCACAGTATCCATTTATATTCGCATTATAGCCTATTACTAAATCTCTTCCTTGTTTATGGTTTAGGGGTATTTGATGGTATATATGTACCACATTTTGTCTACTAATTAATTCATAAGTTGATGAACACTTAGATTAACAGTGGTGCAGGGAATTTGTAAGTGTAGATGTCTTCTTGATGTAATTTCCTTTTGATTCACACTCCACAAGAGGATTGCTGGTAGTTCTATGTTTTATATTTTAAGGAAGCTCTTTTCAGTTTTCCATAATGGAGCTACAAATTTATATTCTCAGCATTGGCATGTGAATGTTCCTTTTCTCTACATTTTTGTAGAGAATTAGTAGCCAGTGCTACTAATTTTTAAGTCTTTTTGATGAAACTGTTCTTTCTGGGATGAGGTATCTTCATGTGGCTCTGATCTACATTGCTTTGATTATTAGTGATGTTGAGCTTTTTGTACATAGCCCAGTTACCAATTTTATGTCTCCTTTCAGTGATAGAGTGCATATTTTAGATCTTTCTGCTTTTTTTTAAATAGTCACTGATTGCTATACCTTCCCTGTTAGTTCTGCTTTTGCACTATTGATTAGATGTTAATATATGGGGTTTCCATTTTGTTATTGTTGTTTCACTAAATGTTTCAGTTTCTTTCTTGATTTCTTTCTATTGGTTATTTGGAAGTAGGTTAATTTCACTGTATTTGTATACTTTCCAAAATTTCTTTTGTTATTAATTTCTGGTTTCATTTCATTGTGGTCAGAAAAGCATTCAATATGACATTGATTTAAAAAAAATTTGTTGAGACTTCTTTTGTGGTCCCTCATATAATCTGTCCCAGAGGATGTTCCATGTGCTAATGGGAAGAATGCATACTCTCTATTCCAGATGCAGCTACTTGATGAAATGTCCTGTAGATGTCTTTTCAGTCTATGATGCATTTAATTCTGTTGTTTCTGGTTGATTTTCTTTCTGTGTGATCTTTCTGTTGCTAAAACACTGTGTTAATTTTCTCAACCATTACTATATAACTTTTCAGGTCTATTAGCCTTTTTATGTAAAAATAAGAAACTGATGAATTTAACTAAACATTAAAATAAAAAGAAAGTATTATTATACCTATTGTGTGTAACTTCTTGTTCTTCAAATGCAGTTTTTAGAAAGCATAAGTGTTGATTATAAACCGATGTTACTGGTAACACAATATAATAATGTAATTTGTGACAAAACATGAAGTGGCAGGATGTAGCTATATAGGAGTATAGAATTTGTGTACTTTAAAAATTTTTTCACAATACTTAAAGACTCAATCATCTTTTCTGGGGCTTGAGCTTATTGCCCACCTGTAGATTTACTTTTCTGCCTTCATGAATCATATAGCCACGTGACTCATATCTTTATATATGTATATGCATATGCAAGCATGTGATTGCTCCTTCAGCAATTCCATGTGAGCTATTATTTTTTTTATTTCCTTCTTGAAATCCATATTTTAGTTTGCATTTAAAACAGTCCATTCTACTTATGAATCCTGCTGTCATTACTGTCACCTTGTTGCCAAGTCACAGAGACCTTGGACTGACTTTAGCTTACAGATCTATATTAGTGGCAAAATCCACTTTGAAAAATATTTTTTATTTAAATAATTTCTTGTGTAGTAACAGTTTTTAAATTTTCTTTGTTCAATTTGAAAACTTTGGAAGCATATCTGTTCAATACTAACAACTATCCCCTACTATATTTGTTTTAAACATTTGGAAGCTTCACTTTATGAACTGCCCCATGAAGACATGAGGTTGGTCTGGCTTAACCCACATCACCATTTTCAGCAAATGATAAGGGCTTCATGTATTACTGAAATTCAAACATTTCAAATCACAAATGATTAGGGCTTCATAGTTTACTCTGTTATTTGTGGGTCTGTTTGTGTGTCTCTGTGTGTGTGTCCATGCAAAAAAAAATAGGTAGAATTATTTTTCTTGCTTTGTAATTAAATATATTGAGGACTTGAAAAATTTCTAATGCTTTAAAATTAAATGAGTAGGGCTGGGGATGTGGCTCAAGCGGTAGCGGCTCGCCTGGCATGCGTGCAGCCCAGGTTCGATCCTCAGCACCACATACAAACAAAGCTGTTGTGTCCACCTAAAGCTAAAAAATAAATATTAAAATCTCTCTCTCTCTCTTTAAAAAAATTATATGAGTACATGAAAAAAATCTCAAAAATATAAGATTTAAAGCCAAATTCAATTCCAGTAAAAATGTATGCCTTAGATATGTCATTGTTAATATGTGTAAACATGCCAGTAATAACAGACCTAAGATGAATATGTGGTTTATAGCTTGTTAATTTAATGAGAATGGTTTTCTAGTTTAAAGATATATCACTTCACTCTTCCATGTTTTTGCTTTTGATTTGTCTGTTTAATGCCACTGAGAAGTAATTCTGTAGTGAGAAAGACAGGATCACTGGCTAATCAATCAAAACATTATGTCTCATTTTGGGTGCAGATTTTTAGAGAAATAAGCATATGTTTCATAAGAATCAATAAATTCTTTATGATGGACACTTTGACATTTATACTTCAAATTCATGCCAGTTTTTCAGAACAACCTTGAAATCTTTCTTACCCCTTTTCTAACCCTTCAGTAAGCACAGATGCTCTTCTGCTTTTTCTTGAATTATGCTTCTCACTAACAATGCTTATGCAATACAGAAGCTTTCCATTTTGCTGGAGGAGAAAAATTAGTCTAGAATAATCAGCATGAAATCATAAAATCAGCCACGGAGTATTGCATGAATTCTGTTAAAACCGTTCTCTCTTAGATAGTGCTCGAAAGGTTCCATATTCTCAAAGGCAGGAGAAAATTGAGGAAGGAACATGAGCCCGAAGAGATTTTTTAATCCAAATTCTTTGGTTCACCCAAGAGTCACTAGTCCTCTTCTTACATGACAAGAACAGCTCTCTCTCACAATTCAGTTTTCATAAATAATAAATAAAGTTCTGGAGACCATCGATGAAGAGATTATCATTTAAAGGTCAGTCAATGAGAGTTTTTCCTGACCAGGTTGAAGGTTCAAATCAAATCCTCAGGTGAGAAGAAAGCCTGTATATACTAGTAATAGTTTTCATTCATATGAATAAATGATGTCCAGTGGGGCATGGCATGCAGGTGTCCTTCCTAAAATGACACGATTCTGAGTCCTGCTGGGTTTACAGAGGCTAATTCATGAATATCAGGGGAAAATTATATAAACTTGGAGATCTCTGGAGCTTTCCCCTGTGACACCATCTGTAGTTCTTGACCCTACTTCGGTAAGGAAGAAGCAATTAAATTGCCTGTAGGGATCAAGATGCTTATTAAACTTTTAGAATTAAAAATTTTAATGAAATGAAAACATTTAATAAAATTGTACAGTTTAACAGAGTGTCCTGTGTTGTTACTATACATGAATACATCATGCAATGTGTTAATCAAGTTAAACATGTCTACTTCCTTGTAAATTATTTATTTTTCATTTGTACATATTAATTACACAGAATAGTAGATATCATTGTGGCATATTTGTAAATGCATATAACAAAATTTAGCCATTTAGCTTCTTTTTTATAAAAAATATTCAATTTTTTTCTCTTAGCTTTTTTGAAACTTATAAGACATTGTTTTTCTGTATACTCACACTACTGTGCAAAGCTCACCAGAAATTCTTGCTCTTATCTCACTGTGATTTAGTACCCATGGATCAGACTTTGTTGATTTCTCCCTTGCCCCTACTCTCTGCGGATGGATGCTGGTAACCACTACTCAATTCTCAGTTTCTGTGAGATTCACTTTTTTAGATTTCACACATGAAAAAGATCATTTAATAATTATCTTTCCAGCCTGCTTTGTTTCACTTACCATAGCGATCTCCAGTTTTTTCCATGTCGTTTGCAAGCAAATTTCATTCCTTTTTTATGGCTGAATAGAATTTGGTGGTGCATATGTACCACATTTTCTTTACCCCGTTCAGTTCATGGACAATCGGGCTGTTTCCATTTCTATTCAGCATACATAGCCCTGCAAAGAACACAGGAATACAGATGTCTCTATGACACACAGATTTCATTTCCTCTGAGTTCACAACCACAAGAGAGAATGTTGAACCATCTTAAAGTTTTATTATTCATTTTTTTGAGAAACCATCATATAGTTTTCCAGGCTATCTGGACTAATTTACATTCTCACCAACATTTCTCCATATCTTTGACAATACTAGTTATTGTCAGACTTTTCTCTTACAAAAAACTCTTATTGTATTTATTTATTTATCTTAATTTTTGTTATTTTAGTGCATTATAGTTATACACAATATTGAGGTTCATTTTGACATAATTAATTGTACAAGCATGGAGTATAATTTACTCCATTTCCCCACGACTTCCGCTCTCTCTTTCCTCCTATCTCCCTGTTCCCCTTTCTCTACTAGAAATTCCTTCTATCTATTTTTTTAAGTTAGTGCTTTATAAATATATGAAGAAAGATGAAATTCACTGTGATATATTCACATATGTATATAGCATAATTTGTTCAACCTCATCATGCTGTTCCTCCCTTTTACCATCCATTGTTCCCCCTTTTTCTTATCCCTTGTTTCTCCCCTTTCTCTGCTCCACTGGTCTTCCTTCTATTTTCATGAGGTCCCCTGAATTATTCCTTTATTTTGCTCTATCTTATGCATATGAGAGAAAACATTTGACCCTTAATTTTGCTGAGCCTGGCTTGTTTCACTTAACATGATGTTCTGGATTTCCATTCACTTACCAGCAAATAGCATAATTTTATTCTTCTTTATGGTTGATTTTAAACTCCATTGTGTATATAAACCACATTTTTCTTTAACCATTCATCTGCTGATGGGCATTAGGACTGGTTCTATAACTTGGCTGATGTGAATTGTGCTGTTGGAAATATTGAGGTGGTTATATTACCATAGGATGCTGATTTTTAGTTCTTCTGGATAAATACTAAGGAGTGGGACAGCTGAGTCATTTGATGGTTCCATTTCCAGTCTTTTGAGGAATCTCCATACTGCTTTCCAGAGTGGTTGTACCAATTGGTAGTCCTACCAACAACCTATTAGTGTACCTTTTCCCACACATCCTCATCAGCATTTATTACTATTTGTATTCTTGATTCTACCTAGAGTGAGAAGAAATTTCAATGCAGTTTTAATTTGTATTTCCCTGATAGTTAGGGGTGTTGAACATTTTTTCATATATTTGTTGGCCAGTTGGATTTCTTCTTTTGAGAAATATATGTTAATTATTTTGCTTATTTCTTGATTGGGTTGTTATTTTGGTGTTGTTTTCTGAGTTCTTTACATATTCCAAATATTAATCCCCTGCAGGAAGATGTTTTTCCATTCTGTGGGGTCTCTCTGCACTCTTGTTTCCTTTGCTGTGCAAAAGCTTTTTAATTATATGCCATTCCACTTATTTTTGGTTTTATTTCTTGAGCTTTAGGGGTTTTGTTAAGGAAGTCAATGCCTGTGCCAATATGTTTTCTCCCAGAGGTTGCAAAGTTTTTGGTCTAATTCTAGATACCTAATTCACTTTGGGTTGACTTTTGTGAAAGATTGAGAGAGAGTTTCATTCTTCTACATATAGATTTCCAGTTTTTCCAGCACCATTTGTTAAAATGGCTGTCAGTTCTCTAATATGTCTTTTGCACCTTTGTCAAGTATTAGATTCCTCTATCTATGTGGGTTTGTCTCTGTGTCTTCTATTTTATTCCATTGATCTTCATGTCTTTTTTGATGTCAGTACCCATGCTGTTTCTGTTACTATAGCTTTGTGGTATAATTTGAGTTCAGGTATTGTCATACCTCCAGCATAGCTTTGCCTCAGGATTGCTTTGGTTATTCTGGGTCATTTATTCTTCCAAATTAATTTTAGAATTTTCTTTTAGTTCTGTGAAAAATGTCATTTTGATGGGAATTGCACTGAATCTGCATAATGATTTTGGTAGTATGACCATTTTGACAATATTAATTCTGCCTATTCAAGAACATGAAAAATCTTTCCATATTCTAAGTTATTCTTCAGTTTCTCCTGTGAAATCTTCATCCTGCCATGTCTTCAGGCAGATTGGTTAAATTGAATCTGGCTGGTGACTGTGAAGCCCCTGTCCTGGGTATTTGTATCCTTTTCTAGGTTTGGGAAGTTTTCTGTTAAAATTTCTTTGAATAATCTTTTTACCCTTTTTGCATCCTCAAGACCCACTTGTGCCACAACAACTAAAATATTCACAATTTGAATATTGTTTCAAAGTTCCAATAATTTTTTTCTCCTTTTAATTCTTTTATCTTCTGTGTGTTTTCAAATAAGCTGCATTCAAGATTACTAATTCCTTTTTTTTTTGTTTTGTCTAGCCTACCACTGATGCCTTATATTGCATTTTTATTCACACTGAGTGAACTTTCAGCTCAAAAATCTTTTTTTAAAAAATATATAAAGGAACCAAACATTTATTAACATTCATCACATGCAAAAAATGTACTAGATACTCTCTTTTTAAAAAATTTGTTCTAATTAGTTACAGATGACAGCAGAGTGCATTTTGACACATTGTACACAAATGAAGCATACCTTCTCATTCCTCTGGCTATACATGGTGCTGAGTCACACCAGGAGTATAATCATATATGTATATAGGGTAATGTCTGTTTCATTCTACCATCATTCCCATCCCCACATCCCCTCTTCCCCTCACTCTCCTCTGCACAATCCATGAAGTTCCTTCATTTTTCCTTACCTCTCCCCACCGACCACCACCACTATGGATTAACATCCACTTATCAGAGAAAGCATCCAGCATTTAGTTTTTTGGGATTGGCTTATTTCACTTATTATGATATTTTCTAGTTCCATTCATTTACCTGCAAATGCCATAATTTCATTCTTCTTTAAGGCTGAGTAATATTCCATTGTGTACATGTACCACATTTTCTTTATACATTTATCTGTTAAAGGGCATCTAGGTTGGTTCCATAGTTTAGGTATTGTGAATTGAGCTGATATAAACATTGGCTGCATCACTATAATATGCTGATTTTAAGTTCTTTGTGTGTAAACCTAGGAGTGGCATAACTGAGTCAGATGGTGGTGGTTTCATTCCAAGTTTTCTGAGGAATCTCCATACTGCTTTTCATGCATTTCTATCATAAGCAATGAATCCACCGCAAGAGAAATTAAAAACAACCCCTTTCACAATAGCCTCAAAAATAAAAAAAATCAAAATACTTGAGAATCAATCTAAAAAGAGAGGTAAAAGACCTCTATATTGAAAACTACAGAACACTAAAGAAAGAAATTGAAAAGTCCTTAGAAAATGGAAAGATCTCTCATGTTCTTGGATAGGCAGAATTAATATCGTCAAAATGGCCACACTACCAAAACTGTTAAACAGATTTGAGGCACTTCATGTTAAAGTCTCCATGACATTCTTTGTAGAACTAGAAAAAGCAATCATAAAATTCATTTGGAAAAATAAGAGACCCAGAATAGCCAAAGCAATCCTTAACAAGAAGAGTAAAGCAGGAAGCATCACAATTCCAGACCTTAAACTATAATAAAGAGCAATAGTAACAAAAAAAAAATGGCATGGTAATGGTACCAAAATAGACATGTAGACTAATGGTACAGAAGACACAGAGGCAAATCCACATAAATACAGGTATCTCATACTAGACAAAGGCACCAAAACCATACACTGGAGAAAAGACAGCCTCTTCAACAAATGATGCTGGGAAAACTGGAAATCTATATGCAGCAAGATGAAATTAAAACCTCTATCTCTGATTTTGATCAAAATTCAACTCAAAATGGATCAAAGACTTAGACACAAGAACAGAGACCTTGCACCTCACATCAGTCAGCTTAAGAACTGACTTCCTTAACAAGACTCCTAAAGCGCAAGAAGTAAAATCAAGAATCAATAAATGGGATGGATTCAAACTTAAAAGCTTCTTCTCAGCAGAGAAAACAACCACTAATGTGATCAATAATGTGATGAGAAAGCCTACAGAATGGGAAAATCTCTTTACCTCACACACCTCAGAGCACTGATCTCCAGGATACATAAAGAACTCAAAAAACTTGACACCAAAAAACAAAACAAAACAAAAAGCAAAAAACAAAACAAATAAATCAGTCAATAAATGGGCTATGTAACTGAACAGATATTTCAGAGAAGAAGAACAAATAAATGGTCATCAAACAAATGAAAAAATGTTCATCATCTCTAGCAATTAAAGAAATGCAAATCAAAACTACTCTAAGGTTTCCTCTCACTCCAGTCAGAATGACAATTATCAAGAATACAAGCACTATTAAGAGTTGTGAGGAGGTGGGGAGAAAGTACACTCCTACATTGCTGGTGGGACTGCAAATTGATGTAACCACTATGGAAAACAGTATGGAGAGTCCTTAATTTTTTTTTTTTTATTATTTAAAATCACTTGTATTTATCTCTTCATTACATTTATCTTAGGTTATTGGATAATTTTGCAGAATTTTCTTCAAAATCATTGAATTTCCTTAAGGCACCTCTTTTAAATCTACCTGAAATTTCTCCAATAGTTATTACTATCAGTTAAGTTTCTGGTATTTTATTTCAAATGTTAGGTGAGATCATAGTTTCCTAAATCACCTTGGTACTTTCTGGTCTGCATGTCAAAAAGGGCCTTGTTGGATCAGGTATTTATGACACTCTTCTCAAAGTAATTGCATTAATGACTGCCTTTCCAGATTTTGAGGCAGGCAGCTTATTTTCTGAGGTGAATCCACTTCCACTTCTCCAGCACTGATCATCCAGCCCCCAGGTTCAGGCCAGTGAGGAGTCTGCTGCTTGTGTGGTCATTCTTTTGGCACTATTAGGAAGTCTAAGCTCAAGTTTGTCTCGATGCACAATGTTGTGTTGTTCAATACTCTACACCAACAACCTACCAAGAACAACACAACACTGGGAAGACCAAGGTCCACACTGCTGTATGTTGCTTATTGCTGAGTTGGCTCTTGGTCCAAAACTTTTGCAACTAGTGACAGGCAGTGCTAAAGAATAGATGTCTGATAGACTGGGGCCATGTGTTTTTCCCCAAGCATCAGAGCTATTCCTGATGCTCTGTGAACAGCCAAGCCTGGGATATGGTCTTTCTTGCATATTCAGTCAAAGCATTAATTAGTCCAGAACTAAGTTCCAGGGAAAAGTATTGAGACACCTTGATCTATCACCAGTAAATAGGTTTTTGCTTTATACCATGCAGTCTGAGGTAGGGTAGTTTTGGTGAAGGCAGTTCATCATCCACCTAGCCTCACAGTAAGCTTGAGTTGTGATTAAATATCACAGCTCCTAGAACCTGCAAATCTCAGGGGTGAACTGAAGCCTACACTAGTTCTAACACTGGCACAGCTTAAAACTGAGTTACTGCCACTTGCGTGGCAGACTCTGGTTCATGCCAAGTCAGTTCTAAAGCAAGTCTCTGAGCATCGGTCCGGGGGATATGTGTTTCTTCAGGTTATATATTTTTTGTAATGTAGCCAAGTGTCAAGGTTGAATATTCTGTGCTATGTTGCTTCACCTTGAATTCTAATCAAAGGTACAACTTCTTCAAACATTTGTTTATTTGTTGTTGTTAACAAAGGAGATAATGATACTTAGTCATCCTCATATAATTTTGGATTTTCAGGAAGATTTTTATACTATGAAAATTTCTACCACATATTTGGAATTCCATGGGTTAAATATTAATGCATAGTATTTATTCATAAATGCAAAACAAGTTCTGTGTCTTTCTGCTAAGGTGAGATTTTTTACAAGCCCAGAGCTATGAGACATGTTGAGAAATCTCTTCTAAGAAAGATAAAAGAAAGATAGTTGGTGGAAGGCTGTCTTTGGACTAGAAAGAGGCACATCACCCAATAGTTTCCACTTTTCTTTAGAGATAATTTATTCTTCCTTTTGGTGTGTCACTCAGGCACATTTATCAAGTCATATGAAAAGCTGATAGATTCGAGTGGAATCTAGATTAAGAGCAGATCCTAGTTGCTGAGCAAGCTGCTCCACCATAGAGAGTCGACAGGATGCTGTTTGGATGCTTTGGTCCTCATAGGTGAGTTGTAGTGTAGGCCCCTAGGAGGGCAGCCCTGAAGTCTTTTCCAGAGAATCTCTCTCTCTCTCTCTCTCTCTCTCTCTCTCTCTCTCTCTCTTTGGCACTTGGGATTGAACCTGGGTTAATTAGCCACTGAGCCACACCCCCAGGCCTTTTTAATTTTTGTTTTGAGCCACTTTCACAGCCTGCTGTGAGGCTTTCATAGAAACTGAAGGTTTAGTCGCAGGCCACCAAATTACCAGATCAACTGTGCTGCTTTTTGTAAACTGGACATTAGCTGATAGGTCACACCATAAAATGTAGCGTGCACAGCAGGGCTCCCCTGTAGGGTGGAATTGATTAGAACCAGACAGGACCTGATGGCAAACTTCCAAGAAGTGACTTAAAGGGCCATGGACACTCCTCCTGCCATATTCCTTTCTCCCTGTGGCTGCATTCTTTTCCCTCCTAGGGAATTCTCTCCAATCAACAGGGAAAAGAAGATTTGGACTTGACTTCAGCTGTTTTCACATGATATTTGGACACTATTCACAGGTGGACAGCCATAGCACTAACACCATTTTGGGGCAAACCTTATGAACAGTGTGAAGGAAATGCTACTCTAGACGTACACTTGGTGGATCATTTTACTTGGATGGAGAAATGGCCAGATAAATGATAATATTCCACTTCCCATATTTGGCAATACATAGGGATACAGAAAGAAAATTATTGAAAAAAAAGGATGAAAAGTCTGTGGAAGAGCTGTGTGGGTAGAACTTTTGAATGTGTGCAACCCTTGAATATATTGGGTCCATTGTCAATACTCACCAAAGCATAACCTAAAGAGCTGGACATTAAAATAATAAAATGCATAGTATAACTCATTCTGTGGATACCAGTCTATACACCGTCATCTCTGCTAGTGTCCAAATAGTTAATTAACAAAGCAATGTTGGTGTCAATCATAAGGCTTATGCAAAGGCTCAGTATGATACACTCTTCTAACAAAGTATTATCTTTCTATAGTCTCTGGTGACTGTTGAATGTGCCCGTTAATATCCAAATTTAAACATGAAGTTATGATTCTTAACAGTGGTCTATTATAGTTCTATTGTGAAACAGAATCAATAGGATATACAATTAGATGATATGTATTATGAATATGGGCTCATTTAATGCAAAACCTAAGACTCACGCTGTTCTATCTGTAAGTTGGTGGTGCAGTTCACTCTGAGTTCAAAGACTTGAGGAACAAGGGTGTAGGTGCCACTGGTGTAAGTCTCTGAGGCTGAAGGCCTGAAAAGCTGTAGCTATAAAATCTCAGAGTGAGAGAAGGTGGATGTCAGTAAAAGAGAAGGAAAGACAAGAGAAAAGAGAATGAATGAATCAATCAGAATTTGCCCATTCTCCATTTCCACACCATTATGTTCTACTTAGTTGAGTCCTCAATGGATTGGATCATGGTCACAAAATGAATCAGGGAAGATCTTTACAATGTATACTGATTCAAATATCTTTCTTTGAAATCTCCTCACAGACACAGAAAAATGTTTTACTAGCTATAATGTTATTCCTTGGTCCAGACAACTTAACATGTAAAAGTAACCACCACAATTTCCCACACCCATGTGCATGTGTCTTCACAGAGTATCCCCTGTTCAGGGCTTCTTTGTGCCCTTGCTTTATATACATGACATTGACATGGAAGAAAAATATTGCATGAAAATGATTGAGTACATTCATAGTTTTGAAAAAGTAATTTGATAAGCAGGCCCCAAGATGTCACAGACATTCTCATTCAGGTACAAAGCATAAAGTTTCCTGATTCCCAGGCAACAGAAATTAGCAGAGGTAAAGGTATAATTTCAAGAACTTGAATTCAGTGTAAGTTTTAAAATATGGCTGATTACATGAATAAGTTAAAAATTATAAAGATTATTTTGCTTCCAAAACAATTTTTGTGAAAGCACTCTTGACCTCCCTGTTCCTCAGGCTGTAGACCACAGGGTTCAACATGGGAATGACCATAGTGTAGAACACAGATGCAAGTTTGTCTGTGTCCATGGAGTGACTGGAGCTGGGCTGTAAGTACATGAAAAGGGCAGTTCCATAGAAGACAAAGACTACGGTGAAGTGGGAGGCACAGGTGGATATAGCCTTCCAATATCCTGCACTTGAGTGCATCTTTAGGATGGTAATAAAAATGCACAGGTAAGATATTAATATAACTAGGATAGCAAAAAAGATATTGAAGCTGCCTACATAAATAAAAACCAGCTCATTAACATGTCTCTCAGAGCAAGAGACTGCCAAGACAGCTGGAATATCACAGAAAAAATGATGGACTTCATTGAACTTACAGTAGGTGAGACTGAACGTGTTCCCAGTGTAGATGGAGGCATTCAGGAAACCACAGACATAGCAGCCTATGACCAGATATGCACACACACGTGTTGTCATGGTGGTGGTGTAGTGCAGGGGCTTATACACTGCTGCATAACGGTCATAGGCCATTGAGGCCAAGAGGTAATTTTCCACAGTAGCAAAGACTCCAAAAAAGTACATCTGAGCAGCACAAGCATTGAAGGAGATGACCTTGTGTCCTGGGAGGAGCCCAGCCATGACTGTGGGCGTGACAGTTGAAGAGTAGCAAAAGTCCACCAGAGACAGGTTTCCTAGGAAAAAGTACATGGGAGTATGGAGACGGGAGTCCAAGACAATCAACAGGATCATCCCCAGGTTCCCAGCCAGAGTGATGGTGTAGATGAGGAGGAAGGTCACAAAGAGGGGAAGCTGCAGACCTGGGTCATTGGTTAGTCCCAGCAGGATGAAGTGTATCTCTTCTGTCCTGTTCTCCATCAATGTTGTCTGAGAATCACTAGATAATAAGTATCATTTTTTTAAAAAATCAGAAGGAGGGAGAATGATAAAGTTATTGAATTGTAATTGGAGAGTATAAGTATATATATAAGTATATATCGTATTATTTTATTATTTCCAGAACCTACATTTTGAGATTGTTTAGAGAAAGCGTGAGCCGGAATGACAAACTGACACATTGATTATAAACAGGATTACGTACTGTATGATCTGAAGAATCTTAATGGAATGTCTATCCAGTTTAAAAGTTTTATGCATTTATTAACTGAGATGTAACAATGTAATACCCTGATCAAAATGACTTATGTAGATGGATCTATCTAACAATACTTCTCCTCTCAATTAAAGCTGGGTATACATCTCTTCCATATTTCCATGTTTCATGAACCATGATAGACAATTTAGATGTCAATCATTGTTGTTTCCTTTCACCGATATCAGGCGGTTAACTGGTTGTTACATCCGCTTAAGTTTTAAAACAAAAGAGATAGAGCAATCAATACATATTCACCCTGGGATTATTTGTCATCCTTTGCTCTGGACCTATGTGAACTTTTAACCCAAGTTGACTGGTTCCTGAGTCTAATGGTCAAAACTGAACTTTAATGAAATCGAATTTAACTGAAATTGTTATTATTATTTGCCTGTTTGGGTTCGTCCTCAGTGTTTGGAATATCCATGATGAACTGAGTGAGTGATTGTTTGGTGGCAATTTGATCTTGCTCACTATATATTTGCTTCCTATGGGAGTTAAACAAACAAACATTCAGAAGAGAGGATCCTTATTGCAACCACTAGAGTGTCCTAATGAATGAACAATATCTGAATTGCACTGCCATTTTTTCCCAACACTATCATCTTTATCTGCTGCGAATCTCCACCTGTTGATTAGGATGTGGTTAAAATGTAATTTTTGTTTAGGTTGATTGTTTAACTTTTGAATCACTGTAGCACAAGTCTGTGTGTAGAAGATGGGGGGTGGGTTGGTAACTGGTGGGTGGGAGCCTGCATAAATGGTTCTGAAAGGCGGTGCATCTTCTGATAGAGCAGACACAGACCTCAGCTTCCTGGAAGAGATGCATATCAGACCTACCATTTGCCACCTGGGTATCATTGTTCCTATGCTCCACAAATTCCTTGTGAGTTATTTTTCTACAAAATTCTTTTCTTGAAATACATATTTTAGTCTGTGTTTGGAAGAATTAATTCTGCTTAAGGACATTTCCTTTTGTAATTACTGTCACCTCATAGTCAAGTCACGGAGACCATAATTTGAATGTTCCCAGTTAAAAGATCTCTATTGGTGGCAATTCTTACATTGAGAAATGTGTTATTTGAATCTTTGTGTGTGTGTGTGTGTGTGTGTGTGTGTAGTAACAGTATAACAGTACTTAAGTATTCTTGTTTTGAATTGAATTCTTTGGAAGCATATCCAATCAATACTAATACGAATACTATTACTAATACTAATACTATACAATATAATATCAATACTAATACTAATACTAATACTATTCCCTACTTAATTTTCCTAAGTCTTTGGCAACTTCACATTATGACCCTGCCCTATGAAGGCAGTAAGTTGGTCTAACTTAACATGTATTACCACTTTGATCATATACTATGTTCCACAACAAGTGATCAGGACTTCATATATCAATGCATGTATGTGACTGAGTGTATGTCTATGGTGGTAGGATTATTTACCTTACTACATTATTAAGTAAATTTATGATTTGAGCACTCTCTTTCTTTCTTTCTCTTTCTCTCTCTCTCTCTCTCTCTTTCTTTTTTTGGTACTGGGGATTGAACTCAGGGGCACCCAACCACTAAGCTACATCCTCAGCAGTATTTTGTATTTTATTTAGAGACAGGGTCTCAACTGAATTGCTTAGCACTTCGCTTTTGCTGAGGCTGGCTTTGAATTCACGAACCTCCTGGCTCAGCCTCCTGAGCTGCTGGGATCACAGACATATACCACCTCACCTGGCTTGATTTGAGCAATCTTAATTTGTCATTTACTAAATTTAGGATTTGAGCAGTTTATAATACTCTACAATTTTATAGACAGTATAAAAAATCCTCAACAGTTAAGATTCAAATCAACAATCTAATAAAAATGTGCTTTTAGGTTCATCACTGTCAACCTATGTAGTAATAACAATTCTAATATGTGGAAAAAATGCAATAGCTTGTAAATTTATTGAGTACCCATTCCTAGATTAAAGAAAAATCATTTATGGCTAGGAAGATAGCTCAGTAGTAAAGCAATTGGGTACCTTATGCAAGGCCCAGGGCTTGATCCCAAGCATCTCTCTCTCTCTCTCTCTCTCTCTCTCTCACACACACACACACACACACACACACACAGACACACACACACAATACATAAACAAACAAACAAACAAATAAAATAAGGACCATTTCATTTTCCAAGGGTTTTTGTGTCTGCTTTTGTTTCTCTGTTTACTTCCAGTGAGACATAGTCATATTGTGAACAAGACAAAATCACCAGCTAATCAATCAGATCAACATGTGTCTTACTTTGTATGCAGATATTTGGGGAAATAAGCATGATGTGTCATAAAAATCAATGAACTACTTATGATGGAAGCTTTGATATGTATACTCCAAATTCATGTGAGCTGTTCAGAAGAATGTTGTGAACTTCTTTTTCCCTTTTAAGTGACTCTAAGTAAGTATAGCTGCCCCTCCCCAAAAACTTTTGAATGAATTACAGTTCTTACTAGCAATGTTTATGGAATACAGAAGCTTACCAGTTTGCTGGAGAAGCAAAAAAGAAATCAATCCAGAATAGTCAGTTTGAAATCTTGAATCAGCCTCGGTGCATTGCATAAATTCTGTTAGAAGAGTTCTTCTCTCTTGGGTAGTGGTCAAAAAGTGCCAAATTCTCCAGGCGGGAAAAAATGGAGAATAAAACATCAACAAGAAATGTGTTTTGAATCTTCCAGGATTTCTTTCTGTTTTATGAAATATTCACAGTTTCTTCTCCTTTGTAAAATAAGCATAATAAGATTGCTTTGTTCTCATAATCCACATAATGTTTCTGTAAATAACAGATAGTTCCTCCATTACCATAAAATATGTAGTGAAGAGATATTCATTTAAAAATCAATGAAATTTTTAGGTTTGAGTGTGCTCCCTGACCAAGGTTGAAGACTCTTAGAAATCCTCAGGTGAGAAGAAGGCCTGTGTTCACATAAAAAGATTATCACTCAGAAGAATGAATGTTACCCAGTGGGGAGTGGCATGCAGATGTCCCTTCCAAAAACAGAATGATGCTTGGTCATGTTTGATTGGATAGGCTATTGCATGGATACAAGGCAAGAATTATACAGACTTGTGGTCTCTGGAGATTTTTCCTGTGAGACCATCTACAGCTCCTGATCCTACTTTGTTAGAGAAGAAGCAATTAAGCTGCCTGGAGGGATCAATCTGATTATTATTCATTTAAAATTAAATTTTTAACTGATAATGAAAAACATAAAAATTGTAAAGATGTATTGAGGTAACCTGACATGTCTACACATGAATGCAGAGTGTAATGCGTTAATAAGGTCAAACATGTCTAATCTCCTCAAATATTTATCATTTCTTTTTACTGGTACATATTTTTTGTACAAAATAGTGGGTACATAATAGTGGATATTACCGTGGCACATTCATACATGAATTTAACAAAATTTAACCATTTAATTTCTTTTAAAATTTTTTTAAATTTGTTTTAATTAGTTATACATGACAGTAGAATGCACTTATATACTTTGATATATCATACCTAGATGGGATATAACTTCTCATCTTTCTGAGTATACATATTGTAGAATCACATTGGTCATACAGTCACATACATACATACAGTAATAATGTCTGTTTCATTCTACTATCTTTCTTATCCCCACATCCCCTGCTTTCCCCTCCTTTCACTTCCCTCGACCTAATCTAAGGTAATGCTATTTTTATGCATTACAATTCTTGATACACACATATACCACAATTTTTGTATCTCTCTTTGTATATAAAGTATGTTGACACCCAATTCGAGTCTTCATACATGTACTTTGCATAATGATGTCCATCACATTCCACCAATCTTGCTAATCCCCTACCCTCTCCCTTTCCCTCCCTCCCTTCTTCCCTATCTAGAATTCATCTATTCCTCCCATGCTCTCCCTCCCAATCCCACTATGAGTCAACCTCCTTATATCAGAGAAAACATTCGGTATTTGTGTTTTGAGGGATTGGCTGACTTCACTTAGCATTATCTTCTCCAATGCAATCCATTTACCTGCAAATGCCATGGTTTTGTTCTTTTTTAATGCTGAATAAAATTCTATTGTGTATATAGGCCACATTTTTTTAATCCATTCATCCACTGAAGGACATCTAGTTTGGCTCCACAGTTTAGCAATATTCAAACTTCTTTCTTCTAAGTGAAATAATTCAATAAATGTCTTTCTGCCTTGACTTATTTCACTTAACATAAGATCTCTAACATGTTATAGATGTCAAGTTTTCATTTTGTTTCATAACAGACTAGAATTTCACAGGGCATATGTACTCTGTTTTCTTTTTCTACTCATCCGTTTGTGGATGGTTGTTTCCATTTCTGGCTATTGTAAACAGTGCTGCAAGGAACACAGATATGCAGATGTCTCTGCACATTGATTTCACTTCCCTTGAGTTCATATTTACTAGGGGGAATGCCAGATCATATTGTAGTCCCATTTTTAATTTTTTGAGGAACTTTCAGTTTCTCAGAATGTCTGGAGTAAGTTACATTCTCATTGACAATGGGCAAGGGCTCCATTTCTTTCTACATCTTTGGCAGCACAAGTTATCTTGAGACTTTTTGATAAGGCCAATTTTACTGTGGTGATGTGAAATCTCATTTTGGCTAGATTTTCATTTAGATTTTTATAAACCCATAGCAATTTATAGATCTTCTTTTGTGAACTATTTATTTAGGCTTATTGCCCCTTTTTGACACCATGCTATGTATTTTTTACCTATTGATCTTTTGAAGTTCATTATATTCTAAATATCAACCAATTTTTAGATGCATACTTTTCAAATATTTTCTCCCATTGAGTAAATTGTCTCTTCTCTCTATTGATTATTTCCTTTGGTGTGCAGAAGTTTTTCTTTTGATATAAATGGGTATTTGGTTATTTTTCATTTTGTTTCTTGTACTTTGGAAGTGTTCTCCAAAAATATCTCTGTGCATTCCAGTGTCCTGAAATATTTTCTCTATTTTTTCTTGTAGTAGTTTTTTTTTTCTTTTTAAGGCTTGTATATAAGTCATTAATACATTTTAAGTTGTTTTTTTGGAAATGCAGAGAGAAGTCTGCTTTTCTCATTCTGCATGTGTATATCCAAGTTTCACAGCACCATTTATTGAAAAAAAACCTGTCATTTCTCTGAAGTTTTTTAGTACCTTTGTCAAAAATCAGTTGTTAGTAGATGTATGGGTTTACTTCTAAGCTCTCAATGTTGTTCCTTGGTCTATGTGTCTGCATTTACAACATGCTGATGTGAATATCACAGCTTTTCAATTTATATTGAACTCATTATATTAATACATCGGCCCTTTTTCTTTGTCAGTATGGCTTTGGATAGCGATTGCATTGATCCTATAGATTTCTTCATGTAATTCAAATATTTTAATAACATTGACTCTTCCAGTCTATGAACATGGGATGTTTTTCCATTTTCTTGTATCCTTTTCATTTTTCAAGAAAACTTCAAAAGTTTTATTATAGAAGTCTTTCACTTGTTTTCTTAAATTTATTCTTTGATTTTTTTGTAGTTATTTCAAATAAGCTTATTTTTTTATTCCTATTTCAAATAATTCAATATGGGCATATAGCAGTGTTTCCAATTTTTATATGTTCATTTTGTATCCTGTAACATTGCTGAATTCATTTGTTGGTTCTAATAGTTTGTGAATGTCAATCTTTATATCAATATGGATGCCTTTACTTCTCTCCCTCCTAATTGCTGTGGCTGTTACCTCCAATACCATGTTGAATAAAAGTGGTGAACTTCTATATCTTTGTCTTGTTCTAGAGTCCAGAGAGAAAGCTTTAAGCATTTCCCTATTCAGTATAATGTGAACTTTGGCTTATGGAAATGGACGTTAGTATTTTGAAGTGTGTTTCTTCTTTACCTAGTTTGTTGGATATGTTTTTATTGTGAAGGGATGTTAAATTTTACCAAATGCCTATTATGTAACTATTGAGATCATAATAGGGTCTTTGTCCTTTGATCTGTCAGTGTAGTGCATCACAGTTGTTGATTTACCTATTTTGAGCAATCCTTGCATCCCTGGGCTGAATCCCAGTTGATCATCGTGAAACATCTTGTTATTATGCTGTGGATTTAGTTTGCTAGTGTTTTGTTGAAGCATTTGCATCTGTGTTCATCGAGGTTATTGACTTCTTATTTTTTAGCTGTATTCTTATGTGATTTTCGTATCAGGGTAATTCTGGACACATATAAAATGTTTGAAATAATTCCTCCCTCTGCTTTTATTCAAAACAAGGAGAGGAGAATTTGTATTAGTTCTTTCTAAAGATTTACTATAACTCAACTGTGAAGACCCTTTGTCTGGGGTTTTCCCTTGGTGGGAGATGTTTTATAACTGATTCAATCTTGTTACTTGCAACTGATGTGTTCAGGCTTTCTATTTCTTCATGACTAAATCTTGGCTCATGTATATGTCTATAAATGTATCCTTTTTTTTAGATTTTTCAAATTTGCTTGTATAACCTCTAATGATACTTTTAATTTCTGTGGTGTCAGTTGCATGGTCTCCCTTTTTGACTCTAATTTCATTTATTTGAATCCTCTTTCTCTTTTTGTTCATTTTTCTAGACAATGATCTCTCTACTTTGTAAAGAAACATTTGTTTTCCTGTTTCTTTGTACGGTGCTTTTAGTCTCTATTTCTTTATTTCTGCTTTTATGTCTATTCTTTCTTTCTTTTTCCTTCTTTTTGGTATAATTTGTTCTTGTTTTTCTAGGTTCATGATGTACAGTGATTGGTACTTTCTCTGAGAGTGTGTGTGTGTGCATGCGTATTATTTATATGAACTTCCCTCAGTACAGATTTAGCTGTATCTCATAGGTTTTGGAATGTTGAGTCTTAAAGATCTTGGTTCCAATAAGTTCTTAAAATTTCTTTCTTTATTTATTGGCTGCTCAAAAGCATATTTTTAAGTTTCCAAGTATTATATAGTTTTCAAATTTTTTTCTTCTTGATTTCTGGTTTCATTGTGTTGTGGTCAAAGGAGGAATTTAATATGTTTTCAATTTAAAAACTGTGGAGACTATTTTTGTGGCCTATTATATGATCTATCCTAAAGAATGCTCTATGTACTGATGAGAATAATGTCTATTCTGCAGCTTCTGGATTCCATTTTTGGATGGAATGTTCTGTAGATATCATTTTGGTCCATTTCAACTGGATAATATTTAATTATGCTATTTATTGGTTGATTTTCTTTTGAGAGCCATTGCTGAAAAGTAGGACGTCAAAGTCCCCAAGTTATGTTTATTAGGGTCTTTTCTCTGAATTTGAGTATATACTTGCTTTATATATTTGGGTGCTCCAGTATTGTATGTATACATGTTTAGAACTGTTATTTCCTCTTACTGAATTGATCCCTTTATCATAATTTAGAGAGCCTGTGTTTGTGTCTTTATATTGTTTTTTGCTTAAAGTCTGCTTAATCTGACGGATTCAGTTCCACTTGGACAGTGTACCTTATTTTATCCTTTCGCTTTCAGTCTATATGTATGCTCAGAGTTGAAGTGACTCTCTTGTTTTTGTATCCACTCCTCTATCATTTTTAATTAGAGAATTTAATCTATTTTATTGAAGGTAATTTTTGATGGTATAGTTTAACTCATCCACTTTTCATCAGCGTTTTCTACTTTATCATAGTCTTTTCTTTATTTCCTACTCTTATGCTCTCTCTGTGATTAAGTAAGTTTCTTTGGTAATCATTTTTGATTCTTGTGTATTGTTTATAGTTTGTCTATCATAGGTTTGTGCTTTGTGGTGACTAAAAGGCTGACAAAAATGTATCTTTTAATTCAAACAAGCTTTTTTTTTTTTTTTTCACTACGGCCATAGCACTTAACGTGATTGTAAAGGTGACAACAGAAAGAGCACAGCGAATATGCTGATAAGAAAACTCCACAGTAGCACTCCATCCCTCCCATTTCAAATTTTTAATATCGCATTTTATGTCTTTCTCTATTGCCTCTAACAGATTGATTTAAATAGTATTATTTTTATTATTTCTTGTCAGTGTTCATAATAAAGATATAAATGTTTCAGAAACATAGTGAATGGCTAGACAGTGAATGGCTTACCTTCACATTTTCATTAAAATCTTTTTCTGTCACATTGAAGAACACATTTTCAGCATTTCTTGTAGGACACGTCTGGTAGAGATGTATTGTCTCAGCTTGCATTTGTTTGGACACACCTTTATCTTTCTTCATATATAAAAGATAACTTTCACGGGTACTGTATTATTTGTTGGCAGCGTTTTTCTTAGAGTACTGTGACATATCTTTCCACTTTTTCCCAACCTGTAGGGATCTCTGCTCAAAAGTGTGCTGTCCACAAATCCAAACATCCTTATGTGCTATGTTTCTTTTCTTCTGTAGCTTTGAGAAATTCCTTTTTATCTTTCACCTTTTGATTATGAGATGTCTTTGGGGAGACTTGGTTGAATTGAAGTGACTTTGAACTTCTTGTACCTGGATATTTGCATCCTTCTCTAGGTTTTGGAAGCTTTCTGTTATAATTTCTTTGAATAAATTTTCCACATTTTTGCATCTTCTAGACCCCCTTGAACCCCAATAACCCAAGTTATCTCCTGTTTTAGTACTATCCCAAAGATCCTGTAAATTTTATTCACTCTTCTTAATTGTCGTTTCTTTGTTCTCTTCTGACTCTGTATTTTCAACTAGCCTGTATTCATGTTCACTAATTCTTTCTTTGGTTTTATCTATCCTACTGTTGATGGCTTCTATTTTCTTTTGTTCACTTGCACTGAGTGTATTTTTAGCTCAAGAACTTCTGTTTGAATTTAAGAAACTGCTTCCAACTCTTCTGTACATTTCTCCATTAGAGAATTGAATCATTTTGCTGTCTTTTCTTCAAGATCATTGAATTTTTAAAATGATTTACCTGTGGTTTCTCCTCTGCTGATTGCTAAATGGTTAGTTTCTGGCATTTTAGTTCAAATATTAGGTGAGATCATGGTTTCCTTAAACCTCTAAATGCTTTCTGGTGTACATTTTAAATGGATATTGATTGTCTTTCTGGTATTAAGGCATTTGTGACTTTCTTCTTAGAGTTTAAAGCAGGCTGCCTGTTTCTCTGAGGTTATAGCCCCTTCAGCTCTTTTAGCACTGAATGGCACCCAGGCCAAGTCTGCCAGGCATCCGCTGCTGGTGTGTCATCAATTTCAGCACTATAAGGCAGCCCCAGCACAGGTTTGTCCCAATCCACTCTTCATTTGTGGTTTAGCATGACCCAGATAAGTGCTAGAAAGCATAGTCCACCTCCAAATCCACCTGATGGGGACAAATTAGGCCCAGATATAGTGTCATGGTCGTTAGCCGGCTCTGGGAAGAATCATCATGAATTGGGCAGCCCCAGGCTCCTATTCCATGCTGGTGGTCAAGAAAGCTGCAGTTCTGTGTTGCATTCTAATGCCTCTGCCTGCCAAGGCCAACACAACACTGGAAAGAACCAAGGTCACAGAGCTGTAATTACTTATTGTTGAATTGGACTCTCTTGGCCCAAGACTGTTGAAACTGAAAAGAGATGCTGAAGAATACAAGTCTGATATATCAGGGTTATGTGTCTTTTTCTGGCCCCAGAGGTATTCCAGAGGCTTTGCACAGCCAGACCTTGGGAAATGTTCTTTCTCATGTGTCCAATCCTAGCGTTTACCAGACCAGCACTAAATTCCAGGGCAAAATCCTGAAATAACTGTCCTGATCCATATCCAGGGAATGAGGTCTTTCTTCACACTGTGTGGTCTGAGGTAGGGGTAATTTGGGAAGTCCATTGTCCACCTAGGTTTATAGTGAACTGGGCTGGTCTCAAATATCACAGTTACTAAGA
Organism: Marmota flaviventris; assembly: GCF_047511675.1. Taxonomy (NCBI): domain Eukaryota; kingdom Metazoa; phylum Chordata; class Mammalia; order Rodentia; family Sciuridae; genus Marmota; species Marmota flaviventris. Next base: position 13,907,261 of record NC_092506.1, on the reverse strand, counting down.
CCTGCAAAGTCTCAAGGGTGAACTGAAGCACATACTACTTGTAGCACTTTTGCAGGTTAAAACTGAGTTTCTGCAACTTGGATGGAAGTCTCTGCTTGAGGCCTGAGGGTATCTGTGTTTTCCCAAGATTTTACACCTTTCTCAGTAAAGGCAAGTGTCATGGCAAAATATTTGTTCTGTACATCTCAATTGCGTCACCTCAAATTCAACTAAGAGGTATAACCTCTTCTAATTTTAGCTTCTTTATGGTAACAAAGAAGATAATGATGTTTTGTCATCTTCATAGGATTTTTAATAACATTTTAAAATTACATATAGAAAATGCAAGATAGTTTTCACCACTTATCTGGGATTTGATGTGTTAAATATTAATGTCTGGCACTTACATAATTTGATACAGCATGGGTAACTAAGTGGTACTGAAATAATTTTCTTGGTTCCAGATGGTCTTGCCCCTGTTTACTTAGGCAGAATATATAATAGTTCTAGATAATGGACCATAAGATTAATTATTACCATTATTAATGATAATTATTGAACTATAATTAATTAATAATTAATGATAATTATAATTTATTATTATAATACCATTGTTGTTATGCAGATTGAGGCATACACAATATTCTCCAGTTGTCTTTCTCTGGTTCTGACAATCAGCAGGCTTACTGTTCCAGCAGGTGCAGCTACAGATGATGATTTATGCTTTCATAAGCAGGCATCTTTGAGTGACACATACTGAGAGAGCCCCCAACTTACTCATGAAAACTGTGTAATGGACATGAACTACCATAAGATTTCATAAGTAAGATGCAAATCTTTTAGAGATTAAATAATGACCCCCTAATCAAAAACTGATATCTGATATCTCTAAATATCAACTTCTAAGACTATAGTTTTGCAGTTGTAATTAAATTTAGTATAGAACAATGAGATCTTAATCTGGGTTATTTATTGGGCCCTATGTGCTGCTTCCAAATCCTGATAAGAGAGAGGCAGGAAAAGTAGTAGATTAGGGTATTTAAAGGTCTATTACTTCACGGAAACAGACCTGTGATGAAAGTAAACAGACTGAGAAAGAACATAAAATGTGTGAAAATCAATTTTGTTACAATTATGAACGGTTGTCTAAAAAATTAATTTAAGGATGAACCAATAAAAATGTGACTTCAAGTGAGATTTAAAGAAGTCTTTGTCAACTGCCAGCTGACCCAAAGGAAGGCAATATAGGCATCAAACCACACATGATGAACACTCAAGAAACTCACTAAATACAAACTATGTCCAGAGCAAGCAACAACAAAATTTTCTTGGAAAGTGTGAAGAATTCCATTTTCAGAGTTACTACAATATAATATTTTAAATATATAGTTATTAATGACAACAAATAGATACAGAAAGAAATAAGAAACAGATTAGTAGAGAATTTCTCATCAGAAATCCTGAAGGCCAGAAGAGAGATGACATATTTAAGATTTAAAAAAAAAAAAATCTAAAATCTGACCAATCAGTGTATTCTAAGGAAACTTTCCCTCAAGAAAGATAGACAAAATATAGCTTCTGAGGTAAATAAAACTTGAGAGTTGATCACTGGTACAGCTGCCCTATGGGAAATGGTAAAAAATTCTTCCTTCCTAGAATTTAAAGATTCTAGAAAGTAACCAAAAGCCATATTATCATTACATTGTACAGCATAGATATATGATTATTGGTCAAGTAACAATTAAAGTATATTTTAATAAAATAAACAGTTAATATTAATAAAGAAAGAAAATTTATGGAGGTAATTATACAAGTAAATAAAATATAAGCATTTTTGTATTTTTCCTTATAACTTTAGACTATGATACATGGCTTTAAAATGTATAAAATATTTATTATAAACCCATGGTATTGGGTACAAAGTATATAAAGAGAGATGAGGTATCAAAATTTTATGAAGTTGTAGGATTTGGTCAATACATTATAATGAACTTAAAGTTTAATTATTTTATTAATTTATTTAACAAATATTTATTGAGAATGAACTATAATATAGGCTTTATTCAGGCCCAGATGATCACATTTGAACAAAAGAGATAAGTCACTGTTCTCATAGAGTTTATATTCTTGTTGGGTAAGATAAATAAGAAGCCAATAAGCAAAGCCATCGTAGGTGAGTGTGGAGAAGGTCCATGAAGATAATATAGTATAAAGGAGGCACTCTATAGTGTGAAAGGAAAGTGACTAGTTTATAAAGGTGACTGACAAAGAACTCCAGGACAGGGTTAGATTCAGCAAAGACCTGGGTGGAAATGAGAGCATTCCTTAGAGGGAGCACCGAAGGCAAAGGTCCTGAAGCGTGGCCATGACTGGAGTTATGGGAAGACAGCAAGGAAATTGGTGAGGATGAAGTTGGGCACAAGATTATGAAGGTGAGAGGGTTGGAAAGATGGTGCAGTAGAGAAAGGAGGCACTTCCTACTTGTCCTGCTATTAGGAATTTGAATAACAAGAATAGCACTGCATAATGACTTTATCCCTTTGGGGAAGGGAATAAGATGGCTCTCTCTCTCTCTCTCTCTCTCTCTCTCTCTCTCTCTCTCTCTCTCTGTGTGTGTGTGTGTGTGTGTGTGTGTATGAATTACCAATTTATAAAAGCATTCAGTAGTTGGAAGGAAGGCCAGGGGGATCTGGGTGGGTGGAAAAGGGGAGGGAGAGAAGTGATACTGGGGACTAAGTGGAACGGATTATATCCCACGCATGTTTAGTTATATCGAAATGAATCCCACTATTATACATAGCTATAATGTACAGAAAAAAACATAAAAATACTATGAATGTGACAAAAGAAAATATGACTAATAAAACAAATAAACAACAACAAAACCAAATAGGGAGTACTGATGTTTTCACAGCCTTTCTGGAAAGAAAAATGCACACGAATACTATGTTTCAATGTACCTTTTAAATAGTCTGATAAATTGACCTATGTGAATACATTAAAATGCTTTTAGTTTTCTTCCATTTTTCTGGTAATCTTGCAATTTTATCCCTTTAAGCATTAAAATATGAAGGTGTTGGTTGTTTAAAATGACAAAATCAAACAAATATTTGTTTACCTGAGAAGCTAGCTTTATATATCATTTGTAAAAATGTGCAAAAAAGAACATACTTCATTCAATAGCATATCTTTTTTCCCCTCAAAATAGGACTCTGAGAATAATAGAGAAATAAATAAAAATATTAGATAAAATTTTATTTTAATACCATATTAAAGGTTAAATGATTTTTAAACACTATTAGTCTGGGTTCTACAGACAAACAGAATCAACAGGACATGTATAAACAAGTGAGATTTTTATTATGGGTCTGGGCTCACATGACGCAAAAGCTAAGAAGCCCGTGCTGTGCTCTCTGCCAACTGGAGAACTAGGAATACTGCTGGTGCAGTTCATTGAGACTTGAGAAGCAAAGATGTGATGAGTGTGTTTTAGAACCTGAAGACCTGAGAGGCTGTAGCTCTGAAATCCAAGAGTGAGAGAAATGGATGTTTCAGTTGGAGAAGAAGGAGAAGGAAAAGAGGATGAGTAAGAAGGAAGAGAAGGAGGAAGAGAAGGAGCACAGGGAGAAGAGGAAGAGGATGAGGAAGAAGGAGGAGCAGAAGGAGAAGGAGAACAAGAAGAAGAGGGAGTAGGAGGAGGAAGAGGAGGAGGAAAAGCAAAGAAAGGATAATTTGCCTATTGTACACGATTTTGTTCTACTGTGAGCTCTCCATGGATTGAATCAGACTGAAACACATGGGTAAGGAAAGATTTTGCTAAGACTACTGATTCAAAAACTAGTGACACACCTCCTCACAGACACACTCTGAAAAATGTTTTACTTGTTGTCTTATTATCCCTTAATACAGTCCAACTGCCAGACCCCCCCACCCTACCCCTCAAAAAATTGCCACGAACAGCCACATCAAAATCAATTCTGGCAAATCTGCCACACCAATGTAGGTGTATGTTGTCCTCACAGGACGGCCAACTTCACTTTTTCTCATGGGCTTTTATGTTCACTTGGTTTACAAACCCGTTGTCATGTGGAAGAAAAATATTGCATGGAAAACGATCGTACACATCAATATCTTTAATCAGTGATTTAACAAGCAGGCCCCAAGATATCACAGATATTGTTATCTAGATGTTATTTTTATGGACATTAAGTTTTTTTCTCAGATGAAAAATTTTTTCAAAGGTAAAGGTATTACTTTAAGAAGTTGAATTCAGTGTGAGTTTAAAATATGATTTGTTACATGGATAAGAAATCACAGGGGTGAGGACACATACTGTGAATCTCAAAGAGTTAAAATCAAGTTGTTAAAGATTATTTTGCCTTCAAAAAAATCTTTGAGAATGCACTCTTGACCTCCTTGTTCCTGAGGCTGTAGACCATAGGGTTCAGCATGGGGATGACCATGGTGTAGAACACAGAGGCAACTTTGTCAGTGTCCATGGAGTGACTGGAGCTGGGCTGTAAGTACATGAAGATAACAGTCCCATAGAAAATGGAGACAGCAGTGAGGTGGGAGGCACAGGTGGATATGGCTTTCCGATACCCTGCAGCTGAGTGCATTTTTAGGATGGTAATAAAGATAAATATATAGGATACGAAGATAAGTAGGAGAGCAAACAAGATATTGAAGCTGGCTACATAAATAAGAACCAGCTCATGGAGATGTCTGTCAGAGCAAGAGACAGCCACAACTGCTGGAATGTCACAGAAGAAATGATGGACCACACTGGACTTACAGAAGGTGAGACTGAACGTGTTCCCAGTGTAGATGGAGGCATTCAGGAAACCACAGACATAGCAGCCTATGATCAGATATGCACACACTCTTGTCGTCATGGTGGTGGTGTAGTGCAGGGGCTTGCACACTGCTGCATAGCGATCATAGGCCATTGAGCACAAGAGGAAATTTTCCACATTGGCACATAATGCAAAAAAGAACATCTGAGTAGCACAAGCATTGTAGGAAATAACTTTGTCTCCTAGAAGGAGCCCAGCCATGACCATAGGAGTGACAGCTGAAGAGTAGCAAAAGTCCACCAGAGACAGGTTACTAAGGAAAAAGTACATGGGAGTATGGAGATGGGAGTCCAGGAGAATCAGCAGGATCATCCCCAGGTTCCCAACCAGAGTGATGGTGTAGATGAGGAGGAAGGTCACAAAGAGGGGAAGCTGTAGACCTGGGTCATTGGACAATCCCAGCAGGATGAACTCTGTCACATCTGTCCTGTTCTCCATCGGTTACCTGAGAATCACTAGATGTTAGGTAGCAATGAGGACAAAGGAAGAGAATTGGCAAAGGCATTGAATTTTAATTGGGGCATATAAGTACAAGATATATTCTTTCATTATCCCAATAACTTGTTCTTTTAAGACTCCTTGAAAAACACATTTCTGCTTTAATTATACAGTGAGTACAAGCTGTTGGATCTGAGAAATCTTAATAGGTCATCTACTAAATTTAATCATCATGTATAATTCTTAGAGGCATTTTAATATTTTGAAGAAAATGGCTTGTGTGGGTGAATCTGTTTATCACTCCTCGGCTCAGTAACAGATGACACATCCATGTTTCTCATCTGCCAACAACTGCGGTAGACACTTTAGATTTTCATCTTTGTTTCCTCTCAACAATCTTATGGGTTTAATTGGTGTTACATTCACTTAAATTATGAAACACAAGAGGTAGAGCCCTTAATACGTATTCACACGGTATTATTTGTCAATCACTTGCTCTGGACCCAGGTGAATTTCTAACCCAAGTTGAGTGGTTCCTAAATCTCATAGTCTAAAATGAACATAAAAGAGATTAAACTTAATTGAAATTACAATTACTCCTCCTCTCATCTACTGTGTTTCAATCTCAGTGTTTGATATTTCATAAGTGAAATAAATAAAGAGTGAGTGTTTGGATGTAAATTTCATCTCATTCATTCTGTATTTGCCTCTCATTGGAGTCCTAAATGAATTAACAAGATCTAAATTGCATTGTGACCTTTACCTAACTCTCTTGTGCTTATTATTCTCAGCATATCTGCATATGTTGACTATGAGGACTATGATGTGGCTATAAGCATAAACTGTGATTAGGCTGAGGAAGAATTTAACTCTTTCTGATTTCGTTGTTGTTGTTCCTGGGGATTTAACCCAGGGGCACGTTGCCACTGATCTATTTCCCAGCTACTTTTTAAATTTTTTAAAAAATTTGAGATAGTGTCTCAATAATTTGCTGAAAGCCTCCCTAAGTTTCAGAGTCTGGCCTTGACCTTGAGATGCTCCTGCCTCAACCTCCCAGTGCTCGGGGATTTCAGGTGTGGACCACTGTACTTGGCAGAGTTTACCTCTTGAGTCACCACCATAGCAAGTCTATGTGCAGTAGATGTGGTGGGATAACTGGTGGGTGGGAACATGTTCAGCCTGAAGAAGCAGTTCTGAGAGGAGGTGTATCTGATACAGCAGACCCAGAGCTGAGGTTCCTAGAAGAGACACATATCAGACCTACTATTTACCACCTGGCTATCATTGTCCCTATCCTAACTCTCCTGAACATCATGTTTCCATTTGCAAAATGAAGACAGTATTAAGACCTATTTTTAGGTATTAAGAAAGATACTGTGTAAAGGACAATGGATGTTATATGTGTCTGGCAAGCAGAGCTTGGTGAGTGTTGGTTATATTATCATTAGAATGCAATTACGGTCTTTATTTTTTTTTATTCATTTATTTTGGCATAGTCAGAGGCAGAAGTTTATTTAGAAAGATAGATACACATTCAAGGAAGAATGCAGGCTGCAGCCCTGACTTGGGCTTGGGGTCCAATATTTATAGAAGGGCTAGGTCAGTGGCTGGATTGGAAGTGGATTTAGGGTGGAGCTGCAATTTCCCACCAGTTTTTCTGCACTTGTGTATTCCCCTCATTTTACAAGGGCAAGGACTAAGAGTGTGAGCCAAGGTTTGCAACTGTGTTTTCTGCACATCAGTGGCTTGATTCTGCATTTCAATGGCTTGTTTCTGTATTTTCTCTCCTTTTCCTAAATCCCCATCTCATCTCCCCACCCCAGACTTTTGTCCCTTAATCTTAAGGGCTAGTGAGGGGTAAAGAGGATCATGGTTTTTAATCGTGGTTTGATCAGGTTGGATGCTGACTGTCAGGGCCTCTGTATTGGGTGAGTAGAAGTCTCCAAGCTTTTCTTCTAGCCTTTTTCCTGCACAACGGCCTGTGAGATCTTTTGTGCTCTCCTGTGTTTCTCAGGCTGTTCTTACTTTAAGCACAGATTACTGCTCCAGAAGTTCCATGTGAGCTACTTAAAGAAAAAAATTTCCCTATAAACTAGTAATTTAGGTGGGGTAAAAAGTCTATCCTACTTAAAAAATTATTCTTTCTGTCATTACTGTGACCAGGTGGCCAAATCACAGAGAGCAAGGGTTGAAAATTCCCTATTTAAGGGCTGTCTTTAGCCCACAGATCTCTTTTGGTGGCAAGTCTACATCTTAAAACACATTATTTGAATATTTTCTTGTGTTGGTAACAGTATTAAAATATTCTTTAATTGAAACGGATTTTGGGGAAGCATATCTGTCCAATACTACTATTCCCTACTTATTTTTACTAAGACTTTGGTTATTTTCACTTTATGAAGACATGAGGTTGGTCTAACTTAACATCTATGACCACTTTTAGCATGTACCATCTTCCAAAATCAATAAGGGTTTCACATAGTAGTGTGTGTGTGTGTGTGTGTGTGTGTGTGTGTGTGTGTATGCTCTCTCACTTCTGTGTGTATGTAGGCCTATGCCAGGTAGGGTTACTCAAATGATCTATCTCATCCCCTGGATCTCCCTTTTATCAAAACACAAGATTGAAAGCTATCCTCAATCTAATAACAAGTGCTTGCTTTTAGTCATGCCATTCTTAATGATTGCCGATATGCTAGTAAAAGTCAGCCTGAGATTATGTGGGAAAGTTTAATATGCAGGTCGGAGTTTATTAGTTTGTTGAGGAACCTTTTCTAGTTTAAAGAAGTATGATTTCACTTTTTCTGATTTTTGTTTTTGTTTGTTTGTTGGCCTCAAATGAGAAGTAAATATATAGTGAACAAGACAAAAATCACCAGCTAATCAATAAGAACATTATGTGTCTCATTTTGTGTGCAGATTTTTGGAGAAATAAGTACAATGTGTCATTAGTATTAAAAAAATCACCTATGATGGAAGCTTTGACATTATACCCCCTATTCACCACAGTTTCTCAGAGAAATGTTAAAGATTTCTCATTCTCTTTTTAAGTAACTCTAGGTAAGCATAGCTGCCCCACTACTGTTGCATGCATTACACTTCTCACTGATGATGCTTTTGGAATGCAGAAGCTTACCAGTTTGCTGCATGAGAAAAAAGTCGATCCAGAAGAGTCAGTGTGGAGGCATCAAATCAGCCAGAGTATAGCATAAGTTCCAGCAGAGCAGTTCTCATTCGGGTAGTAGTCCAAAGTTTCCTCACTCTCTAAGAGAGGGAAAATGGAAGGAGAGATCCTTAACACAGATCAAGTTCCAAATCCTCCCTGCATTCTTTCTGTTTCCTAGAAGAGTCACTTTTTTCTTCCTTATTTATAAAATAAACATGACAAGATCACTTCTCTCCTAAAGTCCCCACATCAATTCTGTATATAACCAATAAAGAAGGTCTGTAGAACATCTGGTGAAGAGGTTACCATTTGAAAGTCCATCTATATGACTTCTTTTTTTTTTTTTTTTTTTTTTTTTGGTGCTTTCCCTGACCAGGTTGAAGACTCACAGTAAATCCTCAGGTGAGAAGAAGGCTCTCTGCACTAACAATGCTTGGCATTTAGGTGAGTAAGCAAGGACCAATGGAGCATTGCGTGGAGTGAGCTCCTTCTAAAACACCGTGATTCTAAGTCACACTGGGATTACAGAGGGTAATACCTGGATGCCAGGAGAGAATTATACAGACTTGGAGATCTCTGGAGATTTTCCCCATGAGACCATCTACAACTCCTTATCCTTCTTTGGTAGGGAAGAAGCAAATAAACTGTCTGGAGGGATCAAGCTGATTATTATATATATTTTTTTTACCATGTCATATCTTTTAATTTGATTTTTGAAGGTAGTGCATTCATGTGATTACCAAAGCAAAATTAAAGTGAAAAGTAGACATTGAGAAGTTTCACAGACACTATCTTCCACCCTGTTATTTTACCTGGTTCTCTGTGGCCAGGACTTTTATTAGTTTCTTGGATTGGAAATAGAATATAATCTGCTTAGATAAAAAGTAATGTAGTATTATGTACATTCTTCTACACCTTGCTTTTCCCATTTAGCTTGTCCTGAAGGTCTCCCATATAAAAACAGAAAGCTTTGTTATTTCTTGTACAGCTATATAGTATTTGGTTCTATGGAGATACCATAGTTTAAATATTTTGTTTTTCATACACTAGATTTGCCATTGTGAACAGTGTTACAATTAATGTATCTATGTCACACATGTAGAGATATAACTACAGGAAATTTTCCAAAATTAAAATCACACAGTTATGGGCTGGGGATATAGCTCAGTCAGTAGGGTGCTTTCTTTTTTTTATGGGCTTTTTTTTTTATTGGTTGTTCAAAACATTACAAAGCTCATGATATATCATCTTTCATACATTTGACTCAATTGGGTTATGAACTCCCATTTTTACCCCAAATACAAATTGCAGAATCACATCGGTTACACACTCACATTTTTACATAATGGCGTATTAGTGACTGTTGTATATTTTTAAAAGTAAAAATTTTAACTGATAAATGAAAAACAAAAATTGTCCAAAAAATAAGATATTAAGAGATGTTTGTGTAAATGAATACATTGCACAATGTTTTAGAATATACACCTATCTCCTAAAGCATTTGCCATTTCTTTCTTAATTGGTATATGTTAATTATACTGAATAGTTGGTATCCTCATGGCATATTCGTACATGCATACAACACATCATTATCCAAAGTACATGCATGAAGACATGAATTGGTATGAATGTACTTTGTATACAACCAGAGATGTGAAAGAATTGTGCTCTAAATGTGTAATACGAATTGTAATGCATTCCATTGTCATATATAAATTTTTAAAAATTAATAAAAAATTGATCATGCATTGGGTTTTAAAAATACTTTTATTGATGAATCAAAATTATATACAATAGTGGGCTTAATTGTGATATAGTTTCACTTACACATAGTGTAATCTGTTGCATTTCATTCTCCCAAATTCCCTTTCTCTCTTCTCTCCCTCTACCTAGTCCCCACTCTCTACTGTACTGTTCTTCCTTCTATTTTCATGAGATACTTTTTCCCCCAAAATGTACTCTAGCTTTCAAATATGAAACAAAACACATGATCCTTGACTTTCAGAGTCTGACTTATTTCACTTAACATCAGGTTCTCTGATTTCACCATCTGCCTACAAATGATATGATTTTGTTCCTTTTTATGATTGAGTAAAACTCCATTTGGTATATATACCTAATTTTTATACATTTTCCCATTGACAAACACACATACACACACACACACACACACATATCATTATAAGTCTGCCCACTTTAGTTCTTTTGGATAAATACCAAGAAGTACTATAACTGGGTCATATGATGGATTCCATTCCTAGTCTTTTGAGCACACTTCATACTTATTTCTATAGTGTTGTTCTAATTTAATCTCCTACCATAGTGTATTCACTAGCATGTTCGAATTTTCCACCTTCATAAATACATTAAGTCAATTCCTCATAATACAGTTAAAACAATATATTGTTAGAGTCTGTAAACAAGTCAGGATGGTGCCTGGCATTTTGCCAGAGAAATGTTAGAGTCTGTAAACAAGTCTGGATGGCGCCTGGCAAAATGCCAGAGGGAGTGGTTTGTGAAGTAACGCCAGCGAGCCATTAAGTGTGGAGATTCCTTATTGGTTGACTGCTGTATCTATTTTATGTTAATTAGATAAGCTGTGTGGAATGTATAAATACCGCTCTTATCCTACAATAAACAGCTCCCACTCCTGCTGTATCAATGTACACAAGTTGCTCATCACCCCCCGGTTATTTTGCTGCAGCCGGACTGCAGCAATATATAGGTGTATTCTCTCTCTCTCTCTCTCTCTCTCTCTCTTAATTCTCATTGTCTTGAGACTCTACCCAAACCAGATTTTATAGAGTTATAGAGTTTTTTTCTGGTAGAATAAAACCTTAAAGATTAAATTTCTGATTTGATTCTGGAGTTTCTAGAATTAGTTCTCTAAACTTATTAAATCCTAAATCACTAATGACTACTTTAAGTAATAAGGAGGGGAGGACAGTTTAGCCCATGTTACCATCTGGGAACATATAAACACAAAATATCACCATTGGATCTTCCTAATAATTCACTAAAAACAAATATTGGGGTTTTTGTTCAAATGTTGTGTCTCCCTTAAATTCACCTGTTGGGACATAACATACAATATGATCACATTAAGACATGAGGCCTTTAGGAAGTGGTTAAGTCTCAGTTAGGAGGTGATTTGCCTCGGTCCCCATTATTTGAATTAGTGCCCTTGTGTAATGGTTAAAGGGAGCTGACTAGTCACCTTTTGCCTTTCTGCCTTCCACCATATGACAACACAGCACCCTCCTGTTCTTTCACACATGCTCATGTTCTTTTGCTGCCTCAACACCTTATGAGGTTATAGCAATAGGCCTTCATCAGTCACCAGGTCTCCTGACACCTTGACGTGGGACTGTCCACAAGTCCAAAATGTAAGGGAATAATTTGGGGTCCTTAGAATTGACTGCTTCTAAGGTATTTTATTATAGAGACACAGTTGGATGAAGACACTATTTAGTTCTTGGTTTTGGATCGTTTTGTCACTCTAGTGAGTGTAATCAAATTGGCTAGTTACTGGAGAAAGTAGAAGAAAACTGGATGCATTCAGGGATTTGAATGACCATCTTAAACTCTGAATAAATGACCTGAAATCTTCTAAATCTGTCCTGAAACACTTTTCTGCTGTATTATAGAACTGAGACAACTGAAACCAAACCAATCCTGTGAGAAGTTGACTTAAATTGCTAACACACACCCCTTACCTAGTAGTGTGTGTACTAAAAAAAAAAAAAAAAAAAAAAAGAAAGCAGTGATTTTGAAGGTATGGAATCCTGAAAGCTGGAATAGATAAGCAGGAAAAGCCTGATGAAGCTAGAGACATTGATCCCCTAAATTATGTTGAGTCTTATTTACCAGGATAACTCTTCATTTTACCACAAGTAGAGTCAACCTGCCCATTTACGTCTGAGGAGATTATTCTCATATTGCCCAAGAAAGTTTAATGGAACTCTATATAGACCAAGAAAAGGTGGTTATTGTAGCCGATGTAGCAGTCCTGAAAAACAAGTCTGATTGTCTTCAGGACCCCTTCCCATTGCTCTTTGCTTTAGCTCTCTAGCTAGTTTCAGGTTCCAGAAATTCCTTACACAGTATGTTATAGATAAGGAGGAGGTATGCTGATCTACAAAACCACTACTTGAGTTTTCTAATTTATGTAGAAATAAGCCTTGGGCTTATGTATGGCCATAGATATTAATAGTATGGTTGTGTGAAAGAAAGAAAAATCTGAATTAAGCCCAAATTGCTACTATAGGTCAAAAAAAGATAAATTCTGCATTAAATGTTGTGTGTCAAAGAGTTACAAGAATTCCTAAATTTCTTTATATTTGGATGAAACAACAAAAGGTGGTCTTCAACATATGAAGTAGAAATCCATGACACATTTTGGTTTATTTTAGAAGAAGGGATTCAAAACCTTAGATAAACTGCAGTGTCAGAATGGATTTGTTATTGTAAATGTGCTTAGCCACTTGTGAGTTGATAAAGAAAACACACCTTATACCACAGCAATGAGAAGAAATAATTTTGTAAGGGGAAATCGAAGCATATTTTTAGAGCTCTATGATTACACATCCCTGTAGGCCAGACCTTAAAGTCAGAAGTGAGGCCTCTTAATCGGAAAATATTAAAACATGGGAATGATTGAATCCCAATGTGGCAGGGGCCAACTGCCAACAGCAAGATGTGTGTGATTAACATAATGAATAGCAGATTCAAAGTAGCAGCAAGAATAGTGGGATGTGTGTAATCCTATAGCATTGCTTTTCCAAAAAGTTAACCAGAAATTAGCTCTATTAAATTCTTTTTTAAAAAAATATTTTTTAGTTGTCAATGGATCTTTTATTTAATTTATTTATATGTGGTGCTGAGGAACAAACCCAAGGCCTCACACATGCCAGACAAGCTCTCTACCCCTGAGCCAAAACTCTAGCCCCTTAAATTCTTATTCGATATATATAAGAACAGATTCTAAGTCAAGTGATCAAAATCTACCTGATTCATAAGAACAGTCAAAATCTGTCAATAAGTTCCCAGACTTAAGTAAATTTAAAGATCAAGACATGCTCTAGAGAGCTGCCAACCACTCCTGCAAGGTAGGCGGGCCTGCGACCCACTGGCAGAACAGGCGCAGCGGCCTGCTGAGAGGCAGAGCCGCCCCCTCCCCCCGTGCCTGCAAGGTAGACAGAACTGTGACCACCCACAGAACAGGCCCAGTGGCCTGCTGAGGGGCAGAGCCGCCCCCCACCCCCCGCACCTGCCAGGTAGGTGGAACTGTGACCACCGACAGACAAGGCCCAGTGGCCCGCGGAGGGGCAGAGCTGCCAACCACGCCTGCAAGGTAGGCGGGCCTGCGACCCACCAGCAGAACAGGAGCAGTGGCCTGCTGAGAGGCAGAGCCGCCCCCTCCCCCCGCGCCTGCAAGGTAGGCGTAACTGTGACCACCAACAGAACAGGCCAGACCTGCAACCGACAGACAGAACAGGCCCAGTGGCCTGAGGAAGGGTAGAGCCGACCGCCCCCCCCGCGCCTGCAAGGTAGGCGGACCTGCGACCCACCAGCAGAACAGCCCCAGAGGCCTGCAGAGGGGCAGTGCCGCTGCCTGCGCCTGCAAAGTAGGCAGAACTGCGACCACCGACAGAACAAGCCTAGCGGCCCGCAGAGGGACAGAGCCACCGCTCGCGCCTGCAAGGTAGGGGGACCTGCTACCGACCGGCAGAACAGGCCCAGCGGCCTGCCGGCGTGGTAGGCACATTGCCCCAATTGGAGGAGGGGCAGAGCCGCCGCCTGAGCCTGCGAGGGAGACTTTGCAACTATACAAGACCAATATAAATATATAGGGGGAAAATTCAATAGCACAACAGTTTCACCAAGTAGAAAGGAACGCGAACAGTATGAAGAGACAAGGAAAGAAAGGACCACAAGCAATGCAGGTCAACTCAACGTTAGAAGAGGTAATAGCTGCAGCAGATGGCATGTCAGATAAAGAATTCAGGATATACATGCTTCAGATGATCTGGAGTCTCAAGGAAGATATCAGACAGCAAAATCAGACAATGAAAGATCACTTCAACAATGAATTACATAAACAAATCCAAGAAGCAAAAGATCAACTATACAGGGAGATAGAGGTTATAAAAAACAAACAAATAGAAATCCTAGAAATGCAGGAAGCAATAAACCAACTTAAAAACTCAATTGAGAATACTACCAGCAGAGTAGAACACTTAGAAGATATAACATCAGACAATGAAGACAAAGTATTTCAACTTGAAAAGAACATAGACAGCTCAGCAAGACTGTTAAGAAACCATGAGCAGAACATCCAAGAAATATGGGATAACATCAAGAGACCAAATTTAAGAGTCATTGGGATACAGGAAGGGACAGAGTTTCAAACCAAAGGAATGAGCAATCTATTCAATGAAATAATATGAGAAAACTCCCCAGACACAGAATCCCAAATCCTAGAAGCCTACAGGACGCCGAATGTGCAAAATCATAAGAGATCCACACCTAGACACATTATAATGAAGATGCCCAACATACAGAATAAGAAGAGAATTTTAAAAGCTACAAGAGAAAGGAAGCAGATTACATTTAGGAGTAAGCCAATCAGGATAACAGCTGATCTTTCAACACAGACTCTGAAAGCTAGAAGATCCTGGAATAACATATTTCAAACACTGAAAGTAAATGGGTTCCAACCAAGAATTGTGTTTCCAGCAAAATTAAGCTTCAGGATGGAAGATGAAATTAAAACCTTCCACGATAAACAAAAGTTAAAAGAATTTGCAGCTAGAAAACCATCTCTTCAAAACGTCCTAGGCAAAACATTACAGGAAGAGGAAATGGAAAATAACAATGAAAACCAACAGTGGGAGGTAGGACAGTAAAGGGGGGAAAATAATCAAAGAGGAAAACAAACCATGTTTAGTAACATAAATAAACAAATATGGCTGGAAGAACAACCCATATCTCAATAATAACCCTAAATGTTAATGGCTTAAACTCACCAATTAAGAGACACAGGCTAGTAGAATGGATCACAAAACAAGACCCAACAATATGCTGCCTACAGGAGACGCATTTGATAGGAAAAGACATACATAGGCTGAAGGTGAAAGGTTGGGAAAAATCATATCACTCATATGGACTTCGGAAACAAGCAGGTGTGTCCATACTCATATCAAATAAAATAGATTTTAAGCCCAAGTTAATCAAAAGGGATAAAGAGGGACACTACATACTGCTCAAGGGAACCATACACCAACAAGACATAACAATCATAAATATATATGCCCCTAACAATGGTGCAGCTATGTTCATCAAACAAACTCTTCTCAAGTTCAAGAGTCTAATAACCCACAATACAATAATCATGGGAGACTTCAACACACCTCTCTCGCCACTGGACAGATCTTCCAAACAAAAGTTGAATAAGGAAACTATAGAACTCAATAACACAATTAATAACCTAGACTTAATTGACATATATAGAATATAATACCCAACATCAAGCAGTTACACTTTTTTCTCAGCAGCACATGGATCCTTCTCAAAAATAGATCACATATTATGTCACAGGGCAACTCTTAGACAATATAAAGGAGTAGAGATAATACCATGCATCTTATCTGATCATAATGGAATGAAACTGAAAATCAACGATAAAAGAAGGAAGGAAAAAGCATACATCACTTGGAGAATGAACAATAGGTTACTGAATGATCAATGGGTTATAAAAGACATCAAGGAGGAAATTAAAAAATTCTTAGAGATAAATGAAAACACAGACACAACATATCGGAATCTATGGGACACATTGAAAGCAGTTCTAAGAGGAAAATTCATTGCATGGAGTTCATTCCTTAAAAAAAGAAAAAACCAACAAATAAATGATCTCATACTTCATCTCAAAATCCTAGAAAAAGAAGAGCAAAACAACAGCAAAAGAAGTAGAAGGCAAGAAATAATTAAAATCAGAGCTGAAATTAATGAAATCGAAACAAAAGAAACAATTGAAAAAATTGACAAAACTAAAAGTTGGTTCTTTGAAAAAATAAACAAAATCGACAGACCCTTAGCCATGCTAGCAAAGAGAAGAAGAGAGAGAACTCAAATTACTAACATATGGGATGAAAAAGGCAATATCACAACAGACACTTCAGAAATACAGAAGATAATCAAAAATTATTTTGAATCCTTATACTCCAATAAATTAGAAGATAGTGAAGGCATAGATAAATTTCTTAAGTCATATGATCTGCCCAGATTGAGTCAGGAAGATATAGACAACCTAAACAGACCAATATCAATTGAGGAAATAGAAGAGACCATCAAAAGACTACCAACTAAGAAAAGCCCAGGACCGGATGGGTATACAGCAGAGTTTTACAAAACCTTTAAAGAGGAACTAATACCAATACTTTTCAAGCTACTTCAGGAAATAGAAAAAGAGGGAGAACTTCCAAATTCATTCTACGAGGCCAACATCACCCTGATTCCTAAACCACACAAAGACACTTCAAAGAAAGAAAACTACAGACCAATATCTCTAATGAACCTAGATGTAAAAATCCTCAATAAAATTCTGGCGAATTGGATACAAAAACATATCAAAAAAATTGTGCTCCATGATCAAGTAGGATTCATCCCTGGGATGCAAGGCTGGTTCAATATACGGAAATCAATAAATGTTATTCACCACATCAATAGACTTAAAAATAAGAACCATATGATCATCTCGATAGATGCGGAAAAAGCATTCGACAAAGTACAGCATCCCTTTATGTTCAAAACATCAGAAAAACTAGGAATAACAGGAACTTACCTCGACATAGTAAAAGCTATCTATGCTAAGCCTCAGGCTAGCATCATTCTGAATGGAGAAAAATTGAAGGCATTCCCTCTAAAATCTGGAACAAGACAGGGATGCCCTCTCTCACCACTTCTGTTCAACATAGTTCTCGAAACACTGGCCAGAGCAATTAGACAGACGAAAGAAATTAAAGGCATCAAAATAGGAAAAGAAGAACTTAAATTATCACTATTTGCAGATGACATGATTCTATACCTAGCAGACCCAAAAGGGTCTACAAAGAAACTATTAGAGCTAATAAATGAATTCAGCAAAGTGGCAGGATATAAAATCAACACGCATAAATCAAAGGCATTCCTGTATATCAGCGACAAATCCTCTGAAATGGAAATGAGGACAACCACTCCATTCACAATATCTTCAAAAAAAATAAAATACTTGGGAATCAACCTAACAAAAGAGGTGAAAGACTTATACAATGAAAACTACAGAACCCTAAAGAGAGAAATAGAAGAAGATCTTAGAAGATGGAAGAATATACCCTGTTCATGGATAGGCAGAACTAACATCATCAAAATGGCGATATTACCAAAAGTTCTCTATAGGTTTAATGCAATGCCAACCAAAATCCCAACGGCATTTCTTGTAGAAATAGAGAAAGCAATCATGAAATTCATATGGAAAAATAAAAGACCCAGAATAGCAAAAACAATGCTAAGCAGGAAGTGTGAATCAGGCGGTATAGCGATACCAGACTTCAAACTATACTACAGAGCAATAGTAACAAAAACAGCATGGTACTGGTACCAAAACAGGCGGGTGGACCAATGGTACAGAATAGAGGACACAGAAACCAATCCACAAAACTACAACTATCTTATATTTGATAAAGGGGCTAAAAACATGCAATGGAGGAAGGATAGCATCTTCAACAAATGGTGCTGGGAAAACTGGAAATCCATATGCAACAAAATGAAACTGAATCCCTTTCTCTCGCCATGCACAAAAGTTAATTCAAAATGGATCAAGGAGCTTGATATCAAATCAGAGACGCGCCGTCTGATAGAAGAAAAAGTTGGCTACGATCTACATACTGTGGGGTCGGGCTCCAAATTCCTCAATAGGACACCCATAGCACAAAAGTTAATAACTAGAATCAACAAATGGGACTTACTCAAACTAAAAAGTTTTTTCTCAGCAAAATAAACAATAAGAGAGGTAAATAGAGAGCCTACATCCTGGGAACAAATCTTTACTCCTCACACTTCAGATAGAGCCCTAATATCCAGAGTATACAAAGAACTCAAAAAATTAGATAATAAGAGAACAAACAACCCAATCAACAAATGGGCCAAGGACCTGAACAGACACTTCTCAGAGGAGGACATACAATCAATCAACAAGTACATGAAAAAATGCTCACCATCTCTAGCAGTCAGAGAAATGCAAATCAAAACCACCCTAAGATACCATCTCACTCCAGTAAGATTGGTAGCCATTATGAAGTCAAACAACAACAAGTGCTGGTGAGGATGTGGGGAAAAGGGTACACTTGTACATTGCTGGTGGGACTGCAAATTGGTGCAGCCAATTTGAAAAGCAATATGGAGATTTCTTGTAAAGCTGGGAATGGAGCCACCATTTGACCCAGCTATTCCCCTTCTCGTTCTATTCCCTAAAGACCTAAAAAGAGCATGCTACAGGGACACTGCTACATCGATGTTCATAGCAGCACAATTCACAATAGCAAGACTGTGGAACCAACCTAGATGCCCATCAATAGATGAATGGATAAAAAAAATGTGGCATTTATACACAATGGAGTATTACTCTGCATTAAAAAATGACAAAATCATAGAATTTACAGGGAAATGGATGGCATTAGAGCAGATTATGCTAAGTGAAGCTAGCCAATCCCTAAAAAACAAATGCCAAATGTCTTCTTTGATATAAGGAGAGTAACTAAGAACAGAGTAGGGTCGAAGAGCATGAGAAGAAGATTAACATTAAACAGGGATGAGAGGTGGGAGGGAAAGGGAGAGAGAAGGGAAATTGTATGGAAATGGAAGGAGACCCTCAGGGTTATACAAAAGTACATACAAGAGGAAGTGAGGGGAAAGGGAAAAATAATACAAGGGGGAGAAATGAATGACAGTAGAGGGGGTAGAGAGAGAAGAGGGGAGGGGAGGGGAGGGGAGGGGGGATAGTAGAGGATAGGAAAGGCAGCAGAACACAACAGACACTAGTATGGCAATATGTAAATCAATGGATGTGTAACTGATGTGATTCTGCAATCTGTATATGGGGTAAAAATGGGAGCTCATAACCCACTTGAATCAAAGTGTGAAATATGATATATCAAGAACTATGTAATGTTTTGAACAACCAACAATAAAAAATTTAAAAAAAAAAGACATGCTCTAAAATTTTTAGATGTTGGTGCAGTATAATATACATGTTAATGGTATTTATTGTAATTTTTTTATTACATGCACATAACATACTTTCGTCCATTTTATTCCCCAGTACTTCCTCTTTATCTCTTTCCTTCTTCCCTCAGGGTGGACCCCTTCCTCCACTCTGCTGGTCTCTCTCTCTTCCATTTTCATAAGATCCCCCTTTTACACCTCTGTTTTTCTAACTTCCACAAATGAGAGAAAACATATAACCCTTGATTTTCTGCATATTTTATAATACTTTATAATAATTCTTTATAATCTTGCTATTAATCTTTTTCCTTGCCTTATCCAAAATTTTAATGGTGTTTTTTACTAGGGCAATTTTTACTCTGATAAGGAAAATAACTAGATCTTTTGAGGGCTACTCAATAATGGCTCTAAATGGACACTCAGATGCACAAAACATCACAGTGGCATATTAGTAAGAGGAGGGCACTTGTGCTTTGGGTATGAATTGTCCCCCAGAGGCTCATGTTTTGAATGTTTGGTCACCAAACTCAGCGATATTTAGAGATGGGGCCCTTGAAAAGTGATTGGATCACGAGGGCTCTGACCTCATAAGTGGTTAATCTATCAAGGCATTCATAATTTGAATGGACCATTGGGAGGAGGTATAAACTGTAGACAGGTGGGGGCATATTTGGAGGAAGTGCACCACTGGGGATAGTAGCAAGAAGTGAGGTGATTTCTTTGAATTTACTAATGTGGTTCAGAAACTGATTTGTGAGAGAAGTTTGGAAAACTTTGAAGATGCAAGCCAGAGAAGACTTAGTGTGGAGAAAAGGCTGTGCCCTGCTGAGTTAGTGCATAATGTATAAAATAGTGGTTTTCAGGTTGTCCCCTGCTCTGAATAGATAGAAGAGTAGTTTTAAAACTGTGTCTAACCCTCACTCTATTTCATAAAGTGGTAGTTTGCCATTAGTTACTCCATTTTCAGTACACATGCTTAGATAAAATGACCCTACACCTTGTTTATACAAGTAAACAACCACCAACTCCCAGCACAACCACAAATTGATAATAATTTATATTTGCCAACTTATCAAACTAAATTAGGAGTACCAAATCAAATTAAATTAGCAAATTTATCAAATTAAATTAGGAGTCACAAATCACATCAGGAACACCAGACTCAGGAGCTTATCAACCTCATCTCCTAAGACCCAGAAAATGAAGATCCCTCAAGACTGAACACAGTCACACTGACACTGTCACCCAGTCAATCATCAGGAGCCTTGCCCATCACCACAGTGATGAACATTTGATTTCTTTCCCACTGGACTTTGGCACAGGGTGATTTTTTCCTGCCTTTGAGTAGGATTCACTAACTTCCATCCATCCAGACTCTCTGCCTGGACAACTCTGCAGAACTGATTTGTTAAAATCCTTGTCTAAATACTTACTGTGACTCTTTGACACTTGGCACTAATATCTTATTCTACTATGTTCTTGGCACAGGATCCTGCAACCCTGGGTCACCTTACTCATTTCATAGTCTTTCTGTGAAAAATAAATATATATTTCACACAATGATATGCATTTAATTGTGGAACACTAGACACATATAAACCTGCTGAGCTTACCATCCATGTCACTCCAGGTTGTTTTGGATGGAACTTATGACAGCAGATTAAAGGACATAAGACTCCCATTGGATTTGGTCAATAGTTACAGAAGCGGGTAAAAGAACATTACAAGGTTGTTGAAAAGACTTGTGTCACCTTTCTTGTTATAGAGCCCATTACCAGAGAAACACCAGTCATGGCTGTACAACTAGTGAAGATAAGATGGTTGTGGAAAACCTTGGCAGAAGAAATTGCCATTTGACCTCATTGTAGACTAAAGCATACAATACTATGTGGGCAGCTGTGACATGCTGGGGACTGCCCACAAAGATGTCTGATGTTGTTGCTGTATTCCAGAACTGTCTTGCCTGCTCTCTCTCTTTGGTGCTTATCAAGATGAGAGTCCTTATTCATAATTCAGAGGTGGGGTGACTTCCAAATTCAGTCTCTTCCCCCAATACTTGGATCACATGATAGTCCTAAACTGGGCAATTACAATTCTTTTATTCCATTATAATCTTAATTTCTAACACCTATTACACTCAAGTCACACATTACATTTTAGAGAGAGCTGTGGACTCTGATTTTATTAAATCTCCTAATTGGACAGGCTTGTCTCTGTCTCTTTTTGGAGGAAGAGTCCACTCTACCTTTGAGATTGCCTCCCCTTTTGTTTTCTTATTGAGAGGTAATGGCCAAAACATCTTCCCCTTCAGCAGTCACTTCTACAACTGTACCAGGGTGTCATTAGGTTATTGATCTATTTTCCTCTGATCTACTCCTGCTGCTATTAAGTCTACCCACATGTGTCTATGAAAAGCTTGGAGAGGTCCTCCCAATTTGGGATGGGTGTCACTGTTTTCTGTCACAATATTTCTGTCTACCTTGGATCTATTATGAGCTGTACTGCTTGCTGGAGGTGTTGCCTTATTAATGGAGAAACAGTGGATACCATGGCACAATAAATGGATGGAGGGGCTGTGTGTTACACTGCAGTCCTCATCCTGGCAGCCCAAGTCATACTGTCCGGTCCTGGGAAAGGCTTTGAAAAGTAGCATATTTCATTCCCAGTATCCACAAGTAGCTTTGTAGTTCTTTCATATAGTCCCAGGTATCTATGGGCATAGAAATATCTCTGGAATTTGGCCACACGCTGTGAGTGACAAGAAGTAGCCAATCTAGTAGTGACCCAACACTGTCATCTGCAGAACTGATGTAAAGCTCCTGACATAAAGCTGGATGAGCAGCTATCAATGCCATTTTAGACAATTCTACACAATTCAATATGATTCCATCAGTTCCAGGGCCCCACAAGCAGAGCAGACATGCCTGTACTTGGACCCCAGGTCCACCAGCTCCATGGGGGTATGGGGTCTCATATGAGTATGTAAACATGTCTCTGGAGTGAGGTGCAGATCTGGATTCACCCAGCATAGGCTGCATCTATTGGGGCTTCCTCCATTCATTCCTGTTCTACCTTTTATTATATTTTCATTCTCCACCTCAGCTTATATGTCACTAGAAGTAGAGGACTCCCTGAGTGGATCCTAGGTCTGAGGGTTCCAGTTTTCACTAGTCACTCCTGCTGACTGTGGGCACTCATACTGACTCTGGGGATGTGATGTTCCCTCAGTTTACATTTTAGCCTGCCATGGGCTCTGGGAAGTCATCTATAAATTCTAGGTACCACAACAGCCCATCCTTGCTCTTAACTTGTGCTAAAGTGGCATCTCTTTCTAATTTCAACCCTTCCTGAGTGGCTAGCTCCTGGTATGTGACTAACTTTATTGCATACAGCAGGGGCCTTGTCCCCACGGCAGCAGCAGCAATGCTTGGTCCTTTCACTCTTCTGTGACCACTTTGGACACTGCTTCCAACACTTGCAACACTCCTCTTTTTATTTTTAGGTTGTCCTTGTATTCATTGATGGCTCCAGCCTCTCCAATAGGGAAGTCACCTCCAACCACACGGAGACTTATGGCCAGCCTGGGATTTTCCTTTCAGACACCAAGTCCCTCCCCAATTCTGGAGTCAATTCAACAAGTCCCCCTGTGGAATCCTCCTGACTATGTCAATTCTTCAACCTCAGGGCTGCAAACACCCCAAAGCATACTGTTTACTGATCCCCCAAAACGCACATAGGGACCAAGCAGGCAGGTTTTATTACTTACTCTCAGTGACACTGGGCCAGGAAAAAATGGAGAGCTGCCTTATGTCTACAAGCAGAGGACATATATAGGATAGCTTGCATGCCTACTGCACAGGTGGATTTTCTCAGATATTTTATGAGTATATTCCTTTACTGTAAAACCAGGATCAATGTGATTAGATTCTCTCCTAAAGACTGGAACTAAGGGAAGTGGGCAGCTTCCCTTCTCCGTTTCCTTTGTTATCATATTCTTTAGAGAGCACCTTATCTCACTGCAATCTTACTTAGGCACTGATTAGTGTTTCATTCAGTATGAATTTCAGCAAGAAACTTGTCCATATCTTGTCCATGTCCTGAGAATGTGTGCTAGGCTGAATATAAATCTGGTGGTGAACAATAATTAATCTGGGGTGGTGAAAAGTTTAAGAAACTACAGCATTCAGGCCAAGGCATGGTATTGCTGGCAACTTTTAGCAGGTTTACAGTGAGAGTCAGAAAGAGGAAGAGAGCAGAAACATGAAAAAAAAATTTAGTTTGGCTAGAAAAACACATGTAAAATTGGTACCAAGGAAGGTGTGGTTAGTGAAGACATAAGCACCATTAACAAAAAGGTAGGTATTTTTTTCACCAGAAGAGTAGAAAAGATGCCTTGAGAACATTTCAGGAACTGAATAGTGTAGAGTTCCATAGTGTAATGTGAAAACTTGTTTGAAAGTCTTTGCTATGAGAAGAGAGTCCTGGGTGCCCTTTTCCCACAGGGTTGACTAGAAGATTTTTCTACAGAGTTTGTTTCAGGCTCCCAGGCACTCAGAGCCACCTGTTAAACTGGGCTTTGATACTGTTTCTACTGGTAGCAGACCTTGGTGTCTTCCACATGGTGTAGGTTTTGCAGGCAGAAACAATGTGAAAGTTTGGATCTGGGGTATCTCTCCAAAAAAGCTCCTAGTCAATGCAAGAATATTTGGAGGTAAAAATAATTGGATTGCGAGAACTGTAACCTAATCAAGCCATCCTACTTTGAAAGGACCATCTGGGTAAATGCAGGCAGGTGGGGTGTAGCTGGTTGAAATTAATCACTGGAGGCATCCCCTGGAAGGGTTTTTCTTCTTGCAACATCTCTCTCCCTACTCCACCCCTCTCCTTCCTTGTTGCTATGAGGAGAGAAGCTTCTCTTTACTACAGTTTTGTCCCATGATGTCCTGCCTTACTTTGGACCCAGAGCAATGCAGTCTCTCATCTGTGGACTGAGACTTCTGACCATGAGCTAAATAAAAATTTCCTCCTTTAATTTGTTCTTTTTGTGTATTTTTTTTGTCACAGTGATAAAAATATATGACCAAAACAGAGACTGGTACCAAGAAGTGGGGTCATAGCTAAGACAAACCTGACCACATGGTTCAGAAGCTTTTGGAGCTGGTTTGCAAGAGGTAGTTTGAAGAGTTTGGAGATGCAGGCTGGCAGAGGGATAGAAATGAGTGAAACTTAGTGGGCAATTCTGGTGGGAGCTCAGAAGACTAGAATGCCAATAGAATTATACATCATGCTCATGAGGTTTCAGAGGATTCTATTGGAAATTTGACTAGAAGAAATTCATGCTACATTCTGGCAAAAACACAACAACAAACAAACAAAAAACTAGTCAACTTTTTGCCCATGTCTTGAGATTTGGTGTGAGGCTGAATTTAAAGGTGATGGACTAATTAATGTGGTTGAGAAAATTTACAGCAGCACAGCATTCATCCAGTGGCATGGACATTTCTGGTAGCTTTTAGTCAGCTTACTGTAAGAATTGAGAGCAGAAAACAGCTAAAGGATTTTTAAAACTTGAAATTTGGCTGGAAAAGTACATACAAAGCTGGAGCCAAGAAAGTTGTGTTTGTTGGAGAAATTACAGTCCTTAAGGCTATGCTAAATACTTTGCACAGAGAAAATAGAAAAGATGGCTTGAGAAATTCTCAGGAATTGGTAAAACAACATCCATTGCAAGCTCAAGGATGTAAAAGTAAAAATTCCTTTGAGAAGGGATGATGAGGAAACCCTGCTTGCAGAGTGGGGCTAAAATGCTGTTTCACCATTCTGGGACACATAGGTACTCAGAAGGTGCTGCAGCCATGATACCAGGGGATCCATGCACTAAATGAGCAGGTGGTGTACTTGGCAGCATTCTTATGGTGATGGTTTTTCAGGAAGAGAGGATGCTAAAATTGAGGGGTCATGAAGGTTTCCACTGAGATTTCAAAGGAAAGCTCGAGAAACCAGTAAAAGTATGGCAGCGTTAGAGTCAATACCCTGAGAAGGTGATATATAAAGTTGTGAAGGTGAAGCTGGAGCTGGGATGGAGACCCCAGGGATTAAGAGATGCCAGTAATGTGAACTATTTGCTGAGAAAAGCTGTTGTCTGCAGAAAAAAAAAAAAAAAACTAAAAGAAAACCCATATGTTCTGCTACTGGCAACCAGAGCTGCCCATACACTTTTGGAAGCACATTTCCCTACCAGGTGTTCTAGAGATGCTGTACTTGGAGTTACTGGACCTGTTTGACTGGCTGGGCTTTGGTCTTGTGTTGGCCGTATTTCAATTCTGTTCTTTCATTCTGTGCCATTATTCCTCATTTCAAAATAGGAATGTTTACTCTGTGCCACTGTATATTTATAAGTAACTTGCTATTGGTTTCTACAGGGACTCACAGCAAAGACTTTGCTTTGAGTTTCAGATGATTTTTTTGACTTGGATTTGGGGTAATGCTAAAACTGTAAACACTATGGGACTCTTGAAGATAAATTAAATGAATTTTATATTGTGAGGTAGACATAAATTTGGGGGGAAAGGAGCAAAATCTTATGGTTTAGATATAAGGTCTCACCCCCAAAGCCCTTGTGTTAATAAAGGAGTATTTGGAGTGAAATGACTGGATTGTGAGAGCTACAACACAATCAGACCACCCTAGCTCGCATGGATTGACTGAGAGATTACTGTAAGCAGGTGGGGCATAGCTGGAGGAGGTGGGTCACTCAAGCTGTGCCCTGGAAGTACTTATTCTTCCTGGGGCCCTTTCCTTTCTCTCTGCTTCCTTGCTGCCATGAAGGGAGGGTTTCTCTTTGCTGTGCTCTTCCCCCTTGATGTTCTGCCTCACTATGAGCCCAGAGTGAAGGAGTCAGCTGTCTATGAATTGAGACCTCTGAAACCTTGAGCCCCAAATAACCTTTTTCTCCTCTAAATTGTTCTTTGGGGGTTCTTTTGATCACACTTATTGCAAAAGCTGATGGATGAAAATGGACTTGGTTCAATGGCTGGAGATATTCTACCAAGGGAGCTTACATAGATTCTAGTGAACTACAAGTCAATTTTTCCATTTTCTCATTGGGATTATCATTCATCTGAATCATCCATTGAATAAAAATTTTGCATTTTTTATTATTGTTTAATCATGACTAACATGATAACACTAAGCCACTGTTTCATAGAGATAAGGAAGATTCCACCAGGAACACAAGAGATCCCTTAGGGTTGTCTTAGTGTTATCATTCCCAGTGATTAAGTTGAATGGGAAACTATGACAACTCAATTAAAGAAAGCTAGTAATGTTCTTGGCCTTTTGGGAATGGAGATTTAGATCACCCCTACATGTTAAGAACTATAAACAAATGAAATGTTCACTGAAGGAAAGAAAATAAGAGAATGGGTAGTGGAACTAGGTATTTAGAACACCAGTTATATTCCCATGAGAAGTTAAAATTAAGAATACAGTCATGAGTACTTCTTCTTACGTTGTTTATGAGCATATGTGTGCTGTTTGAAATATATTTATTTTCCCCTCTCTCTTATCCCATGATCATGAATCACTTGATGTGTTCACTTTAGTTCATAGTATTTAAGCACAATGTTATTATATTTACATAACAGCTATGGGATATCAATAGTAAGTGTAAACATCATCCAAATTATTGGCATCCTGTGGTGAGGAGAGATCAGTATGTGTTTGCTTATACTCAGGACATTATATTATGTTAGGTGGGCGAATTGCCTTGTTATTGCCTTATTTGGAGGTAAAGTATGTTTTAAAGAAATGTGTATCAGTGCCAAGTCAACACATGTAGGACTTGTGATGATTAATTTTAATTCATCAACCTAGGAAGTGTTTTGAGATGCTATTAATATTTAAGCCAGTGAAACTTGAGTTGGGCAAAGTATGGATGAGTCTCATCCAATGACTGAGGATCTCAACGTAACATAACCACTTGCTTCCTGAATTACAAGGAATTCTCCAACAACTACCTTTAGAGTGATTGCACCATCAGCTCTGTGGAAGTCTTCTTGAGGCTTCAGACCTGAAATACACAATTAGTTCTAGTAAGTCTTTCTTTGCTGGCCAACACTGCAGACCTGGATCTGCCAGTCTCCATAATTGTAAGAATGAATTCCTCATAAAGTATCTCTCTCTCTCTTTTCTATCTATTTCACTCACACACACACACACACACACACACACACACACACACACACACACACCTCTGTTTCTATGGAGAACACTAACTAATAAAACTACTGGGAAAATTTATACATGAATGATATAGGAATTAAAAGGTGCATGACAAAAGCAATTCACACAAAAGGAAGTTGTAGCAGAACATTTGAGGAGCAAGAACATACGATGGATCAAAAACAGAAAAACTACAGCAGTTCTTTATTATCATTTATTACTGAATTATAAGTAAATGAAACTTTTCAATAAGGTAGACAATGGAAGAATGGATTTGAAAGGATGATTAAACTGTGCAATATTTACAAAAGAGCTGCTTATATACAAAGACACAAATAGCATGAAAATGAAAGGATGGAAAAATATTCACTCATTATCTGCTCCTGGAAAACAAAAGAAGTTATTATTTGACAAAATAGGCTTTAAGAAAAAATATGTTAGAAGAGAAAAATAAACAATATATATCTGGAGGCACCAGTTATTGAAGAGAATATTATTAAAAACAAATGTGATGGACATTATTACCCTGGGTCCATGTATGACTGACTGCACATGTGGTGCAATGCTACATTGTGTACAATCAGAGAAATGAAAAGTTGTGCTGCAATTGTGTATAATGAATAAAAATGCATCCTGCTGTCATATATACCTAATTAAAATAAATAAATTAATTAAAAAAATAGTCATCTATCATCTGGTTCTCAAAATATATGGAGAAATGTAAACAAAATTAAAAGGAGATCTAGACCATTTCTATAGTAATAGACTTTACTATGTGACTTTTAATAATGAATAAAATAGCTAGGAAGAGGATCAAGATAAAATAGAGAATATGAATAACATCATAATCCAAAAAATCTTAGCAGACATACAGAGTCTTCTGTCCAAGAACTGCTGATTCTGAGTTGCACGTGAAACATTCCCTAGGGCAAACTATATCTTAGGCTAAAAATATATTCTCAATAAACATAGGAAGATTTAAATCACAGAAAACATCTTCACCGGCCACAATGCAATTGAAATAAAAATCAATAACAAGAAAAATTTTAGTATTCCCACATGTAAGAATACGTTATAATCAATGAGTAAAAAATGGAAGGAAAGAAATTATAAAATAATTTGAGACAAACAGAAGTAAAACAACAAAAAAAGTAGATTTTGGCAGAAGCAGAAATTTGTCATGGTAAGTGTCTATGTTAAAATTAGAGTGATCTCAAGGAAGTAAGCTGACTTCAAAGTTGAAGAAAATATTATTATAAAGTGAAAGCTTAAACTGAAAGTATCAAAGAAAGAAAATAAAGATTAGATCAGAGTAAATAAATAAGATGTAAAATAAGAATAGGTATAATCAATAAAACCAAATATTGATTGTGTGGACAAAAAATGACAAAACTTTGAAGACTATGAAAAAAGAGAGAAAATTCAAATTAACAAAGTCATAAATAAAACTGAGAATATAACCTCTGACACTATTTATCCAAGAACCAAGTGAATTTTGTGAATAGCTCTATAACAATATATTGGAAAACACTGAAAAATACAGATTCCTGAAAATACCCACACAAGCAAAATGGACTATAATAAAGAACTCTGAATATACTCATAAAAACTGCAGATAATCAATTAGTAAAAATAATATTCCAACAAAGCAAACCCCAGGAGCAGATAGTTTCTATTTGCATTCTCCAAAACTAACATATAATTGTAATGTATCATGATGACATGGAAGAGACTACATGTTTTGGCTGTTTTCTATGGTTGCTATAACTGTATTGCATATATGAAGTTTAGACAGCACATATGAATTCTTTCACAGAAACCAGAAGCTTGAAACCATCTTCCTGAGCTGTGACCAGTGTGTCATCAGAGTCTTGGTCTCTACATCATCTCTAGGTGAAACTCCCACATTCACACCTTCCACCTTGAGGTGGCGGCTACCATCAATGGTAACATCCCCTGCATCCATGGTCTTGTTGCCAACTCCCCTTTTTCTGTGGTCATGTTTTTCTGACTTTCTTTCATAATATGCATGGGATTGGCTTTAAGGCATGCATGGTTAATTTCAATGGCTTCTCAGTCCTAAAAGTCTCAGTTAATCATACCTGCATAGTTAGTTCCTGTGTGCCAGGTAGAATAACTGAAAAAAGGTTTTAGAAAACAGCACTTGACTAATTATAGGGCCAACATGGAGCTTGTCAGCGTTCCATATGCCAGTCACACTATGCACCGTGTTTGAATTTTTCCACCAATGCATAATAATTTCAAAATTAAAGACCATGAAATATGTGCCACATCACATGGAAAATATCATAAAGAAATGAGTTCAGGTACTATGCATCTCAAAAAAGTTAAAAGCAGAATCATAAAGATTATTTTGCCTTTAAAACTGTCTTTGTGAATGCTCTCTTGACCTCCTTGTTCCTCAGGCTGTAGACCATAGGGTTCAGCATGGGGATGACCATAGTGTAGAACACAGATATGATTTTGTCAGTGTCCATGGAGTGACTGGAGCTGGGCTGTAAGTACATGAAGATTAGAGTCCCATAGAAAATGGAGACTGCAGTGAAGTGGGAGGCACAGGTGGACAGAGCCTTCCTATGTCCTGTATCTGAGCGCATCTTCAGGATTGTGATGAAAATGAATACGTAGGATATTATGATAACTATAACACCAAAAAATATATTGAAGCTGGCTACATAAATAAGAACCAGCTCATTAACATGTCTCTCTGAGCAGGAGAGAACCATGACTGCTGGAATTTCACAGAAAAAGTGATGGACCACATTGGAAAGACAGAACACAAGACTGAACGTGTTCCCAGTGTGGATGGAGGCATTCAGGAAACCAATGACATAACAGCCTAAGATCAGCCACATACACATACTTGTTGTCATGGTGGTGGTGTAGTGCAGGGGCTTGCACACTGCTGCATAGCGATCATAGGCCATTGAGCACAAGAGGAAATTTTCAACAGTAGCCGAGACTACAAAAAAGAACATCTGAGCAGCACAAGCATTGTAGGAGATGACCTTGTCTCCAAGAAGGAGGCCAGTCATGACCTTGGGAGTGACAGCTGAAGAGTAGCACAAGTCCACCAGAGACAGGTTACCCAGAAAAAAGTACATGGGAGTGTGGAGACGGGAGTCCAAGACAATCAACAGGATCATCCCCAGGTTCCCAACCAGAGTGATGATGTAGATGAGGAGGAAGGTCACAAAGAGGGGGACTTGTAGATCTGGGTCATTGGTCAGTCCCAGAAGGATGAACTGTGTCACTTCTGTCCTGTTCTCCATCTATGTTATCTGAAGAAGACAGTGAAATTCTACAGCATGAGAAAAATGAAAAGAATGATAAGGAAGTTATAGTGAACTTGGGAAGTATGCACATCCTATGTAGTCTTTCAAAAACTTGCATGCTAAAAATTCTTCAGAAAAAGCATTGAACTTAAAACCGTGTTTGGGAAAAAAACAAACAAACCGTGTTTGGCGTACAAGTTATATATATAATTATTTGTGACAAATTATATATAATTGTATATGTAACAGGGTGACATACTGTCAAATTGAGGAACATTAATGAATTATGAACATAATTTTTAAAATTTTAATGCTATTTAAACTGTGATTAGATAATTACTACCCTTTGGAAAATAACATAAGGGTAGGTACATCTCTCCAACCATATACTTCTGCTGAGCTGTCAAAGCTGGCCCTTCCATGTTTCTCACTGACCTACAATTGCTCTAGACATATCAGATGTGTATTCATTGTTTCCTCTCAATAATATTAGGAGTGTGGTTGGTTGCAATATTCATGCAAATTATGAAGCAAGAGAGGCTTGGATCACAGCTCTAGACGAACTCTATTCAGCGTGCAGAAGTGATTTTGTGAGAAGCCATGCCATCAGATTTAGCAGACATAGAGTTTGGGTTCTAGTAAGAAACTCACATCAAACCTACCATTAACCACTAAGAATCACCAATCCTAACACAACTATCCTGAGCACATTATGTCCATCTGCATAGTGAATATCATAAGGAGGACTATTATGAGGTATCATGGTGGGAATCAAATAAGATATGCAGAAAAGACAACAAAATACTGGGTGTAATCACAGCCTGTTGAGTGTAGCTATCATGTTCTTATTAGGATGGGATCATGGACTTTATCTTGATTTGATGGAGGGCATGCTCACATGCAGACTTCAGTTGTGGGTGAGTTTGAAGTTTTGAAGCTTCTCTCCCCAAATAGCATTTCTCCCACACTAAGTCCACTGACATTTTGTGATCTCTCCACTGACATTCTGTCCTTGCCCCAAGCATGTGACTGATGCTCCTGTAATTTCAATGGGCCACACTCTTAAAATTTCAACAGATGAATAGATAAAAAACATGGTGTGTATGTGTGTGTGTGTGTGTGTGTGTAAATGAATATTACTCAGCCTTAAAAAACAATGAAATTATGGCATTTGCTAGTAAATAGATGGAGTTGGAAAATATCATGCTAAGTGAAATGAGCCAATCCCCAAAAAGCCAAAAGCAGAATGTTTTCTCTGATAATGTGGATGCTAATTCACCATGGTTGGGGTGGGGGAACTAAGGAAGAATAGAGTTACTTTAGATCAGGTAGAGGGGAGTGAAGGGAAAGGGGGGGGTATGGGGATATGAAGGACAGTAGAATGAATCAGACATTATTACCCTATGTAAATATATAACTATATGACCAGTGTGATTCTATATCATATGCAATCAGAAGAATGAGAAATTACACTCCATTATATATAATCTATCAAAGTGCATACTACTGTCTGTATAGCTAATTAAAACAAATTTAAAAAGTCTTCTTTAAAATGCATGTATTTTGTTTGAGTAGAAGAATCCATTTTTCTTTACAACAACAACAAATATTCTTTCTCTCCTACTGTCACTCCATAGACAAATCTCAGAAACCCAGGGTTAAAAGCTTCCAGTTTATGGGCCGTCTTTAGCTTTTGCTGTATATTCCCTTTCCTGTAATATCATATTTCAAATTTTCTTTGTAGTAACATTATTTTTTAAAAAATTTGCATTGAGCCTTTGGAAGAATTTCTATCCCAAAATAATTATTGTTCCCTAACATCACATCTCCTAGGACTTTGACTTCTTCACTTAATGTGCCTGCCTCCTGTGAAGTCATTGTGTTGGTAACACACATCACCTTAACCAACATATATTTCCACAAGAAATTATAAGGGCTTTAGGCATTCATGTGTGGGTAAGGTAGACAGCATACTATTTTTACATAGTCTTTTAGAAAATTGAGGATTTGAGAAGTTTCTGATCTTCCAAAATTATATAGCTAGAATGAGAAAGTCTCAAAATGAAACATTTAATGTCATCTTCTCCAGAATCTAAATGAATGCTTTAAGCTCCCCCACTGTCAAAGTGTATGGAAGTTCTAGTAATGATGAGCAGGAGCCTGCAGGCAGGTGAGGGAGGGCAATTCAGAGCTTCTTAATCCTGAGGACCCCTTTCTAGTTTAAAGAAGGATCGTTTCACTCTTCTAGGATTTTTTTAGGGGGAGGGGTTGTTTGTTTGTTTGACATATAATGAGTCATAAATGCATAGTGAACAAGATGAAATCACCTGCTAAACAATGAGAGAATCTTCTTTTTCATATTTTCATGTGTATTTTTGTAAAAGTAAGCATGATGTGTCATGAGAATCACTAAATTAATTGTAACAGGCATTTTGACATTTATATCCCAGAGTCTTCTCAGTTTTTCAGAAAAGTGTTGAATTAATTCCTTTCTCTTTTAAAATAACTCTCAGGTACTATGGCCACCGCACTGTTGTTGGTTTTTTGCATAAATTACACTTCTTATTAAGAATATTTAAGGAATACAGAGCTTACCAGTTTGGTGTAGGAGGGGAAAAAAACTCTCAATTCAGAATAGTCAGTCAGAAATCATACAATCCACCACGGAGTACTGCAAATATTCTGTGAGTGGATCTCTCCCAGGCAGTAGTCAAAACTTTCCAAGTTGTCCCTGGCATGCAGAAATGGAGGACAGAACACAAACATGGGTAAAGTTCCAAATTTATCATTAATTCTTTCTGTTTCATTGAAGAATCTCCTTTCTCCTCCTTATTTGTAAAATAAGCCTGGATAAGATTATATCTCCCACATAATTCACGGACTATGTCCATAAACAACAAGAAGCCAGGTCTCTAATACATCTTGGGATGAACTTATCGCTTAAATGTCAAACAATGGGACTATTGTCTTTGTGTGATTCCCTGACCCTGTTTAAAGGCCATAGCAAGTCCTCATGTCAGAAGGCCTGTGTGTCCTAAGGACAATCATTCAGATTAATAAACAATGACCAATGAAGCATTGGCATGTCATGTGTTCCTTCAAAAACAATGTGACATTGAGTCCTATACATTTTTTTTTCTTTTGAGAATAATACATGGAGATGTGGAGAGAATTATATAGACTTGGAGATCTGTGGCATTTTTACCTATGAGACTCTCTGTAGTGTCTCATTCTATTTTCTGGGAAACAAGCAATTAAACTACCTGTGGGAATCAATAGGCTACCATAACATGCACAGGTTTTTGTACTGCCTTTTTGTTTTTCAAAAGTTCTAGTTAATGCATAATTCATATACAATAAAATACACATTTTATAGTATGTAGTTCTAAGGACTTTGTCAAAAGCATGGCCCTGTAACTACTCCCACAATCATGTAAAG
Source organism: Marmota flaviventris (assembly GCF_047511675.1). Taxonomy (NCBI): domain Eukaryota; kingdom Metazoa; phylum Chordata; class Mammalia; order Rodentia; family Sciuridae; genus Marmota; species Marmota flaviventris. The sequence goes on along the minus strand of NC_092506.1, from coordinate 13,872,605 downwards.
CTTTTCATTTGAGCTCCTATTGGATAACTTGCCCATATTCTGCCCTTCGTCAGCTGTTTTCATCCAATTGATTTTCCCTTTGGTAGAATGTCTCCAGCTATTGACATGGAGTACTAGACTACGTTGTCTTCGAATTCCACATTTTTACTTAGAATTTGAAGTCTATTCCTATTTTCAACTGCATCATTGTGAAAACTCATGTATCAAACAATAGTAAGCTTATACATTAATTCCATTCTGTAAGAACCATTTGCTTTTGCTTTAGTCTTTGGTCATTACACTTCAGACTGATCTAAATAGTTGTTTCAACTTTGTGGGGGTGTGTGTGAATATCAGCATTATGGCACATGTGTAAATATAAAGGAGTCTGGTTGATTTGTGAAAGAATTAGTACTTCTTGATTGAATAAAAAAATTTGAAACTATTTTCTGAAAGTCTCTTCTCCTTTGAATTCCCACCAACAATCTATTTGCGTTGTTTCACATTTTTATTTTTATTTGGTATTTAAATTTTTAAATTATTTTCTTATATACTTTCATTTTTGGTATTCTTTAACACATCTATAGAAATTTCTTTAGCAAAACTTGTTTTCTTCTTAAACAGCCACTGAGATGAGAGATGAATGTGAATTACATAGGGGGTCTAGATGCAAGCTACCATTTCCTTATATGATAGAACTGAAGTAAAAGGTAGTTTGAGGCATACCAAGGGCTTGTTACACCACAGAATACCCCCAAAGAAATTGAAACCTCTCTGAGTCTAAAGGCTGGGTTCCTGTGAAATTTTCTAATATTTTTGGAATTTTTTAGTATTTTTAGAAAATTAGTTATTAGTGAATCAGGAAAAAATCATGTCATTTACTTATAAACGCATGAAACTTGAAACCAACATGCTAAGTGAAATTAGCCAGAGATAGAAAATGTCAAATATTTTTTCTCATATGTGGACAAAGAGAAAGTGGTGTGTGGGGAATAAAAACGTGATATCATAAAAATAGAAGGTATATCTAAAGAGTAGAGAAGGGGATTGGGAAGGTATGTGGGGAGGACATAAGGAAGCACTAAGGAATGAAATCTACCGAATTATGCTATGTTCATGCCTGATCATAGTACAATGAATCCTACTTTATATATATGTATATATATATATACACACACACACATATATATAGTTTATATATATAGTATGTGTATATATTACTTTATACATATTATTTACATATATAATATATAAACTATTGTTTATATACATAGCATGTATATATATAATTTATATAAGTATATATTATTTTGTATTATATATATTATTTTATTATATTTATATACTATTTATATATTATATATGATATTATAAATATTATTTTATACATTATGTATAAACTATATTTCTATTATTTTGATTGTGGAGAATTGAAATTAACAAATTAAAATAATAATAGAAGGCAGATCAACAGAATAGACTATGTTGATCATGCGGAGAAAGAGGAGGTGAAGAAAAAGGAGGTCCTGGGGAATGAGACTGATCAAATTACATTATATGAACATATGAATATTGAATAATCAATCCCACTGTTATGTGTAATTGTAATCTACCAATAAAAATTTTTAAAAAATAATAATGAAGAAAGTAAATATTCATGGAATTTAAGAAATATTTGTCAAACTTCCGATTTTCTCAGGGAAAAGGACAGAGGTTTCAGACCAATATTGTCAAAGACTATACACTCTTGAAAGTATTTTAGGGACTGGGACTATAGCTCAGTGGTAGAGTGCTTGCCTTGTATGCACAGAACCCTGGCTTCAATACCCAGAACCAAAATAATTGATTTTTAGAGAACTCAACAAAATTAGCAACAGCACCCATAACAAGCAATGACCTTGGTGATGGAGAAGTATTTGATTTACTGTGTAACCACACTAAAATATTACCAATGTCCAATTGTCAACCATAAGGAATATATATGAAAATAAATAATAAAATATTTCTCATTCACAGAAAACAGAAATTCACAGTAACCGGCCTGAAAGAGGATGAACATTATATTTAGAAAGAATCTAGATCAGTTGTCTTAAATATACCCAAAACAATTGAGGAAATATTGAACAAGGAACTAGAGCAATATAGGAAAATGATGTTTCCATAAATATTAAATATCAATAAAGACAAAGAAAATTTAAATGGACCCAGGTAGATCTAAAAACCACAGTAAGTGACATAAAATGTTCATTAGAAAGTTTAAGTGGTGATTTGAGCATGTAGAAGAATCAGTGATGTTGAAGATAAATCAATCACTATAATTCTGTAGAAGGAGCAGAAAAGATTCAAGAATGAATAATAACTTAATGGAGCCTAACAGACCTATTGCTTGCCCCCACAGTTACCAACATATGGATAACTGGAATAAAAGGAGAAAAAAATATGAAGAATGGAAGAATTTAAGAATAGTTAATATAATATGTCTAGAAGCTCACATTTGATAAAAGATGTGAACCTCCTTTTCCAAAATGTTTATAGAACCCATGAAGCCTTAGTACAAACCTAAAGAAATGCACACATACATCATAATTCAACTGTTCAAAGTCAAAGAGAGGAACATAAAAACCAGAAAGATAAGAACCTTGTTACATCTTGAGTTAACTCGAGGGATTACTAATCAGATTAATAGGGATTTTCTCATAAATAACCATGGAGCCAGAAGTAGTAAGAAGACATATTCAATATTTGAGAACAGGAGAGAAAACATCTTGAACAAATCTATATACAATAAAACTATTGTTGCTGTCAGCTTCCCTTCACTGTGACAAGTGAAGACCTGACAAGAACAATGTAGAGGAAGAAAAGTTGATTAAGATTCATAGTTTTAGAGATTCACTGCATTGTTGACCATCTTCATAGCTCAGGCCACCCCCCCCCTCCAGGTGTGGCAGAATATCACAATGGAAGGGTGTAGTGGAGGAAAGCAACACAGAATATTGCAACCAGGAAACAGAGTGAAAAAAGCTCTGCTCACCAGAAACAAAATGTAAACCACAAAGCACCCCTCAGTGGCCTGCTTCCTCCAGCCTCTACTTACCTCTAGTTACCACCCAGTTAATCCTTATCCGTAGATTAATCCATTGATTTGATGAAGGCTCTCATAACCTAGTCATTTCACCATATAATTCTTGCATCATCTCACATAAAAGATTTTCACGGGACAGTTTATATCTAAATCATAACAACTATTCTTCAAGAATCAGACAACAGAGACCTTATGAGATAAAGGAAACTTGAGAGTTGGTCACTGGTAGAACTGCTTTGTAAGAAATGCATAAATGTCCCTCCAACCTGAAATGAAGTGACACCAGAAAATAACTTGAACCCACATGAATATAAGGTTGTCCATCATAATAATAAAAAATAATTGGCTTAAAAATAAAACAATTTTGAAAAGATATCAAAGTCCTATTGAAGGTGACTGCCTATAATAATTAAAAATATATATAATTGCATAGTATTGCATTTTTTGTTTTAATTCCACTGTCCCTCACTGATGGTCTTTTAAATACATAAAACATCAAATATAAATCTATGGTAATGAACACAAACATATGAACATGTAATTTTTAATAAAATGACAAGAAAAAGGAGGAGATATTCCATACAATATTGGAGCTTTTTTGGCAGTATACTAATTAGAGAACTACTGGTTCTTCCAGGTCTTGAGCATGCTCCCTCTTGCATATTGGTCTTCTCAGTCTCCATATTCATGGTAATCAATTCCATAAGTAGATAAAAATAACTTATGAGATATTCTATTAGTTTTATTTCTTCTGAATATCTGATAACCTTTTTTAAAACAGAATTTTGTATTGAAATTGGATCTAGAGGAGACCTATTTTAAGGATGAGTTTCCTGAATTGGTTCTAGAGATCGGGAAATGGAGCCCTATCAGATGGGTCAGATCTAAAATCACTAAAGACTCTGTTTTTGATAGTGAAGATATCATGTTAGTTCATGGCATGATCTAGCAATAAAGACACACAAAACAGCAACATTGAATACTCACATAAATCAACTACTGTAATCCCATGCACCCAAGTGAACATTTGCTATAATTTAAAAGTACTTAAATCTCCCAAATTATTTTTTGGAGACTAAGACCAAATTTGATGGTTTTAAAAGGTGGAACCTTTAATAATTGATTAAGTATCTTCTAGAAGGCGATTTAAATATTCCCTCATAATTGGATTTAGTGTGGTTACAGGAGAGCTTTGGGAACTAGCTATTCTTTTGTTGTCTCTCTGCCTTCCACTTTATGAAGATATAATAGTCTCCACTTTGGCCGTGTGACAGGTTGATTTAAAATGCAAATTAAATTTTTAATCTGGCAGGGAATCTACTACAAAAGTGATGCCATGGGTTGTGCATGAAGATCTAGATGTTGTCATCAGCAAATTTGAGAAGACTGCAATGAAGATAAATAAATGGAAATCCTAATTTCTGATTCATCTTCTTTATTAGTAGAATAAACCTTTCTTCCCACCACTACTAGAGAGTAGTAATGTCAGACTGTCCTGGTGTTTGAGGAAATTAGCCATATATTCTTTTCCGAAACTTGGACCACTAAGTGCCCTACAATGTATACTTGAAGTCCTTATACACTGTCATGGTGTAGAAGCAAAGATTCCAAAGCTTAGGGTTATTGGACTATTAGAATGGACTTGTTATTGTAAGCCTCATGTGCACCCCAAGAAGGCCTAGGAAACACACATTTTACCACAACTATAAGAGAAAATAATTTTGTGAGGGGAGCCAAAACACCTTTAAAGAACTCTGTAATCACACCACTTTTTAGGCCAACCATCAAATGAGAAGTGAGGTCTCTGAATTGGTGAAATAATCATAGTGAAGCTTCCTGACGTGGCAGGAAAGCTGTGTGATGTTGTCAAAATGCACAGAAAGTTGAAAGCAGCAGTCAACATACTCTGATGTGTGAGTCTTGTGGTATTGGCAAGGTGATTACGGAGTTCCTGGAAGTGAAATAGAAAGCCACACTATTAATTATTATTTGATGTGTGTGAGCAGAGATTCTAGTCAAGTGAACAAGTCCATGAGAATCAGAAAAGCCAAGAGACATTATCACTCAGTCTATTCTCATAGGTGAACCAGTTAATGGCAACAGGATCCCAATAACTCACAAAGATGTATGTTGTATATTTTATCTAAACCTTCTCCAATATATTTTATAATCCTTTATCAGAGTCATGTAAACCAGAAAAAGGAGATAACTGGGACTTTGGATGACTACTGGACTTTAGCTCTGAAACTGATGCTATTTTTAGATGAAAAGCATTACTGTCGTCTGCTATTAATCTCACACCAGTAATATTAACGAGTCAATAGCCCATTGGGCCCAGTGCATCCCCATACCATTATGTGGTTATGACCAGAGTTTCAGAATGCATAACTAAAACAGTTACACTTAGCCATTGGCAGAATTTCCATATCATTTGCTGACCTATGAAGGGCAGCTGTTATGGTTGGAAAGGCCATGGGGAAGTCAATGCAAATGCATATACCTGACAAACAGTATGTCAAAAGCAATTCCACGTGCTTGGAGGAATTTCAGAATGATTCCACCATCGAGGACTTCAAGTGCAAGGGTGGTGAGTCCCACGATACAGCCATCATATTAACTGTCTGGCCAGTGCACAAAGCAGACGTATCTTGGAGAACAAAAGTAAGTTATGGGGAGTTAAAATAGAATGTACACTCAAATGATAGTCACTATATTAGATGTGGGGTTTTTTTGTGAGCAATTAACACATCATCTGGTATTTGGGTGGTAGCTGGTTTTTTTGTTTGTTTGTTTTGATTTTTATCCTTGTTAGTGATGATAACCAGAAGCTATCTGCTAAAAACACTTTCAATGTCCCACCTCAGGGCTGCTTCATCCCCTGGTCTACTTGGTAATTTAATCCTCAGGGAACTTATCAATTTTCCTTTCCACAAGATACCACTTGGGCCCATTAGATGGATGACATTATGGGGATTGGATATAGTGAGGGAGAATTCACAAATATTCTAATATTATTAGAAATCCATTTGAGTGTCAGTGTGTGGGAAATAAATGGAAGGGGCCATTTTCCTCAGTGAACTTTCTAGAAATTCAGTTGTTTGTTATATCTTGAGATATTTCTTTGAAAGTAAAGGATAAATTACTTCATCTGGCCTGTCTTTCTAACATATACATAAATGAGCAGTCGTCTCTGAGTTTTAAAGGCAACCTATCCTTTTTTTGGTGTTACTCAAGCCCATTTTCCCAGTGACCTGAAATCTGCTAGGATTGAATGGGGTCCAAGTAAGAGAAAAAAATATATATTTTAGAAAATATATATTTTAAAATTCATATATTTTATATTATTATTTATAACAGTACAAATATATATTATTAATAAAATATGTATATTTTGTTGTTTATATATATATATAAACAATTAGAATTTTGTGAATACAACAACAGATTGGAAAATAGTGAAAAAATACAAAGTTCCTTGAGACACCCACACTAGCAAAATGAACTACAAAGAAAAAAGAACTCTGAATATACTTATGAAAAGTGCAAATAATAAATTATTTTTCAACAAAGGAAAGTCCAGGAACAAATGAGTTCACTCTGAATTCTCTCAAACTAGCATATAATTGTAATGTATGATGACAGGAAAGAGACCCCATGACTGTTTTTGCCGGTTTCCTATGGCTGCTCTAACAGGATTGCAAACATGAAACTTTTGATGGTACATATGGATTCTTTGACAGTTCTGGAAAACAAAAGTCTGAAACCCATCTTCCTGAGCTGCAGTCAAAGTGGCATCAGATCCCTGGTCTCTATATAATTTCTGGGTGCCACTCCATCATCTATCCCTTCCACCTGGAGGTGGCTGCCAGCATCAATGGTAACACCACTTCAGTGCTGTATCTGTGGTCTTGTTGCCAAATTCCCTGATTCCTGTGGTTAAGTTTTTCTAACTTCCTTTCATCATATGCATGGAATTGGCTTTAAGGCATGCATGGTTAATTTCAATGATTTCTCAGACCTGAAAGTCTTAAGTTGATCATACCTGCATAGTTCCTCTGAGCCATGGAGAATAACAGTAAAAAGTTTTGGAAAACATAACCTGACCATTCTTAGGGCCATTAAGGAACCTGTCAGCATTTGGTATGTCAATCACACTATGCACTGTCTGAAATTTTTCTACCAGTACAAAATAACTTCAAAATTAAAAATATTGAAAACATGATTTAAAAATTTTCCAAGTGGAGAAATATCACCACAAGTGAAGAACTGAATGTTAGTGTTAACTACACTATTCCAAAGTATCAGTATGGCCATATTAGCACATTCAGTCCCAGATATATTGATGTTGATGCCTGTTATTGCATAGCAATAAAAAATTACCCATGGGGGCACAGTACTATGCTTGAGTATCGTATAATATTGAGTTTTTTGAGGATTAAATTTAAAATCCAGGATATAGTGCATGACATAGGCATATTGAATATACCTTATAACTGCTATTGACAAATACTGTCATGTATATATTCCACGTGGACTTTTTGAATATTTTCAATTAATTGTATTATGTGTGTGAAGCAATTTTAAAAATATAACAATGAGGGAAAACTTTAATTCATCTCATACTGAATTTATGGTTTCCTGAATAGTACTCAATTGACATTTTACTTGCCACTTAATGACACACCACTTGTAAGTAAAAATTATGAGTGTTTGAAATGATCTACTCCATGGTGGAATTTCTAGGAAATGATTTCCTTAAAAGTGTAGCATGTGCTGGGCACAGTGACACATGCCTGTAATCCCAAAGGCTCGTGTGGCTGAGGCAGGAGGATTGCAAGTTCAAAGCCAGCCTAAGCAAAAGCAATGGGCTAAGCAACTCAGTGAGACCCTGTCTCTAAATAAATACAAAATAGGGCTGCAGATGAGGCTCAGTGATCAAGTGTTAGTCTGTAAACAAGTCAAAATAACACCTGGCATTTTGCCAGGGGAATGTTAGAGTTCATAAACTAGTCTGGATGGTGCCTGGCAAAATGCCAGAGGGAGTGGTTTGAGAAGTAACAAAAGCGAGCCATTAAGTGTGGAGATTCCTGATTGGTTGACTGATGTATCTAGTTTATGCTAATTAGATAAGCTGTGTGGAATGTATAAATACTGCTCCTGTCCTACAATAAACGGTTCCCACTCCTGCTGTATCAATCTACACAAGTTGTTCGGCACCCCCTGGTTATTTTGCTGCAGCCGGACTGCGGCAATCAAGTGCCCATGAGTTCAATCTCTGGTATTCCCCTGTCCCCCAATAAAGTGAGGCATGTGAGAATTGAGAGACAATGTAGTAAAGCTGTTGCAGAAAAGGAAAAAATTCACTGTGTCCCTACAATGCATGTTTATCTAGATGGTTTATCTCATGAAAGACTTGGCAATCAACAAAGGTCAACAGACTTGTAATAAGCTTAACTATTTTATTCACCCTTCTAACAAATATGTATTGATAATCTACTATGAAACAGGTATCTATGCAATTACTGATGGTCATGTTTGAACAAAACAGGAAGTCCTTGCTCTTATGGAGTTTACATTCTGATTGGGAAAAAAATAGGAAACTAGTAAGTAAATATATAGTAGGAAAGGGTTTATAATAATAGGGTAAGGAGACAGTTTGTGGTCAGGGAAGGACTTTAGGATGGGGTAAGAAAAGACCTGAATGGTATGAGGGTGTTCCTCACAGGGAACAAAAAGTGCAAACACCCAGAGACGTGAACAAGGTGAAGAAATTTGTGAAGAAATAGCACAGAAATCAGAGAGAATGGACTGAAGTAAAACATTAGGGAAATGACAGTAGAGAAAAAAACTCAACAAAATTAAAAAAATAATAATAGGAGCACTAACAATTTCAAAGCACTTACAGAAAGAAAAATGTACAGCATTATTGGCTTCTCTGTGCAATTTTTACCACGTCTAAAAAATTGAAGTAGTGGTAGATAAACATATTAAAAGCTGCTTTTATTATTCTTTCATTTAACTAGTAAGAAGACTATTTTATTCCTTCAAAATTTAAATCATGAATATAATGGTTGTATAACATAATACTTTCAGACTGATTCACTAATTCATATGAGGTGCCAGATGCATGTGTTTCTTGTTAAAAATTGCAAAGAAGAATCACAGAGTTGTTTTGATACTGTACCATGTTTTCATAATCCTTAAAAGCTTGTCTATGAATCAGGGTTCTGTAGCAAAACAGCATCAATAGAACATGTACAAAAGTATAAGAGGAGACTTATTACAGGTATGTGCTCTTGAGGTTATGAAAGCCTCGTAGACCCACACTGGGCTGTATGAAAGCTGGATGTCAAGGAAACTGAAGTGTAATTCAATCTGGTTCAAAGACCTGAGAAAGTAAACGTATGTATCAGTGCATGACGGGTGGGGGCGGGGATAAGGAGAAGGAGGAGGAAGAGGAGGAGAAAGACAGGGAGGGAAAGAGAGACAGAGAGAGACTGAATTTACCCATATTATGAGGGAAGATCTTTGATTCAAATAGTAGTCTCTTTAGGAAACAGACTCACGGACACATGAACACCCAAGGTGTTTTATTACCTATCTAGCTATTCCTTCATTCAGTTAAGGGATATACTAACATATAGAAGTCAGCAACACACGTTACAGATGGCACTTAATTCTGGGACATTTCCATATACCCATCTGTCTGCATTCTCTCAGGACACCTTAATGCAATGTTTGTATTCATGTTCTTCCTTGTGCACTTGTTTTACATATATCTGCACTGATATGTGGTAAAAATTAGATGGGAAATTTAAACGTTTGAGGAGACAGAGTTCTCTCTCAGAAACCTGAATATGGTGTAAGGTTTAATATGTGCCACATTATATAGAGGAAATTTGAAAGAAATGAATATAGATACTGTACATCTCAAAAGAGTAAAAAAGTAGACTCATAAAGATTATTTGGGCTTCAGAAAGATCATTGTAAATGCACTCTTGACCTCCTTGTTCCTCAGGCTGTAGACCACGGGGTTCAGCATCAGGATGACCATAGTGTAGAACACAGATGCAAGTTTGTTTGTGTCCACGGAGTGACTGGAGCTGGGCTGTAAGTACCTGAAGATAACAGTCCCATAGAAAATGGAGACTACAGTGAAGTGGGAGGCACAGGTGGACATAGCCTTCATATGTCCTGCTCTTGAGCACATCTTCAGGATTGTGATGAAAATGAACATGTAGGATATTAAGATATTGATAACAGCAAAAAAGATGTTGAAGCTGCTACATAAATAAGAACCAGCTCATTCACATGTCTTTCAAAGCAGGAGAGAATCATAAGTGCTGGAATATCACAGAAGAAATGATGGACCAGGTTGGACTTACAGAAGGAGAGGCTGAATGTGTCCCCGGTATAGATGGAGGCATTAAGGAAACCAACAATATAAGAGCCCACAACCAGATATGAACACAACCTAGTTGTCTTGGTAGTGGTGTAATGCAGGGACTTACACACTGCTGCATAGCAATAGAGTCCATTGAGTCTAGGAGGTAATTTTCAACAGTACCAAAGGCTCCAAAGAAGTGTATCTGAACAGCACACGCATTGTAGGAAATGACCTTGTCTCCTAGATGGAGACTAGCCATGATCTTGGAAGTAACAGCTGAAGAGTAGCAAAAGTCCACCAGAGACAGGTTACCCAGGGAAAAGTGCATGGGAATGTGGAGACAGGAGTCCAAGATAATACTAGGAACCAGGATCATCCCCAGGTTCCCAGCCAGAGTGATGGTGTAGATGAGGAGGAAGGTCACAAAAAGGAGGACTTATAGACCTGGGTCATTGATCAGTCAGCAGGATGAAGTGTGTCACTTCCGTCCTGTTCTCCATCAGTGTTACCTGAGAATCACAAGATGTTCTGTAACCATGAGAAAAGGGAAAGGAATGATAAAGAAATCGAATTGAAATTGGGAAGAATACATACATTATGTATTATGTATTCTTTTAAAAACCTCTACTCTAAAAATCTCCAGAATTTTATGCACAGGGTTACTGTCAAATTAAAGAATTTTAATTGATCATGTACTTAATTTTAAAATTCTGTGCTTTGTGAACTGCTATTTAGACAACTTCTCAAGTTGGTAAAATGACTTGTGTGGATGAATCTCTCTGATGATATACTTTACCTAAGCTTAGTAAAAGCTGCACCTGCTATGTGTATTCATTGTTTCCTCTCAAAAACATTAGGAGTTTGATTCTTGATTTTAATTCTTGTACTTTAGGAGTCTTGTTAAGGAAGTCAGATCCTGAGCCGACATATTGAAAATTTGGGCCTACTTTTTCTTCCATTAAGTGTAGGGTCTCTGTTCTAGTCTTTGATTCACTTTAAATTGAGTCTCATGCCTGATGAGAGACATGAATTTAATTTCATTTTGTCACATGCGGATTTCTAAGTTTTCCAATACCATTTGTTAAAGAGGCTATCTTCTCTCCAGTGAATGTTTTTGGTGTGATAGGGAAGACAATGACTGCATTAGGCATGCACACATATTACCATAACAAAATAAGGAAGAAATATTCTTTGAATAACAACCTTGATTTTTTTTTAATGAGCAAGTGGTAAAAGCTGGTGTTCATAACTACATGTTTCTGCTCCCCATTCTGTTATTACCTTTGTCTTCAGTAAGCAGGTCAGGTGGTCATGGCTCTTAATTGGTGGGCTCACCCAAAACTATAATCCTACAAGTTCTAATAGTCCTTCCTTAATTGAACCATTGGATTTTTCCTTTTAGTCAATTGAAATACAATTTACAATAAGCAGCTAAGGTTGCTGGTAATTTGGGGCCCATAGTTAGGGTTTCAGTGTCTGCCAATGCCCAATATCTTTCTATTTCTCAATATCTGTTTTACAAAAGGAGAGTCATTATTCATAAAGGACAGCAGGACCTTCTCAGAGTCTATGTTTTGAACTCTTGCATAACCTCCTCATTATTAGTTGCATACTAATAGTGAAAGGAGTCCCAAGGGGGTCTCCTGCACTCCAAGTATATTCTTCTTTACCTCCACAGTGAAGTAGAAGTCCCCTCGCTAGTCAGTGTCAATCACCAGAGAATACTTAAAATTTTTCACAACCTTTCATTTCAGAAACATGGAGAGCTCAAAGTGGTTGAGCACCAATCTTAACTTCCACTCTCTAGAACCACTCTTGTGTCTTCTGGTGGAAGAATTTCTCACTAGCATTGATGTCATTTTCTTTGTCACCCCTTTGCCCCTTGACCTATGCATCTTAGCAATGGGGAAAAAAACAAATATGGGATTCTAATTTTGAGCATATAGACATGAGACCAATGCATAGGACCTACAGAGTATTGCATACAACCAGCCCTGTAACTGTGTCTTTGAAAAGCTATTGCAGCATTCCATCAAGTCAGCTACTTCAGAATGATGGGGTGAGGGCATCCCAGTGAATTCCATGAATATGGACCCATTGTCCCACTCCCTTTTCTGTGAAATAATAATTGGTAGCAATTCTACTGGAATATTATTATAGAGGATGAGGCTTTCTATCACTGCACAAATGGTAGTTTTGGTAGAAGCATTGCATGAAAGGAAGGGAAGCCTGTATATGTGATAAGTGTCTATTCCAGTGAAAATAAAATGCTTCCATTCCACAATGGTGTGGCCAAGTAGTTGGCACCAGCTCACTGGCTGGTTATACTAAGGAATGGCACCAATCAGGGACATGGAGTTAGTGTCTGCTGCGACATACTGGACACTAAACAATGGCTGTAACCAGATCTATCTTGGTGAATAGAAGTCTAAGATTTGAACCCCTGCATAACTTCGTAAAAGAGTGGAAAAAGAGGACCTCTTCGAAAAAGAGGACCCAGCAGGTTTTCTCAAGCCCTTCTATAAGTGCACTAATCCTAATCATGGTGGCAGAACTTAATCACCTCCTAAAAGGAAACTCAATCACATTCTAAAGGCCCACCTCTTATCAGAATCATAATAGGTCTTAGGTTCCAACATGTGAGTTTCAGGGGGGTGGGGACCACAACTTTCAAATATATTATAGCATATGTTAACTCAGATATTTGTGTTTTTTTTAAATTATTTTATTGTGCATATTCAAAGGTTGTATTTTGTGTTCCTCTCTTGTCAGATCACACTATGGACTACCATGCTGTCTTTACAACTGAAAATTGAGGTGGAAGTGTAGCTCAGTGGCAGAGCACAGTCTATCATACACAAGGCTTTGGGTTTGAGCTCTAGCCCTGCCAAAAATAAAAACCCTACAAAACTACTAAAAATAGTCATAATGATTTCTATTCTATTCTATATATATGTACATATACATTCTATATGTATGTTTGTGTATATATTTTATATATATGCATATATATATATACCCATATTTTATACACAAACACACACAAAATATGAAATAATTGGTTCATGTTATTATGAAGGCTGAGAAGTCCAAATCTGCAGGGGGGTCTAGCTTGCGCATGACCTGGGAGAGCCAACGTGATATCTTCCTGCCCTGAGAAAGTTATGATAAGTGTTCTTGGGACTGTGGACTGAGAGGCAAGTATGTAAATGAGGAAAATGAATGTTCCTCTTTCGTTGTAAGAAAATTTTAAAAGCTTTTCTAGACTAAAACTATAATAATAATTTTGGTGGGTATGTAAGAAGAAGAAACAAATATATTCACTAAAATTTCTTTAGATATGTTAAAGAATGACCAAAAATGAAAGTAAAATAAAAGCAATGATTTTAAAACTTAAAATAACAAATGTTGATAAAGGTATTAGATTATGTAAGTGACTGGCTGGTATGAGTTCAAATTGCAACAATTTCTTTAGAAAACAGTTCAGCAGTTTTTTATTAAAATAAAAAAAAACACCTGACTTTGACAAATCAACTTGACTCAACACATTTACTCATGTGACATGAAAGCCCATGTCCATGCAGGTGCTCCAACAGATGTTTGTGCATCAGTCTTGTTTATATTCACAGCCTTATTTATAACCACAAAACACTAAAACCAACATAAATGCTCCTCAACTGCAGAACCAAAAATCTGTAAAGTCAGGCTGGGGATGTGGCTTAGTGGTAGAGAGCTTGTGTAGCTTGAAAGAGATTATGGGTTCAATCCCAACATTACAAAACAAAACAAAACCTTGTGAATTCCACATAATAGATGCTACTGTTCAATTAAAAAAAAACAAAAACAACAACCTCTTCTGTCTCACGGGTGGCCACAGGGATGGATGTGAAATGATGAGCTAAAGATGTCAGACTCAGAGATCATATAGTCAAGGAACTGCTAACAAAGGCAAAAATATTTGTGAAAATACAGTTTCTTTGATGCCAGTGGGAGTAGGTAGGAAAAGAAATCATGAGAGAAGCCCGGAATTGGTTTAGGTGATTGTCATAGTGGTTAGTGACTACACATTAGACAAAATCCTTAGGCCTATCCACTAGTATATGTGGCTATTGCTTTATGAACATAATGAGTTATTTAGAAAATCTAGAAAGAAGAAAAACCCAAGTGATACAAAAGCATTCATACATGGTAAAATAACTAATCATAACTAAGTCAATTTCCTCAAATAGTTTAATTGCTTTTTCCCTAGGAAAGCAAGATCAAGGGCTGGAGCTGCCTCATGGGAAACCTCCAGAGATCTCCAGGTCTCTATAATTCTCTCCAGGTCCCCATGCGTTTGCCTCTGAAGTCCCAACATGACTCAATATACATTGCTCGGAGTGAACGCACGCCATGCTGTGCTTCGCTGGTCATTGTTTACTTGTGTGAAGGACAATCACTGAGAGCACATTCAGGCCTTCTTCTGACGTGAGGATTTGCTATAGGACTTCAACCATGGTCAGGGAGACCCTCGATGATGAAAGTTTTCTTCATTGACATTTAAATGATGACCTCTCACAGGATGTTTTATAAACCTCTGTTATTTGTTATTTATTTTTGTTTTAGTTTCTACAGGCACATTCAATGAATTACATGAAAGATATAATCTTATCATGTTTATTTTGCAAATGAGGAGGAGATAAGAGATCCCTCTATGAAACAAAGTATTAACAGTAAATTCAGAACATGATCCATGTTAATGTTCTTTCCTCTGTTTTTCCATGCCTTAGACAACTTGGATACTTTGACGACTACCTGAGAGAGATCCTCTAAGAGAAGGTATGAGGTACCCCAAGGCTGACTTTATGATCAGACTGACATCTTGGATGGGATGTTCTTTCTCCCCCGGCAAGCTGGTAAGCACCTGCGTTCTGGGATTCATGCAGAAGTAAGGACAGCTATCTTACTGAGGTTACTTAAAAACAGCAAGAGGTGGCTTCAATGTTTTTTCTAAAAATTGAGGGGAATCTGTTTTATGACTGACAAAATGAGGCCAGGGATTCTCTCTAGTAACAAGAACAAAAAATAAGATATAAGCTGGAGATTTTCTCCTTTTTTTATACATTCACCTAACACTGGAGGTGAAAACAAACAAACAAAGCCAAACAAATAGAAAATTCAGAAAAGTGAAATGATCTTCTTTAAACTACAGAAGTGTCCTAAATGAATTAACAAGCTACCTACCAACTGTGGAGTGTGGGAGAGAAGCAATCTTTCATGTTTATCTTACAAATACAGAGGAGGTATGTGGCTCTTTGAAAGACACAGAAAGAATTAATGGCAAAATCAGAACTTGATCTGTTAATCTTCTTTTTTGTCCCTGCTTTAGAGATTTGGAACCTGTACAATACCCATTGCTGATTTTATGATTTCAGATTGACTATTATGGACTGACTGTGTTTTGTTTTCTTGCAAACTAGTAAGTTTCAGCAGTCCATAAACATTTTAGTGAGAAGTTTAAGTCATGTAAAAGCAGTGGCCTGTCTACACCTACTATGACATATAAGAATGGAAAGAAGTGTTTTACAAATATTTCTCAAATGGTGAGGTTCAGACTGGGAAATCAATGACAAATTATGTCTTATAGTGGATTTAGTGATGTATATGATAAATCACATTGTATCCTAAAAATTATAAACTAACATTAAGATAGTTGAAGCCCTGATTGATTATGTGATGATATTATTTGCATCTCTGTGGAGATTAAAAATCAAAAAACAACAAAAAGAAACCTAGAATAAAAAATGATCTTCTTTACACTACAAAAGGGTTCTAAATGAATTAACATGTTCTGTCCTGCCTTTCAACCATTTCATGCTTATTTTTGGAAGGTGACTTTAAGTCTAGAACCTTGAGTCTTTCTCATAATATGTGTATAATATTAGAGTATCACACACCATCTCAAATTCTCAGTGTCCTTATGGATAAAGAATTATAATAATTAATGTAATTTGGTCCATTTTTCCCCATTACCTCCCCTTTCCTTCCATGTACATAGAATAATGAATCCCAATTTGAGGTATAATTATAATGCACCAATTAACCCAATGGAAGTGAAACCAGTAGAGTAGAGGAGCAGGATTTGGAAAAGGAGAATTGAAGGAAAACAGGAGGTTCTGGGGAATGAAGTTGATCCAATTATATTTGTTTATGTACAAATATGTCACAACTAATTCCACTGCTATGCATAATTCCAATGCACAAATAAAACATAATGAAGAATAATACTAACTACATTATACCTGCACACACAAAACACACTTGTATGCAAACTCCTTATCATTTGTTGTATAACATGGTACATGCTAACTGTGATCATGTGTGTTAACATCAGCCACCGTGATGTCTTCATGGAATAGACTTGTAAATTGAAGTGTCACAGGCTAAAGAGACAGATGTTAGGCAAAAGTAGTTAGTTTTGGAAGGATATTTTCCAAAGGCTTTAATTCAAATAAAGAAGTTGAAAATACTCTTTCTATGCAAGAATCAATTCAACTTAAATCTTTTACAATATGGAACTTGCCACGAGACAGATCTGTCAGCTAAAGACAGCCCCAAAACTGAGTACTCTCAAGCTTGGTCTATGATTTGGCTATGGGACATCAGTAGTGAGAGAAAGAATAGGTTTTAAGAACAATGGACTCTTATGTCCAAATTAAAATGGGTAGCAAGGAAGAAATTTTAAAATGATAAGATCTCATGGAATTGTAGAAGCAGAGATCATACACTTGAATCAGAACAGACTGACAATCACTGGAGAGCACAGAACAGGACATGGGCCCTAATATGGGAGAAGAGGCCCACTGGGGAGTTATGTTCCAAGAGTCCAATGTCACCCCCAATGAAGCCCCGCATGTTGGCATCCAACTTGACTGAACCAGGACATAGGCCATGATCACAGCCTAAGGAAAACATCATGATGGCTACACTCTGCAGGCTGTGCCTATGCCCATCAGGCTGTAGTCCTTTGAGCGTTGTCTTACTTAGTTCTCACAACATTAGCTCAAAGCAGGTCTCTTCACTGTCTTCATTTTACAGATGGAAATTGGATGTCTGAGGGGTTGGGATAGGACCAGTGACTCCTGGGTGGTAAATGGAAGGTCTGATACGCATCTCCTCCAAGAGTTTAAGCTCCAAGTCTTCTGTGCCTTGATGATGTACCTTCACTCAGAACAGCATCCCCAGGCATCTCAGGGTCCCACCACCCTTGGTTACCCTACCACACCTGCTGTGCAGAGAGATGTGCTATGATGCTTCAAAGCCAAACCCATCTTCAACCTAAATCAATAGTTTATGCTTCAATCACACCAACCACATCAACGTGGGCAGGTATGCTGAGGATAATAAACATTTTATGATGGGAAAAAGGTTAAAATGCAATTCAAATTTTTTAATTTACTTATGATACTTTTGTTATTAAAGAGGGGTCAATTTACCATTCTGGGTTTTTCTTTCTTTATTTGTCATCCAATTAGAGGCAAATATATAGTGAACAAGATGAAACTACCCTCATCTATCAAACCCTTTGTTCACCATAAATTCAGTTAAAATACAGATGAGACCCTTAGACTTAGGAACTACTCAACACGTATAAAAGGTTTTCATGTGTCCAGAGCCAGGATTTTCAACTAACACTTGTACAAATGATGATTAAATTACTGTACCTCTTGTGCTTTAGTATATACATGAGGAAACAACCAATAGAACTCATGATGTTGAGAGGAGCCAGTGGATACACAGCCTCAGGGCCTTCTGCAGTTCTGGGAATGTGGGCAAAAAGGAGGGTCAGTTTGTAATGAATTCAGCAGAGGAGCCTGGGTAGATTCATCCTTAATAGTCCTTATGATCAAAATTTTAATTGACTACATGTCAGATAACAAATGTGTGTAGTTTTAAAAATTGTGTATGTGATTAAGATTCTAAAGATTTGACAGTATGTAACCCTTTTCATAATTAATGCACCAAATTTGATTCTGATAGCCATGCTATTTCTGGCGAATCTCAAAGTACAACATGTATGCATGCTTTCAAATTCAATTAATTTCTTTATCTTTCTGTTTTTCCCCTCATGATTATATAATATATAGTGATTGTGAGGTATCACTGATGGAAAACAGGACAGAAGTGACAGAGTTCATCCTGCTGGGACTGACCAAGGTCCCAGATCTACAGCTTCCCCTCTTTGTGACCTTCTTCCTCATCTACACCATCACTCTGGTTGGGAACCTGGGGATGATCCTGTTGATTGTCTTGGACTCCCGTCTCCACACTCCCATGTACTTTTTTCTTGGTAACTTGTCTCTGGTGGATTTTTGCTACTCTTCAGCTGTCACTCCCAAGGTCATAGCTGGGCTCCTTTTAGGAGACAAGGTCATCTCCTACAATGCGTGTGCTGCTCAGATGTACTTTTTTGGAGCCTTTGGTACTGTTGAAAATTACCTCCTGGCCTCAATGGCCTATGATCGCTATGTAGCAGTGTGCAAGCCCCTGCACTACACCACCACCATGACCACACGTGTGTGTACCTGGCTGATCTTAGGCTCCTACATTGTTAGTTTCCTGAATGCCTCTATCCACATTGGGGACATGTTCAGTCTCTCCTTCTGTAAGTCCAATGTGGTCCACCATTTTTTCTGTGATGTTCCAGCAGTCATGGTTCTCTCTTGCTCTGATAGGCCTGTTAGTGAACTGGTTCTTGTTTCTATTGTGAGCTTCAATATCTTTTTTGCTCTCCTAGTTATCTTAATATCCTACATGTTCATTTTTATCACCATCCTAAAGATGCGCTCAGGAGCAGGATATAGGAAGGCCATGTCCACCTGTGCCTCCCACTTCACCGCAGTCTCCATTTTCTATGGGACTGTTATCTTCATGTACTTACAGCCCAGCTCCAGTCACTCCATGGACACAGACAAAATCTCATCTGTGTTCTATACTATGGTAATCCCCATGCTGAACCCTGTGGTCTACAGCCTGAGGAACAGGGAAGTCAAGGGTGCCTTCTTGAAGATCAAGAGTTTATTCATTTGCCAGAAGCAAAATAATCTTTAGGATTTTGAATTTTGGTGCACAATTGCTGGGTTCATTTCTCTCACATTCCCTCCATGTGCTGAGTTGCATTTTATCCCCACACTAAAGTTCTTTTGTGATATTGTTACCTGTTCTTGTCTGGAAAAGAAAAAAGAAATATTTTGTCCAGAAAAACAAAATGAGAATAGCTCTCTTCGGGGTATGCTTGTGAAAACTCTCACTGACGATGTTGATGTCTTCACTACTTTTTACATGTGTCTTTTTTTCTACCATATGTCAATGCAAATATGGTGGATCAACAAAATCCAGAAATAGAGGAAATTCATGCAGGTGTCCCATGAGATCACATATAGATGGATGAGGTATATTTACCAGAACTAATTGTGATGTCACTATTTGTGGTGGTTAATTTGTTGGTTTGAGTAGGTTAAGTGATAACCAAGTAGCCACTGAAGCATGCTTCTTCATGTGTAATTGTGTCTCCCAAAGAGTCTAGTATTTGAAATAATAGGCTTATGAAAGAAGATTTGCCCTCATCTATGTCAGTGGCCATGATCCAATCCATTCAGGCTTCCATGAATACAGCTGAAATGGAGAAGCACTTATTCTTCTCTCTCTCTCTCTCTCTGTGTGTGTGTGTGTGTGTGTGTGTGTGTGTGTTTCTCTGTCTCTCTGTCTCTGTCTCGTTCACTCTTTCCCCCTTGCCCTGTCTCTCTTTCACTTCTTCAGCTGGGACACCCGTCTTCTCTTACCCTTGGATGCCAGAGCTACGGATTTGGCCCTGGGTTCTCTTAGACTGACACCATTCACACTCAACTTATTCTTCACGGTCATTTGAATTCAGACTGAATTAAGCACCTGCTTTCCTTGTTCTCCAGTTTGTACACAGCAGCAGTTTGGGAAGGGACTTCCCAAACTCCAAATTATATGATCTGATATTCCTAATAAATCTCCTCTTACGTGTCTCTCCATATCCTATTGATCCTATTTCACTGGAGAACCCAGACTAACATACTAGTGTTTAATAATCATAAATTAATATTTGACTTAGGTACTAGAACAAAACTTTGTCTGACATTTCTTTATTTCCTTTACTGCTGTTCTAGGAGTCCTTTTGAGAAAAAATGTGATATATTATTAGCATATGTGCTTTGGACTTTTTAATGAGAGATAAATAAATGTTATCTCATATGAATTCATATTTCCATTTGACTAACTCATTTTGTGCCTTCCACATGTCCACATTTTAGTTTTTAAAAGGATAAAAAAGTATATAAGAAAATTCAGGAATGATAAAAGCATTTTAATGTATTCATCTATTACCACCAACTTTCATCTTGTTTAAAAATTAAACTGAGTAACAAATATTATTTTAAATTTCATCTGCAAATGCTTTGAAATCAATGCTGACATTCAGTTTTACTTAAGCCGAGTTACATTCTCTCTTGTCATTCCCCAGTCTCTCTCTTTTTTATTGATTTCTTTTGTATTTCTTCACAATTCCAACCATGCTCATGCCTCAGGGTCTTTCACTTAATATTCCTTATATGAGAATGTTCTCACCCCCATTCAGACCTTTGCTTCAGTGTTTCCCTAACATGGAGTCTTTCTCTGACCACCTTTATATATTGGTTCCTGTCTACTCACTACCTAAACCTTCCCTCATCCTATATCATTCTTCACAGTTCTTATCAACCCTCACCTATTATATACTTGTTCAGCTGTATCTCATTTATCTCCCCCAAGCAGAATGTGAACTTCACAAGAGCAGTGACCTTGTTACGTCCTCAACATAAACGTCAGCGTCTGAATACATGTCTGTTTCATAATATCTTCCAATACATGTTTGTTAAATGGATTAATAAACTAATTGAGCTTTGAGTTTAATTGTACTAATATGTTGACTCTTTGAATCATTGGTTTTGTGATGACTCCTACTAATGAAAGCCTTCTAGATCAATATCCAGTGCATTCCAAAGGCACAGGTAATTTTCTGCTCTTTTGAAATATTCTTTCTATATTTTCAGTTCTCACACTCCTTGTTTTTAGACAAACTGATTTCCTTGAAATCCCATCACAAAGTTGATCATTTCAAGCCCTCTCATAATGTTTTTTGGGGAAGTGAGGTCTCATTAAGTGTCAAGTAACCTTTGATAGTCTCAAACAATTATAATTCAGAAGGACACATTAAATATAAAATTACTGAAAGAATTAATATGTGATTATACTTGAGCAATTACAATATTACACAAATTATAAAAAAATTCTAAATTTTTTATGTAGAATATCAATGTGACAATATTTGTCATTAGAAATGTGATATGTTAACTACTCTAATCTAAAGCACAACCTTCATGTTTTCAATTTTGATTTGGAGGGACCTCAATGTGGGGACAAGTGCATGGAGTACTGCATACATGGCATACATTAAGGGCGTCTAAGTGGCAGGCCACTCCCTTGTGCTAGGCATGTGAGTGTCAGACTGCGTACCCTGTAGGCACAGTCCTGGGTGTGAGGCCCTGGGTGTAAGTGTCCAGTCCCTGCACTTGCCCCATGGCCCACTCCTTGATTGGTTGCTGCAAGGACAGTGAGCAGAAATTGCATTGGTGGTTGCCTGTAATCTGCCTAGCTACTGCCTGAGTATATATACGTGATAACTGTGCAAAAAATCAGACCTGCTTCCTGCTTGTTCTCCAGAGGTCTTGATTATTGACTCAGCAGCCACACTCTCCTCTACCCTGTTCCATGGACCTCCTTGCTGGACGAGAGAGAGAGAGCTCACGCACCTCAATGCTATACAAAACCTACCCTTAGGAATGGGACTCCACCTGGGGTCTGATACTCCTAGAAAGCATGAGGCGTCATCTTAGCATTTGTAATACTGGGCTCTAACCTGCTGTGTGGTTGTGATGCTCCATGTGGAGCAATATCATCTAACACAGATCTTCACTTCCATATTTGTGGTGAAAGTTCTCCAACTGGAACCATTTCTAATTACTATTTTAATGATTTTGTAGCATTCTAGAATTATCTCAGATTTATGGGAAAATTTCAAAGATAGTGTAGAACATCACAGTATCCCACCATGGCAGGCTCAATAATGTCCCCCCCACACACAAAAAAAAAATATGTGTCCTAATTCTGAAACATTTCAATGTTCAAGGTGCCAAAAAGGACTGTGCAGACGTGGTTTTGGATTCTAATGATGAAAAATTATGCAGGATTATCTGTGTGTGCTCCCTAAATGCAATCCCCTATACTTCACGGGATAGAGTTAAAAAGATTTAACCACAGGCAAAAGAGGAGCTGGAAAAGTCACCAAGGAAACAATATTGAAGCAATAAGACCACAAGCATGGAATTCCACAACCCCTGGAGGATGGACGAGGCAAGGAATGCAATGTACCCTGGAGCCTAGGAAGGTACAATGGCTCATGGAGATGATTTTACACTACCGGTTTCCAGAACTGAAGAAGAGTGATATGTGCAGTTGTAACCTCCAAGTTTTCAATAACACTTTTCCAGAGTTGTAACAAAGATCCTTGTTACATTTTTCATTGTTTTTTTTTTCAGTGTTTACGTGTAGTAACAGGCCATTGAGGTACCCCAATCTACCATTTTTCCTGTTTGGGTTTTATATGGAATTGGTAGTTGAATTTAGAGTGCAGTAAACAAACCAGATTAATCTCTCATCTTACTATACTTAATCTACTGTAATGCCATTGTCATGTAAGATAATGTATACAGACACCAGATATTAGGTTCTGATATCTGATATCATGATTAAGCCTCCTACAGATTTGTTTCTTGCTCGTGCTCCTACACGTTCACACAGGCTGTGTGGGTTAGTTGAGGGCTCTGTCTACATCTCAAAGATGAAGGCACCTGCTGGGAAAGGAGCCTGCTGGTTCCTAGGGTAGGAGAAAAGACAAATGGAGAATCATGCATGGGCAAATACATATAGTGATTCTTCCTCAGTTCATCAGCCAGAACTATTACATGTCCTACCTAGTCAAATGGGGCAGGAAGATATGAGGAAGCAGAAAAATTATTTTAGTAGCTGTACTTTTGTGACCCATGTTGTTGTATCAGATTGATAAATAGTGAACTTAGTAATTATCCTGTAGAACCCCCAATATGTGGACAAATTGTGCTATGCTTTGTGTATATGTCGTGTAACACTGTTCTTGAAAATCCTATGAGGATGACAAGATTTTACCATCTCTTTTGTTATGATAGAGAAGCTGAAGTTTGAAAAGGCTAAATCCCTGCCTCTATTTGAAGGGAAGTAACATAGATGCATAGAACAAACGTGTCATGATCACATGTGCCTGTCCTGAGAATTCTCTGATCAGTCAGCTTGAGAGTGTGAACTGAAAGCAAATGTGCAAATAAAAAAAAAATGACTCTCATCTTTCTTTTGCCAGAAGAAATCATTCCTAGGCCAGAGCTGTAATAATGGTATATGGGTAATAATGGTCGGTGTTAAAAATAAATCAGGATTTGCAAAGGAGATTTCTGGAGATGTATTAGAGAACAAGCAAAAATGAAAGAGAACAATAATAATTTTAAACGGTACCGTAGAAAATGTTGATAAAGATGTGAAAAAAATTTTGAATGGATTGCTAAGGGGAGCTCAAATTGGAAGAGTCTCTTTAGAAGACAGGTTGGCAGTTTCTTATTCAGATAACAATTCTTATTTGAGAAATCATCCTGCCTGCTAGGTATTGAATGACATGACATGAACACCTATGTCAACACAAAAATATTTCAGTGAACACTTAGATCAGCCTACTTGTAATCAGCAAACACTAAAACCAGCACAGATGTTACTCAACTGCAGAATGGAAAAAAATAATTTGTATATAGTGAAATACTACTTCGAAACAAAAATATTGTCCTATCACATAGGTGACAATAAGAATGATCTCAAAGGATAAAATGAAAATATCAGACTCAAAGACCAAATATTATAAGATATATTTAAGGACATTCTAGCAAAGGCAAAATAAGATGATGGCAGGTGTAAGACGTGAGAGATGCTATGAAAGAACAACTCAGAGAATTTGTTTTAGTGACTGCAGTAATGAATACAAGATGACACACTAGACAAAATTCTTGGAATTAGATCCTAAAACTATAGGGGTTACCCTATGGAAATTATGCATTAATTAGGAAATATAAGAAATAACAAGTAACACCAAAACATGTATGCACACTAAATATAACCAGCTTAACCCCCACGGACTGTTTAATTGCTTCCTCCCTAGAAAAGTAGGATGAGAACTGCAGATATTCTCCTGGGAGGAATCTCCAGAGGTCTCAAAGTCTGCAATCCTCACCAGATCTCCAAGATTAGCCTCTGAAATCCCAGTATGACTCAACGCCACATTGTTTTAAAAGAGTCACATTCATGGCCCTCCCCATTGGACACCAATTATTCATCTGAATGATAATCAGTGCTTACTATCTATGGGCCATCTTCTGACCTGAGGATTTGCTGAGCCTTCAAACCCAGCCAAAAAGACTCAAATTTTAAAATTTTGTTGGTTGACTTTGAAGTAATCAGCTCTTCACGAGATATTCACTAGACTTCCTGTGTTTGCCATATTCAGACACAACATTATGTGAGCGATGTAATCTTATCATATTTGTTTTCCAAATAAGGAGGAGGTAAGCTACTCTTCCACAACACAAAGAATCCATGGAAGACTCAGAAGTTGATACATGCTGATGTTCTTTTGTAGAGATTTTGCAAACTTTTGATTACTTCCCGGGATCTCCTCTGATGCACTCATGAAAGCCCATGGCTTACTTTATGATTTCAGATGGAATGTTCTGAATTGACTCTTCTTTCTCTTCCAATAATATGGTAAGAGTATATATTCCATGAACATTATTAGAGGGAAGCACAGTTCATGCAAAAGCAGAGGTGCAGCTATACTTACTGTGAGTTGTTTTTAAAGAGAAAGAGCTGTTTTCAATGATGCTCTTAAAACAGGAGGTGAGCCTGTTGTGTGGATGCCAACACTTTTGTCATGGGGAATTTAGCAGTGCCATTTCTCCAAAAATATGGACAAAAAAGTAAGACATATTGCACATTGATTGGTTAGCTGCTGATGTCATCTTTTCTCTATATATTTACCTATTGCTAAAGATAAAGAAACAAACAAACAAACAAAAAATCATCAACAACAAAACCAGACTAGTGAAATGATCCTTTATTAAATTACAAGAGTCCTAAATGAATTGGCATGCTCTGAATGCATTATAATTTTCCCTATAGTCTCACATAAATTATTACTATATAGATTATTACTACATATAATACTAGATACATCTAGTGTTTATGATGCTGTGACTAAAAGTATACATTTTTGAAATTAGGTTGAAGATGGCTTTAAATTCTGAATTTTTAGTCTTTCTCGTTATTAACTATATAATGTTTTTGAAGATCAGATAACTGCATACACCCTGGATTTACTTCATTGTAATGTAAGAATAAAAATACAGAATAACTAATAACAATCCTTACATGCACACACACACACACACATACACACACACACACACACACATACGCACATTCATACACAAAGCCATTATCATTGGTTATAAAATTTAATATTTGCTAAAAATGTTCTTGTAAATTAAAGGTTGGCCAACATAATGACTTCATAAGGGCGAGCTCAAAAATTGGAAATGCCAAAGCTCTAGCAGGAAAATGGGAAAGAATAGTAGTTAATTTTGGATACAAATGCTTCCCAAGGCTGAATTCAAATAAGAAAGAGCGAGGTGCAGTGTCGCTTTCCTAGAGTCCCTGTTGATCTGGAGACTGAGGAAGATGGAACAATTAAGCACCGAAATTCAAAGCCAGCCTAGGCAGAACAAAGTGAATGAAGAAGTTTGAAATACTGTTGCTATACAATGAAGCATTTAAATAAAAATAGATGTTGCCACCACAATAGGTCTTTGAGCCTCAAGACAGCCCATAAATAGATCTTTCAACCCTTGAGCTCTGTGACTTGGCTGTAAGAGTGACAAGAGAAAGAATGAATCTAAGAAAAATGGATCTTTACTCAAGTAAAAACACAGATTTTTTTTTAATAAATAGCTCACATGGAATTGCAGGAGCAACAATCATTTGTTTAAGGTAAAGATAGAGAACACTGGAAATCACAGGAAATGTGAGTGGTCCTAATGCAGGGGAAAAGGCAAGTTGGGGAGGGAAGAGGGAAGCTTCAAGACTATAAAGTTACTGCAGCCAAAGTCCTGGATGTCAGCATTCACCTTGATCAAATCAGCATGGACCATAATCCCATCCCAGTAACAGAATAGCTGGCACTCAGGAGGCTAGGCTTAATACCCAGCATTCTATTATTTTAATGCACTTCCTTATTTAACTTTCACAATAATACCTGAACATAGATCTCTTTTCTGACTTCACTTTGAAGATGAAAGTGGGATATCTTGGGGAGGTAGGTTAGGACTAGTGTCTGTTGTGGGGTAATGGCAGCAGGTTTGATATTCGTCTCTTCCAAGACCTAAGCTTTGTGCCTGCTATGCTAGATGACCTGCCTTCACACAGAATTGCATCTACCCATTGAACTTGCTCCACCAACCTGTGATCCCAGCATGTGGACATTGCATACAAATGTGCTATATTGATTCAAGAGGTAAAACTCATCTTCAGCTTGATTAAAAGTTTGCATTTTTAGGCACATGGTTTGCCAATTTATGTAGATGTGCTGGTGATAATAAGCATGAGATTGTGGGGGAAAGGTCACAGTGCAACTCAGAGTTCGCAAAGTTAGTCAGTACACATACGTGGTTGAAAGAAGGATCATTTCACTCTTCCAGATTTTGTTTGTTTTACCACTGATGAAAGGCAAACATACATTGAGCAAGATGAGTTTTCCACCTATTCAGTCATTTTCAAATTCACCATGAATCCTAAGCACTGATTTGGAAACAAAATGAACAACGAGTAATTATGAATTTATTTAAAAACAATTTTATCTAAATTTAAATGAGACCCTTAGACTTAGGAATGAATCAACATGTGTTAAAGATTGGCATGGGTCCAGGGCTGAGGTTGTCATTAACACTTGGGCAATTATGACTAAATTTCTCTTGTGGTTCACTATATACTTGAAGTAACGGCCAATTAAACTCATAATGTTCTTGGGAGGAGACAGTGGATATACATCCACAGGGCCTACAGCAGTTCCAGGCAGGTGGGCAACAAGGAAGAGTCAGCTTTTACTAGGTCATCAGTAGTGAACTGGCCCATAGAGTCATACAATTAATTTTCATCAAGCAATTAAATTGTCCACAAGTGATAAAATTTCAAAATTGCATACATAATTAAGATTCTACAGATTCAAGGGTATGGTACCCTGCATGCAAGTAATGCATTCATGGTTTTTCAAGAACATGCTTTTCTGGAAATATTCCAAGTACAGGTTATTGTTATACTGGCAGTATTGTAAAGTATAGTTACATGTTGTAATTATACTTTCCATTTTTGATTCAAATTCTTTGTCATTCTGTTCTTTGTTGCTGATGTTGTTACAGACCATGTAGGATTCTCAGAAAACATCAATGGAGAACAGGACAGAAGTGACACACTTCATCCTGCTGGGACTGACCAATGACCCTGGTCTGCAATTTCCCCTCTTTGTGACCTTCCTCCTCATCTACACCATCACTCTGCTTGGGAACCTGGGGATGATCCTGTTGATTCTCTTGGACTCCCGTCTCCACACTCCCATGTACTTTTTCCTGGGTAACCTGTCTCTGGTGGACTTTTGTTCCTCTTCTTCTGTCACTCCCACAGTCATGGCTGGGCTCTTGATAGGACACCAGGTCATCTCCTACAATGCTTGTGCTGCTCAGATGTACTTTTTTGCAGCTCTGGTTACTGTGGAAAACTACCTGTTGGCCTCAATGGCCTACGATCGCTATGTAGCAGTGTGTAAGCCCTTGCACTACACCAGCATCATGACAGGAAGTGTGTGTGCAAGTCTGGTCACAGGCTCCTATGTGATTGGTTTCCTAAATGCCTCCATCCATATTGGAGACACATTCAGTCTGTCCTTCTGTTTGTCCCATGTGATCCACCATTTTTTCTGTGATATTCCAGCAGTCATGGTTCTCTCTTGCTCTGACAGACACATTAGTGAACTGGTTCTTATTTATATTGTGAGTTTCTGTATCTTTTTTGCGCTCCTAGTTATCTGGATATCCTACATATTCATTTTTGTCACCATCTTAAAGATGCACTCACGCTCAGGACATAGGAAGGCTATGTCCACCTGTGCCTCCCACTTCACTGCAGTCTCTATTTTCTACGGGACAAGTATCTTCATGTACTTGCAGCCCAGCTCCAGTCACTCCATGGACACAGACAAAATTGCATCTGTGTTCTACACTATGGTCATCCCCATGCTGAACCCTGTGGTCTACAGCCTCAGGAACAAGGAGGTAAAGAGTGCATTCCTAAAGGTCAAGGATATTTTTATTTGTTGGAAGAAAAATAATCTTTAGAAGTTTTGTCTTTACTTTGTGGATGCATGATTTCTGGATATATTTCACTTAGCTCTTTTCCATGTATGTAGACATTTTATGGACCACACTGAAGTTAAGTTCTAGAAATGATATCCTTAGATCTGCAAGTATTATTTCTTGAAATTAGTACCTAAAAGAGAATGGTTACAATATCTTAGGACCAGCTTGTCAAAACCCCCATTTTTTAAAGATATTAATGCATCCATTCATTTTACATGTGGTTTCTTTCTACCACATTCAAATGCAAATGTACATAATATGGACTCTAATGGGCCCATAAATAGAAGAAATGCATGCAGGCATCCCGTGATGACAGGTACCCATGGATGTAGATGATTTACCAGAATTACATGTAATGTGGTTCTTTGTGGTGGTGAATTTCATGTGTTCAACTTTACTGCATTGAGATATCCAAATAATATGATCTAAGTCAACACATCTTGTGTTTCATGATAATGGGATTACATAGGGAAGAAATAGATTATACAAGGAGGCAAGCACACATATATCAATAACAAAATAAAGAAGAGATATTCATTACAATAGCAAATTTAATTTATTTAATGGTGTTTTAGTCAGAACTGGTATTCATAGCTGCCCTCTTCTGCTAATCATTCTGTTATTACCTTTAGCTTTAGCAAGCACATCAGCTGGTCATGTTCTTACTTGGTGGGAATATCCAAAACTTCATTTCTGAAGGATCTGGGATATTAGTTGTTCTGTTTTAATTGAATTGTTATAATTTTCCTTTATACTTAATCACAAGGCACATTTATACTGAGAGAAGTCCTAAGGGATCTCCTTTATTCCAGATGTTTTCTTCTTACCCAATATGCTCAGAATTGTTATCAACAAATGATTTTGTTTCTTTCATTGTCAAGATTCATAGATCCAGAAATAGGTAAAAATGGAAGTGACATCAATGGGAGTGAGAAATGCTTCTCCAGGAGATATGAGAGTGATTCTATTGAACTGGAAGTTAAA
Organism: Marmota flaviventris; assembly: GCF_047511675.1. NCBI lineage: Eukaryota > Metazoa > Chordata > Mammalia > Rodentia > Sciuridae > Marmota > Marmota flaviventris. Next base: position 13,842,535 of record NC_092506.1, on the reverse strand, counting down.
ATTGCTGCTTAATCACTTTGTGTTCCTCATGTCTCTGAACCACCAGGCAATGAAAAAATTAATGGTGATCGATCCTAACCTTTGGATGGATTGAATCATGAGCTTTCCTACATCTCTGCCTCACATTGAAAGGCAGCCTTCAATTCTTCATCCTTTGTTAACTCTCCAAGCTTACTGATTTGGACTTGCTCACCTCCAGAAGTGTGCACAGTCAATTCCCAATGACAAATGCCTCTCTCTGCTTTTTTCCTCTGTTTCTAATTCTATCTCTCCCCATTTTTACCTCTTTGCCTCTGTACACAGGTGTGCACGTGCACACACTTGTATATATACCAAATACCAAAATGGAGATGTAAATGCTTCATTTTCATTAGGAACTTAAGTGTAAACTCACCAATTAAAATAAAGATTTGAAAGAATTTATAAGAAAAATAGAATTAACCTGAATCATGCCTATAAACATCTGTTTGCATTGAAAGAAACAAATTGGAAGTAAAAGGAGGGAAAAAAAATATATATATATATATATATACACCATACCAATGGAAACCAAAGCAGGTTTCTTTTTAGTATGATGATACTAATAATAGAATAGACTGGCAGTCAAAAATTGTTCTTAGAAGAGTGAAATAAGACATCGTATATTGATAACAGGGACAATTAATTAGGAAAGTGAGTGTAGATAATATATAAATGTGTATATATAAACATGTGTATACACACACACACACACACACACACACACCAGAGGCCCAGAATATAAAAGCAAATGTTGACAACAGAACTAAATGGTTCTGCAATGAGGGCTGAAGACCTCGGTACCCCCATTTCAATAATGAATACAATAGCTAGAGATAATCAATAAGAAGCAGAGCATGTGAGCAAACCCACAATGTAAGCCATACAAACAGATATATACAGAGTACTGTTCCCAAGAGCAGTGGAATTCCAAATTGCCTATGAATCAGTCAGTTTGACAAACCCTATATTAGGCTGAAAACCCAGTCTGAATAAGCTTTAAAGATTTAACTCAGATAAAACAGCTTCACCAATCACAATGCAATGGCACTAGAAATAAGTAACAAGGAAAATATTAAATATTCACATAAAAGTGAAGAACAAACTCATCTATAATCATTCAGTAAAAAATACATCAAAAGAAATGTAAAAATAGTTATAGAAAAACAAATTTGAAAGAACAACATATCCCGTTTTGTGATAGGAAGCAGACACAGTGGTCATAGGAAATTTATAACTCTAAGTGACAAAAAATAAAAAATAATCTCAAGTGTTTAAGCTAACTTGAAACTTTAAGAATTAACTGTGAAAACAGAATCTGAAGGAGCACAAAGAAGGAACTATGATTAGAGCAGAATAAACAAAACAGAATGTAATAAAATAATAATAAAAATCAACAAAAAATTGATTATTTGGAAAGATTATTCAAAATGATAAAACTCTATAGACTATGAAAAAAGAGAAAACTCAAATTATTAAATTAATAAGTGAAAGCAAGGATATCATGTCTGCCCTTATAAAAATAATATAACAAAATATTATATATAGCTGCATACCAACAAACTGGATAACAGATAAAATTCAAATTCCTGGAATACACACTACTAAAACCGACTGTAGAGAAAAAGGAAATCTGAATATATCTACAAGTGTAGAGAGTGAATCAATCACAAATAACTTCCCAACAAATGAAATTCCAGGATTTTCCTGGTGAATTCCCCTAAGCAAATGTGCCATAGTAATAAAAATTATCACATGGATAACACCTGGTGAGGATTTGTATTAATTCCAGTGACTGCTGTTAACAAAGTACTGAAAGGTGGAGGTTTACAACAGCACATATTTTTTCTTCCACAGTTAAGGAAACCAGAAGTGTGAAATCATCTCCACGAGCAGAATCAATGGTCTCTCAGAGCCATGGTCCCTTCATGGGCTCCAGGGACACTGCTGTTTCTTGCCTCTACCATCCTCCATGGGTTGTGGAATTTCATGCCCTCTGGTCACATGGCTTCGGTTTGTCACCCTGGTGACTTTGTGGAATCTTGTTTTGCCTATGGTTAAATGTTTCTAACTGTATTTCATAAGGATACAAGAAATTTTTTTCATTTTTATTAGTGCCTTATAATTACACATAACATTGGGGTTCATTTTGACATAATTATACAAGCATGAAACATAATTCGCACCATTTCAATTCCCAGTACATCCTCTTTCCCTCTTCTCCTCCCTCACTTGCTCCCTTTCCTCATTCTACTGGTCTTTCTTCTATGTGTTTATAGCTCTTTAAAATTAGTGCATTATAGATATACCCAAAGAGGAAACTCACTGTGATACATTCATACACACACACACACACACACACACACACAGTAGTTTGGTCAGCTTCATTCCACCATTGCTCTCTTTTCCCATCCCTTCTCCCTCCTCTTCAATCCCCTTCCTCCATTCCACTGATCTCTCTTCTATTTTCGTGGGATTCCCCCCTACCTTTTTTTCTCTATATTTTTAGGACTCACAGAGATAATCCTGGATGACATCATATTCTTTTTTAAAAATTTCTTTTTATTGGTGTGCATTAATTACACAGAATGGTGAGTTTCATAGTGGTGTCTTTGTATATACAGGGAAACTTAATTTGGCCAATCTCCTCTCCAGTATCTTCCTACTCCTTCCCATGCTCCCTCCTCCTGATTCCTCCTTTACCCTAAAGGTTTTCCTCAACTCTTATTCTTCAAATCCTTAACTTGCTCACATCTACAGAGTCCTTCAGAGCCACATAGAGGAACACTGAAAGTTTCAGAATTGGGACTTGGATCTCTTTGGGATCCATCATTGTGCTGCCACAGTGTCATATGGCAGCATTACACAGTCTCTCATAATTTTCCATAAATCCTCTGAAACTATACAATTAAATAATCCTTACAATGATAATTAGGAGTGATTTCCCTAGAACCAGGACTATAGAAGAGAAGTGAATACTTGTTTTATATTACACAGCTGCACAAGGAACAGCAAGACCATTATTGTACATTTGATCCAAAACTACAAATGAAACAATGCTGAGGCCTCCTAATTTATAGGAGTTGCAAATCACACATGGAGACGTGTTCCTAGGTATAGGTTTTGCTTACTATGTAGCTCCCTGAAGATTGAAATAAGAAGGTTGTGTTTTCTATTAAAATGTTGAATGTACTTTATTTTTTTCTAATGGCAAATATTATCAAGTTTATATTCTACTTAGAATTTAGGATCATTTCCATTTATCATATAAATTGTATATGAATAGTAATTGTTCAAACATAATCAGATAAGAATACTCTAATTTATATTTCATGTGTTTTATGATTATAAGATAATACTTCTATAATATATCGCTTGTCTCTTAATGAGACAACACTTCCTACTAAACATTATAAGAGGTTTGGAATGACTGACTTGATGTTGGGATTTAAGGGAGGCATTTTTCCTATAAATAAGGAGTGTGAGATTGAGTGGCAATGCAGAAAAATATTGTTCCAGCAAAACAGAAAATTAGCTGTGCCTCTTCAAATGCACTGAATGTTGATCTAGAAGGTTTTCATTATGCAGGATTCATATCCTAAAAAAAGACTCAAAGCTTCAAAATATTAAACTCAGTACAATTAACACAATGATTTTATTTATTCATTTAATAAATATTTATTAGAATCGACTGTAAAACATTTATGCAGGTGCTGATGATCATGAGAGCATAACAAAGTCACTCTTCTCAGAGTTGACATTCTAGTTGGGGGAGATAAATAAGATATAGCTGAACAAATGTATACTGGGAGAAGGTTGATAAGAACTATGAAGACATAGGAGGAGGGATCATCTTACGTGGTGAGTGAAGAGTGACTATTTCATGCAGGTGGTCAGGGAAGGACTCCATGACAGGGTGACATTGAAGCAAAGACCTGAATGGAGTGAGGGCATTGCCTCAGGGAACAAGGCTCTCAAAGGCCCTCAGGCAGGAGCATGCTTGGAGTTGTGATAAGAGAGAACACAACTCAACTGAAATAAAAATGAATGGTCCGATTTAACATTAACAATCTCAAAGAATTTGCCAAAAGCAAAATGCTTACTTAGTAGTCTGAAAGTTTGAGGTAATACAGTTCCACTACAAACTTTAATTTTTAAATACTCTGAAAGTTTGTAGTAATACATCAGTATGTTAAATATACTTTCATTTCCCCGGAATTTTCTTATTGTCTATTTTATCCTTTTGAAAATTAAAATATGGCTATCTTGCTTGTGAGAAGGACTTAGTCAAAGAGAAATATGAATTCATATGAGATGCCACCATTTTTGCATCTCTTGTTAAACTGCACTAATAAAGTGCATATATAGCATATAGTTATATAGCATATTTTTCTTCTCAAAATAGAACTATTAGAATGATAGTGAAAAATTAGAAAAATATCAGCCAAAATTTGTATTATAATACCCAATCAATATATTATATTATGTTTGTTAAACTTGAGTATATAATGTTTTATCAAAGGATATATATATATATATATATATATATATATATATATAATAAATTTATATATACATATCCTTTATTTATATATTATTTTCATATAAGAGGAAATTTATTATGGGTATTGCCTTTTGTAATTGTAGAGGCTGTAAAGTTCCTTAATGTGCTATATTTAAGCTGGAGAAAAAGGAAAGCAAGTGGTTTATTCAAAGCTCTAAAAAGAAGGTAAAGTAGCTGATGCTACTCTTGAAGGAAGACCTAAGGCCCAAGATTCAGGAACAGATCAGAGGACAGATCATAGAGTGAGAGAAGATGGATGTCTCAGTTAAAAGAGAGAGAGGGAAATAGAGAGGAGTGGAGAATTTGCCCTTCCTCTACTCATTTGTTCTATTTGGGTGAGCCCTCGTTGGATTGGATGATAGACATGTACATTAATGAGGACAGATCTTTTTACCTACATCCACTGTTTTAAATACTAGACTCTATCAGAAACACAATCACCAACATAAAAGGAAAAGTATTTTCCCAGCTATCTGGGAATCCAGTCAAATCAACACATAAAATTAACCACCACAGTTACATTACATTTAATTCTGACAAATTCACCACACCCTTATGTGAGTGATAGCATAAGACACCTGCTCCATTTTTTCTGTTTGTGGGCTATTTTCTGCACTTGTTCTACATATGTGTGTGTTAACATGTGGTACAAAGTTTACATGTGAAATGAGTGAATACATAAAAACACTTAATGAGGGTTTTGACAAGAAGATCCCAAGATAATTTAGTCATTCTCACTCAGGTATTTATTTCTGGGTATAATATTTCCTTTTTCCCAGTAAATAAAGGTTTACAGAAGTAAGGGTATCACGACAAGAGTGTAACATTAGTGTAATCTCAGTGTAACTCAGTACATGAAGATTTGATAGGGATGAATCCAGGAATAGTGCATATCACAAGGGTAAAATCAAGATCCTAAAGTTTATTTTGATTCCAAAAATTTAATGAATTTTTGAGCTTTAAGAAAGCACTTTTGACCTCCTTGTTCCTCAGGCTGTAGACCACAGGATTGAGCATGGGGATGACCATAGTGTAGAACACAGATGCAATTTTATCAGTGTCCATGGAGTGACTGGAGCTGGGCTGTAAATACATGAAGATAACAGTCCCATAGAAAATACAGACTGCAGTGAAGTGGGAGGCACAGGTGGATATAGCCTTCCGATGCCCTGAAGCTGAGTGCATCTTTAAGATGCTGATAAAAATGAGCGTGTAAGATATCCAGATTACCAGAAGAGCAAAAATGATGTTGAAACTCACAATGTACACTAGAAGCAGCTCATTCACGTGTCTATCAGAGCAAGAGAGAACCATGACTGCTGGAATGTCACAAAAAAAATGGTGGACCACATTGGACTTGCAGAAGGTGAGACTGAATGTGTCTCCAGTGTAGATGGAGGCATTTAGGAAACCAATGACATATGAGCCTGAAATCAGCCAAGTACACACACTTGTCATGGTGGTGGTGTAGTGCAGGGGCTTACACACGGCTGCATAGCGATCATAGGCCATTGAGGCCAAGAGACAATTTTCCACAGTAGCAAAGACTGCAAAGAGAAACATCTGAGTAGCACATGCATTGTAGGAGATGACCTTGTCTCCTAGAAGGAGCCCAGCCATGACTGTGGGAGTGACAGCTGAAGAGTAACAACAATCCACTAGAGATAAGTTACCGAGGTAAAAGTACATGGGAGTGTGGAGACGGGAGTCCAAGAGAATCAACAGGATCATCCCCAGGTTCCCAGCCAGAGTGATGGAGTAGATAAAGAGGAAAGTCACAAAGAGGGGAAGCTGCAGACCTGGGTCATTGGTTAGTCCCAGCAGGATGAAGTGTGTCACTTCTGTCCTGTTCTCCATCAGAGTTATCTCCGAGTAACTGCATGCCCTATAACCACTAGAAAAAAAAAAAGAAGAAGAAAAAGAAATGAAATAAAATTGGAAATTATAGCATAAGATGTATTCTGGTACTGTAGAAACAACTAGTATTTCAAGATTGTCTGGAAAAATTATGAACTTCATAATAAAATTGAATGCATTAATTATATTATAGTGCTGCATAACATGAATCTCAGGAATTCATTGGATCATGTGAACAATGATAAAATCTTAAACATTTGTTAAGTCACAAACAACTCAAAATGATAAATATGACTTGCCTGGATGTATCTATTTATGAATCAACTTCTCTTGAGCTCAGTAAAAGCTAAGACTTCCATGTTGCTCACCTGCAAGAACTGCTGTAGACATTTGAGGTGTGTGTTCAACATTCTTCTCTTCAAAATACTATGAGTTTGGTTGGTTGTCACATTCATATAAATTATACAGCAGAAGAAGTTAAGTTATTCCTATTTGCAAAAATATTAATTGATGATCTCAGCAACCCTTCAATGTATAATAAATGTAATAATAAATCTAAATCCAAAGTTCTGAAGTGAATTTAAATAAAACTGTGTTTAACTGAGCTTAAAATGACTCATTATCTCCTTTGGTTCAAACTCAGCATTTGAGATTTCACAGTGAATAAGACAATGGTTGATTAGATGATAATTCCATTCTCCTCTCATTGGAGGTAAAACAAAACAAATAAAACAAAAATTCAGAATAGTTGAAATGACCCCTTTTTTCAATGACAATAGTGTCCTCAATGAATTAACAAGGTCTGGGTTGAATGGTAAAATTGCCTGGAGCTCTCAGCATCAAGTCTGCAAATGTTGACATGGATGGTGTGGTTTTAAGCATTAACTATTGATTAGCTTGAAGAGAAGTTTCCCTTCTAAACCACTGTAGCACATCTCTTTGCATAGTAGATGCAGTTGGATAACTGTGGTAGTGGGAGCAGGCTTATCTTGCAGGTGCATTTCTGGGCAAAGGCATATCCTCAAAAGTAGCAGGCACAGAGCTCAGGTCCCTGGGAGAGACACATATCACACTTACCGTTTCCACCTGAGTGATACTGGTTCTGAACCATCTCACCTGAATATCATATTTCTACCTATAGGATCAAGAAAGCAATGAGACCTACTTTGAGGTATTATTGTGAGAATTAATTAAGATAGTAAATACATAAAATACAATAAAATGCTAAAAAAAACTTCGAAATGTTAACATCACATTATTATTAGGATGGGATAACAGCTCATCTTGGTTTGCTCAAAGTGGTTGCCAACAAGCAGGCCTTCAGTCCTCAGTGAGATAAAAGAATTCTTGAAGCTTCTCCTCCCAATTTACCTTCTTCCCCATTCAGAGTCACTGTAATATTGTGTGATGGTCAGTGTTTCTCAGTCTGCCCTTAACCAAGCATGTGATTGCTGTTCCTAAATTCCATGTGAGCCACTGTTGTTAAAAATTTCTTCCTTGAAATCCATATTTTAGCTTGTGTAAGAGTCTGTTGTTCTTAAAACTCATTCTTACCCTTATTGCTGTCATCAAATAGCCAAACAATAGAGACACAGTATTGAAATTTTTCATTTTATGGCCTGTCATTAGGTCACTAACTTTATTGTAACATCCCCATTGTACAATATTTTATTTGAATTTGTTTCTATGTCATAACAGTAACTTTCATTTTTTTGAAGTCACTATTATTCCTTAACATTTCTCTCCTAAGCCTTTAGTCACTTCAATTTATGAACCTGACACTGAAGACATTGTAGTTGCCAGTCTTCACACACATGATCACATTTACCATACACCGTGCTCTAGAACATATTTTCTAGAAGAATAACACATTAAAATTATAACGTATTTACAAGTAAGTGTGCATGTGTAAGTTAGGCCATGTGCTTATTCCTACTGCACAGTAAGGAAGCAGGATTTTAAAAGGTATTCAAAGTTAAATAGAGAGTATGAGGAAGGTTTGAGATTTCCAAGTTAAATTCACCTCCTGAGAAAAAAATGATGATTATGAAAGTGTTGTAATGCAGATCAGAGCATGTTAATTCACTTAGGACCCTTTTGTGGTTGAAAGAAGGATCATTTCACTATTCTGAGTTTTAGGGTTGTTTTGTGTGTGATTATCTTTTAATCCCTAATGAGGTACAAATGTATAGTGAATAAGATCATATCACAAATAAATAAAGCTTCACCTCTTAATTTTGATTCGTGTCTTCAGAAAGAAGCATGATTTGTTATATAAATCATTGAATGTATCATGCCCACCATTTTGAACTTTAGACCCCAGATTTACATCATTATTTTAGAAATATTTTGAAAGCATCTCTTTCTATTTGCAAATAACTCATAGGAGGTTTGACAACCTACTGCTTTTGAATGAATTCCATTTCTTACTTAAATGTTTATGAATTATAGAAGTTTAACACTTTGTTACAGATGAAAGAGGAGTCCATCCAGAAGAGTGATTTTGAAATATGAAAACCAGATGTGCAATTTTGCATAGGTACTGTTAGAACTTTCTCTCAGGTCATGATCAAAACATTCCAACTTCTCCAAGGAGGGGAAAATGGAGGCAGCAATATTAACACTGGTCAACTTCTGAATCTACAAATTCTTGCTGTGCTTTGTGGAAAACTACTTACCTCCTTCTTATTTGTAATACAAAGATGATCAGCAACTTCTCTCACAATTCATAGATCATCTTTGTAAATAATAAACAAGAGAGGTCCATAAAACGTGGTGAAGGTATTGTCATTTAAAAATAAATCCATGTGATTTTTATCTTCTGTTTCTCTGATCTTGATTGAAGGCTCACAGGAAATACTCACTTCAGAAGAAGGGTTGTTTGCACTAACAACAATTGTCATTCAGATGAAAGACATAGAGTGGGGAATGGCATGCATGTGTCCCTTCTTAAATGACAATATTGTTTAGTCATACTGAGATTTCAGAGGCTAATGCATAGAGATCTGGAGAGAATTATAGAAACTCAGAGATCTCTGGAGGTTTCCCCTATGAGACTATCTGAGCATCCACATTCCGTTTTCCTAAGGTTGAAGCAATTAACCTGTCTGTAGGGATCAAGGTGGTTATTATATTTTTAAAATAAAATTATTTTTCAACTGATAAATGCAAAACAAAAATAGTATATATACATATGGGTACCTGAGATGTTTATATATGTGTATATATGTGTGGGTGTATACATTGTTTAATGGTTAAGTCAGGTTAAACATGACTGTCCAACACTTACCATTTTTTTAATACTAACAACTTTAAAACTCTTTTGTCTACTATTTGGAAATGCATGGTACATAATTGTTATCTATAGTCACCCAAATATGCATGGTTCTCTCTGATATTGTAAATAGTGCTGCAAGGAACACAGTGGTGCAGAGGTCTTCCTGACATGCTAACTTCATTTCCTGTGAATTTAGAGTCAATATGGGATTGCTGTACCACATCGTAGTTCTATTTTTTAATTTTTTCATAACCTCCTTACTGACCAGGCTAATCTACTTTACCTCGAGCAGGGTGGGTAGGGTTCCTTTACTCCACATCCTTCCCAGGCAGGGCTGGTTATTTTTAATTTTTTTGAGAAGGCCATTTGTACTGTGGTGAGGTGATATCTCATTGTGGTTTTGATTTGTCTTCTGCAGACAATTAGTGAACTGGAGCATTTTGTCATATTCCCGCTGACCATTTTTATGTCTTGCATTTTCAAATGTCTATTGCCCAGTTTTCATCCCATTTTTTTTTCTGTTGAGTTTCAGAGTTTCTTCTGTGTTCTGTATATCAATCCTTTTTCAGATGTACAAGTTTCAAGTATTTTCTACCATTCTGTAGGCTTTCTTGCTAATCTGTTGATTGTTTCTTTTGCTTCTTAGTTTGATGTGATCTCATTTGTCTATTTTTGGATTTGTTTTCTGTGCTCTTGTAGAGGCAGTCTTCTCCAGAATTCTTTGGCAATTCTTATGGTTGAAGCTTCACCTTACATTTCTTTCTATTAGCATCACAGTTTATATTTATATACTTAAGCTTTTAATTCATTTTGAGTTGATTTATAAAACTGGCAAGAGATAATTGTCTAGTTTCATACTTTTTTTCATGAGTTTTCAGTTTCCAAACATCACTTATTTAAAAGGTTCTCCTTTCTCCAATCTGTGTTCTTAGCACCCTTGTCAAAAATCAGTCTGAAGATAATGTGTGGGTTTACTTCTGGCCTATTTTAATCCCTGGTGTATGTGTCTGTATTTATGCCACTCTGCTGCTGTTAGAATCATACAGTTTGGGCAGAATATTGTCAAAGTAGCCATACTACCAAAAGCACTGTACAAATTCAATGCATTTCACATCAAAATTGCATTGATGTTCTTCATAGGAATAGAAAAAGCAGTCATGAAATTTATTTGGAAAAATAAGAGGCCCAGAATAGGCAAAGCAATATTAGCAAGAAAAGTAAAGCAGGAGGAGTCATAATATTGGAACTTAAATTATACTACAGAGCTTTAGGAATAAAAACAGCATGGTTTTGGCACCAAAACTGACATAAAGACCACATGAATATAATAGAAGACACAGAGACAAGCCCACATAAATACTGCTATCTCATACATGTCAAAGGTGCCAAAAACATACGTTGGAGAAAAGTTAGCTCCTTCAACAAATTGTGCTGGGAAACTAGGAATTCCCATAGAGTAGAATGAAATTTACCCTCTATCTATCACCCTGCACAAAACCCAACACAAAGTGAAATCAAAGACCAAAGAATAAGAATAGAAATCCTGCACATGCTAGAAGAAAATGTGAGCACAACACTCAAAAGCTCAGGAACTGACTTCCTTAACAAGACTCCTAAAACATAATAATTGAAATAATAAATCAATATTTGGGATGGCATCTAAGTACAAAGCTTCTTCATAATAATGGAAACTATCAAGAGTGTGAAAAAAGAGCCTATAGAGAAAATCTTTGTCCCTTGCAAATTGGATAGGGCATTAATGTCCAGGATAAACAAAGAACCAAACCAAACCAAACAAACAAAAAAACCCACAAATAAACCAGTCAATAAATGGGCAAAGGAACTAAACAGACATTTCTCAAAAAAATAAATAAATAAATACTAATGGTCAGCATTTATATAAATAAATGTTCAACATCTCTAGCAATTGGAGAAAAACAAATTAAAATTACACTGAAATTTCATCTCATTCCAGGAAGAATGGCAACAATCAAGAATTCAAGTAACAAAAACAACAATGAAAATCAGCAGAGGGAAGTAGTACCCTAAAGAAAAAACTAATTGAAGAAGAAAATCAAGTAAATTTAAATAACAAAAATAAACAATTATGGCTGGGAATACAAACCATGTATCAAAAATAACCCTGAATGTTAATGGCTTAAACTTACCAATCAAAAGACATAGGATAGAAGATTAGATTTAAAAAAAGACCCAACAATATGCTGCCTCCAGGAGACTCATCTGATAGGAAAAGACATACACAGACTGATGGTGAAAGGTTGGGAAAAATCATACCACTCACATGGACTGTGGAAGCAAGCAGGGATTTCCATCCTCATATCAAATAAACTAGACTTCTAGCCAAAGTTACTCAAAAGGGATAAAGATGGATATTACATACTACACAAGGGAACCATACACCAACAAGACATAACAATCATAAATATATATGCCCCAAACAATGGTGCAGCTATGTTCATCAAACAAATTCTTCTCAAGTTCAAGAGTCAAATTGACCACAACACAATAATCTTGGGGGACTTTAACACACCTTTCTCATCACTGGATAGATCTTCCAAACAAAAGTTGAATAAAGAAACTATAGAGAATGGAGTAGTTTTCCTCATTTCCCTTTCTGAGGATTTGTCACTAATATACAGAAATGCCTTTGATTTATGGGTGTTGATTTTATATCCTGCTACTTTGATGAATTCATTTACTAGTTCTAGGAGTTTTCTGGAACTTTTAGGGTCTTCCAGGTATAGAGTCATATCATCAGCAAATAGTGCCAATTAGAGTTCTTCATTTCTTATGTGTAAACCTATAATTTCTTTCATCTAACTGCTCTGGCCAGTGTTTCAAGAACTATGTTGAATAGAAGTGGTGAGAGATGGCATCCTGTTTTATTCCAGTTTTTAGAGGGAATGCCTTCAATTTTTCTCCATTTAGAATGATGTTGGCCTGGGCTTAGTATAGATAGCCTTTATGATGTTGAGATATGTTCCTGTTATCCTTAGTTTTTCTAGTGTTTTCAACATAAAGAGGTGCTGTATTTTGTCAAATGCTTTTTCTGCATCTATTCAGATGATCATTTGATTATTATCTTTAAGTCTATTGATATGATGAATTACATTTATTGATTTCGGTATGTTGACCCAACCTTGCATTCCTGGGATGAATCCCACTTGATCATGGTGCAAAATCTTTTTGATATGTTTTTGTATTCAATTTGCCAGAATTTTATTGAGAATTTTTGCACCTATGTTCATTAGACATACTCGTCTGAAGTTTTTGTTTGTTTGTTTGTTTTGTGTGTGTGTGTGTGTGTGTGTGTGTGTATCTGTGTCTTTGCCTGGTTTTGGAATCAGAGTGATATTGGCATCATAGAATGAGTTTGGAAGTGCTGCTTCTTTTTATGTTTCCTGAAATAAATTGGAGAGTATTGGTATTAGTTCCTCTTTAAAGGTCTTTTAGAATTCGGCTGTGTATCCATCCAGTCCTGGGCTTTTCTTGGCTGGTAGACTTTTGATGGCTATTTTGTCACTTGAAATTGATCAGTTTAAATTGTGTATATAATCATGATTTAATTTGGGCAAACTATATGACTCTAGAAATTTGTTGATGCCTTCAATATTTTCTATTTTATTGGAGTACAGATTTTCCAAATAATTTCTAATTATCCTCTGTATTTCTGTAGTGTCTGTTGTGATATTTCCTTTTTCATCATGTATGTTAGTGATCTGAGTTTTCTCTCTCCTTCTCTTTGATATCATGGCTAATGTCTGTCAATTTAATTTATTTTTTCAAACAACCAACTTTTTGTTCTGCAAATTTTTTTCAATTGTTTCAATTTCATTGATTTCAGCTCTGATTTTAATTATTTCCTGTCTTTTGCTGCTTTTGGTGTTGATTTGTTCTTCTTTTCTAGGACTTTAAGATGTAGTTTTAAGTCATTTACTTGTTGACTTTTTGTTCTTTTAAGGAATGAACTCCATGCAATGAACTTTCCCTTTAGAACTGCTTTCATAGTGTCCCAGAGACTTTGATATGTTGTATCTGTGTTCTCACTCACCTCTAAAAACTTTTAAATCTCCTCCTTGATGTCTTTTGTAACCCATTGTTCATTCAATAGCATATTATTTAGTCTCCAAGTGTTGGGGTGGATTTTATTTCTTATCTTATCATTCATTTCTAATTTCATTCCATTATGATCTGATAGAATGCAGGGTAGTGTATCTACTTTTTTATATTTGCTAAGAGTTTCTTTGTGGCCTAGTATATGGTCTATTTTAGAGAAGGATCCATGTGCTGCTGAGTAAAATAGTATATTCTCTCATTGAAGATTGGAATATTCTATATATGTCAGATAAGTCTAAGTTATTGATTGTATTACTGAGCTCTATAGTTTCTTTGTCCATCAAAAAACTTTAAATTCCTTTGTCTACCTTTCTGAAATGTAGTGTACATTATTGTTATCTACAGTCACTCTATTTTGCAAGGTTGTTTCTATTTTTATTGTAAATAGTGCTGCAAGGAACATGTGCAGAGATCTCTCTGACATACTGACTTCATTTACTTTGAATTGATAGTATTGGGATGGCTGGATCATGTTGTAGTTCTATTTTAACTTTTTTGGTAATCTCCACAATTTTCCACAATGGCTGTGTTAATTTACTTTCCTGCCAGTTGTGTGCAGGTCCCTTCCCTCCACACCCTTTTCAGAGCTAGTTATTTCTGAGAAGGCCATTTTTACTGTAGTGAGATGGTATCTCGTTTTGGTTTGATTTGCCTTCCCTTGATGATTAGTGAAGTTGAGCATTTTGTCTTTACCTGCTGGCCATTTGTGTGTCTTGGATTTTCAAACACCTTTTGCCATTTCTTTAAAGTTTTCTTTTTCTGTAGAGTTTGGAGTTTCTTCTGTGTCCTGTATATCACTTCCTTTTCAGATGTACATGTTTCAAATATTTTCTACCATTGTGTAGGTTTTCTTGCTAATCCCTTGTTTCCTTTGCTGTACAGAAGCTTCTTAGTTTGATGGAATTCCATTTGTCTATTTTTGGTTTTATTTTCTCTGCTTTCAGAGAAAGAGTCTTCTGCAAAATTCTTTGGCCAGACCTATGTTAAAGTATTTCTCCTATGGTTCTTTTTATGGGCTTCATAGTTTCTGTACATACACTTACATTTTTTAATTCATTTTGAGTTGATTTGTGAAACTGGTGAGAAATCATTTTCTACTTACCTAATTTTTTTTCATCTGAATGTTCAGTTTTCCAAACACCATTTATTTAAAAGGAATTCTTTTCTCCAATGTGTGTCTTAGCACCCCTATCACAAGTCAGTTGACTGTAGGTGTGTGGGTTTCCTTCTGGTCTATTTTGTTCCCCTGGTGTATGTGTCTGTATTTATATCACTATTTTGATGTTTGAATAATATAATTTTGGCATTTTGTTAGGGATGACATTGAATATATAGGTTGCTTTGGATAATACAGACATTTTAATATTTTAACAATGTTGCTTTTTTTTTCAATCCAGGAACATGAGATGTCATTCCATTTCTTTGTGACCACTAATTTTTTTCATCAATATATCATAATTTTTATTATAGAAAATTTTTACTTCTTTAGTGAAACTTATATCCAGGTATACTGTTGCTATTGTAAATGGATTGCTTTCTTTATTTGTATTTAAGATAATTTTCTATGGTGATATAGCAATGTTGCTTATTATTGGATTTTCATTTTGTAGCCTGCAATTTTTGCTGAATTTATTAGTTCCAAAAGTTTTTCAGAACCTGTTTTTTTCTGAACCAGGATTTTACCACAGACCCTTCAAATGACCCAAAACAGTCCTAAAAAGGGAAACTCAAACTGCTTGTTCCACATCACCTTCCCTCAGCCCAATCTAGCCAGAGCAGTAATTCATTTTCCTCTACAACAGTAAGACTTCCCTTAAAACAGAGGGTGGATTGAGATGGGGCAAAAGGACAGAGAGTGCAGATAATGAATGACTGGGTCAGGAAGGTGGGGGCTGATTCAAAAGGAAATACAATCATAATATCCCCAGAGCACTTCCCACTCCTCCAACCTGCTGTCAAGGTTACCTGAGTCCTGGGAATTGTTCTTCTCAGCAAGTACCCCCTGGTGGCTCTATCTACATCTTTGGTCTCTGCCGCAGCCCTGCTGGCTGGGCAAAATAACTGGGGGGTGAAGAACAACTTGTGTATGTTGATACAGCAGGAGTAGGAGCCGTTTATTGCAGGACAGGAGCAGTATTTATACATTCCACACAGCTTATCTAATTAGCATAAACTAGATACATCAGTCAACCAATAAGGAATCTCCACACTTAATGGCTTGCTGGTGTTACTTCACAAACCACTCCCTCTGGCATTTTGCCAGGTACCATCCAGACTTGTTTACAGACTCTAACAGGTCACTCCATCTTTTGGTCATCACATAGGTAAAGTGGGAGGAGGGAACATGAGAAGAAAGAAAAGAAAATCTAAAATCTATAAAAGTGGCAAGACACCTCTACTCCCTTGGGCAAGAGCTCTGGACCCCCTCCTCCCCCACCTTCTCTGTTCTATTCTTTAAACAAAACTTTTTGCTCTTGCTCAGCGTTTCTCAGTGTTCTATCTTCAACAATGGGGAAATGAGACCTGATCTTGGTTTTTAAGACTGGTTTCAGTAGAACTGTGGAATATAGAAGAAACAGAAATAGAAAAAAAAAAAGTTTTTCGGTGTGTCACAAGTGGTTTCTGCAGACTCAGTCTCAGGCCCAGTTAGATTCAACCAAATCTATTTTATTAATGCTCATCACACTTCAGACACACATTCTAAGTCCTAACTAAGTCTCCACCCAAGGGTCCCAGACACTCACCTGTGACATGTGTTAAGTCTGTGTCGCTGGAACTAGATCTGGGATGGAGGAGTCTGGTGCAGGGGGACAACAGCGATGGTCTTTCTGTCCGAGTCCCGTTAGTCCCTCTGGCCCCCAAAGACTGGGTTTTTTAAGTCTTAGTTCGATTTTTTTGTGTGTGTGCTTGCAAATGATAACTGGGTGAGCTCTGGGGTTTATGCCCAAGCATAGACTCTCACATCACTATCTAAGTCTGTCTAAGTTCTGCAGTTTATCTAAGTTTTGCAGTTTACATTACATCATGTACACAGTGCTTACAGACGTTATCGAACTCACACGCTAATTAATATACTGCACAGTCAATAATCCTATAACATTTTCTGGCACTCATATGATGGTGGAGATTTGGGAGTTTTCTAAATGCAATAGCAAGGGTTCTTCAAACAGTAACAATTTGACTTTGTTGTTTGCAATACAGATGTCCCTTAATTCTCTCTCTTGCCTGATTGCTCTGCCTGGGACTTCTAGCACTAAGTTGAATAAAATGTGATGAAAATGAGCATCCTTGCCTTGTTCCAGATCTTAGAAAGATTCCCACATTTTCCCATTCATCATAATGTTAGTTGGTTACATAGTATGACATTTATTCTGCTGAGCTATTTTCCTTCTAGTTTGTTATGTATATTTTTAATCATGAAAAAATCCTTTTCTGCATATATTAAGATGATACGATTTTGGTCCCCAGGTCTATGGATGTAGTGTATCTTGTTTACTCATTTCCATATCTTGAACATCCTTACATCTGAGATACACTCCACTTGACCATGGTGAATAATATTTCAAACAGGCTATTGAATTCTCTTCATGAGTATTCTGTTGGAGAATTATGTATATATGTTCATTGATACTCACCTTCCAGTTTCATTTTTGTTGTTCTTGTGCCCTTTATGTGTTTTGATATGATGGGTAATAATGACCTCATAAAGTGTATTTGGAAGGATTCTTCCTCCTCCTCCTCCTTCTCCCTCCACCCTCCCCTTCCTCCTCCTCCTCCTCCTCCTCCTCCTCCTCCTCCTCCTCCTCCTCCTCCTCCTCCTCCTCCTCCTCCTATTTGGAACAACTTAAGGAGAATTGGTATTATTTCTTCTTTAAATGTTTCCTAGAACTCAGCAGTTTTTGTTCTTGATAGTGGGCTTTTTATTATTCAACATCTTAACTGGTTATTGCTGTATTCAAGTTTTTCTATTTCTTCTTAATTCCATCTTGGTTGTTATATGTGTCTAGAGTTGTCTCCATTATTTCTAGGTCATAAAATTCATTTGTGGAGCATTGTTCATAATAATCTCTAATGAGCTTCAATATTTCTGAAGCATCCATTGTCTTTCCTTTAATCTCTAATTTTATTTAATTGAATCTTCCCTCTCATTACTGTAACTAATGACTTTCTATTTTGTTCATATTTTCAAAGAACCAGCTCTTTATTTTCTTGATCTTTTTTAAGTTTTGTTTGTTTTTATTTCATGTATTTTTCCTCTGTTCTATATTATTTTGAACCTCAGATTACTTTTTCATTTAGATTCTTCTTCTTTTATTTAGTTCCATGAGTTACAGTGATAAATTGTTTATTTGCGGTCATTTTGTTTCTTTCTTTTAGATATTAACTACTATGAACTTCCCTAAACACTGCTTTTGATGTATCCATTGGCTTTAGAATGTTTCCATTTTCATTTGTTTCAATAAATTTTTAAATGTCCTTCTTGATTCCTTTCTTGACCATCTGCTTGTTCAAAAATAAATTGTTTAATTTTCATGTATTTATATACTTCTTAAAGATTTTTCTTGTTATTGATTTTGACTTTCATGTATTGTGGCCAGAAAAGGCATTTGATGAGATTTCAATATTTAAAGATTTGTTGAGACATTTTATGGCCTTATTATCTAGCCTCAAGAACACTGTATGGGCTGAAGAGAAAAATGCTAATTCTGCCTTTGTTGAGTGCAGTTATTGGATGAAGTGTTCTGTAGATGTCCCCTAGTTCTGGAAGTGATGGTTATCTCCTGTAGATTTAGTGCTAAAACTGCTGAGATGAAATCAATCTTAGGGGCACTTAACTTAAAATGCAAATTGGATTCCTAACCTAACAGTGTGTCTACTTTAAGACTGAAGGCACTGACTGTGAAGGTATTGAATCATGGTGCCTGGAATAGAGATATGTAGGAAAACCCTATAGAAACTCAAGACATCCAGCCCCTATATTCTGATGAGTTTTATTTGTCAGTAGAATTAGCCTTTATACCTCCAGCAAAATAAACCTCTACATTGTATCTCAGGGAATTAATCCTGATTTGCCTAAGGTAAGTTTCCTTTGACCTTACACTTAACAGTCAAAATTTGTTGAATCACATTAAGGCTGTTGCTCTGCAAGATAAATGGATGGGTTGCAGGACCTACCACCATGGCTCTTTGCTTCTTGATCTTTACTAGACTCAAGTCTCAGATACCCCCTAAGCAGCATGTGACATATGGGGAAATGGACTAATCTCCATATGAACTGCTTATGTTTTATAAATATGTGGAATGAAACCTTGGGCACATATATAGTGTATAAAGATAGTAAGGTTTTAGTTCTTGTGGAAGGAAGCAAAAGCTGAATCAGGACAAAATAATAAGATGAAGACCCTCTATCAGAGATTCTGCATTAAATGTTCAGGGAGTTAGTAAGGGTTCAACGGGTTGTTTGTTTAGTTGGCTTAAAGGTAGAATCAAAGGTGGCAATAACATGAGAATTAGAAAACCTGACACACTGTGGCTTCATGAAGAGACTCAAATACAAGGATAAGTGGAGTGGTAGAGAGGATGTGTTATTTTAAATCTGCTACCCACTGTGGGATGGTAAGAAGCAAACTTTGAAACTGAAACCATCGGATTAATTGGGTCCCACCATTGCAGAGTAAATGCTACCACCCAAGAACAAAAGACACTAATACTGAGCTCCCCGAAGATCTAATCTAAAACATGAAGGTCCAGATCTATATTAGTGTGCAGAATTTACCTATGTTTTCTACTAACATACCCAGTCATGTATAATCTACCTGCAATGTTAGAATCATTTCAGTTAATTGCATATTTTGGTGTATGTAATAATCACTCAAATATAAGCAGATATGCATCTTTTAAATAATTTTATTATCAATGTGTCTTTATGAATTATGAAATAGTATATCTTAAAATACACTCTACTGTCATGTATGTCTAAAAAGAACTAAGAAAATAATATTATAATGAAATTACATTAAAAAATTTAAAAATATATAAAAAACGAAAACCGTTTGAGTCAAAGTGAAGAGTATGAAGACTGAGTGACAATGTGGGAAAAAAACGTTTCAGCAAAGCAGAAAATCAGCACTGTCTTGAGGTGCACTGAATTTTGATCTATAAGATTTTTATTATGCAAAATTCACTTAATAAACAATGCTAAAAAGGTTCAAAATATTGGTACAATTAAATAGAAATCTAAATTATTCATTCCTTTCATAAATATTTATTTGCTTTAATGATGAAATAGTCACCTATTAATATATCAATAATCATGTTGGGACAAACCTGATAAAGTCCATGTTTTCATGGAGAATTTACATAGTTGGGGGAGTTAAAAAAGAAACAAGTAAGCAAAGGTACAGTCGATGAGGGTTGATAAGAACTATGAAGAATGACATAGGAGGAGGGGTCATTTAATGTGGTGAATCAACAGTGACTATTTCATGCAGGTGGTCATGGAAGGACTCACTGACAGGGTGACATTGAAGCAAGACCTGGATAGAGTGAGGGCATTCCCACAGAGTAGAGACCATGGGTCTCATTGTGAAGAAAGAACAAGGAAATTAGTGAGAAAGAAGAGGTATAAAGAACTGGGGAATAGCAAAAGAGAATGCAACTCAACTAAAGTAAAAATGAGTGGTCAGAATTAACAATTTCAAAGCATTTTCAGCAATAAAAGTGTGCAATATTATTTCTTTCTCTATTTAATATGTCAATTGTCTGAAACTTTGCAGCATTGTATGAGTGTGTTAAAATGTCTTATTTTTCCTGAACTATCTTCTTTCAGGCTCAGGAGATATGGAGGTCAGAAGTCCTTGATATTCTGTCTGTAAGGCAGAGAATGAGGAAAGGAGATGGTATGATTTTGAGTTTAAAGTTCTAAGCCTGGAAGGTGAGCTATGACTTCGGCAAGTCTTGAAGACCACAGTGACAAAACCCATGGTCAGATCAGTAGCTCTTGTGTCTAGAATGGGAGAAATGGATGTCACAATTAAAGTAAAGAGTGAGAGACAGAGACAGAGAATTTTCCTCTTCTCTGCTTTTTGGTCTATAGGCAAGTTGTCAGTTGATTGGCAGATGGCCCCTCACATTGATCACCAAGTCTACTGCTTCAAATACTAGATTCTCGGTAAAACCCTCACAGACACATGTGGCAAAATGTATTACTGTGTATCTGGGTATCACTTAATCTATTCAAATTAACACATAAATTAACCAATACAGTAGCCTCACTACATTTAATTCTGGCAAATTTGCCACATCAATGTGAATGTGACACTAAGTGACATTAGTGTGTATTACTTCTGTTTCATCCTAGTCCCTTTGTTTTAAAACAGGTGGTAGGAAAAGAACACATAAAATGAGTAACTACATCAATGTCCTAAGTGGTAGTTTTGAAAAGTAGACATCAAGATATTTTAGCCACTCTAATTCAGGTATTAATTTCTGGACTTGATGTTTACTCTTCCCATAAAACACTTTGCAATGGTAAGAACATAACATCAAGAACTTAACTTCAATGTGGCCTCAGATGTACCCAATACTTAGAGAAGACCTAAGAGGAATGAATCAAGGAAACTTACCCCAAACCACAAAGCTAAAATCAAAATCCTAAAGATTATTCTTCTCACAACAAAAGAACACACTCTTGACTTTTAAGAATGCAATCTTGACCTCCTTGTTCCTGAGGCTGTAGATCACAGGGTTCAGCATGGGAATGACCATAGTGTAGAACACAGATGCGACTTTGAATGTGTCCATGGAGTGACTGGAGCTGGGCTGTAAGTACACGAAGATTAGAGTCCCATAAAATATAGAGACTGCAGTAAAGTGGGAGGCACAGGTGGATATAGCCTTCCTATGTCCTGCAGCTGAGCGCATCTTTAGGATTGTGATAAAAATAAATATGTAGGATATTAATATTATGAGGAGAGCAATTAAGATATTGAAGCTGGCTACATAAATAAGAACCAGTTCATTCACATGTCTATCAGAGTGAGAGAGAACCATCACTGCTAGAACATCACAGAAAAAATGATGGACCACGTTGGACTTAGAGTAGGCGAGACTGAATGTGTTCCCAGTGAGGATGCAGGCACTCAGGAATCCACTGACATAGCAGCCTACAATCAGGTATGAACACACACTCGTTGTCATGGTGGTGGTGTAGTGCAGGGGCTTACACACTGCTGCATAGCGGTCATAGGCCATCGAGGCCAGGAGGTAGTTTTCCACAGTGGCAAAGGCTCCAAAAAAGAACATTTGGGTGACACAAGCATTGTAGGAGATGACCTTGTATCCAAGAAGGAGCCCAGCCATGACTGTGGAACTGACAGCTGAAGAGTAGCACAAGTCAACCAGAGACAGGTTGCCCAGGAAAAAATACATGGGAGTGTGGAGACGTGAGTCCAAGACAATCAACAGGATTATCCCCAGGTTCCCAATCAGATTGATGATGTAGATGAGCAGGAAGGTCACAAAGAGGGGAAGCTGCAGACTTGGGTCGTTGGTCAGTCCCAGCAGGATGAACTGTGTCACTTCTGTCCTATTTTCCATCAGTTTCCTAAAAATCATTAGGTGTTCTATAGCTATGAGAAGAAAGAACAGAATGAAAAATTAATGATTTGAAAATTCAAAGTATATATACAAGATGTATTCTTTCATTGCAGCAATAAGTTGTAATCTGAGATTCTCTAGTAAAAGCATGACTTTCTGTATCAAATTGATTGCATCACTTCTACAATGTTGCATGCTGTGAAATTCAGGAATCTTAAGGGATCATGTACACAATTTAAATTTTTTTTACAGTGTTAATGCAGTCAGTTTAAAAGTTTAATCTACATTACTTCTATGGTCAAATCATTCAGTTCTTTCAGGTATCCTAGAAAAGAAAATGATACTTTCACATTGTTCACCTGCTGATAATTGCTGGAGGTACATTAAATGTGCATTCTGTGTCTCCTCACCATAACATTTTGAATTTGTTTCATTGTATTATCCATGTAAAAATTGATGCATAACAGGCAAAATAACTCATTCATATTGGCAAAATCTAATTGTTTATCTCTGCTCTGGACCCATCCTTAACCCATGTTGAATGGTTCCTAAATCTAAGGAGCTAAAGTGAATTACAAGCAGCAATTGGGGTTTCATAGTGATATGAAACTATGAAATATGCTAGTTTTTACATATATGGGAGTCATTGATAAGATGCAAATTCATCCTATTTACAACAATGCTTGCTTCTCATTAGATATAGAAAAAATAAGCAAATCTATAACAGTGAAATAGTCCTTGTTTCAACCACAGAAGGACCCCAAATTAATTGATAAGCTCTTCATTGTATATTAACCTTCCCCAGAAATCTCCTGCTTATTATTAGCAGCACATCTACACATGTTGATACTGATGTGCCTAAAGGCATAACCTTTGATTACGCAGAGATGAGTCTGACATTTGAATCAACATAGCACATCTCTATACACAGTGGCTGGGGTTGGTTAGCTGGAATGGTGGGACCATGTGCTGCCTGCAGAGGGAATTGAGAGTGAATCCATATCAGATACAGAAGACACACAAAGCTTAGATTCTCATTAGAGAGGCACATCAGACCTGCCATTTATCACCTAAGAGTCACAAGTCTTAAGGTAACTCCTATGAACATCCAATTTCCATCTGCAAAAGGAAGACATTAATGAGAGATATTATTTGAGACATTCTTGTGAAAACTAAATAATACTAAAGGAAAATAAAATTTGGGGTGTAAGCACATCCTGATGGGTACTAGCTATCACGGGGCTAGAAGGGGATAATGGCCCATGTTGAACAAGGTGGATGCTCAAATTTATGACTTCAGTTGTGAGTGATGTTGATGTCTTAAACTTTTCTCCCCAATTTTCCTTTTCTCCCTGTGATGGCCATTTTGGTGTTTTGTGCTCTTGATTGTTTCTAGGTCTTCCATTACTCTAAGCTTGTGATAACTGCTGCTGCAATTCCCTGTGGATCAGTCCTGTTGAAAACTTCTTTCCGCAAATCTATATGTTAATTTGGATGCCGCCTTCCATATTTCTCCTGTGTATTTGACAGCTTAAATTTCCATGAAGACATCATGGTTGCTAGTCTTAATACACTTGAGATACTGTGTTCTACAACAAATGGTAAGAGATTTTCCTGGAAGTGTTAAATGTGTGAAGTAGATTGTATTGTTGTTCTTATTTTACCAGAAAGGCTACTGGGAATATGGGGAGTTGTGTGAAGCTCTAAAATTAAACAGGTAGTATAAGAAAGACTCAAGATTCATGAGTTACAGTCACCTCCCAAGAATAAGCCTGAGACAATGGTGAAAGGGTTAAATACAGATCAGAGTCCGTTCATTCATTGAGGACTATTTTATAGTTTAAACAAGGATCATTTCACTTCTGGGATTTTGTTTTGTGTTTGCATTTTAAACTTTGATGATGTCCAAATATAGAGTAAACAAGATAAGGTCACTAATCAATCAAAGCATCATCTGTAATACTTTTTGTTCATTTTTAAAGCTAGATTTGTTCTTGTTCTATGAATCATTAAAGTCCCCATAATAGATGTTTGACATTTGTGCATGGACTTACCTCAGTTGTGAGAAACATTTCTTTAGTTTTCAAATAACTGAGAGTAGGCACAGGTAGCCCAGTGCTTTTGCATGGCTTACACTTCTGTCTGAAATGTTATGGAATAGAGAGCTTACCACTCTGCTAGAAGTGAAAGGCAGCTTATTCAGAGGGGTATTTTTAAATTCATTAAATCAGGAATGGGAAATGGAATAAGTTCTATGAGGAGGCCTCTCTCAGGTAGTCATCAAAAGACTCCATGTTCTCTAAGGCAGAAGAAAAGGAGAAAAGATAGTTAACATGGGTCCAGTTGAGAATCTACCATGAGTTCTTTCTGTGCCCTGGGAAGAATTACTTAACCCTCCTTCTACATAGAAAACATAGGATAATATTACTTCTCTCCCAGGTAATTCACAGATCATGCTCCTGAATAAATGAAACATCTACAGAAGATCTCATAAAAATAACATCATTTAAGATCAACCAATGTGATTTTTTTTTCATTTGAATGTTTCTCTGACCATAATTGAAGGTTCTTAGCAAACCCTCAGGTTTGAAGAAGGCTGCATACCAACAATAATCATGCAGATGAAGAAAGGATGTCCACTGGAGCTGGCCTGTACCTTGTTCCTTCTAAAATAAAGTGATGTGAAGTGCTTGGGATTTCAGAGGCAAATACATGGAGATCTGGAGAGAATCATACCGATTTGGAGACCTCTGGAGATTTTCCCCATGAGACTATCTACAGCTCCCTGTCCCACTTTGCTAAGGAAGAAGCAATTAAAGAGCCTTTAGGGATCAAGTTCATAATTATACTCTTAAAATTAAATTTCTCTTTATTGGTAAATGAAAACACAAAAATTGTACAAATTGACTCATACCATTAGATTGTTGTGTACATGAATATAGTGTGTACCACCTAAATAAGTTCAAACATACCTAACTTTTCAAATGCTTTTCATTTCCTTGTTGGGAAAACTTTAAAAATCCTTGCTTCTGGCTTTTTGAAGTGCACACTATGTAAGAGTTACCTGTAGTCTCCCTACTGTGCCATGGCTCACCAGATATTCTTGCTCCAGCAAAGTAGTACCAATGATCATCCTCTCCCCAGCTCTCCTTCTCCCTGTTATATCCATCCTCTGATAAACACTGCTTAATTCGTAACTTCTGTGAGAAGGACTTTTCAAGGACATGAGTGAGATCATTCAGAAAATGTCTTTAGATTGGCTTATTTCACTTTATATAATGAACTACTTTTGCCAATGACAACAGTTCTTTCTTTATGACTGAGCCAAATTTTCTATTGCATCGGTGACACACTTTCTTAATCCTTTTATCAGTTTTTGGACACTCAGGTTGTTTCCATTTCTTAGATATTGGAAGAAATTCCAAGGGAACATGAAGGTACAGATGTCTTTCTGACATACCAATTTCATTTCTTTTGAATTCATTGATTAATTACAGTATTATGTGTTTAGCCCAGGGGCTCTCTACCACTGAACTAGATCTCTGATCCTTTTAAATTATTTTTATTATTTTATTTTATTTTTTTCAATAGAGTCTTGCAAAGTTGCTGATCTAGTCTCAAACTTGCCATCCTCCTGCCTCAGCCTCTTGAGTAGATGGAATTAGAGGGATGTACTACCATGCCTAGCTAATTTCCTTTGAATTTAAACTCATTGTTGAAATTGCTGGATCGCATGAAGTTTCTATAATTATTTCATTAACTTCTATACAATTGTCCATAATGACTGTGCCAATCTATATTCCCACCAACAGGGTGCAAGTTTCCTTCCCTTTCTTCTACTTCTTGCCATAAGTAGTTATTTTTAGTTTTTTCAATGAAGCTGCTTTTGCTGTGGTGAGGTAACATCTCAAAGTGGTTTGGATTTGTATTTCCTTGATGATTAGTGAAGTTGAGCTTTTACTCATACACCAATTGGCCATTTGTATATCTTCTTTTGAGGAATGTCTGTTCATGTCTATTTCTCATTTTCAATCAGGTTATTTGCTTGTTTGGGTTTTTTGTTGTTGTTGTTGTTGTTGTTTTTGTTTTGTTTTTCTCTTGAGTTTTGAGGTTCCTTCTATATTCTGATTACCCAGCCCCTTTTAGACGTAAAGTTTTCAAATCTCTTCTCCCATTCTGTAGGTTGTCTCTTCACTCTCTTGATCATTTTATTTGCTGTGCAAAACCATTTTAGTTTGTTGCAATCCCATAGGTCCATTTCTGCTTTAGTTTTTTGAGCTTTGGGGATTTTCTTTAAAAAAAAAAAAAGGCTTTGCTTATTCCAGTGTCTGAAACCACACTGGTTTCATGGTTTTTGTTCTTATGTTCACGTCTTTAATGTACTTTGAGCTGGTTCTTGAACAGATGAGAGAAAAGGGTCTAGTTTCCTTTGGGTTCTTTTGAGTGTAGCTATCCAATTCTTTCCCTATTATTTAAAAGTGTTTTCTACAAAGTGTGTTTGAAAAATCAGTTGCCTATGAACACATGGGTTTATTTCTTGGCTCTCTATTTTACTTCCTCACAGCATCTCCCATCGACATAAAGTTAGCTGACAGCTTATTATAAATAGCCTTTATTATACTGAGGTATTTTCCTTCAATACCTAGATTGTTAAGTGTCTTTTTAAAGCATGAATATATATTAAATGCCTTTTCTTCATGTATTGAGATGATAATATGGTCTCTGTCCTTTGTTCTTTGTTGATGTGGCAAATCTTGTTCACTGATTTGCTGCACATCCTTTCATCTGGGAGAAACCCCACTTGACTGTGGTGCATGATATTGCAAACATGCTTTGAATTCAGGTGAATATGATTTTGTTGGGGAATTTTGCATATATGTTCACTAAGGATATTCAACTGTAGACTCCTTTTTTGCTGTTGTCCTCGTGCCTTTAATGTGGTTTTGGAATCATGGTAAATGCTGATATCATATACTGAACTTGGAGTAATTCTTTCCTCCTCTTCCTCCTCCTCCTCCTCCTCCTCTTCTTCTTCTCTTTCTTCTTCTTCTTCTACTAGTTCTCAATCTTTTTATTTATTTATTTATTTATTTTGAGCCACTTAAAGAGTATTGGTATTTATTTCTTCTTTAAATGTTTCTTAGAACTCCCTAAGGAAACCAGTTTCTTGTGGTAGGCTTTTTATTACTTATTTAGTCTCATTACTTGTTACTAGGGTATTCAGGTTTTTAGTTTCTCATGATTCCCCCTGGGTTGTTATGTATCTAGGATTATATCCATTTTGTCTAGGTCATCAAATTCATTTGTGGATCATTGTTCATAATAATCCTTTAATGATCTTTTGTATTTCTGAGTTCTCCAATGTTTTCCTTACATCTCTGATTTTATTTTAACTGAATTTTTCTTCCATTTTGTTAGTTACTCTAGCCAGTGCTTTGTCTATTTTATTAATATGTTCCGAGAACCAACTCTTTGTTTTCTTGATTTTTTTAAAGTTTCCATTACATATATTTCTCCTCTGATCTTTATGATTTCATTTCTTCTGTTACTTTTTTATTTTGGGTGTGGGGATTACCAGGCTTTGAATTCAGGTGCACTAAACCACTGAGCCACATCCCCAGCCCTTTTTTGTATTTTATTAGAGACAGGGTCTCACTGAGTTGCTCAGAGCCTAACTGTTGCTGAGGTTGGCTTTGCCTCAGTCTCCAGAGCTGCTGGGATTACAGGCATATTCCACCACGCCCAGCCTCCTCCTACTTTTAAAGTTGGCTTATTTTTTTTATGTCCTCAAGCTGCAATAAGTAATGAATTGTTTATTTGAGGTAATTTATCTTGTTAGATGTAGGCATTGAAGGCTATGAACTTCGTCAGTAATGCTTTTGTTATATCTATTTGGTTTGGAAGGTCTCCATTTTCATTTGTTTCAATAAATTTAGAAGTATTCCACTTGATTTCCCTCTTGATGCACTGCTTGTTCCAAAAGTAGGTTGCTTAATTTCCACCTATTTGAACAATTTCACATGATTTTCACATTATTGATTTCTATTTTCATGTATTGTGGTCAGAAAAGCCATTTCATAATATTTCAATTTAAAAATTTTTGTTGAAACGTTCTCTGGCCTTATAATTTATCCTGATATATATATTGCATGCACTGAAGAGAGGAATGCTAATTTTTCATCTGTTGAATGCAGTTCTTGGATGGAATGTTCTGTAGAACTCTCTTTGGCCCATTTGCTTAGGTGCCTTCAATTCTGCTGTATCTGTGATGATTTTCTGGTTGGGTTACTTGTCATTGCTGAAGGTAAAGTAGTAAAGTCCCCAACTATTACTATTTTGGGGTCTGCATCTGTCTGTAAGTCTGTAAGTTTTTTCTTTATACTAAAGCAAGAAAACTGATGAATATAACTACAGAAATAGACAAAAATGAAATATAATGAATTCTACTTCTAGCACATGTTTTTCTTACATGGATTTAACAATGCATAGCACATTGATTATAAGCTTGTTAATGGTCACAAAATATACAAGAATGCATTCTGTGTTACAAAAACAGTAGAGATGTGGCTATATCAGAGCAGAGACTGTATACTATTGAAACCTCTTTGGCAATACTTATCCTCTCCAGGACCTAAGCGTACTTCCCAGCTGAAAATATGGACTATTCTGCCTCATAATCACAAGAACTAATCCTTATAATATCATGTATGTTTATTACAGAGTATATATCAATAAATTGTCAGTTCTGATTCCCTGAAGAACCCTATCAAAACCGAATGTTGGTTCTGAAATTGGTTCTAGTGGAGCAGAATCTAAAGGATGAGTTTCATGATTTGGTTCTGAGGGTTCTGGAACTGGATCTCTAACCTGGTTAAATTGAAAAAGCACTAAAAATTCTATTTTCAGTAATAAATAGAACATGGCAGGCCAAGGCATACTCTGGCAATAGAGCAACGCAAAATATAAACATTGGATACTCAAAATAAAATAGCCCCCAAACAAGGATCAGAGTAACCACAAGCTGTGGTTCAAGGTATATGCCCACTCAAAGGTCATGTTTAGATCAAGGTTCCAGAGTGATCATATTT
This sequence comes from Marmota flaviventris, assembly GCF_047511675.1. Taxonomy (NCBI): domain Eukaryota; kingdom Metazoa; phylum Chordata; class Mammalia; order Rodentia; family Sciuridae; genus Marmota; species Marmota flaviventris. The sequence continues at coordinate 13,812,996 of NC_092506.1, read as the reverse complement.
GGAGGCATGACCTTGAGGAGGTGATTGAGTCTCAGTCACTAGGTGATTAAGCCCTATTCTCATGATGGGGATAAATGCCCTTATGGAACAGCTTGAGGGTCTTAGGGGGGGACCCTTTCTGTTTCTCTGTCTATGACCATATGGGGGCACTCTATTCAATCATCTTATCACGTGAAATTCCCACAATGTTCCTCTTTTCCCTCCCTATACCCAAAATTGTAGCACAGCTGTGCCTCATAAAGAACAGGACCTCAGCAAACTCCAGATCCCTGGCACCTTGATCTAAGACCTCTCACACTTCAGAACAGTAGAGGAATGAATTTCCATTCCGTATAAATCACTACATCTAAGTATTTCACTGTAGCCCCACCAACAAATTGAGACACCATGAAAAATTGTTCAAACTAATGAGTACAATGTAACTGGTTGTTAAACCTAATATGGCTGAAGAAAGTGGAAGAAAAAAGGATGAAATCAGGAACTGAATGACCTCTCTAACCCTGAAGAAATTATTTGAAATTTTGTCCATGTTTGTTCAGGAAGTGACCCTTATCTCCTATAGATTTAGTGCTGAGACTGCTGAGGTGAAGTCAATGCTGGGTGCCTAAATTAAAATGCAAATCGGACTCTTAAACCTAACAGTGTGTCTATTTTAATTCTGAAGTGCTTGTTCAGTTCCTTTGGCCATTTAGTAATTGTGGTTTTGTTTTTTTGTTTGTTTGTTTGTTTTTGTTTTTGTTTTGTTTTGTTTGTGATAAGGTTTTTTTTTCTTTTTTTTAATTTCTTTTTATACCCTGGAGATTACTGCTCTGTCTGAGTTGAAGCTGGCAAAGATTTTCTCATTCCGTAGGCTCTCTTCATGCTAGTCATTGTTTTCTTTGCTGTGAAGAAAGGTTTTAGTTTGGTACCATCCTATTTATTGGTTCTTGATTTTACTTCTTGTGCTTTAGGAGTCTTGTTGAGGAAGCCAGTTTCCAAGCATTCACGATGGAGCATTGGATTTATATTTGTAGGTCTTTGATCCACTTTGAATTCAGTTTGGTCAAAAAATATGTTAAAAAGAGGTTCAACATCTTATCAATTAGAGAAATGCAAATTGAAAGTATGCTAAGATTTCATCTCACTTTAGTCAGAAGGGCAGCATTCAAGAACCTAAGTAAATATTGGCAAGGATGTGGGGAAAAAAGTTTCACTGATACATTTCTGGTGGAATTGCAGATTGTTGCAACCACTATGTAAAACAGTATGGGGATTCCTCAGAAAACTTGGAATGGAATCACCATTTAACTTAATAATCCTACTTCTTGATATATATGCAAAAGACTTTAAAACAGCATAATATCCTAAGTGCCCTACAACAGATGAATAGATAAAGAAAATGTAGTATATATACAAGATGGCACATTACTTATCCAGAAAAAAAGAATGACTTAATGACATTAGGCAGAAAATAGTTGGATCCTGAGACTATTATGCTAAGCGAAATAAGCCAATCCACCCAAATCAAAGGTCCAATGTTCTCTCTGATCAGTAGCTCCAGTGTCCAATGTTCTCTCTGATATATTGATGCTGTCACACAACAAGGGGAGAGAGGAGAGGAACAGAAGTTCAGTGTATTAGACAAAGAGGAATGAAGGGAAGGAAGGGGGCATAGGAATAAGACAGCGGAATGATTCTGACATAACTATCCTATGTATATATTTGACTGCACCACAGTGAATCTCTACATCATGTACAATCACAAGATTTGGATCCTAGTTAGAATAAGATGTACTCCATGTTTGTAGAAATATGTCAAATTGCACTCTATTGTCATGTATAACTAAAAAGAACAAAAATTTGAAAATAAAAACAACAACAAAGAGTGAAGGCACTGACTATGAGGTATTAGATCCTGGTGGCTGGAATAGAAATATGTAGGAAGACTCTTTGGAAACTCAGGAAGTGATCCCCTGTATTATGATGAGTCTGATTTGGTGGTAGAATTAGCCTTTCTACCCCCATAAAATAAACCTCTCCACTGTATCTCAGGGAATTAATCCTGTATTGTCTAAGGAAAGTTTTCTGGACCTTGCATTTCCCAGGCAAACTTTATTGCATCACATTAAGGCTGTTGCTCTGCAAGACAACGGGATGAGCTTCAGGACCCACCACCACTGCTCCTGGCTTCTAGATCTATATCTACACTCAAGGCTCAGAAGGCTGCTAGATAGTAGGTGACATATGGGGAGATGGGTTAATCTCCAAATGACCTACTTGTGTTTTATAATTTATGTGGAGGGATACCTTGGGCACATACGTGGGAAAAGATATTAAGGTTTTAGTCTTTGTGAAAGGCAGAAAAAGCTGAATCAGGACAAAATGGTAATATAGCACCCCTCACCCCAATCAAAGATTCTGCATTAAATGTTTGATTTCAGGGAATTAGTAAGGGCCCAACCAGTTGTTTGCTGAGTTGGCTTAAATGAGGAAACAAAGGAGGTAGCACTAACATGAGAAAATCAACACTCTCTTGAGAGGCACTGAATTTTGATCTATAAGATTTTTATTCTGCAAAATTCACTTTATAAACAGTGCTTTCAAGGTTTGAAATATCAGTACAATTAAATGCAAATCACAATTAATCATCCCATTAACAAATATTCATTAGAATTTAAATTAAATTTAAATTAAAAACTGGTGTATATTAAGGTACTATTAATCACATTGGGACAAATTTGATCAAATCACTGCTCTTGTGGAGTTTTCCTAGTTGAGGAAGTTAAACAAGAAAACATATAGTAGATAAGGATTGATAAGACCTATGAAGAATGACACAGGAGGACAGGACAGTTTATGTGGCCAGTGGAGAATGGCTGTTTCACTCAGATGGTCAGGAAAGGACTCCATGACAGGGTGGCATTGAAGCAAAGACCTGGATAGAGTGAGGGCATTGCCACGGGGAACAGCAACCTCAAAGGTCCTCAGGCATGACCTGTAAAGAAAAAGCAAGGAAATCAGTGAGAAAGAAGAGGTGTGGATGGAGGGATGACAAAAGAGAATGCAACTGAACTAACATAAAAACGAGTGGTCAGAATTAACAATTTTAAAACATTTGTAAAAACAAAAGGGTGCAAGCCATTTGTTTCTCTAGTTAACATTCCAACGATCTGAAAAATTTCAGCAATGTATGAGCATATTAAAACTTCTTATTTTTCCTGAATTTTCTCATTTCAGGCTCAGGAGATACGGAGGTCAGAAGCCCTTGATGTGCTGTCTGCAAGGTGGAGAATGAGGAAAGGAGGTGGTGTGATTCTGTCTGAAGGTCTTGAAAGGTCTAAGCCTGGAAGGTGAGGTGTGATGTGGGAAAGTCTTGAAGACCACAGTGCCAAAATCCATGGTCAGATCAGTAGCTCTAGTGTCCAAAGTGAAATAAGTGTAATAAGTGTCCAAAGTGTAATAATGATCCAGTTAAGGTAGAGAGAAAGAGAGATAGAGACAGAGAATTTTCCCCTTCTCTTGTTTTTTTATCTACAGGCAATCCGTCAGTGGATTGGCAGATGGCCCCTCACATTGATCACCAAGTCTACTGCTTCAAATACTAGACTCTCGGTAAAACCCTCACAGACACATGTGGCAAAATGTGTTACTGTGTATCTGGGTATCCCTTAATCTATTCAAATTAACACATAAAATTAACCAACACAGTAGCCTCATTACATTTACTTCTGACAAATTCGTCCCATTCATGTGTATGTGAAACCAAGTGACACTAATATGCATTACTTCTGTTCCATCCAGTCCTGATATTTTCAAAACATTTGCATTATCTTGTGGTAGGAAAAAAAAACACATAAAATGAGTAACTACGTCAATGCCCTTAATGAGAGTTTTGATAAGCAAACATCAAGATAGCTTAGCCTTTCTTATTCATGTATTAATTCCTGGACTTAATGTTTTCCTTTCCCAGAAAACAGACTTTGCAGAGGCAAGGGTATCATCACCTCAAGAACTTAACGTCAATGTGGGCTCAGATGGACTCAGTGAACAGAGAAGACCTGAGAATGAATCAGGGAATGCTATACCAAACCTTGTAATTAAAACCAAAATCCTAAAGATTATCCTTCTCACAACAAATGAACACATTCTTGATTTTTAAGAATGCAGTCTTTTAAATTTTTTTATTTGTTCTTTTTAGATATACATAACAGTAGAATGTATTTTGGCATGTATACATACATGGAGTATAATTTATTCTAATTAGGATTCTATTCTTGTGGTTGTACATGATGTGGAGATACCCTGGTCATATATTCAAATCCAGGCTAGGGAAGTTACGTCCAATTAATTCTGCTGTCCTCTCTAAGTCCCCTTCTTCCCTTTCTTCCCCTTAGTCTAATCCAAAGGACTTCTCTTCTTCTTCTCACCATACTCCATTATTGAGGAATTAGTATCCACAAAGCAGACAGAACATATGGCCTTTGGTTTTGGGGGACTGGCTTATTTCACTTAGCATGACATTTGCCAAGTAATATTCCATTGTGTAGATATACCACATTTTATATTCCATTTATCTGTTCAATGGCACGTAGGCTGTTTACATAGCTTACTATTATGAATTGAGCTGCTATAAATATTGATGTGACTGTGTCAATGCAATATGCTGATTTTAAGTCCTTTGGGTATAGAATGAAGAGTGGGATAGCTGGATCAAATGATGGTTCCATTCCAAGTTTTCCAAGGAATCTCCATACGCTTACCATAGTGGTTGTACCAATGTGCAGTCCCACCAGCAATGTATAAGAGTACCTTTCTCTCCACATCCTCTCCAACATTTATTGTTATTTGCATTTTTTATAATTGCCATTCTAATGGGAGTGAGATAAAATCTCAATGTAGTTTTAATTTACATTTCTCTAATTGCTAGAGATATTGAACACATATTTTTTGACCATTTATAATTCTTCTGCAAAGTTTCTGTTTAGTTCCTTTGTCCATTTATTGACTTGGTTGTTTGTTTGTTTGTTTTATGGTGTTAAGTTTTTTTGAGTTCTTTGTATAACCTGGAGATTAATGCTCTATCTGAGATGCAGGTGGCAAAGATTTTCTCCCATTCTATAGGCTCTCTGTTCACATTGATTATTTGCAGTGAAGAAGATTTTTAGTTTGATATCCTATTATTTATTGACTCTTTTTGGGGGGGGGGATGTACCATGAATTGAACTCAAGGGTATTCTAACACTGAGCCACATCCCCTGCCCTTTTTTTGTATTTTATTTTAAAACAGGGTCTCACTGAGTTGCTTAGCTCCTTGCCATTCCCAAGGCTGGCTTTGAACTCTCTATCCTCCTGTCTCAGACTCCATAGCCGCTGGGATTACAGGCATGCACCACTGTGCCAGGCCCATTTATTGATTACGGATTTTACTTCTTGCACTTTAGGAGTATTATTGAGGAAGTTGGTTCCTAAGCCAACATGATGGAGAATTGGATCTACATTTTCTTTTAGTAGGTGCAGGGTCTCTGGTCTAATGCCTGGGTCCTTGATCCACTTTGAGTTGAGTTTTGTGCAGGATTAGAGATAGGCGTTTAATTTATTCTACTACCTATTTTTTTTTTCAGTTTTCCCAGAACCATATGTGGAAGAAGATATCTTTTCTCCCATGTATGTTTATGGTGCCTTTATCTAGTATGAGATGACTATATTTTTGTGGGTTTGTCTCTGTGTCTTCTATTCTGTTCCACTGGTCTTCCTGTGTGTTTTTGTGCTAGTAACATGCTGGATTTTTTGCTATAACTCTGTAGTATATTGAATTCCACAATTGCTTTTTCTGTATCTGTGAAGAATATCATTGATATTTTAATAGAAATTGCATTCAATTTGTGTAGCACTTCTGGTAACATGGCTATTTTGACAGTATTAATTCTGCTTATCCAAAAACATGTGCGATCTATTTTCTAAGGTCTTTTTCAATTTCTTTCTTTAGTGTTTGTAATTTTCATTTCATTCATAATTTTCATTTTATAATGTTCATTGTCTTTTGCCTGTTTTTGTTAGATTGATTTCTAAGAGTTTTGTTGTTGTTGTTGTCTGTTTGTTTTTGTGAAGGCTATTGTGAAGCGGATAGTTTTCCTGATTTCTCTTCCACCTAATAGGTCATTGGTATATAGGAATGTAACTGATATGTTGGTGTTATTTTATACCCTGATACTTTGATGAGTTTGTTTATGAAGTCTAGAAGCTTTCTGGCAGAGTTTTTTGGATCCTTTAAATATAGAATCATGTCATCAGAAAATAGGGATAGTTTGAGCTCTTCGTTTCCTATTCATACCCTTTAAATTTCCTTCATTTTTAATTACTCTGTCTATGGGTTTCAAGAAACAAGGCTTCCCTGTCTTGTTCCAGTTTTTAGAGAGAATATTTCTAATTTTTCTCCATTTTTTTTCTAATTTTTGGCCTTAAGTTTACATATGCAGTTTTTGCAATATTAATGTGTGTTCCTAAAATGCCTCACTTTTCTATTGTTTTGAGCATGAACGGATGATGAATTTTGTCAAATCCTTCTTTTGCATCTACTGAGATGACCATGGGATTCTTGTCTTTAAATCTATTGATGCGGTGAATTATGTTTATTGATTTCTGTATATTTAAACAACCTTGTATCCATGGAATGAACCTCACTTGCTCATGGTGCACAATCTCTTAAATATGTTTTTGTATGTGTTTTGCCAATATTTTATTGAGGCTTTTTGCATCTGTGTTTATCAGGGATATGGGTCTGAAGTTTTCTTTCCTTGATGTGGCTTTGTCTGGTTTTGGTGTCGGGGTGATACTAGCTTCATAGAATGAGTTTGGAAAGGTTACATTCTTTTCTATTTCATGTTTTATTTTGTTGTTGTTGTTTTGTTTAGGTACAGGGTAGTGAATCCAGAGGCATTTAACCACTGAGCCACATCCTTAGCCTTTTTTTTTTTTATATTTAATTTACAGACAGGGTCTCACTGAGTTACTCAGGGCCTCACTAAGTTGCTAAAGTTTGCTTTGAACTCACAATCCTCCTGCCTTAGCCTCCTGAACCATTGGGATTATAGGCATACACCACCACACTCAGCTTCATGGGATAATTTGAGGAGGATGATGTAAGTTCTTCTTTGAAGGTCTTTTAGGATTTGGCTGAGAATCCATCTGGTCCTTTCTTTGTTGGTAGGTTTTTGATGGTGTCTCTAGTTTCATTACTTGAAATAGATTATTAAAATTTTCTATATCCTCTTGATTCAATTTGGGTAGCTCATATGTCTCTAGAAATTTGCCCATGTCTTCAAGATTCTCTATTTTATTGGAGTATAAATTTTTAAAGTAGTTTCTGATTATTGTCTGTATTTCAGTAGTGTCTTTGGCAATATTTCCTTTTTCATCAAAAATTTAATAATTTGGATTTTCTCTCTCTTTTTCTTCATTATCTTGGCTAAGTGTTTATCAATTTTGTTTATTTTTTTCAAAGAACCAACTTTTTCTTTTGTTGATTTTTAAAATTTTTTGTTTCTATTTCATTAATTTGGGCTCTGATTTTAATTATTTCCTGTCTTCTACTGCTTTTGGTGTTGGTTTGTTATTTTTCTAGGGCTTTGAGGTATAAATTTAGGTTATTTATTCATTGATTTTCTATTATTTTAATGGAGGAGCTCAAAGCAATGAATTTCCCTCATAGAACCGCCTTCGTAGTATCCCAGAGATTTTGATATGTTTTATTATTTTTCTCATTTATCTCTAAGTATTTTTTTTTATTTCATACTTGATTTTTTCAACTATCCATTGGTCATTCAATCATGTATTAGTTAGTCTCCAGGTATTAGCATAGCTTCTATCTTTTATTATTAATTTCAAATTCATTTCTTTATGACCTTATAAAATACAAGGTATTATTTCTAATGTTTGGTACTTGCTAAGAGTTTCTTTGTGGCCTAAGATATGGTCTATTTTAGAGAATGTTCCATGTGCATCTGAGAAGAAAATGTATTCATTCATTTATGGATGAAATATTTTATATATATGCTAAGTCCAAATTATTAATTGTATTTTTTAGTTTTATTGCTTCTTTATTTAGTTTTTGTATGGAAAATCTATCGATTGGTGAGAGAGGCATGCTCACCAAGTATTATTGTAATATGATCTATTTGATTCTCAAGATTGTGAAGGATTTGCTTCATATATGTAGATGCTCCATTATTTGGGTCATAAATATCTAAGATTATTATATCTTATTGATATATATTCCCTTAACAGTATGACATGGTCTTCTTTGTACCTTTTGATTAATTTTGACTTGATGTCTACTTTATCAGATGGAAGGATAGAAACCTCCACTTATTTACAAGATCCATATGAATAGCAAATTTTTTTCCATCCTTTTACAATCAGTCTGTGGATGTTTTTGTCTATGAGATGAGTTTTTTGAGACAACATATTGTTGGGTCTTGTTTTTTAATCCAATCTACCAGTCTGTGTCTCTTGATTGATGAATTTAGGCCATTTACATTCAATGTTATTATTGAGAAATGATTTTTATTCCCTGTCATTTTGAATTATTTCTGGTTTTTAATTTAAATTAGTTTTTCTTTTGACTGATTTTTATTTTAGTACATTTTCTCCCTTTGCTGGTTTCATGTTTAAGTTTTTTCTTTCTTTTTCATGATATATTTTATTTATTGAGAATGTTTTGTAGTTCATTCAATTAGTTGTGAATTCTTTTAACTTCTGTTTATCATGTAAAGTTTTTATGTCATTGTCAAATCTGAAGCTTATTTTTGCAGAGTATAATATTCTTGTTTGGCATACGATTTCTTTCAGAGCTTGTCATATATTATTCCAAGACCTCCTAGCCATGCACCCAGAACCCAAGTCAGAACCACTTTAATACCTCTGTGAGACAGTGGAGGGAACTCAGAGTAGGAGCTTAGATCCATGAGTTCCTGGCTGAAATCAATACATGAATCTGGCAGATGCCAACTATGAGATCTAAAATGAGCCTAGAAAATAAGGAGAATCTCTTGCACAGTGAATTTCTGGCATGGAGACCATTTTGCTGAGGGGTAATGCAGATTAGAAAGGCCAGAGAAAGCCCACCCCCTGTTTCTTTGAACCCTACAGCAAGCAGGACCAAAGGAGATTCTAAATGGGATGGAGTGACTGAGCACAGTGCTGGGAAACAGTCCTGAGAAGCCAACACAGCACGGTATCCCTGAACAATAGAACCAGTTAGGGGTTCAACTTCCTTTCCCACGTGGTACCCTGGGGAGAGTAATGGGGTACAGTCCTAGAATTGTATTGACTAATTAACACCCCAAACTCCCCTCATAATAAAGCACCTGGGGCATTACCAGTCCAAATGCCCACCCCTGAGAGCTTCAATTGCAGCAACTCATCACACAGAGCCCAAAGACAATGCCCAGGAAGTCAATCTGTGAGCATCTTCCACAACTCCTCACACCACCCAGCTGAGAAGGGAAGCTGAGAATCAGAAACTCAGTTTGGCACAGACAGGAAGCAAAACCCCTCATTGACTATTTTGCTATTTTGTTTTTGCTTTTGTTATGTTTTGATTTGTTTCTGAATATGTACTGATTGATAAATGATGGAAATTTATGTATTTATATACATACATATTTGTTTCTGCTTTTTTTAAGTTTTAGCATTTCTTGATGATAGCTATTTTTTCATGCATTTTATTTCTTTTTTTCCTTGAAATTCAGGTTCTTGATTAGCATATTTTGGATTGTTTTCTATTGACTTTTCACAACTATGTTTTCATTTGTCCAAATTTCTCTCTTTTTTCTTGCCAATAGCCAAATTCTGTTGCTCTATTACTCTTCCTTTAATTCTCTTCCCTCTATTTGTTTGTCCTCCACTCTTATAAACACATCATACATCACCTCAGCATATATCCTACTCACCTCTTGAATCTACAAATATTTTTCTATCACCTCAACTTTTCTGATTTTCCTCTTAAAGAACTCTACCTTTAACTGGATACTTATGCATATTTATATATCTTTATTTTTTCTCATTTCTACCCTTGCACTTGAAGGCAATTATTTTTCATGGATCAATATATTGAGGACTAAGATATTTGATTGTATATATGAACTTTGTTCTTATACGTTTTTATTTCTTTTCTGTATTTGAAATTTCCTATTTTAAAATTTTATTTGTATTTTTCTCTCACTTTTGGATTCCCCCAAATTTTGGTGTCTTTTTTCCTCTGCTAATAGCCAAACACTATTCTTTCTTTCATTCTTTCTTTATTTTTTTACTTCTACTTTTCTCCTCCTCTGACATAATGATCACATTCTACATTACTTCTGTTCTATCCCTGAAATTGTAAACTCTTATGTAAACTCACTGTTTTTACTGTGAGCAAGAACTGATCATATAATTTCTGATTATTGTAACAATCAACATTGTAGATTTTATCACAAGATCTATTTGGTTTAATGTTGTAAATTGTTTGCATTGGTTGTTGTTATTATCTGTCTCCCTCTAAACTGTCAGGTACTAGAAACCTTGAGGGACAGGTATAATTCCACAAGATAAAATTCTACTGCCTCGAAATCAACTGCTAGATGAGCAGACACACACACACACACACACACACACACACACTCACTCACACACACACACACACACACACACAAAATAAAAACCAAAAAACCCAAAACTTAAAAACCCAGGGAACAAATTGTCTCAAACAAAAATACAACAAAACTGACTGAATTCAAAATTGATTTCAGGAGTTTAGAATGTTCATATTTAAATTCATCTGTGAGGCAAAGAATAATGTAAGGGGGAAAATGCAGAAGCAAAAATTACATTAATAAAGAGATATAAATTATGAAAAAAAATTAAGCAGAAATCTCAAAATGAAGGAATCAATAAACTAAATAAAATTTCATTGGAATCTATCAAGAGCAAACTAATTCTCCATTTAAATATGGAATCTCAGGCAATGTGAACAAAATATTTAATCTTAAAAATAAATTTGACCATGGAGAATAGATGTTAAGACACCATGAGCAGGACTTTAAGATATATAGGATAAAATGAATATACAAAACTTAAAATTTTCCAGGATAGAGGAATGCTTGGAGATACAAACAAAAGGAATGCATGATATTTTCAATGAAATAATACCTAAAAATTTTCCAAACCTTAATAGTGAAAGGGAAAATCAAATATAGGAAGTATACAGGACCCCAAATATAAAAAATTACAATAGATCCCCACCAAGGCACATTATTATGAAAATGCCTAACATTGAGAATAAGGATAAATTCTAAAGGCTGCCAGAGAAAAACATCAAGCCACATGTAGAGGGAAACCAATTCAAATCTCACCTGATTTTTCAACCCAGACCCTTAAGAATGCAATCTTGACCTCCTTGTTCCTCAGGCTATAGATTAAAGGATTCAGCATAGGGATGACCATACTGTAGAACACAGATGCAATTTTGTCTGTGTCCACAGAGTGACTGGAGCTGGGCTGTATATACACGAATATTAGGGTCCCATAGAAAATAGAGACTGCAGTGAAGTGGGAGGCACAGGTAGATATAGCCTTCCTATGTCCCGCAGCTGAGTGCATATTTAGGATTGTGATGAAAATGAACATGTAGGATACTAAGATAATGAGGAGAGAAAAAAAGATACAGAAACTCACAATATAAAAAAGAACAAGCTCACTAATATGTTTATCTGAACAAGAGAGAACCATGACTGCTAGAACATCACAGAAAAAATGGTGGACCACATTGGACTTACAGAAGATGAGACTGAAAGTGTTCCCAGTGATGATGGAGGCACTCAGGAATCCACAGACATAGCAGCCTATGATCAGGTATGAACACACACTAGTTGTCATGGTGGTGGTGTAGTGCAGGGGCTTACACACTGCTGCATAGCGGTCATAGGCCATTGAGGCCAACAGGTAGTTTTCCACAAAGGCAAAGGTTCCAAAAAAGAACATCTGAGCAGCACAAGCATTGTAGGTGATGATTTTGTCTCCTAGAAGGAGTCCAGCCATGACCGTGGGAGTGACAGCTGAAGAATAACAAATGTCCACCAGAGACAGGTTGCCAAGGAAAAAATACATGGGAGTGTAGAGACGGGAGTCCAAGACAATCAACAGGATCATCCCCAGGTTCCCAACAAGATTAATGGTGTAGATGAGGAGGAAGGTCACAAAGAGGGGAAGCTGCAAACCTGGGTCATTGGTCAGTCCCAGAAGGATGAACTGTGTCACTTCTGTCCTATTCTCCATCAGTTACCTGAGAATCACTGAGTGTTCTATAGCTATGAGAAGAAAGAACAGAATAGTTGAAAATTGAAATTATATGCACAATATTTATTCTTTAATTGTAGTAATAAGTTGACATTCTCTAGTACAAATATGACCTTCAGGATCAAATTGAGTGCAAGGCTAATATAGATGGTCGCACGCTGTAGCATCTCAGGAATCATGTAAACAATTCATTTTTTTTTCAATTGTTAATCTGAGATGTAGTCAGTTAAACTGCTTAATGAAAATTATTTCTATGGTCATATCTCTCAATCCACCAAAGCCTCCTAGGAAAAAAAAATGAAACTTTCACATTGCTCACCTTCTAGTAATTGCTGGAGGCATATTAAATGTGCATTCTGTGTCTCCTCTAAACAACATTATGAATTTGTTTCATTGTCACATTCATGTAAATATTGATGTAAAACAGGTAGAATAACTCATTCATATTGGTGAAATCTTTAATTGGCCATCTGTGCTCTGGACCCATGCCAATTCTTAACCCATGCTGAATGGTTTCTAAGTCTAAGGAGCTAAAGTGAATTACAAAGGGGCTGGGGATATAGCTCAGTTGGTTGATTTTGTGCCTTACATGTACAAGGCCCTGTGTTCAATTCCCAGCACCACCAAAAAAATTTAAAAATTAAAAAATAAAGTGAATTACAAACAGCATTTGGGGTTTCATAGTGATCTATAGGAGTGATTGATGAGATGGTGGATTCATCCTCTTTACAATAATGTGTGCCTCTCATTAGAGATAGAAGAAATAAGCAAATGTATAACAGTGAAATGGTTCTTGTTTCAAACAGAGAAGACCCTAAATTAATTGATAAGCTCTGCGTTGTATATTAACCTTCACCAGCAATCTCATGCTTATCATCAGCAGCACATCTACACATGTTGATACTGATGTGCCTAAAGGCATGACCTTTGATTAGGCAGAGATGAATCTGACTCTTGAACCAACACAGTAGCTGTAGTTGGTTAGCTGGGATGGTGGGATCATGTGTTGCCTGAAGAGGGGATTGAGACTGAAGGCATATCAGATTCAGATGTCTCAGAGTTCAGATTCCTAGAAGAGATGCACAACGGACCTACTGTTTACCACCTAAGTGTCACTGGCCCTAACGTAACTCCTATGAACATCATATTTTCATCTGCAAAATGAAGACATTAAATAGACCTACTTTGAGATATTCTTATGAAAACTAAATAATACATAAAAGAAAATAAAATGTTGGGTGCCTAGAACATTGCCCAAGAATCAGCCTAAGACAATGGTGAAAGATTTAAATGCAGTTCCGAGCCTGTTAATTCATTTAGGATCATTTTGTACTTTTAAAAAAGGATCATTTCACTTCTGGGATTTTGTTTCTGTTTGCATTTTAAACTTTGATGACATTCAAATATAGACTGAACAAGGTAAGTTCTCCAATCAATCAAAGTATCATCTGTCATACTTTTTGTTTTTATTTCTTTAGTTGTTGAAAAAAAAGCAAGATTTGTTCTATGCATCACTAAAGTCTCCATCATAGATGTTTTGATGTTTATTCATAGACTTGCTTCAGTTATTAGGAACTTTCTGAAATATTTCTTTCTGATTTCGAATAACTCATAGCAGGCACAGGTAGCCCAGTGCTTTTGCATGACTTACACATCTCCCTGAAATGTTACGGAATAGAGAACTCACCACTCTGATAGAAGTGAAAGGCAGTTTATCCAGATGGGTACTTTTAAATTCATTAAGTCAGGAATGAAAAATGGAACAAGTGCTATGAAGGAGGCCTCTCTCAGGTAGTTGTCAAAAGACTCCATGTTCTCTAAGGCAGCAGAAAAGGAGGAAAGATAGTTAACATGGATCTAGTTCAGACTCTATCATGAGTTCTTTCTATGCCCCAGGAAGAATTATTTACCCCCCCACCTTCTACATAGAATACATAGGATAATGTTACTTCTCTCAATTCACAAATCATGTCCATATATAAATGAAGCATCCAAAGAACGTCTCATAAAAATAATATCATTTAAAAGTCAACCAATGTGATTTTTTTCTTGGAATGTTTCTCTGACCATAATTGAAGGCTCATAGCAAACCCTCAGGTTTGAAGAAGGCTGCATACCAACAATAATCATGCAGATGAAGAAAGGATGTCCAGTGGAGCTGGCATCTAGTGTGTTTCTTCTAAAACAAAGTGATGTGGAGTCTTTGGGATTTCAGAGGCAAGTACATGGAGATCCAGAGAGAATTATACAGATTTGGAGACTCTGGAGATTTCTTCTGTGAGACTATCTACAATTCCCTGTGCTGATTTTCTAAGGAAGAAGCAATTAAAGAGACTTTAGGGATCAAGCTCATTATTATATTTTTAAAATTAAATTTATTTTTACTGATAAATGAAAACACAAAAAATGTATATATTGACTCGTACCATTGGATTGTCTTATACACAAACATAGTGTGTACCATTTAAGCAAAGTTTAACATATCTGTGTCTTCAAATACTTATCATTTCTTTGAGGTAAAAACCTTTAAAATCCTTGCTTCTGGCTTTTTGAAGTGCACACTGCTTAAGAGTTACCTGTAGTCTCCCTTCTGAGCCATGACTCACCAGATCTTCTTGCTCCTAACAACACTCCGGCCCCCTGCTATATCCATCCTCTGGTAAAAACTACTTGATTCTTAACTTCTGTGAGAAGGACTTCTCAAGATTCCACACATGAGTGAGATCATTCAGAAACTGTCTTTTGCTTGACTTATTTCACTTTATATAATGATCTCCTGTTGCCAATGACAGGATTTCATTCTTTGTTATAACTGAGCCAAATTTCTTAATGCATATGTATCACATTTTCTTAATCCACTTTTCAGTTCTTGAACATTTAGTTTGTTTCCATATCTTAGTATTGGAAGCATCACACAGAGAACACTAGGGTACAGATGTCTTTTTGACATACTGATTTCATTTCCTTTGAATTCATTTTTTAATTTTTTTTGAGTGGGGAGTTGAACTCAGGGGCATTCAATCACTGAGCCTCATCCCCAGTCTTATTTGGTATTTTATTTAGAGACAGGTTTTCACTGAGTTGCTTAGTGCCTCACCATTGCTGGGGCTGGCTTTGAACTCGCTATCTTCCTGCCTCCACCTCTGGAGCCACCTGGATTACAGATGTGTGCCACTGCCCCTGGCTGAATTCATTTATTAACTATGGTATTATGGATTGAACCCAGGGCTCCCTACCATTGAACTATATCCATGACCCTTTTAAATTATTTTTATGTATTTATTTTTGAGTTAGGGTCTCCTAAACTTGCCAATCTGGCCTCAAACTTGCCATCCTCCACCTCAGCCTCCTGAATAGATGCAATTAGTAGACCATGCTTACCTAATTTACTTTGAATTTAAACTCAGGGTTAAAATTGGTGGATCACAGTTTTCCATATGGTTGTGATAATCTGTATTCCCACCCACAACATACAGGGTTGCTTTCCTTTCTTCTACATCTTGCCAGCACTAGTTAGTTTTAGTTTTTCCATAAGGCTGCTTTGCTGTGGTGAGGTAACATTTCACAGTGATTTGGATTTGTATTTCCCCGATGATTAGTGAAACTGAGCTTTTATTCATATACCAGTTGGCCATTTGTATGTCTTTGAGAAATGTCTGTTCAGGTCTATTTGCCCATTTTTTTAATCAGGTTATTTGCTTGTCTGGGTTTTATGTTTTGTTTTGTTCTGTTTTTCTCTGGAGTTTTGGGTTCCTTCTATATTCTGAATATCCCATGCCCTTCTAGATGGATGTAAAGTTTTCAAATCTCTTCTTCCATTATGTAGGTTGTCTCTTCACACTCTTGATTATTTCCTTTGCTGTGCACAACCCATGTGTCTTATTTCTACTTTAGTTCTCTGAGATTGGAGGTTTATTTGTAAAAATAAATAAATAAATAATGCCTTTACTCATCCAATGTCCTAAACCATTTCCACTGGTTTTATGATTTCTGTTCTTATGTTCATATCTTTCATGCATTTTGAGTGGTTTTTGAACTGAGAGAGAGGGGTCTGGTTTGTTTTTGGTCCTTTTGCCTGTGGTTATCCAACTCTCTCCATGTCATTTATTAAAAGACTATGTTTTCTACAAGGGACATTTGATAAGTCAGTTGCCTATGGACCTGTGGGTTTACTTCTTGGCTCTCTATTTTGCTTCCTTGTTCTATGTCTCTAACTTGATGACATCAATGTGGCTTTAATTCCTCCAACATGGTTATATTTTTTCCTCAGGTAGTTCAATGCTTCCTGCTTTATTATTTTTGCTTAAGATGACTTTGGCTTTTCAGGAACTTTGAATTCCATTAAAAAAATTTTGGTTTCTTTTTTTCTATTTCTGTGAAGAGGTCATTGTTATTTTGATAGGGATTGGTATCTAACTGTATCTTCCTTTGGGTTTTACAGGTATTTTAACAGCATTTTTTTTCTTCCAATCCATAAACACAAGATGTTTTTCTATTTCTTGTGCCATCTTCATTTTTTATTGATATTTTGAAATTTTCTTTGAATTTTTTTCTTCCTTGCTTACATTCATTCCTGTAATTTATTTTTTTGGTAGATATTGTAAATGGAATTAACTGGTTTCTTGATTTCCATTTCAGAGAGTTCACTATTGCATATAACAATGCTACTGATTATTGAATGCTGATTTTGTATCCTGCAACTTTGCTGAATTCATTTATTAATTTCAACAATTTTTGGGGGGTGAGGTTTTGGGATTTTCTGTAGGTCCTATATCTCTTTTCAACCTTGAAAATGTGATTTCCAAAATGGATGCACTTTAGTTCTCTTTTGCTTGATTGCTCTGGCTAGAACTTCCAACACTCTGTTGATAAGAGGTGAAAGTGAGCATTCTTGCCTTGTTTCAGATCTGAGATCAGCTTATCCCCATTCAGTTCAATGTTAGTTGTGGGTTTAATGTAAATGGCCTTTATTGTGTTGAAGTATGTTGCCTCTACACCTAGTTTGTTCAGCATTTTTTAATAGAGGAAGTTTAAATATTATCAAATGCCTTTTTATTGGGGTGATAACATAGTTTTGTCATCATGTTTATTGATTTGCATATGTTGACCCTTCTTTCATTCTGGGATGATTCCAACTTGACCATAGTGAATAATCTTCCAGTTATGCTACTATTATCCGTTTGCTAGTGTTTTAAGAATTTTGATATGTGTTCAAGAATATTGGCCTCTTTTATAGTTTTTTCATTGTGTCCTTACCTGGTTTTGGTGTCAGAGTATTGTCAGCTAAGAAAATATATTTCAAAGAATTCCTTCCTCTTACATATTTGGAATAATTTAAGGAGAACTGGTAACAGTTCTTTTTCTTAGAAATCCATAGAGAAGACATCTGTCATGAGATTTTAATTGTTGTGAGATTTTTATTATTGGTTCAATATTCAGGATTTCTGGTACTTTATTATTCAATCTTGGTTGGTGTCCATTTTATAGGTTATTGAATTTCCTTCTGTGTAGTTGTTCATAGTAATCTCAAGCTTTCATGTTTCTGATGTCTGCTGTAAAGTTTTCCTTTTCATCTGTGAATTGGTTTATCTGAATCTTTATTTTCCTAGTTTTCAAGCCAATGATTCATCTATTTTGTCTATCCTTTGAAGAACCAACTCTTTGTTTTGTTGATCTTGAGAGTTTAAGGCTCCATTTTTTTCTGGTTTGACTTTTTTTCTTTCTTTTTTTTCCTCTCTATTTTAGTTTGCTTTGTTCTTGTTTTCCTAGTTCCTTGAGATGCAAAGATAAGCTTTAAATTTAAGATCCTTTTGCTTTTTTTGATGTAGGTATTGATTGCCACCAACCTCTCTCTCAGTACTGCTTTTGCTCTGTTAGGTTTTGGTATGTCGTATCTCAATTTTCACTTATTTCAGTACATTTTAAAATGCACTTCTTAATCTCTTTCTTGACACATTGGTTGTTCAAAATTAGCTTGTTTTCTTTTCATGTATCTCTATGTTTTCCATATTTTCTCTTATTACTGATTTCTACTTTATTGCATTGTGGTCAGAAAAGAAAAACAGTAAGATTTCAACTGAAAATTTTTGTAGAAATTTTGTGGTCTATGGCAAAATCTATTTTGAAGAATGTTGCATGTGCTGATAAGAAGAATGTGTATATTTCATTTGTGTCATAAAATGTCAGTAGATGTCTGTTTGTTCCCTTTGGTCTGAATGCAGTTGACTCTGCTGTTCCTTGGTTGGTTTTATACTGGATGATTTGTCCATTGATCAAAGTAGAGTGTGAGAGCCGACAAGTATTACTATTATAGCGAGCATCTCTCTCTTTATATTAGATACTGTTTGATTTAAACATTTGATACTTCAATATAATGTGCATAAATATTTAGGATTATTACTTCCTTTTGTAAATCAATATTTTTATCAATATATAGAGAACTTCTGTTTCTTCTTTTTTACTTTAAAAAAAATTTAAATCTGTATTATCAGATATGTCTTCTGCTTTCTTTCAAATTCTGTTTGCATGGAATATTTTATTCCAATAGTTCACTTTTTATCTATCTATATCCTTAGAGGGGAAGTAAATTTCTTATAAGAAATACATAGTTGGGTCTTGTTTTATTATCCACTCATTCAAGTGTCTTTTTTTTTTTTTACTGGAAAATTTAATTCATTTACAATTCAACATAATCATTGACAGGTAAGGTCATACTACCACCATTTGGTGAGTTGTTTTCTGGTTTCATTATAACTCCTTTTCTTATTTTACTTTCTTATATTCTCCTTGTGATGAGGAGATTTCCTATGGTAGTGTGTTTTGATTCACTGATTATTGTTTTGGGGTTGACTGTTTTTGTTTTCTTCTTATCAAAACACACACAAGTGAATTTCCCTTTTTTTTTTTTACTGTAACAGGTTTTTGCAAAGGTAGTACTTAAAATTATTATAAATCTAAGAAAAGAAATAAAATAGTGAAAATAGACTGATAAGAAAACTCTCCATTTGCACTCCATTCATTCCCTGCTATGTTGAATTTTTCATATCCCTTTCTACATCTTTCTATATTTCCTAGCTCTTAAAATTCATTTAGTTAATTAAATTTAAACTTTTGGTTTTGAGCCTTTCATCAAAGATATGAATGATTTATGCATCACGCTTACAGTATCAGAGCACTTTGAATGTGTCTGAGAATGACTCTTACCTGTTAGTTTAATAGCTCCCATGTTGACTGTCTCTCTCTGTTTGAAAACTTTCCTTTAGCACTTCTTGTAGGACAGGCCTACTGAAGATCACTTCTCTTGGTTTTTCTTTGTCTGGAAATGCCTTGATCTGTTCTTCATTTCTAAAAAAAAGATCTCCTCTGGATTCCTGGTTGGCAGCTTTTTGTTTTGGGTTTTTTTTTTTTTCCCCTTTAGCCCTGTGAAAACCTCTTGCCACTCTCCTGTGGCCTGGAAGATTTCTGCTGAGAAGTGTGACCATCTGGCCAATTGTGACACCCTTATGTATTACGTGTTTTGTTCTGTTTGTGTTTTGTTTTGTTTGTTTGTTTTCCTCTTGTGGCCTTGATAATCTTGATCTTTTTCCTTAGCCAGCTTGACTATGAGGTATCTTGGGATGGATCCGGTTGATCTAAACTGGCTAGTATCCAGTGACTATGACACTTGACCCAGTAACTGAATCTCATTCTTTTAATACTGTTACTATCTTCCCTCAAGTTTTCTGTATTCGTCTTCATTCTGTTTTCCTTTTACTCTTCTGAATGTGCATTTTCAAGCTTCCTTTTGCCAAGATCACAAATTCTTTCTTCTGTTTGATCTGTCTGCTTTTATGCCTTCTGTTGTGCTTTTAATTTACCTGCTTATATTTTTCACACCCAGGATTTCTCTTTAATTTTGTAAATAGCTTCCATCTCTTGCTTAAACTTTTAGAGTATTGAATCGCTTCTCTGTGTTTTTCTCAAGCTCATTGAGTTTCCATAAAACATCTCTTTCAAATTCTCTAAGAGTCATCCCATACTTCTTACTATCTGGCCAGTTCCTGCCATCTTACTTGAAGTGTTACATGAGAACATAGTTTCTTAAGACCTCTTGATACTTGTTGGTATGCTTTATCATATGATCATTATTGAGTTGTGTATTTAATCCAGTCTATCCAATCTGAAATTGATTGCACTTGTCTTCCCAGAATTGTTAAGAAGGCTGCTTATTTTTGTGGCATCTATACCACTTCCACTAAGTGTTTTAGCACTTAGTTACCCAGGTTCAAAATTCCAGGAGTCTGCTGTTGATAGGTTGGTACTGTTTTAGTACTAGAGGGCAATCTAAGCCCAGGTTTGTCCTATGCCACATTTGATGTGTTGTTCAGATGATCCGGGGGAGTGTGTAGCAGGCACAGATCATCCATATAAGCCTCTCTCTAGGAAAAAGGTAAGCCTCCATTCTTTTTCTAGAGTCACCATCCTGTGGTGACTTGTGCTACGCCACATGCTTTTCCCAATGGTAGTCTAGAGTTTTGTCTTTTGCATCTGCCTAGTCTTAGTTTTTGCCAGCCACCAATTAATACCAATGAAAAGTCTTGAGCTTACTCTGCTGACCCACCCCAAAATAAATGTGCCTTGTTTCACACTTGTCTTCCTGTGGTAGGGGTTGGATTGGTGAAGGAAGTCCCTTGCCCATTCAGGTTAACTGTTGTCAGGTTGTGCCTGAAGAACACAGCTGCTAGTCTTGGGTACACACTGTGGCACATTCCACAGTGGGCACTGCTGTAGACCAAAATTGAATACCTCCTGCCTGTGTTCAGGTCTCTGTCTGGTGCTACAGAAGTTCCAAAGTTCCACTTTTGAACACAGGCCTGTGGATAATCGTGTTTCCCAACATTATCTCTTTTAGTGTAGATGGATGTCATAATTATATATATGCCCTGTGTATCTAGTTTGCTTTGCCTCAAATTCCTATAAGGAGTAGGTGGTCTTCAAATTTTAGCTTCTCTTTTATTCCAGAGGATATATGATATCATGTCATCCTCAAGGGGTTTTCAAGAAGAAAAGTACATGACACTTATGGAATTTATAGCACAATCTTTACAACATATTGAAGCTCCATGAGTTAAATATTAATACTGTTTATTTACAAGGTATTATACAATATGGTTCACGTTCACAAAAGTAATTAATCTTCTGATTATATCTTCCTGCACCATTACAGCTAAACAGGATGAGTAATAGTTCTTAATTATTTGCAGGAGGAATTGTTATTTTTGCCTCAAAAGTCAACTTATTGGTGCATTAGTACTCAATGTTTAATTAATCTGTTCCTTTGTTTACTAAATATTTTTGAGAATCTACTATGAAACAGACATCTCTTCAGGTACTTATGAGTATGTTGTGAAAAAAAAGATAAAATCATTGTTCTTGGGAATTCGTATTCTAGATGAGAAAAATAAATGAACAACAAGTAAGTGACTATGTCTTTGGAAAGGGGTGATAAGAACTGTGAACTGTGAAGAACAACATAGGAGAGTGCAGTGTGTAAGTGGGGAGTGCAGAGGGACTATTTATAAAGGTGGTCAGGGAAGGACTCCATGACAAGTAACATATCTGCAATGGCTTGAATGGAAACAAAACATTCCACACAGGGAATGGCTATTGCCAAGGCCCTGGGGCCAGAGCATGGATAAAGTTGTGAAGCAATAGCAAGAAAATCAGAGAAGTGGGGTGGAAATCTAGGGAGCGGCAAGAGAGAACAGAACCCAACTAATGTAAAAAGGAATGGTCAGAATTAAGTTCAAAGCATTTCAAAAATGTCCAACGTTATTTTTTTCTCAGTATAAATTTTCAACAACCTGAAAAATTTGAATGATATATAAATACATCAAAACTGTTGTTACTTTTCCTCAATATCTCTGGTGCTCTGGCTACATACCCTTTGAAAATTAAAATAGAAATCTGTTGTTTATATCAAATGACTCAAAAAGACATATTAATTCACATGAGATTCCAGATTTATTCATCTATTGTTAAAATATGCAAGGTAAAAGTACATACTTTCATTTAATGAGTTTCATTTTTTTCCTCAAATTGGGACTCTTACAATAGTGGGAAAAGATAAAAATATTATATATGCATTTATATTCAAACAGAAATCAAATATTAAATTATGATTACTAAGTACTAGTGCACTAGTCAGGGGAAACAATCAATTGAATACACAGCACATATAAGAGATTCGTTATGGCATGGGATATGGAATCGTGATTATGGAGGTGAAGGAGGAACAGCTTGGCTATCTGTAAATTGAGAATCAGGAAGGCTGGTGTTATAACTCAGTGAGTAGAAAGGCCTGAGAGAGGTGGGTAGAGGGGTAACTGTGTAAGTCTTGGAGAATGAGGGCTTGAAAAGTACTAGCTATGCTGTCTAAGAAAGAACATGGATGTTCAGTAATGAGAGAGGGGATGACTGTTCTTCCTCCCCTTTGTGTTCTGTTCAGGTGAGTCCTTACTGAATTGTACAATGGCCATTCACACTGATTGAACAGATCTTCTTTACTTCTTTTCAAACTATACTGCTTCAGAAATATCCTCTCAGCTGCACAGTAAAATGGTTCCCTATTTGTGTATCCTTTTATCCACTCAAAGAACACATTAAATTCAACACCAAAAATATCCACATGACATTTAATTCTGGCAAATTAGCCACACCCATGTGCAAATATGGTCACGATACACCAGTCTCCATTTCTTTTCCTTGTGAGATTTTCTGCAATTATTTTACATATATTTGCATTGATGTAGAAAAAATGCATGGGAAATTATTGATTGTATCCATACCTTTAATAAAGCTTTTGATAAGAAAACACCAATGTATCAGATATATTCTCATTGAGGCATTATGGTTCTGAATCTGTTGTTTCCTTTTTCCTAGATCACAGTCTTTTGCAGAAGTAAAAGAACTTGAAGTCAGGTGGGTCTTAAAATGTGACAAAACATGGACTATGAAAGGAATGAACAAGTATTATGCACCCCAACAAATTTAATCTAAACTCTAAAGATTATTTTGCCACTAAAACAATCTTTGAGAATGCATTCATGACCTCCTTGTTCCTCAGGCTATAGACCACGGGGTTCAGCATGGGGATGACCATAGTGTAGAACACAGATGCAATTTTGTCACTGTCCATGGAGTGACTAGAGAGAGGTTGCAAGTACATGAAGATGGTGGTCCCATAGAAAATGGAGACTGCAGTGAAGTGGGAGGCACAGGTGGATATAGCCTTCTGATGGCCTGCACTGGAGCGCATCTTTCCAATTGTGGTAAAAATGAATATGTAGGATATTGAGATAACAATAAGAGCAAAAACCACATTGAAGGCACAGACAGGAAGAAGAACAAGCTCATTCATGTGTCTATCAGAGCAAGAGAGAACCATGACTGCTGGAATATCACAGAAAAAATGATGGACCACATTGGACTTGCAGAAGGTGAGACTGAAGGTATCCCCAATGTAGAAGGAGGCAATCAACAAACCAGAGACATAGGAGCCTATGATGAGACATATACACACACTAGTTGTCATGGTGGTGGTGTAGTGCAGAGGCTTGCACACTGCTGCATAGCGATCATAGGCCATTGAGGACAGAAGGTAATTTTCCACAGTAACAAAACCTGTAATAAAGAACATCTGAGCAGCACAAGCATTGTAGGTGATGACCTCATCTCCAGGAAGGAGCCCACCCATGACTGTGGGAATGGCAGCTGAAGAGTAGCACAAGTCCACCAGAGAGAGGTTACCCAGGAAAAAGTACATGGGAGTGTGTAGACGGGAGTCCAGGAGAATCAACAGGATCATCCCCAGGTTCCCAACCAGAATGATGGTGTAGATGAGGAGGAAGGTCACAAAGAGGGGAAGCTGCAGACCTGGGTCCTTGGTCAGTCCCAGCAGGATGAAGTGGGTCACTTCTGTCCTGTTCTCCATCAATGTTGTCTGAGAATCTCTTGATGTTCTATAGTCAAGCAGGGGTAGAAGTACAGAATAATGAAGACATTGAATTGCTATAAAAAATATGCATGGAAAATGGGTTATTTCTTTATACCAATACCTATAATTTGGGATTCTCCTGAAAAATCACATCTTACAAACCAAATGTGTTGCAGTTAATTACATACAGGGTTGAATTCTGTGAATTCAAAGACTCTTTATGCATTATCTGCCCAATTTTAAAATTTTCTATAATTCTTAACCAAGGTGTAGACTATTTAATAATTTAATCAAAATATCTGTATGTACCTATCTGTGAATTCATTTCTGAGCTTAGGTAAAGCTGATGCTTCCATGCAGCTCATCTGCCCAGAACTGTCATCTGCTGTCACTCTAGATGCACATTTCCTGTCTCCTCTCAGCAGTGTTATGATTTTATTGAGTTGTTATACTCCTTTAAATTATTAAGCATGAGAAATCTATTCTATTGATACAAGTACTATTTGTCAATCTCTATCCTGGACTCATCCCAACTTTAACCCATGTCAAGTAGTTCCTAAATCTAATTTTTTAAACTGGATTTCAAACAAATTGAAGTTGATTTACTTTACAATTTTTCCTTGGCTCCTTTGTCCAAAACTGTTTAGGGTATAACTGTGAATCAAATGATTGAGTGGGTGAAAATTTCACCTTCTTCACTATGTTTTCGTTTTATCAGAAGAAAAGTAATAAGCCAACAAAGAATGAATGAAATGACCCACTCAGCTAAAAAAGAGTCATAAATGAATTGACAAGCTTCGAATGCATTTAACAGATGCCCCAGAATCTACACAATCTAAAGCCTGTTATCAGCAGAACACCTACACCAGCTGACAGTGTGAAATTTGAATAAGTTGAAGATGATTTTAATTCTTGATTCATGCCAGCAAATCTCCATACACAGTAATGTGGAGGGGTGACTGGTGTGGTAGGAGTATGCTCCCCCTGCAGGGACAGTTCTGAGAGAAGGCATATCAACAGGATTGGCAGACATGGAGCTCAGGTGCTTGGAAGAGATGCTGCCTTATGCCCCCTACCAGGCATTCATCCTAAGGTAACTCCCCTGAGTGTCATATTTCCAACTGCAGAATGAAGACAGTAATAAGACTTGCAGTTATTACCATAAGAATTAAATAAGTAAGAATTAAATTAAATTAAATAATTCATAAAAACTAACACTTAAGATATCTGGACGGGGTACTTGTCTTTACTTTGGTTTTATCGACCAGCATGCTGACATGCAGGTCTTTTATTGTGGTGAGTTGAAAGTCTTTGAACTTTTCTGCCCAGTTTGCCTTTCTCCCCCTATGAGGCCACTGAGATTTTCTGTACCTTCTGTGTTTCTCAATCAGTCCTTACTCCAAGCATATGATTACAGCTCTTGATAGTCCACGTGAGCCAATGCCTTTTAAAGTTTCTTTCTTGAACTCCATATTTTAGTTTGAGTAACAATTCTTTTTCCTTAAACTCATTCTTTCATTCATTACTGTCACTCCATAGCCAAATCACAGAGACAAGCACTGGAAGCTTCAAGTTTTATGGGCTGTCACTTCTGTTTTGGTGGCAAGTTCCACACTGTGAAGTGTTTGATTTGAATCTGTTCTTGTGTAATAGTATTTTGAATTTCTTTGTTGGAACTGTAGCTTGGGGAAGGATATCCATCCAATACTAACTATTCTTCCTGCATCTTTTTCTAAGCCTCTGGCAATTTGAAGTCAGCCCCTGAACACATTCTTCTGACCCTCAGCAGTCACAGCACTTTTAGCTTACATTGTGTTCATCAACCAGTGATCAGAACTTTGCATATAAAAGTGTGTTTGTGCATGCACGCGTGCACATGGGGAAATTGAGAATATGTGGGAAAACTTACGTGCAGCTCAGAGCTTAGTAATTTATTTAGAATCCTTGTGTAGTTTAAAGCAGGGTAATTCACTTTCTGAGAAGTGAGAAGAAAATGTATATAAATAATATGAAATTACTACCTAATCAAGCAGAATGTCATGTTTTAAGTTTGGTTCACATTTTTGAAGAATCCACTATTGTCATGTATATAAGAAATATAACTGATTTTTCATGAGAATCTCTAAGTTCCCTCTCAAAGAATTTTTTTTTTTTTTGTACCAAGGATTGAACCCAGGGGCACTTGGGTCCAAAAAAAGCCTCATCCCAGTCTTTTAAAAAAACATATATTTTATTTTGAGACAAGATCTTGTTAAGTTGTTTGAGGCCTCACTAAGTTTCTGAGGCTGGTTTTGAACTTGGGATCCTCTTGCCTCAGCCTCCGGAGCTGCTGAGATTCCTTTCATGGAAGTTTCTGACATGTGCACCACCTCAGTTTTTTGGAAACATTGAAACCATCTATTTATCTCTCATATTAAATCTTAGGTATAGATGCTGCTCAAATTTTGTATGAATTTTATCCTCATTTAAATGTTTATATTCTGGAAAAGAAAGAACAGTCAACGCGGAACAAGGAGACTGAAATTTCCACCAGCCCTGGAATACGGCATAAGTACCATTAACAGAGCTCTGTCTAAGGTTCCATTTGAAAGGTTCCAAGTTCCCAACACAAGGAAAAACAGAGGAAAGAATAAGAATATGAACCAAGTTCTGAATCTCCAACTAATTCTGTTTCCTTAAAAGATTCATTTATTACTTCTATATTTGCATAATAAGATTACATATCTCCAATAATTCACATAACTGTATCTGAAAATAAGTAAATCAATAAAGATCCACAAAACATCTCATGAAGAAGTTATCATTTAAAAGTCTTACCTACATGAGTTTTACATGTTTAACTGTGATTGAAGACTCACAGGAAGTCCGAGGTCAGAAGAAGACCTGTTTGCACTAACAATAATTGTCACGCCAATGAATAAATGATGCCCAATGAACATGGTACGTAGAGTGTTCCTTCTGAAACAGGTAATTTTGAGTCATGTTGGGATTTCAAGGTAAATACATGGAGATCTGAAGAGACTTATAGAAACTTGAGACCTCTGGAGATTGTCCCATGAGAGTACCTGAAGCTTCTGATATGACTTTCCTAGGGAAGGAGCAATTAATATGTCTGTGGGGAACAAGCTGGTTAGTTTTAATGTACATACAGGCTTTTGCATCATAGTTACTTGTTTTTGAATGAATGCATAATTTATGTACAGTAGTACCTTCAGGTATGGTATACTGAAGTGTATAATTCTAAGAATTTTGTCAAATGTATGGTCCTATAACCACTACTACCATCACCTGGATCAATTTATCTGAGCTTCTCTTTGACGATTGCTCCAACCCAGTACCTCTGACAAGTAAACTGTTTTTATTCAGTTTTGCCATTGTTAAAATGTCTTTATAAGAAAAATTATAATAGAATGCTGTAAATAACTGTACACCAATGCATTGGATGTCACAAATGAAATATAAACTCCTGCAAATGCACATAGTACCAAAACCAATTGCAGAAAAAAAATCTGAATAGACCTATAACACATAAAGAGATGGAATTGTCTAACTTCCCAACAGAGAAAAGCTCAGGAACAGATGACTTTTTTGGTAAATTTTCCCAAACAAACATCCAATAGAAAAGAAAGAATATAGCTGGGTGCAGTGGTGCATGCCTGTAATCCCAGTGTCTCCTGAGGCTGAGACAGAAGGATAGCAAGTTCAAAGCCAGCCTCAGCAATGGTGAGGCGCTAAGCAACTCAGTGAGACCTTGTCTCTAAATAAAATATAAAATAGGGCTGAGGATATGGCTCAGTGGTTGAGTGCCCCTGAGTTCAATACTTGATACCCCCCTGCCAAAAAGAAGATGAAAGAATATCTTAAAAGTAACTTCTATCACTTTCATTTGCATTTTGTTTTATTAGATGCTTAAAATCACATGCCCATTCCTAACTGCAAAAGTTTGGAGAGGTCCCTAAACAGAGGACAACTACAATATTGGTTAATAGCCCTAAGCATCAGAGTTGGTTACCTAGAAGGATACACTAACTTACTTTTTATTTTTTCTCTCTGTTTTCTCATTATCATTAACACTCAGTTTATATGCAGTGAAGTGCATATGACATAAGTCTATATCTTGATGAATTTTTGCAGATGAAACACCATGTACCATAAACAAAGATACAAACAAGATACAAAATCTATCCAACACCCCAAAGATATTTTCTGCCCTCTGTCACCATCTGCAAAGGTAACTTGTAATCTGACCTCTACCATAACACAGATTAATTATTCCCAGTGTTGAACAACATATAAGTAGAATTTTATAAATGTAATCTTTCTAGTCTTTCAATAAAATGTATATTTGTGAGAACTATCAATAATATAAAATGTAACAGAATGGTTTTGTCTATTGATTACATGAATACAACACCTTTTATTTCCATTCAACTCTTGACGGTTTTTTCCTTTATTGGACAGAGTTGTTATTATTGTACACATCTTTTGGCAGACATGTGCATTCATTTTCACTGGTTTATCATACAGAATGAATCTCAGGCTCAAAGGTACTTAGGTATAGGGGTGCTGTCAGTTTTCCAAGGTAAATGTACCAATTGAGGATTCCAGTTGGTCCTTTTCTTCCTCAGCATGTTCGTTTTCAGCAAGCGATACATCACTGTGTTGTTAAATTGCATTTCCCTGATGTTTCATTGTCCTAATAACCTTGTTTTTCCTATTTTATGAAGCTCCTATTCAAGAGTTTTTTTGTCCATTTTTTAAAAATTTAATCCTTTATATTCTCTTATTTATATCTTGATGTCCTTTATATATTCTGTATACAAATCCTTATTGGATAACAAATTGCAAACATCTTGCATTATGTGGCCTGTGTTTCCTTTAATTTGTGTATCATAATAGGTAGAAGTTATTAATTTAAAAAATAAATAAAAGAATACAACAGAGAAGAAAGGAGGATTTCTGTTAGTGTCCTTTGGCTGCTACAATCTTTGAGGCTTACAATGACAAATATTTGTTCTTTCTCAGGCCTAGACAGTAGAAGGCCAAACCAGTGTCAGCAAGCTGGAACCAATGGGTCATTGGAGCCCTGTCCCCTCATGGGCTCCCGGGGACATTTCATTTCTTGCCTCTTCCTTGGGGTGGCTGCTGGCACACCATAGCTTATTGTTTTGGAGTTCACATTGCCAACTCTTTTTTTCTATGTTTCCTATATCTTTCTGACTCTATTTTGCAAGGATATGCAGGATAATGTTTAGAATACACATGGATAATCCTGATGATTTCTCTTTCTTTTTTTTAAATTCTATAACCCTTCATTTAATCTCATCTGCAAGTTCTTTGGGGCACATAGAGTAATATTGAAAGGTGCCATAATTAGGACTTGGACCTTTTTTGGGAGCCATGGTTGAGCTTGCCACAGTGTCTTATGGCAGCATTCTGCACTAACTTTGAAAAGGTTCTGTACCTCCAAAATTACTATAACATCAAATAGCTGTTTAAAATAGTAATTAGAAATCGTTCCCACAGGAGAAATATCTCTAAATAAATGTGAACATTGCTGTTACATTACACTGCTCCAAAAGTAAAGCCTAATTCTCTGAGCATATTGAAGCCCCAAATTACAAATTTTGAGATGGTGAAGCCTCCTAAAGTGAGGCGGTAACAACACATGGAGGCTCATTTCTGTGCTTAGGATTTCCATAATATCTATCTCCCTGTGGATCAAAATTGAAAGAATTGTACATGTGGAATGTATATTCTCACTGATACTGATAAATATTATATTTATATTCTACGTGGACCATCATTTCATTTTATTGCATAATTCATATAACCAAATATTAAATCTTTAATCTCATATTTAATGGATTTTTAGATTTACTAAATAGTACTTACTTAATATAGTACAAAGGTAAAGATAAAGTAAAAGCAATACCACTGAAGCAGGCAGTCAGTATAGATAGGTCAATTGAGTCAGGTTGGATCAAGGAGGCCAATTGGAGTTGAGTCCAGGAAGTCAGAGACTATCCCCTGAGGGACTGAAATACCTTCAGAGCCCCTCCTCCACCCTTATGAAGATAACCTACCCCTGCTCCAACCCATTGCTAAGGTAACCTGCCCAGGAATTGTCCCTCCCTACAGGGAGTTGTAACAGTAGTTAATTAATGTGTCCTGGGCTGCTCCATCCAGCCCTTTCCCCATCATCCGCTTCTCATCTTTTTTTCTGGGGGGGGGGTCCGTCCCATCTGAAAATATCCTTACTATTCACATAGTAAGAAGGAAGGAGAGAGATAAGGGGAAGAGAGCAGGAGAACAAAGGAAGCCTAATATATATAAAAAGGCTGGACATCCTCACTTCTTGGGATAACAGGATACCAGCTATGCCCCATTCTCCTGGCAATAGCCAATGTTACTCCTTTTTAAATAAACCCTGCTTTTTATGCTTGCCTCAATGTGCTTCTCTAATTTATACTTCAACATTGTGAGGGAGCAGAATTTGTCACTGGTAACCAGTGGTATCACTATCTTATTTGAGGAGTTGCAGAGATGGCTGTCACCATCAAGGTCCTGATGGGTGTGAATTCCATGACCCATCAACTTAGCTGTTGGTGATATGCAGAAAATATGTGGCTCTTAGAGAATCAGTGATCTGTGTTAAGCTTAATCAAGTGTGGAATGCAATCACAGCTATGATTCCAGATGAGCTTTTATGTTGTCTGGAATTTGGGATGCAGCTGTTTGGATCTGTCAAAAAAATTGTTTTCCTACTTGTTAATGAAAACCATCCAAAAAATAGGTTTTACTTGGAAAGGACAGTTTTCAATGTTCTAAATCAGAGCTTTATCAAGTCTTTAGGCATATGCAGTGATTTAGTTCTTGGGGCTTTGATAAAATTTCTCTTCCACAATATCATACAGGTCCATTCCATTAATGACATTATTGTGGTTGGAACTATTGAGCAAAGTAGAATATAGAATGGGAGTAGAGAAAATAGGAAAACAGAAAGATGATTGTGTGGAAGATCATCCAAAATGACACAACTTTGCAGACTGATTAGGAAAAGAAGATACAACTCACTTTACTAAAATCGTAAATGGAAAGGAGACTATGACTATTCATATTATAGAAATAATAATAAGTTGGAATACTAACATTATTGTAATAATATGAAGAATAACTACACAGCAACATATTGGATAACAGATAATATACAAATTCCTGAAAAGACACACAATACCAAAACTGACTCCAGAGAAAGAGAAAATATGACTCTATCTATCAAAAGTGTAACAATTAAATTAATAGTGTATAACATCCCAACTAAAAACACCTATGGAACAGATGGCTTCTCCTGTGAATTCTCCCATACTGGCATATGGTAGTGTTGTGATTCTGACAAGAAACCTGGTGAGGGCTTGAATTAGTTTACTGTGGCTGCTGCAAACTTGGAGGCTTACAACAACATGTATTGATTCTTTCACACCTCTGAAAACCAAAAGTGTGAAAACATCTCATAGAGCTGGAATCAATGGTGGGTGAGAGGCGTGGTCTCTTCAGAGACTTTAGGAGATGCTCCATCTCTTGCTTCTTCCAGCCTTCAGTGGCAACTGAAATTCTACGGCTTGTGGCCATGTCATTTTAATGTTACTTCCATAGTCACACCACCGACTCCTCTTGGTCTATGGTTAAATCTTTCTAACACCCCTTCAAAGCATACAGGGCATTGCCTTTAGGGCACACAAAGATAATCCCAGTGTTTTCTCATTCTTAAAAATACTTGATGTAATCCTATTTTACATAGTCCTCCAGGCCCTGAAAGAGAGATATTGGAAAGTTTCAGAAATTAACCTGAGAATCTTTTGGCCTGTTATTGACCCTGCCAGAGTGTTACATGTCAATCACACTATCCTTGAAAATTTTCCACAAATGCAAAATAATTACAAAATTAAATAACCATTGAAACAATGATTTCAATAGGAGAAATATAAATACAGAAGTGAATCTTAGTGCTATACTTCACAGCTCCACAAGCATAACATGGCCTTCTCAGCACATTCAATCCCCGTAATGTTAAAATCTCTTATTATATTACTGACAACAAATTACATATGAAGGCTTGGATTTTTGCATAGTACTGAGCTTGCTGAGGATCAAAATTAAAAACTTAAATATAATAGTTCCACACACATTTTTAGAATCATTTTAGTTAAATGTAAATTTGTGTTCATAAAGTAATGTTTGAAATATAACCAGAAATGAAACATTTAATTCCTCTCATATTTAATTTTTTTCATGATTTCCTAAATAGTTCTTACAAGATGTGTTACTTGCCATTGAATAAGACATCACTTCCAAGAAAACATTACAAGAGTTTTGAAATGATCTACTCCATGATGGGATTTGCAGAAAATCATTTTATCTAAAAGTGTGAAGTGTGAAAACTGAAAGAAAATGTGAAAAAAACAGTCTCAGAAAAGCAGAAAATTAACTGTCCCTGTGAATGCACTGCTTATTTATCTTTCAGAACTTTAATCTTATGCAAAACTTGCCATCTCCCTCAACTATTCAAAGGCCAACATGTGGGTACAATTGAGCAAAGAGCTTTATTATTATATTCACTCATTTAATAAACATTTGTTGAGAATCTACTATAGCATAGACATTTATTCAATTAGCAACAATCATGCTTGAACACAACAGATAAAGTCACTGTCCTCATTGAGTTTACATTCTCACTGGGGAAGATACTAAGAAACATGCTAGCAAATACATGAAAGGTAGACGTTCACAAGGCCCATGAAAATTGGCACAGGATAAAGGGACAGTTTCTACAGTGCAATGAAAGTGAATATTTTATAAAGTATCACAGGGAAGGGCACATGACAGGGTCCTATTTTAAAAAAGGTCTGAATGGATTGAGAGTATTCCTCACAGGGAACAGAGTGCAAAACCCTGAGGTAGGAGCATGCTTGGAGTTGTGGAAAAGTAGCAAGGGAATAAATGGGTATGGAATGGAAGCAGACTGGGGAAGTGCCAACAGAGAATATAACTCCAATAAGTAAAGAATCTATGGGCAGAATTAAAGATCTTCAAGATTTTGCAGAAAGAAAAATTATATTATTATTTGTTTCTCAGGTTAAATTTTAAGTAGTCTGAAAACTCATAGTAATACATGAATATATTAAAACTGCTTATATTTTGTCTCTATTTTTGGTAATCTACTTACTTTATCCCTTTGAAAATTAAAACATGGGCATGGTGATTGCGTAAAATGTCTCAAACAGAAATTTAATTCACATGCAGTGCCAGCTTTATCTCTCTCATTAAATATTCAAAGAAGCACACACTTCACTTCATAGCATTTTTTTCTCAAATGAATACTCTCAAAGGAGTTTAGAAAAAAATTAGGCCTAAATTTACATTTAATATGCAAATTAAATATTACATTTCGTACATAAAACCATAATGTTTTATTTAGTAAAACAGAATCAATAGTATATGTATGGACAAATGAGAGGAGATTATTATAGATATGGGCTCATGTGATTGTAGAAGCCAAGATAATCCATGATGTTCTATTTGCAAATCAAAGAACTAGGAAAGCTGAGAAGCAGTGTGGGGGTGGGGTGACATGTGTCTAGTGTATTCTTGGGGAATCTGAGGTCCAGAGTGAGAGATGTGGATGTCTGGATGCAAGCAAGGAGAGAGGAAAAGGAGAGGGAGAATTTGTCTTTTTCACACCTTTCTTTTATATTCGGTGAGCTCTTGAGGAATTGGATATTGACCACCCACTATGATAAGAGCACATCTTTTTCACTAAGTCTACTGATTCGGACAACACCCTCTTTTGAAAACCTCCTCCCAAACACACACACACACACACACACACACACATACAGAGAGAGAGAAAGAGAGAGAGAGAGGTTTACTAGCTCTCTGGATATCCCTAATCTGGTCATATTAACATGACAGTAGCCACCACAGTAGTCACATTACATATAGGCTAGCAAGTTTACCACATGCATGTGTATGTGTCCTGCATTCACTTTTCTTGTTAATGAACTTCTTGTGCACTGCTTTACATAGATTCATAGGGACATGTGTAGAAAAGTTAGACAGACATAATTGAATAATCAACATTCCTCCTAAGGATTTTTATAAACAATGACAGTAAATCAGACATATTCGCATTCAGAGATTATGTTTCTAGACATAATATTTCCCTTTTTCCTGACAACAGAGTTATGCAGAGGTAAATATATCACTTCAGGAATCTGAATTCAGTATGATTTTTTTTCTTTCTTTTTTTTTTTGTTACCAAGGATGGAACATAGGGGTGCTCAACCACTGAGCCACAACCCCAGCCTTTTTTATATTTTATATAAAACTTTTTTATATTTTATTTAGAGACAGGGTCTTGCTGACTTGCTAAGTACCTTGCTAAGTTGCTAAGGCTGGCTTTGAACTTGCAATTCTCCTGTCTCAGCCTCCTGAGCTGCTGGGATTATAGGCGTGAGCCACCACACTCAGCTCAGTATGGATTTTAATATATCGCTCATCACCTGGGTAAGATCTAAGAGGTAAGAATATGAGTTTTTTGCATCCTAGTTAAAATCAAATTCCTAAAGATTATTCTACCTCCCAAATGATCTTTCTGAAAGCACTTTTGACCTCCTTATTTCTTAGGCTGTAGACCATAGGGTTGAGCATGGGGATGACTATAGTATAGAAAACAGAAACAATTTTATCTGTGTCCATGGAGTGACTTGAGCTGGGCTGTAAGTACATGAAGATTAGAGTCCCATAGAATATGGAGACTGCAGTGAAGTGGGAGGCACAGGTGGATATAGCCTTCCTATGTCCTGTCTCTGTGCGCATCTTTAAGATTGAGCTAAAAATAAATATGTAGGATATTAAGATAATAAGAAGAGCAAAAAACACATTGAAAGCACAGACAGGAAGAAGAACAAGTTCATTCACATGTCTATCAGAGCAAGAGAGAGACATGACAGCTGGAATATCACAGAAAAAATGATGGACCACATTGGACTTGCAGAAGGTGAGACTGAAGGTGTCCCCAATGTAGAAGGAGGAACTCAAGAAACCACAGAAATAGGAAGCTATGACCAGACATGCACACACACTTGTTGTCATGGTGGTGGTGTAGTGCAGGGGCTTACACACTGCTGCATAGCGATCATAGGCCATTGAGGCCAGCAGGTAATTTTCCACAGTAGCAAAGGTCGTGAAAAAGAACATCTGAGCAGCACAAGCATTGTAAGAGATGATTTCATTTCCTACAAGGAGCCCAGCCATGACCGTGGGAGTTACAGCTGAAGAATAACAAAAATCCACCAGGGACAGGTTACCCAGGAAAAAGTACATGGGAGTGTGGAGACGGGAGTCCAGGAGAATCAACAGGATCATCCCCAGGTTCCCAACCAGAGTGATGGTGTAGATGAGGAGGAAGGTCACAAAGAGGGGAAGCTGCAGACCAGGGTCATTGGTCAGTCCCAGCAGGATGAAGTGTGTCACTTCTGTCCCGTTCTCCATCAGTGTTATAGGAGAATCTCTAGATCCTTTGGAACAGAATGATCAAAAAAAAAAGAATTGAAATTGAAATTATAAATGCTGGAGTAAGTTAAACTTCAAGATACTCCAGAAACTTAACTTGTTCCATTTAACTTAAACTTCAAGATACTCCAGAAAATGCATAGTCTTAAAAATGAAATTTTTATATTGCTTACCTACAATATTAAATGGCATGATTCTGAGTAATTTCAACATATCACATGCCCAATATTGGATTTTTATACAGTATTTTATTTATTTAACTGAGATGTAGACTATTTGGTATCCTGATCAAAATGACGTTTCTGGTATCTGTCTATTCATTTCTTCTGAACACAGGAAAAGCTGATACTACCATGTTGCTCGCCTGTCAAGAACTGATGTGGACATAGTATATATATATATATATATATATATATATTACATGTAATATATATATATATATATATATATATATATATATATATATATACTATTCTCTCAACAATATTAGTAGCTTGCTTCATTGCTAAATTCTAGTGCTTGGGAATTTTATTAAAATTTACACAGGTATTGTTTGTCAATCTTTGCTCGGGATTCATGCCAACCATTAACCCTGCTGAATGGTTACTCAGTCTAATGGTCTATAAAAAATTAATAGCCAGTTGAATTTACTGATATCACAATTACTCCTTGCCTGCTTGGTTTGAACTCAGTATTCAGGGTTTCACAGCAAACTGAGTAATTTCATTTGTTTACTATATTTGTCTTTCTCCAGAGGAAAAAAAATAACCAAGCAAACAAACCTAAGGTTGAGATAATCCATTCAACTTCAAGAGTCCTAAGTGAATGAATAAGCTCTGACCTGCATTTTCACTTTTTCCAACAATCTCAAGCTGATTATCACCAACACATATACTCATTGACAATGGTGTGATTGAAAGCATAAACTTTGGATGATTTGAAGATGAGTTTAATTCTTGGGTCATCATAGCACATTTCTATATATCTATTAGCCTGGTGTGGTGGGAGCATATTCCAACTGCAGAGGCAGTTGAGCCAAGGCACATCACCAAATGTAGCAGGCATAGAGCTTAGGTGCATGGAAAAGACGCAGATCAGTGTGACCGTTTACCTTCTAGCAGTCATCGCTCCTAACCTAACTCCCCTCCCTGAATGTCATATTTCTATCTGCTAAATGAAGACATTAGTAATATCTACTTTGGAGTATCTTTGTGAGAAACTAATATGATAATTTACAAAAGGGAATAGCTGTAGCATTATTATTAGGGTGGGCTGACTGTCTTTATGTTGGTTTCCTCAAGGCAGATGCTGACATGCAGAGTCTTGAAGTGTGTGTTTTAGAGTCTTGAAGCTTCCTTCTCCAAATATGCCTTCTCTCTCTAGGGCCACTGAAATTTTCTGTGCTCTCTGTTTCTCAGTCAGTCCTTACTCCAAGCATGTGACGACTGCTCTTACAATTCTAGTTGATCCATTTAAAAAAAAAATTTCTTTCTTGAAATCCATAGTGTAGTGTAAAAGAATTCATTTTTTAAAACATTCTTTCTCTCACTACTGTCATGCCATAGCCAAATCACAGAGATAAACATTGCAAGTTGCCAGTTTATGGACTGTCTTTAGCACATAGATCTGTTTGGGTGGCAAATTCCTTATTGTAAAACATTTTGAGTCTGTTCTTGTGTACTAACCATATTTTACATTTCTTACTGGAACTGAAACTTTTGGAAGACTATCCACCCAATGCTAACTACTATTCCCTGCCATCTTTCTCCTGAGCCTCTGTCAAATTCATGTTGCAAGTCAGCCCCTGAACACATTTGTTGCAACCTTTAACATTCAGATCCACCTTTAACATATACTCTGTTCTACAACCAGTGAAAAGGACTCTATATGTATGTGTTTGGGGAGGGGAGGAGAGGAAAGTAGAATTATTATTCTTACATCATCTTTAAGGAATTGAGGGTTTGAAAAGTTACGCAGCACTTTAAAATTACACAATGTAGTGGGAAAAAGACTCCAGATTCAAGAGTTAAAATCAACTTCAACCTGACCAAAATTCCATGCTCTTATCCACATTGCTGTCCACATGTGTAGAGGGGCTAGCAATAGCAAACATGAGATTATGGGGAAAAGACTACAATGCAGTTCAGAGCCTGGTGATTCACTTAGAACCCTTTTGTAGCTTAAATCAGGATCATTTCATCCTTCTGGTATTTGTCTTGTTTGTTTAACTCCAGTGAGAAGCAAATATATAGTGAACAAAATGAAATTATTATTTCATCAAGCACAGAATCATGAGTCTTTTTTTTCCTTCAGATTTTTGGACATATAAGTAGAAATTTTCATCAGTGTCTCCAAATTACCTTCTATGAAAAATTTCTCATTTATACCCCAAAGTCATCTCACTATGTTTATAAACATACTGAAATTATCTATTTCTCTTTTTAAAATAACTCATAGTAGGTATAACTGCCCTCTTTCTTTTACACACATTACACTTCTCATGAAAATGTTTGTGGGATATAAAACTTACCAGTTTCCCGAAGAGAAAGAACAATCAATCCAGAATAGGGATTCTGAAATCATAATCAGTCATGGAATATGCATAAGATTATTAGAGGAGCTCTGGTTCCGGTAGTGATCACAAGTTTCCCTTTAAGACTTGAACAAATAAAATAAAGAACATAGCATGGGTCATATTCCGAATCTTTGATGAATTATTTCTGTGGCCTTGGAAGAATCATTTTACCTCCTCCTTCAATAAACATGATAAATTACTTCTTACATATAATTTTCAGAATTGAGTCTATAACCAACAAGTAAAGGAAGCCTATGAAACATCATATGTAGAGGTTATCATTTGAAAGTGTATCAATGTGATTATTATCTTTGAGTGTTTGCCTGGCCATGGCTGAAGGTTCAGAGCACATCCTCAGATCT
Source organism: Marmota flaviventris (assembly GCF_047511675.1). Lineage (NCBI taxonomy): Eukaryota > Metazoa > Chordata > Mammalia > Rodentia > Sciuridae > Marmota > Marmota flaviventris. The sequence continues at coordinate 13,774,199 of NC_092506.1, read as the reverse complement.
GAAGGCCCATATGTGCTAACAATGATCATCATGCAGATGAATAGATGATGTCCAATGAAACATGGCCTCGAGTGAGTTCATTCTAAAATAGGCCATTTTGAGTTGTACTGGGATTTCAAGGGCTAACACTTGAAGATCTGTAGAGAATTATATAGACTTGAGACCTCTGCAGATTGTCCTCATGAGACTATCTACAGTTCCTGGTCTGACTTTCCCAGCAAAGAAGCAATTAAACTATCTGTGGAGATCAAGCTGGTTAGCTTGAGGACTACATTGTAGAGCCTACAATTATTTTTCAAATAAAAATAAAAGTATAGTCAAATAAAATAAATTATTTAAAAAAGGAAATAATATGGAAAGGTCATGAAAGTAACTACAAAAATAAATTTAAAAGCAAGCATTATTGAATTTTTCATAACCCCGGTGCTTTCACCACATGGTTTTCATAATGCATAAAATATTAATTTTATCTCTAGGTTTATGGGCACAAAATACAGAAAGATGTAATTTGTGGCAAAAACTTCACAAGATGCAGCTGTAGAGGAGCAAGGTATTTGTATACTCTGGGAAATTCTTTGTCATAATCCAGATGAGGTCTCTAGCACTCTCTTGGGTTTTGAACATGCTGGCCCATCTGCAAATGTGTACGTATCCACCCCTATAATTCCTTAAGCCTATTCCCTATAATGTGTGTGTGCATGCATAATTTCTTTTCAATTTGTTGTGATTGTCTGGAATTGTGCTATTCCTTCTATTATTCTGATTGCCTGGAGAGCCCTGCCTAAACCAGAATTTGGTACTCAATTCTAAAGAAACAGCATTTTAAGGATGAGTTTTCTGGTTTGATTCTGGAGTCTCTGGAATGGACTCCTAAAGTGATCACTTTGAAAACACTAAAGAGTCTACTTCCAGTAGTAAAAAGAGCATGGTAGGCCATGTTATGATCTCACAATACAGACGCACAAAATATCATCCTTGACACTTCTAATAAAACACTGAAAGCAAAGATCTTAGTAACTGTGTGCTAGAGTTCAAATGTATATGTCCACTCAAAATTCATTAGGTTGGAATCTAAGATCCAGTGTGGTCACATTCAGACATAGGGCCTTTAGGAGGGGAACAAGTCTCAGTTTGGATGTGAATAAGCTCTGTTCCTATGATTGGATTAGTATGCTTATAGAAATTCTTGACAAGAGTATCTAGGACTCTTCCGTTCTCACTCACTATATGAGGACATAGTATTTTTCCTTTTCCATCATGTGAGAAAGCAAAGGCATTACTCCACTCCCTCCTCTCCATGGGAAATGACAACAAGAAGGTGCCTTATGAGGAACAGGACATCACCAGACACCAGATCTCCTGGCACCCTGATATAGGACTTCTCATGCATAAGAGCGAGAGAGTAGCATATTTGTATTCCTTATAAATTATCACTTAAATTATGTTGTTATAGCAACACAAATTATCTAAGACACTTTTGAACATTTTTGTCAAACAATGAGAATAATGAGGGGGCTGGAGATGTGGCTCAAGCGGTAGCGCGCTCGCCTGGTATGCGTGTGGCCCAGGTTCGATCCTCAGCACCACATACAAACAAAGATGCTGTGTCCGTCAAAAACTAAAAAATAAATATTAAAAAATTCTCTCTCTCTCTCTCTCTCTCTCTCTCTCTCTCTCTCTCTCTCTTTCTCTCTCTCTCTTAAAAAAATGAAAAAAAAGAGAATAATGAAATTGTTAGTTATTCCTAATATTGCTGAAGAAAGTCGAAGAAAAACACATAATCTCAGGAATTTGAATTACCATCTTTAAATTAAATACCTGGATGCTTTCAAACCCTTCTTAAAAGAGGTTCATGTCCTGCATCTACTGTGCTAAGACTACTGATACAAAGTCAATCGTATGAGTAGTTAGTTGAAATAAAAACAAAATTCCTTGCCTAGCAGTTTGTCTACCATAAAATTTGCAAGGGTGTAGGATCATGAAAGCTGGCAGGGAGATAATCAGGAAGACCCTGATGAAGCTGGAGATATTGATCCTCTAAATTCTGATGAATCCACTTTATAAGTAGAATTAACTTTTCTAATCCCAACAGGCACAACTCTCCACTCCACCTGAGGGAACTAGTCCAGCAGTACCCACAGAAATTTTAATAAGTCACCTTCATGCAGTAGACCTGCAAGACAAGAATAATTTTCTTTAGGACTCATCCCCATTTCTCTTTGCTTCTAGTTCTCAAGTCCCAGAAGCCACTAAACAGTACATTATCTATAAGGAGGTGTGTTCACCCACATATAAACTACCAGAGATTTCTAATTCGTACAGTAAGAAATTTTGTGCACACACATGGGAAGAAATAAATAGTGTGGATTTTGTTAAGGAAGAGAAAGCTAAATAAGGCCCAAATAAATAAGACAGGCCCACAAATGATAGATCCTGCATTAAAAATGTATTTAACCCTATGCGAACTAGAAATTCTCAACACATTTTGACTTACTAAACATGAAGAAATTAAAAGCCTTACAGAAACTGGGATTAGAAGGGATTTATTATTTCAAATCTGCTTAACCACTGTGGATGGTGAGAACATGCCTTCTACCACAACTGAGATAAATAATGTTTTTGAGGGGAGCCTAAGCATCTTTGAAGAATTCTCCGATCAAATCAAAATAAAATAATGGGAGTTATTGAATCCTGACGTGGCAGGGGCCAACTGCAAGCTCTCTTTCTTTCTCAGGTGAAAGAAAGCTGGGTGTGATTTCCATAATGACTAGCAGATTCAAAACAACTGTAAGAATAGTGTGACTTATGCAATCTCATAGCATTGGCTAGATCACCACAGAGTTTAGGGAAGTAAAATTAAAAAAAAAATAAGCATATAAATTCTAATTAGATATGTATGGGCAGAAATTTTAGGTAAAGTGAAAAAATCTACCTGAACTATAGGACCACACAGTCATAGTCCATGTATCAATTTCTGTGGTTCAGTGAGTTTATATACAAAAGCCCCAATGTAGCCAAATATTACCCTGCTGATCTACATCCTGGCTATGTCCCAAAGTTTCAATGATATTTTACCAAGATAATTGGTAATCTTGTAGAAACAACTAGACTTTGGGGAACTACTCAAAAATGTATACTAACTACCCCCCTAGAAGACCTAAAACCTCAGTGTGGCATAACAGTCAGAGTAAAGCTATCTGGAGGTCAGGTTATCATTGTAATTTAATTCAGGTCCCACTCACACTTGTCCCAGTGGAATTGCAATTCCATTCTGTGGTTATTTCCACAGTTCCAAAGTTCATCATTGGAATAGTTATACTCTGTAGCTTCATAATCTCTGACTTGTGAAGTGATGGCTATTATGGGGGTAAAGACCTAGTAGCAGCCATTAGAACTGCCTCTCTTTTGGAAATAGTAAACCAGGAACAATAATATATTTCTTGAAGAATTACAGAGATATATATCTCCATCAAGAACCTATAAGATGTGTGAGTGCTAAGTACCACACAAACCCATGAACTTAGCCCTTGATCATTAGAGAATAATAGTGAATGGACAGATGGACATTGGAGAACAACATTGAATTAGAGCGAGGTTAATCAGATTTGGAAGCCAAATTGTAGCTATCATTCCTGATGTGCTTTCATAGTTCCTGGCTTTTGGGATGCAGCTATTTGATTTTTCTTTTTTTTTTTTTTACTCTTTCTAATGAAGATGACCAGAAACAATTAGGTTTTACTTGAAAAGAACAGCTATACAACATTAATACTGTACATCAGTGGTATATCAACTGCTCAAGCATATGTGGTAATTTAAATCTCAGGGGTCTTGATAAGATTTCCTTTCTAAAATACCACACTGGTGCATTCTATTAACATTTTTGTGTTTGGACCTAGTGAGCAAGAAATATCAAACACTCTAAAGTTATTAGGAAGGCATTTCAATGCCAAATAGAGGAATTGAATGTAAGAATTTCAGAAACTTTTTATCTCAAAGGACTTTCTAGGGATCTAGTGCTGGGGGACTATATTGAGATATCCCTTGTAAGTGAAGGATAAGTAATGCATCTGTTTGTCTTCACACCAAACAAGGGCACATCACCTGGTGATCCTGTTTGGATTTTTTTTTAAAAAATCTACTCTTTCTTTATGTATGTAACACATAGTAGGTAAAGGTTCACAAGGTCTGTAAAGAATGAAGGGATAAAAGGATATGGTACAATGAAAGTGAATACTTTAAAAAGGAGCACAGGAGAGGGCATATGACAGCATCCTGTTTCAGAAAAGTTCTGAATGGATTGAGAGTAATCCTCACAGGGATCAGAGAGTGCAAAGCCCTTAGGCAGAAGCATGATTGGAGTTGTGAAAAAGTAGCAAGGGATAACAGGGTATGGAATGGGGTACAGACTGGGGAAGTGCCAACAGAGAATATAACTCCAGTAAATAAAGAATGAGTGGGCAGCATTAACGATCTCTAAGCTTTTTAAAGAAAAATGAGAGCAATGCTGGTTTCTCAGGTTAAATTTTAAATAGTCTGAAAACCCATAGTAATGCATGAATATATTAAAGCTACTTATATTTTTACCCTCTATTTTTGACCATCAGATTATTTTTTTCACTTTGAACATCAAAACACACTCATATTGGTTGTATAAAATGTCTCAAACAGAAATGTTCATTCACATGGGGTGCCTAATTCAAGTTTAGGTTTAAAGAATCACGTGTTTTCACTTTGTAATAGATCGTGTTTTTCCTCAAATGAGTACTCTTAGTATAGTCCAGAAAGAAAAAAATGTTAGACATATATCTTCATTTATTATGCTAATTAAATTATGATTTTTAAAAACCCTAGTTTTTTAATCAGGGATCTCCAGTGAAACAAGATCAATAATACATGTAAAGATGAATAAGAAGAGATTCATTATGGATATAAACTAATGTGATTATAGAAGTTGAGACACCCATGATGTTCTGTCTGCAAGCTGGAGAACCAGTAACACTGAGGAGGAGGGGACAAAATGCATCTGATGTATGGCTTGGAGACCAAGAACCAGAAAGCCAGTAGCTCTGAGGTCCAGAGTGAGAAATATAGGATGTATTAATGGAAGGAGAGAAGGAGAGTAAGGAGAGAGAATTAGTCCTCTGACACCATTCTCTTCTATTCGAGTGAGCTCTTAATGCATTGGGTGATGGCCACTCGTACTGATGAGGGCACACTTTCCTCATTAATTTACTGATTCAGACTGTACTTTTTTGTTTTTGTTTTGGAAACAACCTCACACAACTAGAGAATGTTTTACTAGCGATCTGGCTATTCCTAATCCAGTCAAAGACATACAAAAACATACTCACCACTATAGACACACAACAGTTAATTCCAGTAAATTTGCTACAAACATGTGTATGTATCATCACAGGACACATGCGTGCAAATTTTTATTCATTGACTTCTTATGCAGTTGATTTACATACGATCATAGGGACCTGGGTGGAAATAATTAGATGGAAAATGACTGAATAATCAATATCCCCAAGAAGGTTCTCACAAGAAAATGCCAGGATATCATGTACATTCTCATGCAGGGATTGTGTTGCTAAATATGTTTCCTTCTCTTCAAATGAAAGACTTTTGCAGATGTAAAGGTATTGCCACACACTTGTAAAACAGATGTAAAACTCACATGTGAATTCAGTGTGAGTTTTATATATATGACAGATTATAAGAAGAAGATCTGAGGGGAATATATACAGGTATTATAAATCCCAAAAGTTAAAATCAAAATCCTAAAGATTATTTTCCTTCCAAAATGATCTTTGTGAATGCACTCTTGACCTCCTTGTTCCTCAGGCTGTAGACCACAGGGTTCAACATGGGGATCACAGTAGTATAGAACACAGAGGCGATTTTGTCTGTGTCCATGGAGTGACTGGAGCTGGGCTGTAAGTACGTAAAGATTAGAGTCCCATAGAAAATGGAGACTGCAGTAAAGTGGGAGGTACAGGTGGATGTAGCCTTCTGATGTCCTGACCCAGAGTGCATCTTTAGGATACTGATAAAAATTAATGTATAAGGTGTCTATATTACTAGGAGACCAAAAAATATATTGAAGGTGTACATAGATAAGAACCAGTTCACTAACATGTCTATCAGAGCAAGAGAGAGCCATGACTGCTGAAATATCACAGAAAAAAATGATGGATCACATTAGACAGACATAAAGAGACACTTAATATGCTCCCAGTATAGATGGAGACATTCAGGAAACCACAGATATAACAGCCTATGATCAGATATGAACACATTCTTGTCATGGTGGTGGTGTAGTGCAGGGGCTTACACACAGCCGTATAGTGATTATAAGCCCTTGAGGTTAAGAGATAATTTTCAGCAGTAACAAAACCTGTAAAAAAGAACATCTGAGCAGCACCATCATTGTAGGAGATGACCTCATCTCCAAGAAGGAGCCTACCTATGATGACCAGGGGAGTGACAGTTGAAGAGTAACCAAAGTCCACCAGAGACATGTTACCAAGGAAAAAGTACATGGGAGGGTAGAGAAGAGAGTCCAGGAGAATCAGCAGGATCATCCCCAGGTTCCCAGCCACAGTGATGGTGCAGATGAGGAGGAAGGTCACAAAGAGGGGAAGCTGCAGACCTGGGTCCTTGGTCAGTCCCAGCAGGATGAAGTATGTCACATCTGTCCTGTTCTCCATCAGTGTTGTCTGAGAATCAAGATCTTCTACAGCCGTGAAGGAAAAAAAAAAAGAACAAAATGATAAAGGAATTCAACTGAATGGGAAAGTTTAAGTGCAAGATATTCTTTTACTGTGGCAACAACTTGTACTTTGAGATTCTCCAGAAAAATAATGGGCTTTACAACCAAATTTAGTGCTTTAAGCAGGTACCAAGTTGCATTCTTTTTAATATGAGAAGTGATAATAGATCATCTACCCAATTATTAAATTTCATACATTTCTTAAATAAAATCTAACAATTTAATAATTTGACAAAAATGATTTGTGTAAATGAATCTATCTTCCAGTTCACTTCTCCTGAGCTCAGTAAAAGCTGACACCTGTATGTTGTTCACCTGCCAAGAACTGCTGAAGACACTTCAGATGTGTGTACACATACTCCTCTCAATAATGAGTCTGCTTGTTATATTCATGTAAATTATTCACCATAAGAGGTTGAGTGGTTATTCATAGTATAAGTATTGATAATCTGCTCTGGATCTATTCCAGTATTTAACCCATGCCAAGTGGTTCCTCTAACAGTCTAAACTGAATTTAAATAAAAATTAATTGTAGTACATTTACAACTACCTTTTCTCTGTTCCAGATCAAACTCAGTGTTTGAGATTTCACAGTGAACTGAGTCATTGATTCTGTGGTTATTTCATCTTGTTCACTACATGTTTCTCTCTCTTCATTGGAGGTAATGAACAAGATATGAATTCCATTTTAACCTTTTCCCCATGGTCTCATGCTTATTATCACCAGCATGTCTACAAGACTGTGATGGTAGAAAGCATAGACTTTTGACTGCTTTGAAGACGGGTTCATCTCTTGAACCAGCACAGCACGTCTCTATGCATGGTAGACATGGTGGGGCAACTGGTATGGTGGGAGCATGTTTGGCCTGCAGAGGGAATTGTGAGAGAAGTCACATCATCTCATGGAGCAGAGTGAGAGCTTAGGTTCCTGAAGAGATTCACATCAGACTTATCATTGATCACACAGAAGTCACTAGTCCCAGACCAGCTTCCCAGAGCATTGGGTTTCCATCTGCAAGATGAAGAAGGTAATGAAACCTACTTAGTGAAAGTAATATTAGAATAACGTTATATACCTGGGAGAATTAAAGACGGTAATACCTAAAGGAGGATAAAGTACTGGATGTAGGGCACAGCCTCATGAGGGCTAGCCATGGTATTGTTATTGGGCCAGGATCATGTCTTTATGTGGGTTTGATCAGCGTGCATTTTGTCATGCAGGGTTTGAGTCTGGAGTGTGGGTTGAAATGTCTCTCCCTAAATGGCCTTCCTTCCTGCGCTAGGACCAGTGAGTGAGAGTCTCTGCCCTCCAGTGTTTCTCAGTCTAACTTTACTACAACCATATAAACACTGCTACTGCAATACTATGTAGGCCAATCATACTAGAAATTTCTTCCTTGAAATCCATATTTTAGCTGGAATAAGGGTCTATTCTTCTTAAAACTCATTGTTTCTCTCATACTATCATTCCATAGACATATCCCTGAGACCAGGGTTGAAGGTTCCCTGTTATGGGCTGTCTCTAGCTCACTCACTGATCTCTTTTGGTGGCAAGATCAATACTATACAATATTTTATTGGAATATGTTCTTGTGTAGTAACCATATTTTCAATTTTTTATATGAGTTAAAGTCTCTTAAAGGATATTCATCCAAAAGTAACTAGATCACTTACCATTTTTCTCCTCAAACTTTGGTAGCTTCAGTTTATAAGTCTGCTCCATGAAGATATTTTGTTTGAACATGTCAACAAACATGATCACTTTATTATGTGCTATATTCTACAGCATAATAAGAGATTTGAATATAAATTATGCTTGTGTGCACATGTGTAAGGTAAGTAGCATAAATACAATTCTTATCTAATCAAAAACTACACTGAAGATTTGAGAAGTTATGGGATGTTCTAAAATTATATATACGATATGAGACTCAAGATTCACAGTTAAAGCCACTTCCCAAGAATAAGCCTGAGACGACAGCAAAAGAGCTTAAATGCAGTTTGGAGCCTTTAACTCTGTTAAAACTTTAAAGAAAAACCATTTTATTGTTCTGGGTTGTTTATTTTTTAATCTCTGATGAGATCCAAATGCTTAGTGAACAAGATAGTATTACACATAACACTGCAAAGCATCATTTATATTTTTTGCTTGCATTGTGGGGTATGCTTTGTCCTGTGAATCACTAAAATTCTTATGATAGATATTTGACATTTGTGCCCTAGATTCACTCATCATTTATATGTATCTTGAAAGAGTCTCTTTTTCAAGTATGTCAGAGTAGAAAGAGTTGCCTAGTATAGATAATTGCTTACTATGTCTGCTTCTTTTGCATGAATTACACTTCCAACTAAAATGTTCATGTGATGTAAAATTTTGGCAGTTTACTAGAAAAGTAAGAATAATCAATCCAGAAGAGTTGGTCTAAAATATAATATCTTCAATGGAATATTTCTGACATGCAATTAGAAGATCTCTCTCTCTCTCTCTCTCTCTCTCTCTCTCTCTCAGGTCCTGGTCCAAAGGTTCTGATTCTCTAAAGGAGGGAAAAATGGAGAAAACATGAACATGGATCTGGTTCTGCATTTACTCTTAATTCTTTGTGTTCCCTTGGAAAGGTCACTTACTACGTCCTTATTGGTAAAATAAATATGAAAGATTGTTTCTCTGACACAATTCATGGCTAGTATCTGTAAATAATAAGTGCAGTTCATCAAAACGTGTAGGAAAGAGGTCATTATTTAAAAGCCAACTAATGTGATTTGAATCTTCTTGTTGTTTGTTTTTATTAGTACATGATAGTTATACATAAGAGTTGGTTTGTTTTGAAATATTCACAAATACCTACAACAGTCTGCTTCATTTTAATCCTCAGCACTTCCACTTATCCTCCCTTCTTTCCTCCTACGGATCCCCTTCCTCTACTCTCCTGTTCTTCCTTCTACTTATTGCTTTTTAATCTGTACACTATAATTATACATAAAAGTAAAATCCATTCTGATACATTCAGACATGCATGTAGCATAATTTGGCCAATTTCCTTCCACATTTCCCACTTTTTCCAAGTCCTCCCTCCTCCCCTTCCTCTATTTCACTGCTTTCCCTTCTATTTGCAAGAGAGCCCTTTCTTAATTCCTTATTTCAGTCTAGCATCCCCATATGAGGGAAACATTCAGCCCTTAAACTCCAAGTTTGAGGCATTGATTTAATGTGACTATTTGAGTTTTTCTCCTGACCATGGCTGAGGGTCATAACAAATCCTCAGGTCAGAAGAAGGCCTGAGGATGATAACCACTCAGATGACAAAATGGTATCCAATGGCCATGAAGTGTTCTTTTAAAACTGTGTGATGTTGAGTCTTCAGCATTTCAGAGGCAGATACATGAAGATCTGGAGAGAAATTACTGAAACTTGGAGATCTCTAGAGATTTCTCCTATAAGACTAACTATAGCTCCTGACCCTACTTTACTAGGGAAGAAGCAATTAAACTGCCCATAGGGATCAAGCTGGTTAGTATATTTTTATTTCACACTTATTTTTTAACTGATAAATGACAATATAAAATTTTTTACTATAAAATGTTTTATGTATGTATACAGTGTGTAATTTTAATATCAGGTTAAACATATCTGTCTCCTCAATCACTCATCATTTACTTGTGTTCAAACTAGTACCATTTTCTGCCGCAGTCCGGCTGCAGCAAAATAACCGGGGGGGTGACGAACAACTTGTGTACCTTGATACAGCAGGAGTGGAAGCCATTTATTGCAGGACAGGAGCAGTATTTATACATTCCACACAGCTGATCTAATTAGCATAAACTAGATACAGCAGTCAACCAATCTGGAATCTCCACACTTAAAGGCTCGCTTTTGTTACTTCTCAAACCACTCCCTCTGGCATTTTGCCAGGCACCATCCAGACTTGTTTACCAACTCTAACATTCCCCTGGCAAAATGCCAGGTGTTATTTTGACTTGTTTACAGACTCTAACAATTTTCTTCTGCCATCTTGAAGTGCCCAGTAGATAAGTGTTATCTATGGTCATTCTATTACACAAAGGCACACCAGAACTTCTTGCTTCTGTATAACTGTGAATTAGGGATCAGGGGTCAATTTTTCCTCATCCCCCTTTCCTTTCTAGTCTTTTTAGACTCTTGTAATCACTATTCAATTCCCAACTCAACGAGATCAAATTTTCAACATTCCATATATGGGGGAGATATTTCAGCAATAGTATTTTTAGTCTGGCTTATTTCAGTTAACAAAATGATCCTCAGTTTGGTTGATGCTGTCACAAATGACAGGATTCCGTTCTCTTTTATGCCTGAGGAGTATCCTTGGTGAGTATGCACCACATTTTCTTTATCTATTCATCCTTTGGGGGATACTCAGGTTGTTTCCATTCCTCAGCTACTGTACATGGTGCTGCAAGAAACCCAGGAGTGCAGATGTCTCTTTGACATATGAATTCCATTTCCTTGGGATTCATTCTCAGCAGGGAGATTGCAGGATCGAGTGGTAGTTCTATTCTTAATTTTATGAGGTCCCTCGGTACAGCTTTCCATCCTGTTCATGTAAATTCCCACCAACAGTGTGCAGGATTCCCCTTCTCCAGACCTTGTCAGCACTAGTTATCTCTATTCTTTATGTGACAAAGGCATTCTTTCTGGTGTGAGGTGGTCTTGGTGTGGTTTCAATTAGTATTTTCCTGATGATTAGTGATGTTGAGGATTTTTTTCGTGTACTGCTTGACCATTTGTATGTCTTCTATTTTTATTTTTTTAAGAAATGTCCATTTGGGCTATTTTACATTTTTAAATAAGGTTAGTCATCCCTTCTCCCCTTTCTTTCTTCTTTCCTACATTCCTCCCCTCCCCCTTTCCCTCTATACTCTTTTTTTTTAAAATTATATTTTTTTTCCTCTTGAAATTTGAATTTGCTTTCTCACTCAGAACATCAACCCCCTGTCAGATGTATGATGTTCAACTATTTCCATCCATTTCTGCTTCAGTCCACTAATCACTTCCTTTGCATCACAGAAACATTTTTACTTGGAGGTAATCTCCTTGGTCTGTTTTGCCTGTGCTTCCCATGCACTGAGAGTCTTCTCCAAAAAATCTTTGCCCATTTCAATATACTGAAACATTTCCCTTACTTCTTCAAGTAGCTTGATAGCTGCAGGACTTTCATTTAAATATTTAATGCATTTTAAATTGATTTTTGAAACCACTGAAAAGTCCTGGTCTAGCTTCATCATGTACCTGCAGGTAAACGAGTTTTCCAGTAGCATTTATTGAAAAGACTGCTCTCCCCAGTGAGTGGCCTCAGCACCACTGCTGACTGCAGATGGGTGGGTTTCCTTCTAGACTCTTTTGTTCCATCAGTCTGCAAGCCTACACTTATCCCCATGATGAGTAACACAGCTTTGTACTTTATTTTGCAATCAGGTAGTTTAAGGCTTTCTGCTCTCCTCTTTGTGGCTCAGTATGGTTTTTGTCTACCTGGGCTTTTTTCTGGTTCCATAAAACTTTTAGAATTGCATTTTCTAGTTCTTTGAAGAATATCATTTGTATTTTGAAAAAAAATTGCACTGAATCTGTAGACTGTTTTAGGTAACAGACATTTTAACAATATGAATTTTTCCAACCCTTGCACATAAAACATTTCTTGTTTTTTTTTTTTTTGGTCCTGATCATTTTTTTCAGCAAAGTTTTATAGCTTTCATTCTAAAAAAATATTTCACTTCTTTGTTTTAATTAATTTCTGGGTATTTTATTTTGTAATTATTCTAGATAAAATTGTTTTATTTTTTCTTAACATATCCATTTATTTCTTTTAACATTTCCATTTCTTTTTTTATTGATATTAATTTTATTAATAACAATAATAACATTTTTCCTGAAATTTTACTCAGAGCTTGTGATACAGAATTTAATTTTGTAAGAGTAATGTTTTTATCTTGGTGTTGTTACATTTCCATTTCTTTAACGTTTATTTCTTTTAACATTTCTATTTACTTATATACGAAATATTTTGACATATGAGTACAATTTCCTACTCTTCTGATTCTACACAATGTGAAAATACATTGGTCATGTATTCACATAGGAACGTAGGATAGTTCTATATGAGTCATTCTCCTATCTTTTCTATTCTCATTTCCCCTCCCTTCCCTTCATTCCCTTTGTCTAATCCAATGAAATTCTACATCCCCCCCAGCCAATCCCTGCCCCGCCCCCATAATGTAAGTTAGCATCCACATATCTGAGAGAACATTTGGTTTTGGGAACTGACTTATTTCAGTCAGTTCCATCCATTTACCAACAAATGCCATAACTTCATTTCTCTTTATGGCTGAGTAATATTCCATTGTGTATATGTGCTACATTTTCTTCATCCATTCATCTGTTGAAGGGCACTTAGGCTGGTTCCATAGTTTAGCTATTGTGAATTGAGCTGCTATAAACATTAATATGGCCATGTCACAATATATGCTGATTTTAAGTCTTTTGGATATATGCCAACTAGTGGGATAACTGGGTCAAATGGTGTTTCCATTCCAGGTTTTCTAAGAAATCTCCACACTGCTTTCCATCTTCTAGTTTCTTTTTCAATGTTTTTCTTCATTGTTCTGTAATTTTCAGTGTAGAAGTCTTTTACCTCCTTGGTTGGGTTTATTCCTGGAAACTATTGACAATGGAATTATTTTCTTGATTTATCTTTCTTCAGGTTCGTTATTGGTGTAGACAAAAGCTATTTTGGGATGTAATATTCTGTAGATGCTTATTTCATTCATTGATCTGGAGTATAGATTAACTCTGTAGTAACTTTGTTGATTTTATGTCTGGATGATCTATCTACTAAAAAGAATGGTGTATTGCAATTACTCACTATTATTATATAATGATTTTATATTCTACTTTGCTCAATATGTTTACCAGATCTAAATGTTTTTCACTGGAGTCATAAGGGTCTTGTAAGTGTAAGATCACATCATCTACACACTGCATGATTAGCTTTCTTCCTTTCCTATTTGTATCCTTTTTACTTCTTTGTGTTTCTAATTCATCTAGTTAAAATTTCAAATACTGTGTTGAATAGAGTAGAGAAACTAGATATCCTTGTCTTCTACCTGCTTTTAGAGAAAAAACTTTCAGTTTTTCCCCTATGCACAATAATTTTTTTTTGGTATAAACACTTTATTACTTTGGGGTAGTTTCTTCTATACCTAATTTTTTCAAGATATTATCATAAAGAAAGATGAATTTTGTTGAATAATTTTTATGTATCTATTGAGATTATCATGTCATTTTATCCTTGATTCTATTTATGGTATATATGTTTACTGGTTTGCTTATGCTGGACCACACTTGTAGTCTTAGAATGAAATCAAGTTGATCGTGGAGTATGATCTTTTTAATGTGCTGTTGAGCCCCTCCCCCCGCATACGGGATGAAAAAGGCAATATCACAACAGACACTTCAGAAATACAGAAGATAATCAAAAATTATTTTGAATCCTTATACTCCAATACATTAGAAGATAGTGAAGGCATAGATAAATTTCTTAAGTCATATGATCTGCCCAGATTGAGTCAGGAGGATATAGACAACCTAAACAGACCAATATCAATTGAGGAAATAGAAGAAACCATCAAAAGACTACCAACTAAGAAAAGCCCAGGACCGGATGGGTATACAGCAGAGTTTTACAAAACCTTTAAAGAGAAACTAATACCAATACTTTTCAAGCTACTTCAGGAAATAGAAAAGGAGGGAGAACTTCCAAATTCATTCTATGAGGCCAACATCACCCTGATACCTAAACCAGACAGACACTTCAAAGAAAGAAAACTACAGACCAATATCTCTAATGAACCTAGATGCAAAAATCCTCAATAAAATTCTGGCGAATCGGATACAAAAACATATCAAAAAAATTGTGCACCATGATCAAGTAGGATTCATCCCTGGGATGCAAGGCTGGTTCAATATACGGAAATCAATAAATGTTATTCACCACATCAATAGACTTAAAAATAAGAACCATATGATCATCTCAATAGATGCGGAAAAAGCATTCGACAAAGTACAGCATCCCTTTATGTTCAAAACTCTAGAAAAACTAGGGATAACAGGAACACACCTCAATATTGTAAAAGCAATCTATGCTAAGCCTCAGGCTAGCATCATTCTGAATGGAGAAAAATTGAAGGCATTCCCTCTAAAATCTGGAACAAGACAGGGATGCCCTCTCTCACCACTTCTGTTCAACATAGTTCTCGAAACACTGGCCAGAGCAATTAGACAGATGAAAGAAATTAAAGGCATCAAAATAGGAAAAGAAGAACTTAAATTATCACTATTTGCAGATGACATGATTCTATACCTAGCAGACCCAAAAGGGTCTACAAAGAAACTATTAGAGCTAATAAATGAATTCAGCAAAGTGGCAGGATATAAAATCAACACGCATAAATCAAAGGCATTCCTGTATATCAGCGACAAATCCTCTGAAATGGAAATGAGGACAACCACTCCATTCACAATATCTTCAAAAAAAATAAAATACTTGGGAATCAACCTAACAAAAGAGGTGAAAGACTTATACAATGAAAACTACAGAACCCTAAAGAGAGAAATAGAAGAAGATCTTAGAAGATGGAAAAATATACCCTGTTCATGGATAGGCAGAACTAACATCATCAAAATGGCGATATTACCAAAAGTTCTCTATAGGTTTAATGCAATGCCAATCAAAATCCCAACGGCATTTCTTGTAGAAATAGAGAAAGCAATCATGAAATTCATATGGAAAAATAAAAGACCCAGAATAGCAAAAACAATGCTAAGCAGGAAGTGTGAATCAGGCGGTATAGCGATACCAGACTTCAAACTATACTACAGAGCAATAGTAACAAAAACAGCATGGTACTGGTACCAAAACAGGCGGGTGGACCAATGGTACAGAATAGAGGACACAGAAACCAATCCACAAAACTACAACCACCTTATATTTGATAAAGGGGCTAAAAGCATGCAATGGAGGAAGGATAGCATCTTCAACAAATGATGCTGGGAAAACTGGAAATCCATATGCAACAAAATGAAACTGAATCCCTTTCTCTCGCCATGCACAAAAGTTAATTCAAAATGGATCAAGGAGCTTGATATCAAATCAGAGACACGCCGTCTGATAGAAGAAAAAGTTGGCTACGATCTACATACTGTGGGGTCAGGCTCCAAATTCCTCAATAGGACACCCATAGCACAAAAGTTAATAACTAGAATCAACAAATGGGACTTACTCAAACTAAAAAGTTTTTTCTCAGCAAAAGAAACAATAAGAGAGGTAAATAGAGAGCCTACATCCTGGGAACAAATCTTTACTCCTCACACTTCAGATAGAGCCCTAATATCCAGAGTATACAAAGAACTCAAAAAATTAGACAATAAGAAAACAAACAACCCAATCAACAAATGGGCCAAGGACCTGAACAGACACTTCTCAGAGGAGGACATACAATCAATCAACAAGTACATGAAAAAATGCTCACCATCTCTAGCAGTCAGAGAAATGCAAATCAAAACCACCCTAAGATACCATCTCACTCCAGTTAGATTGGCAGCCATTATGAAGTCAAACAACAACAAGTGCTGGCAAGGATGTGGGGAAAAGGGTACACTTGTACATTGCTGGTGGGACTGCAAATTGGTGCAGCCAATTTGGAAAGCAGTATGGAGATTTCTTGGAAAGCTGGGAATGGATCCACCATTTGACCCAGCTATTCCCCTTCTCGGTCTATTCCCTAAAGTCCTAAAAATAGCATGCTACAGGGACACTGCTACATCGATGTTCATAGCAGCACAATTCACAATAGCAAGACTGTGGAACCAACCTAGATGCCCTTCAATAGATGAATGGATAAAAAAAAAATGTGGCATTTATACACAATGGAATATTACTCTGCATTAAAAAATGACAAAATCATAGAATTTACAGGGAAATGGATGGCATTAGAGCAGATTATGCTAAGTGAAGCTAGCCAATCCCTAAAAAACAAATGCCAAATGTCTTCTTTGATATAAGGAGAGTAACTAAGAACAGAGTAGGGTCGAAGAGCATGAGAAGAAGATTAATATTAAACAGGGATGAGAGGTGGGAGGGAAAGGGAGAGAGAAGGGAAATTGCATGGAAATGGAAGGAGACCCTCAGAGTTATACAAAAATACATACAAGAGGAAGTGAGGGGAAAGGGAAAAATAATACAAGGGGGACAAATGAATGACAGTAGAGGGGGCAGAGAGAGAAGAGGGGAGGGGAGGGGAGGGGAGCGGAGGGGGGATAGTAGAGGATAGGAAAGGCAGCAGAACACAACAGACACTAGTATGGCAATATGTAAATCAATGGATGTGTAACTGATGTGATTCTGCAATCTGTATATGGGGTAAAAATGGGAGCTCATAACCCACTTGAATCAAAGTGTGAAATATGATATATCAAGAACTACGTAATGTTTTGAACAACCAACAATAAAAAATTTAAAAAAAAATGTGCTGTTGAATTCTGTATGAAAGTATTTTGCTGAAAATTTTTGCATGCATGTTCATTAAGTATGTTAATAATGCAATTTTCTCTTTTGTTTTTTCCTTATCATTTTTGGCATCAGGCAGATACAGACTTTTTAGAATGAGTGTTGAAACATCCCTTTTCTTTCTATTTTTTAAATAGTTTGAAACATTGATATGAATAGTCTTTTTAAAGATCTTGTAAAATTCAGCTGTGAGTCCATCTAATCCTTGACTTCTTTTTTTGGGTTGGGAAACCATTTATTACTGATACAACCTCATTGCTTATTATTACTCCATTTAAATTTTCTTATATCTTGTTGCTTCAATTTTAGTAGATCACATGTGTCTAGAATTTTAATCATATCCTCCAAATTTTCCCATTTATTGGAAGGCAAGTTTTCGAAATAGTCCTAATGATCCTTAGGATTTCAGAATTATGTGTTTTAATACCCTTTTTTCCTCAAAAAATTTATTAGTATGAATTTTTGGTTTCTTTTGATTAAATTGGCTAAGGGTGTATCAATTTTGTTTCTCTCTTAATGGAAACAACCCTCTGCTTCATTGATCCCATGTATTGTTTTTTTAGTCTTTATTTCATTAAATGCTACTCTGATCTTTATTATTTCTTTACTTCTGTTGGTTGGGGTTAGTGTATTCTTGTTTTTCTAAGATGTTGAACTATATCATTAGGTTATTTATTTCTGATTTTTCATAATCATAAAATTCCCTCTTAGAACTGCCTTTGCTATATTCCATAGACCCTGATATATAATGCTTCTATTTATATTTTACTACAGGAAATTTATATCCCACCTATTTTTCATGACCCACTGATCATTCAAGAAACATATTGCTTAATCTTCATGTTTGTATAGTTAATTGTAATTTCTCTTGTGTTTATTTCTAATCTCATTCCATTGCAATCTGATAATATGTAAGAAATCATTTTGTTATATTTGTTATGACTGGCTCTGTGGCCTAAAATATGATCTGTTTTGAAGACAATAGATCCATGAGTTGGTGAACTCCATGAGTTGCTAAAAAGAATGTGTATTCTGTTGTTGGATGAAATTCTTTAAACTCTCTGTTAAATCCATTTGAATGTAATATAGTTTAACTCTGTTGTTTTTACATTCTGCCTTTGGTCCCAATACCAACCAGTGGGCATGTTTAGATACTTTTTGATGTTTTGTATTTTATTTGATATTTTTATTACTGATTCAATATCATTACATGTTATTGAATGCTTCAGATTTTTATTTATTCATGTTTGGCTGGTGTGTATATCTAGGAGTGTGCCCATTTCTCTAGATTATCAGATTTGTTTGCATATAATTGTTCATATACTCTCTAATTATCTTTTTACTTCTGTGGTGCCAATCATAATAGTCTCCCTTTTTCTTACTTTATTTGAATCTTCTCTCTTTTTTTTAGTTATTTTAGCTAAAAATTTGTCTATGTCATTTATATGTTCAATGAACCAACTCTTCATTCTGCTGATCTTTTGCATTGTATTTTTGAATCAAATTCATGTATGTCTGCTCTGATCTTGTTTCTTTTCTTCTACTATGTTCTGGTTTGACTTGTCACCATTTTTCCAATTAATTTAAATGCAGTATCAGGATGCTTACTTGAGGTCCTTTTAATGTGCAAAAAAATAATTTATTATAAACATTCGTCTTAATACTGCTTCTGTAGCCCATAGTTTTGGTATTTTGTTCTTCCATTTTCATTTATTTCAAAACGTTTTTGAATTTCCATCTTAATTTCTTTGTTCATTTTCTGGTTCTTCAAAAGTAGGCTGCTTAAATTTCACATATTTTATACTCTTTGAAGATTTTGTTGTTTTTCTTTTCCTTTTCATTGCATTGTGGTCAGAAAAGGTATTTGATGTGATATCAATTTTTAAAAAAATTGTTAAAACTTAGTTATGTGGCATATGAAATGATCTATCCAGAAGAATGTTCCCCATGTTAATAGCCAGATTGTTGACTCTGTATCTGCTGAATGTAATTTTGGGATGGAGTGTTCTGCAGCTGTATATTTTGGTTTATTTGGTCTGGTGTGCATTTAAATCTGCTGTGTGTTTTGCTTATTTCTGTCTGGATGAACTGACCACTGCTGAAAGTAGGATGTTAAAGTCCCCAAGTATTCCTCTCTAGGAGTCTGTATTTCCCTTTAGGTCAACTAGTTTTTTTTTAAATATAAAAAAGCAGGAAAACTGATTAAAGTAAACACACATAGGTAAATTTTTAAAAATGAGTATTATATTTTTTGTTTGTAACATCTTCGTTTTTCCTACATGGTATGAAAAAGGCATGAAAATTAATTACGAACATTTTAGCAATGAAAAATATACAAAAATATGTTTGTGACAAAACCAGTATAAATTTCAGGATATAGCTGTATAAGAGTATACAAATTGTATACTATTGAAGCTTTTTTGGCAATACTGAAAGTATTGGAGTATGATCATCTCTCTCAGGGCTTGAGCATGATTCCCAGCTACAGATTTGAACTTCTGTGACTTCATAACCACATAGCAAATTCCTTATAATATACATGCATGTGTAGAAAGTGTGTGTATTCATATATATATATATATATATATATATATATATATATATATATATATATATTAGAACACATGTAATATAATATAACATGTAATATAATGTAACACGTAATATAATATAATGTAATATAATATAACACAATATAACTAATAGAATATATATAATATATGTATATATATTATTAGTTCTGATTATCTTGAGAAACTGGCCCAACTTCATTTTAGTAGTAAAATTAATTCTAGAAGAATAGACTCTTAAAAATTAACTTTCTAATTTGGTTTGTAGTTTTCTAGAATTGGGTCTCTTACTGATGAGCCCAGATGACAGTATTTTGAGTAGTAAGGAGAGCATAGGAGTCGATGTTATTATCTAGCAATAGAGATACAATATAAAACACTAAAATTAAAGATCTAATTAGAATGTGCTATGTTTCAGATGTGTGTGTCAACCCCAAATTTGTATTCTGTGACCAAAAGTTCAATGTTATCACATTAAATGGTGATAACATTGAACCATTAATCTACATTAAGTGGTAGATCTTTTAAGAAGTGACTAGGTGTATATTAGGTGATTAAGCCACACCCCTATGATAAGGCTCAGCGCCCTTGTGGAAGGGAATGAGGGAACTGCTAGACCTTTTCAGTTTCTTTGCCTTCCACATAAGAGAACCCAGTCCTCTGCTGTCCTATCCTGTAAGAATGCAACAGCATTCCTCTCTGACCTTCTGTATTAGTCTCCTTCACATTACTGTAACCAAACTATCTGACAAGAACAACATAGAAGAGGGAAGGTTTATTTTGTTTTATGATTCCAGAGGTGAAGTCCATGGTGGACTGACTCCATTGTTCTGGATCCAAGGTGAGGCAGCACATCATGGTGGAAGGTCTTGGCCGAGGAGAATGACTCAGGACATGATGGCCAGGAAACAGAAGAGAGAAAGGATTTTAGGGAGATCAACCCATCCAGGGTATACTTTAGTGGCCCACCTCTTCTAGTCATGCTCCCTAACCCCCGCCTACAGGTGCCACCTGGTCCATTCAAGCTAGGATGGGATGATGAGGTTACAGCTCTCACAATGCAGCCATTTCAGAGTGAATGCTCTTGTATTAGCACAGGAGCTTATGGGGGAAACTACAGATCCAAACCACAATGTCTTCACACCATGTGAAATTGGAGCAAAAGTTGCCTTATGAGGAAACAGACCTCACCAGGAATGAAATCTCTTTGCAACTTGATTATGGATTTCCCACTCTTCAGAACTTCAGAGGAATGAATTCCAATTCTTTATAAATCATCACATAGAAGGTATTTTGTTAGACCAGTACAAACAATCTGAGACACCATCTATATGATTCTTGAAATTTTTGTCAAACTATTCAATATTATGAAATTTACTAGTTATTCCTCATGTTACTGGAGAAAGTGCAGGAAAAAAATGAAGGGTTCATGGATTTAAATTATGATTTTAACTGAACAAATAATCTGAGCTCTTATATGTATGTCCCTTATATACTGTAACTGGAGTGCTGAGATCACTGAAACCAAGGCAAGTCTGTGAGTGATTGATACAAAATACAACTGAATTTCTGGAAAAGCAGTTTGTCTACTATAATTGTGATGGTATTGATTGTGAAGAAATTGGATCCTGAAATCTGGAATGGAGATATATTGGAGGACCCTAATGATGCTGGAGACCTCGATTTCCTACATTCTCATAGTCTTTTTTTGTAGGAGAATTAATCTTTCCAGTGAAAAATTAACCTCTACGTGTTGTCTGAGGGGATTAAAACTACACTGACTAGGGGA
The DNA here is from genome assembly GCF_047511675.1 of Marmota flaviventris. NCBI lineage: Eukaryota > Metazoa > Chordata > Mammalia > Rodentia > Sciuridae > Marmota > Marmota flaviventris. The sequence continues at coordinate 13,752,470 of NC_092506.1, read as the reverse complement.
CGTTCAATGGAAACATACATTGTTCAGGGAAATTTTAAAAGGTTACCCTGAAGCAGTACCCATTGATTGTTCTTTGCTTCTGCATGTCTAATTAGTACCAAGTCCCACAAGGCCATTCAACAGTATATTGTAAATGAGGATTTGTACAAATTCCAGAAGAAATTGTGTTTTAAAATTACACAGAAAGAAATCTTGGGCCTTTGTATGGGATTAGGAACTAAAGTTATGGACTTTGTGGAAGGGAGAGAAAGCTGGATTGGGTACAGTTGAACTCAAAGCTTTATTCATTTTTCTTTATTCATTTGATAAATATTTGTTGAGAATCTACAATGAAACAGACATCTATTCAATTACTGATGATCATTTTTGGACACAAAAAATAAAGTCACTGTCACATAGAAATTACATTTTAGTTGGGCAAGATAAATAAGAAATGGGTTAACACATACATAGCAGGCGAGGGTTCATAACGTCTGTGAAGAACAACATAGGTTAAGGGGACAATCCATGTAGTGAGTGGAAAATGAGTGTTTTAAACAAGTGGGCAGGGAAGGAGACATGCCAGGCTAATATATCAGAAAAGATTGGAATGAATTAAGGACATTTCTCACAGGGAACAGAAAGTTCAAATCACTCAGGCATGAACATAATTGAAGTTGTGAAAAATGAGCGAGGAAATAAGTGAATATGGACTGGAGTAAAAAGTCAGGAAAGTTGCAATAGAGAATAGTGCACAGAATAAAGGATGGATGGGAAACATTAGCAGCTTCAAAGAATTTGCATAAAGAAAAATATACAGCATTGTTAGTTTTGCATAGTAATTTTAACTAGTCTGAAAATTGTATTTATAAATATATCAAAACTGTTTTTATTTTTCTCCCATATTTTTAGTAATCTGGTTATTTCATCCCTTTGAAAATGACTATATGAGCATATTGGAGGTATAGTATCTCTCAGTCCAACAGACATTAATTCATTTGAGATGTAAGACTTATGTATCTCTAAAACCTTCAAAGAAAACACATATTCTCATTTAATAGGACATCATGCTTTTCCTCAAATGAGGAATCTTAGAAGAGTGAAGAAATAGAAGAAAAATGTTAGATATAAATTTATATTTCAATATCCAAATTGAACATTAAATTATGATTACTAAATCCTGCTAATCTGAAACACAGTCAATATTCTATAGAGATGCCTAAGAGATTTATTATGGATATGGGCTCAGGTATTTAAGGAAGCTAAGAAGAACTTTGTTGTTCTGTCTGCAAGTTGGAGAACCAAGAAGTCTAAGAAAGATGTCTAGTGGATATCTGAGAGACGAAAGCCCTGAGAAATGCATGCCTTAGTTTCAGGGAAAAGAAAGAGAGAGAGAGAGAGAGAGAGAGAGAGAGAGAGAGAGAGATATTTTACTTCTTTCTATGGGATATCCCTGATTAACAAAGGCTAAGAAATTTCTATACAATGATCAGCTCTTTGGACAGTATATCTAGTTCATATTTTTTTGGAAGAAGAAATAGCCAGGGGTAAGATAATATACCAATCCCCAGGCTTTAGAATGTGGTTTCGTAGTAGAGTAGGAAATGAGAGAAATATGATTGAAATACTGGTGAGATAGAAATTTGGAGGTGAGTTCTATGGAAAGATCTTCCAAATACACAAAAACCTTGAACATACTAGGTCTACTGACATTGTCCATGAAAAAGGCATATATGGACTGGGGAAATTTAATAATCCAGTGGATAAGATGATTTATTTTGTGGATACCAGTTGGTCTCTTATCAATCACTTCTGCTATTGTCCCATAGGATAATGACTAAAGTGGCCTTTGTGGTAGAGATGAAGCTTTATGAATAGGAGGCACATAAAAAGAATTTGGTTTGGCTTCCTCAAAACAAAAGAAGGCCTGACCACAGCCACAGCTGAATGCTGAAGCTACCAGGAGCTGAGACCAACACTGAGTCCATGACATGGCAACATTCCTTGAAGTGATCAGCCAGTTATCTGGTAGAAAGTTAATGACATTGAATCATGTCCATCATCAAAGGGTAGCATTTTGTTATTACTAGAAACGACACTATGAACTAAAGTTTGCCTTCTGTGCTTAATTCAAAATGAGGACTACCATTCATGTATTACAGAAAGACATCAATACATCACCATGATATTCCACACAGTAATGATTCTGACCAAGTAACTCATTTTGCAGGAAAGAAGTGGGGAAATGGCTCCACAATCTTATAATTTACTAGTGAATTATGTGTCTCCCATCATCCTGAAGCAATTGACTTGAAATAAAGCCTTAAAGGCTTTTGAGATCACAATTACAATTCCAACTGGAGAAATATTTTGGCGTATAGCAAAGTTCCCCAGGAGACTGCATAAACTCTGAATCAGACAAAACACGGTTCTTTTTCTCTAATTGCCAGGATTCTTGACTCCAGGAATCAATGGGTGAAAATGGGAGTGACATCAATGGCTGGAGGAATATTTTACCAGGTGATAGATATACAAGGGTGCTATTGAATTATTTTTGCTGCTTATCTTTTTAGGGTTTATACTGCCTCTGGATCAGCCACTAAAGAAAAACAAATGGGAAATGCAAGGGAACACACCATCCCAAACAAACCAGAATGACTCAACAACAGATTTACAGTTCTGGCTTTGACTTATCCTAGCTAATGTGTAGACACTGGACTACTATTTCAAAAAGGGAAGAAAAGAAGATAATATCTCAAATATACGAGATACTTTGGATTCCATTGTCATTGCCATTCCAGGTGATCAGATTTAATGAAAGGCTATAACAGCTCGATTCACAATGGGGTATTAATTTCCCAGACCCTTTCAGAGAAAATATGTTGATCGACCCACCAGGTAAAGACCCATGACCAGCACAATTTTTTGCTGAATATAAAGGAAGTAAAAAAAATATGAAGAAGAAGGGTAGTAGAAGTAGGTAGTATGAGTAACAGTTATGAATACATACAAGTGAGGAAGAAATGAGAATCATCATTATCATGAGTATTTCCTCATTTTTAATGAATGCACACATTTATCAAAATGTATTTATTATATTTCCTCACTTATAGCATTATCATGAATCATTGGATGTGTTGACTTCAGACCACAGAATTGGTTATAGTTTAGATCTAGGAATGGCCCCATGTATTATGCAATCATAAATATTCAGTGGTGAAAAGACTGATTATGAGGGTTGTAATCTCATCAGTGGATTAATCCATTTAGTGGATTAATGATTTGAATGGACTATTTGGATGGCAGCTGTGAGTAGATGGGCATAGATGGAGGAGTTAGATTCTGAAGATGTGCCCTTGGGGAGTATATCATGTCCAAGTCCCCTTCCTGTCAGTCTTTCTACACTTCCCAGCTGTTGTGAGCTGAGCAGATTTCCTCTGTCACACCTTCTGCCATGATATTCTGCCTCAATTCAATCCCAGAGCAATAAAATTGGCTGACCATGGGCTGAAATTCTGAGTCCAAAATAAACTTTTCCTCATCTTGGTAGATGTTTTAGTCACAACTACAAAAAGCTAACATATTATTTAAATACTGTATTGTTTATATAGTATATGAAGAATAAAAGTGAACATTATCTAATTCCTTTGCATCCTCTAATATGGAAACATCCATATGTTTGGGGTTGTACTCAGGACAGTAATATTTTAGGTAGATTAATGTCTTTGCTATTTTTTTTTCAGATTGTATATTCTAAAGAGATGGTATAAGTACCAAGTTGATAAAAGGTAATGATGGTTGTATAATTTTTATTTGCTAATTTGTTAGTTGTTATTGTTTAAATCTGGAATGTATACACATGGCAGGTGTGTTGAAGGCTTGATCCCCAGTTGAAGGTGATATTGGGAGGTGGTGGAAACTTTAGTTGGTGGGGCCTTTGAATCATTTATTCTTCCACAGCCACTTCCCAGTCTTTGCATCCTGGCTGCCATGAGGGAGGAGCTGAATATGAACAACTGTACACTAACATATTGGGTAATATAGATAAAATAAAAATTCCTGGAAAGATACACACTACCAAAACGGACTCCAGAGAAAAAGAAAATCTAAATTCACCTATCACAGGAAGAAAAAAATGAATTGATAACAAATGATCTCCCCAAAACAAAAATCCCTAGAAACAGATGGTTTCATTTTTTAAAAAATTTCTTCCAAATTCACGTTCAGTAGTAATATATGACAATATGAGGAAAAAAAAAAAAACAGATGTGAGTTTGTAAACGTTTCACCTGGCTGCTATAACAAATTATTGCAAAGTTTGAGGCTTACAACAACTCGTATTGATTCTTTTACAGTTCTGGAAATTAGAAGTTTGAAATCAATCTCATAGAACTGAAATCAAAGGTGTCAGAGCCATTGTCCTTTATAATCTCTGGAGCACATTACATTTTCATCCTCTGGTGGCTACTACATTACACGAATTCCAGTTTCACTACATCATTCTTGCTTGAGCGCTCACATTGCTGACTCCTCTTTTGTATGTAATGAAATCTTTCAGACTCCCATTTATGAAGAGATATGGGATTGACATGGAGCCCGAAGGATTTATGAAGATATATAAGATTGACTTGGAGGCCCAAGGATATTCCTGATGATCTCTCACTTTTGAAATTCTTTACTAGTCATATCTGCAAAGTCATTGTAGGCCCCAGAGATTAATATTGAAAGGTTTTAGAAATTAGCATATAAATATTTGCCTGTCATAATACAATACATTTTAGACATTGTGCTACCTGTGAAATTTTTCCATAAATCCAAAGTCATTCTAATATTAAATAATAATTAAAACAATAATTTGAAATACATTCAATAGGTGAAATGTCACCATACATGCAGAAGTGAATGTTTGTGTTGCATTACACTGATTCCACAAGTACCAGCTCATGACCATCTTTGCACATTCAGTCCCAATCATGTTGAATCCCCCTACTGTGCAGTGATAAGAAATTACACATGCAGGCACCTTCCTGTGGTTAATATTGAATAATATCAAACTCCCTGAGAGTCAAAGCTAAAAGCATGAATAGAGTGCTTTGAACTAGAATTTTGATTGTATTGTAGGTGATGAACAGAAAGTGACATTTTATAAAGGTGGTCAGGGATGGACACTATGACAGGTAACATTTCTTCAAAGACCTGAAATGAAAGCACAGTCCACACAGGAAACAGCAAATGCAAAGGCCCTGAGGCTTGAGCATGCTTGGAGTTGTGAATAGAGAACTGAGAGAAAAAAGTAAGGAAAGGCTAGGAAGCAATGAGAGAGTATAAATCAACTAAAGGAAGAAAAGAATAGACCACATTAAAAATTTCAAAGTATGTGCAAGCATGTACATTATTGGCTTTCAGTGTAATCAAAAATCTATAAATGAGTTAATATATAGATACAGCAAAATATTATTATTTTTCTTGCAATTTCTGATATTTGACTACTTTATCCTTTAGAAAATTGAAACATGAAGATATTGCTTGTTTATTAATTCATATGAGGTGCCAGAATTATGTCTCTTGTTAAAATGTGTAATTAAGAGGACATATTTTCATTCAATAACATGTCGTATCTTTTTCTCAAATCAGGATGCTTGGAATTGCAAGGAAAGAAATTTTAAAATATTTTAGATGAATTAATATTTTAATTCAAAATTAAATATTGAGTTATGATTAACAAACACTCATCTTCTAGTCAGGGTTCTCCAGGGAAAGAATTAAAAAGGTACCTGTACACAAAGGAGTGTAAGTTTACAATGGCTGTAGGACCATGTGCTCCTGGAATCCAACAAGGGCCACCACGCTCTGCTCTCTACAGCCAGAGAAACAGGAAGTCTGGGGGGTTAATCCGGGCTGCCTTCAATGGCCTGAGAAAGTGGGGAGATGAAGTGTGGCTAGTGTGACTCTCTCGGAGACCAAAGTTCTGAGAGCAAGTAGCTCTGATGCCCAAGAATGAGAGCATGCATATCCAAGTTAAAGAAGAGACACGGGGCGGGAGGGGGGGGAATTGTTTCCTTTCTTCGCCTATTTGTTCTGATAAGGTGAGTCTTCAATGAGTTGGATGGTGGCTATCCAAACTGATGAGAAAAGATATTCTTTGTTAAGTTTATTGCCTCAAAAGTACTGTGTTTGGAAATACTCCCAAGAAAAAGGTTTCTCCAGCTGTCTGGATATTTCTTTAACCAGAAAAAAAATAACAAATAAATAAGTAGCCATTTGCATTTAATTCCAACAAATTTACCAAATATATTGGAGGATGTCCTCATCTACAGCACATGGGCATATATGTGTATTTATTGCACATACATTTTTAAGGACAAACTTGCATGGAAAAAGATGGAATAATCAAAAAGGATTTCCACTAACACAACCAAGATATCATAAATATTTTTATTCAAGTATTAAATTCTGAATGTAATGTTTCAGGTGGTCTAGATTTCAGAATTTTGAAGACAAGGATATCACTTCAAGAACTATATTTACAATATTTTTTAAAATGTGACTTAATAAGTGGAAATATCTGAGAGGGCTCAGTAAAGGTGCTGTGTATCACAAACAGTAATGTCACACTATTTTAAAGATTATTTTCCCTCCAGGACAATCTTTGTGAAAGCCTTCTTTACCTCTTTGTTCCGTAGGCTGTAGACCATAGGGTTCAACATTGGAATGACCAAAGTGTAGAATACAGATGTGATTTTGGCAGTATCCAGTGAATGGCTGGATCTGGGCTGTAAATACATGAAGATAATTGTACCATAGAAAATAGAAATGGCAGTGAAGTGGGAGGCACAGGTGGACATAGCCTTCTGGTGTCCTGCACCTGAGCGCATCTTCAGGATGGTGATAAAAATCAATATATAGGAAATTAAGATAACAAGGAGAGCAACAAAAATATTGAAGCTGGCTACATAAATAAGAATCAACCCATTGACCTGTCTATCAGAGCAAGAGAGAGCCATAACTGCTGGAATATCACAGAAAAAATGATGGACCACATTGGTCTTGCAGAAAGAGAGAATGAATGTGTTCCCCGTGTAGACTGAGGCACTCAAAAAGCCACAGACATAGCAGCCTACGATCAGCCCAATACACACACGTGTCGTCATGGTGGTGGTGTAGTGCAGGGGCTTGCACACTGCTGCATAGCGATCATAGGCCATTGAGGCCAGCAGGAAATTTTCCACAGTAGCAAAACCTGTAAAAAAGAACATCTGTGCAACACAAGCACCATAGGAGATGACCTCATCTCCAGGAAGAAGCCCAGCCATGACCGTGGGAGTGACAGCTGAAGAGTAGCACAAGTCCACCAGAGACAGGTTACCCAGGAAAAAGTACATGGGAGTGTGGAGACGGGAGTCCAAGACAATCAACAGGATCATCCCCAGGTTCCCAGCCAGAGTGATGGTGTAGATGAGGAGGAAGGTCACAAAGAGGGGAAGCTGAAGACCTGGCTCCTTGGTCAGTCCCAGCAGGATGAAGTGTGTCACTTCTGTCCTGTTCTCCATCAATGTTATCTGAGAATCTCTAGTTGGTTTACAGTCTTGAGAAAAAGGGAATCAAATGTTAAAGCATTGAATTGAATCAGAAAGTATAAGATGCATTTTTTCATTTTACATCAAGATTCTCCAGGAAATGCATGGACTTGTACCCAAATAGTTTACCCTATTTTACTATTTTATGCATTTGTTTACTAATCCATCCACAATTTAATACTTGGCTAAAAAGACTTGTGTCTTGGCTAAGCACAGTCAGAGTAACTGATTTTTGTTGATCAGCTGCCAAGAACTGCTGTAGGCACAGTGTACGTGTATTCATGGTCTCCTATCACCAAGATTTTGAGTTTAATTACTTGTTAAACTCATGTAAACTATAAAGCACACAAAGTTGAGACTTTTCGTCTTATTCTCTCAAGTATTATTTGCTCATCTCTGCTCTGAACCCAGGCCAAACTGTAATCCATAGTAAGTGGTTTCTATGTATAATGTTCTACGCTGAATTTAAATCCAACTGAATTTACTCAATTTGCAACAACCCCTGGTCTACTTGGTTTAATCTCTGTTTGAGATTCCTCAGTGAACTAAGGAAATGATGGATCAGGTAGCATTTTAAGCTTTGATGACATCCAGATATAGAGTGAACGAGATAAAGTCCCTAATCAATCAAAGCTTCATCTGTTTTGGTTTGCTCACGTCTTTTTGAGAAAGAAGCAAGGTTTGTTCTATGAATCACTAAGGTTCCCATGATAGACGTTTTGATGTTTGCACATAGACTCGCCTTAGTTTTTAGAAACATTCTGAGAACATTTCTTTCTGCTTTTAAATAACTCACAGCAGGCACAGGTAGCCCGCTGCTTCTGCCTGGCTTTCACTTCTCACTGGAATGTTTAGGGAATGCAGAGCTTACCTCTTTGCTGGAAGTGAAAGAACAGCCAGCCCAGAGTAGTGGGTTTGAAATCAGAAACTCAGCAATGGAAAATTCCACAAGTGCTGTCACAGGAGGTCTCTTTCCAGCAGTGAGCAAAGGTTCTGAATTCCCTAAGGCAGGAAAACATGAGGAGAGGTAAGTAAGGGAGGAACAGTGCGACAAAGCAGAACAAATTATGCTGTCTACACGTGAATGTGTCACAGTGCATTCCACCTTTATGGACATCTATCAGCTATTACTTTAAAAATTATAACTAAATAGAAGGAAGACCAGCAGAGTAGAGGTCTGAGAGAGGGAAGGGGAAGAACTGGGGACTGAAATGGAGAAAACATATTCACCCAATACTAACCACTATTCCCTACCCTTCAACTTCAAAGTCTCTGGCAACCTCACTTTACAAGTCAACCGCTGAACACATTTACTATATTCCATGCTTGTATAATTATGCAAAAATGAACTCCAATATTATGCATAACTGTAACGCATTAACAAAAAAAAAATAGAATTAACAAGGACCAAGTTCTAAATCTACCATAGATTCTTTCTGTGCCCTTACTTCCTCCTCCTGTATAAAATAATATCAGATCACTCTCCTCCATAGTTCACAGCTAGTAATTATAAATAAGAATCAAATTAGGTTTATAAATGTCTCACACAGTGAATAATATTTAAAGATTAATCATAGAACCTGTTATCAATGTTTTCTTTGATCATATCTGAGGGGTCATAGCAAATCCTCAAGCCGCAAGAATAACAAATTATTACTCTTGAGATGAATAAGTGATGACCAGGGGGGCATAGCATGCAGGGGCCCCCTCTGAAACAATGTGCTGCTGAGTCACTGGGATTCCAGAGGCTCATACATGCAGACCTGGAGAGTATTATACAGACTTGGAGACCTCTGGAGATTTTTCCCATGAGACTTTCTGCAGCTCTTCATCCTGCTTCCCTAAAAAAGCAATTAACATGCCTATAGGGATTGAGCTGGTTATTTCATTTTAAAAATTAAATTTAGTTCTAATCTATAAATTAAAACCTAAAAATTGTATATATTGATTAGGCACCATGAGATTTTTCTACACATGCACAAATTGTGTAATATTTAAATCAGGTTGAACATGTTGAGCTCCTCAAACTTTCCCTCTCCCTCCATCTCACCCCCTACTCTCTCCAGCCTTTGGTAACCACTATTCAATTATCAACCTCGTTGAAATCAACTTTTCAAGTTTCTACACGTGTGTGATATTATTCTTTAACTGTATGTTAGTCTGGCTAAATCACTTGACATAATGATCGCCAGTTCAGTCGATGAAATCAGCCTGGGTCCCTATCAAGAGATGAGTGGATAAAGAGAATGTGGTATATATATATATATAATGGACTTTTACTTAGTTATAAAGAAGAATAAAATAATGACATGTGCTGGTAAATGGATGGAACTAGAGAACATCAGTCTACGTGAAATAAGCGAAACTCAGAAAGTCAAGGGTTGACTTTTCTGTCATATGTGAAAGCTAGAGAAAAATAAAAATAAAAAATCAAGGAGAGGGAATTCCATGAAAATAGGGAGAGGGGGCAAAGATAAGAGGAATAGAGATTGATGGAAAGGGAGGAGGGACTGGAGAAGGGAGTAACTGTGGAATGAAATTGACCAAATTATACTAAGCACATATATACCTATACCACAGTGAATTTTGCTTTTCTGTGTATCTATAAAACACCTGTGAAAAAAACAATAACTAAATAGGAGGAAGACCAGTAAAATAGCAGAAATAGGGAGAAAGAAGACCTGCAGGAAAAAAGAAGTACTGGGAACAAAAATAGAGCAAACTGTATTCCATACATGTATGATTATGTCAAAAAAGAATCCACCTGTTATGTTTAACTGTGATTCACTAACAAAAACATTAAAGATAAATAAACAAAAATAATGTTTTCTTCAATTCAGACTCTTACAGTAATAGGAAAAGATAAAAATGCTATATATAAATTTATATTGAAATACACAAATTGAAAATTATATTAAGCTTTAGTCTATAGGTCAGAGACCCCCAGGGAAACAACCAGCAGGATATGGAAACACACGCAAGAGGAGATTTATTGTGGCTATGGGATCATGTGACTGTGGAAATAAATCAGTGCCAGCTCTGCTACCTGTAAGTCAGGAACCAGAAAGGCTGGGTGTGTAACACAGTGTGAGTGCAAAGACCTGAGAAAGAGGGTGCAGAGGTGTGCCTGTGTAAGTCTTGTAAAATAGATCCTGAGACTCTGAGGTCCAAGAGTGAGAAAGCCTGGGTGAACCACCTAAGGGAGAGAACGGAAACAATTTGCTCTTTCCCTATTTTTGTTCTACATGCAAACCCTCAATGACTAGATGATGGTCACACACAATAACGAAGGCAAACCTTCTTTCCTAAGTTATCACTCAAACAGTAGTCTGTTTTGTAAGGGGTTCTGTGTTTGGGATTGGGGTCTCTAATGGCTTCATGACTGTGGCATGCTTGGTGGCTGGGGAAGCTTCATGTGCAAAAACGCAGAATGCCTGGCTGCTGTAGCAATTCCCTTCATGAGGAGGCTCTGTGCTACAGTCTAATCAGCCTTGACCTTGATCTCAGGCACACAGCTCCTGGGAATGAAGAAACTCTCTTGTTAGAAAACCATGGTTCACCAAGCTCCACTGTGCCTGAACCTGTCCATTTAACAGTAACTTTAAACAACGGACTTTCTTGAGAATGCATAAAGCTCCTAACATTGCATATTTTAACTGAAGAATGTAATTGTGGAATATGCAACCTTACTGATATAATAAACAATTATGTAGTCATGACTGATGACCTAATGTAACCTATCGGTATAAATAAACTTGGTTGAGCAGCCATCTTTCCTGCCTCTGCATCTTGTCTCTGTGTCTCTTTGTATTTTCCCCCACACATGTTAATAAGTATCCTCACAGACACACAAAGAAAACTATTGCTGGTTATCTGGGTATCTCTTAATATAGAAAAATTAACAACAAAATTAACTGCAAACAAAGACATTTTACATTTAATTCTGGAAAATTTGTCACAACCAGGTGTAGATGTCCTCATTGGACAACTGCATGCAATTTGCTTGTTTGTGGACTTCTTTATGCATTCATTATACATATATTTGCATTGATAAGTGTTTTTTTTTTAATTGCATGAAAAATTATTGGATATATCAAACATTTTAATAGGGGTTTGACAAGAAGATCCAACTTATCATAAATATTCTCATTCAGATGTTATGATTCTGGATATAATGTTTCTTTTTTTTCTAGACAGTCTGCAGAAGTAAAATTATCACTTAAGAAATTTGAATTTAGTGTGGCATTTAAAATGTGATACTTTACTTGGAAAAGTTCTTAGAGGAATAAATCCAGAAAATGTGTATCCCAGAATGTATAAATCAAAATCCAAGAGATTATTTTGCCTCCAAAACAATCTTTGAGAATGCAATCTTGACCTCCTTATTCCTCAGACTGTAGACCACAGGGTTGAGCATGGGGATGATCATAGTATAAAACACAGAAACAATTTTGTCACTGTCCATAGAATGACTGGAGCTGGGCTTTAAATACATGAAGATAACAGTGCTGTACAAAATGGAGACTGCAGTGAAGTGGGAGGCACAGGTAGACATAGCCTTCCTATGTCCTGCACCTGAGCGCATCTTTAGGATAGTGATAAAAATGAATATGTAGGATATTAAGATAACAATCAGACCAAAAAAGATAACAAAACTGGCTACAAAAACAAGAACCAGCTCATTCACTTGTCTACCAGAACAAGAGAGAGCCATGACTGCTGGAATATCACAGAAGAAATGATGGACCACATTGAACATACAGAATGAAAGACTGAATGTGTCCCCAATATAGATGGAGGCACTCAAAAATCCACAGACATAGCAACCTAATACTAGACACACACACACATGTGTTGTCATGGTGGTGGTGTAGTGCAAGGGCTTGCACACTGCTGCATAGCGATCATAGGCCATTGAGGATAAGAGGTAATTTTCCACAGTAACAAAACCTGTAAAAAAGAACATCTGAGCAGCACAAGCATTGTAGGAGATGACTTCATCTCCAGGAAGAAGCCCACCCATGACTGTAGGAGTGACAGCCGAAGAGTAGCAAATGTCCACCAGAGACAGGTTACCCAGGAAAAAGTACATGGGAGTATGGAGATGGGAGTCCAAAAGAATCAGCAGGATCATCCCCAGGTTCCCAGCCAGAGTGATAGTGTAGATGAGGAGGAAGGTCACAAAGAGGGGAAGCTGCAGACCTGGGTCCTTGGTCAGTCCCAGCAGGATGAAGTGTGTCACTTCTGTCCTGTTCTCCATCAAGGTTATCTGAGAATCACTAGATCTTCTACAGCCATGAGGAAAAAATGAAAAACAAAGTAATAAAGGAATTCAACTGAATGAAAAAGTTTAAGTGCAAGATATTTTTTCACTGTGGCTACAACTGTGTACTTTGAGATTCTCCAGAAAAAAAAATGGGCTTGAAAATCAAATTTAGTGCTTTAAGCATGTACACTTCTGTCCTGTTTTCATCATTGTTGTTTGAGAATCTGTAGATGTTCTGTAGCCATAACAAAAAGTGAACAAAATTACAACAAAATTAATGAAGTTGGAAAGTAAAAGTTGAAGATATATTATTTCTTTGTCCCACTACTTCTGCTTTTGAGTTTCTTCAGAAAAAGCATGGGATTGAAAAACAAATTTGAATCATTAATTACACATGGAATTAAATGTTATGAATATGAAAAATTTTTATGAATCATCTGTCCAATTTAAAATTTTATAAATTGTTTCTAAGATGTACTCGATTTAATAACTTGAACAAATGACTCATATGGATGAATCTATCAGCCCATCCATGTCCCCTGAGCCAAGAAAATACTGAAAAACCTACATGTTCCTCAACTGTCAGGAACTGACATGGACAATTTAGATGTGCATTCTCTGTCTCCTCTCAACAATGTTAGGAATTTGCTACACTCATGCAAATTAAGAACAAGAGGTTTAGAAATTTATTCATATTTAGTCAGTTATTGTAAGTCAGTCTCCACCTTGGCCCATGCCAACATTTAACTAATGTTTACTGGTTTCTAAGTCTAATGCTCTAAATTGAATTTGAATCAAGTTGTAATTAATACATTTACAATTGTTCCTTGGCTCCTTTGTTCCAAACTCAGTGTCTCAGGTTTCATTGTGAACTGAGTGATTCAGTAGGTGATCATTTCATCTTTGTCACTATATTTGATTCTCCTTAGAGGAGAAACAAACAAGATGACAACCAACCATGAGTGAAATGACCAGTTCAACCAAAAAGATTCTAAATGAATTAACAAGCTTTAAACTGCATTTTTATTTTTTTCCCACAATCTCATGGTTGTTATCAATAGCTCATGAACACATATTGACAATCGTGTGGTTAAAAGTGTAGATCAAAGATAAGTCTAATTCCTGAATCATCATAGCACATCCCTATGCACAGAAGTGGTGGTATAAATGTCCCAGCTGCACAGCAATTCTGAGAAGCTCATCACCAGATTGAGTAGATGTGGAGCTTAGGTTCTTGGAAGAGACACATATCAATCTTACCATCCTTGGTCCTAACTTAACTCCATGAAAATCCTATTTCCATCTGCAAAATGAAGCCAGTTATGAGATCCACTTTCAGGTATCACCATAAGAATTAAATAAGTTTGGATCAAGGTATGTGCTGAGTGCAGGGCTTCAGTTGTGGATGAGTTGAAAGTCTTGAAGCTTCTCTCTTCAGCTTGCCTTTTCTTCCCCCTTGGGGCTATGAGGTTTTCTGTGTTCTCTGTATTTCTCAGCCAGTCCTTACTCCAAGTGTGTGATTACTGCTCTGGCAGTTCCATGTGAGCCATTTCTTTTTAAAATTCACATTTCAGTTTGGGAAAAGAATTCATTTTTCTTAAACTTGCTCTTTCATACTGTCATGCCATAGCCAAAGCACAGAGAGAAGCACTGGAAGACTCCCGTTTTATGGGCTGTCTGATCTTTTTGGGTGGCAAGTCCAACATTCTAAAGTGCTTTATTTAAATCTGTTCTCATGTAGTAACAGTATTTTAAGTTTCTTTATTCGAGCTGTAGTTTATAAAAGAAATTCACCCAATACTAACCACTATTCCCTACCCTTAAACTCCAAAGTCTCTGGCAACTGCACTTTACAAGTCAACCCCTGAACACATTTACTGCAGACTTTTAACACCCAGGTCCACCTTTAACATACACTCTGTTCTACAACCTGTGGAAAGGACTTTACATATAAATGTGTTGGGGGGGCAGGTGGAATTATTATTCTTATTTCATTGTTAGAAAATTGAAAATTGGAGAAGTTATGTAATATCTAAAATTGCACAGTTAGTAGGTGATATATTCAAGAGTTTTTTTTTGCTCCTTCAACCTAACCAAAAGTCTATGCTCCACATGTGTAAAGATGCTAGCAGTAGTAATCATGGGCTTATAGGGGGAGTCACAACACAGTTCAGACATTGGTAATTTATTTAGGACCATTTTGTAGCTTAAAACAGGACCATTTGACTCTTTTGAGCATTTGTTTATTTGTTACCTATAATGAGAAGATAATATGAGAAGAGTATAACTGAATCAATCAGAGCATCATGTGTTTTATATTTTTGTTCATATTTTTTAAGATACAAGATAATTTGCCATAAGGAACTCTAAACTTCCTCTTCTTTGAAGTTTTGTATTTATGCTGTGCTCTTACGCATATTTTTAAACATAATGAAACCTCTATTTCTCTTTTAAGATAAGTCATGGTTTGTATGTCTTCCCCACAGCCTTTACGTGCATTACACATCTTACCAAAATATCAATGGAATACAGAGCTTACCAGTTTTCTGGAGGAAAAATAACAATCAATCCATAATAGGGAGACTGAAATCACAAAATCAGCCATGAATTATGGGACAGTAGTATTAGTGGACTTCTGTCTCAGGTGACAGTCAAAAGGTTCCAAGTTCTCTAAAACATGGGAAGATGGAGAAAAGAACATTATTATGAATCAATTTCTAAATCTAACATTAGTTATTTCTATTTCATTGAAACAGTCATTTGTCTCCTCCTCATTTGTATATTAAATGTGATAAGGTAATGTTTCTCCCATAATCACAGAAGTGTGTCTTAAATAGAACAAAAGGAGGCCTAAAACATCTCCTGTAGAAATTTGCTGTTTTAAAGTATATCATCATGATTTTTATCTTTGAGTATCTCCCTGACTATGGCTGAGAGCTCACTCTAGCAAATCCTTAGGTCAGAAGAAGGCCTGAATGTGCTCACAATGATTGTCATTCAGGTGAATAAATGTCCAATGAAGCACTTATGTAAAGTTTTCTTTCTAAAATAGTTAATTTTGACTCATGTTGGGATTTCGGAGGTGAATATGTGGCAGTCTAGAGATAATTATACAAAATAAAGGCCTCTGAAGTTTACCCCCATGAGACTATTTAGAGCTTCTGAACCTGTTTTCCTAGAAAATAAGCAGGTAGTCTGTCTGTGGGGATTAATCTGGTTATTTTTAATGTACAAGAATTTTGTCAAATGAGGCAGACTTCAAACCAAATCTAATCAGAAGAGACAAAGAAGGCTACTTCATACTGGTAAAGAGAACAATCTAAGAAAAAGATATAATAATAATAATAATAATAATAATAATAATAATAATAATAATAATAAATTTATAGCCCAAACATGGTCACAATTAATTACATAAATAAGACCCAACTCAAATTGAAGCCTCAGATAGACACCAGTACGATAATTCTAGATGATTTCAACACAACTCTCTCACCGTTAGATAGGTTATTCAGATATAAACCTGGTAGAGACTCTTTGAACCTGAAAAAATATTATACCAAAGGAACTTAACAGACATCTATAGAACATTTTATCCAACAGGAGCTGAGAACACTTTCTTCTCTGCAGCACATGGAACATTCTCCAAAATAGACCAGATTTTAGTCCACAAAGCAACTCTGAACAAATATCAAAAAAGGGTATAATTCCTTGTATCTTATCAGATCATAATGAAATGAAATTATAAATTAACAAAACAGAAACTATATGAACACATGGAGATTAAACAATACACTTTTTAATGATGAATGGGTGATAGAAAAAAATCAAGGGAGAAACAAAAAAACTTCTTAGACTCAAATGAAAATATAATATTCCAAAGCATCAGGAACACCATAAAGGAAGTTCTAAGAGGAAAGTTTATAACTGTGGGTGCCTATATAAGAAAATCAGAAAATTCCCCAATAAAAAACACATCAATGCCCTTAAAAATGAGAACAAACCAAGCCAAAATCAGTAGGCAAAAAAAGAGAGAAATAATTAAGATCAGAGCTGAAGTCAGTGAAATTGAGATTAAAAAAAAATCCATGGGATCAATGAAAAAAAGTTGGTTCTTTGAAAAGATAAACAAGATAGATAAGCCCAAGTTAATAAAATTAGAGATAAAAAAGGAGAAATCATCACAGAAATTCAGTAGATCATTAAGGACTATTTTGAAAGGTTATGCTCCAATAAATTGGAAAACCCAGAAGAAATGCATGAATTTCTAGACACCTATTATCTGCCAAAACTAAATCAAGGACATAGAAAATCTAAACAGACCAATAACTAGCAATGAGATACAAGCGGTAATGAAAAACCTTCCCACAAATAAAAGCCTAGGGTAAGATTGATTCTCAATTGAATTCTACCCAACCTTTAAAGAAGAACTAATGCTAGTACTCTTCAAATTATTCCATGAAATATAAAGGGACAGAACACTTCCAAATTCATTCTATGAAGCCAGTACCACACTCATACCAAAACTAAATAAAGACATGTCGAGGAAAGTAAACTACAAACCAATATCCCTCGTGAAACTAGATGCAAAAATATCTAATAAAATATTAGCAAATCATGTTCAACAACATGTTAAGAACATATTAAACCCCAAACCAAGTGGGTTTTATTCCAGAAATGCAAGGGTGGCTTAATATACAGAAATCAATAAATGTAATTCATGACATGAATAGAATTAAGGACAAAAATCATGTAGTCATCGCAATAGATGCAGAGAAGGCCTTCAACAAAATTCAGCACCCATGATAAAATTAGAGATAAAAACACTAAAGAAACTAGAGATAGAAAGAATGTACCTCAATAACATAAAGGTTATACATGAAAAACCCAAAGCCAACCTCACAGTAGATGGGGAAAAACCGAAAGCATTTACTTTAAAATTTGGGACAGAACATGAATGTCCATTCTTACCACTTCAATCTAATATAGCACTAGCCAGAACAATTTGGCAAGAGAAGGAAATAAAATGAACAAAAATGTGACTGAAAGAAGTCAAATTATCACTGCTTACAGGTGATAAATTTTTTTATCTAGAAGATTAAAAAAGACTCCATCAAAAGATTACTAGACCTAATAAACAAATTTGGCAAATGACAGGTTATAAAATCCACATACAACAATCAATAGCTTTCCTACATACCAACAATGAATCTGCTGAGAAAGAAATCAGGAAAACAATCCCATTTATAATAGCTTTTAAAAAAATGGGAGCGAATCTAAACATGAAAGTGAAAGACCTCTACCATGAAAACAATAGAACATTGAAGAAGAAATCAAAGGCCTTGGAAGAGGGAATGAAGATGTTCATACATAGTCAGAACGCAGGGCTAAAATGGCCATACTACCAAAAGCAATATATAGATTCAGTGCAACCTTCGAACACAATACCAATGACATTCTTCACAGAACTACACAAAAACAGTCCAAAAATTTGTTTGGAAGAATAAAAGACCCAGAATAGCCAAAGAAATTCTAAGCCAGAAAAATTTACACTGGAGGCATCACAATACCTAACTTTCAAATCATACTTCAGAGCCTGAATAACAAAAACTTCATGGTACTGGCCTAAAAAACACACATAAATCAAAAATTCAGAATAGAAGACACAGAGACAAACCCACACCTATGCAGTCATCTGATCCTTCACAAAGGTGCCAAAAACACATTGGAGAAAAGACAACCTTTTAAACAAATGGTTCTGGGAAAACTGATTATTACATGTAGAAGAATGAAATTAGACCCTGATCTCTTGCCCTGCACAAAAATTAGCTCAAAGTGGATCAAAGACCTGAGAATTAAATCAGAAAGTCTGCAACTGCTAAAAGAAAATGCAAGGTCAACAACTTTCTCAATAGGACTCCCAGAGTTCAATAATAATGGCAAGAGTTAACAAATGGGATGATATTGAATTAAAAAGCTTCTGCACAGCAAAGGATATAATTAAGAATATGAAAAGAGGACCTACTGAATGGAAGAATATCTTTGCTAGCTACTTTTTTGATAGAGGATTAATATCTCTTGCCTGATTGCTCTGACTAGAACTTCCAACACTCTGTTGAATAAAAGTGAAGAAAGTGGGCACTCTTGCCTTGTTCCAGATTTGACAGAGAAAGATTTCAGCTTTTCCCCCTTCAGTTCAATGTTAGCTGTGGGCTTAGTACAAATGGCCTTTATCATGTTATGTTTCCTCTATACCTAATTTGTTCAGCATTTTATTAATGAAGAGAGGTTACATTTTATGAAATTTTTTTATATATATTGAGATGATCATATCGTTTTTTGCTCTTTGTTCTGTTAACAGTTTATTATGTTTATTGATTTGTATATGTTGACTTTTCTTGCATTTCTGGATTAATACCACTTGACTGTGGTGAATAATCTTCCAAATATGCTACTGGAGTCAATTTTCTAGTGTTTTAAGTATTTTGATATATGTTCATCAAGAATATTGGCCTCTTTTTATAATTTTTTCATTGTGTCTTTAACTGGTTTTGGTATCAGAGTAATGTCAGTTTCATATAATGTATTTGGAAGAATTCCTTCCTTTTACATATTTGGAATAATTTAAGGAGAAGTGGTAATAGTTATTTTTACTATAAATCTACAATGAAGACATTTGTCCTGAGATTTTAAATGGTGTGAGACGTTTTATAACTGATTCAGTAATATTCTTTGCTATTGGTATGTTCAGAATTTCTATTACTTCATTATTCACACTTGTTTAATATCTGTGTCCAGGAATCTGTTCATGTTTTAAAGGTATTAAATTTCCTAGTGTATAGTTTTTCACATTAATCAATATTAAGTTTTTGTGTTTCTGAAGGAAGAGTCTGTTTTACAGTTTTCCTTTTCATCTCTGATTTTATTTATTTATATCTTCTCTATTTATCCTAGTTTTTTAAAAAAATTGTTCTTATTAGTTATGTATGACTGTGTAATGTATGATTGTGACATATTATACATATATGGAGTATAACTTCTTCTACTTCCAGTTGTACATTGCTGAGACCTGCACAGCTGTTAATTCAGATACTTGTGAAGGGCAGTGGGGATTAGAAAAGACATATATATATATATATATATAGAGAGAGAGAGAGAGAGAGAGAGAGAGAGAGAGAGAACTGGGATCAGGTGGGACACTGGTCTCTGATGGAGAAGCAATGACTCTGATTTGGCTCTACACTTTTATTATGTAGTGTCTCACAATCCAAAGTTGAAGACTATAGAGGCATTGTTCTTTGTGCATTAGAAAGTTACAGGACTAGAAACATTTTTGTAGTTATCCCACTGTTGCAATACCAGTAGCTTCCTGTGGCAGCCAGAAATCCCACTGACCAAAGTTTATATTAAACAGGAAGGCTTGGAGGTCACAGCACTGGTGAAATATTGTGGTTATCTTGCTATGCTCAGAATCCTCTATCACTTGGAACTGGTATCTGAGATCAAGACCAAGACGGACACAGCTTCTGTGCTTTACATAGAGCCTCCGTGGGCAGAGTTTCACCATAGCAACTGGACAATCTTGGCCCATACTCTTTGTACAGGAAATTCCCAGTGTTTGCAGGTGCACAACAGCCACAGGACAATTATAGACTCTGTCACCACCTCCACAGCACATGATGTAGAATTACATTAGTTGTGTGATCATATATGCACATAGGACACTAGTATCTGATTCACTCTACCATTTTTCTAGTTCCCATTCTCCCACCCTTCCCTTCATTCCTCTTTGTCTAATCCAAAGTACTTCTATTCTTCCCTAAACCCCACCCCATTTATTGTGAGTTAGCATTCACACATCAAAGAGACATTTGGCCTTTGGTTTGGGGGAATTGGCTTATTTCACTTAGCATGATATGTCTCCAGTTTCATCCACTTACCAGCAAATACCATAATTTTATTCTTCTTTTTGCTGAGGGATATTCCATTGTGTATATATACCACATTTTCTTTATCCATTTATCTGTTGAAGGGCAACTGGTTGGCTCCATAATTTAGCTATTGTGAATTGAGTGCTACGAACATTGATGTGGCTGCATCACTGTAGTATGCTGATTTAAGTCCTTTGGGTATAAACTGAGGAGACGGGTAACTGGGCCAAATAGTGGTTCTATTCCAAGTTATCTGAGGAATCGCCATACTGCTTTCCAGAGTAGTTGCACCGATTTGCAGTCCCACCAGCAATGTATGAGTGTTCCTTTTCCCCCACATCCTCACCAACATTTATTGTTACTTGTATTCCTGATAATAGCCATTCTGACTGGAGTGAGGTGGATAGAACCTTAGTTTAGTTTTAATTTAAATTTTCTCTAACTGCTAGATATTTTTAACATGTTTCATATATTAGTTGACCAATCGTATTTCTTCTTCTGAGAAGTGCCTGTTCAGTTCCTTTGCCCGTTTGTTGATTGGGTGATTGATTAATCGATTGATGTTAAGTTTTTTGAGTTCTCTATGTATCCTGGAGATTATTGCTCTATCTGAGGTGCAGGTGGCAACGATTTTTTCCCATTCTGTAGGCTCTCTCTTCACATTATTGATTGTTTCGTTTGCTGTGAAGAAGCTTTTTAGTTTGATTGCATTCCACTTATTGATTTTTGATTTTACTTCTTGCACTTTAGTATTCTTGTTAAGGAAGTCAGTTCCCAAGCTCACATGATAGAGATTTGGGCCTACATTTTTTTTTTTCTAATAAGCACAGAGTCTCTGGTCTAATGATTGACTTTGAGTTAAGTTTCATGCAGAGTGAGAGATAGGGGTTTAATTTTCATTTTGCTACATATGGATTTCCAGTTCTCCCAGCATCATTTGTTGAAGAGGCTACCTTTTCTCCAATGTATATTTGGTGCCTTTATCTAGTATGATAAAGCTGTATTTATGTGGTTTTTGTCTCTGTGTCCTCTATTCTGGTCTATATGTCTGGTTTTGTGCCCATACCATGTCATTTTTGTTACTATAGCTCTGTAGTATGATTTAAGGTCCAGTATTATGATGCCTCCCGCTTTGCTTTTCTTGCTGAGAATTGCTTTGGTTATTCTGGGTCTCTTATCTTTTCAAATGAATTTCATGACTGCTATTCTATTTCTATGAAGAACATCACTGGGATTTTAATAAGAATTGCATTTAATCTGTATAGTGCTTTTGGTAATATGACCATTTTGACATTAATTCTGCCTATCCAAGAACATGGGAGGTCATTCCATCTTCTAGGGTCTTCTTCAATTTCTATTTTTAGTGTTCTATCGTTTTCATTGCAGAGATCTTTCACCATTTGCCAACAACATGATTCTATATTTAGAAGACCCCAAAACTTCCTCCAGAAAACCTCTAGAACTCATAAATGGTTTTGTCAAAGAAACAGGATATAAAATGAACACCCATGAATCAATTGCATTCTTATACATCAGTGATTAATATTCTGAAAGATAAATTGGGATGACTACTCCATTCAGAATAGCCACTATTCTTCCTAGTTTCTATAGTCAATGATTCATCTATTTTGTTTACCTTTTAAAGAACCAGTTCTTTGTTATATTGGTCGCTGGAATTTTCTTTTCTTTTCTTTTTTTTAAATCTCTAATTCATTTTCTTCTTCTTTGACATGTATTATTTCTTTTCTGGTTTGTTTTGTCCTTGTTTCCCTAGTTCTTTGAATTGTATCTACAATTGTATCTATAATAACAGGATATGAAGTTGTTTATTTAATATTCTTCTGCTTTATTTTAATGTGGACATTGATTGTTATGAACTTTCATTTCAGAACTGCATTAGCTGTATCTGTTAGGTTTTGGTATGTTGTATCTCAATTTTCACTTATTTCAGTATATTTAAAACTTCACTTCTTGATTACTTTATTAACACATTGGTTGTAAAAATTAGATTGTTTAATTTTCATGTACCTGTGTATTTTTCCAAACTGTTGTTACTGATTTCTAGCTTATTGCTTTGAGGTAAGAATAAAAGCACTCAATGCAATTTCAATCTTGAAGATTTTGTAGAAAATTTATCTGTGGCCTATGATATAATTATCTTGAAGAATGCTGATGTGTTGATAAGTAGAATGTGTATATTGCAGCTGTGTAATAAAATGTCAATAGATGTCCATTTGGTCCATTTGATCTTGAATGCATCTAATTCTGCTGTTTCCTTGTTGGTTTTCTGTCTGGATGATTTGTCCATTGTTGAAAGTAGAGTGTTAAAGCCCACCGGAATTATTGTTTTAGAGCATATCTGTCCATTTATATCAAATAGTATTTGCTTTACATATTTGCTTCTCCAATATTGTGTGCATAAATGTTAAGAATTTTTATTTCTTTTTGCAGAATTGATACATTTACCTAGAGCGCTTACTTATTTGTTTTGTTTACTTTTTAAAAAAATTGAAGTCTATATTATCAGATATAAGCATAGCTTCTCCTGCTTTCTTTCTTTTCTTTTTCTTTTTTTGCATGGAATATTTTATTCTATTGCTTCACTTTCCTTGTATCCACATCCTTAGAGGTGAATTAAATTTATTGTAAGAAATACACACTTGGAACTTTTTATTATTATTATTATTATTATTATTATTATTATTATTTGCTTATTCAAATTGTCTTCTTTTTTGGTTCCAGGGATTAAACTCAGGGGCACTCAACCACTGAGCCACATCCCCAGCCCTATTTTGTATTTTATTTAGAGATGAGGTCTCACTGATTTGCCCAGCACCTTACCATTGCTGAGAATGGCTTTGAACTTGCAATCCTCCTGCCTCAGCCTCCCTAGCTAGTGGGATTACACAGGTGTACACCACAGCAGCTGGCTCAAACTTTGTTTTAGTAGGTGAATTTAGTTACATTTTTAATGCAAACACATTTCATGATTAAATACATATCCTGTGCATGTAGTCTGCTTAGTCTCAAATTCATATAAGGAATAGGGGCTCTTCAAATTTCAGCTTCTCTTTCGAATAAGAGATAATGATATCCTGTCATCCTCATGAAATTTTTGAGAAGATTATTACATGGCAAGTGTGCAGCATATAGCACAATCTCTACCACATGTTGGAGTTCTGTGGGTAAAATATTAATATCTTTCATTTATAAAATTTTATACAGCATGGTTCACAAAACTAACAGGTTATGTAATAGTTCTAGATAATTGACAATTTTAATTTTGTTTCAAAGGTCAAGATATTGGTATAATAGTACTCCAATATTACTTGAATTTTTTATTAACAAATATTTATAATTCTCTTCTATTAAACAGACACCTACTCAGATACTGATAAGTATGTTGTGAACAAAACAAGTAAAGTCCTTGCTCTTGGGGAATTCATATTCTAGTTAAGCAAGATAAATAAGAAACAAGTAAGTAACTATATTGTTTTAAATGGTTGGTAAAATCTATGAAGAACTGCATAGGAGACAGTTTTTGTGGTGAGTGGGAGTGACTATTTTACAAAGGTGGTCAGGGAAAGACACTATGACAAGTAATGTATCTGCAAAGGCTTGAATGGAAACAAAACATCCACACAGGAAACAGCTATTGCCAAGGCCCTGGGGAAAGAGAATCGGTGAAGTTGTGAAGCAAAAGCAAGAAAATCAAAGAGGTGGGGTAGAACTCTGGGGGAACAGCAAGAGAAAACAAAACTGAACTAATGCAAAAAACAAAGGGTCAGAATTAATTTCAAAGCATTTGAAAAAATTTACAATATTATTTGTTCTCAATATAAATTTTCAACAATCCAAAAAAAATGGCAATAATATATGAATACATTAAAACTGCTTTTACTTTTCTTAATATCTCTGGTACTCTAGTTACATCTCCTTTGAATATTAAAAAATGAAATTTTTGTATCAAATGACTCAACATATTAATTCATAAGACACCAGATTTATGCATGTATTTGTTAAAATTTGCAAAGAAAAAACACATATTTTATTTGCCAATTTATCATTTTTTCTCAGAATATTAAATTATGATCACTAAGTACTAGTGCACTAGTCAGGGTTCTCCACTGAAATAATTAATTGGACATGCAAGCACATATAAGAGATTTATTATAGAAACAAATATGGAATCGTGAATATGAAGGTGAAGAAGGACCCATTCTGCTACCAGAAAGCTGAGAACCAGGAAAGTTAGTGTTATAACTCAGTGAGTGGAAAGGCCTGAGATAGAGGGGCAGAGGGTGACTGCATAAATCTTGGAGAATAAGGCTTGAAAGACACTAGCTGTAGTGTACAAAAGAGAACATGGATGTTCGGTTAAGAGAGACAAGACAATTTTCTCTTCTTCCCCTTTGTGTTCTGATCGGTTGAGCCCTCACTGGATTGGATGATGACCATCCACATTGATGGGGCAGATCTTCTTTACTATGGTGACTGCTTCAAAATGTACTCTTCCAGAAATATCCTCTCTGCCACTCACAGTAGAATGGTTTCCTGGCTCTTTGTATCCTTTAATACAGTCAACAAATACATTCAATTCAACAACACAAATAGCTACATGAAAATATTTTTAATTTTCCTGATTTTTCTGGCCCTCTGGACACCTTAGCTCTTACAAAACTTAAACATAAACATCTTAGTTGTATTGAATGACTCAAACAGAAATATAAATTCATATGAGATGCCAATATTATGTATCTCTTGTTAAAATGTGTAATGAATAGGACACACTTTCATTCAATAATATATCATCCTTTTTTCATAAATTAGCATGCTTGGACTAGTAATGAAAGGTATTTTAAAATATTAGATATGAATTTTTATTCTACTACAAGATTAAGCATTGATTTAGGATCATTAAACACTGGTTTTGTAGTCAGAGTTCTCCAGGGAGAGAATCAAAAGGATGTGAGTGTATGTATGAGTGGAAATATCCTCTGGCTGTGGGACCCTGTGCTTCTGGAAACCACGACAGGCCTTGCCCTGCGATCTGCATGGTGAGAACCAGAGAGAGGGATGGGGCACAACTAGTGTAACTATGGAGACCAGAGTTCTGAGAGCAAGGGGCTCTGATATCACGAGCAAGAGAATGTGAGTCCCAAATGAAGAAAACAGAAAGATAAAGAGAGAGAAAGTTTGCCCTTCGGCTATTTGTTCTGTTCAGGTGAGCCTTCAATGGATTGGATGATGTGTACTCACATTGATGAGAGATCTATGCTCCTCTCTCCTAAGTATACTGCCTGAAATAGGACTCTTTTTTGAAACATATTCACAGAAACACACAGGGAAATGTTTTACTGGCTACCCAGATAGCCCTTAATTGAAAAAAATTAACAAATAAATTAGCCACCCCCAATAACCATATTACACTTGATTTTGACAAATTTACACTCATGTGCATGTGTACACATCTTCTAATCATGGGTATCTAGATGTACTTCTACATATATTAGTATGAACATGGGGTAAAAACTTGCATATATTGCAATTATCAATATATAATAAGACTTCAGACAAGCAGACCACAAGCTATCAGAGATATTTTCATTCAGGTATCAGATTCTGAATATCATGTATATATATATATATATATATATATATATATATATATATATATATATATATATAAATTACAGTCTCCTGAAGTTGAGGGTATTACTTCAGAAGCTTCATTATGTCTACCAAAATGTAACTCAATATATGGAGAAGGCTTGATGGGAATGTGATCATTTAAAAAGCAATATCACACTCCTGAAGGCTATTTGCCCTCCAAGACAATCTTTGTGAAAGCCTTCTTTACCTCTTTGTTCCGTAGGCTGTAGACCATAGGGTTCAACATTGGAATGACCAAAGTGTAGAATACAGATGTGATTTTGGCAGTATCCAGTGAATGGCTGGATCTGGGCTGTAAATACATGAAGATAATTGTACCATAGAAAATAGAAATGGCAGTGAAGTGGGAAGCACAGGTGGACATAGCCTTCCGGTGTCCTGCACCTGAGTGCATCTTCAGGATGGTGATAAAAATCAATATATAGGATATTAAGATAACAAGGAGAGCAACAAAAATATTGAAACTGGCTACATAAACAAAAATCAACTCATTGACCTGTCTATCAGAGCAAGATACAGCCATAACTGCTGGAATATCGCAGAAAAAATGATGGATCACATTGGTTTTGCAGAAAGAGAGAACGAACGTGTTCCCCGTGCAGACTGTGGCGCTCAAAAATCCACAGACATAGCAGCCTACAATCAGCCCAATACACACACTAGTCGTCATGGTGGTGGTGTAGTGCAGGGGCTTGCACACTGCTGCATAGCGATCATAGGCCATTGAGGCCAGCAGGAAATTTTCCACAGTAGCAAAACCTGTAAAAAAGAACATCTGTGCAACACAAGCACCATAGGAGATGACCTCGTCTCCAGGAAGAAGCCCAGGCATGATCGTGGGAGTGACAGCTGAAGAGTAGCACAAGTCCACCAGAGACAGGTGACCCAGGAAAAAATACATGGGAGTGTGGAGACGGGAGTCCAGGAGAATCAACAGGATCATCCCCAGGTTCCCAACCAAAGTGATGGTGTAGATGAGGAGGAAGGTCACAAAGAGGGGAAGCTGCAGACCTGGGTCCTTGGTCAGTCCCAGCAGGATGAAGTGGGTCACTTCTGTCCTGTTCTCCATCGATGTTGTAGGAGAATCTCTAGATGTTCTACAGCCATGACAAAAAAGGAACAAAACAGTAAAGATTGAATTGAAATAAATAGTATGTATGAAATATACATTATTTCTTTGCCCCAATATCTTATTTAAGATTCTCATGAAAAATTCTGGGCTTGAAAGCTAAATGTGTTACATTAATTGCATACAGGGTTAAATTCTATGAAATTGAAGACTCCTTATGAATCTTATTCCCAATTTTAAGTCCTTCTACACTTGTTAACAGAGATGCAGATTATTTTTTTTTTAATTTTTAGTTGGCACATTATAGCTGTACAACTTGATGAGATTTGTTGTTGCATGTTCAGGCGTGCACACAATAAAACAACATAGTTTGGTCAATATCACTCCTCTGCATTTCCTGATTCCCTCCCTTGCTTTCTTTTGTCTCCTTTCTCTATTCATCTACCTTTGATTTTTAGGAGATCCACCCCCAGCTTTACATTCCCTTTTCCTCTCTATCTTCCGCACAAGAGAGAAAACATACAGATGACCCTTAACCTTCTGAGTGTGATTTATTTCACTTACCATAATATGATGGACTCTAGTTCCATGCATTTTCTGGCAAATGCCATAATTTCATTTTTTCATGGCTGAATAAAACCCCATTGTGTATATCTACTGCATTTTATTTCTTTATTCACCCATTGATAAACACCTAGGCTGTTTCCATAGTTTGCTTATTGTACTGCTAAAAACATGGGATGCATGTGCCCTTATAGTCAGATTACTTTAATTCTTCAGTGTAAATAGCAACAAGTGGTATAGCTGGATCTTCTGGTGTTTTTCAAGCCTAGTCTTTTGAGGAGCCTGTGTACTGATTTCCATTGCAATTGTCCCAATTCACAGTCCCGCCAACAGTGTAAAAGTGTTTCTTTTCTCCACATCCTCTCCAACATTTGTTCTTATTTATATTCTTGATGACTAATTGATAAACACCTAGGCTGTTTCCAGTGTGAGATGAAATCTCAGCACCGTTTTGATTTACATTTCTCTAATTGCTAAGGATGTTGAACATTTTTTTTTATGTATTTGTTGGCCATTGTGTATTTCTTTTGAGAAATGTCTGTTTAGTTCATTTGTGATGCAGACTATTTAAGAACTTAATCCAAATATCTGTACATACATAAAATCTGTGAATTCTCTAACTTCCCTCTTAGAGAAATTTTTGCATTTATGCCATATACTCAGTTCAGTTTTTTTTTTTTAATCTTTTAAATTAAGTCATATAGCTGCCCCATAGATTTTGCATGGATTATCTTTCTCATTAAAATGTTCACGGAATGTAGAAAATTACCATTTGGCTGGAAAGAAAAAAAAGCAATCAATCCAGAACAGGGAGACTGAAATTACAGCCAGCCCTGGAATATGTCATACTTACTATTAGTGAAGCTCTGTCTCAGGCAGTGGTCAAAGGTTCCAAGTTCTCTAATGCAGCAAAAAGGGAGGAAAGAACATAAACCCGAAGACAAAGTTCTGAATCTACAAATAATTCTTTCCATCTATGTGAAAATTTCATTTGTGTCTTCCTATTTGCATTAATAAACATGATAAGGTAACATCTCCCCAATAAGTCACAGAATTGTTTCTGTAAAACAAAAACAAAATGATTTTTATCTTTGAATATTTCTCTGTCCACAAGTAAAGGTTCACAGCAAGTCCTCGAGAGCGAAGGAGGTCTGTTTGTACTAACAATGATTGTCATTCAGATGAGCAAATGATGCCCAATGAAGCATTTTCTTCTGGCCAAAACAGGTACTATTGAGTCATGTTGGGATTTCAGAGGTGAATACATGGAGATTTGGAGAGAATTATATAGACCTGAGACCTCTGCAGATTGTCCCCAAGAGTCTACCTGCAGCTCCTGATGTGACTTTCTTAGGGAGGAAGCAATTAATCTGTCTGTAGGGAGCAAGCTGGTTAGTTTTAATATATGTGTGTGCTTTTGTACTATTTCTACTTTTTTAATTAATGCATAATTTACATACCATAATACCCTTAGGTTTTACTGTAGAGTTCTAAAATTTTTGTCAAATTCATGGTCCCGTTAAATATATGGTTCTTCTGCAATCACCTAAAGCATTTCATCTGACCATCCCTTTGATAATTGCTCCAACCCTCTGACTCTGACAATGAATAAGCTGTTTTTATTCAAATGGTTTTGCTGCTGTTTGAGTGTCCTTAAGAGAAAGATTATAATACAATAGTGTAAACAAATAATTGAACAACAAATCATGGACAACATAAATTGAAAAACAAACAAACAAACAAACAAAACTCCTATAAATGCACACAGTAAAAACAAACTTCAGAGAATGGAAAAAAAAATCTGAATATACCTATAACACATGAAGAAATTAAATTAGTAGTAGATAACTTTCAAACAAAAAAAGCCCAGGAATATATGACTTCTCTGGTGAATTCTCTCAAACACACACCTGGGAGAAATGAAATAATAGGGCAGAGAAGAAACGAGGATTTCTGTTAGTGTCCTTTGGCTGCTATAATCTTTGAGGCGTACAATGACAGGTGTTTATCCTTTCTCAGGTCTGGAAACTAGAAGTCTACAGCAGTGTCAGTAGACTGGAACCAAGGGGTCTTCGGAGCCATGTCCCTTCACAGGCCCCAGGAGACACTTCATTTCTTGCCTATACCTCCTGCTGTGGTTACTGGCACACTATAGCTTATTATTTCTGAGTTCACATTGCCAACTCCTTTTTCTCTGCTTCCTATATCTTTCTGATTGTATTTTTTGTAAGAGTATAGAGGATAGCATTTAGGCTATGCGTGAAACCTAATGATTTCTCATTTTTTAAATTTTTTGTTTGTTTTTTGGTTACTGGGGATTGAACTCAGGGGCACTCGACCACTGAGCCACATCCCCAGCCCTCTTTTGTATTTTATTTAGAGAAGGGTCTCACTGAGTTGCTTAGAGCCTTGCTGTTGCTGAGACTGGCTTCGAACTCACGATCCTCCTGTCTCAGCCTCCCAAAGCACTGGGATTACAGGAATGCACCACTGTGCCTGTCTTTGTTATTTTTTTTTTATTTTTAAAATCCTTAATTTAATCTCATCTGCAAAGTTCTTTGGAGCCACATAGAGTAATATTGAAAGGTATCATAATTAGGACTTGGATCTTTTTGTGAGCCGTGGCTAGGCTTGCAATAGTGTCATATGGCAGCATTCTGCACTAACTTTGAAAAGAGTCTGCACCTGCAAAATTATTCTAAAATTAAATAGTGTTTAAGATAATGGTTCCTACAGGAGAAATATCTCTAAATAGATGTGAATATTGCTGTTACATTACACTGTTTCAAAAATAACAGCATGATCACCTAAGCATTTTGAAGCCTAATATTCCAGATTTTGAGATGATGAAGCCTTTTAAAGTAAGGTGGTAGTAAGACATGGGGGCACATTTCTGTTCTTAGGATTTTCATAAAATTGATCTCTCTGTGGGTAAAAATAGAAATAATTGTACATTATGAAAGCATATGGAATGTATGTTATCACTGACAGATATTATATTGTTATTCTACCTGGATAGAATAGTTTCATTTCATTGTATAATTCATATATGTGAAGTAACTTTAAAAATATAATCAAATATTAAACCTCCAATATCATATTTAATGTATTTTTATGATTTTCTAAATAGTACTTATTTGATATGTTTCAAAAGTAAAAGTAAACCAAAAGCAATACCACCTTACTTGAGGAATTGCAGAGATGCCTGTCACCATCAAGATATTGTTAGAAGCCTGGGTGTGAATCCCATGGAGACCCACCAACTTAGCTCTTGGGGATGTGTGGAAGACATGTGGCTCTTGGAGAATCATAGCTATTTGTGTTCATCAGGTGTGGATTCTAATTGCAGCTACATTCCAGGTGTGCTTTCAGAGTGAATTGCTTTCCTCCTTGTCAATGAAGACATCCAGAAACAACCAGGATTTACTTGCTATGGACAGCTATACACCTGCTGTGTTCTACATCGGAGCCACATCAAGTCTTCAGGCACACATGGTAACTTAGACCTCAGGGATCTTGATAAATTTCCATTCCATAATACCACATTGGTCCATTTCATCAATGACATTATTTCGTTTGGACCTAGTAAGCAAGAAATAGCAAATAAACTAGGATTACTAGGAAAACATTTCAATGCCAGAGTGTGGAATTCAATGCAAGAAGTTCAGAGGCCTTCTATTCCAAAGAACATTCTAGGTCTCCAGTGCTGGGGGATATACTGAGATATCTCCTGTAACTAAAGGATAAGTATGGCCTCTGTCTTTTCTCCATACCAAAAAGGGGCACATCACCTGACGGCCCTCTTTGGGCTTTAGAAGAAATGTACTTATTCTTTGGGTGTGGGATTCTATCGTGTATACCAAGTGATGTGAAAAGCTGCCAGTTGGGAGTGGGGCCCAGATCAAAAGAAGGCTCTCCTACGGATCCTATATTCCCAGAGAGCTGTTTTGCCACTTGAGCTACAAAATCCAGAAGGTCAGTGGTCATGGAATTTTTAGCAGAAAATACAGATGCTGTGGAGATGATTTCACCCTTCTTCCTGAATTGTAGTACAGGTTCCTAGGATTTTGAAGTAAAGCCCTGTGATCCTTTAGGATATACTTTCCTTTTTAAACTCAGGTGAGCTTAACCACTATGCCACATCCTCAGTCCCCCCCCCCTTTTTTTGAGACAGAGTCTTGTTAAGTTGCTGAGGCTGGCTTTGAACTCGCAATACTCCTGCCTCAGCCTCCTGAGCCACTGGGATTGTACACCACCATGCCAAGTTACTTTCCTTTTTTTCATTTTTTAAAATTTTTTAAATTTGTTCTAGTTATACATGACAGTAGAATGCATTTTGACACATTTTACACAAACAAAGCACAACTTCTCATTCCTCTGACAATACATGGTGCAGAGTCACTCCAGTAGTGTAATCATACATGTATATAGAGTAATAATGTCCATCTCATCCCACCATCTTTCTCACCCCACATCCCATCCCCTCCCCTCACTTCCCTCTGCCCAATCCAAAGTTCCTTTATTCTTCCTTAGTCCTCCCCCATTATGGATCAGCATCCACATATCAGAGAAAATATTCAGCCTTTGGATTTAGGGATTTGGCTTCTTTCACTTACCATGATATTCTCCAGCTCCATTCATTTATTTTCAAATGCATAATTTCATTCTTCTTTAAGGCTGAGTACTTCCTTTTGGCAAACAGAATTTGATCTGATAATAGACTTTTTAAGATATCGAATACACCAAGTTATGCACAAACCTAGGCACTTACTAACCGGGTGTCATCTGATTTGTGAAGCCATACAATGAGGTAGGAAAATCCAAGGCTCCATTATCAAATGGAAGTGCTACATATATGACTAAAGCAAACAGACCCTGAAGGCAAAATTAAGTTACATGAAGCAGTTGCCCAAAGAGCCATGAGCACTACCCCTTCTTCAATGCCCTTGTCTCCTCATAGGTGCATCTTTTTGCCTCATAGTGAATACTGTATAAACAATGGACAAGGGAATGGAAGATCTGAACTGGTTTACAGATGGTTCTCTATGACATGTAGGCACAACCCACAGGTGGAAAGCTGCAGCACCAAAGCCTTTTATGAGATGTCACTGATGGACAGTGGTGAAGGAACTTCAAGTGCAAATCCATTCTGTGAGTCCAAGTCAGTCTTTTCTTGGTGGCTTCTGCTATTAGCCAATAGGCTCATGGACAAAGTGATCGTGCTGGCAGGGATGGAGCTTATAAAAAGGCCACAGCATAGGTTTCCTCATGGATTGACTGTCTACAACCCCTGCTCAGTGCTGAATCTGCCAGTTGTGGAAACTGAGTCCCTGATGTGGTACCATCTCTCAGGTTGACCACCCTGTGAATGAGTGGCAAGTTAATTACATTGAAACAAATCCATCGTGGAACTGTGACATTTTGTTCTTACTAGAAAAGACAACTATGAAAAAAGTTTGCCTTCCCTGCACATAATGCTTCTATCATGCCTATTGTACATGAATTACAGAAACCTATATAAACCACCGTGGCCTTCCACACAGTGATGATTATAATTAGGTAACTCACTTCACAGAAATGAGGTGGAGCAACGGCTCTAGGCTCGTGGAATTCACTGTTCCATCGTGTTCTGCACCATCTTGGAACACTGTCACAAAACAATGGCTGAATATCCTTTTGAAGTCTCAATTAGACTTCCAGCTGGAGCCACAATTTGGGCTAAGAAAAATTATGCAAGAGGCTATACATGTTCTGAATCAGCTCCCAACATACAGTCCTATTTCTCTAATTGACCGGATTCACGGTTCCAGGAATCAGGGGGTAAAGATGGGAGTGGCATCAATGCTGAAGGAATGGTCTACCAAGAGACACATCAATGATTGTTTGAATTAGAAGATAAGTTTGCTGTTTGTCCTCCTTGGGTTTATCATACCTTTGAATAGGCCCCTAAAAGTTCGAAGTTCTCACTAGTGATTGATCCTGACTACCAGACACTAGACAAATATTTATATTAGAGATAATTATGAGTATGTCTGAAGTACAGGAGATTCTTTAGGGCTTCTCTTACCATTTTCATTCTTGGAAATTAGGGTCAATGGAAGACTAAAACAACTGCAATAATGAATATGTATTAATTTTCCCAAGATGTTGAGAAATAAGAAATCAGATCAACCTACCAGGTAAATAACCATGGCCATCCAAGTTGCTTGGTTAAGGAAAAATGCAACAGCAGAATGTGTAGTGGTGATAGGAACTTACCAATATGAATTTATAGGTAATGACCACTTAGAGAAATTAAGATTATAATTATCATGAGTTTCCTATTAATTTGGTTTTGAATGTGTGCGTGTATCTGAAAATATTCTTGTGTATGTTCTTCCACTCCATTATCCCATTATCATGAGTGATTGGATGAGTTCACTTTTGAACATGGTATTTAAGTACTTTATTATTAACTTTGCAAAAAAGTTTTTTGTGAAGGATATCAAGAGTAAGTGTGAACTTTATCAGATTTCATTGCATCCTCCAGTGAGGAGAGATCAGTGTGATTTGTAGCCAGGACAGTGACATCACATTAGGCAGAATGTCTTTGTTACTGTCTTTATTTGGAGATTAAGTCTTTTAAAAAGTCCTCTGTAAGTTCCAAGATAACAAAGGACAGACTTGTAACAATTACTTTTTGTGTATCAACTTGGTAGATATTTTTAGATGATGTTAAATTTTAAGCCAGTGAACACTGGGTAGGGCAGGTTGCCCTCCAAAACATAGAAGGATGGTTTCACTTATGATTTCTACCAAGCTAACATACAGTAGTAATGTATGATTATGACAAAGAATAAATAAGCCAGATGACAATTTGTATTAGTGTCCAATGGCTGCTGTAACAAATTGCTGCAGACTTGGAGGCTTACAAAGCACATATTGATTCTTTCATGGCTCTGAAAACCAAAGGTCTAAAATTAATCCCAATGAGTAGAAATCAGTGGTGTGACAAAGAGGTACTGTCTAACAGAAGTACATTCACTCCACAGGTTTTAGGAGTCACTCAATTTCTTGCCTTTCCCATGCTCTGGGGGTGACTGAAATTCCATGGTTTGTGGCCATATCATTTTAATGTTGCTTCCATGGTCATATTGCCAACTCCTTTCTTGTCTATGGTTAAAGCTTCTAACTCTCAGGGCGCAGTGGTGCATGCCTTGGGAAGCTGAGGCAGGAGGATTGCGAGTTGCCAGACTCAGCAACTCAGTTAGACACTAAGCAACTCAGTGAGAACCTGTCTCTAAATAAAATATGTAAAAAAAAAAAAAAAGGCTGAGGATATAGCTCAGTGATTAAGCACCGCTGGGTTCAATCCCTAGTACCCCAAACAAACAAATCTTCTAACTTGCTTTCCTAAGGATACATGGCATTGATTTTAGGGCATCCCCTGATGATCACAATATTTTCTCTTTCTTGAAGTCCTTAATCAGATCGTTATAGTCCTTCAGGGCCTTGAGGGGTAATATTCTAAGGTTTCAAAAATTAGACTTTGGAACTTTTGGCCCATTTTCGAGACCACCAGAGTGTCATATGTCAATCACACTATGCACTATCATTGGAAGTTTTCCATTAATCCAAAATAACTGTAACATTAAATAACCATTGAAACAGTAATTAGACATGCTTCCACTGGGAAAACAGCATCATAAATAGAAGTGCATACTAGATCTACCCTACAACATTTCATGAGTACCAGGACCACCATCTTAACCCGCTCAATCCCAGTGATGTTGAAGCCTCCCACTGTGATAGTGATAATAAATGACACATACAGGCACATTCCTTTGCTATGTGTACTGCACATAGACATTTAGAATATTTCTAGTCAATAGTATAATTTGTGTGCATGAATTAATTTTTAAAAAATAACCAGAAGTGAGGCCTTTAATGCATCTTGTGTTTATGATTTCCTAAATAGTACTTATTTGACATTTTACTTGCCACTTCACGAGACATTACTTCTTACTAAAATTATGAGAGTGTGTAATCAGCTCTCTTAGGAATCCCAGAAAATCACTTTGCCTAAAAGTGAGGAGTGTGAGAACTGAGAGAAATTATAGGGAAAAAAGTTATCTCAGAAAAGCAGAAAATTAGCTGTTTCTCTAGCAAGGTACTGGATATTTATCTAGAAGGCTTATCCTCTGCAAGACTTGCTCTCACTGTCCATGATTCAAAGGCCAACTTATTGGTGCAGTTGAACTCCAAGCTTTATTCATGTATTCATCCATTTAAAAAAATTCTGTTGATTCTACTAGGAAATTGACCTCTGTTCAGTTACTGATTATCATGTTTGAACAGAAACACAAAGTCACTGAGCATGGGTGTTTACCTTGTAGTCTGGGAAGATAAATGAGGATTGGGTAAGTGAATATAAGGTGACAAGGGTTCATTAGGTTTGTGAAGAATGATATAGGATAAGGGGACAGTTCATATAGTAAATGGAAAAGGAGTGTTTTATATAGATGGACAGGACACATGACAGGTTAATATTTCACAGAATATCTGAATGGAATAAGACTATTTCTCACAGGAAAAAGAACATACAAAGGTCCTTACATCATTGGAGTTGTAAAAAAAAAAAACAGAGAAAAAAATTAGTGAGCATAGAGTGACATAAAAGACTGGGGAAGTGACAATAGAGAGTATAGCTCAATAAGTAAAGAATGAATGGTCAGTATTGACAATTTTAAAGCATTTCTGGAAATAAAAAGAAAAAGACAAAGCTCAGTGGCACACACCTATAATCCCAGTGGCTCAGGAGTCTGAGGCAGGAAGATTGCAAGTTCAAAGCCAGCCTTAGCAAAAGTTAGGTGCTAAGCAACTCAGTGAGATCCTGTCTCTAATAAAATACAAAACTGGGCTGGGGATGTGGCTTAGGGTTGAGTGTCCCTGAGTTCAATCCCAGGTACCCAAAACAATAAATAAAAATAAAAAATAAAAAAAAGATTGCATCAGTGGTTTATCATGGTAAATTTTAAGTAGTCTGAATAATAATATATAATACATTTAAATTGCTATGATTTTCCTCAATAGTTTTGGTAATTTAGTTATTTTATGCCTATGACTATTAAAACATGAATATGTTGATTGTACAAAATGTCTCAAACAGAAATATTAATACACCCCAAAGTGCCAAAATTATATATTTATTTTTAAAGTGTTCAAGAAAGCACAACTTTCATTTCATAGTATATCATGTTTTCCTCAAATGAGAGCTTTTCAAAATATAAAGAAAGAAAAATTAATTAGATTTCAATTTATATTTTCATAACCAAATTAAATACTAAATTAGGATTGCTAAACCCTGCTCTTATAGTTCAGAGCCCTCTAGCGAAACAAAATCAATAGTATATAGAAATGTATAAGAGAAGATTTTTTATGGGTATGGGCTCATGTGATTATGGAAACTGAACAGACCCATGATTTTCTGTCTACAAGGCGGAGAACCCGGAATGTTGAGGAGGGCAAGGTGTGTCTAGTGTGTCTAGTGGAGAACAAGAACCTGAGACCCAGTAGCTCTGAGGTTCAGAGTGAGAGAGACAGATGCCTCTGTCCAAAGATAGAGAGGGAGAGGGAAAAAGGGAGAGAAAGAATTTATCCTTCTCTTACCTTTTTTTTTTTTTTCTATTCAGGTGAGCTCTTGATGAATTGGATGGTAGCCATCCTATTGACAAGCCAACTGACTCAAAGTTCTCTCTTTGGGAAACATTCTCACAGACACACACAGAGAAATGCTTCCCCAGCTATCTGGATATTCCTAGTATGGTCAAATTTACACAAAAGTAACTACCACAGTAGCCACTTTATGTTAATTCTGGCAATGGGCCGCGTTCTGTTCATGGGCTTCCTCTCCACTTATTTTACATACATTCATAGTGACACAGTTTGAAAAAGCAGAGGAAACTTATTAAATTATCAATTTCCTCAATAAGCAAATGCCAAGATACCACTCACATTGCCACTCAGCTGTTGTGTTTCCACACGTTTCCCTTTAACCAGGCAGTAGATTTTGCAGTGGAAAATGTGTCACTTCAGGAATGTGCACTCAGCACAGGTTTTAATAATGACACAGTACATTCAGGAGATCAGAGAAGAGGGAATGTAGGCCCTGTGCATCTCAAAGAGTGAAGGTCAGAATCATATGGATTATTTTCCTTCCAGAAGAATTTTTGAGAATGCACTCTTGACCTCCTTGTTCCTGAGGCTGTAGACCACAGGGTTCAGCATGGGGATGACCATGGTGTAGAACACAGAGGCGATCTTGTCCATGTCCATGGAGTGACTGGAGCTGGGCTGTAAGTACATGAAGATAACAGTCCCATAGAAAATGGAGACTGCGGTGAAGTGGGAGGCACAGGTGGACAGTGCCTTCCTATGTCCTGCACCTGAGCGCATCTTTAGGATGGTGATAAAAATGAATATGTAGGATATTAAGATAACGAAGAGAGCAAAAAAGATATTAAAGCTGGCGACATAAATAAGAACCAGTTCGCTAACATGTCTATCAGAGCAAGAGAGAACCATGACTGCTGGAACATCACAGTAAAAGTGATGGACCACGTGAGACATACAGAAGGAGAGACTGAACGTGTTCCCAGTGTAGATGGAGGCATTCAGGAAACCACAGAAATAGCAGCCTATGACCAGATATGCACACACACTTGTGGTCATGGTGGTGGTGTAGTGCAAGGGCTTGCACACTGCTGCATAGCGGTCATAGGCCATTGAGGCCAAGAGGTAATTTTCCACAGTACCAAAGGCTCCAACAAAGAACATCTGAGCAGCACAAGCATTGTAGGAGATGACCTCATCTCCAAGAAAGAGCCCAGCCATGACCGTGGGAGTGACAGCTGAAGGGTAGCACAAGTCCACCAGAGACAGGTTACCCAGGAAAAAGTACATGGGAGTGTGGAGACGGGAGTCCAGGAGAATCAACAGGATCATCCCCAGGTTCCCAACCAGAGTGATGGTGTAGATGAGGAGCAAGGTCACAAAGAGGGGAAGCTGCATACGTGGGTCCTTGGTCAGTCCCAGCAGGATGAAGTGGGTCATTTCTGTCTTGTTCTCCATTTACATTGTCTGAAAATCTCTAGATCTTCTACAGCTATGAGGGGGAAAAAGCACAAAATGATAAAGAATTTCAATTGAAGAGGAAAAGTATAACTTCAAGGTATATTCTTTTATTGTATTCTTTCATTGTAGTAACAACCTGTACTTTGAGATTTTCCAGAAAAAAAGCATAGGCTTTTGAAAATCAAATTTAGTGCTGTATGAAAGTCTAGAGTTACATACTGTGGAATCAGGCATCATAATGACTCAGAGCCCAATTTTAAATTTTTACATATTTATTATCTGAGATGTAAAATATTTAATAACTTAATAAAAATGATGTATGTGGCTGAAGCTATCTGTTGGTTCCCTTCTTCTGGGCTCAGTGAAAGGTGAGCTTCCATATCATTCACCCACCAAGAACTGCTATGGAAAATGTGAATTCACACTCTCCTCTCCATGGTGAGTTTGATTTTTTTGTTACATTCATGTAAATATTTGCCAGCAGATGTTGAGAAATATTAATAGTTGCGCAATGATTAATTGATAATTTCTGCTCTGGTCCCAGACCAACCTTTAACCCATGCTGATTGGTTCCTATATGTAACAGGTTATATTGAATTTAAATCAAATTGAAATTTGACTCAGGTTATCATTATGCCTGTATCCTTTAATTCAAATTCAGTGTTTGCGATTTCACAATGAACTGAGTCACTTCAAGTTTGTCTCTTACTGGAGGTACAAGAAACAAGCCAAGAAAAACCCTGAAGTTCAATGATTCTTCTTTCAATGACAGAATGGTCTGAAATGAATTAACAACATCTGAATTCCATTTTCAAGCTTTTCCCCATAGTCTCATGCTTATTATCACCCGCACATCTAAACACATTGACTGTGATGGCAGAAAGCATACAATTTAGACTATGTTGAAGAAGGGTTTATCTCTTGAACCAGCACAGCACGTCTCTATGCATGGTAGATGTGGTGGGACAATCGGCAAGGTGAGAACATGTTTGGCCTGCACAGGAAATTGTGAGAGAAGTCATGTCACCTCATGGAGCAGAGAGAGAGCTTAGATTCCTAGAAGAAATTCACATCAGACTTACCATTGGTCACCCAGAAATCACTGATCTCAAACCAGCTCCCCTGAGCATCCTGTTTCCATCTGCAAGATAAAAAAGTTAATGAGACCTTCTTAGTGAAACTAATATTAAAGAAAAGTCATGAGATCTACCTGTAAGAATTAAAGATGATAATATCTAAAGGAGGATAAACTGCAGGTAGTGGAGCACAGCCTCATGGGTACTAGCCATGGTGTTGTTATTGGGTCGGGATGGTGTCTTTTTGTGGGCTTGATCAGTATTCTTGTTGTCATTCAGGGCTTGAATCTGGAGTTTAGATTGAAACCTTTCTTCCCAAAGGGCCTTTGTTCCTGTGCTAGGACCAGTGAGATTCTCTGCCCCCCAATGTTTTTCAGTCTTTCTCTGCCCCAGCATATGAGTACTACTGCTGCAATACCATGTGGGGCAATTTTACTAGAAATTTCTTCCTTGAAATCCATAATTTAGTTGAAATAAAAGAGTCCATTTCTCTTAAAACACATTCTTTCTCTCATACTGTTATTCCATAGCCACATTACAGAGACCCAGGGTTGAAAGTTCCCAGTTGATGGGTTATTTTTAGCTTTACATTGGTGAAAGTTCCATATTATACAATATTTTATTTGAATAGGTCCTTGAGTAGTAAAAAATATTTTCCAATTATTTATTTGAATTAAAAATTTTAAAAAATGTTTATGTAAAACTAACTAGTACCCCTTTCCAGTTTTTTTTCCCTCAGACTTTTGCAGCTTCAGTCCATAAGTCTGCTCCATGAAGATACTTGGTTGAAAATGTTAAACATTGTCACTTTCAGCATGTGCTATATTCTACAGCAAATGATAAGAGATTTACAAATAAATTATGCTAGTGTGATCACGTCAAAGGTAGATAGTACACAACTCTTACTTCAGTAAGTACACTGAGGATTTGAGACATTGTGTGATACTCTAAATTATGTGTGTTATGAGAAAGACTCAAGACTCACAATTAAAGCCACATCAGAGAATAAGCCTGAGACAATGGTAAAAGAGCTCAAATGTAGTTCAGACCTCAGTATTTCAGTTAGAATCCTTTTGCAGTTTAAAGAAGAATCATTTCACTATCCTTGGTTGGTTGTTTGTATTTTAACCTCTAATGAGATATAAATCTATAGTAAATAAGTTAATGTCTTCCTATAATCCACCAAAGCAACATCTTTTATTATTTTCAGTTTGGGGGAAAGAAGTATGCTTTTTTATGAATCACAAATTTCTTATAATAGATATTTTGACATATATACTGTGGAGTTGTTCACCATTTTACATATATTTTTAAAGCTTCTTTTTTTCCAAATAACTCATATTTGGTATAGCTACCCCACTGCTTTTGCATGAATTATACTTCTCACTTAAACATTTATGGAATATATAAGCTTACCAGTTTACTGAAGTAGTAAGATCAGTCAATCCAAAATAGCTCATCTTAAATCATAATACCAACAATGGAATATTGCATAAATGTTATTAGAAGATAGGTGTCTCTTTCTCAGGTAGTAGTCCAAAGTTTTCAACTTCTCTAAGAGATGCATGAAAAGAAGAGAATACTATTCACATGAATTGTTAAGAATCTACTCAAATTTTTCTGTGTCTTGGAAGGAACACTTATTAGTAAAATAAAAATGAAAGATTGTTTCACACAATTCATAGCTAGTGTCTATACATAACAAATAAGACAGGCCTTCAATGCATCTAATGAAGAGGCTATCATTTAAAAGTCAACCAATATTATTGATAACTTTAAGTATTTTCCTTTACCATGGCTGAAGGTCATAGCAAATCCTCAGGTCAGAAGAAGGCCTGAGGATGATGATCATTCAGATGACAAAACGGTGTTCAATGGCCTTGGCATACAGCATACAGAGTGTTCCCTTTAACACTGAGGCATTGGGATTTCAGAGGCAAACACATGGAGATCTGGAGAGAATTATGGAAACTTGGAGATCTCTGGAGATTTCTCCTGTGAGACTAACTGTATCTCCTGATCCTACTTTGGTAGGGAAGAAGCAATTAAACTGCCTGTAGGGATCAAGCTGGTTAGTACATTTTTAATATATAAATGTATTTCAACTGATAAATGACAACATAAAAGTTATATGGATGAGAAACCATGAGATGTTTTTATGCGTTAATACACTGTGCAATGATTAATCAGGTTAAAAATGGCTGTCTCTTCAAACACTCATCATTTCCTTATACTAAAAACACTAATATTCCTTTCTTTTGGCCTTTTGAAGGAAACAGTACATAAGTATTATATAGTCATTCTATTACACAATGGCACACGAGAACTTCTTGCTTCTGTATAACTGTGAATTAGGGCTCAACAGTCAATCATTCCCCATTCCTCCTTCCTTCCTACTCTTTCTAGACTTTTGTAACCATTATTCAATTCCCAACTTCAATGAGATCAAAATTTCTACATTCCACATATGGGGGAGATCATTCAATAATTGTCTTTTTAGCCTGGTTTATTTCACTTAAACACAATGATATTCAGTTGATATTGTCACAAATGATAGGATTCCATTCTCTTTTATGACTGACTAGCACCCTTGGTGGAATTGTACCGTATTCTCTTTATCTATTCATCATTTGAGGGATACTGGGGTATTTTCCTTTCCTTAGCTTCTGCAAGCCACCCACGAGTACAGATGTCTCTCTGACACACTGATTCCATTTCCTTGGAATTATTCTTAGTAGGGAGATTAGAGGATCATGTGATAGCTCTATTCTTAGTTTTATGAGGAACCGCCATACAGCTTTCTATCCTGGCTGTGCTAATGTACCTTCCCAAAAACAGTGTGCAGGATTCCCCTTCTCCAGAACTTGTTGGCACTAGTTATCTCTGTTATTTATGATAAAGCCAATCTTACTACTGTGAGGTGATTTTATTTTGTTTCTTTGGTGCCAGGGATTGAACCCAGAGGCACTCAATCACTAAACCACATCTCCAATCCTTTTTTTTTTTTTTTAATTTTGAGATAGGGTCTTGCTAAGTTGCTTAGCCCCTCGATGAATGACTGAGGCTGG
The DNA here is from genome assembly GCF_047511675.1 of Marmota flaviventris. Lineage (NCBI taxonomy): Eukaryota > Metazoa > Chordata > Mammalia > Rodentia > Sciuridae > Marmota > Marmota flaviventris. Next base: position 13,709,155 of record NC_092506.1, on the reverse strand, counting down.
CTTTGAACTTGCAATCCTCCTGCCTCAGCCTCCAGAGCTGCTGGGATTACAGGTTTGTGCCACCATGCCAGGTGTACTGTGATATAAACATGAATTTCCTTGATGATTAGTGATGTGGAGTGTTTTTTGCGTGTACCACTTGGCCATTATATGTATGTCTCTTTTTAGAAATGTCAGTTGAAGTCCATTGCCCTTTGTTAATAGGATTGTTTTTCTTCTTTCTTGCTTTCTTTTCTATTCTTTTTTCCCCTCTCTTAAGATTTGGAGTTGTTTTTGTCTTCTAGATATCAACCCTTTCAGATGTATAGTTTTGAAATATTTTCATTCATTGTGTAGTTTGTCTCTTCAATATGTTGACTTTTGCTTTGTAGAAGTTTTTTGCTTTTATACAATTCCCTTTGTCTGTTTTGCTTTTGTTTCCTATGCATTGCTTCTCCAAGAAGATATTTGCCCATTTTAAGGTATTGAAGCATACCTGCTGTTTGTTTTTATTCAAATAATGTCATTGTTTCAGGGCTTACATGTAAATATTTCACACATATTGAGTTGATTTTTGAAACCATTAGTTTAGTCCTGGTCTAGCTTCATCATTGTGTATGGGGTAGACAATTTTTCCAGTTCCATTTTTTGAAACGACTGCTTTCCCCAGTCAGTGGTCTCAGCACCTTGTCAAAAATCAGTTGACTGAAAATGTGTGGTTTACTTCTAGGCTCTTCTATTTCATTTCCCCAGTCTACATATCTGCATTTATGCTATTACCATGTTGTTTGAGTACTACTTTGTTCAATATTTTGCAGTCAGGTAGTTTAATGCCTCCTGCTTTGATGTTTTTGCTCAAGATGGTTTGTGTATTTTTTTTTTCTCATTCCATTAAATTTTTAGAATTTGCTGTTGTTTTAGTTCTTTGAAGAACGTCATTGGTATTTTGTCTGGGTACCAGGGATTGAACTCAGGGGAACTCAACCACTGAGCCTCATCTCCAGCCCAACTTTGTATTTTACTTAGAGAAAGGGCCTCACTGAGTGGCTTAGAGCTTCACTGTTGCTGAGGCTGGACTTTCAGTCCTCCTGCCTCAGCCTCCTGAGCTGCTGGGATTACAGGAATGTGTCACCACACCCAGCATCATTGGTGTTTCAAAAGTATTTGCCCTGATTCTGTAGACTGATTTGGGTAAGATGGACTATTTACCAATATGAAATCTTTCAATCCTTGAACATAAAATGTATCTTGATTTTTTTGGTCCCGTTCTCATCAACATTTTGTCACTTTCATTGTTTTTTTCTTTAAGTGATCAAGAAAACAATCCCATTTACATTAGTTACAAAATAAAATACCCAAGTAATAAATTCAAGCAAAGAAGTGAAAGATTTTTTCCCTTTTACAATGAAAGTCAACTCGGTAGGTGTTATTGTTTGGATGTGGAAAGTCTTCCAAAGGATTCTGTGTTGAAGGCTTGGTTCCTGGCTTATGGGTGAGGGGTAGGTGGAGCCTATCTAGCTGGAAGAGGTTTGTCAGTTGGGGCACGTCTTTGAAGCATTTAGTTTTCCTCAGTGCCCCCCACTCCTTCCTGGCCATCATGAGGACAGCAGCTTTGTTCTACTACGATGTACTGCCTCACCACAAGACCAGACAAATTAAAGGCAATCCAACGGACAGAAACCTCTGAAACCATGAGCCAGAATAAATCTTTTCTTAAGTTGATTTTCTCAGGTATTTTGTCACATAAATGAAAAGCAGAAAACACAATACGTATTTCTGGATTGTATTAACATTTAAATCAGTGAATACTAGATGGGGCAGGTGACCTCAATACTATGAATGAGCCTCATCCAATCAACTAAAGACCTCAATATAATATGGACACTGGTTCCCTGAGTGAGAAGAAACTCTCCAACAGAACACGTTTAGCCTAATTGCATCAGCTGCTCTCTCTGGGTTCCATGTTGTGGCCTCCAGACTGGGAACTATTGCTCCATCTGTTCTCCTGGGTTTAGACGCTGGCCACACACACGCAGTTTAAACTTGCCAACATCCACGATTGCATGAGTCGATTTCTAATAGTAAATTTCCCTGTCCCTCTCTTTCTCTGTCTCTCTCACTCTCTCTATATAAATACATGAACACATAGATACAGATACACGCATCTTATTGGTTCAGTTTCAATAGATAATCCTGAATAATACAACTTTAAGAAAACTCATGCAAAAATTTTTAAATGGGAATCAAAAGGTACACAACAATATGAATATTCAATTTTTAAAAAAGGAAGCCAAAACAAGAATTGAGGAACAAAATCCATAATATGAGGCAAAAGCAAATAGCAAAATGGCCAAAGCCAGTCCTTTTTATCATTAATTAGAAAATTATATGTAAATTAAACTCTCAAAACAGAAAGTACAATAATGGATAAGCTGGTCAATATTTACAAAAGTCCAATGCATATTCACAGACACAAATAACATAAAAGTGAAAGAATATAAAGAGCTATGTTCTATCCTCCTGATGACCAAAAGATGATATTAATAGACAAAGTGGTCTGTGAGCTGAAAATTGATGGGAGACAAATAAAAATTTAAATATTGATAAAAGGGCCAATTAATGAAAAGAATTATTTCTTAAAACAGAGTAATCTAATAATAAACCCCAAAATACAGGAAGTAAAAGCTTCAGAATTAAAAGGAGAAATAAAAGTTCTAGAGTGAAAGGACTACTCAATACATCACCATCAATAAGGAATAGAAAGACTAGAGGAAAGATGGATAAGTAGAGGATGTGGACACCACCCAATCCAGCACATCTTAACACACATGTACACCCCGCTCTGCCCACAGCCAGTGGAATTTTCAATTGCACGTGAAACATTCCCTAAAATAAACTTCATATTAGGCCAAAGACTAGTCTCAATAAATTCACAAAGATCAAAATCATATAAAACTTCTTCAACCACCACAGTGCATTCGATGTAGAAATTAATAACAAGGAAATGCGGAATATTTATGTCTAAGTAAAGAACACTAAACAATAAATGGATAAAAATAGAGGAAAGGAGAAATTATTAAATAGTTCGAGAAAAATAAATATAAAAACACAGTGTAATAAAAATTTTGGTGGACAACAAAATCACATGGTATAGGAAATCCAGAGCTGTAAATGTGCATATTTTAAAAATACAAATGATCTCAACAGACTAACCTACCTTTAAACTTTAAGGACACAATATTTAAAAGTGTGGGGAACCACCCCTGAGCTATCTAAGCGTCTTTGGCCTTGGAGTCAAGGAGATTTTGGTTTGACCTTGAAATCTATGTTGTGGCTGCTCCCACTTAATGGATTATACAATGCACATGACCTCTGTCTTCGCTTGGCTAGGAAAACTGATCCCCTAGCTCCAGAGTTGGGCTTGACCCATTGGAAACTGGACAGCCCACCTCCTACCTTAATTGGCTAAAACATTCTGTAGAAAGCCTTTGAAGTTCCCTCACATAAATAAAGCAAATGCTGGCTGTCTCTCCTCTCTCTTTCCAGCATAGAAGCTAGACCATTAAGGTGGAAGAGCCATCCTGCCCAGCTCTTCACAATTAGCTTCTGTGTCGTGTGATTTTTTTCACTGTATTTCTCAGCCAGCCCACTCCATGCAGGGGAACCCAGCTTCCATCGCCTGTGTAGGTAGCAGGAGAGAAAAAAGTGAAAACTTAAATTGAAAGTCCCAGAAGGAAGAAAATAAAGATTGCAGCAATGAAAACAAAATATAACTTAGGATAAGAATAGAGAAAATCAATAAAAGCAAAAGTTGACTCTGTGGAAAGATGACCCTAGAAGACGAATTTTCCAACTCTAAAAAAATAGTAGAGCCATGTACAAACAGAGAAATGAAAAGTTGTGCTCCATTTGTGCACAATGAATCAAAATACATTCGGCTGTCATGTATGACTAATTAGAACAAATAAAAATGAAAAAGTAAAAGTAAAAACAAAAAAGAGTAAACTCCAATTACAAAATTATAAATTAACGTGAGAATATAGCTATTGACCTTATGGAAATAAAAATGTTTATAGCAGAATAATATTAATAAATTTACACTAAGATATTAGATAACATAGATAAAATACAAATTCCTTGAAAGACACACACTACAAAAACTGTCTCAAAAAAGAGAAAATCTGAATACCCTATGAAAAGTGTTCTTGTTCTTTTCAACAAAGAAAAGCCCAGGAATAGATGGGTTCACTTTGATTTTTTACAAACACACACAAATATAATAGTTGATTATGATAAGAAGAAACGCAGGCGTGTGTTTATATTCGTTTCCTGCGACTGCTGTAACACGTTACTGCAAACTTGGAGGCTGACAACAGCTCACATTGGTTCTTTTGCTGGGCTGAAAGTCAGAAGTCTGAAATCAGTGTCACTGAACAGGGTGTCAGAGCCATTGTCTCTTATAATCTCTAGAGGACACTTCATTTTTATGCCTTCTGCATTCTCTGCTGACCTCAAGGACCCATGGCTTAGGATCCCATCACATCAAGGCAGATGGTGCAGTCGCAAGGCTGACTCCTCTTTGTCTATGATGAAGTCTTTCTGATTTCTGTTTATGAGGATACATGAGGTTGACTATGAGGTGCACTAGGGTATTTCTGATGATCTCTCATCTCGCTCTTGAAATCCTTTACCTGATCATATCTGCACAGTCCTTCTTGGCCACAGAGATTAACATTGGAAGGTTTCAGTAATTAGCATATGAATGTTTGGAGGAGGGTCACTATCAAACCTGACAGAATATGATTTGTAAATCACATATTGTACCATCTTTGAAACTTTTCCATAAACCCCAAATCATTCTAAAATTCAATGATCATTAAAATAATAATTAAAAATAAATCCAAAAGGAGAACTATCACCACACATTCAGAAGTAAATATTTGTCACAGGTACCAGCATGATCTTCTTTGCACATTCAGTCCCAATGACATTAAAGCCCCCTACTATACAGTGATAAGAAATTACACATGCAGGCACACTGCTGTGCTTACCCTTGAATGATCTTGAGCTCCCTGAGGGGCAGAGTTAAATGCATTGATATGGTGCTTTGTACTAGAATTTTTAAGGGATCTTATGTTTACGGCTAACAAATAATATTGTTTGTACATATTCACATCAATGTTAGGATTCTTTCAGTTAATTGTACATTGGTATGTATGAAATAATTTAAAAATGTAACCAGATATAAAGCATTTAAATAGTCCCATATTTAAAGTTATTTGCATGATTTCCTAAATATAACTTATTTGATGTGTTATTTACCATTCAATGAAACATAAGTTCTAAGGACAAATTATGAGAGGTTGGAAATGATCTGTCCCACAATAGGATTTTCAAACAATCCTATTTTCTTACAGCAAAGAGTGTGACCAAACCATGGAACCAGGCTAGGTGTCCATCAATGGGTGAATGGATAAAGAAAATGTGGTGTATATATTTATATACCAGGGAGTTTTATGTAGCTATAAAGAAAAAGAAAATTATGTCATTTTCAGGAAAATGGATGGAACCAGAGACCATCATATAAGTGAAATAAGTTCAATTCAGAGAGTCAAGGGTAGTATGTTTTCTCTCATATGCAGAAGCTATTGAGGGAAAAAAGAAAAGAAAGGTGGGGGTGGAACTCAATAAATCAAAAGTAGATCAGTAGACGAAAAGGACCAAGGGGTGGGAGGCAGCAATGGAAGGAGAAGTTCTGGGGATACATAATAGTCAAATTATATTGTTAAATTGTGTACAGTACAAATACGTAACGACAAATTCTATCATTATGTATACGTATAATGCACTGATAAAAATAGGTTAAAAAAATAAAAGAACTGTGAGAACTTAGTAAGAATGTTGAAAAATGTTTCAGCAAAAAAGAAAATTAGTTATGTCTCTATAAATGCACTGCATGTGTATCCAGGTTTCTCTCATGCCAAGACATACTAACACCAGTGTTTCAAAAGTCAATATAATTGGTGCAATTACATTAAAAATGAATTATTGAGCTCATTTATTGAACAATATTAACTAGAAGATACTATGAAACAGGACATCTACTCAGGTGCTGATGATCATATTGTAAGTAAACCACAAAAATCAATGTTTCATGAAGTTTACACTCCAACTGGGGATGGTAAAAAAAAAAGCAAGCAATAATATACTAGATAAGGGTTGATAAGGACTGTGAAAAATGATTTAGCTTGAGGGGACACCCTAAAGTGGTCAGCAGAAAATATTCATAGAAGGACTCTATGACAAGGTAACATTTCTGCAAATACTTGAGAGAAGAAAGAGTATTCCACAAAAGGAATAGCAAGCGTAAAGGCCCTGAGGCCGGAGCATGTTTGGAGCTGTGGAGAGATAGCAAAGAAATCAATGGGAAAGAAGTGAGGAAAAGGCTGGGGAGTAATAAGAGAGAGTATAACTTAACTAAAGAAAAATACAATATCAACAGTTCAAAGATTCTACCAAAATAGACATTATTAGCTTCTCAGTATAATTCTTAAATACTCTGGAAAATGGAATTAATAAAAATGACTACATGAAAATACTTCTAATTTTCCTGATTTTTCTGGCCCTCTGGACACCTTACCTCTTACAAAACTTAAACATAAACATCTTAGTTGTATTGAATGACTCAAACAGAAATATAAATTCATATGAGATGCCAATATTATGTATCTCTTGTTAAAATGTGTAATGAATAGGACACACTTTCATTCAATAATATATCATCCTTTTTTCATAAATTAGCATGCTTGGACTAGTAATGAAAGGTATTTTAAAATATTAGATATGAATTTTTATTCTACTACAAGATTAAGCATTGATTTAGGATCATTAAACACGGGTCTTGTAGTCAGAGTTCTCCAGGGAGAGAATCAAAAGGATGTGAGTGTACGCATGAGTGGAAATATCCTCTGGCTGTGGGACCGTGTGCTTCTGGAAACCACGACAGACTGTGCCCTGCGATCTGCATGGTGAGAACCAGAGAGAGGGATGGGGCACAACTAGTGTAACTATGGAGACCAGAGTTCTGAGAGCAAGGGGCTCTGATATCAAGAGCAAGAGAATGTGAGTCCCAAATGAAGAAAACAGAAAGAGAAAGAGAGAGAAAGTTTGCCCTTCAGCTATTTGTTCTGTTCAGGTGAGCCTTCAATGGATTGAATGATGTGTACTCACGTTGATGAGAGATCTATGCTCCTCTCTACTAAGTATACTGCCTGAAATAGGACTCTCTTTTGAAACATATTCACAGAAACACACAGGGAAATGTTTTACTGGCTATCCAGATAGCCCTTAATTGAAAAAAATTAACAAATAAATTAGCCACCACCAATAAACATATTACACTTAATTTTGACAAATTTACCACACTCATGTGCGTGTGTATACATCTTCTAATCATGGATATCTAGATGCACTTCCAGATATATTAGTACGGACATGGGGTAAAAACTTGCAAGGGTCATGACACAATTATCAATATATAATAAGACTTCAGACAAGCCGACCACAAGCTATCAGAGATATTTTCATTCAGGTATCAGATTCTGAATATAGTGTTTCTTTCTTTCTTTTTATAAATTACAGTCTCCTGAAGCCGAGGGTATCACTTCAGAAGCTTTATGTCTACCAAAATGTAATTCAATATATGGAGAAGGCTTGATGGGAATGTGATCATTTAAAAAGCAATATTACACTCCTAAAGGCTATTTGCCCTCCAAGACAATCTTTGTGAAAGCCTTCTTTACCTCTTTGTTCCGTAGGCTGTAGACCATAGGGTTCAACATTGGAATGACCAAAGTGTAGAATACAGATGTGATTTTGGCAGTATCCAGTGAATGGCTGGATCTGGGCTGTAAATACATGAAGATCATCGTACCATAGAAAATAGAAATGGCAGTGAAGTGGGAGGCACAGGTGGACATAGCTTTCCGGTGTCCTGCACCTGAGCGCATCTTCAGGATGGTGATAAAAATCAATATATAGGATATTAAGATAACAAGAAGAGCAACAAAAATATTGAAGCTGGCTACATAAATAAGAATCAACTCATTGACCTGTCTATCAGAGCAAGATACAGCCATAACTGCTGGAATATCACAGAAAAAATGATGGACCACATTGGACTTGCAGAAAGAGAGAATGAATGTGTTCCCCGTGCAGACTATGGCACTCAAAAAGCCACAGACATAGCAGCCTATGATCAGCTCAATACACACACGTGTCGTCATGGTGGTGGTGTAGTGCAGGGGCTTGCACACTGCTGCATAGCGATCATAGGCCATTGAGGCCAGCAGGAAATTTTCCACAGTAGCAAAGGCTACAAAAAAGAACATCTGAGCAGCACAAGCACCATAGGAGATGACCTCATCTCCAGGAAGAAGCCCACCCATGACTGTGGGAGTGACAGCTGAAGAGTAGCACAAGTCCACCAGAGACAGGTTGCCCAGGAAAAAGTACATGGGAGTGTGGAGACGGGAGTCCAAGACAATCAACAGGATCATCCCCAGGTTCCCAGCCAGAGTGATGGTGTAGATGAGGAGGAAGGTCACAAAGAGGGGAAGCTGCAGACCTGGGTCCTTGGTCAGTCCCAGCAGAATGAAGTGTGTCACTGCTGTCCTGTTCTCCATCAATGTTATCTGAGAATCTCTAGTTGGTTTACAGCCTTAAGATAAAAAGGGACTCAAATGTTAAAGAAATTAAATTGAATCAGAAAGTATAAGGTATATTCTTTCTTTGTAGCAACAACACGTACTTCAAGATTCTCCAGAAAATGCGTGGACTTGTAACCAAATTTGCTGTGTCAGTGATAGACAGGGTTATCCACTTTCGAATCTCAGGAATCATAATGGATAGTTTACCCTATTTTACTATTTTTATATATTTGTTAACCGATCCATCCACAATTTAATACTTGACCAAAAGGACTTGTCTGGATGGGTCTGTCTGCCTGTGCTCTTCTCCTGATTTTTGTTGATCACCTGCCAAGAACTGCTTTAGGTACATTGTACGTGTATTCATGATCTTCTATCACCAGGATTTTGAGTTTGGTTACTTGTTACACTCATGTAAACTATGAAGCATACAAGGTTGAGAAATTTCTTATTCACACAAGAATATTGTGTGAATAAGAATATATTCACACAAGAATATTTGCTCATCTCTGCTCTGGACCCAGACCAGCCTGTAATCCATAATGAGTGGTTTCTATGTGTAATGATCTACACTGAATTTAAATCCAACAGAATTGACTCAATTTGCAACACCCCTGGTCTGCTTGGTTTAACCTCAGTGTTTGAGATTTCCTCAGGGACTTAAGTGATGGATTAGGTGACAGATTCATCTTCTTCTCCATATTTGACTCTCACTGGATGGTACACAAACAAGTAAATAAAAAGCCATAACATTGAATAAAAATTCTTCAGTGAATGAAAATTTTTTCAATCACAAAATGGTTCTGATTGAACCAACAATCTGAATTGCACATTAACCCCGCCACATACACTTGCATGCTTAATGTCACCTGCACATCTCTTCATGTTGGCTGTGTTGTGGCTAAAATCATAAATTCTAATTTAGTTGAAGAGTTTAATTCTTGAAAAATACGACATCTCTATATGTGTTAGCTGTGGTGGGATATCTGGGGTGGATGGAGCATGCCCAGCCTGCAGAGGTGATTCTGAATGCAGACATGTCATCAGACGACTCACATGGAACCTAGATTCCTGGCAGACACAAATCAGACCCACTGTTTACAACCCAACAGAGACTGGTCCTAACCTACCTCCTCTGAACATCAGCTTTCCATCTACAATATGAAGACAGCAATGATAGCAACTCTGGTGTCCAATTGTGAGAATTAAATAAGGTGACACATAAAGAGCAATAAGACACAGGGTATTAAGCACAGCCTGATGAGTTCTGGTTACTATGTTTTTATTATTGGAAGGATTTTTTTTAAATCAAGATGGATATTAACACAAAGGCCATTGGTCCTGGATGAGTTTGAAGTCTTTTAAGTTTTTATTCCAATTTACCTTTTTTCCTACTATGGACTCAGAGATTTTCTGCACATGCCAGTGTTTCTCAGTCTGTTATTACTCCAACCACAGGATTGCTGTTCCTGCAATTCCATAAAGGAAAATTTATTAAAATTTGCTTCCTTAAAATCCATATTTTAGTTTGGTTGAAAGAATCCATTTTTCTTAAAACTCATTTTTTTTCTCTATTAATTGTCATCCCATAACAAAATCCCATCCCAAAACTGAGACCCAGGGTCTCAGTTTATTAGCTCACAGATGTCTTTTAGTGGCAAGAGCCATTTTGTAAAATGTTGTATTTGAATCTGTCCTTGGATATAAATAGTATTCAATTTTATTTTTAAAATTGAACCTTTGAAAAGATATCCATCTAAAACTCTTATTCCTGCTAATTGCCTCCTAAACATTTGGCAACTTCATTTGAACTCCTGCCCCACGAAGACATCATGGTTGCTAGTTTTTTGTCTGTTTGTTTTTTGTTGGGAGGAGCAGTACCAGGGATTGAACTCAGAGTCACTCGATGACTGAGCCATATCCCCAGCCCTATTTTGTATTTTATTTGGAAATAAGGTCTCACTGAGTTGCTTAGCACTTCACTTTTGCTGAAGCTGGCTTTGAACTCGCGATCCTCCTGCCTCAGCCTCCCAAGTCACTGGGATTACAAGTGTGCGTCACTGTACTTGGCCATGGTTGCCAGTTCTAACAAACTTTTGATCACTTTTAGCATACACTAAGTTCTACAACAAATGATAAGGGATTTATATACAAGTGTGGAATGTGTATGTATGTGTAAAGTAGGTTCTATTATTATTTTATCATTAAGGAAACTGAGGATGTGATAAGGAATGCTGTACAATCATACAGAGCATGAGAAAAATGCAGGCTCAGGAGTTAAAGTCACCTCTTATAATAAGCATGAGATAATGGTGAAAGGGTTAAATGCAGTTCAGAGCATGTTGATACCTTTAGCATCCTTTTATAGTTTAAAGAAGGATCAATTCACGATTTTGTGTCTTTGTGGGGTTTTTTTTTTGGCCTTCTATGAGATCCAAATATAAAATGAACAAGATAAACAGTAATCAATCAAAGCATCATGTCTTATTTTTGTTCACATTTTAGAGGAAAGAAGCAAGATTTGTCCTATGAATCACTAATGTCCCCGTGATAAACGTTTATTCATAGACTCACCTTCGTTTTTAGAAACATTCTGAGAACATTTCTTTCTGCTTTCAAATAACCCATAGCAGGTAGCCTGCTGCTTCTGCATGGCTTTCATTGCTCACTGGAATGTTTAGGGAATGCAGAGCTTACCTCTTTACTGGAAGTGAAAGAACAGCCAGCCCAGAGTAGTGGGTTTGAAATTAGAAAATGGAAAATTCCACAAGTGCTGTCACAGGAGGTCTCTTTCCAGCAGTGAGCAAAGGTTCCGAATTTCCTAAGGCAGGAAAACATGAGGAGAGATAAGTAAGGGAGGAACAGTGTGGCAAAGTAGACCAAGTTATGCTGTATACACGTGAATGTGTCACGGTGCATTCCACCTTTATGGACATCTATCAGCTCTTACTTTAAAAACTATAAATAAATAGAAGGAAGACCAGCAGAGGAGAGGTAAGGAACAGGGAAGGGAAGAACTGGGGACTGAATTGGAGACAACTATATCCCATGTTTGTATAATCATGCCAAAATGAACCCCAATAATATGTATAACTACAATGCACTAGCAAAAATTTTAAAAGATAATTAGCAATGATCATGAATTCTTTGTTTCTTAAGAATAATTTCTTACCTCTTCCTACATAAAATAGATATAAAACTACTTCTCCTCCATAGTTTATAGTTAGTGTCTATAAATAAGAATTAAGCCAGGTTTATTAGTATATCACACAGTTACTCTTATTCAAAGATTAATCATAGAGCCTGTTATCTGAGTGTTTCCCCTGATCAGGGCTGAGGGGTCATAGCAAATCCTCAGGCTTCGAGAATAACAATGATTATCTTTCAGATGAATAAACAATGACCAGTGGGACATGGCACGGAGGTCTCCCCTCTGAAACAATGTAACATGGAGTCACTGGGATTTCAGAGGTTCATACATGGAGACCTTATACAGACTTGGAGACCTCTGGAGATTTTCCCCATGAGACAGTCAAACGCTCCTCTTCCTGCTTGCCTGAGAAGCAATTAACCTGCCTGTAGGGATCAAGCTGGTTATTTTGCCTTTAAATTTCATTCTAACCTATAAATGAAAACCTAAAAATTGCACATATTGATTAGGCACCAGGAGATTTTTCTATAAATACACATATTATACAATGTTTCAATTAGGTTAAACATGTTGAAGTCCTCAAAGATCTTTTTTTTTTTATGGTGAAAACTTTAGAAATCATCTCTTCTGGCTTTTTGAAGTGAGTAGTCCATAAGTGTTATGTGTAGTTATCTACTGTGCAATGGCACACCAGAACTTCCTGCATGACATAACTGTAGATTAGTACCCAATGTCAAACTCTCCCTCCCACTCCCTCTCACCCCCTACTCCATCCATCCTCTGGTAACGACTATTCATTTCTCAACTTCATTGAGAACCACTTTCAAGACTCAACACATGGATGATACTATCCATTAATTATATTTTAATCTGGCTTTTTTCACTTAACACAATGATCCCAAATTCAGTCAATCCTGACACAATGTTTGGGCTTCATTCTTTTCTATAACTGAGTAGTATTCTGTGGTATTTAAGTTCCACATTTGTTTGTCATCAGTTAATATACACTTAGTCTGTTTCCATTCTTTAACTACTGGGAATAATGCTGCATGAATATGGAAGTACAAATGTCTCTTTGACATATTTATTCCATTTCTTTGAATTTTCCCTCAATAGGAGAATTGCTAAATCATATGGTAGTTCTATTCTTAATTTTATGAGAAACTTCCATATAGTCTTCCACAATGACTGTGCTAACATGCATCCAGCTTTTCTACACATCCATGCTAGCACATTATTCTTGCTGTGGTAAGGTGATGTCTCATTGAGATTTTTACTTTCATTTCCTAAATGAATAGTTAAATTAAGAATTTTTCATACACCAGTTGGCCAATTGTATGTCTTGGGTTTTTTTTAAGAAATGTATACTTAGGTCTATTGCCCACTTTTCAAAGATTTTGCTAATTGAGATTTTGAAGTTAGTTTTATATTCTGGATATAAACCTTTATTCAGATATATAGTCTTTATGTTTCCCCATTCTGTAGGTTTTTTCTTAATGTTTATTTTTGTTTCTTTCTCCCTGCAGATGCTTTTTAAATGTTATATAATTTTATTTCTCTACTCTGCTTTTCTTTGCTGTGCTTTGTTGCACATCAAAATCTTTTTCCTTTCCAATGTCTTGAAGCATCTCCCCTATATTTTCTTGAAGTAATTCCATAGTTTCAGAGATTTCATTTAAGTATGTAATATATTTTAAAGCCATGGTGGAGGAAAGTTGCTCACCTTATGGCATCCAGAAAGCAAAGAAAGAGAGGGAGAAAATAGAGAATGACTGAGACCCAGGAGAAGATAGTCCCTTCATGCCCTCAGTGATCTATATCCTCCAAATGGGCTCCAGCTTCTTGTAGCCCATTCAGCTATGAATTCACCAATGAATCAATCCAATCCTTCACAATCAATCATTTTTCACCCCTGAACATTGCTCTGCCCAAAAAGCAGAGATTCTTCATTAAAGGTTTTATTTCAGAGAGTTAGGAAAGGCTTCAATAATTTGGTTGGTTGGTTGGTTGGTTGGCTGGCTGGCTGAAAAGGTAACAAAAGATGGCAACAATATGAAATCCCTGACACACTTTGGCTTACTGTAGAAGATGGTATTCAAAGCCTTAGGAAAATTGGACTGGTAGAGTGGATTTGTTATTTTGAACCTGATGAACCTCTATGGGATGGTTGAGAAGTATACCTTTTACCACAGCTAGAAGAAGAAATATTTGTGAGAGGGAACCCAAGCATTATTGAATAGCTCTGTGATCACACTTACCTGTAAACAAGATCTTAAAATAAGATACAAGGCCACTGAATGGAGAAATTTTAAAATAATCAGAGTAATTGAGTCCCAACATGGCAGAGGCTGTCAGCACTCAACTGGCAAAGCCAATGTGGGTGTGATTACTGTAACAAACAGCAGATTCAAATTGGAAGTAAGAATAATATGTGCTATGCATTCTCATGGTATTTGCAAGATGATCATGTTATTCCTGGAGTAAAATAGAAATTAAACCTACCAAATTCTGATTGGTTGTGCATAAACAGAATGCCTAGATCAAATGAAAAACAATTGACCTGAATCTTAACACTAGAGAGTAACAACTTATGAATCAAGTTCCATTTGAGGAAGTTTGTAGATCATGGATCCCAGTACATGGGCTAAAATTAGACTGTTAAAATGTTTTCCTAACCTTGCACAAATTTTCAATGATTTTTTAAAATTGGGGTAACTCTTAATCTGGTAACAAAAATAACTACACTTTTTAATGAGTACTCAACAATGATTCTAGGAGTAGGGTTGTGGCTCAGTGGAGAGCACTTGCGTTGCATGTGTGAAGCACGGGGTTCAATTCTCAGCACCCATATAAATAAATGAATAAAATAAAGGGTCATCAACAACTTAAAAAAAAAACAATGATTCAAAACTACCACTAATTCTAGAAGCTTCCAAATATCCCCACGGCACATCAATAATAGAGGACCTTATGGAGGTGGGGCTACCATTGGAATTTAAGGTCAAGTCAATCTCACGGTGGACTACTTAGATCTCCAATCCCATTCTGTGGCTATTTCTATAATCCCAAATGCACAATTGGAGTATTCATACTTAGCAACTAGAATAAGCCAGGGCCTGGGGTTAGAAATGATGGTGGAAAGTGATGGATATTATTATCCAAAGTACATGTATGAAGACACAAATTGGTGTGACTATACTTTTTATACAACCAGAGATATGAAAAATTGTGCTCTATATGTGTAATAAGAATTGTAATGCATTCTGCTGTCATATATAAATTTAAAAAAAGAAAAGTGATGGTGATTATGATAGGAGATGCCAAGGGGAAACAAATATATAAATGCTTCTTCCTAGGAAAGAGTAAACAAAAATCAATGACTAAACTAAAAGCATATTTCTGGAGGAATTTTTGTGATTGGTGCAAATATTTAGGACTCTAAAGATGTGGTTTTGGTATGTTATATACTTAGCCATTAATAGATATTCAATCTTTGGAGAAAATAGAGGAACTTTAAGAATAAAAGTGAATTATGCAAAGTTAAATCAGATGTAGACTCAAATGGCAATTACATTAACAGAAGCCCTTTTATAGTTTGAGTAATTTTCGTGTCCTTGATATTTGGGATGCACCTATTTTGATCTGTCGGAAAAAAATATTTTTTTTATTCTCCTTGTTAATGAAGACCACCAGACATTATTTGCTTTCAGCTGGCAAGACAAGAAATTGACTTTCTTGTCCTACCTCATCATCTCCTCAGGCCCATGTGGTAATTCAATCCTCAAGGGAACTTGATCACCTTCCCTTTCACAGGATATCACACTGGCCTGTTACATTGACGACATTATGGTGATTGGGCCTAGTGGGCAAGAAGTAACAAATACTCTAGTATTATTAGTAAGGTACTTTAATACCAAGATATGGGAAATAAATGCAAAAAAAAAGTGTTGACCTTGTACCTCAATGAACAGGTAGAAGTTCAATAATGTAGAACATGTTTAGATTTTCCTTCTAATAAAGTAAAGAATAAGGTGCTACATCCTGCACATCTTTCAGCAAAGAAGAAGCATATCACCCCGTGACCCTCTTTGGAACTTAGAGGCATTCTGTTCTTTCTTTGTGTGTATTATCCCTGCCCATATACCAAGTGATCTGAAAAGCTCCTAGTTTTGAGCGGAGATTGAAACAAGAGAAGTCTCTCCAATAGTTCCTGGCTGCTGTGCAAAGTGTGCTGATACATATGAGCCATATCTCCCAAAAGATCCAATGGACCTTGAATTGCTAATGACAGATAGGAATGCTGTTTGGAACCTTTACTCTCTGTATGTGAACTTTAGTTCATAGTCCTAGGATTTTGGAGGAAAGTCCTGTGATTCTTTGTGGATATGTACTGTCCCCTTGACAAACAGAATTTGATCTGCTACTTGGGTTCTGCAGAGACTGAATAGTTAACCACAGGCCACCAGAGTTACCAGGTGACCTGAGCTTCTTAACATAAACCAGGTGTTGTCTGACCTGCCAAGTGATAAAATGAGGCATGCACCACAGGACTCCATTATCAAATGGATGTGATACTGCTTTAGTCAGCTTTGCTTTGCTGTGTCCAAAAGACATGACAAGAACAATACAGAGGAGGAAAAGTTTGGTTTTGGCTCATGATTTCAGAGATTTAGTCCATGATCAACTGACTCCATAGCTCTGGGCTCAAGGTGAGGTAGAACATCATGGCAGAAGGGGTTGGTAAGAGGAATGCAGCTCAGGACATGGCATTCCAGAAAAGAGAGAGAGAGAGAGAGAGAGAGAGAGAGAGAGAGAGAGAGAGAGAGAGAGAGAGAGAGAGAGCGCTCTCTGCTTATCATGGACAAAATATAAACCCCAAAGGCATGCCTTGAGTAACCTACCTCCTCCAGCCACACCCTACCTACCTACAGTTGTCACCCTGTTTTTTCTGTATCAGTGACTTAAGCCACTGATTAGGTTACAACTCTCATGAACTAATCACCTCATCTCTGAATGTTCTTGCATTGCCTCACAAATGAGTTTTTGGGGGACACCATACTTCCACACCACAAGAAGCATACACATGACTAAGAAACAAGCAGGCCCTGAATACAAAACTATTCCACTTTTACGTGGAAAAGTGGCCAAAATGGTCGTGGACACTACTCCTGCTGTAATGCCATCTCTCTCCAGCTACTCCTTTTCCTCATAAGGAATTAACTGCAATAAATTGACAAAAAATAGAAGATTTGGGTCTGCCTTATAGTTGGATGGATCTGCATGATATGCAGGCACCACCCATAAGTGGATAGCTATAATATTAAAAAAAACAATTGGGGACATCCCTGGTGAGCAGTAAAGAAACTTCTACTTGGTGGAAGAAGTTTGGGCAGCACATCCCATTCATTTTTTACAGGGAGAAAAAATGGACAGATATATGATAATATACCAGTTCCCATGTTCTAGTATGTGGTTTGCTTGGAAAGCATGAGATGAGAGAAATATGATTGAAAAATTAGTAAGAAAGAAATCCTGGGAAGAATAGTGTGGATATAACTTTTGAATGCTGAAATACTGAGTACAATGGCAATGTCTAAAAATAGGTAACCTAGAAGGTAAGGGATATGAATATTCAAGTGGAAAGTTTAATTCATTCTGTGGCTATAAATTAACCTTCCCTCATTCACCTCAGCTATTGTCCAGTAGGCTTGTGAACAAATGGCCGTTTGTAGCAGGGATAGAGCTTTTGCAAAGTCTCAACAACATAGGCTTCCTCTAACAGAGGATGACCTCTCTACGGTGAGCACTGAGTATCAGATTTGTCAGCACAGAGATTAGGCCTGTGTTCTTGATATGACATTGTACCTAGCAGTGACCAGTCAGCTATCTGGTGGCATTAATTAAATTCAATCATTGCCTTCATGGAAGGGTGGCATTTTTTCTTACTGAAAAAGACATTACTATAGATAGAGGTTTGACTTCCCTGAACATAATGCTTCCATCATAATTACCTTCCATGGAATAGCACTGTTGCCTATTCCACACTGTGTGGCTTGACCGAAAACTCACTTAGCAGAAAAGCAGTGTTGCAATGGGCCCAGGCTTATGGAATTGACCAGTCTACCATCATCATTTCCCCAAATCCTGAGGCAGTTTGTTTGGAAACAATGGTCGAATGGCCTTTTGGAGTCTCAGTTTTAATTCCAACTGGTGCACTACCTTGGTCTAGGCAGGGTTTTCAAGGAGGATTTGTATGTTCTAAATCATCATCCAACATATGGTTATTTTTCTTAAATCTCTATGATTCATGTTTCCAAGTATCAAGGAGTAAAAATTATGCAGTATCAATGGCTGGAAGGATGTTTTAGAAGGAGATACAACAAGGACCCTATTATATTTGAAGTTTTCTGTTTGACTTCTTTGGGCTCTTCATGTCTCTGAATCAGCCACTAAAGAAAAGATTTACAGTTCTGACATGATTTATACTGACTACAAAGCAGAAAATAGACTACTACTTCATAAGCGAGGTAGGAGAGAGAATATCTGGAATATAAGAGATCCCGTATGTACTGGTTTAGCATCATCATTCTTGGTGATTTTAGTTCAATAGAAGACTACAATAACTCTACTGTGAAGAATGATTAATATTTCAGCTCCTCAGGAATAAAGGCTTAGATCAACCACCAAGTAAAGAATCATGACCAGAAGTAGTTTCTGAAAGCAAGGTTATAACAGAATGGCTAGTTTAATTATATACTTATATAACATCTAATTATGAACACATAACCCATAAAAGACGAAAACCCTCTCCATGTGCATGTACGTGTGTGTGTGTGTGTGTGTGTGTGTGTATTCTTCCTTCTCTTATTCCATTATCTTAAATCATTAGGTATGTTAACTTTGGATCATAGTATTTAGATACTATATTGTTAACCTACTTAAAAAATTATGGGCTGTTGGGATCCCCCAAAAGCTCATGTGTTAGACAATGCATAAATTTTCAGAGGTGAAATGATTGGATTATGAGAGGCTTGACCTAATCGGTGGATGACTGATTCACTGGTATTGATTACACAGGTGTGACTAGAGGAGGTAGGTCACTGAGGGCATGCCTTTGGGATTTATAACTTGTCTCTGGTAAGGAGAGCTCTCTCTCTGCTTTCTGATTGCCATGTTCTAAGCTGCTTCCTCCACCATACCCTTCCACCACTATATTCTGCCTCACCTTGGGCCAAGAGGTATAGAGTGGGCCATCTCTGGACTAAAACCTCTGCAACCATGAGCCAAAATAAAATTATTTCCCCTTCAATTTTTGTTATCAGGTCTTTTGGTCACCTCTATTAAAAAGCTAACTAAAAATGGGATATCAAGAGTAAGTATGAAACCCACATAAATACAGTTACCTCATGCTAGACGAAGACACCAAAAACATAAATTGGAGAAAAGATGGCCTCTTTAATAAATGGTGCTAGGAAAACTGGAAATCCATATGTAGTAGAATGAAGTTAAACTACTATCTCTCACCATTCACAAAATTCAAAGTAAAGTGGAACAAAGACTTAAGAGTTAGATTAGAAACCCTGCAAATACCAGAAAAAAAAAAGTAGGCCCAACACTCTAACCAGCTTAGTAACTAACTTCCTTAACAAGACTCCTAAGACACAGACGTAAAATCAAAAATCAATAAATGGGATGATGTCAAATTAAAAATCTTCACAGCTAAGGAAGCAATCAAGGATATGAAGAGAAAGCCTACAGAATGGGAGAAAATCTTTGTCACCTTTACCTAAGATAGGACATTATTTCCAGGTTATAAAGAACTCAAAAAAAGTACTTAACACCAAAAGTATAATAACCCAACCAATAAAAGGGACAATAACTGAACAGGCACTTCACAGAAGAAATACGAATGGTCAACAAATATATGAAAAAATAGGTAATGTGTCCATCAGTTAGAGAACTGCAAGTTAAAAGTACACTGAGATTCCATCTTACTCCAGTCAGAATGGCAACAATCGAGAATATAATTAACAATAAATGTTGACAAAAGCGTACAATTACACATTGCTGGTAGAACTACAAATTGGTGCAACCACTCTGGAAAGCAATATGGAGATTGCTCAAAAAACTAGGAATAGAACCTCCATTTGACCCAGCTCTCCAATTCATCAGTATAGATCCAAAGGATTCAAAATCATCATACTACAGTGACACAGCCACATCAATGTGTACAGCAGCTCAATTCAGAATAGCTGAGCTGTAGAGCCAATCTAGATGCCCTTCAACAGATGAATGGATTTTTTCAATGAAGTATTACTCAGACATTAAGAAGAAAGACTTTATGACATTTGCCAGCTAATGGATGGATCTGGAGACTATCAAGCTAAGTGAAATAAGCCAATCCCCAAAAAAACAAAGGTCAAATGTTTTTGCTGATATGTGGATGCCAACACACAATAAGGGGTGGGGAGGAGAAAAATAGAAATGCAGTAGATTAGACAAAGGGGAATGAAGAGAAGGTAGGGGGATACGGAAAGGAAAGATAGTGGAATGAATCTGACATAATTTTCCTATGTACACACATGACTACACCACAGTGAATTCCACCATCCTGTACATCTATAAGAATGGGATCCTAACTAGAAAAAATATATATCCCATGATTGAATAATTATATCAAAATGGATTCTACTATCATGTGTAACTAAAGGGAATCAGCAAAATAAAATTAAATATAATTTTTTTAAAAAGAATGAAACTAGTGGAGTAGAGGAAGAACACCAGCAGGAGGGAAGTGGGTATGGACTGGAGAAATACAAGGGAAATAAATTGACCAAATGATGTTCATGTACCAATAAATCTCACTGCTGTGTATAATTAAAATGCACCAATAAATTTTTTAATGAAAATAAATAAATAAATGTAAGACAAAAAAGTTAAGTGTGAACTACATTGCATTTTCTTTGTGTCCTCTAATGAGGAGATATCAATGTGTTTAGTTGTAATCAGGATAGTAGCTTCATGTGAGGTGGATGAATATGTCTGTTGTTATCTTTACTTGGAGAGTGTTTGTTCTAAAGGAATGTGAATAAGTGCAAGATAACAAAGAGTGTTTTTGTAGTTATGATTTTTATGTGTCAACTTAGTAGATGCTTTAGATGATTCACATTAAAGCCAGTGAATTTTGGGTGGGGCAATGGCCCACCAAAATATGGATGAACATTATCCAATCAATTGAAAGCCTGAATCTAAAATAAATATTGGGCTCCATGAGTAAGTGGGAATTCTCCAACACTACCTTAGGACTGATCTCACTCTCAACTCACTCTTCCAGGTCTCTTCCTGTGGCCTTAATCCAGTTCTCATGGGGCTCTCTGATGGCCACACAGCAGGTTCATCTTGCCCATCTCCATAATTGAATATGTCAATTTCTGTCTATGAAGAAACCTAACTAATACTACCATAGGATATTGAATACAAAATTGTGGTGAGAATCAAAAGGTGTACTACACAACACACATTGGAGTTTTATTCAACCATAAAAAATGAAATTATGTAATTTGCAGAAAATGGATGGAACTAGAGATCATTATGATAAATGAAATAAATTAAACTCAGAAGGTCAAGGGTCATATGTTTTCTCTCATATAGAGAGGAAAAAGAAAAGAAAGTATGGAGCAGGGATCTCATGAAAATAAAGGGAAATCAATACAGGAAAGGGACCAGGTAGTGAGGGAAGAAGGAGGGGATGAGCTGGGGAGCAATATGGACCACATTATGTCATTGTATAGTGTTCGTGTGCATATCTGTAACAACAACAAACCATCATTCCCAACCATAATGGACCAATAAAACATGTGGAAAGAATAAATAAATATCAGACTTTGAGACACACAGCCCCCAAAAAATATGCACAACAAAAACTAATCAATAGAAAATAAAGCTGTAATGGTAGATTTATTTGGTGAGAAATATCCAAAAGATGTATCAAAAAGAAATGACAAAATTACCAAAGTCTTTTTCTATCATTAATTACTTAATTGTATGTAGATTAAACTTTCCACATACAATAATAAATTAGAAAACACGATTGAACTGTTAATATTTACAAAAGGCCTAATTACATTAAAATGCACAAATAGTATGAAAGTAAAAATATAGGAAAAAATCTACACTTTGTGGTATTGGTAACTAAAAGAGCATTTTTTAAAGATTTTTTTTCTTTTTTTAAGGAAATATATTTTTAATTGGTTTTTTTTAGTTGTAGATGGACACAATATCTTTATTTTATTTATTTATTTTCTTATGTGCTTCTGAGGATCGAACCCAATGCCTCAAACATGGGAGGCAAATGCTCAACCACTGAGATACAACCAAAGCCCCTAATTGTTTATTTTATATATGACAGTGGATTGCATTACAATTCATATTACACTATAGAGCACAGTTTCTCATATCTCAGGTTGTATATAAAGTATATTCACACCAATTCATGCCTTCATACATGTACTTTGGATAATGATGTTCATCATGTTCCACCATCATTTCTAACCCCTTCCCCATCCTGTCCCCTCCCACCCCTGTTCCCTATCTAGGGTTCATCTATTCCTCCTATGCTCGCCCCCTAACCTCACTATGAATCAGATTCCTTATATCAGAGAAAACATTCGGCATTTGATTTTTGGGGATTGGCTAACTTCACTTAGCATTATCTTCTCCAACTCCATCCATTTACCTGCAAATGCCATGATTTTATTCTCTTTTATTGCTCAGTAAAATTCCATTGTGCATACATGCCACATTTTTTAATCCATTCATCTACTGAAGGGCATCTAGGTTGGTTCTACAGTTTAGCTATTGTGCTGCTATAAATATTGATGTGGCTGTGTCCCTGTAGTATGCTGTTTTTAAGTCTTTTGGGTAGAGACCAAGGAGAGGGATAGCTGAGTCAAATGGCATTTCCATTCCCAGTTTTCCAAGGAATCTTCATACTGCTTTCCATATTGGCTTCACCAATTTGCAGTCCCACCAGGAATGTATGAGTGTACCTTCTTCCCCACATCCTCTCCAATACTTACTGTTTATATTCTTAATAGCTGCCATTCTGACTGGAGTGAGATGATATTTTAGAGTAGTTTTAATTTGCATTTCTCTAATCACTAGAGATGATGAACATTTTTTCATATATTTGTTGATTGATTGTATATCCTCTTCAGAGAAGTGTCTATTCAGGTTGTTAGCCCATTTATTGATGGGGTTACTTGGTTTTTTGGTTTTGGGTTGGGTTTGTTTTTTTTTTTGTTGTTGTTGTTTTGTTTGTTTGTTTGTGGTTTTTTTGGTGCTTAGCTTTTTGAGTTCTTTATATACCCTAGATATTAGTGCTCTATCTGATGTGTGAGGCATAAAGATTTGCTCCCAAGATGTAGGCTCTCTATTCACCTCACAGATTGTTTCTTTTGCTGAGAAGAAACTTTTTAGTTTGAATCCATCCCATTTATTGATTCTTGGTTTTAATTCTTGTGCCAAAGGAGTCTTATTAAGGAAGTTGGGGCCTAATCCCACATGATGAAGATTAGGGTCTACTTTTTCTTCTATTAGACGCAGAGTCTCTGGTTTAATTCCTAGGTCCTTGATCCATTTTGAGTTGAGTTTTGTGCATGCTGAGAGATAGGGATTCAATTTCATTTTATTGCACATGTATTTCCAGTTTTCCCAGCATCATTTATTGAAGAGGCTATCTTTTCTCCAATGCATGTTTTTGGCACCTTTTTCTAATATAAGATAATTTTAGTTTTGAGGGTTAGTGTCTGTGTCCTCTATTCTAGTTTTGAGGGCTAGTGTTTGTGTCCTCTATTCTCTACCATTGGTCTACCAGTCTGTTTTGGTGCCAGTACCATGCTGTTTTTGTTACTATTGTTCTGTAGTATAATTTAAGGTCTGGTGTAGGATGCCACCTACTTCACTCTTCCTGCTAAGGATTGCTTTAGCTATTCTGGGTCTTTTATTTTTCCAGATGAATTTCATGATTGCTTTGTCTATTTCTATGAGGAATGCCATTGGGATTTTGATTGGAATTTCATTAAATCTGTGTAATGCTTTTGGTAGTATAGTCATTTTGATCATATTAATTCTGCCTATCCAAGAGCAAGATCCTTCCATCTTCTAAGGTCCTCTTTGATTTCTTTCTTTAGGGTTCTGTCATTTTCACTGTATAGATCTTTCACCTCTTGTTAAGTTGATTCTCAAGTTTTTGAGGTTTTTTTGAGGTAATTGTAAATGGGGTAGTTTTCCTCATTTCCTTCTCAAAGGATTTGTCACTGACATACAGAAATTCCTTTGATTTATGGGTGTTGATTTTATAACCTGCTACTTTGCTGAATTCATTTACTAGTTCTAGAAGTTTTCTGGTGGAGCTTTTTTGGGTCTTCTAGGTATAGAATCATATCATCAGCAAATAGTTCTAATTTAAGTTCTTCTTTTCCTATACATATCCCCTTGATTTCTTTCATCTAATTGCTCCAGCCAGTGTTTCAAGAACTATGTTGAATAGAAGTGGTGAAAGAGGGCATCCCTGTCTTGTTCAAGTTTTTATAAGGAATACCTTTAATGTTTCTCCATTTAGAATGATGTTGGCCTGAGGCTTAGCATAGATAGTCTTTATAATGTTGAGATATGTTTCTGTTATCTCTAGTTTTTCTAGTGTTTTGAATAGGCTTCTGATGGCATCTTCTATTTCATTGCTTGATATTGGTCTGTTTAAATTGTATATATCATCCTAATTCAATTTGAGCAAATCATATGACTTAAGAAATTTACCGATACCTTCAATATCTTCTATTTTATGAAAGTACAAGTTTTCAGAATAATTTCTAATTATCCTATTTCTGTAGTGTCTGTTGTGACATTACCTTTTTCATCACATATGTTAGTAATTTGAATTTTCTGTCTCCTTCTCTTTGCTAGCATAGCTAAGGGTTTATCAATTTCATTTATTTTTTCAAAGAACCAACTTTTTGTTTTGTCAATTTTTTCACTTGTTTCTTTTTTTAATTCATTGATTTCAGCTCTAATTTTAATTATTTTCTGCCTTCTACTGCTTTATGTGTTTCTTTGTTCTTCTTTTTCTAGGGCTTTGAGATGTAATGTTAGGTCATTTATTTGTTGACTCTTTATTCTTTTAAGGAATGAACTCTATGCAATGAACTTTCCTCTTACTACTGCTTTCATAGTGTCCCAGAGATTTCAATACATTGTGTCTATGTTCTCATTTACCTCTAAGAATTTTTTATCTCCTTCTTGATGTCTTTTTCAACCCATTATTCATTCAATAGCATATTGTTTAGTCTTCAGGTTTTGGATTAATTTTTATTTTTGATTTTGTCATTGATTTCTAATTTCATTCCATTATGATCTGATAAAATGCAGGATAGTATCTCTACTTTTTTGTATTTGCTAAGAGTTGCTTTGTGGCATAATATATGGTCTATTTTAGAAATGGATCCATGTACTGCTGAGAAGAAAATGTATTCTCTTGATGAAGGATGAAATATTCTATATATATCAGTAAAGTCAAAATTATTGATTGTATTATTGAGATCTATACTTTCTTTATTCAACTTTTGTTTGGAAGATCTATCCAGTGTGTTAAAGTCACCCAAGATTATTGTGTTCTGGTTAATTTGACTCTTGAACTTGAGAAGAATTTCTTTGATAAACAGGTGCTCCATTGTTTGGGGCATATATATTTATAATTGTTATGTATTGTTGGTGTATGGTATATATACATACAAAAATCTTTCATTACCCTAATTGATTTCCCCTATATGTAATCTCATTCCTTTCTCTTGTGGCTTTTAATATTCTCTCCTTATTCTGTATGTTGGGCATTTTCATTATAATGTACCTTGGTGTGGATCTATTGTGATTTTGTACATTCAGCATCCTGTAGGCTTCTTGAATTTGGTTTTCCAATTCATTCTTCATGTTTGGAAAGTTTTCTGATATTATTTCAGTGAATAGATTGTTCATTCCTTTGGTTTGGACCTCTATGACTTCCACTATCCCAATAACTCTTAAATTTGGTCTTTTTATGCTATCCCATATTTCTTGAATGTTCTGCTCATGGTTTCTTACCCTTTTCACTGTGTGATCTACATTCTTTTCAAGATTTTAAATTTTGTCTTCATTGTCTGATGTCCTATCTTCCAAGTGGTCTACTCTATTGGTGATACTTTCAATTGAACTTTTAATTTGGTTTATTGTTTCTTTCATTTCAAGGATTTCTAGGTTTTTTTTAAGAACCTCTAAATCCCTGTTGAGGTGATATTTGCTTTCCATATTTGTTTATGTAGCTCCTTGTCAAAATGATCTTTTGTGCCTATATTTGTTCTCTTATATCTTCCATCAGTTCACAGAACATTTTAATCATGTCCATCCTGAACTCTTTCTCTGTAATTTCTTCTGCTGTGGTTGCCATGGATTCTAATAATGTGGTATCTTGATTTGTTTGGGGTACTTTCTTCCCTTGTCTTTTCATGTTGCTCGCGTGTCTTCCTTTCTAGCTCTGTGGGCCCGGGGTATTATTGTTTTTACCCTATAGGTTTGTAGTGCTCCTGAAGGGTTCCAAAACGTCTCCTTTGTGGGGAAGAACAATGTTAACAGATCCCAATATCAACAATATACCACCTATGAATAATTTGTTGCTATTAAGACATTTACAGTTTGGTCACAAAGTACAGAAATGATTATTATCTATAATATCATCAGTAGGTTTGTAAAAGGGTTTATAGTTTCTGATTGTGGGCAATCAACTGGGGGTGAGGCATAGGATGATATGCAGAGGAGGTAGGATGTGAGGATATAGAGTTATTATATCTTAGGAAGTGTGAAAAAGAAATCTTATGAAGAGTGTTAGTAGCAAGAGAATAGACAAGTACATGGGAAGACAGTAGAGTACAAAAAACAAAAACACATATGTATTTAGAAAAATAAAGAATGTTAAAATAGTAAAAATTGGAGGTGAAAAAAAATAACAAAAAAAGGGCATATACAACACCTCTATATTCTATTATTCAGATGTCCCAGTTCTCAAAATTAATTCATGCAATGTTTTTGATTTCACATACGTTGGGGAAATGAGGGTGGGAGGATAGAGGGGGAGAAGGAAAATAAATTATTAAAGAAAGAAATCAGGATTGTTGCTAGTTTTAGAGAACTGTATCTTTCCTGCTTCCCTTCTCATCCAATAGGTGGGGTTACCTGTTGTTAGCGGGTATCTCTGCTCCCAGGATGGTGAGGATAACCAGGGTGGGAAGAGTAGTCCTGGTGCAGGGCACCTGGAAGCGGGGTGGGTGGGGGGGGGGTGGCACCCACAGTCCCTGCAGGGAGACTGCACCTCATAGGTCTCTTTTTGAGTACACTCGTATGACTTGAGCACCCTGTCCTATCTCCCTATCTTGCCTAAAGATTTCCCAGTTCCTGGTCTCTCTTTTAGTCTCCAAACTTTTGCTCCATTTCCCTCTCCACTACAGTTCCCAATCGAGGGACCTCTCTCGGGGGCTCCTGTGGGCAGTGCCCTGGTCACACTGTGCACCCGTCCCACCAAGAGCTGTTTTCTGTTGGGTAGTTACTGTGCTGGGTTACAGCTGGGGAGGGGGGGTGTTGGAAGTCAGGTACCTGGCCAGCTGAAGATTCAATCTGGAAGCTGCCCCCACCAAATATGGCAAGGAAGGCGAGCCAAAATGGAGGCAGTCTGCTTCCAGCGCCTGGGTGTTGAGTGAGGTGGGGGAACCAGGCGATGGCATCGTGCTAAGGGTAGGTAGCAGCTGAATGGCCTGCGTGGAAGCAGAGCGACTTTGGAGTTCTGCAGTGGTGCTGACAGACGATCCTGATAAGGCGCTGGCAAACCCTGCGTTGGCTACAACTTCCGGAGTTGGGTGGTGGAGCCGGAAGTCCTGCTCCAATGCTGAGGCCTGGAACCCCAAGCGGTCACAGTGCTGGCGATTTCTGCGCAAGAGCAGCTGCATAGTGGTCCTCTATCACTCTCAGAGATGCAGTGTCCCCACTAGGTGAGACCCCGGTCACAGTTTGACACAAAAAGTTGCCTTCCTCTGGGCCGCCATCTTGGATTTCCTCAAAAGAGCTTATTCTTAAACAAAATTGACTGTAAGTCAAAAAATTTTAGAAGAGAAAAAAACACCTTTTCATTTATGAGCCAATTAATGAAAAGACTTTTTTAAAAAATATGTTAATCAAATAATAGAAACTCAAAATATATGAAGCAATTGTTGCCAAAACTGAAGGGAGAAATAGTTCTATTATAATAGATGAAGACTTCAATACCTCATTTCCAATACTGAGTAGAATGGCTAGAGAGAAGATCAATAAGAGGGAGATGATGTGAATACCATAACCCAGCAAATCTTTTAAAAAATTTTTTCTTTATTATTTAATTCATTCTAACAGAATGAATACAAGTTTTCAATTGCACACAAAACATGTACCAGAACATATATTATGCAAAAAAAAAATAGCTTAATAAATTTAGAAAGATTCAAATCAAGTGTAATATATTCACCAACCAAAATGCAATTGAAGTAGAAATTGATAACAAGGACATTTGAACATTTACATATATGTAAGAACACATTGCAATCAATGGGTAGATACAGGTGAAAAGAAGTTATGATATAGTTTGAACCAAATGGAAACAACATACCATGTTTTGGTAGCAAGAAAAGCACTGTGTTTAGGGAATTTAAAACTGTACGTGTGCATATTAAAAAAAAAATCAGAGTGTCTCCAGGGAATTCTAATTTTAAGACTTAAGGAAATAATATTAGAAAGTGAAAACTTAACACTGAATGTAGCACAAGGAAAAATTAAAGATGAGAATGCATAAAACAAAAAAAAAAAGAATATATAATTAGAATGGAAAAAAATCAACAAAACCAAAATTGAGTCTGTGGGAATTTCACCCTCAAAGAAAAATGTTTCTACAGTAACTATATATATATATATATATATATATATATATATATATATATATAGCCCAGCACAGTGGGGCACACCTATAATCCCAGATACTCAGAAAACATAAACAGGAGGATCACAAGTTTGATGCAAGCCTGGGAAATTTAGCATGACCTTGTTACAAAATAAAATGGAAAAGGAAATAAAGAGCTTGAAATATAGTTCTTGTAGCACAGCACTTGCCTAGCATAAGCAAGGTCTGGAGTTCAATCTTCAGTTTCTCAGCAGGAGATGAGAGATGGGTGTAGGGGGGACTTCAATTACTGGAATCATAAATGTATGTGATGATACAGCTGCTCAGCTTATGGAAATAAGAATGATGAAAACAGCATAATATCAATTCCTGCACACCAACATATTGGATATCATTGATAAAATACAAATTCCTAGAGAGACATAGGCAACGAAAATTGACTTCAGGGGAAGAGAAAATCTTAATATACCTATAACAAGTATATAAATTGAATTAATAGTCAGGCACAGTGGGCCACGCCTGCAATTCCAGCAGCTTGGAGGCTGAAAGATGAAGATCGTGAGTTCAAAGCCAGCATCAGCAAAAGGGAGACACTAAGCAACTCAGTGAAACCCTCTCTAAATAAAATACAAAGTAGGGATGGGGATTTGACTCAATGATTGAGTGTCCCTGAGTTCAATCCTCAGTACCCCCATTCCAAAAAAAAAAAAAGAAAGAAATTGAATTAATAATAATAATCTCCCAACAAAGAGAAGTCCAGTAACAGATGGGTTCACTTTTGATTTGACCCAAACTCCTATATGATAGTAATGCATGATTATGACAGAGAAGAAACCTGGTGAGGGTTTGAATAGTTTCCTGTGGCTGCCGTAACAAATTACTGCAAACTTGGAGGCTTACAACAAACATCTATCACATTTTTGGAAATGAGAAATCTGAAATCATTTCATTGAGATGGTCTGTCAGTGGAATGGCCTCCACGTAGGTTCTAGGGGACACTTCATTTCTTGCTTCTTCCATTCTCTGATGACGGCAAGCATTCTATGTCATTTGGAAACTTTAAGTCAATGTTGCTTCTCAGGTCACATTGCCAGCTCCTTTTGTCTCTGCACTTAAATTTTTCTGATTTCCTTTACAAAGATACATGGAATTGACTTTGAGGCACACAAGGATAATCCTGATGATATCCCTCTCTTGAGTCCTTTATCTCATCAAACCCATGTATGATTAGATAAAATATCATACCCACTGGGCCACATTGTTAACATTGAAAGGTTTCAAAAATTAGCATGTGAATCTTTTTTGACCAATTTTGAGCTTGACAGAATGTGATATGTCAATCATACTTTGCACTATGTTTGAATATTTTCCATAAATTTCAAATAATTCTAAAATTAAATAATCATTAAACAACAATTAGGAGTGATTCTCTGTGCTCCATTTGTATACAATGTGTCAAAATGCATTCTACTGTCACATATAACTAATTAGAACAATTTAAAAAAAATAGAAGGGAAAAAACAAGAAATGACTTTCAGAGAAGAAATAACACCACAGATTCCAAAGTGAATATTTGTGTTAGGCCAATGTGCTCCAAAGTACCACATGACCATGTTAGCACATTCTGTCAAATGACGTTGAAGCCATCTATTGTATAGCAATGACAAATTACACAGGCAGACATGTTCCAGGGCTTAGTTTAAAGAATATTGAGCTCTCTGAGGATCAGAATTAGAAGTGAAATAAAGCAAGTTCTTACTAAAATTTTGACTACATCTTCTGTTTGCTACCCCAAATATTGTCATATATTATTTTGGACATTTAGACATGTTTCAGTTAATTGTACAGTTGGTGTACAATTAATAATTATTAATTATTTAATTAATAATTTAAAAAAATAACCTTTAAATAATTTTATCATTAACGTGTGATTCATATTTCCTAAGAAGGACTTATTTGATGTGTTTCTTGTCATTTAAAAACACATCATTTCTAAGCAAAAATTATGAGATGATTTGAAATGATTTGCTCCATGGTGGAATTTTTCAAAAAATCCTGTTGTCTTAAAGTGAGGAATGTAAACATTGACTGAGAATGTTTAAATTAAAAAAAAGTGTTTCAAGAAGGCAGAAAATTGGGCTGGGGATGTGGCTCAAGCGGTAGCGCGCTCTCCTGGCATGCGTGCGGCCCAGGTTCAATCCTCAGCACCACATACAAACAAAGATGTTGTGTCCTCCGAAAACTAAAAAATAAATATTAAAAGCTCTCTCTCTCTCTCTCTCTCTCTCTCTCTCTCTCTCTCTCTCTCTCTCAAAAAGAAAGAAAGAAAGCAGAAAATTATTTGTGTCTCTGGAAATGCAGTGAACATTTATCTAAGCTTATCTTTTGCAATACTCACTATTATCTATATTTCAAAGGTCAACTGTGGTGCAATTACACTCAAAGCTCAATTATTTTTTGTTTATTTAACAAATGTGTATTCCAATTTACTATAGAAGACACTTATTCGGGTACAGGTGATCGTGTTGTGTGCAATACAGATAAAGGCAATGCTAACACAGAGTTCACGTTCTGGCCGGAGATTATAAAACCCAAGAAAGCAAATATATACTAGGTGAGGTTGATAAGGACTAAAGAATGACTTAGGTTGAGGGGACAGTTTATTTGGTGAGCAGACGGTGACTCCTTTATGAAGGTGGTCAGGGAAGAACTCTATGGCAAGGGAACATTACTTCAAAGACCTGAATGGAATGAGAGCATTCCACCCAGGGAACAGAAAGTGCAAAGACCCTGAGGCTTGAACATGCTGGAAATTGAAATAGCAAAGAATTCATTTGGAATGAAAAGGGTTGATTTACCATGGGAGTGACAAGAGAGGCTATAATTCAACTAAGGTCAAAAAAGAATGAACAGCATTAATAATTTCAAATAATTTGTAAAATTACAGTATTAGTTCCAATAATTTTTAAATAATCTGAAAAATTGTACCAATATATGAATACATTTAAATGATTATATTGTTTTTGCATTTGTCAGGTCCTCTGGCATTTATTGCCTCAAGAGTTACAGCATAAACATATTTGATGTATACAGTGACACAAACAAAAATATTAATCCAAGTGAGATGGCAGATTCATGTATTGCTTGTTAAAATGTTCAAAGAAAGGGCACATACTTTTTAAATTAAATTATTTATTTATTCTGATTTTTTATACATGATGGCAGAATGCAATTCATTCATATTACACACATAGAGCACAATTTTTCAAGTCACTGATTGTACACAAAGTATTTTCACACCATCCGTGTCTTCATACATGTACTTAGGGTAATGATGTCTAACTCATTCCACCATCATTTCTACCCCCTTGTCTCCTCCTTACCCTCCCTCCCCTCTGCCCTATCTAAAGTTCCTCCATTCCTCCCATGCTCCGCCTCACCCATCCCCATTATGAGTCAGCTTTCTCATATCAAAGAAAACAGTGGTTGGTTTTGGGGGATTGGTTACTTCACTTAGCATTATATTCTCCAACTCCATCCATTTACCTGCAAATGCCATTATTTTATTCTCTTTTAATGCTGAGTAATGTTCCATTGTGTATATATACCAAAGTTTCCCTATCCATTGATCTACTGAAGGGCATCTGGGTTGGTTCCACAGTTTACTATTGTGAATTGTGCTGCTATAAACATTGATATGGCTGTGAGGGCACATACTTTTATATAATGATACATCATGTTTTTTCAATTTAGGACTCTTAAAATAATAGTTGGGAAAGAAATTTTTAAAATTTAGTGATACTTTTGTATATATTCTAGGCAAGTGCTGTACTGCTCAGTTACATCTCCAGCCCATACATTTATATTATAATACACAAATTAAATATTGATATGAAGTTATGGTTGTCAAACACTAGTCTACTAGTCAGGGTTCTCTGGGATTCAGGTGATTATAGAAGCTGAGAAGTTCGATGCTCTGCTATCTGCAAACCAAACAAGGAAGGGTGGTAGAGAAATTCAGTCTGAGTTCAAAAGCATGAGACAGGACGGGTGAGGCTTGGCCACTGTAAGTCTTGGAAGCTAAAGATCTGAAAGTCAGTAGCTCTGATGTTCAAGCATGAGAGAAGACAAATGTCCCAATTTAAAAAGAAGAAGAAGAAGAAGAAGACGACGACGACAGAATTAGAGAAAGAGAGAAATTCCCCTTTATCTTTAAACTTTAAACTATCTGAGTGAACCTGAGTCCAGCCAAATTAACCACCACAAATACCCATATTACATTTAATTCCAACAGATTTAGTCTACTCATGTACATGAGTCCTCATAGGTCACCTGCATGCACTTTTATTCAGAGGCTTATTAATGCAATTGTTTTATATGTATGCATTAATACATGCTAGAAAAAATTGCAAGGAAGAAAATTAAATAATAAATATAATCGGGATTTTGACAAGCAGAACACAAAATATCATAGACATTCTCATTAAGGTATTACAATTCTGAATGCAAGGTTTCTTTTTTTTTCCCTAGACAACGGACTTATGCAAGATAAGGTATCACTTCCATAACTTAACTTCACTGTGGGTCTTAAAATGTGACACTAACATGGAGAAGTTCTGAGAGGACTGAATACTGTTATACATATTTCAAAATGGTTAATTCTAAAACCTAAAGACTACTTTTTCTCTGAAAAATCTTTGAGAATGCACTCTTGACCTCCTTGTTCCTGAGGCTGTAGACCATAGGGTTCAGCATGGGGATGACCATGGTGTAGAAGACAGAGGCGATTTTGTCCGTGTCCATGGAGTGACTGGAGCTGGGCTGTAAGTACATGAAGATAACAGTCCCATAGAAAATGGAGACAGCAGTGAAGTGGGAGGCACAGGTGGACATAGCCTTCCTATGTCCTGAGCCTGAGCGCATTTTTAGGATGGTGATAAAAATGAACATGTAGGATATTAAGATGATAAGGAGAGCAAACAAGATATTGAAGCTTGCAACGTAAATAAGAACCAGATCATTCACATGTCTACTAGAACAAGAAAGAATCATAAGTGCTGGCATATCACAGAAAAAATGGTGGACCACATTGGACTTACAGAAAAAGAGAATGAACGTGTTCCCAGTGTATATTGAAGCACTCAAAAGTCCACAGACATAGCAGCCTATGATCAGACTTGCACACACATTTGTTGTCACAGTGGTGGTGTAGTGCAGGGGCTTACACACTGCTGCATAGCGATCATAGGCCATTGAGGCCAGGAGATAGTTTTCCACAGTAGCAAAACCTGTTACAAAGAACATCTGAGCAGCACAAGCATTGTAGGAGAAGACCTTGTCTCCAGGAAAGAGCCCAGCCATGACCATGGGTGTGACAGCTGAAGAGTAGCAAAAGTCCACCAGAGACAGGTTACCCAGGAAAAAGTACATGGTAGTGTGGAGACGGGAGTCCAACACAATCAACAGGATTATCCCCAGGTTCCCAACCAGAGTGATGGTGTAGATGAGGAAGAAGGTCACAAAGAGGAGAAGCTGCAGACCTGGATCATTGGTCAGTCCCAGCAGGATGAACTGGGTCACTTCTGTCCTGTTCTCCATCAGGGTTACCTAAGAATTTCTAAATGTTCTGTAATCATGAGAAGAAAGGAACAGAGTGATAAAGAAACTGAATTGAATAAGAAAGTATTGAGTGCAAAATGTATTGTTCTATTGTAGCAGCAACTTGTACCCTAACATTCTCCAGAAATAGCATGGGCTTAAAAACCAAACTCAGTGTTTTTCATCATATAGAGAAAATAATATTTTGAATCTGGGGACTCATAGGTAATTAAACTCCCTATTTGGAAATTTTATCCATTTGTTAACTGATATGTAAACAATTTAATAAAATAAAAAATTGATTTTTCTGGATGAATTTATGGGCCAATCCATTTCTCCTAAGCTCAATAAAAGCTGATTCTTCTGTATTTCCAACCTGACAGTTTAGGTGTGCATTTCCTGTCTCCTGCCAACAACATTATGAGTCTGTTTGGTTGTTATACTCATGCAAATTTATTAGGTAAATTATTCACATCCACACAATATTATTTTTCCGTCTCTGCTCTAGACCCATGCTAGCATTAAACCCATGTTCAGAGGTTCCTAAAGCTAAAGGTTGAAAGTGAATTTCAATTAGTGTTTGGGGTTTCATATTGAACTGTGGGAGTAATTGATTAGGTGTAATCTAATTTTGTTCTGTATATGAAGGTATATTATCAGATAATCTGACACAGGATTTAGAAAGAGACATAAACCTTCCATTTACTAGCTAAGAGTCATTGGTCCTAGACTAATTCCTCTGAACATCAAATTTCCATTTGCAAAATGAATACAGTAATGAGACCCACTTTGAGCACTATTGTGATAGCTAACAACATAATACATAAGGAAAAATAAAAAGCACATCTTTTTAAAAAATATTTATTTGTTAGTTTTAGTTGGACACGATACCTTTATTTATTTATTTTTATGTGGTGCTGAGGATCGAGCCCGGGGCCTTGCATGTGCTAGGTGAGCACTCTACCACTGAGCCACAATCCCAGCCCTAAAAAGCACATCTTGATGAGTGCTAGCTATCATTTTATTATTAGGAGGGGATAATGGTTCACATTTGGTTTGGGGTTTTTTTTGTGGAAAATTTTTTTGGATTTTTTTATCAAGGTAGATGCTGACATGCACACTTTCACTTGTGGGTGACTTGGAAGTCTCAAAGCCTCTCTTACCAATTTCCCTTTTCTCTCCCACTTGGACCACCGAGATTTTTTTGTGTGTTCTCCAATGTTTCTCAGTCTCTCCTTAACCAAGCATAAAATTACTGCTCTTGCATCTCCATGTTGGCTGATCTTATTAACATTTTCTTCCTTGATTTGGGTAACAGAATCCATTGTGATTAAAACTTTTTTCTGTCATTACTTATCAAACCATGATCAAATCACACGAATCAATAAAGACTCTGTGATAGACATTTTGATATTCGTACCATAGACTCATCTCATCTTTTAGAAATATTTTGAAGATATTTCTTTTCTTTCTGTTGTCAAACAACTCACATGTATGGGTATTCCACTGCTTCTGCATGACTTAATTTCTCACTGACATTTATGTCCTTTAGAGCTTACCATTTTGCTAGAAGTTAAAGAAGAGTTCATCCAAAGTGGTGATTTTGAAATGACAAAATCAGCCATGGAGTATTAGTGCTATCATAAGAGGTCCCATTCAAGTTCCAAGTTCTCTAAGGCAGAGAAAAAAGGAGGAAAGATAATTAACATGGATCCAGTTCCAAATATACCACGAATTCTTTCTGTACTATGGATAGAATCACTTACCTCCTTGTTCTATGAAAAGTAAACATGATAATAATATTTCTCTCACACATAATGTATAGGTCTTGTTTGTAAATAAATGAGAGATTCAGGATATTTCATGAAGAT
Source organism: Marmota flaviventris (assembly GCF_047511675.1). Taxonomy (NCBI): domain Eukaryota; kingdom Metazoa; phylum Chordata; class Mammalia; order Rodentia; family Sciuridae; genus Marmota; species Marmota flaviventris. The sequence continues at coordinate 13,672,843 of NC_092506.1, read as the reverse complement.
GTTATCATTTAAAATCGATCAGTATGCCATTTATATTTGGGTGTTTTCTCTGACCACGGTTCAAAGCTCACAGAAAGTCCTCAGGTCAGAAGAAGGTCTGTATGTACTAACAATGATTATCTCCCAGATGAAAGAACAACATTCAATGGAGCAAGGTGTACAGTGTACACCTCTTAAAACAATGTTATTTTGAGTCATTTTGGAATTTCAGAAGCTATTTCATGAAGATCTGGAGAGGATTACACAGACATGGAGATCTCTAGAGGTTTTCCTCATGAGACCATCTCCAGATCTACATCTTATTTTCCTAAGAAAGAAGTAATTAAACTGCCCTTGGAGATTAAGCTGGTATTATATTTTTAATTTAAATTTATTTTAACTAATAAATGGAAACCTAAAAATCATACAAAATGATTAGTTTCCATGTCATTTCTCCATACATGTATACATGTCTAATGTTCAAATCAGGTTAAACAAGTCTGCTTTCTCAAATTCCCATATTTACTCATGGTGAAACCCCTAAAAATTCTTTCTTCTGAATTTTTAGATTGTACAGTGAATAACTGTTAGCTATTGTCACCCTACTGTGCAATGGCACGCAAAACTCTTGCCCCTACTTAACAGTACATTAATACCAAATGATCAACTTTACCATTCTTCCTCCAGCACCCCCACCCACTCTAGCCTCTAGTAACCACTATTCAGTTCTTACCTTCTAAGAAGTCAACTTTTCAAGATTCCACATATGATCAAGGTCATTCAGTAATTGTAATTTTAGACTGACTTATTTCACTTCACATAATGATCTCCAGTTCAGTCAGTGTTAGGCCTTTTCCCCTTCCTTGCTTCCATTACATAAAGATGCAGATTCTCCAGTTCTAAAGAAGGAATGCAACAGCATTACCCTCCCACCTCCCCACCATGTGAAATTATAGCAAGAAGGTGCCTTACAAGGAACAAGACATCCCAGACACCAAATCCCTGGCAGCTTGATGTAGTACTTCTGTTCTTAAGGACTGTTGAGTAATAAGTTTCTATTCCCTAAAAAAATACTGGACAAAGACACCATGTTTGTGATACTTTTGAATATTTTTGTCAAACTAAGGAATAAAATAAAAGCACAGATTACTCCTAATATTGCTGGAGAAAATGGGGGGTGGCATGAACTCAGAGGGTTGAATTCTGATGTTTAACCCTAAAGAAATGACCTAAAATCTTCTGGGTTTTGTCCTGAAAGAGATCCTTTTCTTCTGTAGCTACATATTGAAACTACTAAAACCAGCCCAGTCTTGTAAGTGGATGATTAAGATACAAACTGAACTCCTAGCATAGTAGTGTGTGCAGGGTACATTAGGTCATTGCTTGTGAAGATATACGATCCTAGAAGTTGGAATGTAGACATGAGGACAGCCCCGATGAACCTGGAGACATTGATCCCTTAAACTCTGATGTCTTTTTTAATATGTATTTTATCAATTATTTGTTTATTTATATATAACATTATGATTTATTTTGACATAATATAAAAGTACGAAATATAATTTGCTCTAATTCAGTTCCCAGTACTTCCCCATCCTCCCCTTCCTCTCTCTCCCGTTCTCTTACTAAACTTTCTGCTATTTACTAATTTTTTTCTTTAATTTGTGTCTTGTGGATATACAGGATGCTGAGATTCACTGTGGTGTGTGTGTGTGTGTGTGTGTGTGTGTGTGTGTGTATATATATATATATATATATATATATATATATATATATATGTTTAACCCTACAGAAATGACCTAAAATACACACACACACACACACACACACACACAAGAAAGTTAGGTCTGACCCATTCCGCTGTTCTTCCTTATCCTGTCCCTTGTTCCTCCCCGTCAATCCTCCCCATCTAGTTTACTGATCTTTCTTCTATTTTGATGGAATGCCACCTCTCTCTCTCTCTCTCTCTCTCACCCTACCTCTCCCCACCCTCATCTCTCTTTCCTGTTTTAGACTAACTTTTGGCTGTCAGAAAACATTCAACCTTTGACTTCTGGTGTCTCATTTATTTCACTTACCATGATAGACTCCAGTTATGTCAATTTACCAGCAAATGCCATATTTGCTCTCTTTCAAATGGCTGAGTAGTACTCTATTGTATAAATGTGTGTGTGTGTGTTTGTGTGTATCACATTTTCTTTATCAATTCACTAAATTCTGATGTCTTTTTGCAAGTAGAATTAGACCTACTACTCAGAGTAAAGCCAGCCTCAGCACGCTGTCTTAGCTAATTAAGTGATTAAGTTTACACGGCTCAATGAAAGTTCAGTGGAACTCTATGTCACCCAAGGTAAGTTTAATGGCCTACCCTTATGTAGTAGCTGTGCAAGACAGGGATGGTTCTTTTCAGGACCTACCCCATTGCTCTTTGCTTCTGATTTCTAACTAAACTCAAGTCCCAGAAGGCCTCTAAACTGTTTGTGATCTCTGAAGAGATGTGCTAATCTCCAAAGGAATTACTTACGTTTTTAATTTATACAGAAAGAAATCTTAAGCATATATGTGGGAATAGATATTGAGGGTGTGGAATTATGGAAGGAAGAGAAAGCTGATTAGGTCAAAATAAGTTGTATATTGTTATACCATGTGCACTTACAAATGTGTAACAAAGAATCCCACCTTTATGTAGAATTATAAAGCACCAATAAAAATATTGAAAAAAGAAAAACACAATTAAAATATTTAATAAAAAATAAGTATAAGAGGCCCACAATCCAGAGATTTCATATTAAATTTTGTGTTTGGGAAGTTAGAAATGGGTCTAACAATTAACTTAGTTGTCTAAAACATAGAACAAAGGTGATCATTAATATTTGAAGTAGAATTACCCAAAGACTTTTATTTAATGTAGAAGAAATTATAAACCTTGAATAACTTGGATTTACTATTTTACTGTATATTCACTGTAGGATGTTGAGGAAAAAAAACATAGCTTTTACCATGGCTATGAGAATAAAGGATTTTTTGAGAGGAGTCCAAGCATCTTTGAAAAGCTGTGTGATCACACTTCTCTGAAGACTACATCTTAAAATGAGAGCTCAGGCCACTGATTTGGGAAAATTTAAAATAATGAGAGTCACTGGATCCCAACGAGTCAGGGGTCAACCACCAGGATTCAATTGCCAGATGGAATGTGGGTGTTGTTATTTTGGGGAATAGCAGATTCAAACAGCAGTTAGAATACTGACGTATGTGATTGTATCATATTGACAAGACCATTCTGATGTTCCTAGATGTTAAGCAGAAAGTAAGCTTAATAAATTCTTCTAGGATATGCATAGAGAAAAATTCGAAGTCAGGTGAACAAAATCTAACTGAATCACAGAACTATAGCCTCAACCTGTGAACCAATTCCCAGATTTGAACATGTTTATAGACCAAGGCTTTCAGTTGTCAAGGCCAGAAATACACCGTCAATGTCTTACCTGAAGACTACATCATCTCCTCAGAACTTTGTGATCATTTAGTTCTCAAGAATCTTGAGTACCTTTCCCTTCCATAATATACAACACTGGCCCTTTGCATTGATGACATGAAGGTGACTGATCTAGTGACCAAGAAGCAACAGATTCTCTAATATCATTTCTATTCAAATGAGCACTCAAGGGATAGGATAATGACCATCCACACTGATGGTGGTTGATCTTCTTTACTTAAGTCTACTGCCTCAACTTGTATTCTCTTTCAGAAATAACCCCACAAACACAGAGAGAAAATGCCTTACTGGCTCTCTGTGTATCCTTTAATCTATTCAAAAGAATGCATAAAATTCACCACCAATACAGTCACATTTAATAATAATAAATATCTTTAATAAGGGTTTGACAAGGAGAGTGCAGGAAATCATAAACATTCTCATTCAGATATTATGATTCTGGATATAATGTTCCTTTTTTTCTAGGCAACACACTTTTTAAGAGGTAAATTACTTGAGTAACTTAGATTTAGTGTGGGTCTTAAAGTATGACACAGCATGTGGAGAAGATCTGAAGTGAATGGTTTCAAGTCTTGTGTATCCCACAAATTTTAATCAAAATCATAAAGATTATTTTGCCTCCAAAAAGTATGTGGGGGACAAGTTACACTCAGACATTGTTCACAGGACTGAAAATTGGTGTAACCACTCTATAAAGCAGTATGGAAATTCCTCAAGAAACTAAGAATGGAAACACGATATGACCCAGCTATCCCAATCCTTGGCATATATTCAAAAGATTTAAAATCAGAATATTATAGAGATGTGGCACATCAATGTTTACAGAAACACAATTTACAATAGCATTGGAACACATCTAGGTGCTCTTGCACAGATGAATGGATAAAGAAAATGTGGTATATACATACAATGGAGCACTACTCAGCAATAAAAAAGAATGAAATTATGGCATTTGCCAGTAAATGAATGGAACTGAAAACCATCATGCTAAGTGAAAAAACCCAGACTCCAAAAGTTAGATAGAACTCTGTTTCTGATATGTGAAAGCTAGTCCAAAGTAAGGGGGAGGGGCCAAAAGGAAGTAGAGATTCCACTAATATAGAAGAAAGATCAGTGGAATTAAGGAAGGGGTTCAAGGAGAAGAGAAGAAGGATAGGATGAGAGAAGAACAGAGAATGAATCTAACCAAACTTTCCTATGTTCATATACGAATATATCACAGAGAATCTCACTTTTAAGTATATCCACAGGCACTAATAAAAAGAAAACACGTAAGTAAATAGCAGAAAGATCAGTAAAATAAAAGAAAGGACACAGGGAAGAGAAGAAGAGAGAAAAGAAAGGGGAAATACTGAGAATTGAATTAGAGCAAATTATATTTCATGTTTTTATAATTATGTCAAAATGAATTTTAATGTTACGTGTAGCTAAAAACAATGAAATAAAATAAATTAATTTCAAAAGATTATTTTGCCTTCAAAAAAATCTTTGAAAATGCACCCTTGACCTCCTTGTTCCTCAGACTATAAACCATAGGGTTCAGCATGGGGATGACCATAGTGTAGAACACAGAAACAATCTTGTCAGTGTCCATGGAGTGACTGGAGCTGGGCTGTAAGTACATGAAGATGGTGGTCCCATAGAAAATGGAGACTGCAGTGAAGTGGGAGGCACAGGTGGACATAGCCTTCCGATGTCCTGCACCTGAGCGCATCTTTAGGATGGTGATAAAAATCAATATGTAGGATATTAAGATAACTGAGAGAGCAACAAGGATAACAAAGCTGGCAACATAAATGAGAACCAGCTCTTTCACACGTCTGTCAGAGCAAGAGAGAGCCATGACTGCTGGAATATCACAGAAAAAATGGTGGACCACATTGGACTTACAGAATGTGAGACTAAAAGTGTCTCCAGTGTAGAAGGAGGCACTCAAGAATCCACAGACATAGCAGCCTGTTACAATACATGCACACACACGTGTTGTCATGGTGGTGGTGTAGTGCAGGGGCTTACACACTGCTGCATAGCGATCATAGGCCATGGAGGACAAGAGGTAATTTTCCACAGTAGCGAAGGCTGTGAAAAAGAACAGCTGAGCAGCACAAGCATTGTAGGAGATGACTTCAATTCCTAGAATGAGTTCAGCCATGACCCTGGGAGTGACAGCTGAAGAGTAGCAGATGTCTGCCAGAGACAGGTTACCCAGGAAAAAGTACATGGGAGTGTGGAGACGGGAGTCCAAGAGGATCAATAGGATCATCCCCAGGTTCCCAACCAAAGTGATGGTGTAGATGAGGAGGAAGGTCACAAAGAGGGGAAGCTGCAGACCTGGGTCCTTGGTCAGTCCCAGCAGGATGAAGTGGGTCACTTCTGTCCTGTTCTCCATCAAGGTTGTCTGAGCATCACTAAATCTTCTACAGCCATGAAAAAAAATTGGAACAGAATGATAAAGAAATCGAAACTAGAAAGTATAATAAACATTTCTTTGTTCCAGTAATTTGTACTTTGATATTTAAAGGGGGGAAGGTCTTGAAAAAACAAATTTAGTGTGTTAATTATAAACAGGGTAAGTTCTTGAATCTGAGAAATTTTAATTTATCATATACCCTATATTAAGTTTTTATATGTTTGTTGACTGAGATTTAGACATTTTAACAATTTGATCAAAATGATACCTGGATGAGTCTATTGGTCCATTCTCCTTTCCATAACTGCCACTTCCATGTTTCTCACCTTCAAGAACTACAGTGGACACTTCAGATGGGCATTTATGGGGTTCTTTCAAAAGTTTAGTTGGTTGTTACACTCATGTAAATTATCAGCACAAGAGGTTGAGTAATTTGTTAATATTCACCCAAGAATGTCTATTCTGGACCTGTGGCAACCTTTAACCATAATGAGTCTAAGTATAATGGTTTAAAATTAATTTAAATCAAGTTGAATTTAACTCAAATTTATAATTAATTACTCCATGTCTCCTCTGGTTCAATCTCAGTGTTTGGTGTTTCACAGCGAATGGAGTGAGTGACTGATTAGGTGGTAATTTCATCTTGTTCACTAAATATCTGCCTCTCTCTAGAGGAAAAATAAGCAAGCAAAAAAGCAACCATAGATGGAAATGACCCATTCAACTTCAAAAGGATCCTAAAGGAATTAACAAGCTGCTGTGACTTACATTTTAACCTTTCCCCCACAATCTCATGCTGTACATAAACAGCACATCTATATGTTGACAGAGATAAGATTAAAAGCATAAACTTTAGCTTAGGGTGAAGAAAGGTTTAATTCACATCACTCAATGGCACATCTCTATGCACATCGGATTTGTAGGGAATAACTGGTGGTGAGAGTCTGCTCAAACTGCAGAGGCAATTCTGAGAAAAAGCACATCATCAGATTTAGTAGATACAGAGATTAGATTTGGCGGGAGGAAATGCATTTCCATGCTACCATTTACCTCCTAACAATCATTGGTCCAAACCTAACTCCCCTGAACATCATTATTTTTATCTGCAAAATGAAGATGGTAATGAGATCTACTTTCAGATATTATTGTGAGAAATGAGTAAGATAATTCACAAATAACTGAATAGCTATAATGTTATTATTATAATGGGATAACCATCTTTATGTTGGTTTGATCAAGGTGAGTGTTGAAATGCAGACCTTCAGTCATGGGTGAGTAGGAACTCCCTCAGCTTCTCCATCCAATTTGGCTTTTCTCCTGTGCTGGGTCTACTGATTTTCTGTGCTGTTTCTCAGTCTATCCTTACTCCAAGCCTAAGGTTACTGCTCTTGAAATTCCACCCAAGCCATTTCTTTCCAACATTTCTTCCTTGAAATCCATATTTTAGTTTGGGTAAAAGAATTTATTTTTCTTACACTCATTATTTCTCTCATTACTGTCATGTCATAACCAAATCCCAGAGACAAGCGTTCAGAGTTCCCAAATCATAGTCTGTCTTTAACTCAGATATGTTCTCAAGGGCACTCCCATATTGTAAAGTATTTTATAAAATTTATGTTTGTGTAGTAACAGTATTTAAAATGCCTTTATTGGAACTGTAGTTCTGGAAGGAGAGCCATCCAACACTAACACTATTTCTTACCATCTTTTTCTTAAGTCTCCCTCAACGTCATTTTACAAATCAGCCACTGACCACGACGTTGCAACCTTTAACACACATGACACCATTTATCACATGTTCTGTTTTACAACCAATGAAAAGGATTTTGTATACATATATGCTTAAAAGTAGACATCCTCATCCTCAGGGAATTGAGGATTTGAGAAATTCTGTGTTACTCTAAAATTGCACAGCTAGTAACAGAAAGACTCCACATTCAAGATTTAAGGAAACCTCCAACCTAATTAAATTTTTTATCCATGTCACTGTCAGCATGTGTACATGTGACAGCAATACTAAGCATGCGATTATGCAGGAAAGATTTAAATGCAGTTCAGAGTTTAGTAGTTCATTTAAGACCCTTTTGTGGTTTAAAGCATGATAATTTCACTGTTCCAGAATTTGTTTTTCTTGTTCATGTACCTCCAGTGAGAAACAAAAATGTAGTTAACAAGATGAAATTGTTACCTAATCACATGTCTTAAATTTTTTTCATATTTTTGGAGATAGAGCTATGATTTGTTATGAGAATATCTAAATGCTCTCTCTTGGAAGTTTTCTCATTTATAACTCCCAACTCACCTCCATTTCTTTGAAATATATTAAAACCATCTATTTCTCTTTTAAAATAACTCATAGTAGGTATAGTCACCCTGCTTTTTTTATGATTACACTTCTCACTAAAATGTTTATGGAATATAGAATCTTACCATTTTGCTGGAGAAGAAAGAACAGACAATCCAGAATAGTGTGTTTGAAATCATGAAGTCAGCCAGCAAATATTGCATAAGACTATTGGAGTCTCTCAGGTAGAGGTAACAACGTTCCAATTTCTCTAACCCAGGGGAAAAAAATGGAGGAAAGAACAATAACACAGATCAATTCCAATCTACCACGAATTCTTTGTTTCTTTAGAAGAGTCGATTACCTCTTCCTTATTTACATAGTAAGCATGACAATATTACATCTTTCACAGAATTGTGCCTGTAAATAATGAATAAAAGAGGTCTACAGAATCTCATGTAGTGGATATCAATAAAAAGTCTGCCAATGTCATTATTATCTTTGAGGGTTTGCCTGACCATGGTTGAAGGTTCATGCAAATGTTCAGGTCAAAAGAAGGCCTCTATGTACTAATAATGGTTGTCATTTATATAGATAAATGAGGTCCAATTAAGCACTGAATGGAGTGTATGTCTTCCAAAATAGGTCATTTGGAGTCATACTGGGATTTCAGAGGCTAACACATGAAGATCCGGAGAGAGTTATATAGAGTTGAGACCTCTGGAGACTGTCCCCATGAGACTATCTACAGCTCCTGATCCAACTTTCCTATGGAAGAAGCAATTAAACTGTCTATGGGGATCAAGCTAGTTAGCCTTAAGTTGTACAGATTTGGGGTATTATTTTCATTTACTATCAATGCATAACTCACATACGGTAATACCCTCATTTTTTAGTGTATAATTATAATAATTTTGTCAAGTGCATGGTCATCTAACAACCACAATCACCTACAACAATTTATCTTTAATAAACTTATCCAATCCTCTGCCCCGAACTACAAATAAACCATTTTATACAAATAGTTTTCCATCATTAGAATGTCATAAAAAGATTATAAAAGAGTACTATGATTAACCATCACGACATGTTGGATAACATAGATACAATACAAATTCTTATAAATACACACATTGTCAAAACCAACTCCAGATTCAGAGAAAATCTGAATATATCTGTAACATGTGAAGAGATTGAACTAATACTAAATAACTTCCCCAAAGAGGAAAGCAAAGGAACAGATAGCTTCACTTGTGAATTCTCCCAAACCTACAACAGCCATGTAAGATTGACAGAGAAGAAACCAGACAAAGGTCAGTATTAGTTTCCTATGGCTGCTGTAACAAATTACTGCAAATACTGAGGCTTACCACAACAAGGTTTTATTCAATCTCAGATCTAGAAATTGAAATTCCATAACCACTTGTGGAGAGCTGAAACCACAGCCCCTTCCTGGGCTCCAGGGCACTTTCAGTTTCTTGTCTCTTCCTTCTTCTGGTGGTTGCTGGCATGCCATAGCTGCTTGTTTCTGAGGTCACAGTGTCAGCTCCTCTTTTTCTGTGTTTAAATCTTCTGACTCTATAAGAATACATGGATAACCTTTAGGGTACACATTGATAATCCTGATAATTTCTCATTATTTTTTTAAATTTTAAAATCCTTATTTAATCGCATCTGCATAGTCTTCTGAGCCACACAGAGTAATACTGAAAGGTTTCCAAATTCGGACTTGTATCTTTTAATGAGCCGTTATTGAGCTTGTCACAGGGTCATGTGGCAACAGTCTACACTGCCTTAGAAGTTTTTCGTTAAATCTAAAATTAAATAACAATTTAAAATAACATTTAGAAATGGTTCCAACAGGAGAAATATCTCTATGTAAATGAGAATGTTTGTGTTATACTACACTGTTCCAAAATTGTAATATAACACAAGACCATCTTAGCATATTCAAGAACAATATTACAAATCTTTAGATGTTGAGGCCTTCTATTTTATAGTTACAATAAAGTAGACATGGAATCACATTGCTCTGCTTAATTTTCCATAATATTAAATGTTTTAATTAGTTTTTTAAATTAATTTTTTAATTAATTTTTAAATTAGTTTTCCATAATATTAAATTTTGACTCTGTGGGTCAAAACTTAAAGAAAAAAGATAGTACAGTGTAGAAGAATATTGAATACATGTTATCTCTATTACTGACATATATTCTTATATTTATATTCTACATGGATGGTTAGAATCATTTTAGTTAATTATATAATTCAAATATAAGAAGACATTTTTAAAAATATAATCAGATATGAAAACTTTTAAATCATCTATTTAGTGCATTTTGTGGTTTGTTAAATAATATTTCATTGATAAGTTCCTTGTCATTTAATGAGATATCAGTTTTAAGTAAAAATTATGAGATAGTTTCAGATGATCTACTTGATAATGGGATCCAGAACATCACTATGAACAGAATCAAGGAGTACAAGAACTGAATTTGGATATAGTCAAAAAATATTTCACCAGAGAGTAGAAAGCCACCTGGGACTATTGAAATGCTCTCAAATTATATACTGAGAGGTTTATATTATGGATGGTGCACTATGATTATCACTGGTTCCAAAATTCAACATATTAATACAAATGGAATGAAAGCTTGCTTGTTTTATTCACTCATTTAACAAATGCTTGTTGATAATCTGCAATACATCCAACACACTGGTAAGAACCATGAGGGATAAAGCAGAGGGAGAGAGAACAGCTTATTTGCTGAGTGGAGGGTGATGACGTTAGCATGGGTGATCAGGGGTCAGCTCCGTGACAGGGCAATGTTTCAGCAAGGATGAGAATGGAGAGAGAACAGCAAGTTCAGAGGCTCAGAGCAGAAGCCCGCATGGAGCTGAGGACAAAGAGCAAAGAGTTCAGTGCAAACAAAGTGGGGTCAAAACAGGAGTGACAAGACAAAATGTGACTCTGGAAAGTTAAGAAAACAAGATCAGCACTGGCCATTTCATGTACTTACAGAGAAAAACACTGGCTTTATTGGTTTCTTAGTGTGAAATTTAGTCATGATACACAAGAGAATTTAAAAATATAGTATTATTTTTTCTCAATTTTTCTTGTATGCCTAAGAGTTCATTACAATATGAACATGTTTGTTCTATACAATGACATGGTCAAACCAGAACTATTAATTCATTTAAGATGTTATATGTTTCTTTACATAAAATATTGCAACAAAAAGAAAATGCTTCCACTCTAAGGTATGCAATCTTCTCTCAAATTAGGACTCATAGAATATTCAACTAAAGAAATTATTATTCAACTAAAGAAATAAATATTAGACATACGTTTATATTATAAAAGCTGAATTAAACATTTTGATGATGATGATGATGATGATTATATCATTGCTGCATTCCATTTAATTCTGACAAATTCACTATACCTGTGTGTGTGTCCTCAAGAGGCACATGCATGCACTCCTATACATGCGCCCATTTGTGCCACTGTTTTACATGCATCTTTGCATGGGTATGTGGTATAAAATAATACACCTAGAATGAGTATATATCAAAACTGTTAATAAAGTTTTTAGCAGGGCTAGAGACATCTTTACCATTCTTCTATTAGTTAATAGATCTCTGAACACAGTGTTCTCTTTTTTCTAGACAACAGACTGCAGATATAAGGGTATCACTGCAGGAAGTTAACTTCAATATGGACCTTAAAATGTGATTCAGTGCATGGAAAAGATCTGAGGGGGGTAAATCCAGGTATTGTGCATTCTACTGTTAAAATCACCATCCTAAAGACAATTTTGCTTCCCAAAGATACTTTTTGAATGCACCCTTCACTTCTTGTTCCACAGGCTATAAACCACAGTGTTCAAAATAGGGATGACCATAGCATAGTACCCAGATGCTATTTTGTCTGAGTCCACAGAATGACTGGAACTGGGCTGAAGGTATTCGGGGATGAAGACTGAAGTGAGGTGACATGTACAAGTGTACAAAGACTTCTTCTATTCTGAAGTTGAGTGCCTTGTAAGGATGATGATAAAAATGAATATATGGTGTACCAAGATAAACAGGTGAATAAAAAACAGATTGAAGGTCATGACACAAACAAAAACCAGCTCACTAACATGTCTACCAGAACGAAAGAGAACCATGACCGCTGGAATATCACAGAAGTGATACAGCACGTGGACATTCTGAATGAGAGGCTGAATGTGTCCCCAGTGTGGATGGAAGCCACAGAAAAGTCACAAGCTATGGCAGACAAGCACACAGACCTTTTGCCATGATTGCGGTGTAATGTAGGGGTTTGCACACACAGGTCATTGAAGCCAAGAGGTAAATTTTCACAGTAGCAAAGGCTATACAAAAAGAAGATCTGAGCATCATAAACATTGTAAAAAAAAATGACCTTTTCTTCTAGAAGGAGCCCTCCATCACTGTGGGAGTGGCAGCTGATTTTAAAAAGGCCACCAGAGACATGCTACTGAGGAAAAACTACAGGGAAGGAGAAGATGAGAGTCCAAAAGACTAATGCGTTACTTTCCAAATTCCCAGACAATGAAGTAGATCAGGGTGAATGTTTTAAAGAAGGGACATGCGGTCATTCATTAGTCTCAGCAGAATGAGTTGTGTTACTTCTGTCCTGGTCTATATCAATATTATTTGAGAATTATGAGAAGCCCTGTAATAATGATGATTATTAAACAACAACAACAACAAAAGATTGAAGTAAAAATAGATGTAAAATATAGTATGCATTATTTCACTACAGCAATAATTTGTTCTACAAGGTTCACTAGATAAGGATGGACGGAAAGCAAATTTTAGTATGTTATGCATATTTAGAGTTATGAATTACTGAATCTGAGAAATCTGCAAAAAATATTCTTCTAATTTTTCAGTTTTATAAATTTTAAAGCTGAAATTTAGAAAATTAAATGGTCCAAAATGATATGTCTGCTATACTTTCTAATTCCCTTTCCCCAAATCTAGTAAAGTCTTCATCTTCAATTTTGTTCAGCTGCCAGGAAATTGTCAGGACAATTTACATACATATTCATTAACTCTTCACAATAATATTACAAAGTTAATCACTTCTTTCATTCATTCGAGACACAAGATGTTGAATAATTTATTCATGTGTACACAAGTAGTAATTGCAAGCCAAGCTTTAGGCCCAAGCCATAATTTAAACCCAGGCAGAGTGATTTTTAAGTGCGATGAATGGTCTTAATTCAATTTAAATAAAATTAAATTTAACTCAATATGTAATTAATAATTTTCTCCACTGATCCAAACTTAGTGTTTAGGATTCCCCAGTGAAGTATCTGAAAAGATATATGAATAGTGAATGCAGTAGGATGGAACCTCAGGGGCATGTTCCTCCAGCAGAAGCCATCTGAAGAGAAGGGTAAGCAACTGTGCTATCAAACCTGGCTTTTTTGGAGGGGGGCTGGGGCTGTAGCTCAGTGGTAGAGCACTTGCCTAGCATGTGTGAGGCCCTGGGTTCCATCCTCAGCACCACATAAAAATAAATAAAATAATAAACCTGGCTTTTTGGAAAAGGTGCGTATCAATCCCACCACTTACCATGAAGGAATTCATTCTATATTAAACACCCCGAACCTGGTTGTTTTATCTGCAAAATGAAGAGAGTAATCGTAAGCAAAAATAACTGTCACGGTTTCAGCACCGTTATGAGAAGGCAAATAACAGGGATGGAAGCAAGCTTTCCTTGACTCTGCAGTGCAGTCAATCGATCAGGCACTGGAGGGGCTCATTTGGGGGGTGAAAGATGGCTGCCAGTTACACAGGGGCTCTGGGTTTTACAATGAGAGTGAATTATTCATTGAAGACTAAAGCAGATGCGTCGATTTGGGCAATCAGGAAAAAAGTTGTAAAAAGTCTGAAACTTATTGTTTTACTGGGAAGAGACAAAAGCTCAGAACTCGGTGTTCACTGCTTATCTTCCTCCTCTGGGACACACTGTGACCCAGAGCCTCCCTATTTGCTCTTCTCCTTCTAGGACTCTTCTGCGATGGGAAAGGGTAAAAGTCCAGGGCCCAGCATTTCAGTATCTGCCTCCTCCCTTCATGACACATTGTGGCTGGGAAGGGATGAATATTTGCTTTTGGTGGAGATGCTGGAGATGAACGCTGGAGGGGATGAAAATTGGCTTTTTCCCTCGAGACCCACTGTTGGTGGGGGGGAGGATTTACTGGCAGAGGATTAATGATTGCCTTCCTCTTCCTCCAGGTCAGACAGTTTTAGAGGGTGGTCATTTCCCTATCCTGGGGGTTGTCATTTCCCTCATCCATCAGTAATGAACCCTACCTTAAAATATTATTGTGAGAATGAAATAAGTTAATGCATAAAAACTGTGAATAAAACACGGGTTTCGTCATGCTTATGATGGGGAAAATTTCAAAAGCAGTGTTTGGACTGATGAATGCTAAATATTAACTTGTTATTAGTATGGATAATGACCTTTTTTTTTTTTTTTTTTGGTTTCAGGAAAATGGACAGTGACAAGGAGGGTCGACTTAGGCAGTCTGTGGTTTCCAGCCTTTGTCTACCTTTGCTCAGCTGATGCAGCTGGCCCATCCAGCCATCCCACGTGAGCCATTCCTTTTTGTAATATATTTCTTGAAATCCACCTCTTAGCTTGGATGAAAGAGTCCCATGTTTTACACCCAATTTTTCTCACATTCTCATAAGTTAATCAGAAATTAAAAGTTGCAAGTCCCGAGATTTTTGTGGGCTGTCTTTTAGCCTACAGACTTATTGGCAAGCTCTGGGCTGTATTTTATGAAGATTTTTGTATAGGGATAGTATTTTAAATATTTCCATTTGAGTTTGAAGACTTTTTAAAATATTTTTTAGTTGCTGATAGATCTTTATTTTTTTAATATATGGTGCTGAGAATCAAACCCAGTGCCTCACACATACCGGGCACGTCCACTACCACTGAGCCCCAGCCCCAGCCCTGAGTTTGAAGACTGTTTTGAAGGGCTCTGTCTTCTGCTAACTACTATTCACTACCATCCTCCTCCCAAACATAGGCAACTTCTCTTTCCAAGCCAACTCCATGAAAATATACTTGTCAGTATTAATACACATAACCTCTTTTTCCTGCACTATCCAACCAATGATAGCAGCTTCGTATATAAATGTTGTGGGTGTATGTGTACTTATGTGTAAGAATAAGGTAGGTTGTATTATAATTCATATTTTACCATTGATTCATGAGGATTTGAAAAGTTATACAAATTGCTGAATATGAGGAGCAGTCAAAATTCAAGGACTAAAGTCAGTTTCTGTCTAATGAAAAGTCTGGGATTTTGTTTCATTACTATCTGCTTCTGAAGATGCACTAGTAATAATAAGCTTGAAAACATGCAGGAGAGGTTAAAAGGGCAGTTGGACTTTGTTCATTCATTTAAGAATCTATTGTAGTTTCAAGATTGATTATTTCATTCCTTTGTTTTCTAACCTCTGGTGACAGGAGAGTACACAGCAAAGGAGAAATGATTGTCTGCTCATCCTCATGTCATCCGCCTTTGTGGTCATTGGCTTTCTTTCTCTTTGAAATGCAGCAGGATGTGTCATAAGAACTGTGAAACTCTCTCCTGATGAAAGTTTTGACATTTATACCCCTGACCCAATTCAGTATGTTTTTAAAAGATTCAAAATATTTATTTCGGTTTTCAAATAATTCCTAGTGAGTTTAGCTATTCCCAAAGCTTTTGAATAAATTATAATTCTCACTATATACAGGGCAGTAATCAAAAGACTCTAAGGCGTCTAAGGCAGGAAAAAATGTAACTAAGAACACTAACATGAGTCCAGTCCTGAATCAACCATTTCTTTGTGTGTCCTTAAAGAAATCACTATCTGTTCCTTAATTGTAAAAGAAACACAAAAAAATGACCTCACATCTATATATATAAAGAATTTTTTAAAAAGGGACCCCCAGTGGAGACCAGACAGGCCCAGAACAGCCCCATCCATCCCTGCAGAGCCCAGCAGGCCTGAGACAGTCTTGCTGACCCCCACAGAGACCAGGCAGGCCTGGGACAGCCCCAGTCACCTGGGAAAAGATCAGGCCCAGGCCCAGGCCCAGGCATAGGACTGTCCACCTCACTGAAGACCACACCCATACACCACAGCAGTGCATCTCCAAACGGGTTGCCCAAAGTCATCATTTGGCTTGCCCATTCAGCACCATCCCTAAAAGTGGTTGCTGCCATCTTGGGACACTTCCAACACCATCTCAGGTTACCTCAACTGCTGCCACCACCATCTTTAATTGTAGCAACTTCTATCTTGAGATACTGGCCAGCAACTGGAAGCCCAACACCAAGGTATTTACAGGTTTGACGATACACTGCCACCAACTATGGACATGGCTGCTTCCAACTGGGATAACATCCAGGACCCAAAAGACCATCACCATGGCTTGTGTGTACCAGAGGTATCCCTGCTAAGTGTGCTAATAGCCACCATCTTGTTGCAGGGGCAGGAGAGCCTTGCACTGAGTAACCTCTTTCTCTCTTTTCTCCTGTTAACAGCCAACTTCTTTTGACAGATCTTTCACTCTTCCTATGATCTAATACCTCTATATTCTCACTCCTACCTCATGAACATCACATCCTAAAACCTCTCCCTACACCATTTCTTGTTTTTTCCACCATTAGAATCTGTAGGCCCTTTTGCAAACCTACTGTTTATATTTCAGATAATAATTGAACACATCATTCCTGTTTATTATAGTAAAACTGTATAGTCTAAATAGAAATCATTTGATTTAAGGCTGTATATCATTTGCAATGAGTGCTGTTCATATTGATCTCCCCCTGAAAGGTGAGACATCAGTAACATGCAGGGACATTGTAAGATTATAGAGTAGAAACTTTAATACCTCAGATATGTACTGCTAGGAGGGAAGACAATTGGAAAGCATGAAAAGACAAGGGAAGAAAGTGCCCCAAATAAACCAAGATGATACAATAATAGAATTCATTGACAGCACAGTAGATAAAATGTCAGAGAAGGAATTCAAATGTATATAATTAAAATGGTCTGCAAATCAAACAATGACATAAGAGAGCAAATACAGGCAACAATTGATCACTCCAACAAAGAGATAAGAGAGCAAATACAGGTAGCAAAAGATTACTTCAAGGACAAGATAGAGATTCTGAAAAAACAAACAGACAGAAATCGTTGAAATGAAGGAAACAATAAATGAAATAAAAAACTCAATAGAAAGCATTACCAACAGACTAGAAATTGCAAGACAGAACCTCAGACAATGAAGACAAAATATGCACTCTTGAAAATAAAGTTGAACACACAGTGAAGATGGTAAGAAACCATGAATAGAACATCCAAGAATTCTGGAATAACATCAAAAGACCAAATCTAAGATTTATCAGAATAGAGGAAATCACAGAGATACAAACCAAAGGAATACACAAGCTATTCAATGAAATATTATCATAAAATATCCCAAACATGAAGAATGAATTGGAAAATCAAATACAAGAGGCTTACAGGATACCAAATGTACAAAAGAACAACAGATTTACATCAAAGCCCATTATAATGAAAATGCCTAGCATACAGAATAAGGATAGAATTTTAAAAGGTGCAACAGAGTTTACATATAAGGAGAAATCAATTTGGGTCTCAGAAGAGTTCTCAACCCAGACCGTCAATGCTAGAAGATCCTGGAACAACATATACCAAGCTCTGAAAGAAAATTGATGACAACCAAGAATCTTATATCTAGAAAAATTAAACTTCAGATTTGATGACAAAATAAAAACCTTCTATGATTAAAAAACAAAAAGTTAAAAGAATTTATAGTGAGAAAGCCTGTACTACAGAATATTCTTGACAAAATATTTCATGAGAAGAAAGTGAAAAAAAATAATAAAAATCATGAAAGGGAGGAACTACACTAAAGGAAAAACCAATCAAAGGAGAAACAAAGTCAAGTAAAAAAAATGACTGGGAATACAAACCATATTTCAATAATAACCCTGAATGTTAATGGCCTAAACTCATCAATTAAAAGACATAGACTAGAAAATTTGATTTAAAAAAAAACATGCAACACTATGCTGCCTTCAAGAGACTCATCTTATTGAAAAGACATCCACAGACAGAAAGTGAAAGGATGGGGAAAAAACATACCACCCACCTGGACTGCATAAACAAGCAGGGGTTTTCATCCTCATACCAAACAAAGTGGACTTTCAGAAGGGATAAAGAAGGACATTTTATATGGCTTAAGGGAAACAGAAAAGGAGAGAACCCTTCCAAACTCCTTCCATGAGGCTATTATCACTCTGATAACAAAACCAGACGAGGACACATCAAGGAAAGAAGACTTCAGACCGGTATCCCTGATGAACATAGATGCAAGAATTCTCAATAAAATTCTGGCAAAGCACATACAAAGCATATTAAAAGGACAGTGCACCAATTGGGGTTCATCCCAGGGATGTAAGATTGGTTCAACATACGGAATTCAATAAATGTAATTCATCACATCAATAGACTTAAAGATAAAAATCATATGATCCTCTCAATAGGTGTAGAAAAAGCACTTTATAAAATACAACAACACCTTTTCATGTTTAGAACACTAGAAAAACTAGGAATCACAGGAACATACCTCAACATTATAAAAGCTATCTATGCTAAGCCCAAGTCCAACGTTATTCAAAATGGGGGCGGGGTGGGGGGCAGATGGAGGCATTTCCTCACTGGAACAAGACAAGGATGTCCTCTCTCACCACTCCTATTCAACATAGTCCTTGAAACTCTATTGACTAGACAGAGGAAAGAAATTAAAGAGATATGAATAAGAAAAGAAGAACTCAAACTATCACTGTTTGTCAATGACATGATTCTATACTTAGAGGATCCAAAAAAATTCACCAGAAAACTTCTAGAATTAATAAATTAATTCAGCAAAGTAGCAGGCTATAAAATCAATACCCATAAATGAAATGCATTTCTATACATCAGTGATTAACCCTCAGAAAGAGAAATTAGAAAAACTACCCCATTCACAATAGCCTCAAAAAAATAAGATACTTGGGAATCAATCTATGGAAAGCATGGAAAGACATACAGAAAGCATGAAAAGAAGTGAAGCACCTCTTAAATGAAAAATACAGAACACTAAAGGAGGAAATTGAAGAAGACCTTAGAAGATAGATCTCCCATGTTCTTAGATAGGAAGAACTAATATTGTCTGTAAGGAAAATAAAAAGAGACACAGAGACAAGATGCAGAGGTCATGTTTATTTACACCAATAGGTTATATTAGGTCATTAGTACAATAACTACATTATTGTTTATTGTATCAGTAAGTTTGCTTATTCTGCAGTTACATTATGCAATGTTAGGAACTTTGTGTAGCTTTCAAGAAACCAATTGTCTGAAGTTACCATTAGGTGGGCAGGTCTAGGAGCACCAGGGCTTGTTGAAACATTGTAGTTATCTGGCAAACAAGTTCCTTTATTCCCAGGAGTTATGTGCCTGAGATCAAGGTGGAGGCTGATAAAAGTCTAACATAAAGTCTCCTAAGGCAGGGCATTGCCACAGCAGCTAGACATTGCACATGTATTAGCTATTTTACTAGTTCCTACGAGAAACTGCAGAGCATTCTAAGCATTGGAAACAGGGTGCCTATTACCCCTAGGAGTTTACTCACCAGAGAAATGCTTCCCTTCATATTTCCATGGTCAGAATCACTACAATTGTTAAAATGGCCATACTACCAAAAGCATTAAACAGATTTAATGCAATTCCAATTAAAATCCCAACATTTCTCATAGAAATCAAAAAATCAATTATGGATTTATTTGGAAAAATAAGAGACCCAGAATAGCCAAAGAAATCTGTAGTAAGAAGAGTAAAGCAAGAAGCACCACAATACCAGACCGTAAACTATACTACAGAGCAATAGTAACAAACTTGGCATGGTTTTGGCACCAATATACACATGTAGACCAATGGTACAGAATAGAAGACACAGAGACAAACCCACATAAATACGGTTATCTCATAAAAGACAAAGGCACCAAAAACAAACATTGGAGAAAGGATAACCTCTTCAACAAATGGTGCTGGGAAAACTGGAAATCAATATGCAACAGAATGAAATTAAACCTGTATCTCTCACCATGCACAGAACTCAATTCAAAGTGGATCAAGAATCTGGGAATTAAGCCAGTCACCTGTGCCTAATAGAAGAAAAAGTAGGCCCAAATCTTCTTCACGTCAGATTAGATCCTGACTTCCTGCACCAGACTTCTTTAAAGCACAAGAAATAAAATCAAGAGTTAATAAATGGGATGGATTCAAACTAAAAAGATTGTTGGAGACAACCAATAATGTGAAGAGAATGCCCACAGAGTGGGAAAATATATTTATTACACACGTATCAGAGCACTAATCTCCAGGATATATAAATTGATAGGGAGCACAGCTCCATGGGCATGTGCAAAGAACATGTCCAGTTGCAATCACATCACCTCACTGGACATAACCAATGGACATTGACTGTCACTGGGTGTAACCAATCTACCAAGGTAAACCACCAACTTGGAACTGTATTTAAATGGCTGGTCCTGCCACATTGAAGAGTTTTGCTCCAAGGACATTGGGGAGAGTGGCCGCCTTGCTGTCCTTTCCTGGACTGACTCCATCATTCCCTGATGTCCAGCCATTGGCTTGAGAGAACCTCCAGACAAGAACTCTTCCTCCTCTAAGGAAAAAAATGTTTAAAAGCTGTCTACATCAATGGATGTTTCTATATCTCTCAGTAAAGTGCTAAAATACAGTCATTTATTTAAAAGGTCAACTCTTTTTGCTTCTATTGAAAATTAAGATTTTGAACAGTAGTCAACTTAAGAAATAATGAAAATTAGACATAAATTTATATTCTGTTTCAGAATGGAAGAAAACATTTTTAAACTGTGAATCTGAAATGAAATTAATAACTGTGCTAACCAGATTTCTATAGTTGTAACAAAATACCTGTGATGATCAACTTCTAAGGAAGAAAGATTCTGTTAGCTCATGGTTTCAGAGGTTTCAGTACATAGTCACTTGGCCCTGTTGTCAGTGGGCCTGTGATAAGGAAAAACTTCATGGTGAAGAATGCATGTCAGATAAAGTCTGTTCATCTCATGGTGACCAGGAAACAAAGAGAGAGAAAGATCAGGGAAGAGAGAGAAAGATAGAGAAGGGGTGGGGGGTGCAGGGTACCAATATCCCTTTGAAGAGCATCCTCCAATGATGTAACTTCCTTCTATAAGGCCTTGTGTCCTAAAGGTTCAATCATCTCCCAACAGTACTGTTGGCTGGGGACAAAGTCTTCAACATATGATCCTTTGGGGGACTTTAAATATCCAAACCATAATGATAACCAAAATATGTAAGGAACTCCTACTTCTCCTTAGCATAAAAACAAATAACCAAATTTAAAAATGGACAAAATATTTGAATGGACATTTCTCCAAAGAAGACTGACAGATGGATGGTTGGTTTAAGAAGAGAAGCTCAGCATCAGTAATCATCAGGAAACTGCAAGCCAAACCACAATAAATCAATCAATAAAGCAGCAAATAAACTAAACAGACATTTCTCAAAAGAAGAAATGCAAATGGCCAATAAATACTGAAAAATGTTCAACATCCTTAGCAATTAAGAAAATATAAATCAAAAGTACATGGAGATTCCATCTCACTCTAGTCAGAATAGTAACTATTAATAATACAAATAATAATAAATATTGGCAAACATGTTGTGGGGCAGGCTATCATCCTGCATCGTTGGTGGGACTGCTAATTTATACAATCCCACTTTGGGAAGCAGTATACAGATTCCTGGAAAGACTAGGAATGGAGCCAACATTTGACTCAGCCATCCCACTCCTTGTCATTTATCTAAAAGAATTAAAATCAGCATACTACAGTGATACATGGATATCAATGTTTACAGCAACACAATTTACAATAACTAAGTTATAGAACCAGTCTAGGCATTTCTCAATAGACAAATGGAAAATGAAAATGTGATATATAGACAAAATGAAGTTTACTCAGTCATAAATAAGAATAAAATTGTTTATTTTTTGGTAAATTAAGGGAAATGGAGAACATCTATGTTAAATGTGAAAAGATGCAAAATGTCAAGGATTGAAGGGTTTTTTATATGTGGAATCTTGAGAAAGAAAAAGATGTAAAAGGAATTAAAAATGGAGATCTCATGAAAAAGGAACACAGTGAAGTAGAGGACAGTGATCAAGAAAGAGAGGGAGGATGGGAAAGGGAGGAACTACAGAATGAAATTGACCAAATTATGCTCTGTGCATGTATGAATATTCAACAAGGAATCCCACTATTACATATAACCATAGTGCACCAGTTAAAAAATAAATTAATATAAGGAAGACAGATAGAGTAGAGGAAAGGAATCTGGGGGAAAGAGAAGGAGAGAAAAGGGAATAGTACTGGGCATTGAAATGGAACAAATTATTTTATAAGCATTTCTGAGTAGAACAAAGTGAACCACAAAATTGTGTACAGTTATAATATTCCAACAGAAACAAATTTTAGAAAACAATGAAGTAATAAAATCAAATTAAAAAATTATAAACAGGATTACCTTAAGATCCAACAATCCCCCTCTTTGGAATATATCCAAAAGACTTGAAATTAGAGTCTTGTTTGGACATAGGCACTCCCATGTTCATTATAGCATCATCCGTAAGAGTCAGGGATAGAAACAATGTAAATTTCATCATGGGATTAATGACTTTAAAAATCCATGAGGATACATGATACATATACATGAAATTCAGCCTTAGATAAGAAGGAAATCCTGTTATATGTGACAACATAAATGTCACAGTAGGACAAATTCTATGTGATTCTATTATATAAGGTATTCATAAAAAAGAGAATAGGATGGTAGCTGTTGAGGTATGCAATGGAATGGGGGTTATGGAAGTGGGGTTATGGGTGTGGTGAGCTGCTCTAAAATTACTGTAAAGTTGCTATTATTCAACATAAATAAATTCTAGAGATTGCTACATAGCAGAGTACCCTTAATTAACAATATTCTACTATGAAAATAAAAATTTGAAGATAGTAGATCTCATATTGTGTTCTTATCAAAACCAAAAGTAAAATCACACTAATGTGTATAATTATAATGCATCCATAAAATTTCTTTAAAAAGAAAAAGTATATCTGATGAATGTGAGGGATGATCATTTTATATGAGAAGTTAAATTGGGCTTTCTGAGTATATTAATAACCAATATGAGACAAAGAAGAACACAAAAAGAAAAGAGGTCAGGATGAACAGTTTCCTGCATTATGAATAAATGGACTTTCTATTTAACAAATAAACTAAAATAATATGCTGCTATACCATATGGATCAAAAAGTTTGGTAGGAGCCAGGTGCAA
Source organism: Marmota flaviventris (assembly GCF_047511675.1). Classification (NCBI taxonomy): domain Eukaryota; kingdom Metazoa; phylum Chordata; class Mammalia; order Rodentia; family Sciuridae; genus Marmota; species Marmota flaviventris. Next base: position 13,649,154 of record NC_092506.1, on the reverse strand, counting down.
TAGCACATGCCTGTAATCCCAGCAGTTCAGAAAGCTGAGGCCAGAGGTTAGTGAATTCAAGGTCAGCCTCAGCAACTTAGGGAGGCCCTAAGCAACTCAATAAGACTCTGTCTCTAAATAAAATATTTAAAAGGCTGGGGATGTGACTCAGAAGTCAAGCACTCTGTTCAATCCCCAGTATAAAAAAATATATGTTTGGTAGTATATGATGAGTGGTGGCAGCAGAGTTTATATACCTCTCAAAGGCTCTATCAGTAGATTCATTCTCAGTGCAATCAGAATCTGGATTAGGAGAATGAAACCAAGAGTTTAGATTTATACATATTACTTTTAAGATGTCAACTAAAAGTTCAATAAAAACATAAAAGCATTCCCAGGGTAGAACATTGAAGAGGATCTACACTGTATAAGTGACCACAAAAATCAATAGAACTTCCAATGAGGTTGAAGAACATGAGTGAAGCAATAGGTGTTTACAGAAGCTCTATTCAGAATTGTCAAAATTTGGAAGCAACCAAAATATCTTTCAGTAGGTGAATGTTTGGTCCATCCAGACGATGCAATGTTATACAATACCAAAAAAAAAAAAAAAAAAAGATCTATTAAACCATGAAAAGATATGGAGAAAACAAATGCATGTTATTACTAAGTAAAAGAAATCTATGTGAAAGGCTACGCCTCACATTTGTAGGTTGGCAACCGAGTCTATGAATGCCACCCCAAACGCAAGAGTTCTGGTTTTCTTTATTCCGTTTACTGTTGTAAGCAGTAAAGGGTGTTTTGACTCTCAGTTAAAAAAAAAAAGAGGAGGGGGGAGCTATGTATGTGCCCAACTATGTGACATTCTGGAAAAGGCAAAACTAGACCCCAAAACATCAGTTGTTGCCAGAGGTTAGGGGAGAGGATGAAATAAATAGGCAGAGCACAGAAGATATTTTGGGTAGTGAAAATACTCTGAATGATACCACAATAATGGACATGTCATTATACATTTCTTCAAACCCACAGAATATCAATACCAACATGGAATCCCAATGTCAGCTATGAACTTGAGGTGATGATGTGCCTCATCACTTGTAACAAAGGTATATACAACTTTGGTGGGGAAGAGTAATAACAGAGGAGGCTACATGGGAAATATCTGTACCTTCCCCTCTCTTTGGTGTGAATCTAAAATTCTTCTAATAATAAAATTTATTCAGAAAAAAATAAATTTATACTGTAACATCCAATCAATTATTAACTTTTATTAAAAACTAGCCCTACTCCACTTACCTCTGACAAATTTTTCACTCCAATATGTAGATGCCCACAAAAAAATATACATATATAAGTTAGTTTCCCTGTTCAACATGTATACTTGTACAGGAATATAGTAGGAAAAATAAAAATGGAACAAGTCAATAAATCAAATGTCATTACTAAGGTTTGATAAGCAAGTTCCAATATCATTACTAAGGTTTGATAAGCAAGTTCCAATATCATTACTAAGGTTTGACCATTCCCCTTGGCCTTCCCCATTCATACTTTACAATGTTTTCTTTTTTTTACTGGACAACAGACTTCTGAAAAAGCAAGCATATTACCACAGGAATTTCTACACATTATGGAGTTTAAATGTGACTCATTGAAAGACGAAGGTCTGAGAGCAAAGAAATGAAATTACTGGGCACACACAATGTTAAAATCTCAGTCTTGCATAGAAGTTTTCACCTTCTCAACCACTTTTCTGAATGCACTCTTGACCTCCTTGTTCCTCAGACTGTACACCATAGGGTTCAGCATAGGGATGACCATAGTATAAAACACAGACGCCATTTTGTCTGTGTCCATGGAGTGACTGGAGCTGGGTTGTAAGTACATGAAGATGACTGTCCCATAAAATATGGTGACTGCAGTGAAGTGGGAGGCACAGGTGGACAAAGCCTTTTGGTGGCCCTGAGCTGAGTGCATCTTCAAGATCGTGATAAATATGAATACATAGGAGATCAAGATAATCAGAAGAGCAAAAAAGACATTAAAGCTGGACATAAAAACCAGAAAAACTTCACTAAGGTGTGTAGCAGAGCAAGACAGAGCCATGACTGCTGGAACATCACAGAAAAAGTGATGGACCACATTGGATTTACCAAAAGAGAGACTGAATATGTCCCAAATGTGAAATATGGCATTCAGGAAGCCACAGACATAGGATCCTATGGCCAGACGAGCACATACACTTGGTGTCAAGGTCGTGGTGTAATGTAAGGGCTTACACACGGCTACATAGCGGTCATAGGCCATGGAGGCCAAGAGGTAATTTTCCACAGTGGCAAAAGCTATGAAAAAGAACATCTGAGTTGCACACGCATTGTAGGAGACAGTCTTGTATTCTGTAAGGAACTCGGCCATGACTGTGGGAGTGACAGCTGAGGAATAGCCAAAGTCCACCAGAGACAGGTTACTGAGGAAAAAATACATGGGAATGTGGAGACGAGAGTCCAGCAGGATCAACATGATCATCCCCAGGTTCCCAATGACATTGATGAGGTAAATGAGAGTGAACATGATAAAGAGGGGAACCTGCAGCTCTGGGGCATCGGTTAGTCCTAAGAGGATGAACTGTGTCACTTCTGTACAGTTGTCCATCAAATATTTGGGAATCCTGAGATATCCTGTGCCAATGAGAAATAAGGGAATAGAGGAATACACAAAAAAAGAGACAAATTGCAAATTAAAACAGCAATGAGATATCATGTCACCCAATCAGAATGGCTGTTATCAAAAAAATTAACACATGCTGGCAAGGATGCGAAGCAAAGAGAACTCTTAAATATTGTTGGTAAGAATGTCAATTCATATAGCCATTATGGAGTACAGTATGGCAGTTCCTCAAAAAGTTAAAAATAGATCTTCCATGTGATCCAGCAATCTCACTTCTGAGCATATATCCAAATGGGATCAGCCTATCAAAGAAACACCTGAACTGCCACGTATACTACATCACTATTCACACATTCAGATATGAAATCAACCTACAAGACCACCAGCAGATAAACAGTATAAAAAATGATATATATAAAACTATATATATATATATATATATATATATATATATATATATATATATATAAAATAAATTCATGTCATTTGCAACAAAATGGGTGGAACTGGAGGACATTATTCTAAGTGAAACAAGCCAGACACAGAAAGTCAGGTACTTCATGACCACTCACATGTGGGAGCTAAAAAGCATCTACTAAATCTAGAACCATGATTACTGCAGCCTGGGAAGAGAGGAGGAACAGGGGACAGAGACACAGAGGATATTTAATTCAAAAAGTGTAGTCAAATGAAAGTAATAAGCTCTAGGGACTATATTTCATAATAACCTGCTTTATGACTATGAAGAACTGAAAGGAAGGAGCTTGAAGTCTTCAAAGAAGTGCTAAGGAGATGGAAATACTCATTACCCTGATTTGATCAGTATATGCTTTATACATGTGTTGAAGTATCACACTACTCCCCACAAATATGTACAATTACTACGCGTTAATCAAAAAATTAAAATTAAAAATGGACCACCTTAAACTTCAGTAAGTAACTTAAAAATTCATAGTCTGCCTTGCATATTTAATGGGTGATTATTTTAACAAATGTTTACTCTAGATGGGTCACATTTGTGATGTAGTAGAGTAAGAATTTTAAAAATAAGTAAATAAAAAGCTGAAAAAGAGATTTAGGGAAATTGAGATGTATAAATACCACGTGCATTATTTAATTACAGCATAAATTTACACTTCAAATTTCCATAGATCTCAAAGCATAGGATTAAACAATATTGCACTAATTATCTATACAATCTATTAAATCCAAAGGATGTTTATGAATGATCTCCCAACTTTTAATTTTACTTTTATCAACTGATATGTAGAATATTCAATAAATTATCCAAGATGAATCATTGGGTTGAATATATCTTCAAATTCAGTTTTCTGTACTCTAGTAAAAGCTCGTGTTCTGTGTTGTTCATGTACTGGATACTGTTCTGCAGATAATTTACTTGCATATTTATTAATTCCTCTCAACAATATTATGAGATTGATTAGTCATCATGTTTATTTAAATTATGAGACAAAAATTAAGTAACACATTCATATTTACATAGTATTAATTAGAAAACTACGCTTTGGGCCTAGGAGAGTGATTCTTAAATTCAGTGGTCTTCACTGAATCCAAATCAAGTTGAATTTGAAGCAATTTGCTATTACTCGTCATTTCATAGTCTCAAACCCAGTGTTTGTTTTCAAGTGTGGTAACTGAGTTACAGTGGGAGCATGCACAATGGGCAGGGGCAGTTCTGAAGGCCAGAGGCAGCAACTGTTTACTGACCACCCCCCATTACTATACAGCCAGCCCTGATCTGATCCCAACTTCCCTGAACCTCATTTGTTCCACCTGAAAAATAAAAATATCAATGAGAACTACCCTCAAGGTATTGTGTTGAGATTAAATAATTTTTTTACTGGGGGAGGGTATCGGGGATTGAACTAAGAGGTACTCAAACACTGAGCCACATCCCCAGCCCTATTTTGTATTTTATTTACAGACAGGGTCTCACTGAGTTGCTTAGCCCCTCATCATTGTCAAGTCTGGCTTTGAACTCGTGATCCTTCTGCCTCAGCCTCCACAGCCACTGGAGTGGTACAGACGTGCACCATTGCGCCGGCCAAAATAGTCCTTTTTTAAACAATAAATACAATTCTGTATGTTTGGTACACCCTGATGAGAGCTTATTAGGGTGGAATCAGGGTCTGTATGTTGGTTTGATAGGCGTGGACAGCAGCATGCAGGTAACTTGGAAGTCTTGTAGCCTCCCCTTCAATTGGCCTCTTCCCCCTCAGCAGGGCCACTTCAATTTGCTATTACTATTCTTGCTCTGCCATTTCTCCATGCATGTGATTGGATGCTCTGTTGAGTCTACAAGTCTAATTTTTCCCAGAAATTCATATTTTAGCTTAGTTTGAAATAGTCTTGTTAAACCATTTTCCTCTTACAATTACCATCCATTAGTTGAATACATGTACTTAGGATTTAAAAAGCATAGTTTGTGGTTCACCCTTAGCTTACAGATATGATTTGCTGGGAAGCACCATTTGTAAAGTTATTTGATTAAGTTCTTGTGTGGGAACAGTGTGTCAATTTAGAAAAGGTATCTATCCTCTGCTGACTACTGTTCCTGAGTGTCTTTCCACACCACAGTTTATAATCTCTGTCCCCGAAAGCATTATTTTCCAATCTTAACACACATGACCACTGTGTTCTAGAACTAATGTTAAGAGCTTTTCACATGAGTGAATGTGCGTGTGAATGTATGTGATAAGTATTATTATTAACTGTTGGAATTCAAGATTTATTTTTTTTTATTTTTTTTTTTATTGGTTGTTAAAAACATTATAAAGCTCTTGACATATCATATTTCATACATTAGATTCAAGTTGGTTATGAACTCCCAATTTTACCCCAAATACAGATTGCAGAATCACATCAGTTACACACCCACGTTTTTACATATTGCCATACTAGTGACTGTTGCATTCTGCTACCTTTCCTATCCTCTACCATCCCCCCTCCCTCCCCTCCCATCTTCTCTCTCTACCCCATCCACTGTAATTCGTATCTCTCCTTGTTTATTTTCCCATTCCCCTCACAACCTCTTATATGTAATTTTGTATAACAATGAGGGTCTCCCTCCATTACCATGCAATTTCCCTTTTCTCTCCCTTTCCATCCCACCTCATCTATCTGTTTAATGTTAATCTTTTCTTCCTGCTCTTCCTCCCTGCTCTGTTCTTAGTTGCTCTCATTATATCAAAGAAGACATTTGGTATTTGTTTTTTAGGGATTGGCTAGTGGAATTCAAGATTTAAAAGGTCGGTGTTATGGTACACAATTGCACAGCTAGTATGAAAAATGTTCCAGACTGAAGACTGAGAGACAGTTTCAACTTGATCAAAATCTAGGCTCCTAGCCACTGCAATATCATCATGTTTAGATGTGCTAGTAATAAAAAAGGATGAATTATGGGGGGAGGAGTTAAATTACGGTTCAGATAGTGCTAATCCAATTACTTCCCTCTGAGGCTTAAAGAACAGTCAGTGTACACTTGTTATTTTTGTCCATTTATCTTTGATGGAAGGCTAATGGATACCAAATAAAATAAAACTAAACTTAATCAGAGCATCATTTATCTAATGTTTTGGTTCAACTTCTTGAGGAAAGCAGTGTGATATTTCGTAAATATCACTCCCCTCTCTACTAATGGAGATTTGGACATGTATATCTGTCCCTCTGCTTTTGTATGAATTAAGCTTTCCACTAAAAATACCGACTCAGCGATTTATGTGCCAATTATACCTCAATGAAGTGGTTTTTTTAAACTTTTCACCAACATGTACATGGAATACAAAAGCTTACCTCACTGCTGGAAAATAAAAAATAGTCAATCCTAAGTAGAGAGTTTGAGATCAGAAATTCCTCCATGGAATAATGCACACATGTTGTTAGAGAAGTTTCTCCCACAGATGGAGGTCTTTAAGATAAAGAAAGATGCAGGGGGAAACACCAACATAGGTCCAGGGCCCTGCATTCAAGTCTTGATCTATCATTCATTCTCACTGTGCCCAGAGAGGTGTATTGCTCCTTCTTTGGAAAATAAACATAATAAGATTACCACTCGTACATAGAAAAAAGTCTAGAAAAAGAAAATGGGGGAAGGTTTGTAAAACAACTTGCTAAGGCGTTATCATTTTAAATTAATTCAATATAATTTTTATCTTGAAGCCATGCTTGCAGACCCAGCAAATCCTTAGTCTAGAGAAGGCCTACAGGTTCTGACAACTCTTAGCATTCAGATAAATAAAGAGGCCCAGCACATAACTCTTCTCCCTTCACATGATGTCATATGGGGTCCTGCTGGGATCTCACAGGTTGATGCAAGGGAGTCAGGAGGGAATTATAGAAACATGAAGCTCTCAGGAGACATCCTACAGGAAGGCACCTACTGCTCCCCTCCCCATTTTCCCATGAAGCAATTAGACAAAGCTGGGTAGGTCGAGTATGCATACATGTTTTTTGTATTGCTTATTGTTACTTTCATATTTTATGATTATTGTATAATTTACAAACAATAATACCCCCAGTGTAATAATAATTAACTATTAGAATATCATAAATATGTGATTATATGTTAATGTGATATTAGAAATAATAATTAGAATAAAAATTCTAAGAGTTTGATCAAATGTGTATAGTGAGGTCACCACTACCACAACCAAGATATTATAGGACACTTCCCTTACCTAAGCAAAAACCCCAAGAGTCTTTTTAATGAACCTCTTCTTCCACATTCTTCTCCAGGAAACCACTCAACTTTTTCTTTTTCTTTTTCTTTTTTTTTTTTTTTTTTGTCCATATAATTTGACCTTTGGAAGAAACCTAGCCTAAGTGTTCTTGCTTTTTTCACTTAGAATGCATTTAAGATCATCAATATTATTACCTTTGTCAATAGTGGAATCTCTTACTGCAGGATAACATTTCATTTTAAGGACGTTACAGAGTGTTTATCCATTCTTCATTTGAGGTACATTATGTCAGTTCCACGGTTTGGAGATTATAAATAAAGCTTCTGCAGCTTTATGCATGTCTAAAGTTTTTAAATTGACACATAATTGTATATATGTGTGGGTTCAATGTGATAATTTGATAAATGTATACAATATATAATGAGCAAATCAAGGTAGTTAGCATTTCCATTTTTTAAAAAATACTTTTCATTTCTCTGTGTTTTTGGGAGCCTTAGAACCTCCCTTCCAATGAGCATAGGTTTTATTTCACTGGGGTAAATCAATGTGAGAACAATTGCATTTAGTTGTAGAGCAAATGCAAATTTAATTGAAAAGAAACTGCCCAAATCATTTTTCTAAAGATGCTGTATCATTTTGTTTTCACTTGCAGAGCATTGCCAATTCCTTCACATCTCCATCAGCATTTGGTATTTTAAGATTATTTTAAATTAATTTAGTTTTTATTTTTACTTCTTCTTTTGCAGAAATGTATCAAGAAATATCCTCAGCAAAAAAATTATTTTCAGAATCCTTGTTTGTCTTTATTACTAGATTTTGGGGCCTGGGATTTTCTTTTTCCAATACCAGGAACAGATCCTTTCTGTTCTCCATACAATCACCTCTAGATCATACTTACAAAGAGACCTAACACACCTTGCTCAGCTGGGCAAGTTTATTGGTTGCAAATTTGGTTTTATGCACACAGATGGCTTGTCCTCATATTCGGCTAAGTGACTTAACCCCTTCAAACATAATATTCTCATTTGCAAAAAGAAGATAATAATATAATGTAACTTTCACACAATCAAGGAGACTATAAGACGATATATATACAAAATAGAGCAGTTTTTGGCACATAGAAAGTATTTCATTAAGTTTTATTATTTTATTACTTAGTTATATAAAGTTACTATAGTATGAGTCACAAAATATTGCTCAAACATCCCATTTGCTTCTCTTTGGGCACCTATTCCACTACAGCTCAAAAGAGACATGTGCTAGTTATAGGCAATGGATTGTGGAAGAACTGGCATGTGCCATTTTGGGGAGGGCTGAAGCATAGGCACAATATTCCTATTGTCTCTGCCATAGAGAAGGAGGCTGAATGTTCCAGCAGATGCTGATGGGCATGTGGTGAAGATTTGATTAGCTATCATCTTTCAGAGACCATGAATAAATCGTCCTCCCCTTCCCAAGACAACCTGTGTGAGAGACATAGATCATATATGCGAATTAAAATACAACATACCAGGTAACTTAAACAATAGAAACTTATTTTTGCGTAGTTCTGAAGATTTGTAATTCTAAGATCAAGGAACAAGCCAAATCTGTTCCTGATGAAGTTTCTTCCTGGGCTGTTGATGACACTTTCTTGTGTTCTCCCATGGTGGAGCTCTGGTGTCTGATCCTCTTCTTGTAAGACACCAACACCACTGGATTAGAGCCCTATTCTACCCTCATTAACCTAAGTTATTTCTCTTTTACCCTGTCTTGAAATACAGATGTTGTTAATGTACGCATACTAACACATGCACAATGGTAGTTTCAACATGGGAGAAGAAAGAAAAAGAATATTTTAAGAAATGGAGCCAAATCTTTCCCATTTTTGAAAATTTATATATATATGGATATTAAAAAATAACTCTTACACAACCAATGGGTTAAAGAAGAATTATTTTTAATGAAATAGAAAATAATTCAAGATATAGGAAATGCAAACATAACATACCAAAATTTATGGCAGTCAGCAAAAGCAGTGTTCCTAGGAAAATTTGGGGCTATAATTTTTTTTTATATAAAAGTGAATAAAGAAATCAATAAAATAACTTTACACTTAAGAAACCAGAAAAAAAGAAATGCAAAGTAAATCCACAGCTAAAAGAAAGAAAATCATAAAAGTTTAGAGTAAAGGTAAGTGAAATGGAAAATAGAATAACAACAAAGAAATCAGAGGCTGGGGCTGTTGCTCAGTGGTAGAGAGCTTGCCCAGCATGTGTGAGGCACTGGGTTCGATCCTCAGCACTGTATACAACAAAAAATTAATTAAATAATTAAAAGTCCAATAACAACTAAAAAAAAAAAATTAAAGAAATCAGTAACCCAAAGCTGATTCTTTGAAAAGATCAACAAAAATGATTCCACAGATCAATCATGGTAGAAAAAAGAGAATACACAAAGTCAAAAAAAATAATAAGAAGAAGAAACAAAAATGAGGATATCACTACCAACCTTATAGAAATTTTTTAGAAGATTTTAATAAAATATAAACTAACTGTATAGAAGCAAATTGGGTAAACCCAGATTAAAAAACAGAAATTCTTAGAAATACACAAACTACAAATAATAAATCAAGAACAGTACTAAATCTGAATGGCCATTTAATAAGAGAAGAAATTGAATCATTAATAAATAATCTCTCAATAAGTGAAAGCACAGGATAAGAAGGCTCAACGGGTGAATTCTAAAAACATTTAAATGAGAATTAACATCAGTTTTTCTTAAATTCTTCCCCCCAAAAAGAATAGAAGGCACTTAAGAAACATGTCCTGAATCATTCTATGAGGTCAGCATTACCCGGATGCTGGGATGAGACAAAAACAATACAAAGAGTCATCAGGGAAATGCAAGTTAAAACTACAACAGTTAGGACCTCGCACCTTTTAGAATGCCATCCATCAAGAAGACAATAAGTGTTGGAGAGGACATGGAGAAAAGGGAACTCCTGAACACCACTGATGGGAGTTAACTTTGTACAGCCATTACAGAAAACAGTATAAGGATCCTCAAAGTTAAAAACATAACTACCATACTATGTAGCAACAGCATTATGGGGTATATATCCAAAGGACATGAAATCAGTCCATTGAAGTGAAATCCATATGTTCATGTTTATTGCTGGACTATTCACAATAACTATTCACATAACTAAGATATGAAATCAGTCTAGATCTCCATCAATGGGTGAATGGATTAAAAATGTGTTTCATATATGCAATGGAATATTATTCAGCTGTAAAGAAAATAATCCTGTCATTTACAGCAAAATAAATGGAATTGGAAGAATTTATCTCAAGTGAAATAAGCCAGATATAGAAAGACAAGAACTACATGTTTTTTCTTATATTTAAAATTTTTTTAAAAATCAGAAGTTGACCTGATGCAAGATAGTGAAAATAGTGATTTCTGGAGGAAACGAGGTGGGGAGGGAATGGATGAAGGGAGGCTGCATTTGGTCACTGCGTGCTACATGCATGTATTGAAATGTCACAAAGAATCCCATTGATGTATACAATTAATGCATGGTAATAAAAAATTTTAAATGCCATCAATAAGTTTTATGAAAAGCAGAACCCAAAATCTCTTATGTTCTCCCTGACCCATTTTTATTCAGGTATAAAATATCTGGATATGTTTTCTTTTTTACTAGACAATAAATTTTTCAAGTGATAAGTATATGGCTTTAGGAATTAAACCCAAATTGGTACTTAAAATATAAATGAAGATGATCCAAGAGACATGAGATTAGTTATATGCATCCTACAACATTAAAATCCCATTCCTAAAGATGATGTGGCCTTCTGGAAAATCTTCTGGAACGCACTTTTCACCTCCTTGTTCCTCAGGCTGTAGACCATAGGGTTCAGCATAGGGATGATTATCACATAGAAAACGGACGCCATTTTGTCTGTGTCCCTGGAATGACTGGAGGTGGGTTGGAAATACATGAAGATGACCGTCCCGTAAAATATGGAGACTGCAGTGAGGTGAGAAGCACAGGTAGACAGACCTTTAGCTGAGTGCATCTTCCAGACGGTAATAACTATAAGCAGGTAGGAAATCAGTATAACCAGAAGAGCACAGATGACATTGACACTTGAAGCCACAATCAGAACCATCTCACTAATGTGTTTATCAGAACAAGAGAGAATCATGACTGCTGGGAGGTCACAGAAGAAATGGTGGACCACATTGGACTGACAGTAGGAGTGCCCAAATGTGTTCAGAGTGTGGACGGAGGCATTCAGGAAACCACAGAGGTAGGAGCCCAGGACCAGACGCACACACACACTTTTGGTCATGATGGTGGTGTAGTGTAAGGGTTTGCACACTGCTACATAGCGGTCGTAAGCCATCAAGGCCAAGATGATATTTTCCAGAGAAGCAAAGGCTGTGAAGAAGAACATCTGCACAGCACATGCATTGTAAGAGATGGCCTTGACTTCCTCAAGGAACCCAGCCATCACTTTGGGCGTGACAGATGAAGAATAACCAAAGTCCACCAAAGAAAAGTTGCTGAGGAAAAAGTACATGAGAGTGTGGAGGCGAGTGTCCAAGAGAATCAACAGGACCATCCCCAGGTTTCCCAAAACAGTGACGAGGTAGATGAGGCTGAACAAGACAAAGAGGGGGACCTGTAGTTCTGGAGCATTGGTTAGACCCTCCAGGATGAACGCCTTCACTTCTGTGTTGTTAAGCATGGTGAGTCAAAATTCTCTGTAGTAAGGAGGAAGAAAGGAACAGTGGGTCAAGGGAAGAGGAATAGCACTAAAACACATAAATTCTGTTATTTCATCCTTTTCTTTCTTCTTCGTGGTTTGCTGATATAAAGCAAAGACTGGGACCAAAAAAAACTAAGGGACAGATAATCTATATAGATTGTTGGATCTAAAGTATCCTTGCAGATCACATGACCCAAATCACACCAGTGTGAATGAACAAACTGAGGTCCAGGAAGATGATATATTTGCCTAAAGTCACATAGTTGCAAAAAATACATCTCCCAAATCATATCACCTGAGTCTATTAAGAGTTTGCATCTTTATAGTGCACACTTACATTTCACATGGCTTAAATGTGGTTGACCTTCTCAACAAACCTACAAAAGGTTTGTGCTCATTTACATGCATATCTACTGGCAAAGCCAAGCCTTCCATTTGCTCAGACTGATTCCCAAAAACTCTATGCTTAAAAGAAGTTTCATGGGACTTAATTCAGTTCTATTCATATTTATTCATGCATCCATTAGACCAAAGAGTAGAGTAACTGAGAGGTGCATATAAAATAAGACAGAGTGTTACAGCAGCTTTGTGAGAGACAGGTGCCATCATCAAGCAATTTTGCAGAGATCTGGTGGTCCTGGTATGGCTTAGCCTCTGCAAAGAGATGCACGTGAAATTAAATAGTAGCTCCACCCCACTCCCTATCTAGGAGACATGGTCCCTGACTTCTTTAATACTGGTTTTCTCTTTTTTAAAAAATATTTATTTTTTAATTTTAGGTGGACACAATACCTTTATTTTTTTAAGGTGGTGCTGAGGATGGAACCCAGTGCCTCACACATGCTAGGCAAGTGCTCTACCTCTGAGCCACAACCCAGCCCCACTGTTTTCTCTATTTATAAGACAAAAACAATAAAAACGAGGCCTCTCAAAGGGATTGCTGTAACAGTTAAATTAGATAATACATTTAACAAAAGAGTGCAACATGAGTATCCAGCACAGTCCTGATGAGTATTTCCTGTGAAGTGAGGCTTGGGCTGGGAGGATGGTCTCCGTCTTAGCCTGGGAAAGCTGAGTGCTTACTCTGGAGCTTCCAACTTGTGGTTGAACTTGAAGTCTGGAAGGCTCACTCTTGAATTTGCTTTTCCTCATTTGCTGAGTGTACTGTCCTTTCTGTGCCCTCCAGTGTTTCTTCCTCTCTAACAACCATTTGTGGGAGAATACCAGGGCATTCAGCCTATCTTTTGCTTAAATTTACTTCCAATTCACAGATAAAGTTTGAATTTCTTTATCTAAAACCCATTCTCACCCATATTATTCTCATCCATCAGCTGAATCATGGAGTTGAGCATGGAAAATTCACAGGATCATGGGTTCCATGTTTATAGATTTTAAATTTGATTTTGGAGACTTTAGTATGACATCTATTCTCTGGTAACAACTTCTCTCTTCAGCCTTCTGGCTACTTTGCAAAATGTATTTGGCATCGCTCTCCGCCACAGGCATTTGTGTTTACAGATTTCTAACATACAAGATAATATAACCTAAAACACTTCATCGCATATGCTATGGTCTATGAACACTAATAAGAGAATTGTAGATTCAAATATAAATTTCACTTAGTTGTTACAACAACAAAGGTAACGCTCCTATCGATATTTACAGATAAGAAAGCTCAGAGTTTTAAAAGTTAACTTATTTACTAAAACCATCTGTTGAATATGAAATGGATTCAGAGTTCCCCTGCAGGGATGAATGATTTTACAAGATGTACTCTGAACAGCTTCTCGACCGACTTTTCTAGATGTAATGATAAAAAAAAAAAAAAACAGGTGAGATTATGCAATAAGACCTTTGAAATGGAGTATACGTCTCTAAATAATTTCACAAGGTCCTTTCTGGAGTGGAAAGAAGTTTCAGTTCAAGCTGTTCTTCTTTGCTTCCTCCACAATGACAAAGGAAGAGAGTACACAGGATGAAATCACCGCCTACGCAGTCGCAGCATCATCTGCCTTACGATCTCTCCCATCTTCAGGGATGTCTCCTCCTGGTTCATAAGCATCCCTGAACTTCCTACTTGGAGAAATATTTTGCTATTGGGACTCTAGCCTGTTCCCCCCCCCAAAAAAGAAAAAAAATGCTCATGACATCCTTTCCTAGGCTCATGTAAATCATAATATCAAGTTCCTTATTGCTTTTACATATAATTCTCACCAAAAAAAATAAAAGTATGGAAAAATAAAAGCTTACTTTGCTCCTTAAATAAAAGTGCTGGAACTCCTACACTTTCTGGAATCTGAACCTCTGCCAGGGAAGAGTGTATACAATTCCTTTAGAAAAAGCTCTTTCTTTTAGGGGACTGGTCAAAAAAAGCACTCTTGTAATTGTCACTTACTTTATTCCAACCTCGGTTTCTTTATTTGTGATATCATCAGTGTAGCTGGGCAGGTCGCAGAAATGTGTCTGTAAAATAGCAAATAAAAGAAAACGGATAAAACAACTCCGTGGTGGGTTACAATTTTAACCACACGCAATATAATTTTTACCTTGGGATGTTTTCCCCTGTAATGATTGTAGACTCACAGAAAATCCTGCTTGGAGAAGGCCACCCTGTGTACTAAGGATAATTCCCATTCAGAAGAGGGAGTAAGTGACCACAGTGGCTCTGCTCCTAGTTCTACTAAAAAGATGTCAAAAGGAAGGATGGTGTTGGGAGTTTAGAGGCCAATGTATGGGACCCAAGAGATATATGAAGATCTCCGGGGAACAGGTCCCTTGTGAAAGCATCCCCAGACATTACTCCACTTATTTAAAGAAGCCCAATTAAACTGCCTGTGGCACCCAGCTTGACCTATTGAGTGAGCACACAAATGTATCTGTGGGTTTGTTTTGGTTTAATTGGGGCATAATTTGTGTACAGTAAAAATTCTGTATTTGAGGGTACAGTTCTGAGTGTGGACAAATGTGTGTATATGATCATGTCCCCACTACCACATTCAAAATAAAGAACAGTCCCATCAGTCTAAAAAATTTCTTTATTCTTTCATAATCCAACCATCCTGTCACCATTAGCTCCTAGAATCTACTGGTTTTGTCCAAATAGATCTTTCCTTTGCAAGAGAGAGAGAGAGAGAGAAATCAGATAAATAGAATATACAATGGAATACACCCTCTTGAGTCTAGCTTCTTTCCCCTAGTAAAATGTATAAGTGAGTATCTATTTGTTTCATTTATAGGTGGTTTGTTCCTTTTCCTCGTCGAGTAGAATTATATAGATCTAGGCAGATTTTTATTGCTAGCTTTTATTAATTATAATTAACACTACACAGAAAAATTAATACAATCAACAAATATATGAAGAAATATTCAACATCTCTGAAAATTAGAGAAATACAAATCAAAAATACTCTTAAGATTTCATCTCACACCATCAGAATGGCAGCTATCAAGAATACAAACAACAATAAGTGTTGGTGAGGATATGGGGGAAAAGGCACACTCATATATTGCTGGTGGAACTGCAAATTGGTGCAACCACTATAGGAAGCCATAAGGAGATTCCTCAGAAAACTTGGAATAGAACTACCATTTGACCAGCTATCCCATTTCTTGTTTATACCCAAAGGACTTACAATCAGCATACTACAGTGATGTAGCCACATCAATGTTTATAGTGGCTCCATTCACAATAGCTAAATTATGAAACCAAACTAGATGTCTTTCAACACATAAATGGATAAAGAAAATGTGGCATATACACACAATGGAATATTAGTCAGCCTTAAAGAAGGGTGAAATGATAGCATTTGCAAATAAATGGATGGAGCTGGAAAATAGCATTCTTAGTAAAATAATCAATCCTCCAAAACCAAAGGCCAAATGTTTTCTCTGATGTGTGGATTATGATCCAAAATGGGAAGGGGGGGCTAGGGAAGAATGGAGGAACTTTGGATTGAGCAGAGGGGAATGGGGGGAGGGAAGGGGTTAGGGTTGAGAAGGAGGGTGTAATGAGACAAACATTATTACCCTATGTACATGTCTGATTGCAGGACTGGTGTGACTCTACAGAGTGTACAGCCAGAGGAATAAGAAGTTGTGGTGCATTTGTGTATACAATGTGCCAAAATGCATTCTGCTGTCATGTATAAATAATTAGAACAAATGAAAAAAAAAGAAAACAAAAAATTAAATCTGCTATGAATATACAGGTTTGCATATGAACACTGGTTTACACTTTACTAAAGTAAGTACACTGAAGTGGGGTTGTGGGCTGACATGGTAAGTTTATGTTTAACATTACAAAACATTGCAAATACTATTTTTAAAGAGGTACCATTTTACATTCCACTGATAATGCATGATAATTTTAATTCTTTTATATCTTTACTAACCTTTAGCCCTACCTGCTAGAGTAGAGAAAGTATATTCCTGACAGAATTAAGATTCTGGGTGAAATATATTCAGGCTTCAAGGAATTTGTGCTGCTTAAGGAACTTCCATTGATATTAGAGGAAAATTAGGAAAGGTTAAATCACAGATGCCTAAGGCATGGTACTCTGGGGAAAGTGGAAGAGGACAAAATTTTATATCTGTGGAGTGATATAGGCAAGTTGGTATTGCAAAGCTCTGAAATATCCAAGAAATTGTATCAGCATATCACAGGGATATCTGCATCCCATGTTTATTCCCAATAAGTAAGTTATGGGATTAACCTTGATGCTCATCAATGGATAAATGAATTTTAAAGAGCTTCTATATATGCACGTGGAATACTATTCAGCCATAAAAAGAATGACACCCTATTGTTTTGTGCAAAATAGATGAAACTGGAGCTCATCATGTTAAATGAAATAAGTCTGAAATAGAAAGACAAATTCTTCATGTTTTATATGGATTCTATATGGATGTTTAAAAAGTCAACCAGAGCAGAGCACAATGGCTCATGCCTATAATCCTAACAGCTCAGGAGACTGAGACAGGAGAATCACAAGTTCAAAGTCAGTCTCAGCAAGGGTGAGGCGCTAAGCAACTCAGTGAGACCCTCTCTCTAATAAAATACAAAATAAATGCCCCTGAGTTCAATCCCTGGTACCCACTCCCAAAGAAAACAGTCAACCAGAATATATAATAGTGATTACCAGAGGTTGAAACAGGAGTAGGAAGGATAGAATAATGAACTAGGTATATCATATTTCACAATTTGATTCAAGTGGGTTATGAGCTCCCATTTTTACCCCATATACAGATTGCAGAATCACATCAGTTACACATCCATTGATTTACATATTGCCATACTAGTGTCTGTTGTATTCTGCTGCCTTTCCTATCCTCTACTATCACCCCTCCCCTCCCCTCCCCTCCCCTCTTCTCTCTCTGCCCCCTCTACTGACATTCGTTTGTCCCCCTTGTATTATTTTTCCCCTTCCCCTCACTTCCTCTTGTATGTACTTTTGTATAACTCTGAGGGTCTCCTTCCGCTATGTAATGTTTTGAACAGCCAACAATAAAAAATTTAAAAAAAAAAAAAGGTGAGTTTCCAATTGGAATTTATAAATACTATTTGTACATTTAATATTATTTCAAAGTAAATAAAAATAAGAAGTTTTAAAAATATAACCTAACACATGTTAGTTTTGAATGAGAAAACACAATTTAATCAAAATGTATCATTGTATGAAATATTGTTTTAAAATATTTTATTACTATCACTATGAAAAGTACATTCTTTTAAAAGTATTATTTAAATTTACAACTACAAACAAAATATCACACACTATTAGAATGAATAAAATAAAAACTAAAACACTTAAAAAAAAAAATGAACTAGGGTACTTGGCAGTAGAAAAAGTTAAGTAATGAAGTGTTGGGGATACTGCATGTCTTCTCTAAACTGCTCATGGAAAAATATATAAAGAGATAAATATTTAAAGATGGAATTTATAATGAAAAGGGAATTAGAATGTAGACATTTTGGAAAGTCTCTGACTATTCATGTAAAGAATTTTAAAAGCATGCTTAGGAAGAAATCAAGAGTGTAGCCCAGAGACGATTTGACAGGGAGATTAGTATTGCCAGGAGGAAGTCAGATGCCATTCAGCAAGGTAATGGGACCTTGATCCTGAAAACATTTTTAAACTCATGGAGGCCCCCAGTGTCCCAGACCCATACAGCCAAGAGTGCAAATGTAGCCTGGGAGAGTCATGGGCATCGAAAACCACTCCTGGACAGCTGCTGTGTGGGCTAGACCCAGCAAAGTAATGAGGCCTTGGGGGCTCCAATAGGACTCCAGGGAATGGGAGAAATGGGCTCTTTAGGGTCTTGGGAACCCAACCCCCATCCCAGTGTGTCCAGATGGTGGGACTTAGGACACGTAGGATCAATGGGAGACTTGAGATTTAATGTTTGTGTTGTTGAATTTTGTTCTGACTTGGAATCTGCTATTCCTGTTGTCATGACTATTTTTCACCTTTGGAGTGGGAATGTCTATCCTACAGCTGTCCCATCACTGTAGTTTCAAAGAACATAACTTGTTTAACTTCACAGGACCACAGCTGAAGGGGGAATTTGCCCCATAATAAATTGTGCCTTGAGTCTTACCCATATCTGATTTCGATGAGACTCTCGACTTTAGATTTTCAAGTTGCTGCTGGAATGAGTAAGACTACTTAGGGACATTGAAATGGAATGAATATATTTTATATGTGAAAAGGACATGAATGTGGGGGTGGTTATGAATGAGTACTGTGATGTTAATGTGTCCCCTTCCAGAACTCAGATGTCGCCAATGTGATAGTATCAAGAGTAGGACCTTGAAGATACAATTACATCAGGAGCGTTCCTCTATCGTGGATGAAATTAAGACCCTTATAAAGAGGGTCCACACAGCATTTGTCAACTTTGCCCTTCACCTTCCATAATGTGAATACAGTGTTCCTCCTCTCCAGAAGACATAGTCCTTGCCAAACAGCCGAACTCACTGGTGTCTTGAACTTGGACTTCACAGCCTCTGCATCTGTGAGAAAATAAAATTTTGTTCTTCATAAATTACTTAGTCTCAGACATACTGTTATAATCCACAAATGGATTAAGAAAGTGCTCAATTAAGCAGTCATTTTAACTGTACTGTTTTTAATATACCAATTATTTAGAACAGAGGTTCTCAAACAGAAGTGGATTTGTCCTTCTCGGCACCATTTAGTAATATCTGCATCTGCAGAAGTTTTTTTTGTTACACATTAAAAAGGCTGGACTGCTGGCATCCAGTCAGCACTAAGAACACTTCATAGAAGAAGAAATACAATCAATCAACAAATATATGAAAAAATGTTCCACATCTCTAGCAATTAGAGAAAAACAAATCAAAACTACTCTAAGATTTCATCTCACTCCAGTCAGAATGGCAATTAAAAAGAATTCAAGCAATAATAAGTGTTGGTGAGGATGTGGGAGAAAAAAGTGCACTCATACATTGGTGGTGGGACTGAAAATTGGTGCAACCACTATGGAAAGCAGTATGGAGATTCCTCAGAAAACCTGGAATGGAACCACCATTTGACCCAGCTATCCACTCCTTGGTTTATACCCCAAAGACTTACAATCAGCATACTACAGTGATGCAGCCACATCAATATTTATAGCAGCTCAATTCACAATAGCTAAATTATGGAACTAAACTAGATGCCCTTCAAAAGATGAACGGATAAGGAAAATGTGGCCTATATACACAATGGAATATTACTCAGCCTTAAAGAAGAATGAAATTATGGCTTTTGCCAGTAAATGGATGGAGCTGGACAATATCATGCTAAGCAAAATAAGCCAATCCCAAAAAACCAAAGGTGAAATGTTTTCTCTGATATATGGATGCTGAGGGAGGGAGTGTGCTAGAGAAGAATGAAGTGACTTAAAATTAGACAAAGGGGAATGGGAAAGATGGTAGAATGAGATGGGCACTGTTACCCTATATTCATGTATGATTGCACAACCGGTGTGACTCTGCATCATGTACAGCCTGTTGAATGAGAAGTTGGTCTTCGTTTGTGTACAATATGTCAAAATGTATTCTGCTGTCATGTATAACAAATAGAATAATTTTTTTTTAAAAAAAGAGCAAACTACATGATTCATAATAAATGGGTAAATCCTAGGAACATGCAATCTTTGAAGCCTGAATCATGAAGAAATATAAAATCTGAACTAACCCATAAGGATAAAAGAGATTGAATCAATAGATTTTTAGAAAATCTATCCAAAATCTAAGGATCAATTCTTTCACTGTTTAATTCTTCTGAACTTTTAAAGGAGAAATAATCTCAATACTTCTTAAACATCTTCAAAAAAAGAGAGAAAAATGAGTTACAGTAGATGGGGTAGAGAGAGAAGATAGGAGGGGAGGGGAGGGGAGGAGGATAGGAAGGGGATAGGAAAGGCAGCAGAATACAACAGACACTAGTACAGCATTATGTATAAACGTGGATGTGTAACCAATGTGATCCTGCAATCTATACATGTGGTAAAAATGGGAGTTCATAACCCACTTGAATCAAATGTATGAAATATGATATGTCAAGAGCTTTGTAATGTTTTGAGCAACCAATAAAAAAAATTGAAGAAGAGATAATGCTTCCAAACTCTTTTTATGAAACTGACATTACCTTGTTATCAAAACCAGAAAAGGATACTACAGGAAAAAAACATTACAAACTAGTATACCTGATGAAGACAGGCACAAAAATCTTCCACACAATGCTAACAAACTGAGTTCAAAAGCACATGGTAAGGATCATGCACCATAACCTAGTGGGAATTTTCCCCTGAGATGCAAGGATAGCTCAACATTCATAATGGAATGAAAAATATATTGTCATTTCCATAGATTCTGGGGGGAAAAGCATTTAACTTAATTCAATAATTTTATGAACAAAACTCTCAACAAATTAGGCTTAAAAACACAACAAAAACCATTTGTGACAACTCACAGCTAACATCCTACTCAATGATGAAAGTTAAAAGTTTTTACTCTTGGTTCAAAAATGAGATGAGGATGTCTATGCTTTTCACTTCTTTTCAATATGGTACTGGAAACAATATGGTATTCAGAGCAATTCAGCAGCAGAAAGATATAAAAGGCATCCGAGTGAGAAATAAGGAAATGGCATTTTCCCTGTTTGCAGATAACATAATCATTTTAAAGACCCAATTAAAAATGTTAGGATTAATAAATAAATTAAATGAAGCTGTAGGATACAAAATCAATGTACAAAAAGCAATAATAGCTCTCTACATTAGAAACAAACCACATAAAGAATAAATCCAGAAAATAATCCCTTCTACAATAGCTACAAAAATATTTAGGCATAAATTGAACTCGGGAGGTGAAAGATCTATACACTGAAAACTATAAAACCATAAAACATTGATGACAAAATTGAGGAGGACACAAGTAAATTGGAATTTTTGAATACTGAGTATTTAAACATGAATTAGAGCAGTTCATATTGTTGAAACACCCATGCTACCCAAAGGAATCTACTGATTGAATGCAATCCCTATCACAATTCTAATGACATTTTTACAAACACAGAAAAAAACAAATCTACAATTTGATTGAAACCTCAAACTACCCTGAATAGCCAAAGCAATCTTGGATAAAAGAATAAAGCAAAAACTGTTTACAAAAGTAAAATCCAACAGCAATGGATTTAAGGTGACACCTGAAAAATGAAGCTAAGCTGGTAACATCAAGGGCCACAAAAAAGCGCTTTCCAGGCAGGAGAATAGCAAGAGAAGAAGTCTTCTGGGTAGAAGAAATTGAGGGGCTCACTGAACTGATGAAGGCCATGGGTACTGGAGCACAAAAGCAAGGGGTGGGGCTGGGGTATCGCTCAGTGGTAGAGTGCTTGTCCACCATTCTTGAGACCCAGGTCCAATCCTTAATACTGAAAAAGAAAAACACAAAAGAGGCAAAAAGACGAGTTTGCTGGAGGTTATGGTAGAGATGCAGGTGATGGGACAGTTGCTGGGACTAGGTTCATAGCACTGAAAATGAAGAACGAGGACACACTAATGACAGTTGAGTACATGCAGGCACAATATAAAGAATATGCTTGTTAGCACAAAAGGACCAGGCCGGATGCAAACTTCACGGATCAGCACAGCTTTTGTTCAGGAACCGAGTGACGCTTCTGAAAGACCTACTTTCCTGGTGGAAAATGAGCCACTGGAGAAAGGGGGAGTTTAGGCTTGTATAGGTCACACTGAGAGGTGTCTCCATTAATGAGCATGTCAGTTTGGGCTATCTTTACTGAGCCAGATGGAGGGTGTAAGGTCAGTGGGTGTGGGGGTCAGTGGTCAGTATCTGGGATTAATCTTTACTAGGCCAGATGGATGATGTAAGGTGGGGCAGTGGTCAGCAGAGGGGAAAGAATTTGTTTAGGGTGGGATCAATGCTTTGGCCTCTTCACAGAAGCTGCCATTTCAGACTTGATGGATATCTCCTTCCCAGAGCCTGTCTTGTCCCTGGGAAATAATGTATTAGGAAAGGATTCATGTATTGCTTTCTCCCTCTTTCCTTCTCCCTGGGCCACATATTTTGGGGTTTGTCATTTTCCATATCTAACAATGCTGATGGACAGAATGCAGTAAGTATGGAAAAGGAAGCACTCAAGAATAATTCAGTATCATTGGGTTGGTGTTGCTGCCATTCACTGAGTCATTTACAGTAATGACTCAGGAGAAAAAGGCTAAGAGGACACACAATGAGAGTTCTTTTGAACTGGTGTATTTGAGATGCCTTTGAAATAGCAAAGTGGTGATATCAAAGGAGACATCACTAAGAGTCTGGCCCATGCTGGGTAAGGTGGCATGCACGTGTAGTGCCAACTACTCAGGATAATTAGTCAGGAAGATTACTTGGGGCCAGGAGTTTAAGGTCAGCCTAGGCAACATAGCAAGACTATCTCTAAATAAATACCTAAATAGAATCTTGTCCTCAGCAGAGAAATCTGGGCAATCTATTTAATTCATTAGATGTATGCATTCATTAAGTGTCTACTATAAGCCAGCCCTCCTCTAGAATTTGTGAATAGAAAATAGTTGAAGATCTGTACCATCTTTAAGCTTATGTTACAGAGACAAATAGACACATGCAAACACACAGACCGTCCGTGGTTTAACAATGATTCAATTTGCGATTTTTGTGATATTTGATGGGTTTACTAGGATGTTAAATAAAATTTCAACTTAGGCTATTTTCGACTCAGGTTTATCAGAATGTAACCCTATTTTAAGTCATAGATTTTGTGTGTGTGTATGTGTGTGTGTGTGCACACGCGCGCACGCTATACATGCTCAAAATGGGTATGGTGGTAAATGTAAAGAAGAGAAAATTTAATATTCTATTTTAAAATACTATAAAAGGATAACTACAGATGCCACTGAACTCTATACATACTATGTTTTTTCCTATACATGCATACTTTTCATAAAGTTTAATTTAGAAATTGGGCACAATAAGAGATTAACAATAGTAAGTAATAAAAAGATGATTATAACAATACACTGTAATAAATTTATCACCATCACTACTCTTGTATTTTAGGTTATTATTAGATTAACAAAGGGTTACATGAACAAGCACTGTGATACTATAACAGTTGATCTGAAAACCACAAAGACCACTGAGTGACTAGTGAACAAGTAGTGTATACAGAATGATTAAGTTGGACAAACAGATGATCCATGTCCTTAGGGAGATGGAGCAGGACAACATGCAATTTCATCATGCTATTCAGAATGGCATGCAATAAAAAACATGGATTGTTTTGACTTCTATAATTTTCCATTCAATATTTTCAAACTAGGATTGACTGCAGGCTACTTACTATAGAAAGCAAAACCATGGATAAGTGGGGACCAGTGTAATTGGATGCATTTTAGGGTCCACAATGAATGAATGGAGAATGGACAGGCTTATTGCCTCCATTCAATTCAATAATGTATCAACAAAGATGGAATTGTAAGAGCCAGTCCAGCTACTTGGGTTCTACTCATAAATTTCCACTGGAGAGTTGTATGACCATAAGCAAATTCCTCAACATCACTGGGTAAATGAATACAATATCATTTAGAATGTATATTGGGACACATGAGATGCCAGAGTAGACATTTTTATAGAAAAAAAATAATGGATGGACACCCATGGGAAATTGGAAGATGTACTTGGTATGTATCTTAGAGCTCAAAGAGCCCCAGGTAATCAGCCAGTGGCCAGTGGAAACACATTTTTCTCATTTATAGGAGTGAAATGTCCAATTAGATGATCCTGAATGTTCCTTCCAGATTTAAATTTGCTTTACTTGTAGTTCCTAGCTCCTTCAAAAATTCTGAGTCTGGTGGTTGGTAACACCTGACTGTGAAGGCAACACCCTAAATTTTTGTAGTTCTTGTTCCAGTATGACTCTACCAAAATAGGGATGCTTAAAGTATTCTTCTTTAATGGAAGTTTAAGACCATCTCATCTTATTGAGAAAGCTCTTCAGGTCTCAGCCCTTGAGCCACCTCTCTGCCTATGTCCCCTCATGCATAGCACTCATTCTTGTGGCAGTAAATACCAGTTACATGCTAATAACTCCCAAATTTATTTCTTCATTGCAGTTTTAAACTTCTCCTGTAGTATCCAACAGACACTTCAAGATAAGAAAGCACCCAAAGGAGACTCACGTCCTCCTCCCACAGCAAACCTTCTACTATCACAATCTCACATCTCACATAATGGTCTTGTGGCTTTCTAATTGTTTAGGCAACTGAGCTACTATTTTTCCACACTTGTAGCTAATACATCAGCAAATTATATAATCTCTGCTTTTCAAAAACACAAACAACCAGGTTATTTATGCATGATTACACATGACTCACAAGACATAGAAATTAAGTGTTTGAGCCAATATGAAATATAATTTCAGAGATTTGTTTAAATTTTGTGACAAAGAGGAGGGTGAGGGATTACTTAGGAGAGCATCTTTGATGGAAGGGTCAAGAAAAAGTTATTTGGAGAAGCAATGCAAGGTCTAGGAAAAAAAGTTCCAGGAAGGGAAAAAACACACGTTAGTTCAGACTCAGGAACAAATCATTTGGAAGATGACTAGTTTTCTCCAAAAACTCATCCTCTTTTTCTTCCAGAGTATTGGCATTTCAGCAAGGCAGTCAGCCTTGCAACTGGTTGCATCCAAATAGATGAATTCTTGACGATAGAATGTGCTCAGAAGTCATGAAAGCTACTACATCACTTGAAAGAGAAAACATTGCTTTTCTTTCATCTTTTCTCCTTCTGCTTTCCTCCAGGTCGAGTGTTTATGATGAAGAAATATTTCAATACGCTATTCAATTCTCCATCCAAACATGGCAAGAGGTCATAGCCATCTAGAGAGTTCATTTTACCCTGCTACATCAGCTACTGCCACTTGAGAAATAATTTGTGATTTATGTCACTGTATTTTTGTTACCACAGTTTACCTAATTTCTGACTGTGCTGGATTAACTCTGTAGCCACAAAGTCTTTGAATCTCCTTTCCTGAAGAGGTGATGTCTCTTTCTTCCTACTCAAATCTGGGTCAAACTTTTGACTCACATCGACCACTATAGTGTGCTAAAGAAATGTATGAGTTTTTGAATTTGGGCTTCAACAAGTCTTTGAGTTTTACCTTCATACTATTTAAATATTGGCCTGAAAATGTCATATAAAAAAGTATATCCAGCCTCCGAAAGATAAAAGATTGTGTAGACATGAACTAAGGTGACCTAGCAAGTAGCCAGCATCAATACACCAGAAATGTGTAAAAGACCATCTTGCACCTTCCAGCTCAGCTGGCCTTCTAGAACATACACAACCTCATGAGCAAGCCTGTGAAAAGAAACTGCCCTGTTCATAGAATCATGAAAAATAATAAGCCATTGTTTTAAGCCACTAAATTTCGGAGCACTTTGTTACACAACAGTAGATAACTGATTAACCATACAGATTGTATGATCTCCCTAGTTAAAATTATGTGAGGAAAAGAGTCATCATCTTCTCCATGGCTTTCTTGAAAGCCTTATGAACCTCTTTATTCCTTAAACTATAGACGATTGGGTTCAACATGGGAACTATGATTGTATAGAAGACAGAGGCCATTTGGTCATTGTCCATGGAATGGCTAGAACTGGGCTGTAAGTACATGAAGATGATGGTTCCGTAGAATATGGTTACGGCCGTGAGGTGAGATGCACAGGTGGAGAAAGCTTTCTTCTGTCCTTCTGCTGAGCGCATCCTCAGGATAGCAATGAATATGAACAGATAGGAGGTCAGGATAACCACCAGGGCAAAAAAGACATTGAAGGCTGTTAAGATGTAAAGCACGGTCTCATTTATGTAGGTATCAGAGCAGGAGAGGGCAAGGATTGGGAGGATATCACAGAAAAAGTGATGGACCACATTAGAACGGCAGAAGGAGAGGGAGAAAGTGAACCCAGTGTAGGAGGCAGATTCGACAAAGCCCCAGAGGTAGCAGGCCACAGCCATGTGGACACACACACTGGTCGTCATGGTGGTGGTGTAATGCAAGGGTGTACATACCGCTGCATGACGGTCATAGGCCATCACAGCCAGCAGGAGGCAGTCCACGCTGGCAAAAGCCACAAAGAAGAACATTTGAGCAGCACATCCACTGTAGGAGATAACTTTATCCCCTGTGAGAAGCCCAGCCATCACCTTGGGGGTCACGGCCGAGGAGTAAACGCAGTCCACCAGGGAGAGGTGACTGAGGAAAAAGTACATGGGGGTGTGGAGACGGGAGTCCAGCAGGATCAATGTGATCATCCCCAGGTTCCCAGTGAGAGTGATGAGATAGATGAGGGTGAACATTATGAAGAGGGGAACTTGCAGCTCTGGGGTGTCGGTCAATCCCAAGAGTCTGAACTCATTCACCTTAGTACTGTTCTCCAGGTATGACATCTTGAAATTGTGCTTCACCGGTAAAAAAAAAAAAAAAAAAGGCAAAATGGATAAATTACTTATGCACAGGAAATGATTCATGTACTCTAATGTCACCCCAATGACATGAGCATGCCAGGATCCCAATAACCTGAAACTGGCATCTTCTGACCTCTGTCTGACAGTCTGTAGAAACTTGTACTATGTCTGCTAGTTCCAGACCCAACTCAGACAAAATGTCTGTCTTCAAATACTTATTATTTTCATTTCGGTTGAAAGCTTGTCCATCCTCTGTAAATCACTCTTTACCAATGTCAATCCAGATTCAGATAACATTTATATTAACTGAACACTAGGTGCCAGGTAGTCTGAAAAGAGTAAGTATTATCTCGTTTAGTCCTTCTGGACATCCTGTCAGATGATTGTCTGATAACAGTGATACATTGTTGCCTTCTTGGTTGTGAAGTACAGTGAAGAATGAGGCTATAATTCATCCAGCTATGATTTATGTGAAGTCTAAGAAAGGTTAGTTCCCTTTCACTCCCCAGAGCACTATTCTCCTTGAATCCTGCTTGGGAGAAGAAGCACAGAATCCAGGAAGATGCACATCCTTATTTATACCCCTGGACAAGAACATAACCATGTCTGGGTTTATTCATCTCCCAAATTATTTTAGTTATTTTAAAGTGTATTCATCTGAAAAAATAAAATAAAATAATCATTGTGTTCCCTATTTTTACTGTGTTCCAAGATTGTTATAGCAATTTTAAAAGGTGTTTTGAAACAATACAAGTATTTAGAGGAGTAGGATATTGTAGTGGTAAAGAAAATAAATTATCTCTGGTCATGACCTGTCTACATTGAAATCCTGGCATTTCCACTAACTGGTTGGGTGACCTTGGACAGGTCACTATGTTTCTGTGCCACAGTTTAAAACGGGGAGAATTTATTCCCAAATGGTTTATTGAGGTTATTGTGAATGGAATTGTTTTTTTAAATTATTTTCTGAGCAGGTTCCTTATTAAAGAAAGGAAACCTATTGATTTTTTATATCGATCTTATATACTGCCAATTTGCTGAATTTGTTGATCAGCTCTAGAAGTCTTCTGGTGGAGATTTTTGAGCCATCCAAGTATAAGATCATGTCATCTAAAAAACAGAGATAAGTTGAATTTTTTTTCTATTTGTATCTTTAATTTCCTTCTCTTCCTTAATTTTGGCCCTCATCTTAATTATTATTTTCTGTTCTGGAATTAGTTTGCTCTTGCTTTTCTAGATCTTGAGTTAGAATATTAGATCATCGATTGGGGATCTTTTTGGTTCTTTTTTTTTATGTAAGCACTCAATGCTATAAATTTTGCTCTTAGAACTGCCTTCATAAAGTCTCAGCGATTTTGATATGTATCTTTGTTTTAATTGTTTCTAAAAATTTTTCATTTCTCCCCTGTTTCCTTCTATCACCCATTCATTATTCAAAAGCATATTATTCAATGTTCATTTGTTAAATGGTTTTTGTTTTTTATCTTGTTATTGGTTTTCCAATTTCATACCATTGTTTTATGGTAAGATGCAAGGAATTATTTCAATTTTTTGTATTTGTTAAGACTTACTTTGTGTCTTAAAATACGGTCTAAATGGAGAATGTTCTATGGGGAGCTGATAAAAAAGTTAATTTAATTGTTGATGAATGAAATATTCTGTAGATGACTGTGAGGTCCACTTTATTATTAATATATTTTAGGGGATAAATCTAACCAAGGATGTGAAAAACCTCTACAATGAAAATTATAGAACTCTGGAGAAGGAAACTGAAGAAGGCCTCAGAAAATGGAAATCTCTCTCATGTTCTTGGATAGGTAGAATTAATATTGTCAAATTGGTAACGTTACCAAAATTGATGCACAGATTCTATGTGATCCCCATAAAAATACCAGTGACATTCTTTAAAGAACTAGAAATACAGTATTAAAATTTTTAGGGAAAATTATACTACAAAGCTATAGTAACAAAAGCAGCATGATATTGGCATCAAAACAGACATGAAGACCCATGGAATAGAATAGAAGACATGAAGATAAATCCACATAAATATAGTTACCTGATTCTTGACAAAAGTACCAAAAACATACATTGGAGAAAATGTATGCCTTTTCAACAAATGGTGCAGGGAAAACTGGATATCCTTATATGGAAGAATGAAGCTAGATCCTCATCTCTTGCCCTGCACAAAAATCCATTCAGGGTGGACCAAGGACCTAGAAACTTTGCAACTCCTACAATATAAAAAAAAAATCTCAACAGTCCAACATATCGGTGCGGACACCAACTTCCTGAATAAGACTCCTAACGCTCAAAAAATAAAATCAAGAATCAGTAAGTGGGGTGGCTCCAAATTAAAAACCTTCTCAGTAGCAAAGGAAACAAGAGCATGAAAAGAGAGCCCACAGGATAGGAAAAAATCTTTGCCAGAAACTCCTCTGAAAGGGGGTTAATATCTAGAATATACAAAGAGCTCAAAGAACTTAACACTGAAAAACAAATAATCCTATCAATAAATAGGTAAAAGAATGGAACAGACATTTCCCAAAAGAAGAAAAACAAATGGCCAACAAATAAATTAAAAAGCATTCAACATCCTTTTTTTTTTTTAAATCTCAAAATATACTGTTTTATTAAATAAGAAATGTCACCATATCCATCACAGGGGAACTAGGTCCTTAAGGAAAGAATATTTTGCTAAAACCAATATCTTTCTCTTCTGTAGAAGAAACAATTATCAATTTATGGAAAATGAAATCTGAGCTAAATACATCTCAGTAAGGACACACTTTAGGAACAGTGGATATAGCATGGTAGCATAGGACTAAATATGAACCTTATTTTCCAGTTTCTTTCAATAGACTTGGAATTTTCACAGTGAATCAGTATATTTACATTCAAAAAGTTGAAAGCTGATTAAACATTCATTTTATATAGTATCTTCAGTATCTTTCTGATATTATTTCTTTTTTTTAATCATTTTGAAATTTTTATGAAATAAAAGAACTTTATAGGAAAGTTTTCCCAGATCAAAATTATTAATAATGTTGTTGCATTGTGTCATCATTATTAACCTCTTTATGCATTGTTTTTATCCTAACAGATAACAATGATAAGAAATCAGGGTAAGTGACTTTTTCAATGATGTAGCTTCTTTTCGGAGTAATTCCATAATATTCCTATAAAAGGCATAAAGCAGAGACTATTTCATGTACATCATACTTACTATAAAATTACATATATATATTATATATATGTATGAATGATCCATCCTTTTCTTTTAAACACTGCTCTAATTTGATTTTTTTTTAATTTATTTTTTTTATTGGTTGTTCAAAACATTATAAAGCTATTGACATATCATATTTCATACAATAGATTCAAGTTGGTTATGAACTCCCAATTTTACCCCAAATACAGATTGCAGAATCACATCGGTTACACATCCACATTTTTACATAATGCCCTATTAGTAACTGTTGTATTCTGCTACCTTTCCTATCCTCTACTATCCCCCCTCCCTCCCCTCCCATCTTCTCTCACTACCCCATCCACTGTAATTCATTTCTCTCCTTGTTTATTTTCCCATTCCCCTCACAACCTCTTATATGTAATTTTGTATAACAATGAGGGTCTCCCTCCATTACCATGCAATTTCCCTTTCTCTCCCTTTCCATCCCACCTCATGTATCTGTTTAATGTTAATCTTTTCTTCCTGCTCTTCCTCCCTGCTCTGTTCTTAGTTGCTCTCATTATATTAAAGAAGACATTTGGTATTTGGTTTTTAGGGATTGGCTAGCTTCACTAAGCATAATCTGCTCTAGTGCCATCCATTTCCCTGCAAATTCTATGATTTTGTCATTTTTTAGTGCTGCGTAATACTCCATGGTGTATAAATGCCACATTTTTTTTATCCATTCATCTATTAAAGGGCATCTGGGTTGGTTCCACAGTCTAGCAATTGTGAATTGTGCTGCTATGAACATCAATGTAGCAGTATCCCTGTAGTACGCTCTTTTAAGGTCTTCAGGGAATAGTCCAAGAAGGGCAATAGCTGGGTCAAATGGTGGTTCCATTCCCAGCTTTCCCAGGAATCTCCATACTGCTTTCCAGATTGGCCGCACCAGTTTGCAGTCCCACCAGCAATGTACAAGAGTACCCTTCTCCCCACATCCTCTCCAGCACTTGTTGTTGTTTGACTTCATAATGGCTGCCAATCTTACTGGAGTGAGATGGTATCTTAGGGTGGTTTTGATTTGCATTTCTCTGACTGCTAGAGATGGTGAGCATTTTTTCATGTACTTGTTGATTGATTGTATGTCCTCCTCTGAGAAGTGTTTGTTCAGGTCTTTGGCCCATTTGTTGATTGGGTTATTTGTTTTCTTATTGTTTAATTTTTTGAGTTCTTTGTGTACTCTGGATATTAGGGCTCTATCTGAAGTGTGAGGAGTAAAAATTTGTTCCCATGATGTAGGCTCCCTATTTACCTCTTTTATTATTTCTCTTGCTGAGAGAAAACTTTTCAGTTTAAGTAAGTCCCATTTGTTGATTCTTGTTATCAACTTTTGTGCTATGGGTGTCCTGTTAAGGAATTTGGAGCCCTACCCTACAATATGTAGATCGGCGCCAACTTTTTCTTCTATCAGACGCAGAGTCTCTGATTTGATATCTAGGTCCTTGATCCATTTTGAGTTAACTTTTGTGCATGGCGAGAGGAGGGGATTCAGTTTCATTTTGTTGCATATGGATTTCCAGTTTTCCCAGCACCATTTGTTGAAGATGCTATCCTCCCTCCATTGCATGCTTTTAGCTCCTTTATCAAATATAAGATAGTTGTAGCTTTGTGGATTAGTCTCTGTGTCCTCTATTCTGTACCATTGGTCCACCCTCCTGTTTTGGTACCAGTACCATGCTGTTTTTGTTACTATTGCTCTGTAATATAGTTTTAAGTCTGGTATCGCTATACCGCCTGATTCGCACTTCCTGCTTAGAATTGCTTTTGCTATTCTGGGTCTTTTATTTTTCCATATGAATTTCATGATTGCTTTCTCTATTTCTACAAGAAATGCCATTGGGATTTTGATTGGCATTGCATTAAACCTATAGAGAACTTTTGGTAATATTGCCATTTTGATGATGTTAGTTCTGTCTATCCATGAACAAGGTATATTTTTCCATCTTCTAAGATCTTCTTCTACTTCTCTTTTTAGGGTTTTGTAGTTTTCATTGTATAAATCTTTCACCTCTTTTGTTAGGTTGATTCCCAAGTATTTTATTTTTTTTGAGGATATTGTGAATGGAGTGTTTTTCCTCATTTCCGTTTCAGAGGTTTTGTCGCTGATATACAGAAATGCCTTTGATTTATGCGTGTTGATTTTATATCCTGCCACTTTGCTGAATTCATTTATTAGTTCTAGTAGTTTTTTTGTAGACCCTTTTGGGTCTTCTAGGTATAGAATCATGTCATCTGCAAATAGTGATAATTTAAGTTCTTCCTTTCCTATTTTTATGCCTTTAATTTCTTTCGTCTGTCTAATTGCTCTGGCCAGTGTTTCGAGAACTATATTGAATAGAAGTGGTGATAGAGGGCATCCCTGTCTTGTTCCAGATTTTAGGGGGAATGCCTTCAATTTTTCTCCATTGAGAATGATGCTAGCCTGAGGCTTAGCATAGATAGCTTTTACAATGTCGAGGTAAGTTCCTGTTATCCCTAGTTTTTCTAATGTTTTGAACATAAAGGGATGCTGTACTTTGTCGAATGCTTTTTCTGCGTCTATTGAGATGATCATATGGTTCTTATTTTTCAGTCTATTGATGTGGTGAATAACATTTATTGATTTCCGTATATTGAACCATCCTTGCATCCCAGGGATGAATCCTACTTGATCATGGTGCACAATTTTTTTGATGTGCCTTTGTATCCGATTCACCAGAATTTTATTGAGGATTTTTGCATCTAGGTTCATCAGAGATATTGGTCTGTAGTTTTCTTTCTTTGAGGTGTCTTTGTCTGGTTTCGGAATCAGGGTGATGTTGGCCTCATAGAATGAATTTGGCAGAGCTCCTTCTTTTTCTATTTCCTGAAATAACTTGAAAAGTATTGGTATTAATTCTTCCTTAAAGGTTTTGTAAAACTCCGCTGTAT
The DNA here is from genome assembly GCF_047511675.1 of Marmota flaviventris. NCBI lineage: Eukaryota > Metazoa > Chordata > Mammalia > Rodentia > Sciuridae > Marmota > Marmota flaviventris. Next base: position 13,615,899 of record NC_092506.1, on the reverse strand, counting down.
ACCCATCCAGTCCTGGGCTTTTCTTGGTTGGAAGTCTTTTGATTGCTTCTTCTATTTCATCTATTGTTATTGGTCTGTTTAAGTTGTGAGTATCCTCCTGACTCAGTCTGGGCAAATCATATGACTTAAGGAATTTATCGATGTCTTCACTATCTTCTATTTTATTGGAATATAGGTTTTCAAAATAATTTCTAATTGTCTTCTGTATTTCTGTAGCGTCTGTTGTGATATTGCCTTTTTCATCCCGTATGTTAGTAATTTGAGTTCTCTCTCTTCTTCTCTTCGTTAGCATGGCTAAGGGTCTGTCGATCTTATTTATTTTTTCAAAGAACCAACTTTTAGTTTTGTTAATTTTTTCAATGGTTTCTTTTGTTTCAATTTCGTTGATTTCTGCTCTGATTTTAATTATTTCTTGCCTTCTGCTATATTTGCTGTTGTTTTGCTCTTCCTTTTCTAGGGCTTTGAGATGAAGTGTGAGCTCATTTATTTGTTGGTTTTTCCTTTTTTTGAGGAATGACCTCCAAGCGATGAATTTCCCTCTTAAAACTGCTTTCATTGTGTCCCATAGATTCCGATATGTTGTGTCTGTATTTTCATTTATCTCTAAGAATTTTTTGATTTCCTCCTTTATGTCTTCTGTAACCCATTGATCATTCAGTAACATATTGTTCATTTTCCATGTGATGTAGGATTTTTCCTTCCTTCTTTTATCATTGATTTCCAGTTTCATTCCATTATGATCAGATAAAATGCATGGTATTATCTCCACCCCTGTATATTTACTGAGGGTTGCCCTATAGCATAATATATGGTCTGTTTTTGAGAAGGATCCATGTGCTGCTGAGAAAAAAGTATATCCACTTGATGATGGTTGATATATTCTATATATGTCAGTTAAGTCTAGGTTGTTGATTGTGATATTGAGTTCTATAGTTTCTTTATTCAGCTTTTGTTTGGAAGATCTGTCCAATTGTGAGAGAGGTGTGTTGAAGTCACCCATAATTATTGTGTTGTGGTCTATTTGATTCTTGAACTTGAGGAGAATTTGTTTTATGAACGTTGCAGCACCATTATTTGGTGCATAAATATTGATAATTGTTATGTCTTGTTGGTGAATGGTTCCTTTTAACAGTATATAATGTCCTTCCTTATCCCTTTTGATTAATTTAGTCTTGAAGTCAATTTTATTCGATATGAGGATGGCCACCCCTGCTTGCTTACGAGGACCGTGTGCATGGTATATTTTTTCCCAACCTTTCACCTTCAGCCTGTGTATGTCTTTTCCAATCAGATGTGTCTCCTGGAGTCAGCATATTGTTGGATTTGTTTTTTTAATCCATGTTACCAGCCTATGTCGCTTTATTGGAGAGTTTAAGCCATTAACGTTTAGAGTTACTATTGATATATGGTTTGTACTTCCAGCCATGTTTGATTATTTATCTTCTTTTTTTTTTTTATTTAGTTTGTTTCTCCGTGGATAGCTTTCCCCCCATCCTCTGTCTTTATAGAGGCACTTCCCACTGATGGTTTTGGTTATTGTTTTTCATTTCTTCCTCGTGTAGTGTTTTGCTCAAGATGCTTTGCAATGCTGGTTTTCTGGCTGCAAATTCTTTTAGCTTTTGTTTATCATGAAAGATTTTTATTTCGTTATCGTACCTGAAGCTTAATTTTGCTGGATACAGAATTCTTGGTTGGCATCCATTGTGTTTCAGTGTTTGAAATACGTTGTTCCAGGATCTTCTCGCTTTCAGCGTCTGTGATGAAAAATCCGTTGTTAACCTTATTGGTTTACCCCTGAATGTAATCTGCCTCCTTTCTCTTGTAGCTTTTAATATTTTCTCTTTGTTCTGTATATTGGATATCTTCATAACAATGTGTCTTGGCGTTGGTCTACTGTGATTTTGTGTGCTCGGTGTCCTGTATGCATCTACAATTTGTATATCCATTTCCTTTTTTACTTCTGGAAAGTTTTCTGTAATTATTTCATTCAGCAGGCTACTCATTCCCTTGGTTTGAATCTCTGTACCTTCTTCTATCCCGATGACTCGTAGGTTTGGTTTTTTTATGTTATCCCATATCTCTTGGATGTTTTTCTCGTGGTTTTTAACCAGCCTTTCTGAGTTGGCTAGGCTCTTTTCAAGATGACATATTTTGTCTTCATTATCTGATGTTCTGGCTTCTACTTGCTCCACTCTGTTGGTGATACTCTCAATTGAGGTTTAATTTAGTTTATCGTTTCCTTCATTTCTAGAATTATTGTTTGGTTTTTTTTATAATCTCTATCTCCTGATAAAGATGCTTAACTTCTTCTTTTATCTGTTTATGTAATTCATTTTCAAAGTGTTCTTTCACTGTTTGGATTTGCTGTCTCGTATCTTCTTTAAGGTCATTCAACATCCTTGACAATCCGGGAAATGCAAATTAAAACTACAATGATATTTCATCTCACTCCAGTTAAAATGGCAGTCATCAAGAATACAAATGATGATAAACACTGGTGAGGATGTGGGGAACAAGTATACTCATACATCGTTGGTGGGACTTCAGATTAGTATAACCACTCTGGAAATAAATAAATATTATATATATATATATATATATATATATATATATATATATATATATAAAATATTCCTCAAAAAACTAGGAATAGAATCACCATTTGATCCAGCTATCCCACTTCTTGGTATTTATCCAAAAGAAGTAAAAATCAGCATACTATAGTAATACAGAAACATCAATATTTATTGCAGCAGCAAAATTCACAGTAGCCAAGTTATGGAATCATACCAGGTGCATTTCAGCAGATGAATGGATAAAGAAACAAAGGAGTTTTACTCAGCCTTATAGAATGAAATTACATTGCTGGTAAATGCATGGAAGTGGAGAACATCATGCCAACTGAAATAAGCCAGACTCAGAATATCAAAGGTTGAAGGTTTTCCTCTTAGGCAGAAGCTACAGAAAAATAAGCAGGAAAAATGGGGAAGAAATTGCATGAAAATGGAAGGGGATTGAGGGGGAAAGAGGAGGGATAGGGAAAAGGGAGGAACCATCAAATGAAATTGACCAAAGTTTGCTGTGCATACATGTAAATATCCCACACAGAATTTCACCTTTATGTACATCTATAAAATACAAATTTTCTTTAAAAGGCAATAAATAGAAGACCAGAAGAGGAAGGGGAAGAGGGGGGAAAGAAGGGGAGGGAAAGAGGAAATTCTAGGGACTTAAGTGGAGCAAATTATATTCTGTGCATGTAGGAGTATGTGAAAATGAACCCCACTGTTACGTATGCACTAACTGAAACTTTAAAAAGGGGAATCTCATGGGGAAAAGGGGAAAAGGGGAAGAACAGTGGAATAGAGGAAGGGGATCAAGGGAGACAGAGAAGGGATGGGAAAGGGGAGGAACTGCTGAATGAAATTGGCCAAATTATGCTATGCACATGTATAATAACTACATCACAATGAATTCTACATTTATGTATAGTTATAACACACCAATTATAAAATAAACTAACAGAAGGAAGACCAATAGAGTCAAGGAAGGAGATCAGGGAAAGAAGGAGGGGACTGGAGGGGGAGTACCAGTGATTAAAATGGAGAAAATTATGTTAAATATCTTTATGAATATGTCTAAATGAACCCCACAATTATATAAAACTAAAATACAGTAATAAAAACATAAATTTTTAAAAACACTCATAATAATAGTACCTCAAAAGTCTATTTAGAAAATGTGAAGAGTCAACATGTTTAAACCCCTTACAACACTAGTCACACAATAAATTAGAGGTATTGCTATTGTTAAATAAATGTTACTATTATCAGTGGTATTAGCAAGACATCTAATCACTGGAGGGAAAAACAAATGACAATAACAAAAAAGAAACCCAACAGAATGATTGGAACCACATCTCTAAAGGGGCTCATCTGGATAGCTTCAGAAATTAATTTCAAATTTGTTTAAGCAAACATGCCACTTTTGCAAATAATAGCAACAGAAAATTTGGGACTGAGCTTTAGGAATAATAACAGCTACAAGTTTTGAGATGCCATCTTTGCATTGTTTCTGCAGGGGGATCTATTGGAGGTTGTACCAATTATTTCACCCAATTATACAATCTCATTATGAAATCATGCTCTCGATTTTCAAAATCTACATTAAATATTGGTCAAACTTTAAATAAAGTCTTCAATAATCACTTGATACAAAAATTCTGAGCTTTAACTCTCCCTCACACACCCCATGTAATTCATGAGCACAGTCTATTAAAAACTCATCTTCAATATATGCCCTAAATCCATCCACTGGTCACCACCTCCAGGGTAATCACTCCAGGCCATATAGCCATTTAGGTCACACCCGGAGAGAGACCCAAATGAGTCACTAGGAAAGCTGAAAGTGAAACTTGAGTTGAGAAGCAGATATGGAAGCTGAGAGAAGGTAGAGGGGAAGGAGTCAATACTGAAGAATATTGAAGTGGTGTCCTTCCAAATAGGTAGTAAATACAGGCCAGAGACCATGTCTTTTTCACTCTAACAATAATATCAACAACATGGCCCTGCCTGCCAGACACTGTCCTAAGTCATGTAGATTCAAATCCCTATCAATCTAGATTCAAGTCTTAATGCCTGAATTATTTATGCTGTTTTAAATTTTATTTCTGCATGACCTAATGTTCCTTTTATACAGTTGAGCATATAATAGACAATAATTAAAGAGACTGATCACTAAATAATTCCATAACTGTAAGTCAATTTGAGGTAGCAAAAAAAACTTGACAAAACTCAAGGGCTATACACTTAGGTTCAGAGTTTAGCCTTTTCACTTAATAATTAGAACATGAGTTCCCAATTCTCTGAAGATCATTTTCCTCCCTCTGCAAAATGAAGATGTAGCTACTTTACCAGTTGGGGAAAAAAATTTTATTATACTTATATATTTGCATATATATTGCCTACCAAATTGAAACCTAGAGAAGCCTTAGCAGATTTACCTTTGTATACATTGCCTACCACAATGTACAGCACATATCCAACTATCAGTAAACGGTTGTTGGATGAATGAACCAGTGAATAAATGGTTCTTATTGCTCTACAAAAGCAACTCTGTAAAAAGCAATCCTCATTATGAAACTAGCACCTTCAATGATAATTTCTCTAAGACTCTAGATGAAATATACAAGGGGAACAGAATTAATATGCATTTCATTGATATTTTTATAAGAATATATTCTTCAATAACATAATTTTATTCAATATATTCCACATATGTTCAATAAATTAATGTCAATAGCTTTCTTAAAATTCTTCTGAGACTACAAGCAATGAAAATATTGAAACCAGAAGAGAAATATGTTTAAATTTATTGGAAAATAGCCACAAAGAATATTTCTCAAACACCTTTTTATTACAAAGTATATTATTAATATAAGTTGTTATATTTATCAAAATTATTGGTAAGTACACCTTACACTAACTTGTTTGGGGTAAGTTTTTGAGAATTAATTTACCACAGATTGTTCAAACACAGTGTTTCACAAACAGCAGGTCAAGATCCATCAGTGAATGGTGAAATCATACAGTGGGAAAAACCATCATGTTTTTCAAAAAAATAAAATTGAGTTACATACCACTGCTGTGATTAGTAATAATTTCTGACATATGTAGCAGATAGTATTTAGTCTTTCTTCTGTTAGCTTGTGTTAACTCATTTAAGATAAAAAAGAAAACAGTAAAGATGAGTTTCAAGTCAAAGGGTAAGCTGGGCTCCACAAAAGTTTTTTGTTTTGTTGTGTTTTTTATTTTTTTTGTGTGTGTGTGTGTATACATGTGTACACATGTGTGTGGTGGGTTGCAATGTAAATCATATCTCTTTTTGTGAAAGCCTTAATCAAAAAAGTCTTAAACTTTTGATGAAGAGCCTATAAATATCCTGTACAAAGTTAAGCATGAGACTAGGTTTAGTAGCACAGGGTTATGTATTTCACAATATGCTCAATAAATAGAGCACTGTTCATTCACTGATTCTTTGCATTAATTCATTCATCCATTTGTTTGTTTGTTGTATCAATAAACATTTGCTGAGTGCCCACCACTTCCTAAGTACTTCCCTATGTAAAGGGATTTTTAAATAATGAGAATAATATCATCTTCTACTGTTGGAATAAATTACCATTTTTTTACTGATGGAGATTGTTGTGATACACTCTAACTAAACAACATGAAAGTATGAAATATTAATACTTAGGATACTAAACTCTGAATACTCCATTGGAAAATGGCTGCTCTGTACCTTTACACAGCCCATTTTCTGTTACCATAATCTGAACAGATCACCACAAAAGACTGAGCTAGAAACTTACTTTTCTCTTTAAGGAAGATGTCCCAACTTCACCTGGGGTCTTCAAATTGCAGGTACCACCAAAGAAACAAAGCTCCTGTTGAGAAAGTTATTTATTAATATCTAGTTGCAAAGACTGGATTGCTCTAGAGGCAGAGAGATATAAGAAATAGGTGATTATTAGGTGCAGATATAAAATATTCTTCAACTGGTCACATAGGACTGCTGTAAGGACAAATGGAAGTCTCCATATTCACTCTGTAAAGTGATGAGCAACTCTAAGAAGAGATTATCATGCTGAACACAAACATTTTTAACTGGGGATATTTTTTTTGAGCTAGACACTGTGCAGGCTCATAGGGATACATCTGTGTGAAGGAAAGTCACCTAGTGAGACAGGCAGTCTTTTATATTAAGATCAATAATTGAACTCCAAAAGTCCTTTGGCACACGGACAGGTCCCTCTTCAATTATGTTAAATAGAGTCATGTTAGGATATTAGAGACCAACTCCTGGTATTCAGTGGGATTTATACATCTTAAAGTCAAATGGGGAGCAGGTTCCCCAGGGAGTGATCATTTTCCCACTCCAGTCACCAAGAGAAGCAGCAATTAAACTGTGTGAGTAATCATGGTTCCATGAGTTGACATAGCTCCTAGTACATTTATATTACTTGGAGTTATGTGTTCTTTTTTTAAGTATTTTTTAGTTGTAGATGGACACAATATCTTTACTTATTATTTATTTTTTATGTGGTGCTAAGGATTGAATCCAGGGCCCCACACGTGCTAGGCAAGTGCTCTACCACTGAGCCACAAACCCAGCCCCAAGTTACGTGCTCTTGATAAAGTTATATAGATAGTGTTGTCCCTCGGCAGCATGACTCCCTGAATCTGTATCTAGAAAACAGTTCCTTTGTTTATAAAATGGACCCATCAGAGAACTAAGATTACATCCCAAAATCTGAAAAGAGAAAAGTGAGTGTGAAATAACAGAACCCAACCATTACCTTAACTGAAGCAGAACACATAGGATGCCATATAACTGCTAGGAAGATGAATCCAGAAATGTGATGAATTATAGCCCAGTATGAGCTATTTCTTTCTGATAATTACGAGTCCCAATAATGTCCTTGCTACTTATCAACAGCTAAGATGACTGCTCCAGACTATCCCTGCCTTCTTTTTATTCAGCAGATATAAATATTCTAAGGTAAACCCAAATAATTGTCTCATAATACTAGTATACAAATATATATGTATATACATATATAAAGTCTCATTTAATCTAATCTTCCCAACTATACCATATTATATTATTATAGTATGATGTAGACAGTACTATTATGCCAGCTGTATCACAAATGTTTTCCAAAGGTTTCACAGGTACAGACTTGAGAAAATTAGCACTTGAACTCAGATGTACCTCTCTGCACTATCCTCCACACAACCACCACATTCTACATTCTGGACTCTGCACTATCTACCACACCATGACCTAGAGAAAAGTTTCAAGCCACGAGCAGTAATAAGAAAGGGAGGTATTCCTACTAAGACAAGAGACCCCATATTCATCATGTGGGATAAGGAATGAGAATTAAATAGATCAAATACCCTGCTGTAGGTGAATGTCACTCAATTACACCTCAACAGAGTAGAAGTCAATTTTTCTAGAGCACTGATTAATTGTAAGAATTACTCATACCATTATAGCCTTTTAAACTCATAAACTGTAAGAAATTCATTTTGGATTTGATGCATACACAGGTTCCCATATTAGTAGGAACAAATGGTCTTCAAAATGAAGTCAAGAGTGAATCCCAGGGGCCACTGCTTCTGGTCCTGTGATCCCGACCAGGACCCTGATGAAGCTTTGGTATTGGTAATGATTGGTCTGATTTTCTTTGCCTACAGGTTTTGCTCTAGGGTGATACTGAAATAAAAACTGCAAAAGAAGATCTTATTACCTATGCTGCATGACTTATTTTAGATTCTGCCATGCCGCAGTTCGGCTGGGCAAAATAACCGAGAGGTGACAAGCAACTTGAAGGTTGAAGCGGGAACTACTTTATTGCGAGTGAAGTTCCATTGTGATATATTTAACCACCCCTCTTTAATGAACCATGGGCTACATTTTTGTATCATCTTAACGTATGCCCTAACTGTTCTTGATTTTACTGAGATGCCTCCTTCCTTTAGCAATTTACTTAATGCCCTTTCGGTTTGGTTCTTACTAGTTTTTAATCCCATATTTCTGTGACAAAGATACGGCTCACTAAGATAATGCAAAACAAAACCGAGACAAAACGAAAAAAAATGGAACAAAAATTCATTATATCACTGCCACTTCCTTGAAACTCAGGGCCTTTATCATATACTTTTCATTTTCCTTGAAACAAGCATTCCCAGGCTGGTTCTTCATCACTTTTGGGCCTAGGTGAAATGTTAGCTTCCCTGAGAAAACATTCTAGTTAACTACTATAAAGTGACATTCCTTTCTCTCTCATTTTTCCATATATAATTATTTGCTTATTTTATATATAATGCCTATATTTTTCTCTCCCTGTAATTATGTGCTTCTCAGCATGCTTTCTTGTTTAGTGTCTATTTTCTTCATCAGACTTAAGCAACAGGAGTACAAGAACAATGCTTATTTTTTTGGATGTAAGAAAGTATTTTTATCCAGTGATGAAACTATAAATATGTAACATCTTCCCAGTATTATTTTTTTCTGATCTCTTTGCAGAAATCCTTGTTTTGAGAAAATTTATGGCTGCCCTCTGCTCATTTGTACAGTCTTTGATCCTATGACTTTTAAGTTTATATCTTCCTCAACTTCAGAACCAAAAAAAAAATGGGTCAGTAGAGTTTGAATTACAAAAAAATAATCTGGCAATGACCCTGCCCATTGACTGCAGATTCTGCAACATATACAGCAGTGTAGTTACCTTTACATTGATATTTTGCGTGGGTTTATATTCCCAAGGCTCAGCACTTTAGGTGAAACCCATTTGAGCTCAATAAACAGTTGAATGAATTGATATTTTTTCAAGAAAAGAGTTGTACTTTTCTTTGTCACTTGATAACATATATTCCAACAGGATCTCGATAGTGTTTGGTCACCCAATCTCTGATTGTATGATATGGAATATAAGAAATATTCAAAGCATTCCAATCTAAACTGTGAATAAGCCCAGGGAGAAACAGTTGTGAATTAAGAGAAGCACCAATTTATGGGGCAGGCCCGTGTTTCTATCTTCCAATGTTTAAATCCAATTATAATCCTACAGATAATGCCTGAGATTGATTTGTAAATTATCAAAAATAATTACTTAGAAAAAATAATCCCAGGATCTACTTCAACAAGCAAAGCTGAATCCCATAAAGCCCTTAATTGCCTATCCCCTGGTCCTGTGAGATGAGAGCTTGTTTTGGTCCTTTTGGGGTGTTTGTCCCAGGAGAGCGCCATGACTGGTTAACTCCCTCCTGGCTACCACTTTTTAACATTTCAAACCCCACATGCCTCATTTGGGAGGGAGTCGTCCAAGAACAAGAACCTCTTCGATCATTCATTTTTCACCTAGTTGTTAGTAGTTGTCTAGAACCAACAATGACCACCACCCACCTGTGGTGAGCCGTTCCTATAGACCGTGGCCGCCATTAGAAGATGGCGCCGGCTTCCACTGTGGCCTGTGATAAACAACTCCTTTTTTGGAGAGTTGGCACGTAATCCCTTATCACCCTATGAGAAAGCTCCACGTGGCAGCTTTGCATTGGGGCTTGAGATGCTTTTTTAAGGCTGGGAGGGGCATCCAAGAGAGAGAAGAAGAAATATCAAGGACCTGAATAAACTGCTGAAAGAAGATTCCTGAGTTGCGTCTTCCTTGCGGGCAAGGGGTCGCGACAAGTGGCGCCGAGACCCGGGAACCAGAACTTTCAGCAGTCAGGGGTGGTGCACCGGTTAGTCCCAGGTAAGTGGGATCCGCGACCAAAGCGGGGTTAGTCCCAGGTAAGTGGGATCCGCGACCAAAGCGGGGTTAGTCCCAGGTAAGTGGGATCCGCGACCAAAGCCGGGTTAGTCCCTAGTAAGTGGGACCCGCGACCAAAGCGGGGCAGCTCCTCTGTAAAGAAAGAGAGAGCATTACATTTTATTGCAGCTGCACTGTGTACTTTCGCTTTTGTTTTCTGTGTTTCTTTTGTTGTGTCATTTCGCTTTTGTTTTTTGTGCTTCTTTTGTTGTTGTGACGACAGGGACGCTCCCCTGTAAAAGGAAGAGAGCCGGGGACTTTTGTACTTTCACTTTCTTTATAGCTCTAAAAACATTATGGGTGTTGCTTCTTCAAGCCCAATTTTGTTGGCCCTAGATGGGTTGTTACATTCAAAAGGACTTAAGATAAAGCAGAGTACTTTGCAGATGTTTTTAAGAGAAGCTGATATAGCGGCTCCTTGGTTTGCTTTTTCAGGGAGTCTTACGGTTCCCAGCTGGGACAAATTAGGGAAAGATCTAGATTTTGCTTGTGAGCAAGGAACCTTAGAGGGTGGTGTTATACCACTTTGGAAGTTAGTTAGAGGATGTATAACAGATGGTAAATGCCAAGAGGCTGTGAGTGAGGGTCAGGCCGTTCTTGAACAACTACATGAGGAAAAATCTGAAAGATCACATAGTGAAGTGGCAGAGAGTATCAAAAGTAACAGTAGTGAGAAGGCAAAAGAGCCTGAAGATAAAAATAGGAGAAGGCTCTACCCAGACTTGACCGAATTCAGAACGCCTGAGAACACAAGCAACTCAGAGAGTTCTGAGGACCTTGATATATTGTTACAACAACTACATAAGATAAAAATGAAAAAGAAGAAAAAGGAGACACAAGGCGCGCATGCCTACTGTAAGAAGGGGGAGGGATCTAATATTGGTCAACAGAATTCTGAGGAGGAGGAGGTTGAAAATTTAGAAGAAGATATGATGCCTGTTGCCCCACCCCCGTATGTGGGGGGGAGCCAAGGTTCCGGGAGATCTTTTCATGCGCAAGTTTGGAGGACAGTTAATACAGATATGGGACTTGCGTACCCGGTGTTTCAGGACAATAATAGAGGAAGATATCATGAGCCTTTAGACTTTAAGACAGTTAAAACCTTGGCAGAATCCGTCCGCACTTATGGCATAGATGCCGCTTTCACTCTCACTCAGGTGGAGGGACTTACTAGATTTTGTATGACTCCCTCAGATTGGGCTAGTCTAGTCCGCGCTTGTGTTTCCCCAGGGAAATATTAGGAGTCCAAAGTTGGCTGTTTAATGTTTCTGGCAGTACCCAAGACTCGGAGCGAGGTAGGAGGCTTAAACTTTTTGCAAATAATTCACAATTATCTAATGCTACATTACCCTCCGCAGCAGTCTGTCTCCAATCTCCGTTCCTGTTTATTTTGGCTAATGTTACATTACAGGGGATGCTTAATTGTTCTAATGTTACTTGCTACTTGTCTGAGTGTTGGAATGGCTCCTGGACTATGGCAGTGATTATGAAAATTCCAACCTTTGTCCCGATCCCGGTTACTGCAGATCCAGAATCCTTTCCTATTGTTGAATTGATTAGAGCCCGTAGAGATTTTGGAATTACGGCAGCTATAGTGACAGCTGTGGCGGTATCTGCTGCTGAAGCAGTTACAGCTGGAGTAGCCATGGCCAGCCAAGTACAAACTGCTGCCACTATTAATCAGGTTATTCAACAAACATCCACCGTACTTGAATCCCAAAGTAAAATTAATCAACACATTTTATCTGGGATTCTGGCTGCTAATCAAAGGATAGATCTGCTTCAAGCTCAAGTTGAGGAACTGTCTGACCTAGTACATTTGGGTTGTATTGATCAACGTGCACATTTATGTATAACCTCTGTCAGATTTAATGATTCCAGGAATGCCTCCCGCATCATTGGCGAATATTTGGCCGGAAATTGGTCCATGGCAGCGGAAGACTTGATCCAGTCTCAACTAACTCAGATTGCTGTTTTGAATAGTACCCGTGTCGATCCCGTGACTTTGGGTCAATTCACCGATTGGATATCTTCTGCTTTTTCCTTCTTCAAAGAGTGGGTGGGAGTAGGCATTTTTGGTGCAATGTGTTGCTTCGGTGTTGTACTTTGTGGCTTCTCTGTCGCCTTAAAGCTCGCCATGTGCAAGAGAAAGGTATGATTGTACAAGCTCTTGCAGCTTTAGAAAATGGCATTTCTCCACAAATCTGGCTTGCACATCTTAAACAGTGATTTTCTGGGCATGGCCATTGCACCCCAAGTTAGTTTCACATTGCACTGGGATTGGCATGTCCTCTTCTTTATGCTCTCCCGGTACTGAATAGCCCTTGCACTCTGCAGGTCTTGTTACCATTGCACGCAGATGGGTTTCAGGACTGGTCTTTCTTCTCGGCTACAGACTCTTTACCTTCCTCTGGGGCTTAGGGATTGTGTTGCCAACTTAAATTTTGTCATCATTACCAGGCTACCTGTGTTATCCTACTTCTCATTGTCGTCACGATGCAGGATGCGAGGCAAAGCACTGCACTTGAGTGATCCCTCAACGGACCTCAAGGAAAGCATGTCCTATTGCATGCGGGTTTGACGTCCACGCCCCGCCCTACGAAAAAAGGCGTCGGCTGATATGGGATCAGGTCTGGGGAAGGCGCCTCCTTAGGACTGAACCATACATTGCAGCCACTTCTGCACAGTGGGATAGGACCTCTACTTTCGCCTGCATTGTTTTATAAAACAGAAGGGGGAACTGTGGTGAGCCGTTCCTATAGACCGTGGCCGCCATTAGAAGATGGCGCCGGCTTCCACTGTGGCCTGTGATAAACAACTCCTTTTTTGGAGAGTTGGCACGTAATCCCTTATCACCCTATGAGAAAGCTCCACGTGGCAGCTTTGCATTGGGGCTTGAGATGCTTTTTTAAGGCTGGGAGGGGCATCCGAGAGAGAAGAAGAAATATCAAGGACCTGAATAAACTGCTGAAAGAAGATTCCTGAGTTGCGTCTTCCTTGCGGGCAAGGGGTCGCGACACCCACCCCCAAACAACTTATTACTCAGAGCCTTTCGCAGTGTCCAGGGGAGGAAGGGTAGTGTTAACTGTGATCATGGTAATCACCCCTCACCAGGTAGGAGACATTGCAGAGACTCTTTCCTCAGCACTGCAGCAGCCCTTCAGGGGACATGTGGTCAGGGCAAGCTCTTTTCCATGACTTCTTTTTTATAGATGAAGCTATTGAGGTACAAAGGGACTAGGTGACTTAATCTAAGAAGAGAGAGCAGCGGATTCAGAACTAGAACTTATACTAGCTAATTCCAAGCCAACCGCCTTGTTTTTCCTTTCATTTCTCCCACCCCTGGAGAATGTTAAACCTTTCTGCTAAACACTAAAGAAGAATCTTCCTCCAGATGGGGTGTTTCCTTCTTGGAAGCACTGAATTCGTGACGTGAGACCTGACCTGAATAGGAGTGCCAGATTTAAAGGTTGTGTTGCTCATGGAAGGAAGGTAAGCTTCAAGGTCAGATCTGCTGTCTGCACAGAGCTGAAGTGGCAGAAGTAACCAGGCAAGGGTAGGAAGGCACCCGTTTCTCCCTGGGCTTATTCAGAGTTTAGGTTGGAATGCTTCAAAGAGTTCTTACATTCCACATCATAAAATCAGAGGTTGGGTGGCCAAACAGTGTCGAGATCCTGTTGGAAAATATGTACCAAGTGACAAAGAAAAGTACAAATGGGTCTTGAATTCCTGCTTTGAGTGTATGAATTTGTACAATTTTAAACCAGTTATTTAAACTGTTTCAAACCCAGTTTTCTTTTTCAGGGAATGTGATAATACTAGTTATCTTAATATTCCAGGCTTGCTGAGAGAATCAAATGGGGTATCAATGTAAAATGCTATTGTAATCTGGAAGATCATACTAATATTTTTTAAGAGAAAGAATGGATATTAATAAATGAGGAAATAAATCAAGTTTGGGCACCAGTTACAAAATGGAAATGAAATAGAGAGCTGTAAAATCACATAAGACATGCTAATTATGATACAATCTAAACACATATTTTAGTTCCACCACTAAAGACCTATCTGATGGTGGAAGTTTATCTGATGCTGATTAATTATCACATGATGTGCTACCGAGTAAATAGATCAACCCTCACCACAGAGTTGTGTGCTCTCTTCTCAGGTTGGAGAATGAGAGCAACACGTGGTATTGACTCTGCACATGCTGCAGTCTGTGAAGCACTTCAAGGTCAGGAAAAGCATCATGTGCATCACCTGAGACCCAGAAAAAAGCAAAACATCTAGTTCACCATGGAGACCCAGTGAGAGTAAAGAGAGTGAAGGACGGATTGCAGCCAGCACTTGATGCTGCTTATTGGCTGCTTCTAAGAAAGCCATGTCATCCTTTAACTATTCAAAGATTTGGGGAGCTATGGAGGGTGGACTATAAGCATTTGTAGATACAGTTGTTGGCATTCAACTGAGATCCTGAAAGACAAGTTCCTTAAACAAAATCACCCAAACTGGTGAATGTATTTTATATCACTAAGTTCATCTTTTCAATTATTCCCATTAACATCCATGATAGATTTAATCACTTAATCAATTAATCAATCAACTGAAAAAGATATATCTTATGACAAATTTATATTAAAAGTAAAAACAAAATAATATTCCTTCATTATAAAGAGCTAAGGATTTAGATCAGAGTAACTTGGCTTCAAATCTCACCTCCGCTATTTCCTTCAGCTCTTAGCATGTAACTAAATGTCAGTCAATTTCAGTTTCAGCATCAATGGAATGGAAATAATATTGCACATGATGTGTGAAGGTTATCTGAGGAATAGTGTTACAGCCTCTATTTGGTGATAAAGAACATAGCAAATGCTCAGTATGTCTTATCTACAAGCGCTTAATTCACAGTTAATCCCAACTTCTATGTTCCGGATCTGGAGCTATGTGTAAGGCTCAAGATCAAGAATATCTGCATGGGAATGTTAAAAACTGCTTAAAGGGACAAAGTTAATAACTCTTTATTTTGTAAATGTCATTATTCCTGGACATAAATTACATGTCCTATGTCCCATACTATACCATGAGATTATTCTAGGTGAAGGATGTTTCACTTAACTATCTTTCAGGCTCATAAAATGCTCTACTGAAAAAAAAAAAAAGTTAAGTCAGAGTGAAATCACATTAATTTTACAAAGTGCCAAAGTAATATTACTAAATGCCAAAATTCATATGTTGAATAGCTAACCCCCAAGCTAATGATATCTCAGTGTGGGATCCTTAGATTAAGTACTGAGAGAAGAACTCTTGTGATTGGATCGGAGAGCTTTTGTGATTGAGATTGGAGATCCCTCGTTAAGAGACCTCAGAGAGCTAGCTATCCTCCTCCTCCACAGGAGGACGAACAGAAAAGTCACCATAGTGGTGGAGAGTTTGCCCAGCATGTACTAGTCCCTGGTGTGATGTCCAGAACCACAAACAAAGAAAAACAAAATAAAGAAGCAGGAAAACAAATAGAAGCTCTCTACTTTATGGTATTTTGTTAAATCAACCTGAATAGACTGAGAAAATAGTTATTATACTTTAGCGAAACAAACAATTTGTATTTATTTTGGAAAGTTTGCATAAAGAGTTTGACCATTTCCAGTAATCTGATGATCTTAGAAAAGTCTTTTCTTGCTGGCACCTTACTTAGTGCAGTCATCCATGAAGCTAAGAAACGGCAATATATTACCCACAAAATCCTTTCATGAAGGACACTGTGTGATCAGCTGTTAATGGACAGCTGCCTTCTGTTGTCAAGGCATGCTTCAGACATGGGAACCAGGTGTTGCAAAACTGGGGACCTGCTGAGGGAGCTCAGCACAGTCCTGCTTTCCTTTGTCATTCTGACTCTCCTTTCTCACTGCTACAGGGCAGCCTCATGACTCCCAATGGAGAACAGTACAGAGGTGACTGAGTTCATCCTGGTGGGGCTAACAGATGACCCAGAACTGCAGATCCCACTCTTCATCCTCTTCCTCCTTATCTACCTCAGCACCCTGGTTGGGAACCTGGGAATGACCGTGCTGATCCTGCTGGACTCCCATCTCCACACTCCCATGTACTTTTTCCTCAGTAACCTGTCCCTGGTGGACTTTGGGTATTCTTCAGCTGTCACTCCCAAAGTCATGGTGGGTCTCCTCACAGGAGACAAAACCATGTCCTACAATGCTTGTCTCACCCAGTTCTTCTTCTTTGTTGGCTTTATCACTACAGAAAGCTTCCTGTTGGCCGCCATGGCTTATGACCGCTATGCAGCCGTGTGTAGACCCCTGCGCTACACCACCACCATGACCACAGCTGCCTGTACTCGTCTGACCGTGGGCTCCTACATCTGTGGTTTTGTGAATGCCTCCATCCACACTGGGAACATTTTCAGACTCTCTTTCTGCAGGGCCAATGTGGTTGATCACTTTTTCTGTGATGCACCTCCTCTCCTGGCTCTCTCATGCTCAGACAGCTATATCAGTGAGATGGTTATTTTCTTTGTGGTGGGTTTCAATGTCCTCTTCTCTGTCTTGGTCATCTCAGTCTCCTACCTGTTTATATTTATCACCATCCTGAGGATGCGCTCATCTGAAGGACGCCAGAAGGCCTTTTCCACATGTGGTTCCCACCTCACTGCAGTCACCATCTTCTACGGGTCAGGCATCTTCATGTACTTACAGCCCAGCTCCAGTCACTCCATGGGCACTGACAAAATGGCGTCTGTGTTCTACACCATGGTCATCCCTATGCTCAACCCACTGGTCTACAGCCTGAGGAACAAAGAGGTCAAGAGTGCCTTCAAGAAGGCTGTGGGCAAGGCAAAATCTTCTATGGGACTCATAATTTAGTTGTGTAGCATTTGTAATAACACTAAATCATCGACCTCAAATGTATGGAAAAAATATTTGCTTATCCAGTCCACATATTTCTAATTTATTTTTAATAAATATGAGGCCCAAAATAATAGGTTAGAAAGAATCACACAGCAACACAAAATTATTATTTAAAGTCTTTTCAGTAAACTTTCTTATCCAAACTTCCACATGTGCGTGGACACTCATGAGTACATATAAGCACTGGGAACGCATATTTTCATATTTTCATGTAGTGCACACCTACAGATGGAGAAATTTGTTCAAAACATATACAGATAGTTAATTTGACATCAATGATAGTTAATTTGACATCATTCGGGGCTATACACTTCCCTCTTATTGTATTGCATAGGTTTATGGAGGTGGTGTTTCCATTTTCCTTTCTATCAAGAAATTTTTAAGTTTCTTCTTGATCCATTGGCTGTTCAGGAGTATTTGTATAGTTCCCAAAGTTTCTTGTTAATATCTGGGTTTATTGCATTGGAGATGATTCTGCTTTTTAAAAACTTGTTGAGACTTGTTTTGTGAGCTACTGTACGCTGTATTCTAGAGGAGTCTCCATGCACTGTTGAGAAGAATGCATATTGTGCAGTTTGGGATGGAGTGTTCAGTGGATGGCTCCTCGGTCCAGTTGGTCTAGAGTGCAGTTTAATTCTGCTCTTTGATTTTATGTCTGGATAATCTGTCCATTGCTGAAAGTAGAGGGCTAAAGTCTCCTAATATTATTTTATTGTGTTCTAGATCTTCCTTTAGGTCTACAAAATTTTGTTTTATATATTCAGGTGCTCTGATATTTGATGAGTATACATTTATAATTACTTTTTCCCCTTGTTAAATTAACACATTTATTATCACATAATGATCTTCCTTCTCTCTTTTTACTGCTTTTGATTTTAAGTCTATTTTATCTGAAATAAGTATGACTACTCCTGCTTTCTTTTGGATTCCATTTGTATGGAGTTTCTTTTTCTGTCAGTTCACTTTCAGTCTATGCTTATCCTTAGAGATGGAATGAGTTTTTCATAAACAGCATATAGTTAGGTTTTTGTTTTTACCCATTAAGCCACTGTATATATTTCATTTGGAGAATTTGATTCATTTACATTTAAGGTGATTATCAAAAATTAATATGTTCATATTTAACATCTTGTTACTTGTTACTTGTTTTATATTTTTATTGTAATTCCTCTCTTTTACTTTTTTTCTCCCTCGTAGATTCACTACTAATTCTTTTTATTTTGTTCTAATTAGTTATTGATGATTTTTATTTTGTTTTCATTTGGTTTCGTATGCTTTTCAGCTCGAGGATTTGTTTGATTTTTTCTAATTACTTCAATATCTCAGTGAAATTACAAAGTATACAGTCATTTCTCAGTCTTCTTATAGCTTGCTAAGTTTTCTTAAAATAACTATTTTGAATTTTCACATGTTAGTTATTACAGGATAAATTTCTATCAACTTAATATCAACTTATATTTATTAGATGAATTTATGATTCCCTGAAAGTTCTTAATTTTTATTGATGTGCAACATCTATTTCAGACCGTGCAACCTGTTCCAGACTTTGTAATATGGCTTTGTTACTATGCTTCCGGAAATCCTAAACACAGCTTATTTTCTGAGCCTATAGTCACTTCTACTACTTCAGCACTAGATGGTGCCCTAAGTACAATTTTACCATGAGTCTATAGTTGGTGTATTGTTACTGTTTCAGCAACAGAAGGTATACCAAATCCAAGTTCAAAGGTATAGCAAATCCACAGTTCATATGTTGTTCAGAATGAATTCTAAGAATACCTAAAAGGGGAATTTATCTCTGTCCTTCACCTTGGGCCAAAGTAAGTCCATACACCCTGGCCACAGTCACCATCCTGAGTTCTGCTGAGGTGAGATTCTACCTGACCTTGGGCATTGCCATGCAGGAAGAAGTCCCAGTCTCCTGTATAATGATTTAACATGTACATAATTCTTCTTCATCAAAGTAATTACTCTCTTCATATTGCACTGCCTGAAGATGGAAAGAATAGGGTGGACAATCAGTCCCATGGCCACCAACAATGTTGAGGCAGTTAACTTTACATTGCTGTGACAACTACATAAGAAGAAAAAAAAAAACTCTCAGGATGAAAGATTTATTTTGGCTCATGGTATCAGAAGTTATGATCAATGTTTGGCAATGCCCATTGCTTTGGGCCTGAAGTGAGGCAAGACATCCCCGGAAGGGCATGACAGAAGAAAGCTCAGCTCATGACAACAGGAAGCAGAGTGAGAAATAGGAAGACAAAGATATAGTCTTCAAGGGCTTGCCCCAGGTGACCTAATTCCTCTAAACATGCTCCATCTGTTGAGAGTTTCCAGCACTTCCCTACAGATCATTCAAATAATTAATTCATCAAATGGATCAATCCACTGATAAAATTAGAACCCTAATGATCCTATCATTGGCTAAAAGTTCCACTTCTGAATGTTGCCACATTGAAGACCAAGCTTTCAAAACATGAAATGTTGGAGAATATTTCCTATCAAAACAACATCATTCTGCCCCTGGCCACCAAAAAACTCATGCCCATCTCACAATGCAAAATGCATTCAGTCTCTCTCCAAGAGTTCCATAGTCTTAGCAGCTCTAACATTTCTCAAAAGCCCAAGCCCAAAGTCTCCACTAAAACTCAAGGCAAAGTCTTACCTATGAACCCTGTAAAAATCAAAAAGTGAGTTACATACTTCCAACATACAATAGCACAGAGTAAACATTCCCATTTCAAAATGGAGGAAAGGGGGCATAGAAAAAAGGGGTGGGTCCAAAGTAAGACAAAAAATTTAGCAAACAAAACATTAAGACCTATAGTTCCATGTCAGGCATCAGGGATACATGGTGGCAGGATGTGGGCACAAAAGGGATGGAGCACCTCACCTCCATAACCTTTCCAGTAACAGCCCACATAGCTTCTCTATTGGGCTGGCTCTGCTCACTGCCTAAATCCTTCTTTGGCAGACATTCCACATTCCTGGCATCTCTAAATTCCTAGTGTCTCCATTGCACCTTCTGCTTCACTCATTGCCTCATACATCACCCTTTCAGAGGTTACCCTCAAGAAATCTGACCCTGGGGCACGTTGCCTGGTCTTCAAGGTCTTCCTTTGAAATCTCACTGGAAGCCTTCATGACCCAGTGCCTCTTACATTCTTCATGCCTACAAAATAAGAACCACATGAATGAAGCCAAGGTCTACCACCAGCAGGAGCAGTTGTTGATTCTCTTGGACCATAGCTTCAGTGACATCTGAGTGCCTAGATGACTGAGCATGGTACACTAAATCCTGAGTAAACAACTTCCTGGGTACCCCTATGGGAGGAGAGTACCCTGGGGTCTCTTCTCAAAGCAAAGTCTTTCAAACAAGTTTTTCACTTTTATACCTATGATCCAAGTGGGGTCTGGATGACTCCTGAGATGCCCTGAAGTCATTATCTTTCCTATATTGTTTCTGTGCAAAATACTTAGTTTCTCTAATGGCTCTGGTTTCTTCCGCAACAACATCTGATTTTCTGGCCAAACTGAAAGTTTTTCAATCTTTCTACTCTGCTTTTTGATCCTGATTATCAGTAAACCTGTATAAAGACTACCATACGACTCCTAAATGCCGTGCTTCCTTGAAATTTCCTCTGCCAGATTAATTAGTTCATCACCTTTAATTTGACCAAAAACAAACTGTCAGAATATTGAGAAAATGTCAACAAATTCTTTGCCAAAATATGATATGTGTGGTCTCAAGTCCATTTCCCAGGAGAATACCCACTCCTATCTGAAACTGCATAAGCACAGACTTTACTGTCCACATTCCTATCAGTATTTTGATCATCTAAACTCACACCAGAATTGTCCATGAAACTTCACTTGCAACATTCTAAGAATTCTTCATCCTCCATCTTCAAAACTTTTCAAATTTCTCCTTTAAATTAGTTCCAAACACTTCTCAGTTTAATCACAGCAATGACCCCATTTCTCAGTACCAGTTTTGGGTTAGTCGGTCTATTGTCACTGTGATAAATACTTGAAAAAAAAACAACTTTATGGAAGAAAGACCAATTTCAGCTCATGGCTTTATAAGTTTTGGACCATGGTTGGCTATTTCCATTACTTTGAACCTCAGGTGAGGCAGAATATTATGGCAGAAGGAAATGGCTGAGGAAAGGTGCTCAGTTGGTCAGGATGGGGAAGGACAGGGACAGAATATGCCAAAAGTCAGGCTGCAAGTGACCTGCTTTCTACAATCACCACCATTTCACCATTTGTTAAGTAATTAATTCATTAAATGGATTAATCCATTGATGAGTTCAGAACCCTCATGGTCCAAAAGCCCCACCTTTGAATTTTGCTGCATTTGGGATCAAGTTTTCAACATGAGAGCCTTTGGGAGACATCCCAGATCCAAACCATAACAACTGCAATTCTAGGTCACACATGAAGATCAAGGTACACCGAGACCAATGCAGCACAAGGGCTAGATTAAGCCCATCTTTCTATGGCCTGCATGCTGCTGTCATCTAGTCATGACCCACAACTGCCACAACCAGCTATCAGTCAATCTAACCAGGAATATGGTCTCCATCTGCACCAGGGTGGGTCCAGAGTCTCCAATTGTTGTCATTGACCTGGGCACAGGGACCACCAGGATTCACCTAGCATCATGTTCTCACACTGATCTGGCACTGTAGGGTCCTTTGCCTGTGCCTCTGTCCCACCCCAAGCAGATACTATGATGAGATTAGAGGATGCATGAAGGCAATCCTTTAATGGTCTAGCTAATGTAGGTCCAGAGGCTTGATCCACTGGCACTGGCCTGAAGGCAGGGGCCATGGGGCTCTGTCCGGTACTGTGTTTCACTATGTAGGTCCTGATATTAGTTTCAAAATTAAGGCCTGGATTTAACTCCCTCCCCCTCCTCCAAGCAGTAATAGCTCTTCTAGTCTGCTTTGCTTGGAGTTGAAAAAGGGTGAATACAAGGGACTCTTTTCTTTCTGACGTCTTTCAATGTGTCTTTTCTTGGTATTATTTTTCTAAAACCAGATTTTGTGGTCTCTCATTTGATTTCCTTAGCACTTGAGAAGGTAATGTCATGGTGAATAGTTGTTAAAATTTATATTTCCTTGGTGAGACGAATGTTGTAGGACCTTAGTTGACCACCATCTTACCCTATGTGGCTTAATTTGCTCTATTCTCCAGCTCTGCGGGATCCTTGAAAGCTAACAGAATTGGAACCATGATAACTGAAAACAAAAATCAGCCTACAAGACACTGAAGTGAGAAAAATGTGTTAGGAGCCTCCTAAAATGCCCCACCCCCAGAAAAGCATTTCTATTTTATCTACCTAGCAGCTCTCCAAAAAGTCCCACTTACTCAGAAAGTCAATAATTGTATCTTTTCTCTCATATATGGAAGCTAGAGAGGAATAAGGGGAGAAAGATGCAGGAAGGATAAGAAAATAGGAGACACCAGTAGAGTAAATGAAAGGACCAGGGGGAGGGTGGGAAAGGGGAAACACTAAGGTCAGAGGAGCAAGAACAGAAACCCGGCAATTGGCGTCCAACGTGGGGGGCCAAAAGGTCTGTGTCTTTAAGCCACTGGGACATAAGCAACACATGCTGGCTCCTTAGGGAACTCCAATTTAAATATTAAAGAAAGTTAGTGAGTTTGGTGATTCTCTCCAGAAGTTAAGCATGTTTAGGATTGCAGAGTATCCTGGGCAGAATTGTAGAAAGTAAGTGAATTAGACAAAAGGAAAATCTGTGACGTTAAAATTTTTAATATTGGGGTATAATTGTAGAGATTCTAAATAAATATAGTTATTAAGATGATTGATGGGCTAGGTTGTTGAGTCCTCTCCATGGAAAGAGCGCTTTTGTGAAATTTTTAAAAAATTGTTTTTATAAATGCTTTAAAAAAAAGATGTTTTTTTGGCCTTTATATTGTAGAAGTTTGCGCTAGGAGAGTGAGAAAAAGGGAGAGAAATAAATTTCAATTTTCTATTGTTTTTGTCAATACTCAGAAAGTATGTACTGACCTTTTTTGCTACATGATTGTCCTGTGAATTAGAATGGCTGTGACTCAGCCGCTGGGGACAAGAGACTTTAGCCGCTGCTGCTTGCTGCTCTCTTTGGGGTCCTAGCCCCTGCGGCCAACAGTGCTTTTAACCTTTAAATGACTTGACCTAAATGTGAACACAGACTAGCTTAAGATCTGATGGTAACGCTGGTGTCTGCCGCTAAAAAACTTTTGGAGCACCATCGTGCCACAGAAAAAAGTGCAGGATGCAGGAGCACACAGGCTGCAACCACAGGACGCAGAGACAAAGCAAGCTGCCACCTCAGTAGGATCTTGGCCAGGTGGGGGAAATTCAAACAAAATCAAACAAAATGCAATCGGCTAGGAAAACTTGGGGAACTTTTGCCCGACAATGGGCAGCGGACTCCTTGTTGTTTGCGTCACCATGGTAACCACGGGTGCCTGGCAGGAAAAGGGGGCTTCCTGGTCCCAACTCCCACACTTTCGCTGGCTTCCGATTGGTTCTTCCACAGTCACTCAGACAGGACTTCTAGTCCCGCCTTCCAGCCGCTAACCTGTACTACCGTGTTTCAGATTTCTACTGGAGCTGTTCAGAGCCTGTATTTTTAAGAATGCCTACCTGTAAATGCTAACGAAAGATATCTTTTTCAGACAAAATTTAATTCCACAGGTTTCTACGTTGCAGCCCTAAATTTAAGTTAGTTCTGAGTTAAATAACCTGACTTTTCTTTATAGTTGTGTTACTAAATAATGTTCTATTGATGAGAGATATCAAACATGCTTGTTTGTATTTAACTTTAATTTTGGATGTTATGGGGATGCATTCAATCGCCACAGGAACAAAGCCGGCAATGTTCCTGTGATGACCAAAAAATCCTTATTCTCATTCCTGACTATAAGAAATATATATATATATATATATATATATATATATATATATATATATATATATATATATGGATCTTATTTCAGTTACATCAAGTGACGTCACATAAAAGAGTGCACTCCTAAGTAAAAATAAATTAAAATGGATCCAAGTATTTTAAGACCACGTGGTTACATAAAGTTAATACAATTATAATTTATATTCTTATTCTTAATATATTTTTTAGATATTTAGATAACCTATATTAGTTAATCTATAAAATAATTAGCACATGTCTAATTGTTTAGTTAATATATATTTTCCTAATTGTTTTTCTTCAACAGAAAACCCATAATTTATATGTTTTATACATACATTTATCAGATATAGTCTTTTAATTACAGATATTTGAGATAAATGTATTTACTATAAATGTACTTTTAAGTAAAAATACAATCTTTAAGTAGTTTCTAATTCTCAAAGTTATTGTTCAAATTCATAAGATGATAAACAAATATAATTCTGTCTACAAACTATCTAAGGATTTTCATTATATTTTCATTGATATTTCTTATCAAAGTACAATAATTTGTTTATAGATTCTAAGGTTTTCAAAAATTGTTCCAAAGTATAACCAGAAAAAAATTCTAAAAGAAAAAGATGCTTCAACAAAGAGAAAACACACATTGGATCCTAAAAAGAAAAAAAAAATCATCTTTGGATAAAACAAGGTCTTTATATTCTAGATTTCAATGATAAAAATATTTTCCTAAATAAAAAAAAAATTATATTATTATCTAAACAGATGATGCAAAAAGTTAAAACAATTTAAAAAGAGATTTATATATACTGGACTGACTATAAAAATTGTAACTGATTAATTCAAGGATATTTCAGGCTATTTTTCTAATTTGACTATACTAATGTGAGCTAAGATTTTGTCCATATTTTGACATGATAATACCTATTAAAATGTTAAGTTTATTTCCTTAAAGAAAGGTCTTTATTGCCTAATGATTCTTGCTGTTTAAAACAAAGATTAATTTTGATAAATAAATTCATATCCTCAATTAAACACTAAATATATTAAACTGCTAACTTAGATCCTGATTTTGACAATTGTTCTTTAAGACTATATTTGATTGATTCTAAGACACAAAAAAACTGTTTATTTTTACATATTCTGTTTGTTAGATAATTATAAAAATAAAAAAAAAACATTTTATTAAGGCTAAAGTTCTCCAAATTAAAGTCATATGTTAAATTTAAACAATAAAGGTTACAAACTTTAAAAATTCATTAATATTATGTAAGTTCTCTGACTGGACCTATTATCTATAAAAATATGTTAAGATTTATATAGTGCTTCCTACACTAAAAAATAACCTTAATCATATTTTTTAAAGGCAATTAAGAGATACCTATTTAAAAGATAATATTCTAAAATATAGAGATATTTTGAGACATTCTCTCAAAAGGAGATTGAGGGTTCTTTCTAAATTGTTAGGATATAGCGACTAGTCTATATTAAAAAATTATAATAATAAAAGATAAATCTATTCTTATCATTTAAATAGTTATACTATCATCTCATGATAGTATATAAACTAAGGATACTATGACTTATGCCAAGCCTTTACTCAATTTTATTAAATAAAAAAAGGGGGGGAATACAGGACCCCAGAGACGCACACTAGATTTTACAAATATTTTAAAGTTTTTTCTTAAATTGTAATATTGAGAGTCTTAATGTTACTGAACATGATTCAGTGAGTTAAATCAGATATCAAAGGAGAGTTTAAACCAGTCATCATGATAATGACTGAGAAACCTGGCTCAGAAAGGTATCCAGCTACAGAGTTTACAACCATGCAGCTTCATGAGCTTGTCAGGTAAATAAAAATTATGAAAAGACTTGTATGGACCCATTTCCCAGGTCCACCTTTAATGTGTTTTGCAGTGTGGATGGAAAGTCCACCCATGAAACTAGATTAATTGTCCTGACTGTAATGATCGGTTATACCTATATATTGATTCTATGGTAAACAGACTGTCTGGAAGTATCTTTTGGAAAAAAAAAAAAAAGACAGTGTTGAAATAATGGATTTTTCCGCGTTCGTATGGATGGCGGCTATGGACCAGATGTGAGTAACACCAACTAAGGGCCAGTTCTCTATGAGGGATCATGCCCTGAGTCTTAGCACTGCTCTCCTCTTCATCTATCTGTGTCTCTCGGCTTTGTCACAATATTACTGCTTGTCTGTCTATGGCCTTTCTCCTTCCTTCCTGAATGCAGCCTCGCCCAGTGCTGTGAGCTGGGCCCTCCACGGAGAAGAAACCTGAGTTTGTTGATCCTAAGGTAAATGCTGGTGTGGAGGCCACGGGGGCATTATCTATCAGGAGACAGAGAGCCCTCTCAGACAATGCCTTGCACACTCCACATCACCCTGTTTGGCCCCGGAGGATGGCTGGTTAGTCAATAACGGGTAAGATTCTTCAAGGGAGGGACAACCTAAGACAGGCACAGTCGCAGAGGGGCCATCAGGAGAAAACTTGGGGGCCAACAGAGGTGAGGCACAGAATCTCACCCCCACACACACCTATGCAAAGGCCTAATTCTTTACCCCTTCTGAGAGAGGTCTCCTGCCCCATGACTGCTTTACTCCCCACGTCCAGCTCAGATCAGAACCCAAGTGACAGAGACCTAGTCAACAGGGACTGCCTGCTCACCACAGCAGGAGACAACAGCAGCTACAAGAATGGGCCATGTCTGGATGCTTTTCTCTTTCTTGATTCCCATTTTTTTCTATGCTCTTTCCTTTTCCTTTCTTTTCTCAGCAAGGTTCTCCTTTGACAATAAATTTAATAAAGAGGAGAAAATGTTGGAGTAGCCTTATAAGTTTCCTCACAGTGTGGTTACATCAGGCAGGAGATGATTGGCTTATGGATATTATCTTGCTTATGTATGATTGATGGGCACACCCCACTTGAACCCTATAACAGTTGTGTGCATTCCAAAAAGAAATTGAGCTATTGGATGTCTACATGAGGTTTGTTATTAGCCAGTTATCACCAGCTCCCATGACTGAGGTAGCCAAAGTAGCTGAGCAACAAATTGACCACACCAGTGACAGAAACGTATGCTAGACAGCAGATGAAATACCCAAGCCGGCCAATTATGATGGACTTTAGTGACTAAGACTACATTTACCTATATGGACAATTGTTGGGAAGATTATTAAAATAGATTTTTCCAAGAGTATTTATATTACTGACAGACCTAATTAACTCCTTAAATGTGAGGGTTAAGAGAAAAAATGATAAATACCCTGTAGCCTGTAAGACTATAACTTATTGCATCATTAGTTATTGCCAGCTAATATTTCAGAGCTATAATATGCTGAAGTTAATATTCAGGCTTTAAAACAGGTGTATGTCAAGTAACCAGACCTAGGCAAACTGCTGGTCTCATAATCCCTGAAGTGACTACTTTAAATATTATTCCTTGCTTGTTCAATTGCGGCCTTTGTGGCTATGTCTTAAAACTTACAATGTATGGATTTTCTTAATGTTTGACTTAAATTACTTCCAAGATCCTTCATGGTCAGATAAGTGCTGATAGAAGGATGAGACTAAATAATGATGCTCTAGAAGACAATGTAATGAATAATGTGAGTGAGCCCTTTGCTCTATGGTCTATGGAGAGACAAATAAATAATGTGAGTGAGCCCTTTGCTCTATGGTTTATGGAGAGGCCTAAATGCCATGGCAATGAAAATGTCTGTCACTATGGCCAAACACAATGCGTCCCAATAAAATTGGGAAAAGATTAAGAATCTTCTGGTGAGTGTTTGGCGAAGTAATAATAATCCGAATTATTGTGTTGATTGTGTTAATGAAGATGATGTTTTCTACTAATTGTGTTGTGAAGATGATATGTTTTCTACTAATTCTTTTTGTGTTTCAATGGCAGATTGTGATGACCTTGGACCAAGAGTCAAGTGACTGAAAGAATTTCCCAGTTACATTCTTTTTTTATATACTAAGAAAGGGGGAATATGTGGGAGACCAACGTTACGTGTGACTGAGTCACACCCCCTGGCTGGGTACTGAGGCGCTCAGTCACAGAAATGTGGTTGGTGTCTCTTGCATGGGTGTGTCTTGCTACAACCCCATGGGTGAAGCTATGCTCACCTGTTCCTTTGTAATATAACCCCTTGCCCTATTCAGGATAGAATCTTTCATGGAAGTGCCTTGTGTGTGTCCCCTTCTCTTACTGTGCCCTTGGGTGTGGCCTACCCAGGTGTCAGTCAACCTGCTGACAGTGGACATCATGAAGATACTCAGCCCCCTGAAACCTGACGCCTTGCCTCATTTGAATAGCTTCCCTCAATAAAAGGGGTCAGCACTTGCTCTCGCTCTCTCTCTTTCTGCGGACCCTTAAGGTCAGAGGAGCCATCACAGCGACCCCAAAGAAAAAGGTATTTGTGTCTTTTGTGTGGTTATTTTGAGCAGCCCACTTAGCCCAGTTTAACTGGAGTGACCCCTGAACCTTTTAGTCACGAGAACAGAAACCCAGCAGAATGATATTAACCAAATTGTACTTTTTATATCATGTGTATGTCTGAATATGTAGCAACAAATTCCACAACAATGTATAATTAAAATGCACCAAAATATGGAAAAGCCCAATTATAGTTTCTGTCTTTCTTTCACTTGACTCTTTTCACTCATTAAAAAGAGCCTTATTCTTGGGCATATATCAAAGATTTGCAATTATATACTATTGCAATTTCCCAAAGATGTAAATATCATTTGGAGCAAATAACAATCTGATGAAAAAAATCTAAAAGAAATTTTCTGGAGAAATTTTAAATTCCATAGAAGGCTTTGAAAATCTCTATGTCATCAAAATCACATGCGTGTTCAAAGCTTCCAAGGCATTCCAAGAAAAAGGCCTGGGGTTTAATGTTGGGTTTTTGGACCCACTTTGAAGCTAGGCTCAACAGGAAATGAAGATCATGAACTTGAACGTCTGGATCATTGAGAACATGTTCCAATATGTATAGAGAAGAATGAGAGAATTAATGGCATAAAGCATTTAAGAAAGCATACACAGCTGTTAGCGAATCTCTGTATTAGTCAGCTTTTCAACACTGTGACCAAAATACCTGACATAAAAATTAAAGGACAAAAGATTTATTTTGGCTCACAGTTTCAGAATCTTCAATCCATGGTCAGCCAGCTCCATTGCTTTGGACCTGGGATGAGATAGAACATTATGACAGAAGAGAGTGGCAGAGGAGGGCTGCTCAGCTCCTAATAACCAGAAACCAGAGAGAGGGAGAGAGAGGCACTAAAGGCAAGATATTCCCCAGAGTACATCCCCAGGAACACCCCCTTTTACTTTGTACACTTTGAACACCTCCCAATAATTCTTTCAGATTATGACTCCTTAAATTGATTAATCTATTGATGAGGCCAGAACCCTCATGATCTACTCATTTCCAAATAGCCCCCTCTGAACATTGCCATACTAGAGACAAGCCTTCAATGCATAAAACTTTGAAGGACATTCCAGGTCCAATCCATACCATCCACTAAGCCAGCTGAGTAGACTTCAGTGGGCATACCAAAGGAAGACAGAATTAACATAAGTGATCCAGAAAAATTGCTAAAGTAATTGGTGACTTTTAACATAAGTAATCCAGAATAATCCTTTCCTTCCAGGGAAGGAAAACATGATTTTCAGAATACGTTACACTTTACTATCTAAAATGCTGTTTTGTTTTGTTTTTAAAAGTGAATCACATAAAAAAAAAATAGAGAGAATGAAAAACACAGGTTTAAAAAATAGTCCATATTGGACTTAGGAAGTCCAGTATTGGATTTAGACAAAGAATAATCTGAGATACATAGAGCTATGTTATTATGCATCCCATATAATTAAAAAATAAATCCTAGAGAGGATTTTGCCTTGCCCACAGCCTTCTTGAAGGCACTCTTGACCTCTTTGTTCCTCAGGCTGTAGACCAGTGGGTTGAGCATAGGGATGACTATGGAGTAGAACACAGACGCCATTTTGTCAGTGCCCATGGAGTGACTGGAGCTGGGCTGTAAGTACATGAAGATGCCTGACCCGTAGAAGATGGTGACTGCAGTGAGGTGGGAACCACATGTGGAAAAGGCCTTCTGGCGTCCTTCAGATGAGCGCATCCTCAGGATGGTGATAAATATAAACAGGTAGGAGACTGAGATGACCAGGATCGAAAAGAGGTCATTGAAACCCACCACAAAGAAAATAACCATCTCACTGACATAGGTGTCCCAGCATGAGAGAGCCAGGAGAGGAGGGCCGTCACAGAAAAAGTGGTCAACCACATTGGCCCTGCAGAAAGAGAGTCTGAAAATGTTCCCAGTGTGGATGGAGGCATTCACAAAACCACAGATGTAGGAGCCCACAGTCAGACGAGTACAGGCAGCTGTGGTCATGGTGGTGGTGTAGCGCAGGGGTCTACACACAGCTACATAGCGGTCATAAGCCATGGCGGCCAACAGGAAGCTTTCTGTAATGATAAAGCCAACAAAGAAGAAGAACTGGGTGAGACAAGCATTGTAGGACATGGTTTTGTCTCTTGTGAGGAGACCCACCATGACCTTGGGAGTGACAGCTGAAGAATACCCAAAGTCCACCAAGGACAGATTACTGAGGAAAAAGTACATGGGAGTGTGGAGATGGGAGTCCAGCAGGATCAGCGTGGTCATTCCCAGGTTCCCAACCAGGGTGCTGAGGTAGATAAGGAGGAAGAGGATGAAGAGTGGGATCCGCAGTTCTGGGTCATCTGTTAGCCCCACCAGGATGAACTCAGTCACCTCTGTACTGTTCTCCATTGGGAGTCATGAGGCTGCCCTGTAGCAGTGAGAAAGGAGAGTCAGAATGACAAAGGAAAGCAGGACTGTGCTGAGCTCCCTCAGCAGGTCCCCAGTTTTGCAACACCTGGTTCCCATGTCTGAAGCATGCTGTGACAACAGAAGGCAGCTGTCCATTAACAGCTGCTCACAGTGTCTTCCGTGAAAGGATTTTGCAGGTAATCCATTATAATTTTCAAGCTTCATGAATGATTGAACTAAGATACCAAAAAGAAAATACTTTGATAAAAGCATCAGATTTCTAACTGGAGCACGTCCTAATGCCTTCCAACCTTGTAAAACAAATAAGAATTATCCTTGAAACTTGAATAGCCTAGTGTCTTGGCCCTTTCTGGATGTTACCAAAAAAATACCATATACTGGATCGAGTATAAGCTATAAAAATTTATTTTTCCCTGTCCTGAATTCTGGGAAATTTAAGACTAAGAGTCTGGCAGACTCATGTCTGCTGGGGACCCGTTTCCTATTTAGAGATGGTACTTTCTTACTGTGTCTCACTTAGTGGAAGAAGCCCACAATCTCTCTGGGGTCTCCTCTATAAATGCACTAGGCCTATCCATGAGGACTCTTCTCTCATGGCTTAACCACCTCTCTTATCCTCCATCCATTTGGAGCTTAAAATTTCTACACTTGGGGGCTGGGATTGTGGCTCAGCGGTAGAGCGCTTGTCTAGCACGTGCGAGGCCCTGGGTTCGATTCTCAGCACCACGTAAAAATAAATAAACAAAATTAAGGTATGGTGTCCAACTACTTCTAAAAAATAAATATTTTTAAAAATTCAACACATGAATGGGGTTGGTGGAGAAACAGAAACAACCAGACCATAGCATTTAGCAAAATTAATATGAAACTGAATTAATTTTACTTCTACTGACTTTTTGTTATTTTCATTATGTCAAGAAAAATGTAATATGATAGTGGAAGACTCTTAAATATAGTATGTCCTTAGTCTAAAATGATCTCATGGTACAAGATGCTATGCATATTCCAACACAGAGAAGACAGTAGAAATTCTTGTACAAGGATTAAAGACACTAAGAAAATAAACATTTTTTACTTTTATTACATTAGTACAACTTTTAGGTTCTGCATCAGTTCTCCCTGATTTAGAAGTGACTTATTCAGAGTGATTAAGGTGCCTTTTTTTTTTTTTTTTTTTTTGTACCAGGGATTAAACCCAGGGACATTTAACCACTGAGCCACATCCCAGGCCTCTTTATATTTTATTTAAGGGCAGGGTCTCTCTGAGTTTCTTAGGTCCTGTTGGGATTACAGGTGTGTGCCACTATGCCCGGCAAGGTACCCTCTTAATTCCTTAGAAAAGTACTCATTTGAATCAATACTCCCAATAAAGATTTCTCAAATTTGGGGGCAGGAGAGTACTAAGAATGTGTTCAAAATTTTTTACCAAATTTATTCTCTACATATAAAATCTTATATTTTAATTCAACATCTTTGTGGAGGACAACAACATCAAGCTTGTTTTAGTGTACTGAAAAGTAAACAAGAGCTACAAAGATTCTCTGGGGCACCTATTGATCTTTGTATTATCTTTTGTTCCACACACAGGAAACTTTCTTATGGATTGAAATGTCATATAGTTAGTTCTCAGGACAAACTCAAAATTCAAATCTTCCTGACAAAACACTCTCTTCTCTGTATCCAAATCTCGTGTATTTTTCAAAGAAGAACAAGTTTCAGAGCTTTCCTGAAGTCTTCTTCAAACCTTCCCCTTTGTACACCACTATGCTAGTATCATTAATAGAATGTATTATTTTTTACTCTAAAATTTAATTTTACCTTAATTTGTTATTTTCCATGTATAGAAGCCATAATCAATTATGATGTTAGCTATTAGATATAATTTATTGATCATTTACTACATTTCCACAACCAAACCAAACACTGTGACACTTTACCCCAGTTACTCCTCACAAGTCAAGTGAAATACTATTCCCAATTCACAGATATGAAAACTGAAGCTTCCGGATGCTTAGATACATTCTGAAGACTGTAGAAAGTAGAAGAGGTGAGATGATGTGGGAAGTCCTATCAGACTTTGAGTCCAAGTCCAAGCGCTTTATCAGGAGAATATCATGTCAAATAAATATTTATCAGAAATATTATTTCAAACTTTTAAACAATATTTATCAGGAATATCATTTTAAACTCATATAGTTATTTCTCAGTACAAACTCAAAAAGTGAATCTTCCTTTACTCACTGGCTCAGAACTACATGATGATACCTGACCTCATTTACATTTTATCCATTAATCAGTCCATGAAATAGTTAATAAATTGTGTCACCAATACCTAGATAAGTCTTAAGTGGCATAATTAGAACGTGAAGTCAGGTCCTCTCTTTCTTATAATTAGTTTTATCTTGTGTAAATTTATGACTCTCTATTTCAGTGTATTTTATAACTGATTTCTAAACCTGACTTATCCCTCACTTATTAATCTTTGCTCCTTCTGTCTATCTTTAAAATAAGAGTATAACCTTACGGATTTCAATAATATTTCTTATTGATACCTTATTTGATCTGCTCAATAACCCTGAAATCCACCAAGATAACTGTTACCATAGTCTCTGAAAAAGAAAACTGAAATAAATATACATGCTCTAATAAAAACTCATTATTGTTGCCGGGTACAGTAGCGCATGTCTGTAATACCAGAGGCTTAGGAGGCCGAAGCAGGAGGATTGCGAGTTCAAAGCCAGCCTCAGCAACAGCGAGGCACTAAGCAACTCAGTGAGACCCTGTCTCTAAATAAAATACAAAATAGGGCTGGGGATGTGGCTCAATGGCCGAGCACCCCTAAGTTCAATCCCTGGTAGCCAAAAGAAAAAAATATATATATATTAGTGTTTATATATACAACTTTTAGATGTATGAAACATTTTAAAAATTCACAGTATTCAAGCCAAAGCTCTGAATGAGCCAAAGGAGAGAGGTCTGCTTTTATGCATTTCCCTGGTTATTTCAGCCCCTGCAGCTCTGTGCAGACAGCTGATACGACTTAGAGGCTTACCTTCCTCCCTGATCAACACAACCACGCAGGTCCAGCATGGTTGTATACGATCAGGTCTCAAGGCAGAAATTCAGTCCTTAAAAGAAGGAAAACATCTTTATTTGGAAAGTCTTTAGGGTTTGAACTAAAAAGTTTTAAATTTTCTAGAGTAGGGAAAAATTGAAAAAAGAAAGAAAAGGATTATTTTGGCTTTGGAATCAGCCAGCGTAAGTTGGAGTCCAGAATCTGCTGCTTTTTCTTCTTGGATAGTCACTTAGTTCATTTTAACTTTCATGTCTTAATTTATAAAAAGCCCCAGTAACGGCAGGCTTCAGCCTCAGTCTGAAGACTATCACCATGATAAGGAAATGAGAGAATCTATATAAGAATGCCTTTTACTTGGTAAGAAATGACAATCATGATATCAATCAATATGATTGTTATTGGTATTTTTCCCCTCGACATTGTTGTAGGCTGTTAATAATATATCAATGGGGGGAAGGTCATTGTTGCTATCAGATGCTTAATAACAATTGGGTAAATAAATGAATGGCCAAATTGACTCTGATTCTTGGGCTTCTCCTTTTATATGAAGAGAAATGGAGTTAGGTCAGTATTTGAAAGGTTGAAGAATGAGAACCTTGAGGTAATTATGTAGTTATTGAGCTCTCAGGGAACTAATACCCTGTGAAGTTTACAAGGCACTCTATCTCACCTAACTAGGAATCAGGGACTACAGTGTCTACAGGGATTTAGCTCTGCTTCTTTGGAAGATCTTGGGTATATTTACATTACTTGAAGTAACTTTCTTTGAAAATGAACAGATCAAGCCACAGCATGACCTCTAAGGAATGCAATTTGACTTAAGTATTAGGAGATAGGTATATAGATTCTGTCACTGCATAAGACAAGTGGATTTCAAGAACTGGCCCTTCCCTTAATTCACCTTAAATGTTTGAACCATTGAGAAGAAATGTCAATTCGTTCATCTCAATGGGTTTCAGTCATAAGGACAAAACTGAGGAACACAGACCCATACAAAATAAATAAATAAATGCTTTTACTCAGGGTGTTTACATCCCAATAGAAAAGATGCTAGACAAATAAAAACCCTAAGAAACACATCAACGGATATGGGATATATATAAAATAAGCTATCTAGCTACACAGAGGAGAATGAGAGAGAAAAGAAGAAATCTTCTTTATACTGATTGGTCTGAATAGTTATTCCAGCAAAGTCTAATAATGACCCAAAGTATGACATGGGAAAGATCAGCCCAAACAAAATGAAAAGTGTGGACTGAAGGACCTGAGTTTCAAGAAGGTCGGCATACTGCAGTATAGTGTCCCCTCCAAAACTCATGTTGAAATTCAATAGCCTGTGTAACAGGGGTGAGAGGCGAGAACTTTCAGAAGTAATTAGGTCATGAGGGCTCTGCTCTGGTGAAGGGATGAATGTCATTTTGATTACAAAATGGGGTTTTAAACGTGGCCTTCTCTTGCTCTTTGGTCTGGCATGCACAGTGTCTCAGCGCAGGGTCCCTTCTACCATGTTGACACAGCAGGAAGAATCTCATCAGATGTAGCCCTTCGATCTCAGACTTTCCAGTCTCCAGAATTATAAGAAATAATTCTTTTTCTTTATAAATCACCCAATCTGAGCCATTCTGTCATAGCAGCAGGAAACATAGATAAAAGACACAGCAGAATCTAAAAGAAGCCTTTCAAAAAATAAAAAAATAAATAAATAAAAGAAGCCTTTCACTGACAGTTTTCAGTTAAGCATTCTCCCCAAACAAACTGAAACAGAAATAGTGCAACATCAGCAAGATGGCAGAGTATGAGATACAAATCTTCTTCCCCCAACAAAAACAACAAGTAAACAATTACCCATGAATGGCAATAGCCTTAGGAGGACTCAGAGGACCATTAAAGAACCAAGAGCAAGACACAGGAGAGCCAAAACAAAGGGGAATAACCATAAAGAAAAGGACCACTGGGAATACGGGCATAACTGAAATGTCTGGAGATGGCTGGGAACAGAGCTGAAGAGTAGAAGCTGATCAATATCAGCCATGTAATGGGTGTCACAGTGGTCCCCAGGAATCTGCTATGATGAGAACACGATCCTTTGTCACCACGGTAGCCAACATTCATCCCTACCACAGTACCCCCAGAGAAGGAGACAGTGCTTCACCACCTCACACCCCATCCACAAAGAAGGAACCACGATTGTACTCTTCCATGACAGGCACTATTGATACAGCTTTGACTGTTGAGAATCTCTGCAATCTTCACCAACACCAACCTAAGCTAATACAACTACGCAAAGACTACGCCATTGCACCCTCATAAGAGTCAAAACTGCTACCCCCCTCCTAGTCAGTGCTCTACAATCCCCAAGAGAGAGGGCCTTTCCTCACCATAACCAGCCCATAACATCTAGAAGAGATCATTGATACACCATTTGTACAGACATAAACTCAAGTCAACAAAACCATGAAAAACCAAGTAAACACATCACCACCAATAGAACACGTGGAGTTCCCAATTTAAAAAAAAAAAAAATTCAAAGAAACAGATATTAAGAATTCAAAATAATTATTTGAGCAGAAACAAATGAATTGGAGATTACAAAAACAAAGAGAAGATCAATTAATATAAGGGTTGGTTTTGTTAAAAGATAAACAGAACTGACAAAACTTTAGCTAGACTCAAATAAATAAAACAATACAGAAATACAAGAGATAATAAAAGACTGCCATTAACAATTATATACCAACAAACTCAGTAACTTAAAAAAATATGATTTACTAAAACTGTGTAACTTACATAGACAGATCATATAGAAAATATGGACAGGCAAAACCAAGTAAGGACATTGAATCAGTAATTAAAAACTTGCCAACATGAAAAGGCCTAGCACCAGAGCTTCACTGGTGAATTCCCCAATTACTTTATAGAAAAATTAATGCCAGTTATTCTCAAATTGAAGAATCAATTATTTAAAGAAAAATTAATGGCAATTTTTCTTAAATCCTTCTAAAACATTGAAGACAAAGGAACACTTTGAAATTTATTTTATGAGGTCATCATTACCTCGATGCCAAAAACAGAAAATGACATTATAAGAAAAGAAAATTACAAGTGGATATAAATAAAATGTTAATATAATATAAATAAAGTGTT
Organism: Marmota flaviventris; assembly: GCF_047511675.1. Lineage (NCBI taxonomy): Eukaryota > Metazoa > Chordata > Mammalia > Rodentia > Sciuridae > Marmota > Marmota flaviventris. Next base: position 13,578,562 of record NC_092506.1, on the reverse strand, counting down.
CTCAACAAAATAATAAAAACTGAATTCAGAAGCATATTAAAAGGCTCTTACATGATGATCAAATGAGATTGGACTGCACAGATGTTTCAATATATGAAAAATATTAAAAGTGGCATGTCACAGTAACAGAGTGAAAATCATATTATCATCTCAAAGTAGAAAAGGAATTTGACATTCAGTGTCTTTTTATGATAAAATTAATAAAAGGACACAAAAAATGTATCTCAACATAATGAAAGCTATATGTGACAAGCCCACAGCTAAAATCATTAGAATCAATAAGATAATTCAATAAAGTTATAGAATGAAAAATCAACATACCAAAATTAGTAGTGTTTATATACATTAAGAAAAACTACCTAAAGAAAAAGTTTTTTAAAAAATCATAGTTAAAATAGCATGAAACACAATAAAAATACCTGGAAATGTGTTTAAACAAGTAGGTGAAAATTCTGGACACTGACATTGTGTAAGTACCGTCTGTGAATTAATTGCCTGTTGCATTTCTCAGAATGTATCTCCAGCATTAACTGATGTATGGCTATGTGTTACAAAGTTTTAGGTGCCAACACAGTATGATGTTAACATGAAAATGTGCATATCAGCCAATCAAACCGAACAAATAGCCCAAATATAGGCCCCTACTCAGACAACCCATAGTTGGCATGGGCACTAAGAACATGCAATAGAGAAAGGATAGACTCTTTAATTCACAGTGCTGGGAAAACTGGATACACACATGCAACCAGATGAAATTCAATTCTTCTCTTACACCACTCACAAGAAAAAACTCAATCCGACCAAAGATTTAAAGATCTGAAATTTAAAACAAAAATTCTAAAAGGAAACACAGGAGAAATCTCCCTCATATAGATTTCGTGAATGATGGATTTTTGTTAACTTTTTATTTTATTTTATTTGGATTTTTTAGGTATGTATGACAGTGGAGTGTATTTTGACATATCACACATATTATACATATTACACATACATTAGACCTATTACACAGAAAGCATAACTTACTCTAATTAGGATCCCAGTCTTGTGGTTGTACATGATGTGGAATTTCACTGGTGGTGTATTCACAGGAAAATCATGTCCAATTCATTCTACTTTCTTTCCTATTCCCATCCCCCCTCGATGATGTTTTTGCTATGACACCGAAAACTAAAGTCAAAACAAGTGCAACTGTGTTGAACTAAAAGTGTCTACCTGGCAAACAAAACAATCAACAAAATGAAAAGACCACCTATGGAACGGGAGAAAATATTTGCAAGCCATATATCTGGTAATGGGTTCATATCAAAAACTTACAAGAAATTCATACAACTCAATTGCAAAAAATAAATAAATAAACCAGTTTAAAACTGGGCATAGGACTTAAATAGACATCTTTCCAAAGAAGACATACAGAAGGCCAATCAGCATGTGAAAAATGTTCAAAATCACTAATCATCAGGGAAATGCAAATTAAAACCACAATGAAATATCTTACAACTGTTAGAATGGCTAAACAAAAATTCAAAACACAGAAAGTACTGGTCAGGATATGAAGCAAAGAGAACCCTTTTACACTATTGGTGGGAATGTAAATTGGTACAATCATTATCGAAAACGATAAGGAGGTTCTTAAAAAAATTAAGAATAGAACTATCATAAGCTCCAGCAATTCCATTTCTGGATATAAATCCAAAGGAAATCACTATCTCAAGAAGATATCTCTACTCCTATGTTCATTGAGCACTACAACCAACAGCCAAGATACAGAAGCAATTGAGTGTCCGTCAACATATGGGTAAAGAAAATGCAGTATATATGAACAATAGAATGACCAACATTCTATCATGTATGTACACAACATGATTGCCATACAGAAAAGTAATAAATTTCAAAAGATCTATAGTTAATGATAATATATTATTATATTCTTGAAAACTGTCAAAAGGGTAGATACTGAGTGCTCTAATCACAAAAACTACTATGTGAGGTCATACATTTGTTAATTAGATTTAACCATTCCACAATTCATAGATATTTCAAAACATAATGTTATACACAAGAAAAATATACAATATTATCTGTCAATTTAAAAATATAAATAGAAGGAATACCAATCTTATAAAAAGTATTTCAGTAATTAAAAATGAATGGATATATTTTATCAACATTTATGTGGTCAACATACCTTGAAAACAAGACCCACCAAGAATATTACAAAAAAGGGAGAAATACAGGCCAATATCTTTTATGAAACTAGATATTAAAATCCTAAATAAAATATTAATAAAATTCCATCAATATATAAAAATAATACTAATGTAGAATTTGGACTATTTTCATAAGTGGTCTTACTGAACTGACATTAGAAAATCAATTAATAGAATTCACCACACTAATAGAATAAAGAGAAAATTGTGATCACTTCAATACCTAGAGACAAAAATCGCTGGATAAAACTCAACTCCAGGGCTGGGGTTGTGGCTCAGTGGTAGAGCGCTTGCCTTGCCTGTGCAAGGCCCTGGGTTCGATCCTCAGCACCACAGAAAAATAAATAAATAAAATAAAGGTATTGTGTCCAACTACAACTAAAAAATAAATATTAAAAAAACTCAACTTCATTTTTGGGTTTTTTTTATTACTGTTGGTTTGCTTTCTTTGGTTTTGCAGTACTGGGGATTGAACCCAGGAGGCTCTACCACTGAGCTGTATTCTAGCCCTCTTCATTTTTTTTTTTCTTTTTGAGACAGGATTTCACTAAGTTGCTGAGGCTGCCCTCAAACTTGTGATCCTCCTGCCTCATACTCCTGAAAAGCTGGGATTTACAGGCATGTGCCACAATGCCTGGCTTCGATTTGTGATTAAAAAAAAAAAATTAAACAGGAAATGAAAGGGAAACATCTTAAATCTGATAATGTTTAATCTATAAAACCCTGTCACAAATACCCAAGAGGCAAAAATATTTAAATCACTCTCTTTAACAGTTGAGGTGGTTATATATTTTCACCTTGACCCAGAAGAAATTGAAAATTCACTATCATCCAGTACTCCCTGCCCTTCTTTCTTTATTGACCTCAATAGGTGTGTATCACTTTCTCACTAATAACCTTTATTTTGTGTGTGTGCTTAAACTTCTTTCTCCTGTAAAAGTTCCATAAGAGCAGGAAAGCTTGTCATTTTTTCCACTATGATGTGGAATATACTACATTGCTCCTGTTTAAGGGTGCAGAAACTACCTGGCATCCTTAAACAGCAACAGGCATACATTAAGAACTCAGTGAAAATTGTTGAGTTACTTGAATTCTCTTGATATATCCTGGTGGTGAAAATTGAGGGTCTTCTTGTGGGAATCCTCATAGATGTGAAAGAAATTGTGTGTGCAGGGTCCTAAATAAAGTTCTCAAGGGGCTATTTCAAATATAGCTATCCCAAGACTGACACCTGTCAATCATAAATTGGCACTTGGTCTTCTATTTCATGTTTTCAAACTTTCCATTCATTTATTGATCGCCCATTGTTCTTTGGCTAGAGATCTTCCTTTTATCTGGCTGGAGCCATCTCTTCTAATGAAAACTAAATAAAAAATAAATTTCCTTAAGTATTACTCTCACTGGATGGAGCAGGTTATATTTAAGTTTTGGGTTTTGTGTTGTTTTTTGTTTTCATTTTTCTAGATCTGAAGCATGCTTCAGGCATACCTACCTTGAAAACAGCAAAGCATTTTTGTTAACAACTAGACTTTCCCCAACATGTGTCTTAACCTATATGATGACCCTAAGATCTCAATGACTTTCCCAGAACCTCTTTCAAACCCAGGGCTCCATTTTTCTCTACTTGTCAAAATGATCTTTTTCGACTTCATAAATTGAGATATTAGAAAGATTTATAACATACATATATTATGAATAAATGTTTTAAACTAATAAATGAATAGCTTCTTGCTTTATGGCCTCTACTTAACAAAAACTTGTTCTTAAATACCACCATGTCCTTTCTTAACATAAACTAAATTCATCACAAAATGTCTGGGAGATTAAAACAAGTTTCTAAGATATAAAGTTAAACAGCAAGGATCTGCTTTCTCTCTCTTTTCAAAAAAACAAGGCTGAAAATGACAGAGAACTGAGAAGGAAATTGACAGAGTCCAGAATGTAATATAAAAGCTCTACCAAATCCCTGAGAGAAAGCTGGACACGGTAGCTCACAGCAAATTGGGAGGCTGAGGCAGGAGGATTACAAGTTCAAAGTCAGCCTCAGCAATTTATCAAACAAGGAACAAAGGGAGGGAGGTACTGAGGGAAAAGGGGGAAGGAACAACCCCTAGAAAAATCCTAGCTGCTTTTCTTTAAAAATAAAATTGCAAACTAATCTTAAAATTCATGAAGACATTCAAGGAATCCAAAATTGCCAAAACAATTTGAAAAAGAAATAATTGGAGAACTTAAACTTCCTAATTTTAAAATTTACTCTGATGAGAAGTCACTTTACTAAAGTCAAAGAGACAGATAATAACCAGTTGAGGATTTGTAATATTGGAGACCTCATTCATTTCTGAGTATAACTCCTATGTATATGGCAAAAATAATTAAAATACTTGCCCATAACACAAACTTATACACAGATGTGTATAGAAACATAGCCAAAAGTGCAAAAAAACCAAATGTCCATCAATTGATGAAAGTATACCCAAATTGAGGTACATTTATGTATCTGAATATTATCCAGTTATAAAAAAGAAATAAAGGGCTTTCAGACATTATAGCATAAAAACAGAAAGTGGATTTGTGATTTTCAGGGTTTAGATGGGGGAGAATGGAAAGTTACTGCCGCCAATAAGCCTCCTTTCAGGTGACAGATTTAGATAGTGGTACTGGTTGCATTACGTTGTAAATATTATAAAATCTACTGGGTTTTACATTTTGATGCATGAATTTTGAAGCATCTAAGATATCGGTAAAACTGTTAAAAGAAGAAAGGAATGAAGAAAGAAAGGAGGGAAGGAAGGGAGGGAGAGAGGGAGGGAAAGAAAAAGAAAAAAGAAAGTCTGTGCTGTGGTCTGAAGCAATTCAGTAGAATTCAGAACAGTACATGGATAGTTCCCTAAAGCAAATCAGTAAGTGAACATGTTATAAAAAGAATGAGATCGATAGCTTACCACCTATGTAAGTTTAAAGTTTATTTATAAAATAATTCTATCATTTTCAAGGAAATGCATATGCCTAAATATATTAGAGCTAATGTCTTTGCACAAAAGGAATTGAGGCAGGGTTGGGAAGTAACATTAAGGAGAAATGTAGTTATATAATAAGATAGAAGGGCAGAGACCAAAGAAGGCCATCAACTGTGGAGCATGACTAGCTACACTTTATGACCCTGTGTTCTTCATCCCCACAAACAGTGCTTGACACTCAATAAGTACCTGAGTGCTTACACCACATAATTCTTTAGGCAGAAAGCAGTTCTCTCAAAAAAAAAAAAATGGAAAAAATTACGAAGTGAAACAAATGTTTTATTCTCAAATGAAACTAAGTTGGCTCAATATAAATCTGACAGTGAACATGAAAGAAATTCCCTTAACACAAGATCCACTCAGTTATCCAAGATAGTCTATAGAATAGAATTTATCCATTCTGTCCAAAAGTAAAGGCCAATAGCAAATTTTGGAGGGTTTTCTTTCATCTCTCAGGCATTTTTATAAGTTTAGGGTTGGTTTACACTACAGAAATGTGTCATTGGATACAGCCACACATCTTTGCCTTGGCAGACATTCGTAGACCTGGCAACAGGAATGCTCCAAAACGTCTCAAATAAGAGCTGAAGTTTCCTAGAGTGGTAAGTAACTCCGTACCCTCATTCCAACACTTAGCCCCTCTTCATCCAGCTTAAATGCTAGCGATGCAGAAGTGAATTTGATTGTTCCTTAACATCAAGGACTTCAGGCTCAGCCGGCAAGTACCATTCGGAAGAAATGGAAGAGTATGGTTTCAGAGAACACAGTTTTCATGGAACATAAACTTTTAAGCCAGCCAGCAAGTTTCAATAACAAATCTACCTCTATCAGATATTTAGAAAGTTGTGTGGTACCTTTAAATTTTAGTTTCCATCTTAAAATAATAGAAATTATAGCATAAGCTTAATAAGTATTTTATGAAAATTAAACAAAAAATATAAAGCATGCTTATAATCCCAGCTACTTGGGGGCTGAAGCAGAAGGATCACAAGTTCAAGGCCAGCCTTGGCAATTTAGAAAAATCAAGCCTCAAAATAAAATAAAATAAAGGGCTGGGGATGCAGCTCAGAGATAGACACTAGCATGAGCTACATATATAAAGCACCAAAAATAATGCTTGGCCAGAGAAAATGATTGGCCAATGTGAGACTCCTTCTCCTCTTTTCCCTTTTCCTTAAGAAGTAAATGGTGTGTAAGTCTTGAAGGACATGCAATTGTATTGGGAAGATTTGGAAAAATGAAATGAATATTCTGATTCTTGTATGATAAGAAGTGAAAATATATATTGTATAATTTGAATTATTTGCCAATGGACAATCTTCCAGTTGCAATCTGGGTACGTTTATATATGAGATTATGAAGTTTAAATCAATATGACTTTGTATAAAGTGATTTTATTATATTTATATAGAAGTAGCTTTTTTTTTCTTCCATGCAGCAAGAAGTAACCATGGGAGAGAGGCAGCCTGGCAGGGCTGAAAATTTAAGAGCTACTTGAATCCTCAGACTAGTAGGCAGGGAGTTTAGGGTATAAATACTTCAGCATGTCTTTCCTCCTTCCTTTTGATCACCTGCTGGCCAAATACATCAAGGGGCCACAAGAAAAAAGAGTCTAGATAATGTGGTTCATGAATTGAACCTCCTGTGACATGGAGGACCAGAGAGATAAGCACAACAGAAATAAAGAGGCACAAACAGAAAAGGCAGCATGACTTCACTGAACTAAATAAAATTTAACCTTCACATATCAATTCATCAATGATGTCAATCATAGGATAGTCAACATGCATGCTAGGGTCTAGCACATATTAGGTGCTCCACACATGTATATTGAAAGAACATACCTGTCAATCATTCAATCAATGAACATCAGAAGTTTGGGGGGAATATATTGTCTTTATTATTTTTATATAGTAATGGTATACATTTATAAGGTACAATGTGATATTTTGACTCAAGAATATATTGTGTAATGATCAAATTAGGGTAATTATCATATCCACCTTAAATTTTTATCATTTTTATACTCAGTACATTTAAAATCGTGTCTTCTATTTTGAGACACACAATGAATTATTGTTAACTAGAGTCATCCTGCTGTGCAATAGAGCAGCAGAATTCATTCTTCCTATCTAACTATAACATGAAGGGCCTGCCTAGAATAGTCAAGCTAGTGCCACCCCACCCCACCCCTACAGTGAAGGCTATGCTTCACTTATAATCTGAAGTGTTCTTTAAAAGAGTTTTCTTGGATGTGGACTGACAAAAACACTCCCTGAATGAACAAACACTGGTGAGCAAATAATTATAGACATTCCATGGGGTTTTTTAGGGTATTTTTCTGTTTTACTTAAAAATATATAAATTATTCACTTCTGACTTACAAAATAGTTACAGAATTACAGAGTGTTTCTGTTTCAGAACTCCCCCTGTCTTTCTCTCCCTCTGTCTCCCCTACCCATCTTCCGGTTTGTCTACCTCTTTCTTTCTCTCTCTCATTCTCATTCTCAGTCTCTCCCTCCTATCTTGTAGGCGGGATAGAGGACAGATTACAGGAAGCTGCAACCTGTAGGAAATGTTACTCAGGCTTTACAAAGGAGGAAAATCTACCACATACAACAATGAGAATGGACCCAGAGGAGGTTATGCTGAGTCAAATCAGCCAGGCACAGGAGGCCAAAGACCACTGGATCCCACATGCATGAGATGTCTATCACGGTCAGACCCTTAGAAGGGAAAGCAGAGTGGTAGTGGAGTTGCCCAACGGAAATGAAGTTTCAGTTATGCAAGTTGGATAAGTTCTAGAGATATGCTATGTACACTGTGCCTAGAGTTAACAATACTGAATTGGACACCTAAAAATACATTAGGAGTGTAGATCTCATGTTAAAGAAGAAAGAAATAAAGATATTTACTTCTGACCTAAAAGACAATGACAGAACATTTATGCTTAAGTTTGCTTTCTCTCTCTCTCTCCTCTTCCCTCTCCTTTCACTCCTGCTGTTGTGTAGGCTGGATGAGGACAGATCAGGGGGACTTTAAGCCTGTGAAGAATGACTTCAGCAGCAGGTCCTGGAAATAGGAGAACGCCTCCTAAATCAGAAGAGAGAATCTTAAGGTTCTGTACCTCTTGCTAACATCTCTGTTGAGACATGTTTAAAACACCTCACAGCCAAGGAGAGAACTCACCAAGCCTGGTGTGATACACAAAGGTATAAATATAAGTGATGGCTCAGACAAAAATAATTTAGAATGAGACCAAGGACATTAAAAACTAGGCTGAAATGTATGACACTGGTTTCCAATTCCTCCTCCCTCATAAACTATGGTAATCTCTGGGGGTAAATGACATTGCTAGATTAAGTCTATTACAGATCACTGCTGTCCTCAGTTAACTCCTCAGTGAAAAAAAAATGATATGATAATACCCATCAACTAAAACACTAAAAACATTTGCTAGTGTGTACTAAGCTGTACTATGAATTAGAAAATGGTCTATAACAATTAGGTCATGAGACTTCTATAAGCTTCGTGGAAAAGATACTATTGTGATTGCCACTTTAAATATGGAAATTATAAGAGAGGAATTTTAGTAGTTTCCCCAGGATTGTACCACTGGTAAATGATAAAATCATATTTGAAACCTTGGAGTCTGATTGCAGGAGCCACAGCTTAAACTACCATGATTAAGTAAGATAACACATGTTATAGAAAGCACTCAACACATAGAAGTGATTTCTATTATTTCATCCAACTATTGCTTTCATGCATTCTACGCTATTCTGATCCCATGATAGTCCACAATTGTATATTTCTTTCTTGCATCAAAATTTATTTCAGTCTTGGTTGACTTTATCCATCTCTGCTCATATGAAGGCTCAAAATTCACTCAGAGAATGAGATTTTCTCAATTCCTAAGAAGATTTAGCATCTCTCCACTATGCTCTGAAAAGTTCAAGCTTCTGGATTGAAACCTCTTGTCTTCTGTGCATTCATGTGTTCATCATTCTAAGAGGAGGTTCATAAGCAAAAAAAAAAAAAAAATTAAGACAACAGCTTTGGCCTTCCTAATTGAAACATGGTTTCTCCATTTATGAGAAATTGGGGTTTGACACTTTTCTCCCTGATCTGAACTTTCTATATCCAATGCCAGGTATCACTTAGATTTTTCTTTCCATAAAAACCCTGTGAAATATTGGTCTCAAAATAAGTTTGTTGCCAGGAAATTTGAAAATAATCTTAAAATACTCCCCTCCTGGGGAGTCACATGCCCATCAACCTATTAAAAATGCTGAAAAGTTCCATTGTAAAGCAATAGGAATGCTTTTTCCTAACTAACCTAACTTACTCCCCATAATGCTAATGCTTGGGAAAATATCCAATATTAGACAGATGAGTATAATCCATGAAATTCCTGAAGGGTGTCCCCCTGGGAGCATTGCATCTCACAATTACTTATATTCTTTTAACATTTCATGCCAACTTTCAGGACAGCTCATATATAATTTGTCCATTTTTCATGATGCCCTGTCATTCACTGGAATGCTCCAAAAGGACACGTGGTTTTTGTTGTTGTTGTTGTTGTTGTTTGTTTTGTTTTGTTTTCCATGTTTATCTTAAAATACTGTCAAAGTTTCTGGAATGTAATAATTATCAATAAATAATTCTTGAACAAGTGAATAACACAGAAGCTCTTGTTTGTTTCATTGATAGTGAGTAAAGTAATCATTAAATATTCCAGTAGTCCAGGATTAAGAAGGGTCCTGGATGTGAGACTCTTAGTGCTAAAACCAGAAAGTTCCGGGGAAACCAAGACAAGCTGGTCATGCTAGGTGGCGGTGACTTTTTATAGTTGTTGATTTGGGATTTTAGTTACACTATTTTTTCCCCATCTCTCTATGTTTATAAAACACTAAACAATGACCATGAGCTACTTGGTTTAATCCTCACAACACTCCTCACTTGCCCCCATTTCACAGATGAGGAGATTAAGACCAAGGTCTCACGTCTTGCCCAGGATCCCAGCCTTATCTCACTGTCTGGCTGTACAGCCTACACCCCCTAAGCACTTCACTCCCCTGCTTTCCAAAATGAATTCTGAAGGTGCAACAAATTGTGTAACATTGTGAAATCCGTCTTTAAAAATAAGAGCTCAGTTATTCCTGTGGAAAGCACCGTGGACAAGCATAATCCACTCCCTGCTGGGTGAGATAGAAGTGGGAGAAAGGAGCCTGGAAAGCCATCATCTTAACACTAATCCAAGAAGCGAGAGAATTTGAATATGAGCTTTCAATATGTTCTACACAGGGCCAGCAAGCTGAGCGCTATTTTTAGCTCTAAGTTATGAAATACAATCACATGGGCAGGTGGCCTACATTCTCAGTCTTATATGTGGCGAGTGTTACAATCTAAGTGAGAATGCTGCTCCACCAGCTGCGCTTGGATAAGGCAGCTGGAGTCCTCCAGACAGACTCTGGTCCTGCTGAGCAGGAGAGCTAGCTGATGCTGGGGAGTGGAACACAGAAAAGTTAAGGTCAGACTCAGTGCTGTCACTCGGGCTATGTGGTGTGGGGACAGCCGCAAGGTTCTTATTGTTTTGCCTCAGTTTCTTCATCTGAAAACCAGGTGATGATAGGGAGGTCAGGATAAAGTCGGAGCCTTCCAGAGTCAACCAAAGAGTGGACTGGAAGCCTGGTTCTACCACTTCACACCTATGTGTCTGTAAAATGGGAAATTCGATTCACAAATCACAGGTTATCGTTTAGTAGAAGTTGGAGACATTTCTCCAGCTGTTTGGTCGTCCATCAGTCACTTCATATCTCTGAGCCTTGGTTTTACCAACTAGAAAGGTAGGATAATAAACGACAACAGGGTGATTGTGAGAAACAACAAAAGTGAGAGGCTTAGCTGAGATCACAGCACACAAGCAACCCTCAGGAAATGGTTGGGGATAGGGTGGTCTCTAGAGTGCTTTACAGGAAATGGAAATTTTGAGCACACTAACCTCAAAAGCTTCTTACTTCAAAAAACAAGCCTGGAGATTGAGAATTGTATTCTGAAATAGTTAGAAACACAAATCACAAAACTGAAGGAGGTAAAACCAAATTTATTTATTTATTTATTTATTTATTTATTTATTTTGTACCAGGAATTGAACTCAGGGGCACTCAACCACTGAGCCACATCCCCAGCCCTATTTTGTAGTTTATTTAGAGACAGGGTCTCACTGAGTTGCTTAGCACCTTGCTGTTGCTGGGGCTAGCTTTGAACTCACCATCTTCCTGTCTCAGCCGCCTGAGCTGCTGGGATTACAGGCGTGTGCCACCGCTTCCAGCTAAAACAAAATTATTTGAACATCAGATGTTCTCATAGAACTGGGTGTGAGGGAGGAAACCTCACAGATTGGCTGAAAGAGACCCCGAGGCTGTGATCCAAGGTGGCTTCCCAGGTGTGCGCTCAGGATCAGCACCTGTGATACTAGCAGCAGCCACAGCAAACAGGAGCAGAAGTCCAGCTGAGGTGCAATGCAACAAAGACACAGCCAACCTTCAGGGACCTGGGGAGCAAGGACAGCCCTCAGGCTGTCTCAACAAAACAGGACGAGGGAGCCAGATCTCTGTACCCCTTCATGACCAGTCTTGAATGCCAGTAACCTGAGGAAGGGATCACAGCCTGGGAGAGGTGGCAATTCCTGGAAGGAGTTTGCCTGTGAGAGCCAGGAGGCTCACCCTGCTTCCCCATGGGAAACGCTATTATTGACATAAGAGGTGCTTGGAATTGAAGAAGGGACGTGTGAAGATATAACAGTCAACTAGGAATCTACAGAGAAGAGGCCACTGCCATTAACTTGAAAAGCAACTTATGGGCTCCCAGACATGACGGTCCTCTTGCTTTGGCTACACTCACATATGATTCAGATAGAAAGTGGCCATAATCTGAACAGGGAACAAAGGGTGATGGTATTGAAAACATCCAGTGAGAAGTAAACTAAATGGGTGCTCACAAGCACGGAAGGGGTTGTGGCTACCCGCCAGAGCAGCTGTGTTATGTGAGGCAATGTGCAATGGCAGAATGCAGTTCAAAATCTGGCTCAGCCACTTCCTGGACAGGAGACTTTAGGAGACCACTTCCTCCCCCCATGCTCCTTCCTTGGTAGCATGTGATGGTAGAACAAACGTAGCCCAAAGGTCTCTTTCACCAATTATGAAACAAGTGTGAATCTTTGTTATAACTGTTAGCAAAAAAAAAAAGGACTACAAAATGGATGCCTTTATATTAATTCATTTTCTGCTAGGTTAAATTTTATGGTGATACTTTCTCTGCATTATTTATTTTCCTGCTGATTTTCCACCTGTGATAATTATAGACTTCTCTGGTATTATCCAGGGCTTTTTTTGCCCTAGTCTTTAACATTGTACATTTCTGCTTTTTCAGTCTCGCGAGGTTAATGACTTATCTCTTGTCCACTGTAGAGTGTCTGGGAGACTACTTCTTACATGCTAGAGACATTGGTCTTGTGTAATTAAAGAAATCAACTCCCAATACTTTAAAAGGGGGAGGGGAGGAGGTGATTGAAAGGATACTAAGAGGTTCGTAGAATCAAAGGAAAACTGGAAAATGTCAGGAAGCAAGAGCATTTCAGTGGGGCTAAGGAACAGAAGTCAGAAGCAAAGAAACTGTCTTCTGTCTGGAAGGATCTGGACAGAATCCAGATTGGAGGACATGAGCTCCAGTCCTCCATGCTGTCCTGGCACGACCTTTCAGATCCAAGTTTAGGAAAGTGATAACTTTCATGACCTGAGTGCAGAACTGGTGTCTGCCAGTCTATCTGCCTCCATGTATTTCTCTCTCGGAAGCTCTCTCCAGAGGGCGGGGAAGGGAGGTTCTTCTTGCCTTGGCAAGACAAACTTGAGAGCTCTTCACCCACCAACCCAAAGAGTTTGAGATCAGTTCCCAAGAAAGTCAGATGTTTTTAAGAAGGAAAGTGAATCCTGGATGCACAAAAATAATGACCAATGTCTGCTGCTAGACCAGGTCCTTGAATAAGTTTTTAGATGGATGCGTGATCACACATAAGCTGACCAGTTTCCCTGACGGGAACAAGTGCTTCATTTTAACACAGGTGTATAGGCAATTCTCCCACGGTAGTTGGGATCCTCCCTTTAGCTCTGATATCTGTCTGCATGATATCCACGATTTCTTTAGTTTAAATCTGTGGCTTAAATTTGAAAACTTTAATCTGAAAGAGAATACCTGCTACAGTCAGGCTCCATCACATCGATCCAAACTTATTTTCTAGTGCTTCTTTTCACAGATGTTATGTAACACTCTCTGCTAATGCAGCTGCCTGGCTTCCTTCCCATTTTGCTCTATCATTTTTTGTCTAAAACAAAATACTCTCTTCTTTAATTTCCTCCCACCCTGAGATTTATCTTTCATTACTCACCATATTATATGTATCTTTCTTTGGGGTTTATGTAATTTACTATATATAATTAAAGTTACTTATGGCAGGTCTTATCTCCCCCTTTAGTTTATACAATAAACTTCTTGAATATAGGAACTCTGTTGAATATAATTTTTGAACTGAGATATATGTATAGAAACACATGTAGCAGAAATTTATATGAACTTTTTGAATATAGGAGTTATGTGTGGTATACTTTCTAGAAAATTTTTACTGTGATGCATTTTTAAATAAATATATGTACATATATATAAATATTCAGTATATTGTGTGTACTATGGGTGTTTGTGTACATATGTGCACTAAATTTTTGCTGGTTAAATATATTAAAAATATCTTCTCTCATACACACACACACACACACACACAAACACACCCCTTGTGAAATATAGAGAGGCAACTGAGAAATTCTACATCATGAACAGGGAGTGAGATCCTTGGGCTTGGAGACGGAAAGCTCAGTGGTAGGATCCTACAGAAATTCCTCTATGAAAGTATGATTCTCTGTGAGGATGTTTTTATTCTCAGGCTCTGCCTCTAGTCTCATGGAAAAGAGTCCCAATCATCTGTAGAAGTAATGGATTCAGGAATTAGTGGTTCACTCACTTAATCTGAATGGTCTACTTTCTTTCAATCTCTCTTTCAATCTCCTGCCAATATGCCGTGTCCAATCCCATTTCCATACCCAAGTTCCAGTGTTTGGTTAAGAACACCCCATTCAGCTCTGCTTATAATTGCACTACCAACAGCACTACTGTAGTTAAGATAGGGTAGCAATTTTGCAAATGCTTTCCTGCCAGTTACTTCATTCGATTCTCAGAAGAGCTTGAGGAGGGTAGGGCTGGGGCTTTGATGTCCGCTCTGATGGTGAAGAAATTGGCTCAGAGACAAGAGGTTATATGAAACAGAGAAGCTGTCTCTTATCTTGGAATTCTGTGGCTCAAGTCCTGCCTCCTCCTAGGAACCTGCCCTGTTCAGATGTTTCTTTTTCTTTTTCTTTCTTTCTTTTTTTTTTTAGTTGTAGATGGACACAATATTTTTATTTATTTATTCGTATGTGGTGCTGATCAAACCCAGGGCCTCACACATACGAGGCAAGCGCTCTACCACTGAGCCACAACCTCAGCCCCAGATATTTCTTTTTTATCCTTAAAGAGCTCTAGTTATTATTCTCTGTATTACTCACTTGACAATGGACACGAATGCTGTGAACTGTTATCTATCTAGAAACAGGTGCCTTGTCCCACTGCATTATTTATAAGCTGCTCTTGAAGGAGGCACGATTGTATATCATTTGGTTTCCCCACAGACCTCACACCACGCCTTTACTGCAGCTTGTGCCAGTGAAGAGTGGCTGGAGCTTGGCTCTCTCTGTGGGCTGCAGCATTCAAAGAGCCAACTCCAACCACGGAGACTGAGCACAAATATGCCCTCATCCATTCCTGTTCTGTGGAGTACAGGGAAAATTCCTGCTGGCAAGGTTATTGAACACTTGAGTCATTAACCTCAAAGTGCATTACATCAGCCAACACATATTCAGGAAGCTTTGTTTTGCTGAAGTGGGAATTACATCTTAGACTCTGACATGTCTTTGTGTTCTCCAGAGCACTTTCCACATGATAAGGATTCATCCCGAAAGACAGTAAGCGATTTGAACATCAAATAAGACCTCTTTTGAAATTCACCAAATAGATGGCTGCTTTTCTTTTCTCAGCAGATTAGGTAGGGAAGACAAAGAGGTACAGATCTTCACTCCTCTTTTTAAACAGTAGTCAGGTAAGTAATTTCTCAAAGCTTTGGTTTCCTCAACTGCAAAACTGAAACCCCAAAACCTATTGTATGGTGAACAAATGAAAAATTTAGACATTTTAAAAAATTAGCATACTACAGTGATACATGCCTAGTCATGTATATTGCGGTACAATTCACAATAGCTGAACTACGGAACCAGCCTAGGTTCCGTGAATACATGAATGGATAAAGAAAATGTAGTATATATGCACAATGGAGTTTCATACAGCCTTAAAAAATGAAATTATGTCATGTGCAGGAAAATGGATGGAACTTTAGGACATTATGTTTAGTGAAATAAACCAAAGTCAAAAGGTCAAGAGTTCTGTGTTTACTTTCAGATGTGGAAACTATGAAAACTAGAGAAGAAGAAAAAAAAGAAAAGCGAAAATAAAAATTAAAAATCAGCAGAATAGAGGAAAAAAGACCAAGGGGTGGGAGGAGGGGATAGAGAGGGAAGGACTGGGGAATTATTTTGATCAGATTATAATGTTATATCGTGCGCATGTATGAATACCTAACAACAAATCACACCATTGAGTATAAATATAATGCACCCAAAAAATGTGGAAAAAAAAAATAAGGATGTCTTTTGACTCATCAATATTGCATAGAGTACAGAGTATCAAAAAGAGTCAAGCAAGATTTGCTTCTCTGTGAGATTAACAAGCATGTTAAACTGTGGGGCTCAGGCTTTCAATTGTAAAATGTGAGAGTTGATTTAGATTGTTTTGTTTAATGTCATCAATTTTCTTTTTAATTGACACATAGTAATTGTACTATTTGGATTATTTTTAAAGATTCTACAAGGATTAAGGAGTCCATGACTCTGCAATTTCAGCATCAATTGTCAAGGAATTCTAACATTTTAATTTTTTCACTCCTTATACCAAAAGCCAAACAAGTCATCTAATGCACAGAGACTCACATTATTTTTTCAAAAGAATAATCCAAGCTGATATATGTGATTGCCCGGATGTATGGGTTTTCACGGTCTGCTTTGGGTGTTTCAAATAGGAAGTACCTTGTAGCATGGCCTGGAGTGGCAGGTCTTTCTCAGAGCTCCTCTCCTTCATTCCTGCAGGGAGAGGAGAGTTGTTAATCACCACGTGGGCATCCAGTCTCGGTTGACAGATCTCCCCTGTGGAAGTGGAAAGCTCCCCACTGTAATGTGTGCTCTGCCCACTGACACCTTGCTAGTGACAAGACATCTCCTTCTGAGAGCTTCTGTAAGTGAGCACTCATGTCATGCCAGCTTGAAATGAAACCACTCACTCATTGAAATGAGTCCGCTCACTCTCTCTCCTCACTAGTGGAAAAGTACTATCCCGGGAGGGTGGATTTTATTTTTCAAACACCTAGAGATTACTCAGATTCAAGAGTAAATGAGTAGGTGACCAGCTTGAATAATAGTATTTCTGGTTTTTTAAAAATATTTATTTAGCTGTATATGAACACAGAGTATCTTTATTTATTTTTATGTGGTGCTGGGGTTTGAACACAGTGCCTCACACATGCGAGGCAAGCACTATACCAGAGAGCTACAGCCTCAGCCCTTGTTTTTTAGGAAAAACTTTTTACTTATGAATGGTTTCCCTGTTACTAAACCATTTGTCCTTGTTGCAGTATCTTTTTGAGCAAATATAAACCACTTTGGTTTAGTTTCAAGAAGAAAACGTTCTCGTGTCCTAGTGAACTGGGAGATTCGAGGAGAGGAGGTTGAACAAGGGTTGAAAGTAAAGACTTGGGCTTAGATGGGGTGGTGGGAGTGAGGGAGCTGAGGAGTCAAAGGGGGAAGTGCAAGGTCAGCTCAGTGAAGGGCTAGTGTAGGGCTCTCGGCTGTGCTAAACACAGGTTCCTCATGATGGGCATGTTCACATACTCATTTCATGCTATCGTCACAGTTTACCCTGTGTGTTGGGTACAGAGAGGCTAAATGACCTCTCTGAGGCCAGACAACCGATGAGAAGAATAAGGATCTTGGTCCAGCTCTCAATACTAAAACTAGTATTGTTGTATACTCATTTGCACTCGAATACTATCCTTTTCTGAGGTGATTTCAGCAGAAAATAGACCTATGTAGGCATCAGGTCTTTAACTCTTAGAAGATGCACACCTTTCGGCCTAACCTGGAATGTAGGGGCATAAAGAAACACACCCAGAAACTCACCTTCCTGTGTCCTGTAACAGTTATGACATATGGATCCCAAACCTCTGTCTTTCATTCAGATCTAGAGGCTTAGCTATGAGGAAAGTTTTTGCTCAGGCTAAGCATAGAAGAAGGAAGAGAAGATGAGGACGAAAAGGAGGAAGAGAAAAAGGGAAAGAGAAAACAGAGAGGGGAGAACAGGAAGAGGAGGAAATATCAACCACATCAAGTGGGGGACACAGCTGAATGGAGTGGAATGCACTTGATGCTTGGGGAGCTGCTCCCAGCTCATCTCCAACTCTAGCACTCAGGAGCCATAGAACCTCCCCTAAGTCCTGGAAGGACACCTATGTGCAGAACATCCTGGTCTTTAGAGGCTGTTCTTCTGTGTGCTGCTGCATGAGGCTACCTGCTAAAGAAGAGGGGAGGCAGGAGAGATGAGGCAGCTATAGGTTGTCCAGACCATGGAGTCGGAAGCTCCTGATCTTTCCAGGTGGTGGTGGCCATGTGCCAGGGAAAACTTTTCCTACAGGTTGGCCTCCTGTTCCAAAAGTCCTTCTTTGTTCCTTTCTCCACCCGACCTATGATTTACTCTCCCCAGAAGGAGTCTGCCCTGTGAGTGATAGTGTCCAAGAGTCTCAAAATTAAGTTGATCTTCTAAGCCAGCTGATTTAGACAACGACGATTTCTGGGCTTCACATTTAAACTAAAAAATTAATTTGTTTGCTTTGGGAGAGTTTTTGTTTTTCTTTTTACATGCCGAAGTCCTGAACTGCATGGAGACTTAGATTAATTATAGCTAAAAACACCATCAAGCAGTTGATATGTGAGAAGCAAAATGAATCGCTCTCTACCCACGCACACACATTTGCTCACACCATTTAGCACATGAAACAAGACCTAAAGGTGGACTAGCACTGTGCATTATCACATCACCCATCTTAAGAAGTAAGTTTCCAGGCAGATTGTTTTTCCGGGCAGATTTTTTAACATTCTGATAGCACCTAATTACAGAGCATCAGAAGGCAACAGGAATCCAAAAGTGAGATGAATTACTAAAATAATAATAATAATAATAATAATAATAATAATAATAATAATAAGTAAAAGCAAAGAGGGCCTAGAAAACTATTATGTGTATCCATAATAGACTTATCGAACTTAAAGGTAATGAGAAATGTAATAATTTAATTCAGAAGACAAATATCTTCTTTCACAGCCCTTGGAAAAACTGCTTTTATTCTCCAAATCTTTTGCAAGCTTTGGTAATTAAGCTAGACAGAAACCAAATGCGTAGAACAGAGCACAGGTTCTCTAAAGAAAGGTATGTTTCTTCAGGTTAAATTATAAGTAATTCATCTACTGAAACTGCTTCATCCTTCCATATAAAAGGCAGTTTGTTTTTAAATAATAATAATAATAGTTATTATAAAATAACATAATGATATAATATAATAATAGTAATTTACCAGAATGACCTCAGAACTTCAGTTGAAGGAGATGGAGGATAGAGTGGCACAGAACCTGTGAGAGAGTGGAAATGTAAGTGGGGCTGACGTGTGGAAGGATTTAACCCCAGATCATCTGTCTTTTGGTCCAGTGCCCTCTCCTTGAAATTGCCACCTTTGCTGAAACCTTAAAGCCACTGAAGCGGGGCACATAACTGTAATCCTAGTAACTCAGGAGGCTGAGGCAGGAGGACCATAATTTTGAGGTCAATTTTAGTAACTTAGGAAAACCCTATCTCAAAATGAAAAATTAAAAAGGTGTGGGGATACAGCTCAGTGAAAAAGTGTCTCTGGGTTCAATCCCTGGTACCATAAAAATAAATAAATAACATAATCACTGAAACATCTTTTGTCCACATTAAACAATTACATGTTAATCAGAAATTTGACCAAAAAAATAGTTTAAGGAAATGGAAGTGCTAATTATCCTAATTTGATCTTTACATATTGTTTAAGTGTATTAAATTATCACATGACAATCCATAAATATATATAATTGAAATAATCATTAATTAAAAAAAGAAACTAACTTTCAAATCCATAGGCCAAAGAATTTCAAAACACAATACTGTGCATTGTTGTTGACAAATATTACAAATATGATATGATCCTTATTCCAAATTTAATAGTGAATGGAAATTATCTTACAGTTAAAAATAGGGAGGGGAAATTCAGTACATTCAGCTGTAGCCTTTAATCTTCTGCTTTAAACCACATCAAGAAGCTAATGAGGAAGGGTCTGAATGTCCCATGTAGTTGTTCTCTAAACCTAAGATTATCTTCCTGAGTGAGACATTTCAAAGTGCTGCTTTTTACAACTTCTCTTCACTGAGGAAATAACCACTGTTCTTGGGGAAGAAAGAACTGAAATCGCCCAGACCTCAAAAGCCATGAAGGCATTTGGGTCTGAGAGATGGTTTATCCCTTAGTTTCCTGACTTCTTCCTGCTCACACTTAAAGATTGGGGATTATTTTTGTTGAATATTTTCCAGAGTGCCCTTTTCACTTCTTTGTTCCTCAGGCTGTAGATCAAGGGGTTCAACATGGGAATCACTACAGAGTAGAACACAGAGGCGACTTTGTCTGTGTCCATGAACTGGTCAGAGGTGGGCTGTAAGTACATGAAGATGATGGTGCCGTAGAAGATGGAGACCGCGGTGAGGTGGGAAGCACAGGTGGAGAAGGCCTTCTTCCGTCCTTCAGAAGAATGCATGTTTCGAATGGCCACGTAGATGAAGAGGTAAGAGATGAGGATGACCAGGAGGGTGAATAAGACATTGAAACCCACAACAATTAAGACATCCAACTTGCTGGTGTGTGTGTCAGAGCACGCGAGAGCCAGGAGAGGGGGCTTGTCGCAGAAAAAATGATTAATTTCATGAGGCCCACAGAAGGAGAGACTGAAGGTGTCTGCTGTGTGGATGGAGGCATTGAGGAAGCCACAGACGTAGGAACCAAGAGTCAAGAGTGTGCACACACCCGCTGTCATGGTGGCGGTGTATTGAAGAGGCCTACACACTGCTGCATAGCGGTCATAGGCCATGGAGGCCAGGAGGTAGCACTCTACAGTGGCAAAACCCACAAAGAAGAAGAACTGAGCGGCGCATCCATTATAGGAGATGACCTTGTTCCCTGTGTGCATTGCAGCCACCATCTTGGGAGCCACAGCTGATGAGTAGCTCAGATCTACAAAGGAGAGGTTACTGAGGAAGAAGTACATGGGAGTGTGGAGACGGGAGTCTAAGAGGATGATCACCATCATACCGCCATTCCCAACCAGAGTGATGAGGTAGATGAATAAAAATACCAAGAGGAGCAGCACCTGAAGCTTGGGGTCATCTGTTAATCCTAACAGGATGAACTCTGTCACTTCTGTGTTGTTCTCCATTGAAGTCAGCTTGAATTCACCTGGTGATTAAAGAAAAAAAAAAGGCAAGGAAACTCAAATAAAATTATAAGAAAGGATGATAGAACAATATAAAAATAGAAAACTGGGCTGGGGATGTAGCTCAGTGGTAGAGTGCTTGCCTGGCGTGCTGGGTTTGATCCCCAGCATCCCAAAAAGAAAAACTAATATATACTGAGAATGTACTCAAGTAAGATACACGCTAGATCAGTCTATTTTACTATAGTGTCTAATCCAGTGAGATAGGTGCTATTCTGCCTGTTTCATAGATAAGAAAATTGAGATTAGGTGAGCTTACTATTGGGAAAGTTTATCTAAGAAGTAAAAGTCAAAATCAAAGTTTATCTTTTTATGTTTCTCAATCCAAAGTCCATGCACTCGAAGGTTGAATTCTTCTACATACTCACATGATAAAAATACAAATTATGATTTGGATGTGTCTGACAGCATAGTATTTAAAATTTTACTGAATTTTTTAAAATCCAAAAGAGAAAACTATGAAGTAGAAGTCCGTTGTTCTGTGTCTTTCTCATTCCACTTCAAAGTATAGATTCACTAAAGATTCTCTGAAATTTTCTGCATCTTATGATTGATAGTATTAATTATAGAAGTCTTAATATCTGTATGACAGATACTTCTCCAAGGTCTCTGCCTGCATTTAACCCATTTAACCCTCATTCCAACACCTTGGGAAGAAACTTATTATTTTCCACAATTTACACAAGGAAAAAAACTGTATTTATGATAATCTTCCACCTTTAATTTGTAATTTATACTTTACCTTTATAAACAATGCTCCATGATTGAAAACATGTAAACAGAGTACTTTTCCTTCTTACTTTAGTCTATTTCCTGTTGACAGTCTATTTTATATCTAGTTTCCTTTTCCCAACTACTATCTTCTCCTGAAATTGAGAATCTTTTCATTGGAACTCCATGGAGTGGTATTATTATATAACAACAACAAAAATAATCACTAATAATCACAGTGATACTACTCCAAATAATAATAATAATTGTTAAGTGAATAATAATCAAATTCACATGAGTGAATAAGTGTTGGAGGTAGAATTAAAACACTTCCCAAGCATAGTGGCATTCACCTTCAATCCCAGCTTCTTGGGAGCCTCAGGTAGGAGAATCACAAGATCAAGAACAGCCTGTACAAATTAATAAGATCCTATCACAAAATAAAAAGGGCTGGAAATGTAACTCAGTGGTCAAGAGCCCAAATTCAATACCCAACACTAAAAAAAGTTTTTTAAAAACACAACAAAACAAAACAAAACAAAAAAACCCTGGATTGTTTGATACTAAATCCAGAGATTTTAAGGTTTTGTTTAAGGTCTTTGTGAGTTTATTCCTCAATTAAAACTGAGTGTAGCTGGGCACGTTGGCACATGCCTGTGGGCACATGCCTGTCATCCTAGTGACTCAGGAGGCTGAGGCAGGAGGATCATGAGTTCATTGCCAGCCTCAGCAACTTATCAAGGCCCTAAGCAACTCAGTGAGACTCTAATAAAATATAAAAAAGGGCTGAAGATCTGGCTCGGTGGTTAAAGTTCAATCCCTGGTGCCAAAAAACAAACAAACAAAAAACTGAGTTTATTCCCTCAGTTGAAACTAAACTACTGTACAATATATTGCTGCTATGTAGTAATATACACTTACTACATAAATACCCATTTAATAAATATAAATATATGTATATATGAGTTCATATATATATGTGTATATATATCCACCTTGTATCAGAAGCCTTCATAGTTGATCCTGCTTACATTTAAGTCCTCCCTTCCCTGAACCCTCAGAGCTCTTGATTTTAGCTGATTATTACGCAATTAGTTGGGCAACCACCCAGCTCCCCAGCATGCTCTGCACTCCTGTATTCATCTCTTCTGGGCTCACACAGCCTACCCCTTAGGCACATAAATAAATATTTGCTGAATTAAATAGACCATCAATGGCAAAGTATTGAAATATTTTTTCAGACTATTTAATCTCATATCAAACAGGCTATTGTTCTCTTGTCTAGCTGGGTGCATACTTCCTGCCAAAATATTAGCTTAGACTTATGGAATGAAAAATATTCAGAAAGAACAGTTTGTTTGGAGACAGCAGGGCTTGGAAAAAGGCTCATGTGCTAATTTTAGAGCATTGTCTCCCCCCGACCCCACCCCATTGTTTTTCCTCATCCGGAGTTGTTCACAAGCTTTCCCTGCCCCTGGTAGCAGAATGGGCAGGAGCGAACTTAGAAAAGGGAAGAGAGGAAAGAAAGGGAGAAAATGGAATAGAAGGGGAAAAAAAAGTGCTTTGGTTCTGCTTGGCCTCAGCTGGTCTTGGAGAACAGCTACAATCAGATTGGTGAGGAAAGATTTTCTATAACACATGAAGAAGAGGACAATCCAGCTTGTCCTGTTTGGACAATCATGCAAGCCGTGTGGCTGATTTCACAAGACCTGGCTCAGCCAGCCTGGGAGGCACTGAGACAGAGACCCTGATAATACTCAGCACCCTCTTTCACCTTTGTGAGGAATGCTACAGTAGGACCCCTGCAGATGTCTTCTCGTGCCTCCTTTTTTTCCTCCTTCGAACAACTTCTTAGAATATCTTTCACTTTGTAGATTTCCATCCGCCAGTAAGCTGTCCATTACATCTATCCAGCCCTCTTAACTTTTTGACAGGTACAATATTTTGTCATCTGTGGTAGGCAGTGTCCTGATCTTACATATGTAGTGTCCTCTAGATCACACAACGACATCATTGTAAATCTGTACACTTTTCCAGGACCAGATTTCTCAACATCAGCACTATTGTCATGATGGACTGGATAATTCTTGGGTGCAGAGGAGCCGTCCTGTGTATTGTAAAATATTGAGCAGTTTCTCTGGCCATTAGCCACCAGATTCTAGAAACACCACCCACTGCCACCAATTTGTAATAACCAAAATGTCTTCAGACATTACAAAATGTCCCAAATGTCTCCTGAGGGGTAACATTTCCCTTGGTTGAGAACCAAGTTTTAGAGTGTGTGTGTGAGTGTGTGTGTGTGTGTGATTAAAGAAGTTCTAGAGTTTCTAAAACATTTGTGTTCATATCTTCATTCAATAATTATATGATTGAATAGATAGATAGATAGAGATATGGATGTGAAGAATCTGAGACATTGAAAGATGAAGTGAATAGTTCAAGGTCTAAAGCTCCAGCCAGATCTTTCCACTCATTTGTAGGGGGAGTCCAGGAAGAAATAACTTCTGGTAAACTATTGTGATTCTTTGACTAAGGAGATATCAACCTTTCATATCACAACCAACCTCTTTTCCCTGACACATGATAAGATTTAAAAACACGGAAAAAATTCCAAGAATGAAATGTAGCTGACTTGAAGTAAATTCCAATTGTTTTTTCCAAAACACCTCAAGGACTTAAGCAATCATTAAAGGAAGGAAGGAAGGAAGGAAGGAAGGAAGGAAGGAAGGAAGGAAGGAAGGAAGGAGAAAATATTACTGACCATCTGAGTAATACAACATGTTCCCCATATTGAACTGTACCAGATTGCCATCTTTATCTAATATGAATTAATACCCAAAGTTCTTTCTGGATTCTCTTTATGAGCAACCCTTTCCTTGATACATTATAGTTTCTGTTAATAAACCTGACCAGATCCAGAGCAGCAAGAAAAATTTTATATTCAGAGGAGAGAGGAAAGGCCTCTTATACCCAGCACCACCCCTAAAGGATTGTGAGGCCTACATCCAAATCCTAGTGTTGCTGCTCTGTATCCTCCAACCCAAGTTCTGTAGAGACCAGGCTTTTTTCATTCTTTCATATCAAAAGAATTCTTGAAAGAAAAAAAATCATTGGGAAAAAATCTAAGGAAAGTGTATTTAAAACTGAAAAAGCATTTATAATTTAAGAGATTATTATCATTAGAAAGGAGGAGTCTAAGCTATCCAGATAGTTTAGAATAAAAAGTTTCATTCAAAATTGCTTATTGGGCTGGGGCTGGGGGCTCAGTGGTAGAGCACTTGCCTAGCATGGATAAGGAACTGGGTTTGATTCTCAGAATCACATATAAATAAATTAATAAAATAAAGTTCCATCAATATCTAAAAATATATTTTTTAAAAAAAATTGGTTGTAAAGGGGGTTGAAGAATCACTTCCAGTCATCAAACCCCATTTGGCAAGTTCCAAAGATTTTCAACAGAATAGTCATTCAAACTCCAGGAAGGAAGAGACAAGGGCTGTGTTCTTTGTCACTGCTTTGTCTGTTATCATCACTGCCTAGACGGGTTGCTGGCACACAGTGGACTTGAATACCTGTTAAGTGAATTAATGGAGTAGAATTTCAGCAGTGGAGTTAGATCTTTAATGTTTTCTTGCTTTGGATTATAAACAAGTCAATTTCCCCCCTGTCCATGAGGATGAAGTAAGATAAAGTAAGGGAGAATCCAGCCACTGCGTAGCCTATGATAGGTGCTCAGTACAAACTAACTTATTAACAACAATATGTCGATGCCTAAGTGAATGTGTTTACATAGTAAGCTCCTTCTGTCTCCATTCTTGTGACACAAGGCAGAGGAGCTTAGTGAAAATAGAATTGAGAGTCTTGTACCTAATTGTGATCTCTTTTCTCCCAGAAAAACCCATTACTTCTACCTACAATGTGAAGAGTGCTGCTTTTGAAAAAACGGAAAACATACCTGTGTCCTCGGGAATTATTAGATCTGAATTCAGAATTACCTTCAACAACTGAAGTCTGACAAAAAAAAAAAAAAAGAAAGAAAGAAAGAAAAGCTGGTTGAGTTCTGAGGAGCTTGGATTTGAAGTTCAAAAGATTTCCTGAGGAGATGTGGTAACGGTGTAAATGCACATCAGCTGCTGTTGCAGTTTGCTTGAGACCCTGAGTGAGTCCCACCCAGCTGTGTGAGAGGTCTGAGAGCAACCAGAACCTGGTGCCTGTGTAGATTTAGGATCCACTGGAGAGAAGTTCCCGAAGGCCTCCACTCCAATCTAGGGCTCAATGACATGCAAATCAATAGTCAAAACAACCTTTCCTGAGGGAACATTACTGTGATACCAGGGATCTTCAAAGACTCCTCAAGGGATAAAGGGGAGCCCCAGTTCTTTTGGTCACATGCTATGATTATTGATGAGAAATTCCCATCAGAAATATCCTCAAGGACTGGGGTTGTGGCTCAACGCTCGCCTCGCATGAGTGAGGCACCGGGTTCGATCCTCAGCACCACAAAAAAATAAAATAAAGATATTAAAAATACATATATATCCTCAAAAGAGTGTGCGGGAATACGCACTCTGCACTCAGCCCAACGAAGATTTCCTACATTGGAAGTTGGCTCTTCCTCTAAGACAACATGGGGAGGAATTTTTAAAACTTCATGAACAAAAATGTTTATCAAAATCTCCATTTTGCCTAAACCTTTCTCTGACTACAGAACTTCCAGTTCAAAGTGCTCTGTGAATCATAACACTTTCGGGAAAACTGTTTTTCAACCAACTTGGTTTTCAATGAGTTTAAACATGGAGCTTACAAGAAGCAAAGAATCTTACTTACTTTAAAAAAATGTTAATCTACTTGACTAATATCCATGGGATGCCTCCTACATTTCAAGTCCTCATATGTATGCATATTTCACTTGGTGTGAAATTTCACACAACTCTATGAAAAGTGGATTATCTTTCCAATTTTACAGGTGTGAAAACTTTGGTCTATACCAAGCACATAGATCTTTTTCTAATGTTGTTCTCCACTGAAAGGAATCAGGGCTTTTAGGGAAGATGGCTAGTTGTAGGATTGCTGAAGGGAACACACCAAACAAGATTGAAGCAGCTGGCGGTTCCAGAAAGTAAGAATGTGGGCAAGTCTGTCTGTCCCAGAGTCCCTACACTTTCACACTGTGCTTTCCTGCTCCTTTTAGGAGTCTATTTAGAAAAGCAAGATGCTCTCAGCTTCTAGAAAAGTGTCCCCCTTCTCCTAGCTTCTACACAAGTGTGTGTTTCAGTATGGTCAGTTGCAAAACGTGAAACCTATTTACCAACTTTTTTCTTTTCTCTCATGAAAATATTCTCTTGCAAAAATTTGCTGCTAGAATAAGCTGAATTTTTGGATAAAAGAAGAAATGAGAAGTGATCAAGTAGGAGTCAAGCTAGGCGATGAGGAGCCCAAGGGTATTTTTTTGTACCACTCCTAGGATTTTGTAGTGTCCTGACTCATGTGTGCAACTCCAAAGACTTAAATTTCCTCCTTGTTATCTAATGTGGCTAACACAAAACTTAAAGAAAAAAAAAGAAAGAGAGACAGGTGATTGGTACTCTCCTTTTTTAGTACTTAATATTCTAAAAAATTAAACAGAGTAAACTGAAGTTTATTAATACTGTGAAGTACAATGGCCCTGGGCTTTGGCATGTGAGAATCTGCCCCTTACTGAATGTACAATTTAGGTAAATTGTCATTAATCTGTTTACAGCTCATCAGTGCCCTGTGGTGTGAAATGATGTATCCTCTTACTTTTTCCCTCCTAAAGAAAATTCTCAATTCTCAGGGGGTAGGAAGCTGATTTGACTCTTACCTTCAAACAGTTATACCTTTGAGTTTTAGGGGGAAAGGTAAGTTAGTTATTCTGACTTTTGGATTACTTCAAAACCAGATGACAGATTCTGTCCATCCATCTTTGAGTTAATGCTGCCACCTTGAGGTCTTCTCGGGTTTTTCATGCAATGAGCTGTTCCCAGTGGTGGGGCTGGCAAAAGAAAGACATTTTGTAGTGCTACTTAGAAAGGTCTTAAAGGAAACGTGCCTTAGAATTACAAAAAGAATCAAAAAGCTACCCGTATGTCTAAACACTTAATCTCGTGCTACATCGTATGCTGCACACTTAGGACCTTACCGATCACCTAGAAGTTAAAGTACACAGGGCACCATAGGCCAGAGGGGACACCTACAGTCCTGGAGCCATAATGCTGTGCATAGTTCAAATCCCTGCTTCCTCCAAGTGCCTTGAGGGCACATACAAGTTACTCAACTTCTCCATTCCTTCCCCAATATGGATTCTTAAGAGAATTCATAAAGCTACTAGGTGTGAAAAACTGGAATCCTGAGCTTTGTCATTGTAAATATCTATTGTTTTGCTAAATGCACAACTGATCAGTAGTGCAACTGAAACTGTGGCTCCATCAGCTTCTCTAGAATTTCCTGGGTGTCTGTCGACTCCTTGGTCCCATTCAGGTATCTGCATTCTGGCATCGTCCTCGCCATTAACTAAAATGAGCACTGTCTAAAGTTAGCTCCACTTCAGGCTTTCCACCTGAATCCATCCTATCTTCTTCCAATTTCCCATCTCAGAACTTCCTGTGCTCCTTTCTGTAGAATGCTCCTTCCCTCTGTACCACTTAACCTATATCCACTTTTCGAGACGTTATTTTACAGCTCTTACTCTCTGTCCCTTCCACCCTCTTGCTCACTCTTATCCCATTGTCTAAAAACATGCTAAAGTTTTTTTTTTGTGTTTTTTTTTACAATTCCCAAAACATTCCTCCTCCAAAAAAATTCTCAAAAAAAATTTCGACCATCCTAACATACCCTTGTTGCTATACCAGTATACTTCCTTCTACCATCAAAATGATTACAAATGGTCCACATTACCTCCCACTCTGTCCTCAGTCCACTGTGTCAGAGCCCCAGCTATTTCCACCCTCCCCCCCCACACACACACACAGTGAAAATATTCTTAAATGTAATGTCAGCTCTGGTTTCACAGAGGGACAAACCCCTTGTGATCATAATCACTCAAGACGCTGTGCTCAGAAACGTCCCACACTTGAAATTTAATACCCTGTGGTAACTATCTTCAAATTCATGAAAACTTTGTCTTCAAATTTGTATTTTTAAGTTGAATGGGATTACTGAGCATGAACAGGTAGCTTGAAGCCTTAGCTCCTGTACAGTTACAGCTGCTGCTCCCTCCCATTCCCCGGTCAGTCTATCACAATGAAATCATTGACTGTTTGTTACCTACAAAATAATGTCCAATCTCGCCAGCCTAATAGTCAAAGCAATCTAGCCCCAAACAGCTTTTTCAGGATTCGTTCCTCTTAATAACTACCTACTTTCTATCCAAGGAGACCCTGAAGGACAAACAGGATCCTCAATAGACTATCTGCTTTCTCCACCCACCATACCATGCGTGCTTCCCTTCCTCTTCCTTCCCGCAGTTCCCTCAGGGTGGAATGCCCCAGTTTTATCTCTTTCTTTTATCTCTTTCACTTCTAGGTTCAAATGAAAACCACCTCCACTGTGGGTTTTTTCCTTTGAGGTTATGAAACCCTATGTGTGTCTTTCTATTTATAACACTTTGCCAAATTGCCCTGCATTATTTAAATCTGTACATTGTTTCTTCTTTTGTTTCCTTTCCCAGAACCTAAAACTTCAGCTTCTCCCACTTCCACTTTCCTACCTACCATACTATGCACTACTGTGATTTCTGCCTCCTGGGAAGAAATCATCCTGTATGGACAAGCTAGAATTAGGTATTGACTGTGACTTCTTCTAGGCTGCAAATTCTTTGAGGACAGAGATAATTCCTTATTGGTCTAAAGTTCCCCTGAGACCTAGAAGAGTACCTAGGTCTACAGATTCTACAAACTACAGATTCTACAAATCACACCTGATTCTCCATTTAGTAAACTGAATGTGGCACAGATATCAGTTAAGGAGCCCACTTTAGGAAAATTTGTTTTAAACTCAGCAAACTAAAGTTCAGATCACCAGGTACAGTAGTTTAAAATAGTACTGCATGTTCTCATTAGGAACCAAAGTTGGAAATTACGAATTTGTAGATTGATAAACCCTGAGAGCTATTTGTTAGTTAAAAAAAAAAAAAAAAAAAAAAAAAACAGTTTAAAGTGGTGTCTTCAAACAGACTGTTCTCCCACTTTGGACAAGGAAACCAGCATTGTAACTCATAGGAAAGCATGTTTGCATATGTAACCATAGTGAAGATGGGCTCTCCTAGTTCCTAAAGATAGCGGGGTCATCTGGGCTCCTGTCTCCATCTAATTCCTCAAAAGCCTGCTTTACTTACTTTATCTTCAATTTCTTAAATCTCCAATATCTCCATCTCTCCAGCACTTTTATTCTGATCACATTCAAAATGTACTTCTCAGCTATGATCATCCTTAGAGCTATCTTCTAACCCACCTTTCATTTTCACATAGCACCTCCAAAAAGTGTTCATATTACCTGAGTGAATGAACAAATGTTCCAAAAACTCGATGATATTTCTGAGAAGACAGAATTAGTATGCAGTGGAGCTGGGAAAGAAACTTATACCTGAGGTCAAGACCCACAGAATACAGATCCTCCCACTGCTCAATGGCAACTCAAATTGCATGATTTTTTTTTTAAATTGGAGAATTATAATTATACATGGTATTAGGGTTCATTTTGACAAAATCATACTTGCAAGGAATTTTATTTCAACCCTCATTTCCTTCCTCCTGTTCTCTCTCCTCTGCTTTCTTTCTTCTACATATACATAAAGGTGAAATTCCCTTTGGTACCATATATATGGATATAACAGATCATGTTACATTCATTCCATTTTCCCCCTTCCTTTCTCCCCCATTCTAGTTCTCTGACTCCTATTCCACTAATCTTCCCTGTATCCTTATGATATCTAATGCCTTTTCCAACTGCCTTCTTTCCCTTGCTTTGCTCTAGCTTCCACATGAGAGAAAACATTCAGCCCTTGGTTTTCAGAGTCTGGCTTATTTCCCTTAGCATGATTTTCTCCATTTTCATCCATTTGCTAGCACATACCATGACTTCATTTTTCTTTATGGTCAAGTAAAATTCCATTGTGTATATATATATATATCACATTTTCTTTATCCATTCATCAATTGACAGGCATCTGGGTTGATTCCACAATTTGGCTATTGTGATTTGTGCTGCTATAAATACTGAGGTGGCTGTATCACTATTATATGCAGATTTTAGATCTTTTGGATAAATACTGAGGAGTAGGTCACAGTGGTACCACTCCTTAAAAAGCACATTTTTAAGAGTGCTTTCCAGAGTGTTTACACTAATCTGCAGTCCCACCAACAATGTAAGAGTACTTTTTTCCCTACACCCTCACCAGCATTTATTATTATTCATGTTCTTGATAATTGCCATTCTGATATGAGATGAAATCTTGGTGTAGTTTTGATTAGCATTCCCCTAATTGCTAGAAATGCTGAACATTTTTTCATGATTTCTTGGCCATTTGAAGTTTGTTTAGTTCTTTTGCCCATCTATTAATCGAGCTATTTGTTTTGGTTTTTGCATTTTTGTTTTTATTTTTGCCATGGAGTATTTTGAGTTCTTTATATATTCTGGATATTATTCCTCTGTTGGAGGAGTAGCTGGCAAAGATTTTCTCCCATAGGCTGTCTCTTCACTCTTTTAATTATTTCCTTTGAAGGGTAGAAGCTTTTTAATTTGATGGCATCTTGCTTATTGTTGTTGTTGTTGTTGTTTGAGAGAGAGAGAATTTTTTAATATTTATTTTTTAGTTTTTGGTGGACACAACATTCTTTATTTTATTTTTA
Source organism: Marmota flaviventris (assembly GCF_047511675.1). Taxonomy (NCBI): domain Eukaryota; kingdom Metazoa; phylum Chordata; class Mammalia; order Rodentia; family Sciuridae; genus Marmota; species Marmota flaviventris. The sequence goes on along the minus strand of NC_092506.1, from coordinate 13,546,898 downwards.
TGTGGTGCTGAGGATCAAACCCAGTGCCCCGCGCATGCCAGGCGAGCGCGCTATCGCTTGAGCCACATCCCCAGCCCCTTGCTTATTGTTTTTTGGTTTTATTTCTTGCATTTTAGGGGTCTTGTTGAGGAAGTCAATGCCTGCACCTATATGATTGAGTATTGACCCTATGTTTTCTTCTACTAGTTGCAACGTTTCTGGTCTAATTTCTAAGTTTTTGGTTGATTATGATTTGTCTTTTGCACAGGGTGAAAGATAGGCACCTAAATTTATTCTTCTGTATGTTGACCTCCAGTTTTCCCAGAACCATTTATTTAAAGAGCTGCCTTTTCTCCAACATATATTTTCAACAACTTTGGTAACTACCAAATGGATGTAAAAAAAAAAAAATTGGGCTTACCTCTGTGTCTTCTATTCTATTCTACTAGTCTACATACTGAACTATTCTAGTCTATTCTCTGCTAGTACCATACTGTTTTTGCCAGGATAGCTCTATAGTGTAATTTGAGATCAGGTATTATGATGTCTCCTGCATCACTTTTCTTGTATAGAATTGCTTTGGCTATCAGTTATCATAGTACAGATCTTTCATCTCCTTGGTTAGATTAATTCCCAAGGTTTTATTTATGTTGTTGTTTATCATTTTTATATAAATATTTATTGGTTGCACATGACAATACAATGATATTGATATATCATACATTTGAATCAAATGGGGTATAATTTCTCATTTTTCTGTGTGTACAGGTTGCAGAATCACATTGGTTATTCAGACACGTATATACATACAGCAATACTAGTGTCTATTTTATTCTTGTTTATTTTACAGTAGAATGAATTTTGATATATTGTACACAAATGGAGCACAACTTCTCATTCCTCTGGCTGTACATGGTGCAGAGTCACTCCAGTAGTGTAATTATACATGTATAAAGGGTAAAAATGTCTGTCTCATTCTACCATCCTTCCCATTGTTTATCATTTTTTAAAAATTCTTGTGAAGGGGATGGTTTTCCTGATTTCTTTCTCAGTTGAATCACTGTTGGAGTATAGAGAAACTATTTTTATCAATGTTGATTTTGTATCCTGCTATTTTGGTAAATTCATTTATCAGCTTTAGAAGACATCTGGTGAAATTTTGAGGTCCTCTAGATACAGGATCATGTCAGCAGTAAACAGTGATTGACTTCTTTTCTAATTTGTATCCCTTTAATTTCCTTCTCTTGTCTGACTGCTCTAGCTAGAGTTTCTAGAACTATACTAAATAGAAGTGGTGAGAGTGGGCATCCTTATCGTATTTCTGATTTTAGAGGGAAAAGCTTTCAGTTTTTCTCCATTCAGTATGATGTTGGCTATGGGTTTGTTGTATATAGGCTTTATAATATTGAGGCAAGTTCCTTCTAAGCCTCATTTTGCCAGTGTTTTTAACATGAATGGTTGTTGTACATTATCAAAGGCCCTTTCTCCAAATGCATCAGTTTTAAATGAGCCACACACCAAAGACCATAATTTTCCCATTTGAGATTCATGTGATCAGGAAGAATATAGACACGAATCTTTGCTACTCTTTTAAGTAATAGTGACCATAAAGCTTTTCCTTGTAATTTCCCTTGTATTCGGGTTAGACTGGTGGCAGGCAGTGTAAACCTTGACATTAGAAGGTTCATGGGTTCTTCCACCATGATTATGCTTCCTTGACCTGGGTTAGCTGTTTTCTACCTACCTAAGGAAAGCAGCTCACTGGATGGATGCCTTATGCCATGGAAATCATTCACTCTTGAGCATTACTTTGTCAATATGTTACTGCAAAGGAAGATTATGAGCTCAAACTTAAGCTCTTCTCTTTAATCTCCCAGCATTTTCAATTCCGTCAAGCTTTCATCCTGAACCTTAAAAAAGACTACTAAAATCATACAAAAACAACTAAAATCCTGCTATGAATTCACTGTCTCCATGGAAATGCTAGAGATAGATGCTGTGTTGATGTCTTCACATATCTCTTATTAGACTATTTTGTTAATGCCTTTTATGTATGGTACTTGGCAGTTTACAAAGCCTTTTCTCGCTTATTATCTCAGTTAATCCTCACAGCAAACCCACATGGAAAGTATTACCCTCATTTAGCATATTATAAAACTGAAGTTTGGAGAAGATAAGTGGCTTAGCCAAGCTTTAAACCATTTGTAAATGGTAAAATCAATATTTGAATATCAGTTTGTCTAATGCCAAGACCCCTGTTCTTGGCACTATACCCCAAACATCATAGCCTAGAGAAATGGGTTACCTGGATATATTAGTGCCCTTCCTTATCCTGTAAAAATTCACCTCATGGTCCACATCTCTTGGAGGCACTTTGCACTGTTGATACAGAGCCCAAGGAAAGCATCTACAGCAAGGAATTAGCAAATTATGGTTACAGTTCCAGCTTTACTACTAAATTGAGTGACCTTGTTCTGATCACTTTTTCATAGATAAATAGAAATAATTACTGCCCATTCTCTCCCTTTATCTCCTCTACCAACACTACTCTAGATGAAATACAATAAGCTTCCTAAAGCCGGGAGCATCATAAAACTTTGAAAATGAATGACTTAGCACATACTCAAAGCACATGGTGATTTCCAGTGATTTGAGGATGTTGGCAAAGATGGTTTTTTTTTAACTCCTCCTTAATTTTTCCCAACTAGTATTGTCAGTTCCCCATATATATTTAAGTCAAGAGAGCCTTCACCAGAAACCAATCCCACCAGTCCTTCATCTGGAGCTTCTAATTTCCAGATTTATGAGAAAATAAGTTTTCATTGTCCAGGACACTCAGTCTATGGTATTTTTGTTATGGAATCCATGCAAACTAAGACACAGTATAAATGTAAATCTGTTTCTCTTATTATTTTCTAATTTTCCAGACATACATTACTCATCTCACCTTTATCCGGATATTGGACAGGAACAACAATTTCAAGAATACATGTATTTTATTCTAAATATGTGAACTACCCACAGGGTGTCTTAACCTTAAAATACAGTTATGTTTCACTGCTGTAGGGTAAAAATATATTATTTTAACCCACTAGGTTTTTTTATGTTTGTTTTTTAATATTTTTTAGTTGTTGGTGGACCTTTATTTATTTATTTATATATGGTGCTGAGAATCGAACCCAGTGCCTCACACATGCCAGGCAAGTGTGCTACCTCTGAGCCCCAGCCCCAGCTCCTAACCCACTAGTTTTTAAGATGACATGCAATGTAGTTTTTGTGCTCACATTGAGTTTATTTGTTCATCTATTTATTCATTCTTTCACTACACTTTAAACTGATAAAAGAGAGAATATGTGCATTTTGCTTACTCAAAAAATTTGTAACAGAACCTCAACTTAAATCAGTTTAAACAAAGAAAAAAACTTATTTGCTCACATAATTTCCCAGTCTAAGGTTAGGTTGTTGATATGGTAGAATTGAGTGGGCATCCAAAAAGAGAAATCATGGGGATAGGGATGTAGCTCAGTGGTAGAACATTGGCTAGTATGTGTGGAGGCCTGGGTTTAATCCCTAGTACCATACAATGAAGGAAAAAAAGAAAGAAATAGAGGGAGGGAGGGAGAGAAGGAAGAGAAAGAGGAGGAAGAGGAGAAAAAAGGAGAAGAAGAAGGAAAAGACAGCCTCTTCATTACTTAGTCTTACTCAGAGGAAACTCTATGTTGGCTTCTTTCTTAGGCAGGCTCCCCATTGATAACAACAAAGATATTTCTAAGCAGCAATGGGTTTTTATTCACAGCTATTATTTCAACAAATAAGATGCTCCTTTCCAAATATATCCTGCAAAGGGGCTAGGGAACAATACAATTGACTTTGCTAAGGTCATGTGTTTATACTTGATCCAATAACTTATCTTAGTCCAGGAGAACAAGGTCGTCAGACATTGGTTAGACACAGGACTATGTCCATTTCAGGAGCTGAAAGTAAAGTCAGCTCTTCCTAAACACAGGCACAAAACATGGAAAATGCAGTTTCTTGTGGAAAAACTAGACTAGAGGGCCAAGGGCACAGAAAACTAAGAAATTTATTCCCACTCTATTGGACATCCCTACTTATGTCCATTCCCATTACTTACCACAGCCTGTTGAAGTAAAAAAGCATTCAAATCTAAAATCAAGTTCTCCTGAGTTAAAGCTTAAAGAAAGTCCTCTTTGATGTCTTGTTCCGATCATTCTCAGCTAGAGTCTATCAGCACCTGTGATCTGAGCGATTTCTCACGGGAACTGGGGTAGTTATCCCAGGTAAAATATGTTCCTCCCAGAACACAGCATTTGTTAAGTTTTGGTAATATTTGAAATAGGAAGATAAGATGGATTTACCTCACCAGGATGCCAGGAAGTCTATGCAATGGTCCAGAATCCATGGTCTCTAAACTTAGGCAGAAATTATCTTCCCACGGGATATTCATTGAGGCACTATGCATCTGGAGTGAAGAACCCCCTACACAAATTGTCTCTGTTCCTACTGAATACATTTGAGATATTACAGCCTTCTGGCAAAGGTCTAAAGTTGCAGCAAGCCCAACCCAAGCACTGGCTTTAAGCTGAGAATTCTTTCTTTCTTCATCCTGTGAATTCTAATGACTGCTTTCCCTAGTACTTCAGCGCTACATCGATGGCAAGTTCTGTGTGGGGAAAACCTTTGCTGTATCTTGAGGGCAGGCAGTCACTTTTCAGTTTCCTATTTTAGTGGCTACTGCCACTTCTCTTTTTGAAGGTCTGCTTATGACTAAGATGCTTTCTTCTAAAGAAATGAGTTTCCCTTTCTCTACTTTATTTCATCAGGAAGTTCTCTTTTCAGATTCCCAAACTGAAGATGCTTTTGATGCTTTTTAATGCCATGTTCCTAAAGGAGACCAGCACCACACATGGTTCTCATGATGACATTATTCCTAGCTATCCTCTGCTTTTAAATTCTGAAAAGTTCTCAAGACATGTTTCTTCAAGGCACTGGCAACACCTACTTCTTACCTTCTGTCTTATGTTGAAACTCAGAAACTCTTTAATATTTTTGCTTTTGAACATATGAATTCAAGACTCATTACCTACTTCCTCCTTACCAATACCTAGATTTTTAAATATTCCTATCTCTTCCCTTCCACAGAGCCCTTGGGTTTCCAGGACACTTAATATATCCTCGATTTCTGGGAAGGGTCCAGTTTGGTTTAAACCAAGCTGCACAATCCATTTCTCCAGCAAAAAAAAAAAAAAAAAAAACAGTAATGGGAATGTGACCTAAATTTGTTTAGTTAGGACAAATTTCAGAACTTTTTCTCACAAAAGTTTAAAAAAGTATGTTTTCTCCCTCCACTGGTCATGGAAACAGGAGCATGTGTCTGGCAACCATCCAATAACTGTAAAGGAAGGACATGATAGAACTTGTATGAAAAAAGCAATGAATGTCTCTTATCACAGTATCATCTTGGATATCACCTTTACTTCAAAGAATAATTGGCCAAACTAATTGAGGAACTTCTCTGATAATACAGTTCTGAGCTTAAGGCATATTTATTTCTCTCTCACTCACTCTCTCTCCTCACTGGTGGAAAAGTACTATCCCAGGAGGGTGGATTTTATTTTTCAAACACCTAGAAATTACTCAGATTCAAGAGTAAATGAGTAGGTGACCATCTTGAATAATGTGTTTTTTAAAATATTTATTTAGTTGTATATGAACACAGAGTATCTTTATTTATTTTTATGTGTTGCTGGGGTTTGAACACAGTGCCTCACACATGCAAGGCAAGCACTATACCAGAGAGCTAAAGCCTCAGCCCTTTTTTAAGGAAAAACTTTTTACTTATAAATGGGTTTCCTGTTACTAAACTATTTGTCCTTGTTGCAGTATCTTTTTGAGCAAATATAAACCACTTTGTTTTAGTTTCAAGAAGAAAATGTTCTTGTGTCCTAGTGAGCTCCAGCTTTTCTATGATATTCTTAAATATTTAAATTCTAAAAGAATCTCAAAGTACCTAATTCTTAGAAAAATATATAATAAAACCAAAACTTTAAGCACCTGAACATTGCATCTCAAGGCTAAAACCCAAGTTTCCCTTGACAAATTGCCAACGTGACCATGAACACCTGCATGTGCACATGACATCATAATGAAGACTTGTGAAGAGGGTGTTTCGAAGTGGAAAGTATTCTTTGCTTAGTCTGGTGCGTTCAGACAGTGGAACAGGCTAGAAGGCAGATGGCTGCATATCTGTGTGGCCTCCCACATGCCTTAACACACGTTCAAAGTTCCTATTTTATAGAAGTAACTGTCACTACTTCCTTTTCTCTCAAAAACTCCCTTATTATTCATTCTAACAGAGGAGATAAATCTTGGCAAAAATCATTTCCATTTAAGTTATCCAAGAAATGCTATTCCCATACCAATCTAAAGATGACAAATTCGTCCCTATTTTTTTAAATACCTCCAGTAAAGAAGTCTTCATTAGTAAACTATTTCAGATTCCAGGATTCTAAAAACGATTTTTCTGTCATAACAAACAATTATACAATTATTTTGAGGACTATGTTAAGATATAGAACATACCTTATTCAATGTTTTAAAGAAGGATGATCCCTTGAAAGACTTTTATAAGCAATCAGATAGGATGTAAGAAAATCAGATTCTTTAAAAACGTATAAAGTGCTGGGCATGATGGTGACACTAAATGAGGCCTCAGATATAACACAGGAAGCAGAAAGTTTATCTACCAAATAAATAAGACAATGAGTCATCAAAACCACAAGCCATTTTATTTATCAAGGATGTCAGTTAAAATCTATTTCCCCATGAAAAAGAGAAATACATTGAAGGGAGAGGCAAAGAATTAAAGAGTGGTATCATGATTCCTAACAGCAAGGACAATGACACAGCAGTGATTATTCAGGGAAACAAGGAAGCTTGGAGCAGGACATATCTGAAGGCCATCAGGAGAGGTAGAAATTAGAAACAGAAAACCAGAGGTAGAACAAAAGGTGCATGCAGAAAATATATCTGCAGAGGGACTTAATAGTAAGACGTAGGTCTAAATCCAAGTTCCAGATTAAAAAGATATAAAACTAGAATCCTAAAATAAAATATTCTAAGTCTAATCATGTAATGTCTCGATGTCCCCTTATTTACTCATCACCTTTACATTCTCTATAAGCCTATTTAAGCAAAAAGTCAGTAACAGCAAATGTACTCTCTCATCTTGGTTTACATTTTCTAGGCCATTTGACGAAGTTGTAGATTGGTTGAGATCAGAGTGAGAAGAGCTTATTGAAGCAGGATTGACAATAGGTCTTGTCATTCTGCTCCCTGAAGATGCCCTTTGACAATTGTGTCAGGCAGAATGCACACACAAAGTGCTCAGGGTGGAATTTATGACCCATGGCACTGATGCAGCGACCAGTGATGGGCTGCCCACATCCATGGCAGAGGGTTCCTCGGCGGTGATGATAGTGGAGCTCACAGAATGGACGTCCATCCAGTTCAAAGAAGGAGCCAGTAGAAAAACTGCTGAAGCAGTCCTAGAGGTGGAAAAAGGGCAGAAAAGGAATGCATGTGTCAAGAGGTGAAATATCAGCAAAGTAAAATATTCAGATTTGAAATTCCTGTCAAGTTATCTCCTAATTGTGGTAATTTAACTCCAGGTCATTTACAAATTGAGTTTAGATTGCCCCACTTGCAAAATAGATTCAAATGGCTCACAGCACATGCTGTGATTTATTTATCCTTCAGGAAGCCCACAGGAATTCCTCAACTAAGACCATGAACCTTTTACAAGTTGTAGCTCTTCTGAGAGAAGAGAACCCTAGATTTCATCTAAATCCAAAAGACAATGGAAAATACAGACCCCGCACACAAAGCATTCTGGGTGCCAGACACTGTCCATAGCTGAAAGGTAGTTTTCCAACACTGGGCGGTTGCAACCACCACACTTGGGTGAAAACATGGCTAAGAAATCTTTTCTGCAATATGGCTTCTTGTCCTTCTCATGAAAGCCTGCAGAGATAAAATCAAAGATTCACAGTTGTAAATTTGAGCCCTGAAAGCTAAGTCAGAAGCAGAGATGAAGTCAATGACCTAACCTCTCCCAATCTCAGTGTCCTCATATCAAAACAGGGTAATTACAAATATCTTCAAAGGGTTCCTGGAAAAAATAAACAAGACAATGCAGATAAAGTGTTTCAGAGTTGTGCTTGGATCACAGGAAGCATTTAACAAGTGTTAAGGGCTGTTTCTCCTCACTGCCTTTGTCCTGAGTATCCTTCACTCTGAACAGTTTTGCCCCAGATGAGATACAGCTGACTTCTTCTTACCACTCAGGAATCAACTCAAATGTCATCTTATCAGGAAGGAATGTCTTCAGTTTCTCTTTATCACTTCATCTTTTTTCATTGTTCTTAAGACATTTACCATTATCTGAAAGCATCTGCCATCCCTCACTAAACATTAGCTCTCAGAGAAACAAGATATTGTTGATCTTGTCTCCATTATATCCCCAAAATATAAAATGACATTTAAAAAAGTGCTTAATATTTTAAGATAAAATACTACAAAATAATAATTTTTAAATGAATGCAAGATCTCAATATAATAATTCAAACCACACAAATACTTAAATTAAAGTGGATTGGTTTCTCTTTAATCTGGAAATAGGCTCAAATATTTGAAAAGCAGGCTAAAGATAAATATATTTAACATAAAAACATATGAATGAATGACTTATGAATGTTGGAAAAACATCAAAACAATGTCTAAGAGAAAGAACAATGTGAAGAGAAATATTTGCTAATTATATCCTAGAAAAACAAGGCTAATATAAGAAGCTCCTAAATGTACATATGATTTGGATTATTGTATCAAATTGAAAAGTGAAAAATTGCCAGGTATTGTGGCACAGACCTATAATGCCAGAGATTCTGGAAGCTGAGGCTGAAACATTACAAGTTTGAAACCAGCCTCAGTAACCTAGTGATACCCTGTCTCAAAAAATTAAACGGGCTCAGAATGTAGCTCAGGGGTAGAACATCCTGAGTTCAATCCCCAGTACCAAAAAAAAAAAAAAAAAAACAAACAACAACAACAAAAAACCATTGCTTTGAAAAAGTGAAAAATATCCCTAAAAAGTGAGTCAAGTTGAAACAAATTAAATGTATACACAGCAGATAATATGACCAAAGAAAAGAAAATGATTCATTCAAATGACTTTAAAACAGTATTTTGACCATATAGTCCTAATGGGTGTACATTAAAAAAAATGAACTACAAAGAAATATTAAATTGCTATTATGCACACTGAAATTTTGCTAATAGAGTAGATTTTTTAAAATGTTTTTACCACATACAAAGAAAGGGGTAACTATGCAGGAGAATAAATAGGTTAACTTGCTAGGCTATTTTACTATGTATATCAAACATCCCATGCTGCTTTATGAAGATAGTGTATCATGATCAAGTGGGTTTCTTTAAAGGGATGCAAGGTTGGTTGAACATACACAAATCAATAAATTAAATTCACCACATAAATACACTTACGGACAATAATCACATGATTATTTCAACAGGTGCAAAAAAAAATGCTTTTTGATAAAACGCAATACTCATTTATGTTTAAAGCAATACAGAAACTAGGGATAAAAGGAACTTAGCTCAACAATTTAAAAGCTATATGTGACAAACCCAAAGCCAATATCATACTGAATGGAGAAAAACTGAAAGCATTTCCTCTTGAAACAGGAACAAGAAAAGGATACCTACTTTCACATCTAGTCAACATTGTCCTTGAAACTCTAGCCAGATCAGGTGAGAAAAGAAAATCAACACACATAAATCAATCACTTTCTTATATTCCAATAATGAACTTGTTGAAAAAGAAATTAGGAAAACTATTCTATTCACAATGACCTAAAAAAAAAATAAAATATTTGGGAATTAATCTAAGGAAGGATGTCAAGGACCTCTACAATGAAAACTATAGAACACTGAAGAAAGAAATTGAAGAACACCTTAGAAGACAGAAATACCTCCCATGTTCTTGGGCAGGCAGAATTAATATTAATAAAATATCAATATTATTAATATGGCCATACTACCAAAATCATTATGCAGGTTCAATGCAATTTCCATCAAAATACCAATGACATTGTTCACAGAACTAGAAAAAGTAATCCTAAAACTCATTTGGAAAAATAAGAGTCTCAGAATAGTCAAAGCAACCTGAGCAAAAAGAGTAATGCTGGAGGCATCACAATACCAGACCTCAAAATATACTGCAGAGCTATAGTAACAAAAACAGCATGGTCTGGGCACCAGATATGAAGACCAACGGAACAGAATAGAAGACACAGAGAAAAACCCACATATATCAGATAACCCAATTATCTGATACTAGACACAGGTGCCAAAAACATTCATTGGAGAAAAGATAGCCTTTTCAACAAATGGTGCTGAGAAAACTAAAATCCATAGGTAAAAGGATGAAACTTAACCCCTCTGTCTCTCTCACTCTGCACAAAAGTAAACTCAAAGTGAATCAAAGACCTAGGAATTAGACCAGAAACCCTGAAACTGCTAGAAGAAAATGTAGATCCACCTCTCCAATACATTGGCAAAGGAATAAACTTCCTTAACAAGACTACAAGGGAGAAGATCTTTGCCATCTGCTCCTCAGATAGGGCATTAACACTCAGTATATATAAAAAATACACAAAACACCAAAAAAAATCCAAATAACCTAATTAATAAATGGACAAAAGAACTAAACAGACATTTCTCAAAAGAAGAAATACAACTGGCCAACAAGTGCATGAAAAAAAATGTTCAACATCTCTAGCAATCAGGAAAATGCAAATCAAAATAACATTGAGATTTCATCTCACCTCAGAATGGCAATTATCATGAATACATAATAAGTGTTGGCAAGGATGTGGGGAAAAAGGTACACTGATACATTGTTGGTAGGACTGCAAATTAGTACAACCACTCTGAAAAGCAGTATGGAGATTTCTCAAAAAACTAGGAATGGAACCACCATATCATCTGGCTATTCCACTCCTTGGTATATATCCAAAAGAACTAAAATCAGTATACTCTAGGGATACAGCCACATTAAATATTGGCACAATTCACAATAGCCAAGCTATGAATTTAACCAAGGTTCCCTTCCACAGATGAATGAATTTAAGAAAATTTATACACAATGGAGTAATATTCAGCCATAAAGAAGAATGAAATTATGTCATTTTAAGGCAAGTGGATGGAACTAGAGCAGACCATGCTAAGTGATATAAGCCAGACTCAGAAAGCCAAAGGTTGAACGTTTTCTCTGATATGTGGAAGCTGGTCCAAAATAAGGTTAGGGAAGAGAGAGAAAGGGAAAAGGCATGGGAGGGGGAATTCCATCAAAATAGCAGACTGGAGGGCTAGATGAAGGGGACTGGAGGAGGCATTAAATAAAGAGGACTGGGATGGCATTAAATAATCACACAGACATAGAAAGTACCTTTTTCTTGGGATTCAGTGACAGATTCTCTGCCCCAGCTCCCACAAGGGAGGCAAGGGAGGCTGGCAAAAAATAAAAAATATAATAAATAAAAAATAAAAGAGAGAGCATGCCTGAAACCATCCTATTTACTTTGGGGAAAGACATTTGAGAAAGTTCAACCCAAATAAGGCAAGGGATTGGGTTTCAGGGGGTTGCTTGGTGATGTCTTGTGGTTAGCAGATTGACTGACATCTTATAAGGTCACACCCATCTCAGGTGCTGTGTGGGATCAAAGGCAGAGCAAGAGAAAAGGACACATCTATGGCACAGCCCAGTCAGAGAAGCAACATCTTCATGTGCTCAAATGCTCATGGCTCACACACACAGCCCATGGCTGGCTCACAACAAGGCACACTATAACTTAAGAATCCATAAATCTGAATAAATGTAAAATATTTGTAAGAAAAAAATTATGTTGCTTATTTAAGTTAACAGAATAAGTTACATCTGAAATTTTCTGTGAGGTCTTTATATTGTCTTTACATTTAAAATAAGAATAATAGAATACACTAATCCATCTTCAAACACTTGATCTTCAAGCACTTGTTCAAGTGATCATTCCTTCTACATGTGCACGCACATGCAAGCACGTTTGTGGAGCTGTGAATATGAACTCAGGGGCTCATGAATGCTAACCAAATGCTCTACCACTAAGCTACACCCCCAGTAAACATTCTCTTAGCTTTAAAATTCACTTCTCTGAGAGACCCAGGTGGCTTAGTCCTTCACTTAACTCAGGATTCTGCTTCAGAGAATAATTGACCCAACCACCCTATCTCAAACACTACCTAATCAGTTGGCTAGTATGATTATTACTCATCTCTTTGACTGGAATGTATTTACCATGACAGCAGGAACTTTCTTTTCTGTTACTTGTCCCTAGGACCCACAATAGTCCCTGACACATACATAGTAGTTGCTTAATTGAATATTTTTGAATGATAGACATGAGACTAATAATAGAAGAGCAAAGATGAGATCATCAGCTCCAGAAATTTGTTGTAGTTAGAAAGCTTCAGTTCAGCACTGACTAGAATATGTATAAATAGGGAACTTTTCTGTAAGGAATTCTCCTTAGTACTTACTGGGGGGAGGCCACCTAAAATAAAAATAATCAGCAATCCACTGTTTCTGCTGAAGACTCTTAACTATAGTACTAAATTAAAATTAGATCCTTTCCAGCAATCCTTTGAAGTGAGTTTTAACCCCATCTTTAACCCCAAATGAAAAAGAAAAAGGAAGCTTAAAGAAGTTACTCATAACTACTCAGTAGAGAAGCTGAGATTCAAATAAAGGCCCAATTTCAATATCATACTCCTGACTTAAACGCATCCTGACACTGATCTCTCCATGGGAACGAACTGATAGTTATCAGCTGAACCCAAATATCATAACCCAGTAGTTTTATAAATATAAGCACTCTATTTGTATCTCACTAAAATAACAGGCAAGTAAAGCATACACAGTGGACCACATAGCACCTACCCAAGAAATATTTCCAGAAATCTACTATGATGGTATGGTAATGGCCAGGTCACAAAATAACAATAGGTACGGCCTGAGATTGTGACTCAAATTATGTAACTGTTGTTTCTCCCTTAGTTATTGTTACTTTTTGACATGGTTTGCTCTGTTAAAGCCATGTCTGCTTAAAAAAAAAAAAAAAAAAAGACAATTTATCAGAACTCTGAGGCCTACAGATCCAAGAATCCAAACTAGTAATTTTATAGGCTACTCTATGTTCCTCCTTCTAAATGCTTGAGACACAAAGGAGCTCACTTTACTTTCCTCCCTTCAACCCCCCAAAAGATTTCTAGAGTCTGTTCTAGAGAAAATTAATACAGGAAATTCTACTATCTAAACAAACACCCACTGCCATCTTTCTTGATTTTATGTGGCAGAGTATTTCTTAAACTTTTGCATGCATCATTCATCTAAGAACTTGCTAAATTAGATTACTGGGTTCTCTTCATCCTGCCCCCATTTTTTTTGCTCAATAGGTATGGAATGGGGCCCCAGATTTTGCATTCTTAATAAGTCCCTAGGTGATGCTGATGTGCATAAAGCAAAGGACAGAAAATTGAGCTTGCCTATAAGTAGGTACTACATGGAAAAACTGTAAAACATGCCAGCTAACCTAGGAATGACCCTCCTCTAGGCATTTATAGGGCAGTTGGTCTCAAGAGTTAAGAGAGCATGGAAGTAACAGCTACTATTTCAACTTGGGTGACTCTTGGGAGAGGAATCAAAAGCAATCAGCCAAACTTGCTGTGATGCTCCTGCATTTAGTAATCCAATAAATTGGGCAAGTTTCCACACTTATTTTCCCAGAAGCTCTCTCTGGGGCCAATTACCTCTGGAGGACGAATGTGAAACACTGACAATTAAAAGTGTCACAGAGAGAGGGAGGGTGTTTATACTATGGTGAGACTTTAGCCACAGGGGAAATTAGGGAGCACCTGCATGGCCTGGATAATGAACAACTAAAATGAAAGACAGGTAGGCACTGAGGACCTAGTCCTCAGGAGGATGCTGAGGATGCTAAGGCCCAATGTGCTTAGAAACTTGAGCCTTAAAGAGCAATTCTTTGAACTGAAGAAAAAAAATGCAGATGAATTTAATTTCCCAAGAGACTCTGTGGTTAAACTGTCGTTACTGAAACTCTATGTGTGACTATGTGACTTGGGGTAAAAGGCAGGATGTCACCTAATTAATGGACTGACCATATGGTAGGATACCCATCTACAAGAAAGTCAGGCATAGAAATGCAAATACTACTTAACAGGAGCTTCTGATTAATAAATGGTCCTTTCTGTCAAGTGTCTCCATTAATAAATACGTTTTAAGTATAGATTTGTGCTTCTTTAAAGTCATAAATGACTCAATCAGTCTTGTCTATTTATAAGAGGCCAAAGTCAAGAACAATGAAACTAGCCACCTGTGTTATGCTTTCTGGTCATCCTATGTACTGAACATTTTTCTTTGGTAACTAACTTACATCTCTATCTAAAATATGTCTATATCCTGCTGTTCTGTTTCTAGGAAACTTCCATATCACAGTTATCTGTGGGCAGTATTCACTTGCTGATTATCCTAGTCAACTAACTCTCAACTTCTATGGCTACCACTACAATGTAAATTTACTGTGACAAGCCTCAATGAAAAGTGATGCTTCACTGAAGGGCAATCTTGAAACAAAATACCTAATGATTTGTGTGAAATGCACTGAGCAAGCTCCAGTGAACAAATTACCACAAAGGGCTTTGCTAGTGGATTGTGTCTATTCCATTGGTCTATTGTCAAATAAAGCACATCACATTGGTACTACAAAAGTAAAGGGATCCAATAACTGCACAGTCAAGGGAAAGTTATGTTGTAGAGAAAACATGGAATTTGCAGAAATGAGACCTGAGTTTGAGTTCTATCTCCTCAACCATGACTTTAAGAAAATTACTTTCCTGAAGTTCAGTGTTTTCATCTACAACTAGGTAAAAATGAAATAAAACTATTCTCAAGCTAGGTATGGTGACACACATCTGTAATCCTAGTTGCTTGGGAGGCTGAGGCAAGAGGATCACAAGTTCAAGGCTAGCCTCAGTCACTTAGTGAGGCCCAAAGCAACTTAGTGAGACTTGTCTCTAAATAAAAAATTAAAAGGATTGGGGATGTGGCTTACTGATTACGTATCCTTGGTTCAACCCCAGTGCTAGGAGAAAAAGAGAAAGAGAGGAGGGACTTCAATAGGACTACTCAGAGAGCTGAATATGTGTGCCCTGTTGTTAGTGAGACACAGTTGATGGTATCTGACTCATCCCTGCAAAATGTCCATAGGGGAGAGCATGGCTGACAGAGCCGATAGCAGCTGAATATAGAAAAGTAGCTGCAAGTGAAGTGCAATTCCATTGGCTGATGGAAAAAAGGGCAGGTTTCCCAAGGTCTTACATGAAAAATTGAGTGAAAGAGATGATATGAAACCATTTTAATAATTTCTAAGGAAACACCAGAAGGGAACAATGAAAAAGCCTATGAAAAAAGAATCTCTAAGGAACCAGTCCTCAAAGAAATATGACAAGGACAGAGTAGCCTGCAATACATGCAGTGGGCCATCAAAAGAGTTCACTCCGGGACCTGTATTTAATCCATAGAAGGAAAGTTAAACATTACACAGACCCAGAGCAAAAACTCAATTTAATAACAATACTTTATGTGGTAGGACTTGCCTGCCTTCTGTTCCCGTCTTTCACATTTCAACCCTAATTGGCTTGCAATTAGAGTGAGGGTGGTAGGGGCAAAGGCAGTTCAGGAGAGGTGAAAGGCCAGGTTTAAAGCCCCTCCAGGAAAAAAGAGCAACTTTTCCACTTTAAAAAATCTGGAAGCTCTACTACTGCTCGTTTACTACTAAATCAGACACTGTGAGACTAAATTACCTGAAGACTTAATTTTTTATTTTTTTATAGACACAATGCCTTTATTTTATTATTTATTTTCATGTGGTGCTGAGGACCGAACCCAGTGCCTTATGCCCACTGAGCTACAACCCCAGCCCAGAACTTTTTTGTTTTGTTTTAAACTGATGTTATACCTAAAACTATTTATTAAGGTGATCAGAAAAGACATGCAATTGGCCAAGTTTTTATTTAGGAAGAGATGAGAACTTTCCTCTCTAAGTTAATTCTAAAAGTGACAAATAAAGAAATTTTCAAATTCTATGTATGAGTTACAGTTGTTCAAAAAAAACATTTAAAAAATGAACCTGTGGAGTACATTTAAGAGTTAAGCCATAATAATCATAAAGTAACATTTGACTTTTTAAACTATGCATTTGTATCACTGTGATTAAAAAAATCAATTATCAAAAATTTTAAGAGGTAGGGATGTCATCTAGTACCAAAATGAGTATGTTATGGTTTGGATCTGAATTGTACCCAAAAGTTCATGCTAAAGGCTTGGTCCTCTTGCAGCAGTGTTTAGAGGTGGAGCCTTTGAGAGGTGGCTGGATTATTAAAGCTCTGACCTCATGAATGGATTAATCTATTTATGGATTCATAACTTAATGGGCTTTGGGAGGTGGTGGAAACTTTAGGATGTGGGGCCTAGTTGGAGGAAGTAGGTCACTGGAGGTATGCCCTTAAAAGGCACATTTTGGCTGGGTGCAGTGGCACACGCCTGGAATCCCAGTGGCTCAGGAGGCAGAGGCAGGAGGATTTCGAGTTCAAAGCCAGCCTCAGCAATTTAGTGAGCCGCTAAGCAATTCAGTGAGACCCTGTCTCTAATAAAATACAAAATAGGGCTGGGGATGTGGCTCAGTGGTTGAGTGCCCCTAAATTCAATCTCTGGTACCCCTCCCACCAAAAAAGGGTACTTTTGTTCCTCTCTCCTCTCTCTCTCTCTCTCTCCCTACTTCCTGGCCACCATTTTGTGAGCAGCTTTGCTCTATCATGTACTCCCTGTTCTGCCTCATCACAAGCCCCAAAACAATGGAATCAAGTGACCATGTATGAATCTGAATCGATGACATAAAATAATCCTCTTCTCCTTTAAGACGATTTTTCTCAGGATTTTGTCACAACAATGGGAAGCTAACAAAGGGCACTTAGATGGTACTGGTAGAAACTAGGACTGCTGCAGCAGTGAAAAACAGGTTCCAAGGAAAAGCACTGCTGGCCTCCTCCTTACCACCAGCCCTTGGGGTTTAAGATGCAGCCTCCCAGTCCTACCTTCAGCACCAAACACCTCTCCACAGTGAGAGCAGAAGAAGTGCTCTGGGTGCCATGTCTGGTTCATTGCTGTTAGCACTTTCTAAAAAAGGAACACAGAGAGAGACATTAGAAGACTGCAGACCTGTCAAACATTATCTGGGTTCTAAAGAGTGATTAAAACCTACATGAAACCTGAGAGGAGAGAGATTTACTTACGTCCACAATAGGAGCAGCGCAGTAGGCACAGCGTGGAGAAAAAAGGTGGTGGTAGTCTTTGGGGCAGTAGGCCAAGCCACTCCGCTCGAAGAAGGGACTGGAGCCAATCTCTTCTTTGCAGTGAGTACAGACAAAGTGCTCTGGATGCCATGACTGTCCTAGGGCATGGATCATCTAGGGGATGACATAGAGCCGGAAATGGAAGCCCAGCAGACTACTTTTAAGGACTGAGGTTGCACAACTATGTAGGCCACTGCATTCCACATAGACAACAATCCCTGGACTTATAGCACACTTGAGGTGGTCTCTTGTCATGCTTAATGAATAGTAAAAGGGTGTCCACTTTCCTGACTGATCACTCTGATAAACATGGGTACATGTTCCTTTTCATTCTACTTGCCTCAGAAAACAGTAGAAAAACATAGAGCACACAGGTGATAGACAAGAGATAACTCCAGTTTTCACATGGAAGGGATCCTTGGAAGAGGAAAGGGCCAACTGAGTTTTAACTCTTCTGCTCTGCACTTCATCTCATGCCCTACAGAGTTCCGGTCGGAAAGCTCTCTACATGGATCTGGTGAAGGATGATTCAGAGCAGGACTTTGTGGCTATGATTTGAAGATACATTCAGCTGAAAACTAATCAATTTAGAGCAGAAATGTTTGAACAAAGGGAGCAGTGAGATAAAAAATGGTTAAGAACTCAACCTCAGGCATCAGATTCTCCTGGTTTCAAACCTCACCTCTGTCTCTTACTAGACTGTAGGCAGGTCAATTGATGCCTCTCAGCTCTCAACTTCCTTGTCTTTACAAAGGGAACTGGGGGGACCATTAAATAATGGCTGGTGGGACCATTAAATAGGAAATACTTATAAAGCACTTAGCTCTGTTATCAGAGCACTACAAGTGATCAGTAATTATTAATGATTATTTAAAAGTCTTAGGATATAAGTAAAAAGTACTTTCTTTGGCAGGGCAGAGAGACAAACACACATATACAAATGCTATAGGACCAGACTTAGCTCATCCCACCTTCCCAGCAATCGGTTTCTGGCAGGAAGCACAGTGGCCCTTGGGCACGGTGGCAATCCCAAGGTCCTGCAATTCCTGCTCCAAACCCCCAAGCATTGAATCCAGGGAAGCCTTGTGATCCTGCTTGTCTGGTAACTGTTTCTTGCTGGCATCTGCCTTCATCACAACCTGGTACAAGGAAACCACAAAGAGAGTTAACTTTCAAGTACTTTTGTTATAGTTTGGATGTGAGATGTCCCTCAAAAGCTCATGTGTAAAACAATGCAAAAAGCCTAGAGAAATGATTGGGTTATGAGAGCCTTAACCCAACCAGTGAACAAATCCCCTTTGGGACTAACTCAGTGGTAACTGAAGGTGGGTAGGCTGTGGCTGAAGGAGATGGGTCACCGGGGCATGCCTTTGGGGTATATATTTTGTATCTATCAAGTGGAGTCTCTTTTTGTTTTCTGATCATCATGTGAGCCACTTCCCTCCACCACACTCTTCTGCCATGATGTTCTGTTTCACCTGGAGCCCTGGAGAATGGAACCAGCTGTCTATGGACTAAGACCTCTGAAACCATAAGCCTGTAAATAAACTTTACCTGTAAAAATTGTTCATATCAGGTCTTTTTTTTTTTTTTTAGTTACAGCAGAGGAAAAAGCTGATTAAAACAACTTTCTTGGTATTTTCTACACAACCCAGGATGCTCACCTCTACCAATAGATTTCTTGGTCTTCCCTTAACTTTCCTCTAAGATCTCGAGGAATCCAACATTTTAATACCAAGAGAAATATTTTCATTTCCCTTTTATTCTAAATTTCTAAAGCCAAATGAAAACTGACCAACCTTCTTCTATTTGTAAATCTTTTCTGACTGTAGAAAATTGAGTACATGAATATGATATCCTCTCTAACTCTTATAATGACCTAAGTTGGCAATTAGTCCGGTCTTCATTTTATTTATGTATTCTACAATCTTGGTTGAATACCTAGTCTGTGCCAATCACTGCCCTCAGCACTTGGAATAAATCAATGTACAAGACAAACCAAGTTTCTAGTCTTATTGATTTACATTCTTTGGTACACAGTAAACAAACAAACATGTTGTAATGTCAGGTAAAGCTATAGATGGAGGATGAGATGGTTAGGAAAAACTGATTTAATGGGCTAATCAGAGAAGACCAAATATCACTGAGGAAATGATATTTGAGCAGATTATTTGTGTGGTACTTAGGGACCCAGAAATATAGACAGCTGTGGGAAAGCATTCCAGAGGGAGAGAAAGCACTGAGGAAGGAAACAGTTTGGCATATTAGAAGACTTTGAAGTGCTGGGCTAGAGCCCAGGGCCTTACACATGCTAGGCAAGTGCTGTCTACCACTGAGCTACATCCTTAGCTCCTGATACATTAAAAGAAAAGACAAAAGGCCCCAGGTGCCTAGAGTTGAGGGACTGAGATTGAGGACAAGATGATGGACAGAAAGGCTAAGATTACATGGCACCCTCCTGGTAAAGACTTGGGTTTTATTCCAAGGTGATGGGAGCCACTGAAGGATTGCAAGTATCAGAGTGAAAGAATCTGACTGACAATAACCCTGTAATGGTTCATTGCAGAACTAAGTGTCCATAAGCCATAGGGAAGCAGGGAGACTATTACATATTGACTTAGGCCAGTGTTAGAGAGTGGAGAAATGGTCAGATAAGACATGCCAATAGACTGGATTTTTTTAAAGCAAAATTCCAAGTTAGTTATTATAAGCCAAGCAACGGGAGATTCTCAAATTAAAAAAACAAAAAAAAAAAAGGATATTATTTAACTTGTCTCTCACCACTACGTCCTGCATTGTCCTATTCCCTTCCAATTGGGCTACCACTACCTTCTATTAATGCTTAGCTGATCAGAAGCTACTATGGCTCCCTTGCCTCCACATCAAATGTGCACTCATCAGAAGGACATTCAAAGCCTCTCATCTATTGCCTTCACTTTACCTTTCCAATCTACCTTTTATTATGCAGCAAAAGGCCTCTTTGTTCAATGCCAGAAGGCTCCTATGGTCTTCTGATCTTGATGGTTACTCTCTACCTTCAGATCTCTACTTATTCTATTTTGCTGCCTGGAATAACCTCATATTATTTCACCAATAATAATGCTAATTCCCTTTTTCCTCTATTTCATAATGCTAGTTAATGTTCAAGAGGTAAGTAAGGCTAACATCTGAAGGCCCTGAAAGGGTGACCAATATTAAGAATAAAAATAACTAAAATTAAAAAGCCACAGTATAGCTGTATCTACATCTGTATCTACCTCTTGTGTGTATATTCCAGAATACTTTTAGATAAATAAAAAGCAGGATACTAGATGACTGGAGAGACAAAGATAACAGGAAAATAGTTTAATGTAAACTTGTTTGTACTTTTGATTTTTGTACAACGTGAATGTAAGGTTTAACTAAAAACAAATATTTTAAATTTAAATTTAAATATAACAAGAAACATGCCAAATCAATCACAAAACACAATATCATAATGTAAATTTTTTCTAGCATTTTCAGATATACAGCATAATGAGCCAGTTTACCCAGATTGACTACAGATATTAGCTAATCAAAGAACATTAACTTATTAAAGAAAGTTTGCTTGGAATGTTCATTCATTTGTCTCTCTAATAAATATGTGTTACTTACTATGTGCCAGGCATAGCAATGTGCTGGGCACTATGAGTCCCCAGGTCAGTCACAGAGATAAGGTCCCTGACCTCTCCAATTACACACATTTTTAATGCCTTAAATTTTTTTCATAGTTATGTCTTGAATGTATATCAACTCTCCAACCAGATTTAGAGTGGTTGAATCCTCTACCTTACGAATTCTATATTATATTCCTTTAATAAATTCTTAAGTCCATTTATTTGATTTCCATTCTCTTCCAGGACATGTGAGCTTGTTATTTATGTTCTATAGGCAAAAATAAGATGGTAGGTTTTATCTCAATATGGGCTTGGGATTCTTTATCTTCCTACTTTGATCTCCCCTGCCTTGTCTCATTGGCCTCTTCTGTCCTGCTCAGTCAGGTCTCCCTAACAGTTCTTAGATACATATGCCCCCTGGGCCTGTTGCAAATAAAAGTACTACTCATCTCATCTCTTTATGCTCAAACCCCACCCCTTCTTCAGAGTCAGCCCCAAGTCCCATCCCCACCTCTCCAGTAAAATCTGAGTAGCCTCGCCAAATCCCTAAAGTTTGCTCCACATATTTTGGCAAACCACCTTTTACTCTATAGAGGCTTATGCCTCATTTTACCAAGCATATTCCAAGCTCCTTGATATCAAAGCCTGCACCATATTATCATTTGTTTCCAAATAACACATAGTACAAATTTGAGTTTCTCCATGAATTGAATTTAGTCTAGGAAGGCAGAACTGAGTTCCTCAAAGAATTGTGCTTCTCTGGGCCTCCTTTATCTTTAAGGAACTTAGCTCATCCAGATTGCACCCACCTTGGCCTGCATTTCACTCAAATGGGCCATGAGTTCATCCAGCTGAGCAGCTGCTGAAGTTTTAGGAAGTGGTGGTGATTCCTTTGGCTCTTGAACTTCACTATAAAGAAAGAGAGAAAAAAAATCATATAAACTTATCAAAATTCAAATAAATGTTAAGTCACACACAAAATGCACTTTTAACTATTAACCCCTTAGGCATAAATCTAAAATCAGAAAAAAAATAATCAAAAAATAGCTCTTAGATTAAAAATCTGAACAAGGTCTCTATGCTTTTTGTCCCTAGTCATCTCAAAAAATGATGTTTTCAAGTGTGTAAAGGAAAGGGCTTAACATGTAACTGAGAGGGTATTTCCCCCCAACTATGATGTACCAAGCAGCCACTAAATAAAGCTTTAAAACCATAGCCATACATTTTTAATTTTTAGTCATATTATTTTTAAAAATTATAAGGTACTATATCTCCCCCCTCAGGTACTGTCCAACAACAAAAAATAAATAAATAAATAAATAAGAATATAAAGCAGGCATTAACAAGTTAAGGTCCATGGGCTAATTCTGACCATGTCCAACCAATGCTGCCTACAGGTGTTCTCTGCAAGGCTGAGTAGTTGCTACAGGTACCTTTAGTCCACAAAAACCTCACATGTTAATTCCTGGTTCTTTGCAGAAAAATTTTGCAAACCCTTGGTATGGAAAATTGAGATAATGTACATCATGGTGATTCCATATTTAGATAATTGGAAACAAATAAAACATTAGCCTAAAAATAGAATATAGGAGCTATTTAAGTAACTGCATAATCATTAGTAAAATTAACCAAGTATGAGGAATCAAAATAAGGCTCAAGTACAAATTAAGCAAAAATTATCTACTTAAGAAACAGAAGAGTACTTCTATATAATTATTATGATTAAAAAATAATTAAAACTGAATGTTCAAATAATTTATAAATAGCAATGAGAAAACACACACACACACACACACCCTCGGAGTTGAAAACAAAGTGTCACTGAAAGAAAAATATATGAATGTAGTTAAGTCAAATACTGAAAAATAAGAGAGATCACAAATAAAATTTTTAACTCAAGGCTCTAAAAAAAGACTCCTAAAATACTTAAGCAGGAGTTAAAGCCTAAATTAATGAAGCAGAAAACAAACAAGGAAAAAAAAAAACCTGATAGCTTTTGGGGAATATTGTACAAAACTTCCAAGTATAAAGAAAAATATGGAAAATTACCCAATTAATTCTATGAATATTACAGAAACTTGATACTAAAATTAGATAAAGAAAGAGCATTGTGTGTGAAAGAGGAATCTTAAAGACAATAGCAGAGCTTGCTTTGGTGACACATGCCTATTATCCCTGTAGTTCAGGAGGCTGCAGGAGGATCACAAGTTTAAAGCCAGTCTCTGCACCTTAGTGAAGCTCTGAGCAACTTAGTGAGACTCTGTCTCAAAATAAAAAATAAAAAGGACTGGGGATGTGGCTCAGTGGTTAGGCCCCACTAGGTTCAATCCCTAGTATAAGAAACAAACAAAAGAAATATGTTTTTTAAACAATCACGGCTAAGTAGTGTTTATGTCAATCATCCTGAAGGGTTCAAGATTAGGGAAAGGGATAATATAATTCATTATGCTAACAAATAAGAGAAAAGCTTTCTAAACATGTCGTTAGATACTGAAAAAGCAGTAGAAATCAAATTTAATGATCATTCCTATTGTTGAAGATTAAGGAAAAAAAGAAAAAGTCCTTAACCTGATCAAATGTATCTATAAGAAATATATACTAGCCTCCATATTTACTCATCAAATACAAAACACATTTTAATTAAGAGATAAGCAGAACACCAATATTACCATTATTCCTTATTTTCAATATTATTCCAGAATGCATTACCAAATACATTAAAAATAAAACAGTATTTGAAGAAAAAAAGCAAAGCACTCTCACTTTTATTTTCTTTTAAGATAGGTAATATGATCACTGACCTAGAGAATGTAAAAAAAAAAGTGATTGAACAGCTATCAGAATGAAGACAAAACACCGGAACCATTACTATATACAAGAATAAAATGAAAGAATGTATTTACTATCAACCAGCACTAAGCAATTAGAAAATTAAATGGGATCCATAATACCAAGACAAATTACAAAATATTAAAAAATAAATCTAACAAAAATGTAAGATTTCTATGAAGAAAAACACTGGAAGACATAAAAGAAGACCCACATATATGATTAAAAAATGAGCAAAGGATCTGAATAGACATTTCTCCAAAGAAGACATACAAATGACCAAAGAGTATGTGAAAAGGTGCTCAACATGATTAAACATCAGGAAAATGCAAATCCAAGTTACTATGAAATGCTATCTCATACCTGGAGGATGCCTATTATCAAAACATCAAAGATAAATATTGGGGAAAATGGTAAGGATGTAGATTGGTGCAGTCATGGAGCAAAAGAGTGGGGAGGTTAAAATAGAACCATTCAAAATTGCTGGCATATGATCCAGCAATCCCTTTTCTAAGCAGATACACAAAGGAAATGAAATCACCACCTGATAAAGATATCTGCGCTCCCATGTTCTTTACAGCACTATTCAGAATACCCAAGATATGGAAACAACCAAAGTGTCTGTTGATAAACACTTAAAATGAAATAGATAGGTAGGTAGATAAGATACATACATACATATGTACATACATACAAATAGATATGTACTGGAATATAATTCATCCTTAGAAAAGATGGAGTTCTTGCCACTTGCCACAATGTGGATGAATCTGGAGGACATTATGCTAAGTGAAATAAGACAGACACAAAAAGAAAACATTGCATGATCTCACTTATATGTGGAAACTGAAAAAAATCAAATATATAGAAACAAAATAAAACAAGTGCTGTCATGAGTGAGGTAGGGGACAGGAAATGAGGAAATTAGGTCAGAGATTACAAAATTGATGTGTAACCCAAACAAGTCTAGTGAACTAATGTACAACATGAGTGCTATAGGTACTGTATTTGGGATTCCTACTAAATGAATAAATTTTATCTGCTCTTGCCACAAAAATTTAAGAATAATCATAAGATGATGGGTATGTTAATTTGCATCATTAAAGTAATCATTTTACTATCTATATGTACCCACAGCATCAACATGCACAATGAGCTTTAAATATTCACTATAACAATTATTTTAAAAAAATACCCACACAAGCAGAAATGCATGCTATGATGTCACTTTCCTTCAATTAATTAATTCAAATAAACCCTAATAGAATTATTCAAGCTATGAAACAGATGCTAAAACTCAGGGCTAGAACTAACCCAAGGAAAGTTAAAAAAAAATGAGTTAAAGAAGGAAAATTTGTTCCAATAAATGTAACATCTTATAAAGTAATAGTAATTTCTCTCTCTCTCATTTTGCTCTCTCCCTCTTTCTTTCTTCTCTTTCCCTGCTCTCTCTCTCTTTCTCTCTCTTTTTCTCTTCCTTCTCTGTTAAATCAGACACCACTGCAATAAAGATCTTTTGGTCGCTCAATAAATAAATAAAGTGACAGTAATTAAATGTGTGTGATATTTATTAAGAAATAAAGAAATATGAAGGAGAAGACTGTAAAACCCAGAAACAGGATCATACATCTATATGATAAATGTGGTATTTCAAATAATCAGAAATAGGCTATTGGACTCAGGAATAACAAGGTATTTGGAGCATAATAAATTTAGAACCCCCACACACCATATAGCTGAGTAAATGTGAGACAAAAGGTTTTTTTTGGTTCTGAAGATTGAACCCACAGGCACTCAGCCACTCAGCTACCAAGCCACATCCCTAGTCTTTTTTATTTTTTATTTTAAGACAGGTCTTGCTAAGTAGCTGAGGGCCTCGCTAAGTTGCTGAGGTTGGCTTTGAACTTGCAATCCTCCTGCCTCAGCCTCCCAAACTGCTGGGTTTACAGGCATGTGCCACCATGCCCAACAAGATACCTAAGATATCTTAGCCTAAAAATACCACCATAAAATGGAGAATTTTTTTTTTTGGCATTTAGGGTTGATGAAATCTTTTCTAAGAAAGGCATAAAACTTTGATAATATCAATCTTAAAAAAATACATGTAAATATTTAAAACATACATAATATTTGAAAATTTGTAAAACTTCTATAAATTGATAATAAGAACACCAACTAATAGAAATCTGAACAAAAGGCTTTTAAACAGGCAGGTTTCAGAAAAAGAAACTCAAATAAATGTTTATCAGTATGTAAAAATATGCTTAATCTCATTAATCTTTAAATAAGCAATTTAAGGCAGTGAAATACAAATTTATATCTATTAGTCAAAATTATAAAACCTTAATAACATGCAGTGTTGGAAAGTCAGGATTATACATACACATATGCTTTTATATACACCATGAGTTATATAGGTTTACCTTATCAAAGCAACATCTATCAATTCTTCAAATAGATATAAGTTTCAATTCAGCAATTTCACTTCTAAGACGCTATTCTACAGAAAAAAAAATTGGATACAGACAGACAAACAGATAGAGGTGGATATATGTACAATATACACAAAGATAAAAGAGCAATACATATACATATATAAATGAAGATATATGTTCAAAGAATTTATTACAATAAGGTTTTTTTGAGCAAACTGAAAATAAACTAAATGGAGCTATAGCCAAATTTTGGTTTATTCATGCTACAGAATAACATACTGCCACCAAAAAAAATGCAGACATAGCTTTATATGAACTAAAAAGGATTTCTAAGATATATTGTTAAATTATAAAAGCAAAGCCCAGAACAATATGAAAAGTATCCTCCCACTCATATAAATTTGGGTTGATGATTTTTTTGCGGGGGGGGGGGGGGGGGTACCAGGGATTGAACTCAAGGGCACTCAACCACTGAGCCACATCCCAGCCCTATTTTGTATTTTATTTAGAGACAGGGTCTCACTGAGTCGCTTAGCGCCTCACTTTTGCTGAGGCTGGCTTTGAACTTGCGATTCTCCTGCCTCAGCCTCCCAAGCCACTGGGATTACAGGCATGCATCACCGTGCTTGGCTCATTCATATAAATTTGAAGTACATATAGTAAGTGTGAATATGTGCACAAAAGTCTGTAAAGAGGTATACTATACCTCCCAGCAGTTACCCATGAAGCTAGTAATTAGTTGGTGGAAGAAAGACTCCAAGGGGAAGAGGGGTATCTGACTTTTTAACCTTTATATTTTGGAATCCACTGACTTTTTACACATATGAGTTTATGAAATATTTTTGTATCTTAAGTTGTATTTTCAAAACAAAACAAGGGTCATCTATACTAGAAAAATAGTAATGTACATGGCCAACAGATGAAGTGGTATATGTGGCAGATGGGGCCAGCTGTAGTGAAACTCACAGGTGTATCTCATTTGTTACCTAGACACAGACAGACACACACACACTCTCATATATAATGATTGTTTAAACAATCTTCAGTAAAATAAATACAGTCACAGTATGGAGATCCTTATTTAAACTTTGTTTCAATGTAGAAAACTTAAAAAGAAATATAAAAAAAAATTTAAACCATACATATACCCCCCTCTGAGGAGACAATTATTTTGTACATTTTAGCAGCTATCATTGCAATTTTTTATAATTTTGTCTAATTTTAGACAATTTAAGTGGTATTCTATTCATACGTTATGCACGTATCTATCCATGTTTTGTAACAATAACAACAGCTAGCATTTATTGTGTGCTAATAGTATGACTGACCCTTAATAAAGAGAACATTTGTTCTCTTTAAATCTTTACAACAACCTTAATTGCTAGGCACTGTCATCCCAGAGGAGAAAAACTGAGACTGAGAAGAAGATAAAATTTTTTCTCAACAAAATACAGGTGAAAAATAAGAATTTGGGACTGCAGGCTGAAAAGTTTGTGTTCTCTGTCTTTCAAAATAATGCTTAAAGGCTATATGATTTCCAAATATATAATGTGCTATAATTTATCAAACCAAGTTTATTGTTAGACACATATATTTCTCATTTTTGCTAATATAATCAATACTGTTAAATAAATACTCACACCCATTTGCAATTATTTCCATAAAGTTAATTTTAGGAAGTGGAAAAATTAGGTCAAAAGGTATCACAAATAACTGGCTCTGGAATCAGTTCTTAATAAACCTTAACCAAGAGAACTTAGCTAATAAGTCATCAAATCAACACTAATGAGAGAGAGAGAGAGAGAGAGAGAGAGAGAGAGAGAGAGAGAAAGGAGTAAAACCATAAATAAGAGAAAATATTCTTTCACTAAAACTATTTCAAGAATGAAAACATAGCCTTACTGCTTTACTTATTATTATATATGTGCCAGCCAAGAAAAGCATAGAAGGAAAATGTTACCCTTCTCTCTTAAGAAAAAAAGGACTCATTTGGGTTCATGTTCCAACGCTGGCTTAGTTAGTTTTCAGTATTTAACAAGGAAAATATGAAAGGAAAATTAATATCTTCCTTTCTTAAAACAAAAAAAAATTGTCTTTTAAGTACTGCAAGGTCCTCTGCCAGATGCTAATGTTTTATTTTTGTTTTTAAATCTAGGAAGGAATCATCAGGTATATAAGTGACTGATTCAGTTCTTCTTGATACAGAGCTCTTCCTCAAAATCTTTCAGTCATAATCCCTTAGTACTTGTCACCACAGACATGCTCCTGGGAAGCACATCCTGCTGCTCTGTGTCCAAGCATAGAATAATTGTAGTTTCTTATCAGGATCTGCCCATTCTTAATCACTTGTACTTATTCAAAGAATCCCACTGGTTTTTAACTGGAGTCCTACTGCAGCATATAAAAGAAATAGATCACTACCATAATACTCTAATAATAAATGAATCAACCACATAATATTCTAAATAAGAAATGAGACCTTGCAAGGGGCTAGGAATGATGGTGGAATGAGTTAAGACATCAGTACCCTAAGTACATGTATGACATGAATGTTGTGAAAATATTTTGAATACAATCAGTGACTTGAAAAATTGTGCTTTATATGGGTAATATGAAATGAATTGCATTCTACCATCATGTATAACAAATTAGAATAAATTAAGAAAAAAAGAAATAAGACCTTGAAGAGTTGTAATCATCAACTCTTAAAGTGCCCACTGAGGGAAATGTTCCTAGAAAAAAAGGAACCTCAAATCTTTGAATTGTCCCCTGAATTTTTAAAGATAGTAAAAGTCACCAAAAATGACTATGTCACCAGAAATGACTTATTTCATTACTCAGAGATCTTATTAACATAAATCACAACACAAACATTTAAAAGAATCTGGACTTCTTAAGGAAGGGGTTTCATTGTGTTGGAGTTTTTCCCATTTATTCTTCTGTTCCATTTTTATGAATTGCCGCTCCCTTTTATTATCAAAATTATTATTTTTGTTCATGTAAAACATACAATTCTAAATTATTGCTCATATTACTACTGATGTACAACTGTTAGAAATTTATTTCATTACTATATTCACAGCTGGTATTGAACATTTTTTTCAAGTTATATTGAAATCAAGGTTCAGTTCACTGAAGCAAGCCAGAGTAAATGGTGGAAACATGCAGAGATCAAGATTCTGAGTCTAACATTCTATCTATACATGCTAGCATTCCGGGCTCTGAATTATACTGCCTCTGGGATTCACAAAAGTCTATAAAATATTTACAAGTGGATTTTATATAACTCTCCCACACATGCCTACATAGCAAGTATCATTCAGAACAGGGAATGTATCAAAGTCCAGTCAGGAAAACAGAAACCACAGTGAGTAAACAAAAGGAATTTAATCAGAAACTTGATTACACAGGTGATGGGACAGCCAAGAAGCAAAAGAAGATAATGAGGTAACTCAGAGATTAGCCACAGCAGGAATTCATCACAGCCTTAAACCAAAAGGATAAAGGAAAGAGGAAAAGCTGCCAGAATCCAAGGGCCCAGGTCAATGAGCTGGAACCACAGCAGATATGTCACGCTCCAGCTGAAGCCATAAAAATGTAGCTGATGACAGATATACTGTGGAAAGACAGCAGCTGGGAGAAATGCCCTGGATTTCCTCCTTTGCACCCCCCAGTCTCTCCACAGTGCCTCATATTGGTCACAGGAAGAGCTAACAAGAAAGCCTGAACTGCAGAGTCAGCTCCCTGTAATATGGAAGAAATGAGGGGGAATGGGCCAAGGATTCTATGCAGAGCAAGGGGTGTTGATAAGTTAGTACTGGTGTTGCTCAAGCTGGTTTTCATGTTATGTATTTGTTAACTTGTATTTCTACCTTCCTTCCTGCCTTCATGGATTTAAGAAACCAAGTATTTTACTAAGAACTTTCTGTGTACCAGGCACTACTTTCTTATTGTTTTGCTTCATTTGTTTTTTTTTTTTTTTTTACTGAGGCAGGGAGGGGGAGGTCAGGGGAACGGCTCATCCCACAATTTTCTGGAACTAGAACTAACTGGCAAAACATATATTAATAAACTGGCCTCACCCCCACCAAAATAGAAAATTCCCTCAAGTGAGGAGTTTTATTAAAGACTTCTTATATTGAGTCCTTCTGCTGTCTTTGCCTTGTGTGAATGTATTACTGATTGTGATTCTGAAACCAAAATAGTGTAGTAGAACATGCAACAGTTTTTACTATCTAATATCGTAAGCCCTTTGAACTGTTTCCCAGACAGTTGTCTGATGTTAAAAACTACAAGCTATGACTGAAGAGAGAACAACAACAACAAAAAATGGCCTTTAAAATTTTTCAGACTACCAATTCTGCTTGTGTCAGGAGAAACGATTTAGTAAGTGAATCTGTTTCAGTATGTAACTTTCATTAAAGGAAACTTTTCACCAGCTAAATGAAATTGGAAGAAACATTCAAGAAAGAAGTATATATTCAAGTCTGCCATGGAGCCCCACTATCTGATGTTGTTGGAATCTTCCTTATGTTTCTTGGGTATGTTTTCTCTTATGTGAACTACAGCACATATCTGGACTAGACAAGCTAAACCATCTGTGGTGACTCTGGGACTATTTAGACTTTTTCAGATGGCAAAGGAAATAGCAGAGCCCACAAGCCTGGACAGTCTGTCTGGAAGCCAGGCACCTGGAGAATCTGCCAAGTCAGTTGAGCAGAGTTCTACATCTGCTCAAAGAGAAAAAGGAGGAGCGTAGAGGAGTGATAACCATTGACACTTATAAACCAACTGCTCAAAGAGTGACAAATCAAAGTTATTATCTAATATCGTTAGTTTTTTACATATTTAGTAAAAACAGAAACCCACCTGTAGACATTGGGCTCCTGGATACTTGTAGTATACACAAGCTGCACCTAAAATATATAAGTGACAAAGAAGAGCAAAGAATGATTTCTGTTGTTAAAATATTGGTTCTTATCAACATTAGGAGTTACAGGATGTTTTTTTGCTTCTAAAGGGGGCTGATACACGCCTTTAATCCCAGCAGCTTGGGAGGTTGAGGCAGGAGGATCACTGAGTTCAAAGCCAGCTTCAGCAATGGCGAGGCGCTGAGCAACTCAGTGAGACCCTGTCTCTAAATAAAACACAAAATAGGGCTGGGAGTGTGGCTCAGTGGTTGAGTGATCCTGAGTTCAATCCCCAGTATCCCCCCTCAAAAAAAATTAAAGTGGACTGATAGTTCTGAGATATCAGAGTAAATCACTGAGATCTCCTTTCCT
Organism: Marmota flaviventris; assembly: GCF_047511675.1. Taxonomy (NCBI): domain Eukaryota; kingdom Metazoa; phylum Chordata; class Mammalia; order Rodentia; family Sciuridae; genus Marmota; species Marmota flaviventris. The sequence goes on along the minus strand of NC_092506.1, from coordinate 13,515,176 downwards.
AAGACACAGGAATTACCAACCCTCCTGTAGAGAAAGGCCAAACTTTATAGAGTAGTTGGCATGAGAACAAATACTAGCAGTCCCTCCCTGCCTGAAAAGCAATGAAATAGAGAAGTACACCCTCCTCACATAGGAACCATAAAACAAACAGAAGGGCAAGAGTAAAGCCCCTTTATTTAACCACTCAGGATGGTGCTGAGAGTATAAGCTACAACACAATCAAACTTGACATTGGAAAAGAAATACGTGTGAATCCATGGTGATTCACTAAATAAATACTGAGTATCTGTCATGTACCAAGACAGAGGATATAGCAGGTCAAAAAACAAAACATAACAATCACATAAAACTGAATGTCCTGCTTCTGGTGGTAAGAAACTGATAAATAACAAATTAATAAGTAAAGTTAAGCAGGGGGTGCAAAGATGCAAAGTAGGGGAGAGATTGCAGTTATAACTATATTAATCAAGTAATCACTGAGTAGAGGTGCTTGAGCAAGAACTAAGATGAGGAAAATACACATACATTAGTGGTAACATGATTCATGTGGAAGCAATGACTATAAAAAACACTCTGGAGAGACTTGTGGCCTGAGGAGTGGGCGCCAGGGAAAAAGGGGCAAGATCATGCATACAGAGTGGCAATTTAACCTACTGTTCAAAGTGGGACACTTTTGAGGGCAAAAGGGAGTTCTAAAAACAATTCACATATAATTTTTGAAATATGTATTTTTATCAAAAATTTAATTTTTATTATATTGGTGAACCTACAAAATAATTCTACTGAATACTCATTTTCTAAATAAAAATTTCTAAAATATTTTAAATGACTATATTTACAAACATTAGGGCAAGTTTAAAAAACTCATCTGAACATTTAAATAGCACAAGTAAATTAATTATTCTTGATATATGGTCACAAACTTTAATCAGTTTCTTAGCACTGCTGTCTCTGACATTGTGATATAAAAATTTTTTTGGAAAATATATTCCTTTCAATATGGTGCTATCGTTCTCACAAAATTGAAATCTCCTTCAAGGCTGAATTTTATGGTTAATATATTTGAATTGCTGATAGTTTTAATTTATGCCTGCTTGTAGACCATAATGTTTTTAACTGGTTTTAAGATACCTTTACTGTGAATTTGTACATTCAGAGCAAATTCTGCTAAATGGAAAATATTCTCAATTCTATTTTTTATGCTGAAATGTGTAAATATTTTAGGACAATATTTTCACAGGTGCTGCCTTTCTGCTTCTCTTTCAGAGCACCTTTCTTCAATAATATTCTTATAAGCCAAAACTTTGATATACTTTGACAATTTTATTTCATTCGGTGGAGAATATAAATTTATTCAATTAAAATAGGGATCAAAATCTGATTTTTTCAGAAGCACAATTTTCAAATTAGTAATTAAACCATTGAACTCTCATCTTTAGATTTGTTCAATTCTCAGCTTTTGTAGCAAGAAATCTAAGCTACATCTTTTTCAAACTCATTACTCCCTAAAAGCTTCAAAAGCAGAATTTTAATGCTATATTCACTGAATAATTTAAGATTTCAAACTCTTGCTTTTGGGGGAGTGGAGGAATACCAGGGATTGAACCCAGAGGCACTTAAACACTGAGCCACATCTTTAGCCTTTTCTATTTTTTTTTTTTTTCATTTTGAAATAGGATCTCCCTGAGTTGAGCATAACACAGGCTAAATCTGGGTTACTTCATGAACTGAGACATTTCCAAATCGAAGGATGACAGGCAAGACAGCGAGGAAATATATACAGCCATGTAAAATTGTGTCCTTATATTCAGTATCAGCTTCTGTCACATGTTTTCTACATCAGTTACTTATAAACTCCATGTATATATACTAATATTTGTAAATTTGAAAAATTTTGGTTTCCATATTGATTGGTAGACTTTGAATTTTGTTTGGATGCAATCCTGAGTTTTGTGCACATCAAAAGTAATTCTGAGTACATTTCTGTTCCATAGGTTTTGAGTTAGTAAGAACACTGTTTTTTACCACAAAGCTATGCTTCACCAACATTTGTATTTATATTATCACCACAAAAAACAATATTTTATCTTCAGTGTCAAATTTTTCAATTAAACTTATGATAACCTTAGCAACTTCAGATGTTTCTATTTTTTTTTTTAAACTAGAGAATGAACTTCCACATAATCTAATCCTTTGAATTGGATGAAATACAACCAAAACACTTTTGTAATTAACAAATTTTCTAGTGGAGACATCTGATAATATTGATATAAAACTGACATTATTTGACAGTTTTTAAAGGGAAACATCACCACTTCAAGTACAAGCACAAGAAAACTTGGAATGGAAATGAGTAAACTTGATTTAGAAGAGTCATTTGATACAAAGGGAAAGGTGTGCTTCACACTGACACGTAAACACACCTCCTAGAGCAGCTGCATGTTTAATTGTCTAAATTTGTCTTAACTTTTGAAGTAGATGCCAATTCTTCTCCACCATATTTGTGCCTTTTGGTTTTCAAAAGGACAATGATATCTCTACTTGCTCCCATCGTGGATTTGGTAAATGTTGATAAATATTTTGTGTAAGTCACACATTTATTAACAGCTTCTTTTGAGCAAACAAAACCATAAGTTTTGGCTTCATTTAAGCTAACTTCTAAAAGGCTTTGTTGTAAAGTTAAAAAAGTGTTGCCAAACAATAAAGCAAATCCTTAGAGCTTGACAGAAGCAAATAAATAATCTGCACTAGAAAGAATATTCAGATTACACTATACTCTATGACAAGAATGCTTCACTTCTATTTCCTAAACATCATTTGTATAACATTAAGCCACAACTTCCCATGTTTCTTACTGACTCTGAGGTGGCTCTGTGCATGTCACATATAACCACATGGACAATGGCAGGGCATGAGCAGGTATACAAAGTGGCCAACAGGGAGAAAGACCTTGCAAATTTTCCTGCTACCACCTAAGATCAGAGAAGTCAGCTGTCCCTGACTGCTTGTGCTTGAGTTCTTAGCTTTAAGATCCAGCAACTTGTACATTCAAGGTACTAGAATAAATGAAAAGTTACCGAGGAGGGATTTGCGTTACTCTGATGGGGCAGGATCTTTGAAGCCTCAGCAAGGTTACTCTCCTTTTTGGAATGCTGATCCAGGGAAGGAGGAGCTGGGTTAGAATATTCATCATTGTCCTGGAGGGTGGAGCGTTCCAATTCCTCCAATAAAGCATCTATATAAGAAATAAGAGAATTATAACATAGAATAAGTCTCCAGAATTATTTTCTCTTTAACCAGTGTCCCCATTCATCTCCTTCTTCTCTTGGATAAAGTTATTTTCAAACACCTTCCCTTCCTCCTTATTTCACTTACACTGTGACCTGTTATACCAGGAGATAGTTAATGCCTCCTTATATTCTGGCTTCTTATTTCCTATCGTTGCATTCAATATCATAGTCTCACTCTATACTCTGACTTCTTATATTGCAAGTATTCATTTTATTCATTCATTAGGGCAGACCACCCACAAAGATCCTCAATTAGAAAAAGATAATCCTAAATATAAAGACAGATCCTAAATATGTTTCTTATCAGAAAAATATAAGCAATTTTATAAACATCTTAAAAAATACCAGGGAAGTAACACACTCTTAACCCTGGTGATTTTTTTGCTGTTGTTATTTTAAATTTCAAGAATGATTCCAAGCAAATAAAAAAATTCTCAAAACAAAGTGTAAGTATTCTTTTAGGGTGTGGAGAGAATCAGAAGTTGAAGAGAAGACAGATAATGCAAAATCAAGATGTTGCAATTCAAATAGTTGGGACTTGTTTCTCTTGTAGTTTTCTTGGGAAAACTTTATAATCATTATACTAGCATTTTTCTGTTGTAATGAAATTAATAATAATTAATAAAAATTAACACATACCAGCCACAGTGCTCAGAAGTTTACACATTTCATTTAATTGTCATAACACTTTGAGGCAGATGATATTATTGTCCTTAGTTTTAAGATTAAAAAAGAGACAAAATAACCAGCATAAGTGCAGAACCAGGACTTGAATCTGGGCTATCTGATTCCAGCCCCCAAACAAAGTTGGAGGTCATAGTCCCCACTTCTCACATGGATTCTCCAGGTCTTCTTGAGCAAGACATTGTCTCTGAAGCTGTTTCCTCATCTACATAAAGAAGTAGTTGGACAGAACAATATTTTTCAAATTGTGCATCAAGACTCATTAGTGGATTACTAGTGGATTTTTTTAACCACAAGTTAAAGTTTGTAAAGCAATGAATTATATTATTTCTAAGAACCTTCCTAGCTCTGAAGTTCTCAAATAAAGAAAATGAACTTCACAGTTCATTCAAATTAATAAACACTGATTTTCATTTATGTCAGATTTGCGGAGTACGGATATTTCTTAAAGGCATAAGAAAAGATCTAATCGTATTTTACAAAAAATTCTGTGGAACTTTCTCAATCATGCATACCACAAAATTTTGACATTCATGCACCATTTTATAAATAAGAAAAATGACATCAACTCTTCTGGTCAAATTACCCTTCAAGAATAAAGTAATGGGAAAAATAGCAGGGATATCTAGAGATTAAAAAAGACTTAAGGGCCAGGCTCAGTGGCACACACCTGTGATCCCAGCGGCTTGGGAAGCTGGTAGGAGGATCGAAAGTTCAAAGCCAGCCTCAGCAAAAGCAAGATATAAGGCAACTCAGGGAGACCTTATCACTAAGTAAAATACAAAATAGTGCTGGGGATGTGGCTCAGTGGCCAAGTACCCCTGAGTTCAAATTCCCAGTACCAAAAAAATAAATTAAAAAAAAAGACTTAAATTCAATATATGATACCTATTTAATCATTAAGTACACTTTAAAACACTAAACTTTTATACACTTTTGAACACTGAATAGTCAATAAATACAGTTAGTTTATTCTAGGTGTGATAGTTTTGAAAATATTAAGTGATTTCTGTTAATTTTAGGTGTGATAATGATATTTCATGATATTGAGAGAAATCACTATTAAGTCTGTTGTGAGTGTAATACTGGTCTTATGGTATAAATATACCCTTGCATTAGCAATTAATGCAGAAGTATTTACAGATGAAATCTGAGAAGTAGCTTTAAAATGATACAGAGATGGAAGGAATAGGTGGATATATATAGAGGTATATATATATATATATATAGGTGTATATAAAAATTGATTATGTATGTTCTACCTTTGCATATTTAAAAATTCCCTTATTATAATGCAAGATTTTTGGTTTTTATTTGTCTGTGTAAGTGTGTGTGTGTGTGTGTGTGTGTGTCTAGTACCAGTGGTGCTTTATCATTGAGCTCAACTCCCACCCCTTTTTGGTTTTTATTTTGAAACATGGTCTTGCTAAGTTGCTCAGGTTGGCACCCAACTTGACATCCTCCTGCCTCAGCCTCCTGGAATTTACAGGCCACTATGCCCAGCCTATAATGAAAGGTTTTAAAGAAGTACAAAGAAAAAGAAAATTAAGAAAGAGAAGTAAAACTTTTTGTCTCAGAATCTCATTAGCCAGACTCAATACTAAATTTCAGAATTGCAATCGTTTATTATATTAAAATATAGCCTCTTTTTAATTTTCTACTAAGCTTTGCTACAACCAGAAGTCAAAGTTCTTCCTAGATTAATAAAACGCATTTACAGTAAAAATTGCAGGAAGCGGGAGACCATACTGTGAAGCGCATGGAAGCATCAGCTATCAAAAGTCACGAAAACTCTCCTGAGTCATGAGTTAATAAGGCTTTCTCTTCCTGTTTCCTGAAGAGTTTCTGCCTTTTGCCAGATTCTGTAATCTGAAGATGACTCATTTCAGTATGACAGATGAGATTATTGGGTGTGGGGAGGTACTAGACTGAAAACTCTTCAGTCCTCTCCCTAGTGCTTCTCCATGGAAATCAGTACCTACATTTATATGGAAGGAATGCAGTGAGGGATCCTGGGGGTCTCCCAAGGTTGAAATGAAATGATCCATAATACTCCTGGTTCTTTTTATCTACCATTCTCGTGTAATGAGGATTTAGGTAAAACCTATGGGGCTACAAACTCCTAACCTCTAAGGCAGTACTGCAGAGAGGAAAGATTTGCTCACCTAAGTCACACTATTCTCAACAGTACTCCTTTGCTGAAGCGGGAGGGAAACAGTCTTGGGGTAACTATGGAGCTGATGATAGTTTGAAGAAACTGATGGGGTACAGCCATCAATAGCCCACTGGATAATCTGTACATGTTAGCTTCCAGGCTACCTGGTACTTTCTACATTTCTCAAAAAGATTTCTTTAACATCCATCCTGCTCAGTAAATGCAAAACTACACAATTTCTTAATGGGGTTATTTCATTGACCAGAATACCTGAACTAACACAATTTTAGTACAGGAGAACACCTTGCGGCTTAATTGGTTTTGGTATCAGATGCTCCTGGGAGTAACACTGAACAAGTTATTATGGTTTTTTACCTGAAAAAAAAGTAGATAATATCTATTTCAGAGGATTGCTGCAAATACTAAAATGATTTACAATATCATCTAGTTTAAGCCAATGTCACTGAATAAGTACTAGTTTCCTTTGATTATCTTAATGAAATTTGGTACCCTTTAAAAAAAGAAAACCTGATGGGACTCAGGCAGAAATGCAAATTCTCCCAACACTCACAATTCATAAGAATTTGTATTCTATCCCAGGTTCAAAATATGCTACCTCCTATCAAGTGTGGTGTTGTAGGCCTGTAATTCTAATGGCTTGGGAGGCTGAGGCCAGAAGGATCCTAAGTTTAAGGACAGTCTCAGCAATTTATCCAGATTCTGCTTTAAAAAAAAAAAAAATTTTTTTTTTTTTAAGGCTGAGGATGTAGCTCAATAGTAGAGAGTTCCAGCTTCAAACCCCAGTACTAGAATTTTTTTTTAAAAAAAGTCAATCTGCAGTATCAAAATACTTTACTTCAAAAACTTTTTTCTTTTCATTAACATTTCTCCCCTCCTGTTATTTGTTCTTGTTCCTTCCTCTTTCTCCAGCTCTGAAATCACACTCCAACCAACATTTTCTTAAAGAAATTGTACAAGATATCTCATTTATGGTTGTTGTTTGCACTTTTGACATATCTGTGAACACACACAAATCCTGAACACTGAAGAATTAATACAGCTTGAAACCTTGGTACAAGTTCGTGGCTCAATATTAGGAGACTGCTGCAATACGCCCCCCCCCCCCCCCCGCAAAAAAAGTTGGCAAAGTCTACTGAATAAGTACCAAGAATGAAAAACTTTGCATTACTCCAAAGCTTGAAATTAGTTCCACTGCCCATTTTACTTACTTGCCTCAAAGTGTAAGGAGGAAGTATTATATTTTCAGGCCACAGTAATCTACTCCTTCTGGATTCCTCTGAATAAAAAGCTTACCAACAAAATCACTGTAGTTACAGTACTATGTCTTCTTGATTTAATACAGTGCCACAGAACAAATAAAACCACTCTGGCCTTTCTCCAACCTCTGCGGATCCTTTTTTCTTGTACTTCTACCTCATTTCTCTTCCTCATAACACCATCTCCCCCCATTTTCTTCCTTTCACATGGTTTCTCCACAAATCACATCTCTGCAGTTGTCTAGCTGTGTAGTCACCCTATGATCTCCAGCAGTCCCCAAAAGGGAAAAGCCCACAATAAAAACTGACAATTTCAGTCACAAATCTGTCCAGAAGTACTTGTCCCAGAGTTCACACTGTAGTAAGCACCAAACTCTCTGCATATTGTGCCACTGCAAACAGTGAACTTACTGTTGCCCCAGTCATAGTTCCTCATGCTCACTCTTGTATGGATTGAGGATAGATGCGAAAAAAATCTTCCAGCACTATTCCCTGTCTGACTGCAAATACACCCCACCATACATGGAGATGGTGGCCAAGTCTTCATCCTCTCCGTTTCTCCTCCAAGACACTCCTCACTCACCCAGCTCTTCCATTGTTCCACACCCAAGATGCTCTGGTCTCACAGGTTGTGAAGAACTGCTTTGGCATGTGGTGAAGAAGAGGACCACAAAGGAACTAAATGAGACCGTCTAAAGCAGCCTCTACAACTTTTTTTGGTTCCTGTATTTGCTTAACACTTCCTCTCTTTTGATTTGGTGAATTTCTTCTTTTCTTGTAGGTCACAGTTTTTAAAATGGGACTGACATAGGAAGCAGGTTGGAAGGTTTTGAGTTTTTGTAGTTCATTGGTCAGGGTGATAAAGATTCAAAACTAATTTTGAACACCTGCTATGTGCCAAAATTCATCTTGAACTAATGGGAATGGCAGGTATACACTTGTGGGGTTTTTTCCCCAAGTGTAGATAGATAACTCATGTTACTAAGAAACTGCTCTTTTTTGTTTTTTTTCTGTGAAGCTGAGGAACCATAGAGGCACAGCCACCTTAAAATTTCAATCAGCATTAACTAACACCAAATTCTTTACTAAATTATTCATAAATTAAACTTACTTGCTTTCCTGTATAGTTTGTAAGTCCTTTAAAAAGCAGGGCAGAAGTTGGATTCTTGGCCACTGGCTTATTCAGTGGTCCAAAATGCAAACATCTATGAAGTAATGAAAAATAAAACTGGAAAGTTTAAGATACAAGGTTCTAGACTGTGTGGACATTTGAATTAAACACAATTCCCCCCTAGTGATATTACCCTGTAGCAGTATTTTTTTTTAACTGACACTGGGATTAATTTTTTTTATCACTGTTATTTTATTCAATCGGGTGAAATAAAACATTTACCAAAGGCCTACCATCAGGCAGTAAGGAACTGTAATAATTGCCTCTTAAAATACATTTTACCCAGTTTTTAACAGTGAAGTAGGTTCAAGGAATCGTAATTTATAACAGACTAGGTAGCATTTCTACTTACAATAATCCACATTTTAGGTCAAAGCCCATGATCTTTCTTCTAAAACACAGTGGTCTTTTGCTTGTTTGTTTAAGGAATCATTCCACTGTCTTTTTTTTTTTTTTTTGGAAAACAGATATTTCTCTGTATTACTTTATGCAGCCATTGGATGTCAGTGCTGTTTTAAAAGTCTGCTCACTGCAAATACTGAAAAATCCCCCAATGACAATATGCCAAACGTTTTTACAACTGGAAATGACATTAGCTCTATCAAAGTGCAAAACACTCCGTAGTGAATATAAAACATTTGCCTAATCTTAAGTGGTAAGTAAAATACTGGAAAGAAAAAATGTACTTCAGCAGTTATCTGCAGTTCAATTTAATGATTAAAGAGAAATTTGGAATTGAAGGAAATCTTCTTTCCTTCTTCCTCCTTTTCAGGATTTTAACCCAGGATACTTTATTTTCCAGAGGTAAAGAACTATTCTTGCAAATCGTTCCTTGATTATTAGGGATTAAGGGAAGGAATGGGAGAGGACCACGGCATTAATGACTACAACTTGAAGATCATCAATGGAAACTCCCTTTTGACGCATCAGGAAAACAATTTGCTTGCACACGCTAGAGAGCAGAAAAATAACTTCTGACAAAGCTGCGGTCCCGACCGTGCTTCCTGTGCAGCAGTAACATTTATAAACCTCAAACTTCCGGGTGGGGAGTTTAGCTTCTCCGAGGTCACTAAAGTCACGCTAATGTCTCTCTCCAGCTCAGGGACCACAGCCAAGCCAGGCAGTGACGCCAGCTCCTTGACGCCTCAACATCTGGCAGCAAAGCCACTTTATAATGAATTCCACACATTTTATTAAAACTGAACTGAGTGGGGCATTGCTAGGCCCCTGCAGACCCGATTCGCTCCCTGACCTCCAAGGGCTGGCAGGAGAGCGGGTCAGACACAGGAAGACAAGACGAATAATATAAAATGAACGCTGGCCGGCCCCATGATAAGCGTCATTTGAACCAACCAAAGTAAATAAGGATTATGATATTGCCACTCCGGAAAAGATACGCTAACGCCAAGAAAGTACCAAGAACTGGGAGATAGCCTTCCGGGCAAGCCTTCCAGCAACGGGCTCAGCAGCTGAGCCCGGATGTAGGCAGGCGTCCCGGCCTAACCCGGAAACGTTGCCTCCGGAAAAAGCAAACTACCTTTCCCGTCGTGACTTGGTCAAAAACTCCCAGCATCCTCTCCGCCTCTGGTTTCCTATCATTTTTCTTGAAGCGTAGGGTAAATACGACTTCATTTCCCAGGATGCCCTTGGCCAAATTATCCATGCGCATGCGTCAAGAGGCGGGCCCACATTACTCCGCCTCCGACCTACCGCCGCCATTTTTTCGGAGACTTTCATCCGGCAGCCGACGGGGCTTTTTTTCTTAAAGGAGAAGCGACAGCTCAAAAAAATTTCCCCCTTCTCCCCGCAAGACCTGGTGGCGTTGGGGACAGAAAGGACAGAGACAGGGAAGTGGGGTAGGGGTGGAGGCGGCAGAACGCCCAAGCTACTTCTCCGGTTTAAGGAAGCTTAGAAACAGCTCTTGTGGCACTTGCGGCTCCTTAGGGAGGCAGGTGCGCGCGCAGCTAGTCCGGGGCGCGCGCAAGGCGGAGAAAGAGGTACTTTTTCTAACCACCCGCCTCCCTCCCTAGATCTACCCCTCCCACTGCCCCTAGCGCGCATTGAACTCCGGAGGGGGGAAAAGGTCACTTTGTGATTGTCGCGAGACGCAGCCGTTTAACGGTGAGAACGGGTGCGCGGGGAAGGAAACCTCGCGCGCTCCCTTGGAGCTGTTTCTTCATTGGCTAAGGGAGGGGTTGGGGGCGGGAACTTAGTACGTCGCTGCGTCAGGGACCGCGGGAGTACGGGCAGGGAGGCCGATCCTCTTCTCCGATTGGTCCGCTGAGCGTTTGTGGCGGGCGCGCGCGCGTGCCGTCAGCGGTAGCGGGTCTTGAGTGGCAGGGGGAGGGGGGGTATCCTCGGAGCGGGCGGAGGGGAGGGGGGAAAGGAGCTCAGGGTGAGAGTGAGCCGGACGCTCCGGGAGGCGAGGGGGGCGGGGGGAGCAGCGTCGCGGCCGCCGCCGCCTCCGCCTCCACCGCCTGGAACGAGGGGGTGGGGGACGGACGAGCCCCGATGCCGGGGGAGACGGAAGAGCCGAGACCCCAGGAGCAGCAGGACCAGGAAGGGGGAGAGGCGGCGGCGGCCAAGGCGGCTCCAGAGGAGCCCCAACAACGGCCCCTTGAGGTGGCGGCGGCGGCGCCTGCGGGGACCACGAGCAGCCGCGTGCTGAGGGGAGGTCGGGACCGAGGCCGAGCCGCTGCGGCCGCCGCCGCCGCCGCTGTGTCCCGCCGGAGGAAGGCCGAGTATCCCCGCCGGCGGAGGAGCAGCCCCAGCGCCAGGCCTCTCGACGCCCCAGGGCAGCAGTCCCAGGCCGCGAAGGCCCCGTCTCCAGTTCAGGGCAAGAAGAGTCCGCGACTCCTGTGAGTACCGCAGCATTTCAGGCGGTGGTAAAGACCCCCCTCTGTCTGCACGCAACCCTCTCGGCTCCCGTAGCGCCCACTCCACGTGACACCCTGCCTGCTCTGCCCCCTGCCGGCTCTGCACGCCAGATGTCACGCCGTTTCCCGATTTGCGGTCTATCGCTTCCCTGCACCCTGGTGTCCTCTATCTGTCTGGCCACTTTCCCGCTCCCTGAAATCACTCTTTGTACGGTGCTCTCTTTTGCTCCCTGATGACCCCACCTCTTCCCTGCCGCCCGCAGGCATGTCCCTCTCTGGCATCTGCCACCCCCTTTGTCAGCCTATCGCTTTCCCTTCGGCTGCTTTCCAGTATTACATCACATCCCCATTAGGAAATCAACAGCAGGTTCCTTGCCTTCAAGAATGCCCCCCCCCCCATTAATTAGCCCAAGAACCAATTCTAATAGTATGTTTGTTTTTACTCTCCTAAATTGACAAATTCATTTTTCATTTTTTTTGTAAGAATTTGATACTTCTCATCAGGGCAAAGACGTATAGAGTATTTTGTATAACTAAACTAGGTGAATACTTAATTTTTGTTTTTACCAAGTAGCATGTTTTTTCTTTAGTTTTGCATCTATTTTAATAGGAATGTGTGCTTCATTCTTAAGAGAGAGTCTGGAAGGAATTATTACCTAGAGGTAATAGAAGAACCACAAACAAATGGCCTGGAGCATAAATATTTTAAGTAATTTAAATATAATGTTTATATATTAAGAACACTGGAACACACAGATTTTTAAATTACAAAGCTAATCACATTAGCTATTGAATTCATTGCTGAGAACGTCATTTGTGTCCTTAGACTAAGTGAAAAAAAAAATTAGTAAAAGCAAAGAAAATTGAAAGCAGTGTCAGTTTTAAGTTTCCGTTCCTCCAGTAGAGAGAGTGGCAAGGTTTGACTTGCACTACACCCAGTACATTTAAAGCCTAAAAGAAACTTGTGACCTGGCATCCTTGTGTTAGAAACCTCAGGAAAAGGAATAGAATTCAGAGGTATCATTTTGGTAGAGAAGTGCTTTCAAAGTTCCGAATGCCATTTAAGTTAATGTAACTTAGAGAATTTATTGTATAAATTGCAGTTCTGTGGACAATAAAAATTATATCTAGAAATTTTTCAGCTGCAGTTGGAATTCTAATTGCTGTAGATGCATTTCATGTTCATAAAAATTTTAAAGTTCTATACTTAATTTCTTATAAGTTTCAAAAGATAGGTATTATTAATCTTATTTTGATATAAATTCCTTTGGTGACTTTCTTTACCTGTGCCTCATAGGGAATTACGCACTGTATTTCACTATATAATTGTCGCAGATTTCATGCCAATTTTTTTGCAAAAAGGTGGGGTATGACCATTATACAGATTTTTTTTTTTTTTTTAAGTGCTGGTATTACTTGAAATTCACTTATTACTAAATATCTTTGGTGCAAGATTAGGATGCACAGGATACTTGTGAATATATGTTAAAATTAAGTAGCTCAAATCCGTGCACATCATTTCTTTGTGACAGTTTAGAGAATATATTTGTTTAAAACAAGTTAACACATTACTTGTTATTAATTCCTGCATTAGAATCAAAATATTACAAAAGAAACTTTACTCAAGAAAATTTATTACAGTGTTGCAAAATATGAACTTAGGAAATTTAATCTGAGTCAGATCTTGCTGGGTTATCGTTAGTTTTTTTATCTGATGTGAAGTCCTGGGTGCCTCAGGAAAGGTGTGCTTACTGATGGTACTGCAGTGTTCTAAACAAAATCTGTTTTCAGAAATACACTGACAAGCATATCAAAATCCTAAGTAACTGTTTTAACCCACATTTATTTTTTAAAGTGTACCATAGTTTAAAAGTTCGGTAAATTTGACCAAACTTCTGTTCCTATCATAGGTAAATTATTTAGTAGTTAAAAAAAAAAAAAAAACATTGGGTTTAAATCAGAAAAGTTCAGGTCCCAGCTTTATAGTGCTAAGTGGCCCTGGGCAAGTCACTCAGTGACTTCAGATCTGCTTCATCTGTAATTGATATTTTATGAACTTATAAAATGAGCTTTATGGTTGGGTGATAGTTAGGTTATAGTTTCATAAACTTTAATATACATATATCCTCAGCCTTTTTTATTTTTTATCTGGAGACAGGATTTTGCTGAGTAGCTTAGCTGAAGCTGACCTTGAACTTGGAATCCTCCTGCCTCAGCCTACTGAGCCTCTGGTGTTACAGGCATGCACAACCACTCCTGGCTGAATTTATAATTTGTTTATTCACATTGAAATGTTTAGGAGTTAACAGGGAGAGTAGTAAATGTTTATAAATGAAGGGGAATAAAGAAATTTTCAGTGAATTTATTCAAGAGAAAGGCAGGAAATTTAAATGATAGTCATTATAAAGTAAAGTCTAAACAGCTAATTGTAAGGAAAGATATACCAAATTTTAGCAAAGTTTATGCATTCTTATTACTTAATAGCTAGACTCATCATTTGCTGTATTTTAGCTAGTAAAATTATATACATACGATTCTTGGGCTGTTCCTGGGGCTCAGCGGTAGAGTGCTCACCTAGCATATTCAAGGCGCTGGGTTTGATCCTCAGCACCACATAAAACGAAATAAATAAAGTAAAGGTATTGTGCCCAACTACAACTAAAATATATCTATATTAAAAAAAGATTCTCAGTTTATATATTGTCATTTAATCTTTTAAATAATTATATAAGGAACACGGTAACTTTAGTAATTTTGGATGTGATTCTCCCCCCCCACCTGCTTTAATGTTAGAAAAGACCTTGCTTTTTGCTAATGTGAAAACAATGAGATTGTTAATATATAAAATAACTTTTCATTCTGCTGTACAATATATGCATATCTTGTGTATTTCAGATTTTTAAACTTTATTAACATACATTTTTAACCTTTATAAGTTCAGCTAAAACTGGAGTATTTTTTTTTAATATTTATTTATTTATTTTTAGTTTTCGGCAGACACAACATCTTTGTTTGTATGTGGTGCTGAGGATCGAACCTGGGCCGCACACATGCCAGGCGAGCGCGCTACCGCTTAAGCCACATCCCCAGCCCCATAAAACTGGAGTATTTTTAATGGTCATCTTTCAGGTTCAGATAAAAGTTGTAGCTGAAGCAAAAGTATTGCTTTTAATTTGTGGTATATAGAATTCTATTTTGCTGCTGGCTATGCTGGCACGCGCCTATAATCCTAAGGGGTTGGAAGGCTGAGGCAGGAGGATCTCTTCAAAGCCAGCCTCAGTAAAGCAATGTACTAAGCCACTCAGTGAGACCCTGTCTCTAAATAAAATACAAAATAGGGTTGGGGATGTGGCTCAGTGGTTGAGTGCCCCTGAGTTCAGTTCCTGGTACCATAAAAATAATTCTATTTTGTTGTCCTTTTAGGGGAGGAATTGATGAAAGTAATAAATTTTTAGGTGGCATTTTTTCCTTATGTTTTTGCTATTTCTCTTTTGAGGGCTATGAATATGAGAAGAGGCAATAATATCCTGATTTGAAAAAGCTTAGAGCCCATTGTTTCCAGAAGGGTTCAATTGTACAAGACTGGAATCTTGAGTGATCCAGGATCCTAGAGCAATCAGTATGGTGGTAAAAACATTGAACCATTTCAAAAATTTTTCAGAAATTTAGCTTCTATTGTTATTTTCATTTAAAGCTAAGAAGATTGATGGTTATCTTATATTAATTGCACATTTATAATATAAAAGAAAGTTATAATCTTTCAAAAATATATGGAACAACCGACGTATTGGACAGTGCAGATGCAGAATATTTCCATCACTGTTGAAAGTGTCATATTTTACTCTTGTACAAAACTGCTTTAGTTGCTTTCTGTATCTCTCTAGAGATGAACCTAAAAGAGATAAATATGTATGTTTTCAGGAAATGTGCAAGATTGCTCATTTAATGTTTGACTCTTATTTCTTTCAGATGCGTAGAAAAAATAACAACTGATAAAGGTAAGACTTGGTCATTTTTATCTCTCTTGTATATGTATGAATGACACTGTGTTATAATCTGGTAGAAAGTAGAATAAGCTCCAGCCT
Organism: Marmota flaviventris; assembly: GCF_047511675.1. Lineage (NCBI taxonomy): Eukaryota > Metazoa > Chordata > Mammalia > Rodentia > Sciuridae > Marmota > Marmota flaviventris. The sequence goes on along the minus strand of NC_092506.1, from coordinate 13,499,638 downwards.
AATTCAAAAAAATTCCCATATAAAAGGAACTTTTGTTCAGTAAAACATTAGTGAAGTTGATAGAGCCTATTTAGATGTCATCAATCAGATTTAGATAGTAAAATATCTTGACAGTTTTTAGAAACTCAACAATGAGAACCATAATTATTATTATTATTATTATTAGTTGTAGGTGCACAGCATGCCTTTATTTGTTTAGTTTTTTATGCAGTGCTAAGGATAGAACCCAGTGCCTCACACATGCTAGGCAAGCGCTCTGCCACTGAGCTACAGCCCCAGCCCAGGAACCATAATTTAATGACAGTTTATTATAATTTTTAAAGCTATTTAGCCTTTTTTTAATGAAGTAATGAAGAAAGAAGTAATACATAGTATATAGAATAAAGTGTAGGCAGTGTTTATACTGGTAGAGACTAAAATTTTGATTGCAGTTTGAAGAATACAGAAAGAAAATGTTCTAAGATTTCAGCCTGGTGAATAATTAAATGAAGTTATTAGGTCATTTCTATGTAATGTTTTAGCCAAGTAAATGTTTATTGAATCTGGTTTTCTGTTTGTCTGATTTATGAAGGAAAGCTGATGTTCACTTTTTTCTTTCTAAAATACTTTTATTTAAGAGATTTTATTCTGGCTTTGTAGATTGAATTATTATAATTACTGCCACTTGATTGAGCCAGTAGCCCATTGATTACATTTTTCTTTTCTAGGTATTGGTTGTGTTGTTTAATGTTAAGCTCAAATATGTGGGATCCTCCTTAAAACTGGAACAGTATACTCAAGTATTTCAATTATTGTATATGCTTTTGACTCAGTACTAACAGCCAGTTTCCAATACCTGGAGTCTACTTAATAGTTGAGAGTTGACCAGTGATTTTGTTTTTGTTTCTCTATGTGATATTGGGGATTAAACCCAGAGACACTTTTACACTGAGCTACACACCCAGCACATTTTATTTTTTATTTTGAGACAGTCTTGCTAAGTTGCTAAGGCTGATTTCAAATTTGGGATACTCCTGGTAGAAAGTAGAATAATCTCCTGAGTACCTGGGATTATAGGTATGTGTCATGATACCTAGCTACCAGTTACTTTTTTGAGGTCCACTTACAGCCTGCTTATTTATTTATTTATTTCCATACATATGTGTGTGTGTGTTCAGGCAAGAAATATTACATACTAGGCAAAGTTTTGTGTAGAAAGCTTTGCATGATTATTTTGTCTGCTGAGTTAAATGAAAACAGTAGTTATATCTGCCTAGAACGGAAGGTCTTATGTTCAGAGACATTTTATAGATTTTTATGATGTAAAAAAAAAAAAATATATATATATATATATATATATATATATATATATATATGGAGACAGACCATAATCAAGTACCAGAGCAGTTCTTATTTAAAAAAAACAACCTGCCTTCATCAGAGCTATAGTTACTTTATGTGTCTAAAGAAATTACTTTGGGTTGACTTGAACAATTTATATAGACATTTTGAACCCCTTTTTGGGGGTAAATGATCTTTGTGTAGATAATATTAAACCAGAAGTTGGCATGCTATTTAGTTTTGCAGCTGTGGAAAGATTAAAACTTTATTCTTGGTAATTCAGTCTCAAAATCTCATCTCACTTTAATCCACTAGTTAAATGATCTGAGTCTGTGTACTCTCAAACTCCCATCTCCATGTCTTCATTAGTTCACATGTTAAGAGTAGCTGCTCAACCCTAAGACCCGTATCTAACATTACAGGAGAGATTAGTGAAAAAGTCAGAAAGATTCTAGTACTCACTTTTTCCTGTACTATTTGATATTTACAGTTCACCTCAGTTCTTTCTTCTATGTCAAAAAGTTGCCTGTAGACCCTGGCAGAGTCTTCATATTCCGTCTGCTGAATTTTTATTCATTTGTATTTCAAAGAAACTTTTTGAAAACGTTTTGTTATTTTTTAGAAGTTATGACTCTCTTTTATTAATATTATGATATTTTTATGATTGTTTTTACTCATTTGCTCCAAACAACCAGAAAGTTATGCTTTCCTTGAATTGAAAAGAAGAACCTTTGACGTGTTTCAACAAGTAAACAGTATTGTACAAAGAAAGCAGCTTTCCATGATTTTTAAGTTGCAAAGTGCTACATTCATTTTTCAAACTGAAGAAATAATAAAGAAGCATTATCATGAATTTCTGTTCCTACTACATTTATTTAACCTTGATAGGTGTATATAAAACAAATAGAAAGGTATTTTGCTAAATAATGGTTATTAAATTTATTCAAAAAGTGTAAGTGAAATTAAATCAAAGCAACCAATACTGTACTCACAGTAATAAAGTAAAAGGGTGGTTTATCTAAATGTTTATCTAAACTTATTGGCACCCCTGCTTTACTCATAATTTTAATTTCTTTTAAAAACTATACATAAAACCTAATTTTTTCTCCTGTCTTTTGGGTTCTTAGTGAATAATAGTTAAAATTGCTTAAGATCCAACATAAAAATTGGGCAGCGTGATGCTTTAATGTTTACTAATGGATGTTTAAGGTGTTTCCTGGAATAATTGTCAATACTACAGAGTTAAGTAAATATGGGCAGTGTTTTGCGTTATTAATGTTAGATAGAATATACTGTAGGTTTTCTTAGGAATTTTTTTCTTTTTTAGTATTATGCAGTATAAATACCAAAATGTACAGCAATTACCTAATTTATTTTACTATGAAACCCTCTCTAAAGAATATCTAATAAAATCAATTTATGGAAGACATTTTGGGATAGTTGTTGCTTGAAAATTTTACTGTATTACACTTTGGGACTCACCTTTTATTCAGAATAGTTCTATTTTCAGTTACTCTTGTTACAGAGAAGTGACCTTTGACAAAGATTAGTCATTAGATGAATTCAGAACATCTGGAAAGTAGATTATTTAGGACAGTTTAACTCTTAACTCTTTGTGGCACCTAGTTTATTGTACTCAGCAAATATGTGTAATTATTACCAAAATATTAGCTTGTTTTTCTTTTTATTCCCTCTGCCTTATATCATATCCTCAGATATTTGTTTTAGATTAATTTAGTCTAATTTATAGATTATGATCTCTCCAATCCCTGCCCCTATGACCACCGCCACCCTTCCTCCTCCTGGGGTTTGAACCATGGGGCTCTTTACCACTGAGCTACATCCTCATCCCTTTTCATTTTTTATTTCGATCAGTCTCCCTAAGTTGCCAAAGCCAGCTTTGAACTTGGATCCTCCCACCTTAGCCTCCCAAATAGCTAGGATCATAGAGATTCACCAGCATGCCTGGCTACTTGATTTTTTAAAAAAAATTAGAATCAGTTGGTATTCAATACTTTTTTCATAATTTTACTTTCAATAGTTTTTTATTTTTACTGTGTTGGAATACACTTTATTAATTTCTTGTCCTTTAAAATCAGTCTCCTACATCACATTGTTTTCTTTTGTAGACATGCAACTTCACAACATAATATTGCTTCTTCTATCCTTTAAAGATGCATCTCATTTTCAGTATTGTTAAAACAATATTTGTATTATTCCTCAATTCATAGAACAGGCACTCTAGTTTTTTTATCTCACTCCAGCAAGGAAATCTCACTTTGGCAATGTTTACCATTTGAGTTTCTATACAGAATAAGATGTGCAATATATTCAGGACATGGTCTTCGTAATTCTTGAATAATTTTCAGTATTCTTAATCACCTTGTTTTACTAACTATAATAAAATGCTGTCAGTTTTGAACATAAAAGAACTGTGGAAGGAAAGTCTTTGGTGAGAAAGGGCATGTATAAACCCAATCCCAACCCTTAAATGTGCTATTAGTTTTAGTTGATGCATTCTCTTTTACATATTATATTCTAAAGTGAGCTTAAAAGAAAAAAAAAAAAATCTCCCGGTTTCTCTTAATATTGCTTAATATTAATGCATCAGTATTAATAATTCAAAATGGAGTTTCTTATAGAAAACAAGCAAAGTGGGCTAACGATAGACATATACAGAGTAGTCTAGATAGATTTTAGAAAATGAAGTTTCTGACTCTGGTATTGATACTACTCAAGCCTCAGAGCTCTGACAGTACATTAAGTAGGCTTTTTTTCTTTCTTTCTTTCTTTCTTTTTTTTTTTTTTTTTGTTGTTGTTAGTGGATACAATACCTTTATTTATCTTTATGTGGTGCTGAGGATTAAACCCAGGGCTTCACACATGCTTATAAGCACTCTAGTACTGAGCTACAACCCTAGCCCTACATAGGCATTTTATTTTTCCTTCCTTACAAGCCCTTTATCATAAGCAAGAGCCATATTATTTCGCAGTATGAGAATGAACTCAAACATCTTGTTCCTTGTTAGGGAATGGCCCAGATCATGTAGTCTGTTTTCTAGTTCAAACTTCCAGATCTCCTATATTTCTTCTGCTCTTGTAAATCCTTAGAAGTAAAGACACACAATACATGCGGATTATGATAGAGGCTTAGAGAGACTTATCAACTTATTTCACTTATAGGACATTTTGTCAGATAAATGGATCTTTCACAAAAATAACAAGTTGCCCATTACAATTCAACTTCTGACACATTTATCTTTATTCTGCTATATATAATAATTATACTAAGATGCCTTTTCTAGTAAACACCTCTTGAGAGTTATAGCAGCATGCTTTGATGGAAGAAAGGGAAAACTAATGTCCTAGGTGGGTAAATTCATAGCCAGAATTTAAGAATCCAAAACCCCTAAGAAAAACTCACCTACACATGAGGACATAACATTGTCTTCATTCTAAAATGATCTGAATGGACAAGACACTCTCACAAAAAGGAATCAACTGATTTAATGCCTCTATATCCAAGAGGGATCAAACTCCTCTGAATTAAAACTAGCCAGATTAATCTCACTACATTCAGGCAAAGGCCCCTTTAGCATCTGCATTTAATTGTCTTAGAGCAAAACTGTGCCTGTCTTCTGCCTCCCTATTTCATTAAGCCTGGCTAGCTTCTTTGATTCTAAACTCCCAACTCGTAACCTATTTGTTGATTTGTGTGTAATTTTGCTGCTTTGTCAGTTTCTAAACCCTGTTATTTTATTTACTGTAATCTTTTGTAAATTTTGGTATTTTCTATTGCTGTATTTTTAAAAACATCTAAACATTTAGTGACTTAAAGAACAACCATTTAATATTTTTTATTTGCATGTTTCCTCTCCTTATTGGTCTTTCAGTCTAGACTGTTTATGTCAAGGTGGTCTTGGACTATTCCAAAATGCTGCAGGCAATAGCTACAAGGCTTTTGCCATCCCACGGGATATAAGATAAATGTATTTTTTTAAAAAATCAATTGATTTTTAGTTTATCTGCAAGAAAAATTAGAAAATTGAAATTACAGAATTAAAAAATAGTACAGTTTACAGTGGTATTGATAATAGTGTAGCAATAGGAAATGCTGTTAAGAACACATCTTGGAGAAATGACATACTCTGCAATAGATTATGCTGGGAAAATTGCCCAGCCACATGCAGAAGAATGAAACTAGACCCCTTTCTCATCATTACGAAAATTAACTTAAATATATATAAAAAATTGTCAAGCTGAGGTGACAAATGCTTTAATTAGTTTGATTGAATCTTTATACACAATCCAGACACCACATTGTACCTGACTGTTTGGAATGAAACTCTTCCAAGTTTCTCCATCACTTTATCAGCTAGCCACTGAAGGCCAGGACAGAAGAGCACCAGCATAGGATCTATTGACACAGGTGTCTTGCAGGATGGCCTTGTCCTTTCACAGATCTGATAGCAGGCATGACTTCAGGGATACAACTCAAGGCTAAAGTTTGGTAAGACCAAGTCAGGAGTGGGGCACACCTGGAGAGCACACATATAGAATTTAGCACAGGCAGGGAGGGAGAAAGAAGAGAACATAGCAATCAGCAGTAGATATTGAGGAATGGGTGTGAGTCACTTTAATTTCACGGGTAAATGCTTGAAGTGGGGAGCCTGGACTGCTAAGCAGGAGAGCTCTTATTTCTGACTACTCAGGCCATTTGGGTATGATTTAAAACTGGTAACTGTCAAGAATGAAAGCCCTGCCTCTGGTAAAGCTAAATCTGCAAAGTGGATGCTGAGGCAACACAAAATTATAAATGTTCACCTCACCTATAAGTAGACATGATTTTTGTCAACTAAAAGCAAATTTTAAAAAGCAGATGAGAAATTCAAGTAATAGTTGGTATTGCCTTTTGAGAATAAAATCCAGAGGGGTGGAAACAGTCTGTTGCAGTCTTGAATTTCTTCATGAAATATCAGTCTCTGTTTTTAAGGCCTTTGATCTATCTTGTGTTTGACCAAACAGCTGGGTACTGCAGCCTAGCATATTGATACACTTAGCCATTAAATTCATATTCTTAAATTTTTGACAAATTTTATTATCACTTTTTGATAAATTTGTTACCTTTACTTAATTATATGTTTGGTATTTCTTAACCTTTTCTGTTTTTATCCTGCTTTCTCAAAAGAGATTTTTTTCCAGCTTAATTTCAAATCTTCCAGGTTTTATTTTTTGCTCTTATATATTTTTAGATTTCCAAGAGGGTTTTTTGTTTGTTTGTTTGTTTTTAAGTAGTGTGCTCTTCTGTGGTTTGAATATCTCCTCCAAGACTCATGTTGAAATTTTTGTCAATGTGGTGGTATTAGAAAAAGTCAGGTAGGACATGATTAGGTCATGAGATCAGTGTCCTTCTGAATGGATTAGAGCCTTTATCACTCAAGTGGCTTTGTTATAAAAGCAAATTTGCCTTCCTTTGCTCTCCCTTGCTCCCTTCTTGCTCTCACCATGTGATGCCTTGCAGTATGTTATGCAGGAAGAAGGCTCTTGCAAAGTCTGACATCCTCGTATTGGACTTCCTAGCCTCCAGAACTGTGAAAAATAAAATTCTTTAATAATTACCAGTCTGTGGTATTCTGTTACAGCAACATGAAATAATCATAAGACATTTTCTAATGATGTCCTAGTCTCCCATCGAAGGATGCATTTATACATTTGTTTTTTTCCTGTATTTCTTCTCAGTTTTTTTTTCCCCATTCATTTAGTCTGTCTTGTATGTGTATATGGTGCTGGAAATTGAACCCGGGGTCTTGGATATGCTAGGAAAGCACTCTACCACTGAGTTAATCCCCAGCCCCTGTTTAGTTTTTCTTACTAGAGATTTTCCTCAAGTTTCTGGTTCTGAGGTTAATAGGGATAACAAACTGATTTTCTTCTTTACGCTACAGCAACGATCACTTCTGACACTAGATCTGTGGTGATGGTTTCACCACAAACCAAGCAGTCAGTTCTGTAGAGTTCTGTAAATTGAATTCAGTTCTGACATTCAATTTAATTCTAATATTAACTACCTGGAGATAGCATTAGATCCCACAGGTTAAAGGTTCAGTTTCTCAGGCCCCGGGTTGTTTTACCTGTGCTTCTGACCCCTGTGAAATGGAGTTTCCACAGCCCCGCTCCTTGGATTTAGCTGGATTGCTAGAGTGGCTCATAGAACTCAGGGAAACACTTCCCTTTGATTATAAAGGAAATGACAGGATGCAAAAGAAGAGATGCATAGGGCAAGGAATGTTGAAAGGAGTGAGGAGCATCTATACCTTCTGGGTGCATACCCTCCAGACCCTCCACATGTTTAGCTATCTGTAAGCTCCTTAAACTCAGCCCTTTGAGGTTTTTATAGAAGTTTTGTTATGTAGGCACAGCTGGCTAAGCCATTGGCCTTTAATGATCAACTTAACTTCAGCCCTTGCCCCCTCCTGGGAGGTTGGTGGAATGAGGCTGAAAAGGCCCAAACTCACCATACCCTATTCTTTCCTGTGATCAGTCCCATACTGAATCTACTTAAGGACTAAGTACTAGTCAGTTTATTAGCATATAGAGAGGTATAACTCCAGACATTCCAAGGAGTTTAGAAGTTATATGCAAGGAGACAAGGATGAGGACCAGTGTGGTATGTATTTTGCAGTACTACACTGGTGTTCCTTGATGTTCTTTTGATGTTTGGAATAGAGTGCTAAAATGCTAATTGGAAATGCTGTACGTAAATGTGTCAGACTCTCCCCCCCCCCCCGCCTTTTCTGTTTCAGGGATAGTTTGGGAATAGCTTTTCCATGGAGCAGTTCATTTTCTTTAGAGATTCTTGTATCTCTTTTCTAGGTAGAATTGGTGGGGAATGAATGAGACAGGTCCTCTATGATCCTAACTTTTGCTTCCATTTAACTACCTTTTTTCTCTGACTGTATTTCACTTCTGCCCTCAACTGGAACTGTTAATGCCAGAGCTCTATTTATTTTAACCCCTCCTAAATGGTAAAACTCCACTCAAAAGGCAGCATTGGATGAAGAAGTCTGGATGTTAAATTTACTTTAAAAAACTTTTCTAACTGTTCTGCCTCTTTTGATTCTTCCCTACATATATATATTATAGATATCTATGTAGATATCTAAATATGACTCAACAATTCCTTAACCTTTCTGGGGTTGTTTAAAATGTATTTGCTTGTTTCTTTTTCACAGCATTTATTTGATCTTAAAAATCACTAAGCACTCACCCTGGATTTGTTCTTCTAAATCTTTGTTGAAATCACACAGCTGATATTGTCTCCTTGTGTTCCTTTGACTTTGCAATTTTTAGTCACAATTCCTTTTCTGTCATTTTAGCAGTGTTTTAGGAGAAAGCAGAAACAAAAAAAAAAAAAGTGTGTATTCAGTTTGTTTTGTTTAACTGGAAGCTCCCTAAACACCCTTTAAAACCTTGATTAATTCTGATAATCATTTTATTCCATCAAACCTATGTGAATGATACTCATTCTCATTAAATCTGTTTTTGTTGTTATTTGGTTAGTGTCTTAAATCTTGAAATTTGAGGAGTGGATTGATGTTTGAATTGGATATGATTTTAGTGATCATTTCCTATAAACTTTCCTTTTATACGTGAAGACATTGAGACAAAAGAAAACTTAAAGATTTGGTGTGTCTTCGTTTTTGCTACCAAACAAACATCATAAATTTAGTGTCATAAAACAACAGTTTATCTCTTTGTGACTCTGGGATGGCTGGACTGTTTTCTGCTACTTTTCTGGGCTAATTGGGCATTTGTTCAGCAACTGAATGGGCTTGTTGACATGTATAGAAGTTGTTGCTAGTTGTGGGTTCTCTGCCACATGGCCTCATCTTTTAGTAGGCTATACTAGCTTCCTTATTACATGCCACTCTTGGCGTACCTTTATGAAAGGGCAAGCACCACTGCAAAAGTGATTATTCATCCTCTGCTTATGTCCCCTTGAATCTTATATTTCATCACTAAAATTCTCTAACTTCATATTTAGTTCCTCTTCAAATTTTAATTAATCACTGAAAGTCCCATGCTTTGCCATGAAACTGATTAGAAAGTTGATTAGTAAACATGGCATTAGAAAGGACATCAGTGATCTTGGGAAAATTTAACTTTTCCATGCTTCATTTTGCTTTTCTATAATGAGAAAAAAATAACTACCTCATGAGGTGTTTTGAGAATTTAGTGTGGTAAGACTGACTACTGTTGTTATGATCACATGGTAATGTTAAGGACTTATTAAGTTGTTATTAACTAATTAACAACTAGTCGAAGTGCTACATCCATCCATTTTAAGTGAATTTGCTTATGTACTGTATTTTCACTATGTATTGGTTCACAGTTTTAATTTTTAAAACCAGTGCGTGAGGAGTACAGTTAACTTTCATTACCCTTACCCAATCCTCCTCAACTCACTTTTCATTTCCTAGCTCTGTCTAGCATCACCTATTTCTCATGTCTCTAATTATTGCCATCACCAATGTTACTACACTTCTAAAGCTATTATTTGTGACCTCTTCTATTTCAGTAGGCTTTTAAATGATCTTAAGACGTCTATCCTCTTCCTGTCTAGTCTTCAGTCAAACTAAACATTAAAAATTCAAATCTAATCATGCCACCTCCTTACTTTCTTAAACTCTTTTCATGGCTGTAGGATAAAGTGCAAAACCCTTCAGGGACCTTCTTAATTAGACTTTATGAACAGTGTTATAAATGATGACAGTTTGTGCCATGTTTCCCCTTCTCCAAACATTTAGTCTTTTATTTCTCAGTTTGGTATATTATATGCACTGTTTGCACTGTTTTTCCTTTCTGCTTGTGTCTTCCAGCTAAGTACTTCTTTATTCTTTCTCTTAGGGCGCTGACATCTTTTTTTAAACTTAAGTGTTGACCTAATTGGTAGCTAAAGAGACCATTAAGTTAAATAACACTGGTTTTAAGAGCTGTGGGTTCAGAGAAAAGCATCTTTCCACTTTCTCAGACCTAAACTAATTCACCTAATGCCTGTACTTTGAAAGTTAGTAGTATTACTTTAGTAGTATTACTTTGTGATTTTAGGGTGGACCCTAAATTTTTAATATCCATAGAAATTTTGTGAAAGTTCAGTAATATTTGTTATCCTTTACTTCCTTTTTTTATCAGTGCTCCAGGGACTAATATCTGCCTCAAATAGTAAACAATGAGAGATAATTAGAAAAATAAAAATCTAATTTGCATATTAACATATATATGTATGTGTAAGTGTGTGTGTTATATAAACATTTGTTGATTTATAAATGAATCAACCAAGTTTGGGTGTAAAAATCATTAAGTTAGATCTGCAAACGTTTTTTCCTGTTTGTAATCACACGTAATAAATTTCTCTGGTTCTGAAACAATAAAATACTACTTGCAGTTTTAGATTTAAAATTTTATTCTGATGGAATAATTTGTGTGGGTCTTTTAAGTCAGTATATTTTATAAATGGGTTCCTTTCTTGGCACTTGTACCCAAGACTGAATGGAAATGAGCCAAATCTAAATTGAGCTCTTGCACTGATATTCTCCATTCTTCTTTTATATGATTAGGTGTGGCATAGTAGAAGGGTATAGACTTTGGACTGAGATAGATATTCCTGGGTTCAAGTCCAAGTTTCAAAATTTAATATGTGAGCTCCTTTAATTTAATATGTGATTTCCTTGTCAGTTACTTGCTGTCCTCATCTGTAAAGATTACTAATTATTTGAGAGTTATGGTAACTAAATTTAGATAAATTGAAAAAAAAAAAATACTTCTGGCATTACTAAGTACCTAAGGTTTGCTAGTTTCCCAGAATACTCTCAATAGAGATGAGAAGAACTTTTAGTTTGTTCCCCAGTCTGTCAACCAAACACACCCTGTTTGATTCAATAATTAAATATTAGCTTTATTTAAATTTTGTAAGCTGCAGTTAGCAAAAGATGGCAACCTGTGGGTCAAAAGACTAGATCATATTAAGATGATCCTTCTAATTTGAGGTATTTTATCACAACCAGGTAGCTATCATCACTTGGAATTTGATGCTTTAGGTGGCTTAGCGTTGTCTTTGGCTATAAAACTGAGAATCTCTTGTATCATATTTTACTACCTTGAAGAATTTTTTTTAAATGGTCCTTCTGGTAGTATCAGTTTCTCATTGTCTCAATTCATCGTATTACCTACTCTTATTTGGTCTTCTTTTTTAAGAGTATAAGTTGTATTCAGTGTTACTACATATTGCTCATAGATTGACTGGCCTGATGTCTTTCTTCACCTCAACTACTGTGGCTTTTTTCTCTTCTTGCTATTTATATATCATGGTATCTCCTCAGGGTTAACTGCTATTGTGAGAAATTACTAGAAATCATCTTTAAACAAGACAAATTTGTTCTTGGCTCTTTTCCTATTTGGTCATAATTGTTTATGCTAATATATTGTCAGACCTGACTCTGTATGTATATGTATTGAGATAGAAATCACTTAACAAAGACTTAAAAAATTAATCATTTTAAAGCATGCAATTTAGTGACATTTAACACATTTGTAGTATTGTACAACCATCTGTCCCGTTCAGAGCATTTTCATTAAGACCAAATAAGACTGATACCCTTTTTAAAGCAGTCATTTCCCCTTTTCTGTTTCTGTGGATTAAACATACCAAACATCATAGGCTAGCAACCCAGTATACTCTATAGACTATACTTTGCCCTCTCAAAGCTGACTAGGTGCTTTGACTTACTGTTGCTTCCTATCATTGAAAGAAAATATTTTACTTTTAGCCTAGGAAAGATCAAAATTTAAAACTGAATGTCTTATCACTTTTGTACTATAATAAAGTCAAAGAATTGGAAGTTGTACCATCTTAATTTGAGAACTGTCTGTATCATGTTTTTCCCTTCAGTTGTTTTTATCTTCTAAATGATTCAAACACTTGTCAATATATAGTATATTTGTATCGTGTAATAGTTTTTAAATTAAAGTATATTTTGTCTAATATTAATATTATTAATTGAATTACCTCCCCCTAAAGTCCTAACTCAGGTAACTGTCAATGTCAGATCATCATTTGAATATGGGATCTTTTCAGTTAAATAGGTCTTCATGGTAATTTTTTATGGCAGCACTAGGAAAATTAACATACTGCAAATATGATATAACAAAATACCCAAAAATGTGAATGTAGTTTGGGGATTAGGTAATGTTTAGTGGCTGATAGTATTCTGAAGTGTTCAGTTGCCTTGAAGTAATAGTTGACAGGAATAGTATTAGAGGCAATCTGCAGAAGCCTTGGAAGGAAATGATGAGCATGTTGGACAGTGGAGAAGAGGCAATCTTTGTTATAAAGTTGCAGAGAACTTCAGGGCTGAATTGTGCTCTATCATTGGGTGTAAGTAGAGCTTGTAAGGAATGAACTTGGATGTTTACCTGAGATTTCCAAGCTAAATGTAGATACAACCTGAATTCTCCTTGCTGCTTATACTAAGATATGAAAAGAGAAATAGAGGAATGAATTGCTTAGCAAAAAGGGAACCAGCACAAAAGCAAAACAAATAACCACTCAATACTTTGGAATGGTTTTAGTCTATCCATATAGATATTTATGGACCCAACCTGCCATCTCCGCAGTTCCCAGTATAAGATGCAGTAATCAAGGAAAGATCAGTGGAGAACCCTCTGGTTTGATGACTGGGATCCCATGAGTTACACAGGAGAGACTGAAAAGAATTTTTGAGAATTTTGTTATAGCAGAAAAGGACAAAAATGGGGTGAAATGAAAGAACAGTGATTGACAGTAGAACCATAAATGCAGAGGCCAAGCTGTAGGAGACTTCCTAGGATCAGAAGGCAGGCTGTTGCCTCAGTGTGTCAGAGTACAAAGTACTTATGCACAGAGGGTTATTATTGTTAGACCTTAAAATAAAATAGTTTGCTTTGCTATTACTCACACTAACATCTATGTATTAGAGTGTTTTCACAACTTTACCAGTATATTGTGTTAAGTATTTTGATCATTATGAACATGATGGTTGAAAAGAAGCAAAAAATTGGGTATTGCCTTATCGTTTTATTTGTTTCTTGCTTATTGTAAGTAGATAGAGCTTTTTTTTTGTCGCCATATTTTTATACCGAGGTGCCATTTTTCTATTGGGCTGTTAGATTTTGCTTCTAGCTGAAATGTATCATCCTGTGACCTCAATATGTACTGCCTTTATCTAGGTCTAGGCACTCCCAAATATGAAAGTCAATTTCTAATGTTGACTTTTTATTACTTGTTGTTCAGGAGAGTATCACTTCATTTACCCTTAAAATGTGATGAAATGTAGACTAACAACAGATTGTGTGTGTACCTGTGTGCAGTATCTCACAGGACATCTGAAACAAAACAACACTGGAGCTGGACTTTGCTATGGGGTTGCTCTATGGATCAATTCAAATTCATAGTGCAGTTCTAAGTAAAACTCTTGATTAGAGTCAAGGAAAGGCAAGGCATTGTTTTTAAGAAATTCCTTGCAACATTGGTTGTTAAAACATCTAGAACTGTGGTTCTTTCTTTTGGTTGCCTCTTAATTTAATCTCTCTTTTAACTTAGAGCTAATGGCTAGAACTCCATGAATCAAATTACTTCAGAGTATTTTACATACTTCATAGCATATAAAATTACTGCTTTGCAACATGTTAATGATGTCAAGGATAGGTTTTATCTAGTATTCTCATCTTGTTTCTAATATTTCAGTAATAACCTGGGTGTTTTGTTTTTTTCCTTTAGAAAACATTTAATTTCTCCTGATTATAGTTCTGTTTATAATTAGTAGATATATAGAGATGGTTATTGGTTAACGATAAACTGAAAAAGAATGGCTCACCTTTGGTTCTAGATCCTAAGGAAGAGAAAGAGGAAGAAGACGAGTCTGCTCTCCCTCAGGAAGTTTCCGTTGCTGCATCTAGACCTAGCAGGGGCTGGCGCAGTAGTAGCAGGACATCTATCTCTCGCCTTCGAGATACAGAAAACACTCGAAGTTCTCGCTCCAAGACTGGGTCATTGCAGCTCATCTGCAAGTCAGAACCAATTACAGATCAGCTTGATTATGGTACATTAATAGAGTGTGGATACTTAATACCCCAATTTTTTAAAATCTTAAATGTAATGTTGAACATTTATCTAAAAATTAAAACTTTTAAGGACAGGTTTAAGGAGAATTTCTTTTAGATAATTAGTTTTCTATAATTACCTCATACAGTTATTTGACTTAAATCTTTTGTCTGCATAGAGAAATATTAATATACAGATTGTATTTTTACTTTTATTTTTCTAGAAGTTGCAGAAGAACATCAGTCTCCTGGTGGCATTAGGTAAAAAATGTTTTTATATTTCTTATTTAAAACTGTGGGTACATAGAACACAGTTAATTTAATGTTTTGGAAGTTGTTTTTTACTTTGAGCTCTAAGATAAATTAACTTGTTTTGATATCATGTTTAGATTTAATGTTGATCTTAATTTGAGCTTAAACCATGTAATTTTTCGTTGTGCAGTTCAGAATCTGTGTCTTAAGTGTCTTCTATGGTTAGGCTTACTCCATGCTAGGCACTAATGTGAAATGTGGGTGTTTTGACCACTGTTTTAAAAATATAAAGTCAGTTTGTTTTTTTTTTTAAGTTCTTAGTGCCATCAAACAATTGCCACTTTATCTTTATTTAATAAAGTGATAGTGTATCTAGGATTTGTATGGTTTGCCTTCTTATTAGGGAACAGTAGTAGATTACAGTCCAACTAACTTGTAAGGAAAAAAATTTTAGATAACTTAATGTGAATTTTTATTTACCTCTAAAATAAATTACCAAATACAGAATAGTTAGTCATGATCATTATAACCAGAATTTCTCATTTCTGTTTGCTTATTTTTAGTAGTGATGAGGAAGAGGAGGAGGAAGAAGAGATGCTAATCAGTGAAGAAGAAATACCATTTAAAGATGATCCAAGAGACGAGACCTACAAACCTCATTTAGAAAGGCACGTCTCAGATTTTATTTTATTCCAGACATGTCAGTGAAAAATGGGGGGGGGGGGGTGGCCAGGGGGTTATAGCTCAGCGGTAGAATGATTGCCTAGCAAGTGCGAGGCCCTGGGTTCAAATGAATGAGAAAACACTGTTGTATGTTTTTATTTTGTTTTGTTGCCTAACTAAATAGGTATAAAAATAATTTTAACTGAGTAATTAATATTCACCTGTTTTGTAAATCTGACTTTTTTTTTCACTCCTACAGTTCTGATTTGCATTTACAGAATTTTAATTTGATCTTATCCAGATTATTAGTTGTGTGTATGTTTTATCTTACCGAGATGTGATGATTTGCATGGATACTTAGAATCTGGGGGTGTGGGGCTTACCTGTCTATACAACTAAAAGGAAAATTGATTTTTTTTGGTTTCTTTAGCCTAGGGATTTTTCCCATGAACTTCAAGTATATACATCATTACTGTGCATTTGAGGAACCTTTGGATTTCATAGGAAATCGCAGTTTGTGAGCTGAGGATCTTAACAATGATACTGTGCCTTAACCTTTGAAAAGGTTCTTTGCAGAATGCCAATTTTGAATTGCATTTGTGTTTTCAGGGAAACCCCAAAGCCACGGAGAAAATCAGGGAAGGTGAAAGAAGAGAAAGAAAAGAAGGAAATTAAAGTGGAAGTAGAAGTGGAGGTGAAAGAAGAAGAGAATGAAATTAGGGAAGATGAGGAACCTCCTAGGAAGTGAGTTGGCAATTTTTATTAAAAATGGAAGTCTAACAAATTTTGAAGCCACTAGTGGAATAAAGCATGTACATACTTCAAAATATACATTTTTTTTTTAATTTAAAAATATCTGGC
Source organism: Marmota flaviventris (assembly GCF_047511675.1). NCBI lineage: Eukaryota > Metazoa > Chordata > Mammalia > Rodentia > Sciuridae > Marmota > Marmota flaviventris. Next base: position 13,483,405 of record NC_092506.1, on the reverse strand, counting down.
CTCAAGTAGCTGATAGTTTCATTGGAGAAGTTTCATTGGAGAGACCTTTCACAAAAGCTTGAAAAATCTTCACTTTAATTCGAAGCAATAATTTAAGTCTAAATAAGAAGCTGAGACACTGGCTTTATGGATGCAGAGGGAATAGAAACAACAGGGGAAAAATAGGGCAAATATGGGTCCTTCAAAGTAGAGCAAATAAGCCAAATGTAATAACCTCGATGCTATAAAAATTTTCTGTGTTAGCAACCACATTTCATTTTTTGTTATATTGCAAGGAAAATTTAGTTTCCATTTGTAGGATTTTAAGATAATAAACTTTTTCAATCTATTTTTAAATTTGGTTAATATAAGTGATGAATTTTTGTTCTAATGGATCATGACATGTGATTCTGTAGTAATGCATAGTTTATGGAAGGTATGTGTCTAATCTGTGATACAGACTGATTTTGAAAGTGAAATCACTTCAGAGTAAAATGTTGCTAATTTACCAGATACATCTTTGATCTTATGTATTCTGTCTTATCCTTTGTGTTGGCCACCTGCTCTTTGTCCTCAGGTCATAGGCTCAGGTATATGCCTTCAGCCATCCTTCACCACTATAAATTTCAGTCTAGAATATGTGGTCAGTTATTCTTTCTTTAATTATAGGAGAGGAAGAAGGCGAAAAGATGACAAAAGTCCACGTTTACCCAAAAGGAGGTGAGGAATTTCTACTCCTGTTCCTGCGTACCTTGTTTCTGGTGCTAGGCACTTTACTAATAATTATTTAGCGCTCATAATAATCCTGCAGGGATGACTTAGTTTCATTAACATCCATGATATAGATACTGTTTTATTTTCATTGCAGAATGTTGAAGTTTCTGAAATTCTTAGTACTTCCTTTACTTCTTGAGGGGTTGCTAGTTTATTTGTGCTGATTTTAAACTATGAAACATTTGGCAATTTTGGGTTACTTCAAACACGAATTCTTTACAAGTTGTATACTAATAAAGAGGTTATAATCCTTCATACTGTAATTTTTAATAGTACATGATGATACTTTTCTGTTCTTGATCTTTCTTCTGTGCTGTGATAATAGGAAAAAACCTCCAATTCAATATGTCCGTTGTGAGATGGAAGGATGTGGAACTGTTCTTGCTCACCCTCGCTATTTGCAGGTCAGTGAAGTTGTTACATAAGACAGCCTTAAGTAATAAAATTATTTAATCGTTCTTAGTTCATAGTACTACTCAAACAAAATAACCTGAGACTGGGTAATTTATAATGAACAGAAACTATTGGCTCCTAGTTACAAAGGCTGAGTATGGCCTTGGTTCTGTGTCATTCCATAGCAAAAGGTAGAATGGCAAACAGTCCTTTTTTTCACACTAACAGCTTCAATCCATTTATGAGGGCAGAGTGTTTGAACACTTCTCATTGGACCCTGTCTCCTGATATTGAGGATTATGTTCCCAACACATCAGCTGGCCTCAAGCAGCTAATCATTTCATTGGAGAGACCCCTCTCAAAAGCTTGAAAAGTCTTCACTTTAATTCAAAGCAGGGATTTAAGTCCAAATGAGAAGTCAAGACAGTGGGAATAGAGGGAGTAGATGCAGAGGGAATTTAGACAAGAGAAAAATAGGGTAAATATGGGTCCTCAGAATTAGAATGCATAAGGCAAATGAAATAACCTTCAACCCATTGTGTGGGGTTTTTTTTGGTTTTTTTTTTTTAAGACAACATAGTACCTGGGCCCAAATATAGAAGGATTTTCTTGGAATTATCAAATATTACAGGATTTCCCAAACTTGTGATAGAAAAGTTGATTGTAACAGCACACCAAGACTCACAATAACAGATTTTATTTTAATGTGTATCAAAAAAAAAAGCATGTTAAACCAGTGATTTCTTAGAGAGCAAAATGAATAAAAATTTTTAGTTTTGTTTTTGTTTTTCTTCAGTGAATACTTGTTTATTGAGTAGTGGGACAGCTTATATTTAGGTCTAGAGAAAATATGAAAGTGAAATACTGCTTAGATACATATTCGATGTTTAGCAGCAAGTATGGCATAAGACTGGGCCTATTTTGGATTGTGGTTCTGTAATAATGATAGCTATTATTGGAAGGTATGTTTGCAGCATTAAACTCTGTAAAATATGTGATCCCATTATTCTCACAACAAAATTATAATTATTGTCTCCATTGTACAATTGAGAGCTGGAATTTAAATATGTGAGTACATCTCCTAAGATTACTCTGCTTGTGAATGACAGGTCCAGATTGGAACCCAGGTCTATATAATTCATAGCCTATGTTTTTAACCATTTTACTATACTTCTTCCCTATCTATATACAAAATATTTGGTTTACCTTCAGCACTTTCAACCTAGTTGAGAAAAGAGCATTTAAGAAACCTTAAATTTTTTTTCTATTCCTTTTAACTTTTCTTTTAATGTTTTAGCATCACATTAAATACCAGCATTTGCTGAAGAAGAAATATGTATGTCCCCATCCCTCCTGTGGACGACTCTTTAGGCTCCAGAAACAACTTCTGCGACATGCCAAACATCATACTGGTAATTTTTAAAACAAGATTTTATCAAGTAGCCAGGTGAACTCAACTTTAGGTGGGCAGATGGATAGTGATAAAATTTTTCTTAAAAGAATCTGCAGTCAAGCATGGAAGAAAGCTTTGATAATAAAACAAATTTTACAAAGTGTGATCGAACTAGGGCTTTTGAACTTTTGTCTATTGACGTCTTTGAAAACTTAACAACTAAGATAATGATCTTTTTTTTTAGTAGAAATGGGATTTTAAAATGTTTTTCATTTTAACTGTTTAAAATGTTTTTCATTTTAACTGTTTACAGGGTTAAAAGTGGGGAATATTGGAGAGAAAGCCTAAACAATAAAAGAGGCTGGCTTATAATTATGGTTAATCATAAATATCTTCTGGGACTTATTGAAATCAAAAAAGCTAGATTTGGGGATTTGCATGCAAACTCTTGTTGGAATTGTCAACTCAAAAACAGAAGCTGAGTGCAATATATATTATAGAATAGATTCATTCCATTCATTTATAGCCATTGACAATCTCAATGAAGTGAAGCTTATAATGCAATTTGAGTCAGATATTGGTGGCATATAATACTAATGTAATTCTCAGATACTTTATTACATGCTAACCTTTTTGTTTTGGGAGGATAAGGCTAGGAATTTTTGTAGAAATAAGTCCTCCCCAAGATTATACTAACTAGCATACTTTTTAAAAATTTTTTCTGTATGCATGGCTTAGACATATTTCTACTCCTCAATTTCCCTAACTATAAATTAAGATATCAGTATCAGAATTACTGTCAGGATGAAATGAGATCACATATAAAGTTCAGGTCACTGCACAGAGCCTGGCACATGATAGACTTTTTTGAAACACTGGAATTTAATTTGGGTCTTGATCACTCTAAAATCTACTATCTTTGCTTCATACCGTATTTCTTGAAAGAAAATAGTATCCTTACTTTGTACCTTAATTGTGATTTTTTTCTGCTCCTACTGTCCCTGTTAATATTGTTATATCCAATAGAAAAAACATTTCTGACAGCCAGTTTAGAATATTTCAGCTATCATAAGTGTACTATGAAAAGCTGTTACTAGTTCATTCTGTTCCAAATGTTTATATTTAATTAATACAATTTTAATGTGTCACTCTTCAGTATATATGAACTCCCTTTTCAAGTTTTAATTATTTTAAAAATGGATTCCCTACCCAGATTTGCCATGCTGTTATGGAGCAGACCAATTGGACAAGACTTTACGGAGGCTAAGAGTTGTCATTATGTTAGGGTTTGGGGTTTTTTTGTTTTGTTTTTCGTTTTTCTTCTTTCAGTGCTGGGGATTGAACCCAGGCCCTTGCACATGCTGTGAAAGCACTCTGCCACTATTCTACACCCCAGCCCTGTCACTGTTTTAGAACTCTGCATTTTTAGACCCTGCTATACAGTGGTGGAACACAAAACCAACCAACATTGGCATTACTTGGGTTTTTGTTAGCCATACAGAATCTCAGGTCTTGCCTCAGACATGGTGAATCAGCATGTATGTGTGTTTAATAAGATTCCTAGGTGTTCCCTATGCATGTTTAAACCTGAGAAAAGAAGGTTTTAAACTATTTGGGAAGTAGTATTGGATTTAGTTGTCTATAGTTCACCATTTAACTTATGTTCATATTTTCACTGTGACTATATCCAGTAATTTTAAATGGAGCAGAAAATATAGTGAACATTAATTCAGCAAATATATATTTAGCACCTGTTTGTCCATTGGCTGCCTAATCAAGTAGTAGAGAAATAAGTGCAGTGTTCTTTTGTCCCATCAGTTTCATACCACATTACCAAATTTATCAAAAATGTTGGGGGGAGTTATGCAGTAACCGAGGTAGTTAAATGCAGCAAAAGGTGTAGGGGAGAATAAGGTCTAGAAATACGAGTATTTTTTTGCATATGTTTGAGAGAAATTTAAATTGTGGTAACATTTTTTTAACCTGAAACAGATATAATTACTATTTTAGATATGGATCAATTTTATTTTTTTATTGGGGGGAGTGGCATTTAAAGTTGATTAGAATTTCAGCTCTCATTTCTATCTGATTTTTTATTTTTTATTCTTAAACTACTGAATATATGGACTAAAATATCCAAATAGCATATTTCTTTTTAAATGTTTACTTACTCAAAGTGTTTAACATTGAAAATAGTATCAGTTTTACTCTAAATTGACCTACCTGATCACCTGCTCTCATTTGTTTTGAACTAGTGGAAATATTAATAGGGTGTCTAAATGGAAAGCTAACCACATTTTTTTGCTTCTTAGATCAAAGGGATTATATCTGTGAGTATTGTGCTCGGGCCTTCAAGAGTTCCCACAATCTGGCAGTGCACAGGATGATTCACACTGGCGAGAAGCCATTACAGTGAGTATTTACTGGCAAACATCTGGATGAGAAGTGCGTACACTCCACATGAGTATTTTCCTCTTACCAACATCTCTCCTGCCACTTTTATTAGCTTTTGTCAAATTAAAGAGTGGGAATTGTTTAGGGCAGCTACTTAGTGACCTTTTTCGTTATACTTGTTTTTCAAGTAAACAAAAGAAAAAAATCGTATTTTCACCTAGTTGTTTCCACATCCTTCACTAGCAGTATGTGTTACTGATTATTTTATATATGCTCTAAATTCTCACCTAACTTTTAAGTAAGAGCTTCGTTTCTTTTAATCGCACATTTTACCTTCCACTCCCCTTAGATGTGAGATCTGTGGATTTACTTGTCGACAAAAGGCATCCCTTAATTGGCACATGAAGAAGCATGATGCAGACTCCTTCTACCAGTTTTCTTGCAATATCTGTGGCAAAAAATTTGAGAAGAAGGACAGCGTAGTGGCACACAAAGCAAAAAGCCACCCTGAGGTGCTGATTGCAGAAGCTCTGGCTGCCAATGCAGGCGCCCTCATCACCAGCACAGATATCCTGGGCACTAACCCAGAGTCCCTGACACAACCTGCAGATGGTCAGGGTCTTCCTCTTCTTCCTGAGCCCTTGGGAAATTCAACTTCTGGAGAGTGCCTGCTGCTAGAAGCTGAAGGGATGTCAAAGTCGTACTGCAGTGGGACAGAACGGGTGAGCCTGATGGCTGATGGAAAGATCTTTGTGGGAAGTGGCAGCAGTGGGGGCACTGAAGGGCTGGTCATGAACTCGGATATTCTCGGTGCTACCACAGAGGTTCTGATTGAAGATTCAGACTCTACTGGACCTTAGTGGAAAGGAAGACTTTGGACACTGGGACAGTTCAGACTTTGTATTTAAAAGATAAAAAGGACAAAAAAAAAAAAAATTTAAAGCATTTAAAATCTAGTAAAATAACTGAAGGGCCTGCTCTTTCCATTGTGGATCACAGCACACACAAACCCCATCCCAAGAGCTCCCTCTGTTCTCCCTCTTATAAAATTGATGTTGCCTTTAACAGAAAGGTAGACAAAAAGCAGCAGCAGCTCTAAAAGTGAGGGTTAATCCTCATACTCGGTTCCAGCCAGCAGCAGACTTCTGCTCAATTGGCAGATCCCCTTTCCAACCCATAACTCCGATGTGCTCTGGATCAGCTTTTGACTCAATAGTATACTACTGTCCTTTCAATCCTATCTTCTCCTCCACTGCTGCCCTATGGTTCTGGCTTCTACCCACTGCAACACACTTATCCTCAAATACTATATAATTCTAATCTCTGGAGGCTGGCAGCTTGACTTGGCACTTTAGGGCCCCTTAACAGGATGTGCTGTTAAAACAGCACATGTTTCTCACCTCTCTTTCTCCATTCCCCACTGGGTTTTGGAAAGGAAGGATACATGTGGACCACCTCCCTCCTCTTTGATCCCAGCACCTCATTCCCCCTCCCAAACCTTCATATGGCTCTTAATGGTGCTTATTTGCTTGGAAGCAGGCTCCCAAGAGGGAGGGGGCTGCCCTCTACACAGTCTTTTTGACTGTAAGATAGGGCTGTGTATTAGTGAGACAGTGAGAAAAGTCCCAGGCTAATGGCAGAAATTTGCACTTTGAACATGTGTGTTTTTGTGTTGTGGAACCTGAGATTCCTTATTTATTAATGGAAAGTCTGATTTTTTTGGGGGGGGGAGGGTCTTCGTTGCTATATTTTGTGGGGCTGGGAGAGATTAGATTATTCTGACATGGGATCCTTTCCACAAAAGGTACTTTGAAGGCAAGGTATAGGGTTGAAAAGCACAGCCAGCCTCTAAAATCATAGCTCTCCAGTGGCCTTTAAAGAAAGCTGGTCCTCAGCACTAACAAAATCACTACAATAGCCTAGTGCTTTTTTTTGGAAGCCTTCTTAGGGAAGGATAATGGGTTTGTGGTAACCAATGTGCTCTTTGAGATTTTAAGAGCATTGAGATTTAAGGAATTTTGAGGGGATGAGGATGGTTGTTCAGGTCTGAATTACAGATATGAGATTTTTTTTTTCTTGTGAATTTCCTTTTGTCTCTATCATTTCCTTTTATATATCACCCTTCTTGCCTGTTGGTTGTTTTGGTTTGTTTTTTTGTTGTTGTTTTTGTTTTTTGCTTTGCTTTATTTGGTTTGCGGCAGCTCCCTATTAGACACTGTTAGAGAAAGAACAAAGTGTAAGAGTCCTAAGTAAGTCAAAGAAAACTGCTGATTTGTTTCTCTTTTAGTAACACCTCAGAAAAGACTTCAGTAGACAAAGTTAGGCTATATGATAATGGCTTTGGCTTTCACCTGAAGTTCTGGAAATTACCACTTCCCTTCAGATAGATTTTCATGGGGTGTGGATTGCTTATTACTATACATGGGTGTTTTTGTACAAGCTTGTAACTCTCAAAAGACTAAAAACTTATTTTGACTGATTTTTAGAGTCTTAGAAGGGCAATTCCTATCCTATGTACCTCAGAAGCCAGAACTGAAAATTTACCCTATTTGTTTATTGTCAGAAATGTGTGATGGCTGTTGGAAAGAATGAAGTTTTGCTGAGAACAAAATAAGGAACAACTTGTTTTTCACAAACACTAAAATTACCAAATTTGTCAGTTTTCTCTTTGATTTATTTTTTCCAAAAGGGGAGTAACAATGTCATCTCTGAAAGAGGCTTACTGTACACCCACTAGTGTCGGTGGTTGGGATGCCAAGGAATAGGGAGTGAGACACCTACAGTAAATAGTCTTAAATGCACTATTGTTTCAGAGTGTTGCAGATCTGCCATCTCTCCAATGTGAGGGTAGAACATGGAATACGGATAGAAGGAATACAGAAAAGATAGAAGGGATGCAGAATATGCTTTCCGGCCCACAGCGAGGGGTTTGCAGTTTTAATTTGGTATGTTGATTAGATTTGAAAATACTAAGATGGATTGAGTGGGTCTACAACAAAGTTCAGTTTTTTACTGTTTCACTAACTAGCATCTATATCCCACACTTACCTTTTTGTCTTTGTCACACCTAGACTTTGTCTTCATGAACTTCACTTGCACTGGTTAGTCATCAGATATTTTATCCACCTATACAAAAGCAAATTGCATTAAGGGGGGGAACGGCACTTCTCTGGGATGGGGGAATATGTTCTCCTTTGTATCACACTCCCCTCCCCATAAAAAGCAACCAGTTAGTTCCAATTGGAAACTCCTATACTTCCCCTTTGTTGGGGGTGGGAGTCCTCTTTCACAGCTACCATTTGCTGACAATAAATTATTGTAGCAGTTTGCAATAAACTTTAAAATATTTTTCATGGAGTTTATATTTTTCCTTTTGAGAAAGGAATGCTAGCATAGTAAAGAGTCTATATAAGTAAACTATCTAAGCCCCATTTATGTTCTGCTCCCCCTGCCATTGTTTATTTCATTGTGTTTCCAAGGAGCTCTTTTAATCTTGAAAATCTGTATTTCATACTCTTTATTAGTCTGATTTTGTTACCTTTTTAATAACTTGCCACGTCATATTCTCCAGCTTGAATTGGCATTTCTAAATTCTGATAATGTCATTGAGATGTCACTATTCGGTATTTCTAGAAGATGTACTTCTCCCTTGCTTGTGATTGCCCAGGGTTAATTTGAACAATCTTAATATGTTTCAGACAGTTTAGATACTGGCTAGGAGTACTGGGAATAAGAAAATTATTTAGGTATAGAAAGCATCCACATAGAGCACTTGAACCTCCTTTGTACCTGTTTGGAGGGAAAAAAAGTCATAAAATATACTACCAACCTAAATAGGATTATTGCAGTCTCATTGTTTGCAGTACCATTTTTCCTCCTGTCTTTCCCACTTTCCAATGTACTCAAGAAAATTGAAAAATTGTAATGGATCAATTGAAAATATTTTATTTCCTGAAAGCCTTTTTTGCCTATTGTAATGTGCAGGACCCTTCTCCTTTGATGAAAGAGATGGGTAGTTAAGATACCTGAATCTAGGTTGAAAAGGTTGTGTAAAAAGAAATTATAATAAAAGGGATACTTTGCTTTTCAGATCCTTGTTTTCTCTTCACCTAGGTAAGGCATACCCACAACAAGTATGTAAAGAAGAAAATAAAAGTTGTCCTCCTGGAAGCAACTTGTCTTCCTTGGTTCTACTGAGTTAAGTTATCCTATGGGTGAAACAATTGCTGCTAAATGAGAAAACAGTGCTCTTGGCACATTTCATATTCAGTATACCATTGTTTGCTGGTACACAACTGATTGCTTTTTCTGAGAATCAGGCACTTAACATTTGACTCAGTTTAGCTCTTGATGTTTAATGCTGGAATGCCATGTGATTCAGTTATCAACAAATTTAGAAACTTCTTTGATAGTAGTTTTCCACTAGAAAAAGTAGCCCTATATTGACCTAATAGAGGGGACATTAAGGTTGCTGTGAGATAATTCACTCTAATGATGATTTTTTTAAAAATCCTTAATAGCATATTAGACCAATGCTTCACAAGACCTGATATCTGTGTGGAGTCCTAACTCGTTTAACAATGGACACACAAAACTGTAATACTCTATAAACAGTCTCACTATAACAGCTTGGCTGGCCTCATTTTCCCCATTACGTCTCTATTTATATTGTTAATCTATGTAAATTTGCTCCTGAAATAGTGTGCATTTCCACTCATTGCTAGCATCTGTGGTATGAAATAGTGAAAGCTAGTCAGTCCATTTAGGGATGAAACTTTTGAGACTATCCAATCAGCATCATCCTGACTTAAATGCAATACTCTCCAAGCACCTTCTAAATCTTCTGTCCTCATTTCAAAGCCCAGCACATTCTCTTATTTTGTTAAGCATGTGGTATGACTGGGACAGGGAAGAAGAAAAAGCATGTTGTCACTTGAGTGAGACTGCCTAAGAAATGTTACCAGGTTGGGGTTGGGTGTTTCCTCTGGAAGAGAACAGGCCTAAACAGTACTTTCTACATCTGTGGCTACCATGTTTGAGATCAGAGATACTTCCTTAGTTGATTTTTTAACCAAGTATAAATTAACTTTTAAAAATACCAAAAGGATCAAAAGTGAAAAGATGTTGCATTTTTAAAGAACCTATTTCACATTACCTTTCCTTGCACAAAATATGAAACTATATAAAGAAATATTTACCCCAGAATTACTCTAAGGATCAATGAAGTTGCTTTAAAGCCTTTAGCAGAGTCTCTGTCTAACCCTTGGTAGGTATTTGATAAATGGCATCTACATGAATAATAATATTTTTTGACCACTTCATCAGGCCAAGAAAAGAAAAAGACATGGGGAGCATAAGGGAGGATGATGATATAGTGAGCTTGATTTTATCCATATAAAATAGATTACATTAGGCAGGGATGTCCTGAGGATTAGCGTGATAGTGACTTTGTTGCTAAGTACATAAAGCAAAACAATGACATAAAAACAAGTGTGCTAAGTACTGAGTGGAGGAGAGAGATGGAGGCAGACGCTGCAGGGGAAAAAAAAAAAAAGGCTGATTAAAAAGGGCCCTTTGATTCCACAGGCACAAAAATCCACAGCCAGGAATTTGCTGCCACCTCTGAGTCAGGCAGGGGGTGGGGGTGCACAATCCCATTAGAGAATGCCCAGTGGATTTAGTCTGTGAGAGTCACATTTCTTATTTGGACCAGTGTAGACAGAAGCAAACCCAGCTCACTTGTTTCTTGGGACAGTGGGATGGCTTTTGCAGAGCATTCACCACGGACCCCTCGCCGACGGGACCTCTGTAGCCGTTCCATTTGGCTAGCAAGGAAGATTCGTTCAGACCTGACTGCCCTTATGGAATCTTATGTAAGTCGTCTATTTTCCCATCATGTCTTCTGACCCAGCTCCTTAACATCATATTCCAGACCCACAACCAATTATGAAAGCCCTAATCACAGTCATTCATGTATTGGATGCCTATTATTTGACATGGCCCTTTCTAAGCTCATGTGAGCTTATTACTGCCTTCCTCCATGATGCTTAGGAGACATGTTCCTTGAATGAGAAAATATATATGGTGGTGTAGGTAGGATTGGCTCTGTGTCTTGAAGGCTGTTCCTAATTGGCCTGAATTCTGAATTCTTCCAGAATAGATTAACCTTGGGCCCTCTAAGTTTGTGTACTTCACAGGCATTGTTATAAATTTTTGAGCTGTGTAAATGAAAGGTTTATATGATTTGGCAGAAGAACAGTGTGAATATGGAAGAAATTTTTAAATCCAAACAATACCTATATAATATTAGCCACCCACTTTTCAGTATTACACACCAAAAGTGTCCTAGTATCTGAGTGAAAAAATAAACTATCAAAATAAACCCCTGGAAGACTCCTGGGAAACTTGTGAAATTGTCAAATTCTAAAGGTGTTCTGGGCTGGTTTTCTGATATAGGGGATCCCTATCAGTCTCTACCTTAGGCTTACCTTGGAAATACTCCAGACTACTGTGGAAAGTTCTGGAATTTTGTTCTCTGAGAATTGGTTTATCTTTGAACAACCTTGTCAGTTAGAAATTAGACTCTGATTACCTTTTCTTTTGAAAAATGTAAAAATGTAATTCCTCTTTTTTTTTTTTTTGTTTTTAAGAATTGATCTCACATTCAGAGTGGGCAGTGGGAATAAGGAGATTGGGAAATTCTAAAATAGCTACTTTAGGGTTTCCTAGATTTGGCTAGTGTCTTCATGTATGTTTAAAATACTTGAACTCTCCAGTATCATTAAATATTTCAGTTTCTATAAAAGAGTAGAAAATCTTCTAAATTAGTAGTATATTCCACCCATTAGAACTTAATGAAAGCAAAACATTCTTCCAGAAAAAATGCAGATATTCCATATTGGATCTTCTAAAGTCCAGTTATGAATCCCAAGTAGAGTTTCTGTTCTGGACATTTTATTTTTCTTTACAACTTGAATCCTTGACCAATGAGGTGAATGAGGTTTTATATGTGATTTTAAATAATATTGTTGAGGTGATCACAGCAGATTATGCCATGTTTCCTGTGACTTTGGGCAGGTGAAGCATCAGGGCCTGAACAAGAATGTCAACCTGGACTCTGTGGATGGTGTGCCAGTAGCAAGCACTGATCAGTGGAGTGAGCTGACAGAGGCAGAGAGACTCCAAGAGAACCTCCAAGCTTACCGTACCTTCCATGTTATGTTGGCCAGGCTTTTAGAAGACCAGCAGGTACATTTTACTCCAACGCAAGGTGACTTCCATCAAGCCATACATACCATTCTGCTCCAAGTTTCGGCCTTCACCTACCAGTTAGAGGAGTTAATGGTGCTCCTGGAGCACAAGATCCCCCCAAATGAGTCTGACGGGATGCCAGTTATTGGAGATGGTGGTCTCTTTGAGAAGAAGCTGTGGGGCCTAAAGGTGCTGCGAGAGCTTTCACAGTGGACTGTGAGGTCCATCCATGACCTTCGTGTCATTTCTTCCCATCAGACGGGGATCCCAGCACATGAGAGCCAGTATGTTGCTAAGGACAAGAAGATGTAGCAGTTAGCCTTCTCTGTCTTCCTTGCTCTCTGTTCTGATGGAATATACATAGTTTTCTGGGGCCTCATTTTCCCATCTTCAGTTTTTGAAAACTTTTTAAGACCACAAGCATTTCCGTCAAGTAGGATTGGAGAGACAGACAAATGGGTAGAGAGGTTTACATAGTTTGGGGTGTGGGTGTGGGTGTGGGTGTAAGACAATGGGAGCAGGGACACCATCCTTCCACCTTGGTGTTCTAACCATTCTACCCACTAAGTAACCTTTACCACTGTTTAACAACATTACAGATAGAAGAGAGAAATATCTCAAACTCTAGTTCTGGAAGATTTCTGATTAGACTAGACCAATGAATGGACTCTGTACAGTCATTCATACTCTTAGATAATAAAAATAATAATAGCCAACACTTACGGAGTCACTGCTGTATTAAGGCAGTGAACCAGAGGTCTTACATATATTATGTATAACCTGTACAGCAACTCGTGAGGAAGGTGGTGTCATTCATCTCTGATGAGAAAACAAACTCACAGAGACCATTAAGGTCATGCAGTGCCAAGTGACATACTAAGTTTGAACCCAGATCCTCACTGTAAAGCCGATGTACCTTTTACTTTAGAGGCTTGATTATGAAACTGTCACTGCCCTTCTGTCTCAGAGGGTTGGAAGGCGTAATCATCTATGTACAGTATCGTCCACACTAAAGAAGCCCTTACACACTCTGAGCAGCAATTTTTAGTGTTAAAGGCAATTTTCGTTCCCATGCTTAGCAAAGAAGAGAAAAGCTGGAGATCGTAGATCCCATTTCAAAGATGAGACCTACAAGACTTCTGAACCTTAGCAGTTGAAAATGTGCAGTAATACAGCCTGGTTGAAAGTGTCTGCTGATGTTCTTGGATATTGGGTTGGGCACAGCCTATACCAGCTTACCTCACATTCACTATAATTAGCAATCCAGGGATATAGATCCAAGCATTTGTAGATGATGGGTGGAATTCTACCCAAGTTAAAAAGTCACAGGACTGTCACTTCACATTCTCTGAACTTAGTCATGAGGAGAGGGTGAGGCCCGCTTTTCCCACTGGGAATGCCAGAGAGTCTGCAACAATATATAGCAAAGGCTCCAGGGGATGAAAAGCCAGTAAGTATGGACACGAATGGAAAAGGCAAGGCCTATGTTCTAATGGTAAATATGTGATAGGTAATATTTAACCTGTCATTAAAACCCAAGATCTTAGATTGGGGACCTCAATTTTATTAGTCAAGGTGTCTTTACTCTTAAGTGAACCATGAGTCAGAAGGGCCTAGCTCCCATAGGTCACTTGAGGTGAGGATGGGTGACTTGTATCCTTCCCCATGTGGGTTCATGTCCAAATTCCATGAAGTCAATGTTGTGAAAGCTCAAGGGAAGTAAGGCTCTGCCTTCTTAGAATGCATTTATGGAAATATGGGTGTACGTGTGTGTAAAAGATCAATAGTAGGTTGGAATTACAATCCCTGGGTTTAAGTATTGGGGAAATCAGTGAAGGCCAGAAATAGTTTCCAGGAGGAAACAGGAGTTGTGTCATAGAGGTTGGCTGAGTACAAATAGGAAGAAATCATAAAGAAGGAAACCGAAGAGTTGGCTGCTAGAAAAAAACTTGGGCAGTAATAAACATTGGGGCCCTGGCTGCCAGCAGAGGCATGTTTGGCTTTATTTCATTGGTAATATGGGTATAGATACATAGTTACCCAATAAATGTTGTTTGTTTCATTCAAGCTTTTCCTAATTTAAATGGTTTCTTCTGCCTACCAGCATTTTCAACTAATAATATATCTGCTTGCTTTGTAAAGCTCTTAGATTTATGCGAATGATCCATTTGCTTAATAAAAGTGTGAATAAAATTTCTTTATGGGGGAATAACTGATCGTGAACTTTCTGGATATAAAATAAGTGACCCTTTTCCAAGTGTTTTTATCGTCAGCAGATGTGACAGAGTGGACATCTGCAGAAGTGTCAGAAACCAGCAGAGCTTGGTTTAAGCTCTGCTCAGTGGCCTCTGGAGGAATATTTATGTATAAGAGGCAGATTTGAAATGGCAGCAGGTCTGGGAAAGGTACAAGCTTTAACTCGGAGGACATAGCAGGCTATCTATATTTCAGTCAGCTCACAGAAGCAGGAAATCTTTACCAAGTGCATTTCTCAGCACTGTGCTAAGAGCTGGGTATTAGTTTCTCCTTGAAGAAACTTCTAAGTGCCTGAAGAGAGAAGCATGAAGAAACCCCTTAGAAAAAGACAAAGGGAAAATGAGTACTTAGCCATGTAACAAAAGCAAACACTCATGGGATCTAAATGTTAAGCATTGCATTGTGTTTACCTGAAATGGATAAGTCAAATTGAATAAGGTACTGGCAATGGGCCGCTGGTCCATTGTTCTAGGTGTGTGTTTTATGATACTGATAAGAGATAACAACTACACTGCAGAAGTATATAAGTTTTAAGGATCCACAATCCAAAAGAGATTTTTGTTCTTTAGATTTTATTCCCTTGGTTCTTAGATCTCTATGTGGATAGAATATCTGGGAAAATCAATTGATATAACTATATAGAGTTATAGTTATGATGTGCATTAAATTTAGCTCCAAGCCTGTAATTCTACAGCCTCTAGGAAAGTCCTCTCTGCAGGGAGAGATTGTTTTCCTGAGTCCATCAAAGAATCGCATGCATGAGAGCTGATAAATTTTTCTTACATTAAAAAGGTTATTTGAGAAAGGCTTGCAAAATTAGCACAAACCTGATGGCCAAGCATTGAATAACATTAGTTTTAAGATAATCAGGTACAAGGGAAGTGAGAGTTTTAATAAAAGTGGAAAGCCATAGCCCTGACATTGCTGTTATTTTGGGCTGCTATGGATGAAAGCCCAATGGATGACTCATTGTGACCACTGGTCAGATAGGGAGAGAACAAGTATTTCAGGGTGACATATCTGAAAAGTGGCTTGAAATGACTTTTGCTTCTGAATCCCCAGCTTCTCACTGGGTACCCAAGCATCGTCTCTCTCTCTATAAAGGAATAAAACAAAGATGTAGGAAGAGAAAGACCTCCACCAGAATGGGGAAGGGATTGGTGAAGAGGAAGGGGAGGGAGTAGAATCTAGACTTGATTTCAGTTGATGTGTGTGTGTGTGTGTGTGTGTGTATGATACCAATGTGGTGTTTAGTGCAGGGCATTTTTTTTTTAAAGGAATAATTTGGCCTCCCGCCTCATCTCACCCTCCACCTCAAGCCTCAGACCTAAGAATGAACCCTCTGAATATTGGACAGTTAAAAAGGGAAAAGTGGTAAAAAAAAAAAAAAAAAAAAAAACTTCAATAGAACTCAGGACAACAGATAAAAACCAAGCAAAAAGATAATTTGACTATTTGATGAAATGTGTATGGGGTGTGAAAAACCTGTCTGCTTTGTAATTCATGACATAAAATATATATCTCAAGTCAATCTATTTTTAGCACATAGGAAATAAAAGATGCAAGAATGGCTAACAATAAAGTTCTCTTCTCAGCAAGACCATGAGTAGCTTCTTTTATTTCTGTGTCTTTGGATGAACAGGGGGAATTTCAAGTGATTTCAACATTGGATGAAATGTAATCCTCCAGCCAGGGCCAGGCTCAATGAAGCGTGCTGGGTAAATCTCCATGATGCCAGGCCACTGGGCAAAACTCCCAGGCCCAGTCAACCTAGAAAAGGTTGATTGGCCCTACACCATCAGACAATGCTGCTTTTCCTTTGGATATGTAGTCCTATCAACTAGCCTGCAAATGAGGATTTCCTTGTATGTAGTTTAATTTCAAATATATGATCCCCAGTCTAACCTTTGACTGAAAGAAAAAACCCTTGCATAGCCCATGTCTTGTTAGTTTAGACATAGAAATTGTGGAAAATCACATAGGGAAAAATTTGAAAAGTTGCTGAGAGATTTTGTATTTCTATCCACATAGTCAAGATGGTATGAGGGCTGGGATTGTAACTCAGTGATAGAGCGCTTACTGAGCATGTGTGAGGCACTGGGTTTGATCCTCAGCACCACATAAAATAAATAAAGGTATTGTGTCCATTTACAACTAAAAAAATTTTTTTAAAAAAGACAGTATGAAAGGATCGTGCATTTATTTACCACATTAGGCAGCTCTGTGCCATTTAATCCTTTGAGATGCTACCTCCCCCAAATGAGGGAAATGACAATGAGCATCAATTTGCCCAAGTTCATTCCTCTAGCGTTTGACAGGAAGAAATTCTAATACTGGCTTCAAAGTTCACCCTATGACGTGGGATACGTAGAAAGCAAGCTCATCTGACTCTAAAATCCATTCTCTGTCTTGGGAATTCAGTTTTCCTTAGATAAAGACAGTGCAGACTTGTGTTAAACCTTGCTCTGTAACAAAGTAACTAAGTTTCCAAACTGGGACAGGTCTGAGCTTCCTCATTCGCGGAATGGAAATGATGAAAAATAATTAGTTTCCCAGTTGTTACATAGTTCAGACAAATTAAGTATCTGAAACAACTTATAAATGACACACAAACATCAAGTCTATTTCATGTCTCAAGTAACCTGGATTCAGGTTAGACTGGATTGAGGAGTGGGCTCAATAGAGAATGCCATTTGCTTCCCAGGATGGACCTGGCCATAGCCTAGACTTTGCCCTGTTGGCCTTTGGTCAGTCTCACAGTCTCCAGGAATCATCCCCCTTCTTGGAAAGTTGAGGCCCAGGCTGTTCACTGAATCCAGAAGATGGCTTTCACAGTAGGTGGGGTCAGACAAGTCCTGGAAAAGCCTGGCAGGCTCTAGAGAGAGCCAAAGAAACAAGCAAACCCCTGTGTTTAGACCTAGAATCATCCATGTACTCAACATCCTCCACTTAATACAGGAAGGAAAATAAACTTCATTTAATTCAATTTCTTCATTAAACAATACAAAGAGTCCAAAGAAGTTGGAAATCTGCCCAGGTTTTCCAGCTAGAAAGTGGAAGAATGAGAATTGCAGTATAAGTCTGTGGTTCCCCGATTGCACACCCATGCTTCTTAAACTGACTGCACCAGGAATCATCTTGTATCTCTATTTATGTCCTTGCTCTCTGGCATCCAATGCCTTCTTGCTACCTTACCTCTAATGAGTCTTTGGAAGCTTTAAGACTCCGGAGTTCCAAACTCTTTGGAATCCTTCAGCGCTCTAGCAACTCATGACCCAAACTTCTTTTGCAGCCCCAAATCTCACCTCTACCCTAAACTGATGGTACTATATCCCATACTTCACCTGGTATGATGGAGAAGAGGGACACATTCTGAGGTAATGGCTAAATATGCTATTCCTTCTAGGGTATGTGTCATTTAAAGAAAGCCCCCAGGGAAGATGTAAAAATAATAATAATAATAATAATAATAATAATAATAATAATAATAATAATATGCTGAGGCAGGGTCTTCAGATCAGATCAACTTTTATGCCACACCAGTAAGCAAAGGGTTAGGACTAGTTTCTTTTCTTACCTAACAATACCTGACCCCTGTTCCCAAAGCTTGAGGTGGCAGAGGGTTGGGGTTATAAAAATATTAACTTGAGAGGTCACTGGACAAAAAGCCAGTATTCCCAATCTGATTCCAAACTCTAAAGCTCAATCTTCTGGAAGTTGCCCTCCTCACTCTAACCAAATTAATCAGAAATACATATCGACATCTACTTTGAGCCAATACTAAGAATACAGAAATAAATAATAATGATATTATAAGCACATGGTGCACAAATGATGGAGACAGGAGATGGGAAACAACCCTTGGATCAGCAAGCTTTCCTTTATTCTGCAGAGAAGTCAATCCATCTGGCTTGGGAGAGTATGGGAAATGGTCCCCAGGTTACAGAAGGAGGCTGGGCTTTATAGTTTACAATGAGGGTGAATTAATCATTGGAGACTGCGGTCATGCAGTTTGGACAGTCACGACTAAATTTTGCAGGTTAAAATTGTAACTCAGGAAGGGAGTTGTAAAACGTTTGAAAGTTATTGTCACTGGGAAAAGCTCACAATCTGGTGTTCACTTATTTCTGAGACTCACTGTTACCCATGACTTCACTATTTGCTCTTCTCCTTCCAGGACTCATTGGAATGGGAAAGGGTGAAAGTCCAGGACCCAGTGTTTTGATATTCACCTCCTCCCTTCACGACCCATTGTGGTTGGGAAGGAGTAAATATTTATTTTTGGTGGAGATGCTGGGGATGAGCCTGGGATGGGATGAAAGTTTGCTTTTTCCCTCTGGGACCATTATTACTGGGAAAGGATGTACTAGAAGAGGTTTAATGCTTGGTTAATTTCCCTTCCCCCCTCCTGAGTTACACTGTCCCTCCATTTTTCCCAGGGAGCTGTCTTGTAGGAATATTATTTTTTTATAACCCTTCAGATATTAGCATAATGAGGTCAATTTCATCCACAGTTCCTTTTCTTTTTCTTTCCTCCTCTATCACCTTTGATTCCCTTTCTCTTCTACTGTTCTCATTTCTACTTTCTCCTTTTTTTATATTCCTTACTTATTTCTAGCTTCTACATATGAGAGAAGACACTCAACCCTTGACTATCTGAGTCAGGCTTATTTCACTTAGAATGATGTTCTCCGGTTCCACCCATTTACCAGCACATGCCATTCTTCCTTATGGCAGAGTAGAACTCTGGTGTGTGTGTGTGTGTGTGTGTGTGTGTGTGTGTGTGATGTTTTCTTTACCAATTTGCACTAATAAAAAAAGAAAAGAAAAATGATAATGTGCAAGAAAATAATACTAGCAAATATGCATACAGTATTTACTATGTGCCAGGCATTGTTCTAATTACTTTATGTGCATTAATTACATATTCCTCACAAGAACCCTGTGAGGCAGGTGTGAAGATTCTTATTTTACAAATAAAGACATGTACTCGAAACACAGCCTCTTGGAAAAACAACAGGTGCACAACCAACTCTGGTTTGTAGTTGATATGGATGACAAAGAGCAGTGGGGGCACAAAGGATGGAAGGAGAGAGAAAGCATTTCTTCAAAGAGGCAGTTTGGAAGTCACGGACTGAGTTGTGCAGGTTAAAATTGTGCAGGTTAGGGAGGGGCAGGCAAGAACTTTGCAATTAGAAGCAGCAGGACTTGTCCGGGCTTGGCTACTGGAAGGCATGGGGCATGTCGGGGACCATTTGGCATTACCAAATCTCAGGGTTCTTTGAGCGCTACAGTAGAAGACAAGACTGGAGGAGGGGGCCAGGACACCTTGAGGAGAGGATCAGTGAAAGGAATTTGAAAATGGGGTGTATTGGGATTAACCCTCTGTTTTAGAAAACATGAGAAGCATTAAGAAGATGCTAGAGTTCATCTATTCCTCCCATGGGTCAGTCACCTTATATCAGAGAAGACATTTGGCGTTTGTTTTTTGGGGATTAGCTAACTTCAGTTAGCATTATCTTCTCCAATGCCACCCATTCACCTGCAAATGCCATGATTCTATTCTCTTTTATTGCTGAGTAAAATTCCATTGTGTATATATGCCCCATTTTTTTTAACCCATTCATCTACTGAGGGGCATTTAGGTTGGTTCCACAGTTTAGCTATTGTGAATTGTGCAGCTATAATATTGATGTGGCTGTGTCCCTGTAATGTGCTGTTTTTAAGTCCTTTGGGTACAGACGGAGGAGAGGGATAGCTGGGTCAAATGGTGGTTCCATTCCCAGTTTAAAGAAGATGCTAGATAATGCTCAAGGTAAGCTATGTTTTATATTTCTAGAAATGCTGGAGGCACCAGGATATTGAGATGGGCGTGACATGGTCCCTGGCCTTTTGAAATTTGTATCCAGGTGGAAAAAAACAAGCCACACATGACGGAGAGTGAAAAGAAGGAAGTAGAAAATCAAAAGTGGGATGGAGAACGACTGAGAATAGTAGCCAGGAAGGCAAAGAGTGGGAAGGCCAGAGGGACAGTCTTCTGGGACCTGGACCTTCCACCCAGCAGTCAGGAGCTGCTCAGGAACTTTCCGACAACATCCTAGTCAGTGAAGACCCAGAGGAAAGGGAGGTCCCACTTGGGAGGTCTCATTTTCTATAGTGTTCTGCTTGGTGGAACCTCAGAACAGCCGGTGGAGACAGGATACAACCAGGGCATTTAGGAGTTTGTGCCCCACACCCAAGAAAGCGTCACCTTGACCTTCTCTAACCACTTTTGTCCCACCATCCTAAATGTGAGAATCTCAGTCCTACAGTGAATCTCACCATCATGTACATTCACAAGACACTAACTTAAAAAAAAAAAAAAAAAGGAGCAAATAGCAGAAAGACCAGCAGAGTAGAGGGGAGGGAGCAAGGGGAGGCGGGAGGGGAGGAAAAGGGCAAGTCCTGGGGACTGAATTAGAGCAAATTATATTTCATACCTTTACAATTATGTTGAAATGAACCCTATTGTCATATATAACTAAAGAGAACTAATAAGCCGAGATCCATGGCACACGCCTGCAATCCCAGGGGCTCAAGAGCCTGAGGCAGGAGAACCCTGAGTTCAAAGCCAGCCTCAGCAAAAACAAGGTGCTAAGCAACTCAGTGAGGACCCTGAGTTTATAAAATACACAATAGAGCTGGGGATGTGGCTCAGTGGTTGAGTGCCCTTGAGTTCAACTTCCAGTAACCCCCAACCAAAAAAAAAAAAAAACAACCAATAAAAAGGGGGAAAAAGCCTTAAATGTAGTATATAATATGTAACTATAATTATATTACTATAATTATACTATAATTACTATAATATTACTATAATTATGAATTAATTGTAATTAATATAGTCACATACATAAGCTCTAGATTATTATTTCCAGCATACTCCAATGCACCCATGTCAATTTCATTGAAATATTTGCAGAATTGAAAACTTGGGGCTTAATATATCTCAGGGGGTTACATTTCACGTGAGATGTGCATGATGCTGAGTCAGCCATAAATAGACCTCGGTAGAGGAAAGAAACCATTAAGTGCAGAGCCCAGGGACAGGAAGGAGCTTCCTCTCTTCAAGGAAATGAATGAAGGCCGAGATGGCTGAAGCCAGGCCAGCAGAGAAGCAGGGCCAGTGGCCTTCAGCAAGAGACCAGGAGAGACACACTTGGCGTTAAGCAGTTGAGCTCTTACTTGTTTTAGAGTGGAAGGCTGCAAATCATGGGGAGCTGTGGGCTGTCTCAGGGAGACAGCTTAGCCCTTCTATAGGGTTTAGGTTGTGGCTGGGTGACTTGGGGGAGGTCGAAGGGAGCAGAGCTTTACTCTAGATTGGTCACTGCTAGAGAGTGGGTGCGGCTCTTTCCCTGTACATGAAGGCAGAAGCTCAGTTGCCTTCAAGTTTGGGCTTCCCCTATAGCCCCCCACTGTAAGAGGCATTGCTGCTGGCTGTGCAGGAGCGTCAACACTGCTTTACAAGAGGCACTAAATAGTCTGCCCTTGTCCAGAATGGCTGAGCACTTGTTGCTCACAAAACTGCCCAAACCTCCAGAAGGCAACAAGCTCATCTTTGTGTGCTTGTGTGCAACTGTATGTCCACCTGGAGACCCTTTGTGCAGAACACCAGGTCAACCCCATTAAGGTTGATGCCAACGAAAAAACTTGGGGCATAGGCATGCCTCTGTGAAACTGATCAAGAGGGAAAGTTCCATAAGGCGGTTGGTTGCAGTTGTGCAGCAGGTGAGGAGCAGGGCAAAGAATCCCCAGGCCGAGTCAATCCTCATGGCTTCATGTGCAGGAATAAAAGAAATGTGGCTCATGTTCCTAAAAAAAAAAAAAAAAAGGAAAAAGGGGCAGCAATTCTACAACTACATATTTGGTGGGTGGTAAGTGACCTTGTTTTTGTCTGTGCTTAACCAAATTACAAAGTAGGCTGTTTTGTTCCATTTTATCAAGGTCTTAGGATAACTCTGTCTGAAGTTTTTATTCTTTGAGAATACTTAGATTGATGCAGCTCACTGGGCTGTGAGCCTCAAGCCCAGCTTGTAACAATACTGCAGTCCAGCTGTCAACACCAGACCAGTTCTGGATGTCAGGGGCTATTTTTCTTTTCACTAGTGGCACAATTATGCATAGAAAGAGATCTGGACTTATCCTAACTGCAGAGCACAGACAATAGATATACAACCAACTCTGACCAAAGTCAATGAGTAGTTAGTACTGGATAACAAAGAGCAATGCCTCCTAGATTAAAAACAAAAACAAAAACAAAAAAACCTTCTAGCTACCACAGTGCCTATTCCTTCTGGCAGTACCCAATCCAGAGCAAATAGGCTTCATTGAATCTTTCCTCAAACTAACCCAAATCTAAATCCTATCATAAATCCCTCCTGACACTTATGGAGAGGCCCCAAAGTCCGCCATGATGTGCTGCCTTCTCATGGCAACAGGCCAATACACCCAACTGTGTTTGAGTGCAGGCGTTGTCCTGGTGATGGTTGGCTAAAAGACACTGCAAAGAGAGACCATTGCCAAGTTTTAAGCAGGAAAGTGACATGAGGGAGTCTATCCTGTATTTTTTAAAGAGGAGCACCCAAGTTGCTTTGGGCAAGAATGTGGAAGCAGGAGATCCAGATGACGAGAACCTGAATTAAAACAGCGAAAGTAGGCAAGAAGAAGTGAGAACGGCTCTGGAAAATATGACCGGGAACTTGGCAGGGACTACTGAGGAGAAGAATGGTGAGTTTTAAAGAGGGAGGAACCAAAGAGAACCCACTCCCAGATAGGACTGTGAATAAATTAGGCAGGAAACAAGAAGAGAGTAAGTTTGGGGTGTGGTTTGGAAGACGAGAGAAGTCTGGTTTTTAAAATCACTGAATTGACTATGGAGAACAGGGAGCAGGGGAAGGAGTGGGGAATGAATGACGAGGAAAGCTACAGCTCACCCCCAAGGGCCTTGAGCACCAGGCTGACACGTTCAGGCTCATCCTGTGATGTAGCTCCACAACTCCCTTCAAATCAGCTTTCAGAGAGTTAAGACGGGAGGAAAGGAAAAATAAGGCAGAATCACGGAGGGTCAGGTCAGTTCCCTTGCCTCAGTCCTAAAGGGGACTAACAGGGTCCCCTTGTCCACATCCAATGCAGACACTTCTGATTATGAGGCGCGCCAGAGCTTTACTTTACCTAAAATATATCAGGAAAGCACCCACTTGACATCTCCCGTCTTGGACAGAGTGGCATCTCCTGAGAAGGGTATTTTATTCCGTTTATTCTGTTGGTGTTCCCATCTCCTTCTCCATATGGATTTTTAGTTATCTTTCCATTAATTATAAATTATCTTAGCAAATCAACTTGTAAAGAGAAGAGGTCTGTTCTGGCTCACAGTTTTAGGGGTCTCAGTCCCTGATCAGCACGGTCCTTTGTTTTGGGAAATCTGGTGGCATCATGACAGGTACACATAGCAGAGCAAAAACCCCTCGCCTTGTGGCTAGGGAGCAAAAGAGAAGAGGAAGGAGCAGGATCTCATCATCCCTTCAAAGCCATGTCCCCAGTGACCTCAGGGTCTCCCAGTTGGCCCCACCTCCTCGGCTCTACAGTCTCCCTCCAAGAGTATCCCATGGGAAGCCAAGCCATTAACACATGGACATTCGGGGGACACCTGAGATCCAAACTCTATCAATGGATAACTTCTGTTCACAATTCAAGATCCAGATCACAGCCACCTTCTTATGAAACTATCCCCCATCACTTTCCCCTATCTCAGTTGCCACAACTGCTCCTCCTCCTCATCTGCTACCATGACTGCTCCTGCCACCGACAGCTACATATCTCTTGAGCATTCACACTGAATTTCTTGCTTTGCGCACAGCAGCTCTTTTAATCCTCATGACAACTGTTGCCCTTTTTTCCCCCTCCCTGGTCCTTCTTGAAGGCCCAGCTGAAATCTCCTTCCATCCCTCCCAAGATCTCTCCCAGAATTCATTTTTCCAGAGAGTGTTATTGGAAGCTACATCACATCTTCACAATGAGCAGTGTATAGTTTGTGTTTATCTGCTCTCCTCAACGGTGAGCTTTGATTAGACGCCTTTGTGTCTTTTGAGGTACCTAGAGCTCTGCTGCTCACCTCCACACATCACATCCATCCTCAGAATGATCATGACAGCTCTAAATGATAGGCCGGGCATTACAAAAGGGGTTTCCTTGCAGTGTCCTGTTCAAGAGTTGCCACCATCTTCTGACATCAGTCTCATGACTATCTCCACTGTTAGTCAGCTTTCCACTAATACAACAAATACTGGAGATTAACAACTTATAAAGAGAAAAGATTGATTTTTGGCTCAGGTTTAGAGGTTCCAGACCATCACTGGTTGGCCTTATTGTTTTGGGTGAGGAAGCACATTGTGGTGGGTGTTTGTGGTAGAACAAAACTGCATACCTCTTGGCCAGGAAGCAAAAGAGAGAAGGAAGATGGGGTCTCACAATCCCCTTCAAGGTCCCGCATGACCTACATACCTCTCACTAGGCCCTACCTGTGAAAGTTTTCACCACCACCCAATAGCACCACCCTGGGAACCAAGGCTTTAACACACAGGCCTGTGGAGAACATTGCAGATATAAACTGTGGCATCCACTTAACAGAGGAGATTAACTCTTAGAGAAGTGAGCTAGTTTGCTCGTGGTCACAGAGCTAGTAAACTGCTGTATTGAGACTGGAGCCCAAATCTGTCTGATTTGGCTCTGGGGTCCCACTCTTGAATTAGCTCAGCATCACAGATTTGGAGGTTCACATGTAGAAAATCCCTGTTCCACAGGGCTTTTCATCCATTAACTTATTTAATGTTCTCATGTAGCCTAGGAATTTGACACGTTAACTTCATTTTATAGAGGACCAAACTAAGGTACAAACAATTATCAGTTGATGGACATGATTCAGACCAAGCCCCTCAGTTTTACTGCCATGCTAAGCAACAGTATCCCGTAAAAGCTACTTAACTTCTCTGAGTCTCAGTTTCCTCCTCTTTGTTAAAATAAGTGACCAGGGAAAGTCATTTTTTAAAGAATTAAAGGAAATAATCTTTGTGAAGGTAAATGCTTAATACTTAGTAAGTAGTAGACATTATTATTCTTTTTTAAAAATTCTTTTTAGGTATATATGACAGCAGAATGCATTTTGATTCATTGTACACAAATACAGCACAACTTTCCATTTCTCTGGTTGTACACGATGTAGTGTCACACCATATGTGCGGTCATACGTGTACCCAGGGTAATGATGTCTACCTCATTCCACTATCTTTCCTGCCCCCACTCTCCTGCACTTCCTCCCCTTTGCCCTATCAGAGTTCCTCCATTCTTCTCATGCCTTCCCCCCATGATGGATCAGCATCCACTAAACAGAGACAACATTCGGGCATTTGTTTTTTGGGGAATGGCCTACTTCGCTTAGCATGATATTCTCCATCTCCATCCGTTTACTTGCAAATTCCATAATTTTATTCTCTTTTAATGCTGAGTAATATTCTATTGTGCATATAAACCACATTGTGTATCTATAATTCCTAAATAAAATAGGAATTACTGTATTAACCCACCTTAGGATGTGTTAAGGTTAAGTGAAAATTTATTAAATATCTTTAAGTGCTGGCGACCTGCTTCAAGACCAGTAAGAGTCAGGAGGACACCTGCTTGTATCAACCAGACAAGAAGATAAAATTGTCCTATATGTTCCAGAGTTATTTGACTTTCAATTGCCTTTTCCTCTCAGAATTCAAAATTGGTACCAGTATGATATCACCAGTATCCTGAGGAAGCATCTCTTATGTATACCAGGTTTGCTGCTATAATAGTTGAAACATTGACAATGCTTGGGGTCACCCAGAAGGTCAGGGAGCTCCCACCAACCCTATGGGACCACTTTCCTCAACCACCATCATCTTGGATACTTCCCTGTGCTCCTAAAATTAGCTCTTAAACTTTGTACCTTCCGGGGCCCCCATTGGACTAGGTTCTGCCTGCCCTGTGGTTCCAAGATGAGAGTGTAGTTTACACCTTTATTTTATTCTTGGAGTAAGTTCCCATACTCTGGAGTCAAATTGTAATGAGGCCTATGTTCCTGGAACCTTACAAAACTGAACTGCTGCCCCAATATTCTTTCCTGGGGTCAGGAAGTCCTCTGGCTTACTTGAGCCAAACAAAATTTTCGAGGCAAATATCTTCTGATTATGTGGATGCAGGTGAGACAGGATTAGGGGAAAGTAACCAAGATTTCCAAACCTAAGTATCACAAAGCATCCACTGAAAACTGTGGCTCACAAATCAATGACCACACTTTTAAATATATTTAACACCATGAGATATATGTATATACATTTTTATGCATATAATATATAATAATATATACTATATAAAATATACATATAATATATATATATATATATATATATATATATATATATATATATATATATATATATATATATATATTAAACCATACAAAAAATGTCATGTTTTGTGAGTCAATAATGATTTGATATGGGCAATATTATATGATCAACTTTATATTTAACTGAAAGTTTCACAAAACAATACTTACATTTATTTCATACAAAGCACTGTTTTCTTTTCCTATAGCATTTTAAAAGGATGTTGACCACAACCCAATGTATTTCACAATCTACAAATAGATCAAGCCTTGTTTAAAAACAACTCAGACTTAGACCAAGCATAAGAGAGAACTTTGAGTATTTTGGGAAAAGGTAATGATATCATGAATTTTATAACAATTGCAAAAAAAAAAAAAGTATTCCAATTTCCAAGTTAAATCAGATGTCCCAGGGTCAGTGACAATTCTGTCTTCTCTGTTGATCCATCCTTTCATGCCAAGACCACCAGTGATACATCTGTATCTGAACAAAGTTGGTACCTTCGTAACAAGGAGGGCAGCCCAATATAGGGACACACTTGATGAACCGTGGTACTTCTCAGCAAGAGGGTGTTAGTAAGGGGACTGTTAAGGATTTGAGCTTGTATTGGCTGAATAGGAGGAGGGATTGAGCCAATTCTGTGTTTGGGTATCTTGTTATCTAGATGGCAGAAAGAACAGAGAGGGCTAACCCTTTCATTAGTACAGTAATGATATATTAGTCACATTTGGTTGTTTTAAAGTTTTGGACAATTCTTGTCATTGTGCCCTCTGATCAACCTGGGGCTTGGTGGCCATTTCAGTGGCTCTCTAGTTCCCCTGTCCTCCGAAGTTTCCCTTCTTGAAGGACCTGAAACCATAGCTTATCCCCAGAGCAACAGCCCTCACCTGCGAGGGTGCCCACGCAGGTCCCAGTAATAACTCTACTGTTGAGTTCTGAGCCAGCCTGGCTCAAGAGATGGCCAGCAAGGTTGATCATTGATGTTAGCCTGATGCTGGTTGTCAGAACCTTGCCTTCTCTGACAACCCTGACCCACTCACTGGCCACTGGAGTATACTAGGACAGAGGGTTCTATGCTGTTGATCCAGGGTGGGCTAGGAAAAATGGAAACATTCCCACATGGTTGCTCAACAGCACCCCACCTGAGGCAGTAAAGAATCTAACAGCCAATACTGAAGTAGGCCTGATACGCTGGCTGGACCCCACTGGGCACTTCATGGAGTTTCAGTGGACTTTCTTCATAGAATATCTTCTTCAGGAGTCCAGGGTTCTGGTCCCTCATGAAACCCACCAAAGAGTCTGGCTACCAGACAGTTGAAGAAATCCCGAAAGGGGAATACCTGAGCTACATCTAGTTCTAGGTCACCACTGACACACACCTTGGGGTCACAGGAGAACATTAATAGGTACAAGTAGGAGGGATGTTCAATCCTAGGTTCTGGTGAGCAGGTTCAGGTTACAGGGGCTAGAGAGCCCTTCAAGGAGGAAACCCATGGGTGCCATGCTGTACTGCTCCTGGGTGGCACACATAGTCTGGCAGCACTGCAAGGAGAGCCAGCACTGACAGCCACACTGCTGGCCCTCAGGGCTGAGCTTGCTCACAGTCTTCAATGTGCTGTGCAGAGCCCTGGCTCTGTAGTTTTCTGGGCACGAGGTGTTGTCAATGAGCAGGTTCAAGGAATGCAGGATGCTCAGTGTCTGCTTGAACATGGTCTTACGTTCCTGGAAGATGACCTTAAATGTGAAGTCATAAGGGCTGCCCTCTTTGCATGGCCTCAGACTCCATCAGCTCTGGTCTGCCGATGGCCACCAGTCTGTTGCCAATGCCCTCTTGCTACTCCTGTGAAGTGGTTCTCTGGCTGAGTGTCTTGGAGCTTCCTGTGTTCTGTGTGTAGTTCTGGAAGAACTGGCTCTTTGCCTGCCGCAGGAAGCCTCTTTTCCAAGATTGACCACATGAAAGAACATAGCCAAGGAGGCCACTGTGAGTTTGCTCTTCTCTCTGGCCTGTCCACCAGTTCCCACCTCACTCGGTCCTCCTGTGTCACGGTAGCCCTGCCTCCACATGGCTGAGGATGTGTGTACCATGCCCGAGCTCAAGCATCTCTGCCAGGTACTCAGTCTTGTGGGCAGGGTTGGTTTCCTGTGGTCACTGAGCATCAGCACTTGCTGCTGGGAGGCAGACCGGAAGTCAGGGTTCTCATGGAACTTCACAGAACATGTGCTGAGGTGGATCTGCACCCTGCATGTGACCATCTACGACTCCAGGTTGTCTGCCTTAACATTCTGGAAGTCAGCAGAGAACTTGCCACTGAAGCTGAGGAGGAAGAACTCCACATGGATGGAGACTGCCCAGGGGTTGGTGTAAGTATCAGTGCGCTCTGCATCAGCAACACCACGTGTGTGTGGTTTGGAAGGAGGGACCCACCATCCTTTGGCCCAGCTCCACTTTGTGCAGGCTGTTCCAGCTGCCTCCTGGCAGTGTCCTCAGCACCTGCAAGTTCCATACCTGCTTTCAGTCTTGGAAACCTGTTCTCATCTTGCCACCCCCCGTGGAGAGCAGGACCTATAAATGAGCAAGGCACAAGGGCATGGCTGGAGGAGAGGTTTGCTTTGGCATCTGCCCTTAGCTTCTCTGTGGCCAGGGGTGCCGAAATCTGTGACCTGGAAGCTAAAATATGCTTAGCCACAGGGTGGTGATTCCGCCCTCCTCAGTGAGCAGTCCCCTCCCAGGCTGCTCTCCAGAGCAGAGAATAGCAAGGACATCTTTTATCAGAGGCACACAGGGAATTGAAACTGGGACAGATTCCAGGCTTTGGGTTGTACCAAGGAGGGCTGATGACAGGCATATGGCCCATGGGCCCTCTGGACTCAGGTCTATGGAGAACAACAACCTAACATCTGCATTTATGAAGCACTTGATATTTCAGTCTCTCACTTGCTCCTTACCGGAGCCTGTAAGCAGGGTCATACTACTGCAATTGGCAAATGTAAGGTTCAAGATCAGGCCCTGAACTGGCCAGGAACAAGCTCACGTCCCAGGCCTGGAAGTCTGGGACCCCCTCCTCCCCGATGGGCTAGGCTGGGAGACATGGGGGCTGGGGGTTACCCTCACTCTTGATTTCCCTGTGGTCCTGCAGCGGGTATTTCAGAAGGGGACTCAGGGCTGCTCTAAGAAGTGAGGGTGGCTGTGCTAATGCTCCAGAGCCCTGGTGCACCAGGAATGCATCCCACCACGTTACACACCTTACAGTGCGGAGCCCAAGGATTTTCCCCCTGTTCCTTCCCCCTGGAGCCCTCTGGGAGCTCTTCCTTTGCCTGAGACTAACAACTGCTCTAAGCGAGACCCTGGTCTCAGTGCTTGATGCCATTTTAACCCCTTATCATTCTTGTTTTATACATTCAGGAACCGAGACCCAGAGAAGACAAAGTGCCCAAGGTCCCTGAACACCACAGAGACAGTATCTGAATCCAAGTTCATTTGATATCACCAAGGGCAGTTTCCATTCCCTGATCTCTATCTGGTATTTCTCCTACCTGGTATTTCATTATCAGGATCTTGCTTTCTATCTCTCCCAGGGCTTTGGCAGATAATGGCTCTTGGAAAGGGCATATGGAGTTACTCCTGGCTAGGTCTGGTTGCAGCCTATGTGGGAGCAGAGGTCTTCACTTCCCACCACATTTGGGGAGAAGCCTGGATTGGAATCTGGGCTCTATTATTTAACAAGAAGCCTCCTACTCTCCTGAATTTTACCACAATCCCTCCTCCCTCCCAGGTACAGGATGAGAACAGTACAAACCTTTTCAAGCTTGATCTGTTGAGTGTCTGAATGCCCCGAGGTATGCCTGGCACACAGCACGGTGTTCTTTCAGTAAAGTGGGATTTGACTTGCACTCAGATTTGTCTAAACCCCAGGCCTGGTGCTCTTTCAATCCAAAGGCTCCTTTTGATCTGTATTTTTATTTAAAAGTAGATATTTTAATTATTCCTTTATTCAATAGTTTTATTGGACTATCCTAAGGTCACTTGGGATGGTTATTTGCTGTAATCTGGGAAAAACAAGGGTTTCTCCTTCTCGAATTCCTTCCTATGGAGAGACAGGATGGAAGGATGTACACCCACCTGTTCACAGAGGTTATCTCTGCTCCTTGACATCCTGCCCAGGCCCCTAAGAAAAAGCACCTCATTACAAACCCAAAGGAGTCTGGAAATTCGTCATATTTGGTTAGATCTCTTTCCTAGCACCTAGGGCTGGTTTGTGGGCATTTCTTAGCTGTGGATGAAAGAGAAAATAAACATGTTTTGGCTGAATGGTGGCTAAACATTTGCTGACTTGGATCAGATGCCGGCAGGAGGAGGGCGAGGAGAGCTGTGAGGATGTTTTGTTACCAGCCCTGGGCAGCACAGGCTGAGGCCAAGAGGTTAGGACGGGTCAACTGGTGCCCAGCACTCACATCCCCCAATTGTTCTGAGGCAGCGTAAGGAATACACAGGCAGGCCAGCCTGCAGAATCAGACACTGTGGCCCCCAGCAACCGACCTTGGAGAAGAAGGATGACTTCCTTTCATGAAGGCATAAACAAGACCTTTCAGCTACTAACTTTTAAAAATTACAAGTGCTTGCTGTGGAAAATTAGAAGGGTGAGTTCCACCTCTATGGATACCTATAAATACACACAATTTATAAAAATAACAAATAGATGGGGGAAGCCAGTGGAGTAGAGGAAGGGGAATGGGATGGGTGGGGGAAAAGTGGGGGGCAGGTACTGGGGACAGAAAGGGAGCAAATTATATTCCATGCATGTATGATTATGTCAAAATGAACCTCACTATTACTTATAGCTATAATGTACTAATAAAAACATTTTAAAAAGAGTAAAGAGTTTATATAAAGTGAAAAAGATCTCCTTCAGCCAGCTGTGTTCCTCAGAGATAACTTCTGTGAACAGGTGGGTGTACATCCTTCCAGAGGTTTCCATAAGTGCAGGCGTGCACCCAGACACTTGTACACACATTACTCGACACAAATGATACCAGGCCATGTGCGCTTTTATCCACCCAGAAACTGATTCCCAGAGAAAGGAAATGCTGTGCACAAAATCATACAAAGATAGACCGTAGCAAGGACCTAGGTCCCTGTCTCTTGCACCCTGCCTCATTCTCTTGGGCTGTGCTCCTTTGAATTGAGCATCCTGGGGGACACAAATACACTTATTCTGGCAGACAGATAGGGGAAAGAGTTGCAGGTTCAACCAATCACAACTAGCAAAGGGTGCCGAGGGTCTTCCTAAGGTTACTGGCTAGATATTTGCTCTGCACTTAGGGGCCTCATTTTATACTCGCCTGCTTGGGAAGGAATAGGTGAATGATTAAATAAGGATACAAAGTGGTCTTTTAAAAATATTTTAACCTTTATTTTTTACTGTATTTTTTTTAATTGGTATATTATAGTTGTACATAATTGTGGGATTTGTTGGTACATATTTCTATATGCACAAAATATAATAAGACAAAGTGATCTTAAATGATACTCAAAGGAAGGAACTCTTTCAGTTGGAGCACAATGCTTTTCAAAAAATTTTTTTTTTCTAATTAGTTTTACATGACAGCAGAATGCATTTCAACTCATTGTACACACATAGAACATGATTTCTCTTTCTTCTGGCTGTACACGATGCAAAGTCACACCATTTGTGCTATCTACATGTGCATAGGATAATAATGACTGTCTCATTCCACCATCTTTCCCAACCCCATACCCCCTTCCCTCCCCTCACTCTCTTCTGCCCAATCTAAAGTTCCTCCATTCTCCCTTAGCCCCTTCCCCTATTATGGATCAGCATCTGCATATCAGAGAAAACATTTGTCCTTTGGTTTTAGGGAACTGGCTCATTTCACTTAGCATTATAGTCTCCAGTTTCATTCATTTACTGGAAAATGCCATAATTTCATTCTTCTTTATGGCAGAGTAATATCCCATTGTGTATAGGTACCACATTTTCTTTATCCATTCATCTGTTGAAGGGCACCTAGGTTGGTTTCATAGCCTAGCTATTGTGAATTGAGCTGCTGTAAACATTGATGTGGCTGCATCGTTGTAATATGCTGATTTTAAGTCTTTGGGGGTATAAATCGAGAAGCGGGATGGTTGGATCAAATGGTGTTTTCATCCCAAGCTTTCTGAAGAATCTCCACACTGCTTTCCATGGTGGTTGCACCAATTTGCAGTCCCACCAGCAATATACGAGTGTACCTTTTCCCCCACATGCTTGTCAACATTTATTGTTGTTTGTATTCTTGATAATTGCCATTCTGACTGGGTAAGATGAAATCTTAGAGTAGTTTTGATTTGCCTTTCTCAAATTGCTAGAAATGTTGAATATATTTTCATATATTTATTTGTTGATCAATTGTATTTCTTCTTCTGTGAAGTGTCTATTCAGTTCCTTTGCCCATTCATTGATTGGGTTATTGGGTTTTTTGGTGTTAAGTTTTTTGAGTTCTTTATATATCCTGGAGATTAGTGCTCTATCTGATGTGCATGTGGTAAAGATTTTCTCCCATTTTGTAGGCGCCCTCTTCATGTTATTGATTGTTTCCTTGGCTGAGAAGAAGCTTTTTAGTTTGAGTCCATCCCATTTATTGATTCTTGATTGCATTTCTTGTGCTTTAAGAGTCATGTTAAGGAAGTCAGGTCCTAAGCTGAAACAATAAAGATTTGGGCCTACTTTTTCCTCTATAAGGGGCAGGGTCTCTGGTTCAATTCCTAGGTCCTTGATCCACCTTGATTTGAATTTTGTGCAGGGTGAGAGATAGGGTTCTAATTTCATTTTTGCTGTTTATGGCTTTCCAGTTTTCCCAGAACCATTTGTTGAAGAGACTATCTTTTCTCCAAAGTATATTTTTAGTGCCTTTGTCTAGTATGAAATACCTGTATTTATGTGGGTTAGTCTCTGTGTTCTCTATTCTGTACCATTGGTCTACCAGTCTGTTTGGGTGCCAATACCATGCTGTTTTTGTGACTATTGCTCTGTAGTATAGTTTAAGGTCTGGCATTGTGATGCCTTCACTCTTCTTGCTAAGGATTGCTTAGGCTATTCTGGGTCTCTTATTTTTCCAAATGAATTTTATGATTGCTTTTTCTATTTCTATGAAGAATGACATTGGGATTTTGATAGGACAATGTTACTAATTGCAGCATTACCATCTGCATATTTTAAAAATCAGGACCCCATAAAAGAGGAAGAAGCAATAACAAAAAGGGAAGAAGCAGAGAGCTGGGGTTTGGGAGAATTCAGCAGAACTGGGTTTGGGATATAGTCTTGCTTCTAGTGGTTCTATGACCTTGGACAAAAGTTTTCATCTTCTTGAGCTTTTCATTTGTAGCATCTATGAACGTAAGGAGGAGAAAAGGAACAAAGGGCAATTTAACTGGAATTAATTTATTCAGGATTATACCAATTAAAGCTCAAGCAGGCTTAGGAGTCTGAGGGACTTTTAGTCCAGGAAACTAATAGTTCAATGTCAAAGGCAACTCCTCTCAGCTTCTCAGGAGACTGAAGAAGGAGGATCCGCAAGTTAGAGGTCAGCCTTAGTAATTCAGTATGACCCTGTCTCAACATTAAGAAAGAAAGAAAGAAAAACAGAGGGGTGTGTGTGAGGGGGCAGTCCTGAGGATACCACTCAGTAGTAGAATGCTTACCTAGCATGCTTGAGGCCCAGAGTTCAATCCTCAATGCTAAAGAAGGGAAAAAAAAGTAACTCCCTGGATCTTGAATCCAAGAAGAGATCTTGAGGAATTTCTCAGTTAACTTCTAAATAACTCATGTTCCCTATGTGTGCACTCTACCCCAATGTATCACCCGACCAAGGAAACTACAAACTTAAAGAAACAGCTATGGCTATAACAATTAAGTGATTATCTCAAAACAGCTAGTAGAGAAGATTTTCAATGTTTCCAACACAAAGAAATGATATATGTCTGAGGTGACCGATATGCCAATTACCCACCTGATCATTATACATTGTATACATGTATAGAAATGTCACACTATACCCCGTAAATAGTTACAAGTACTACATGTCAATTAAAAATAAAAACATATTAAGGAAGAATTTAAAAACCTACCAGGTCCCTCACTCTTCTATCTAAAGTCACCTGGGAGTCCCTGCTGCCTGAAGTCTCCCTGCCTTTTTTTATGATACTTTTCCTTAAGGATTCATCATGGGTCTGCCTCACTTGATAATGGACATACACATTCTCTGTTTCTTGGTTTTGAGAAGATCCAGAACCATCAAAATGAGGAAAGCTGGGAAGGAGAAACAGAGACAACCCTTGCTGTGGTGTGGATATGAAGGAGGTGCCCCTGAAAGGTCATGTGCAAGAAATTCAGAGGTGAAATAATTGGGTTATGAGAGCCTTAACCTAACCAGTGCATTAATCTAGTGGCAAAATAATTGACTAAAACAGCCCTGATCTTCATCACTGTGTTCTCAAAATGCATAATTGATATCTCATCTTCCCTGGAAGATTGCTGTAAACACCCAGCAGGTGTCTATACCTCCTAAAAGACAAATGGGGTCTTGATGGCCCCAGAAAAAAAATTCAGGGTTCGTTTTGCTTATGGTATTGATTTCCAGTTAAACCTATTAAAATTGAATTTCTGAGTTTCATTGAATCAGAGCTGTAGAAAATGAGTTCTGAGAACCCAGCTACCTACAACCCACAGAACTTGTGTCACATTCACATGACATAATTACTCCATTGTCTCCATGTGAAACGAAACTCTCCAGACTGAAGGAATCTCTGAAATAAAAGGGTTTAGTGAGCCATTACAGATACCAGCAAGAAAAGGTCAAAATCCCAGCAACTCAGGAGGCTGAAGCAGGAGGATTCCAAGTTCAAGGCCAGCCTGGGCAACTTAGCAAGATCCTGTCTCAAAATACAAAGGGCTGAGAATGTGGCTTAGTGGTACAGTGCCTCTGAGTTCAATCCCCAGTAATGCACGTAAACACACACATAAATACACACACACACACACATGCATAAACAAATCAGGTCCATGGATGAGCTCTGCATGTCTAGTAGCAAGGCTGGTTAGCAGTTGGAAATAAGCCCACTAGACCTAAAAACCAGAGAATTTTTATAAGAAAAATCTGGGGAAGGAAAATATAAATTATTTACATTGAACCTACACTCGCTATACAAAAGAAGGGCAGGATAAGGAAAAACGGAGAACGCTTTAGGACAGGAGTGCACAGGAAGAAGTCCTGTTGCTTCTGTCTTCGTTGGGATTAACAGTCAAGAAAGTCGTAACTGACAAAGTGGTGCCTGGAGGTGAGCCACTGGAGATTGAGCCATGGTTTCAACGAATATTTAAGAACATGGAACAGGCTTTTGTCTGGTTTTCTCCTGTGGCCGCTGGTTAACTTCCCATATCTCTTCTCCCCTCTACATTCTGGCTTTTGTTATTAAATGTAAAAGCATCTTAGAATTTTTTTTTAATGAAGCAAAACTTTACTATTCCAGGAGAACCTTTGCTGACAGATGGCTTGATGATCATCATAAAAGTTTCCAAAATACCCATCAAATCTTCAGTGAAAAGCCTCCATCGCAAGATTGTGTGAATTCCTTGCCTTACCTTGCTTCTCCCACCAGCCTTGGCCTGTTGTGTTGTGATCTTTGCACACTTTCTATCAAGACCTTCCCTCTCTCCACTGAAGAGACTGCCTTAGACCAAATTTCCATTTCCACAAATTCTAACCTGATCCTCCAAGACACTGCCACCTGTCCGCTGAGATGCTGTTCCCCTTGTCTCATCAACAGTTTGCCTTGGTGATAGTTCGGGAAAGGACATCAAACGGTCCCTAGGAAATTCTGTGGCACAGCTAGGTTTAAATATTGGATAAAACTAGATCCAAATTGCTGAGCCTAGTGCTCAAGGTCTCCAGCTATCTGACGTTTGCCTCACCTTCAAGTCAATTGCTCATCTACACTGTTACAAACCACATAAACTACGCTGTTCTCTTGTATTTTATCAGCTTTGTGCTTTCATTCATGCTTTACGCTCGCTCTGTTCATTCTTTCACATTCTCAGCATCTTTTTGTTACCTGTGTTGTATCTGGTCTCCAAAGATAGCCCCCAGCGAACCACCCATCCAGGACTGTTTTCCTGAGAAGACCTGGCCCACAGTGAATCTGCCCTGGTCCTGTGACTCACTTTAACTACTTTAAAATGGTGGGCATGAAGCTATCTCTGTACCTAAGAAGACCTGGAAGCTCACACTTCTGGGAATTTGATCTATTCAGTTACTCTGCTGGAGAGCGAGAGATCATAAGACTGGAAAAAAAGAAGAGCCCGACTCTGCCCTCATCTTGCCTTGCCTCAGCCTTCATGTTCACCTCACTTAAGTCTAGAGGACAATGTAAGCAAGTCATTCTGGACATTCAGACCCAGCTGAGCTCCTGGACAATGTGCCATGGATCAAAAATGGCCAACAGCTGAGTCCATTCAGATCACAGAAGAGCGAGGTATAAAGGACTGTTGTTTTAGACTGCCAAAATTTGCTGGTTTGTTTTTATGGCCCTAGAGATTGAACTCAGGATCTTGCACATGCTGAACATGTGCTCTACCATTGAGTTACACACACAGCCCCTAGACCACCAACTTGCTTGATGACTTGCTGTGCTGCAATAGATTACCAAATACCCATTTTCAAAGCCTCCTTCAAGAGCTACTTCTTTAAGAAGCTCCCCCTGTCTTCCCTTCCACAGCTGGAGGTGGGAACTACTTTGTTCCCTGCCAAAGTCAAACAGAGACACTCACCTTCCCTCCTGGAATCTCCTATTATTTCCTGGCCTTCCCCTGAAAAGCATTCCATCAACTCAATGTTTTATGGCCAATGGGCCTTTTTTAGGAGAGACTGGAAATTTATAAATTCCTTTTCATTAAGGGCCAGAAGAATTTGTGCTGTAGAGCTACCTAAAGCAAATCAAATGTGCTGCCTACAGAGAGTAGCCCTGACCACCCAGGGAGGGGATCACAGCTTCTGATGGTGACAGCTGCTCAAGTGATGGTTTATCTAATGGAAACAGAGATAACTATTGAGAAAATGTGGAGGTCTGACCGCAGGGTTAAAAAAGTGGAGGGGAGTCCACTCAACCTTTTTGGCTTATGGTACAGCTTTTGGACTAAATTGTTACCCACCATCATACTTTCGCCTATTTTGGGAAAAAAAAAAAAAAAAAAGTAGTGACCATAAGGTAAAAGGCTCCCCTAGTGGGGAGCAGCTGATTTTATTCTGAAAGGTGGGAGTGCCACACTGCATCCTCCTAAATGACCAGCAGAGGGCAGTGTAGACACAAGAGTTGCCTCCCCGGATGCTCCTTTCTCCAGGAAGTTTTTAGCAGCAGACAGGCACATGGCTTTGCCAGCTGTTTTGGAGATGGAATGACTCTGTTTGGCTGTAACATGATATGCACATGGGACAAGTCTCCTCTTCCTTGATCAGAGCACTTCCTGTCTGGCATGTCCGATGTATCTGCAAGTGGTGCGATCCTGTGTCCCTTCAACTTCTGCCTGCCTCAGCTATACCACAAGCTTACCATACAACCTGGTGCTTTATGGGGAAAGAACAAATAAACCAGTGCACTCATTCATTAGGCAAAGTCCCTGTGAAGATCAATCTGGCTACTTGTGCAAGAGCCATGACTTTGTTCACACTCTCCTAATTTAACCTGGTTGTTTTCAGGTCTGGGGCTCATCCCGAAAGTATGATTCAAAGGGAAGAAAAATATTCACATTAAAAACATTTAGAGTTGCATTAAATGTGGCACACTGCTCATGTATCCCCCTGCAAGAGAGAAACTGAGGAGTGAAGTTTGCTGACGGCCTTCAGCTGCTGCCTACGTGGGATCTGCGACAGCATTTGCTCCCCAAGCTTCTTCTAGAAGACTGGAAGAAGCTTCTCTTAGAAACAGCTCTCAGCTAAAGCTTGGAGGATGCTCAGACACGGAGTGCATAGATAAGGGTTCTAACAGCAGCGTCAGTCACAAGCTAGTCTGGATGCAGGGTTCCCTTCTCTACCTTGGGTTATGCTTTCACGGGATCCATCTTTCCCACAAACGATCTACAAAGGTTCGCGCATCCTGAATCTGTCAAAGACCTCTTGTAAATCCCCTGGAATCTTAGAATAGGCTTGGTAAGTGTCAGTATAATGAACAAGGCCATCTGTCATCGCCTGGATGGGTTGAATAAAGAGAAAAAGGAAGGATAGACTTTGAACACTGGAGAATCTAGGCCAGCAGAAAAACTTATCAGTTCGGCTTTGGCACAAATATCTCAGGTTCCAGGTAGAGAACTGTCATTCCTACTTGCTTTCCTGTCCAGAGGAGGACGATTAAAACTAGGCTACCTGTCCTCCAGTACCTGACACTTCAGTGGGTCCCTGGTTTACATGAAAAAGGGCACCAGATGCTATGGGAGCCCAAAGGATAGGATCAGAACATGGGGAGAGGGCAGTAGAACATTCTGGAAATAAATCCGTAGACTCTGGAGGCTTCCATTATTGGATTCTATCGACAGCACATTCACCAGGTGGTGTCTGCTTGAACAGCTTGAGTTACAGGAAAATCACTGTCTTTGAACACAACCCAGTTCTGCTGGTAGGAATTGGTCTCCTGATGACTTCACATTCCAATATCAGATTTGGAGACACAGAAAAATTCTACCTCTAATTTCCATCTCACCAAGCTTCCAGTGGTTGAAGAATAAACAATCTCTTATGTAATAATAATTATTATTATTTATCCAACCCCTACTATATATGAACTACTGCTAGACACTTAAGATGGTATCCAATTTAATCTTTGTAACCTCCTGGTGAGAGAGGTCCTGGTGTTCTCACTTTAGAGTCGATGACACTGAGGCTTAGAGGAACCGAGGAACTTATAATTAGTAAATGATGGGATTGTGGTCACATCTGGGTTTGTGTGGCTTCACACCTTGTACTCTCTACGCTGTCACTCTCCATGTCTAGGATAATTAAAGTTGGAGAAAAGTGATATGGAGGGGGAAGATCTATGAAAGGAAAGAACACATTTTAGCTGTTGAGGAAGATGTGAGGTTAAAAGAATTTGTGTTATTTTTGCAATTGAACTTGACTTCCTTTGGGTCTAGGATGAGGAAGCCACTGGGTTTAGAAGGTTGGTGGAGGAAGTGGAGACATGTGTGGCGCCTGAGCCCCTCGCTCTTCTGTTGTTAGCATCATTGTTCCACGTCAGATCTGGAGTCAGACTCGGGGTCTGAATCCTGGCTTGGCCGCTTGTCAGCTGTGAGCCCAGAGGTAGCTGACTTAACTTCCTTTGCCTCAGTGTCCCTATCTATAAAATGGGGAACATAATCGCACTTGCTGTTGTAAGCATCAAACAAGAATATACACTCAAAAGGATATTTAGCACATGGTAAACCCACTATAAATGTCAGCTATGATGACTGCCACCTCCCCGAGGTAGTATCAGAGTTAGGCGGGGTTGAGAACTGAAGTGCAATGCTTTAATTGGGGGGAGGGGAGTAGACATACAGACCTACTGCACTGAGTATTGTTTATTCCAGTTGGTGAATTCTGGCATTTTAAAACTCTTTAAATGATGGTAAAACACACACAACGTCAAATTTATCATCTTAACCAATTTAAAATGTACAGGATTGTTAGTACATTCACGTTGTTGTGCGAACAACCTCCAGAACACTTCTCACCTTGCAGAACTGAAACTCTATACCCACAACTCCCCCTTCCCCAACCCTGGTAACCACCTGTATACTTTCTGTCTTTATAAATTTGACCAGTCTAGATACCTCAAAAAGTGGAATCATGCAGCATTTGACTTTTTTTGTGAGTGGCCTCTTTCAGTTAGCATAAAGTCCTCAAGGCTCAATCAAATGGTAGCATATGTCAGAATTTCCTTCAATTTTAGGGGTGAATAACACCCCCTTTGCTCTTCATATACACAGTTTGTGTAGCCAGTCCTCCATTGATGGGCACGTTCACTGTCTGGCTACTGTGAATAATGTTGCCATGATCTGGGAGTACAAACACCTCTGTGAGACCTTGCTTCCAATTCTTTGGGGCATATACCTAGAAGAGGGATTGCTGGATCATATGCTAGTTCTCTTTTTAATTTTTTGTGGGGGTAATCTCCATACCACTTTCTGGAATGAGTGCAGCATTCTGCATTCTTGAACAGTGCTCCAGTTCCTCTACATTCTCACCAAGACTTGCTATTTTCTGTTTTCCCAACAGCAGCCATCCTAAAGAGTGTGAGATAGTAACTTATCAAGATTTGTACTTGCATTTCCCTAATAATTAATGTTGAGTTTCTTAACATGTCACTTTTGGTTGTTTGTATAACTTTTTAGAGAAATACCTATTCAAGTCCTTTGTCCATTTCTAATCTAGCTGTTTGGTTTTTTTGTTGTTTGGTAATTGGGGTTATTTATATATTCTGAATATTAGCCCATTATCAGATATATGATCTGCAAATATTTTCTCCCATTTAAAAAATTTTGTACGACATTTTTAATTGGTTTCTTCTGGTTATACATAACATTAGGATTCATTTTGACATAACTATAAAAGCATGGAATATAAGTTGTTCTAATTCAATCCTCAGTGCT
Organism: Marmota flaviventris; assembly: GCF_047511675.1. Classification (NCBI taxonomy): domain Eukaryota; kingdom Metazoa; phylum Chordata; class Mammalia; order Rodentia; family Sciuridae; genus Marmota; species Marmota flaviventris. The sequence goes on along the minus strand of NC_092506.1, from coordinate 13,441,847 downwards.
TCCCTTTCCCTCCCCTCCTCCCTCCCCTGTTCCTTCCCTCTATTCTCTGAGCTTTCTGCTCTTATAGTTATTTTTTTTTTTAAGTTAGTGTCTTGTGGATGGACATGATGGTGGGATTCACTGTGGTATGTTTATATATGTGCATAAGAGAGTAAGTTCAGGGGCCGGGATTGTGGCTCAGTAGTATAGCACTTGCCTAGCATGCGTGAGGCACTGGGTTTGATCCTAAGCACCACATAAAAATAAACAAATAAAATTAAGGTATTGTGTCCATGTACAACTAAAAAGAGAGAGAGAGAGAGAGAGATCAGACTCATTTCATTGCCTCTCCCTATTCCATCCCTCCTCCCGTCCCCTTAACCCTCTTCTTTTACTTCACTGATCTTTCTTTTATTTTGGTGGATCCCCCCATTTCTTTTCTGTCTTCTTTTTCTTATTTTGAACTAGCTTCCACATATCAGAGTTATCTTCTCCCCTTCAGGGGTTGCCTTTCCACTCTGTATACTGTCTGGTCAATGCATGGAACTTTGAAATTTTGTTGTAGTCTGTCCTACTTCTCCATATTTGCCTTTGTTGCTGTGCCTTTGGTGTCATCTTTAAGAAATCATCACCAAATCCAATGCCACGAGCTGAATCCAGTGCTTTTATTCTCAAGCATTGGGGACAGGTTTGCTCAGGCAAGAGAAATGACAAATTTCAGAGCACACTGGATTATTTAAGCTTCCAAGCAACAGTCCATTCAAGAATGATGAGACAGATACCCAAGGAACCTGAGCAAAGCACTCATTATTAGGATGCATTGCTGTTTGGGATTATTAACGAGTGGCGTGTATTGGGTCAAATATTTAAAGATACTCAACATTGCAGACAATTTTTAGAGCATCATATTTGCAAATTAAGATTCTAAAGGGACCCAGAAATACAGAGCTATCCTGCACTTGCACATTCAGTGTAGCTGCAGATTATGATCCAAGCAGACTCGGCCCCTGGATCTTTTCCAGGATGGTAGTACTTGAAGGCAGGGAGGGGTGGGGGTTATGGGGTGGCCATGAGCCTCACTGCCTGACCCTCACCCTGGAAAGGACCTCGAAAACGGAATGACACTTTGGGCAACTAGTGTTTAAAGAAATAGAGAGGGATTGATTTATGGCCACAGACTATGAAACAATAGATCACTCCTAAATATTTGAGGTACCTCCTGGTGGCTTCCCTAGTAAAAGGCAGTTGTTTTGGATGCACTTCCTGCCACCAGTTATAGGATCTTGTCCGATTAGGTGGCAGAGAAAATACACTTAAAAAGAATAGAATTCAATTTCATTAGAATCCCCAGAGAAGCTTTTACATGATTTTTAGGTGGACAGGTTCATATAAACGTATCTTGGAAAAAAAAGTCAATATACAAAGTTCACTTGGGCAGGTTGGCCAACTATCGGGAGTTCAGGTTCCAGTGTGTCTCCCCAGAGGGACAGGAATGCCAAGGATCCCTTTCTTCTCAGGCTTCAGTCACTAGGTACAGGTCCTGAATGTTTAAAACACTGTAAACAAAGTGGTGCACATGAATCTTTCAGCCCTTCTAAACAACCTTGTAGATGCAGGAAGAGAGAAGGTAGCTCAGCAGAACCATATCCCAGAGCTTCCATCTCTGACCCTGCCAGAATGCAGGAATCTGCCATGGCGTGATGAGAACAGGCCAGAATAAGAGCAGAGCCCCATGCCTCCCTGTAGGCTGTGCTCCAGGTGAACCCTTCAGGCCTACTTGTGGGGAGGTTAGCCTCATAGGGTTCCCATCAGAGTCAGGCCCTGGGTAAGTAGCTCCACCCTAGGTTGCCTCTCCGGATGGGTTGCATTGCAATTTGTCTCCTCGGGCCTGAAATCCAGCTGCTGGACAAGCATGAGCAGTGTGGGCTTTGAGCCAGAGTGCTGTGCTGCTTTCTCCTGACTAACACGCCCTGTGCTGACCATATGATGAAAAAGGCCATGAGCAGGAGTCGGGGAGCGGATGCTTACGATTTTCCATAGTCTTGTAAGATGACCCATTTCAAAATAGTCTGGAGAATTTGGTTTAGATCCTCCATGATTGTGGGGTATAAGATAGAACCTCTCTCTTCCTCTCTTAAAAATTTCTAAAATGTTCTACAAGGAACTCTCTCTACTCTTGGCACCTCTTTTCATTCATGTTCTGCCAACCATTGTTGAGATCAGCAACAGAAAGGGCTACAAAGAATAAACCATCAAGAGAACACAAGTGAATAGTTATGCAAGGTAGGTCAGGTTTAAAACAAACAAACAAAAAAACTGAATGCAAAATACAGAAAAATAAACTAAAGGGATGATATTTAAATTTGGAGTCACACACATCCAAAAATAAAAGGAGAAAAGAATTTTTCATGAGGACACTTTTTTTAAAATGATAATGTTAGAGCCAGGCAGAGTGCCACATGTTTGAAATCCCAGTGACCCAGGATGCTAATGCAGGAGGGTCGCAAGTTCAAGGCCAGCCTCAACTTAGAGAGACCCTAAAAAACTTAGCAAGGCTCTGTTTCAAAAGAGAAATTGAAAAGGGCTGAGGGTATAGCTCAGTGGTAAAGTGTCTCTGGGTTTAATCCCCAGTACAAAAAAAAAAAAAAGTAACATTGTTTGGGGAAAAAAACCCTGAATCCAGGAAAAAAAGTATTTATTAAAAAAGGAATTATAATTTGGTTAAAAAAAAAGTTTGAGTAGTTATATGTGAGTTACTGTCTAAGCTCTCGAAGGAATAATAACATTTCTACTGAACGTATATTTAAACAGAGGCCCAAAAGATGATGTAACTTTTTCAAGGTCAGTTGGTGAGTGACGGATGACATTCTGGCCTAAGAAGTCTGACTCCAAAGCTTACATTCAAAACTGAATAAAGATACAAACAAATTTAAGAGCGGTACTGTGTCAGGGATACCCAAGAACAAACTCAGATTTGATGATGCTCTATAAGAATTCAAAACTCAGAAAAACTGTTTTATTCATAGCTATGGCATTACAGAGAAAGGCTGTAGAATAAAATCAACAAAGAAAGAAAAGAATGTGCACAGGGCAGCAACCAGGTAAGACAAGGCCTGAGCTCCCAGCTGTCCTCTCCCAGGGGGCTCATTAAGTGCTTTGTTCTCTTGTGTGACACCACAAACACACTATTTCCAGCCAGGGAAGCTCACCTAAAATGTGGTGTCTAGAGTTGTTGTGGGGGCCATTCACTAAGGTATGAGTGCTCTGTGCTTGACTTTACCTGCCTATGAGGCTCATCTCCATCCTAGAGGCCAAATGGATGTAGGTATGGTCCCAAGTGAATATAAGCAGGGTTAACCATAACCACATCACTAGCATAAAGTACCTGGTGTGGACCACCTTTTCAGGTATACATTCTTCTCAGGTAAGATGTGTGTGTGTGTGTGTGTGTGTGTGTGTGTGTGTGTCTATTTTGTACTTTTTAGATCTACAGGACAGTAGAGTGTATTTTGAAAGATTATACATACATGGAGTATAAATTCTCTAACCCATTCTTATGGTTGTACATAATGTGGAATTACACTGGTTGTGTATTTATATGTGAACATGGGAAAGTCATGTCCGACTCATTCTACTGTCTTTCCTATTCCATTCTCTCTCCCTTCCCTTCATTCCCCTTTGTCTAATTCAAGGAACTTCTATTTCCCACCCCCTTTATTGTATGTTAGCATCTGAGTATCAGAGAAAACATTTGGCCTTTGGTTTTTGGGGGATTGGCTCATTTTGCTTCGCATTAGAGTCTCCAGTTTCATCTATTTCCTGGAAAATCCCATAATCTCACTCATCCTTGTTTGCTGAGTAATATTCCATTGTGTATATGTACCACATTTTCTTTATCTATTCATCTGTTGAAGGGCACCTAGGTTGGTTCCATAGCCAAGCTATTGTGAATTGAGCTGCTGTAAACACTGATGTATCTGTGTCATTATAGTATGGTGATTTTAAGTCCTTTGAGTACACGTTGAGGAGTGGGATAATTGGGTCAAATGGTGGTTCCATTCTAAGCTTTCTGAGGAATCTCCATACTGCTTTCTATAGTGGTTGCACCAATTTGCAGTCCCACCAGCAATGTATGTGTATACCTCCCCCTACATCCTCACCAGCATTCTTTGTTACTTGTGTTCTTAATAATTGCCATTCTGACTGGAGTGAGATGAAAAATCTGTAGTTTTAATTTTCATTTGTCTAACTGCTAGAGATGATGAACATTTTTTCATATATTTGTTGACTGTATTTCTTCTTCTGTGAAGTGACTTCTTTTCTTTTGCCCATTTATTGATTGGGTTATTTATTTATTTATTTATTTATTTATTTTGGGTGTTAGGTTCCTTGGGTTCCTTATATATCCGGAGATGAATGCTTTATCTGAGGTGCAGGTGGCAAAGATTTTCTCCCATTCTAGAGGTTCTCTCTTCATGCTCTTGATTGTTTCCTTAGGCAAGAGGTTTTTGAGGGCTCAGAAATTATCTCAGAGCTGCTGGATGTGGGCTGATCTTCTGTAGAATGTGCAGGCTCTCAGCAACTCAGGCCTGTGGAGTTCATCCTTTCCTGCCCAGGTATGTTTAAGATGAAAGTGAAAGATATGCAACCATGGGCTGGGGCTGTGGCTCAGTGGCAGAGCGCTTGCCTCCCATGGGTGAGGCACTGGGTTCGATCCTCAGCACCACATAAAAATAAACTAAAAAAATCAAGGCATGCTGTCCATATACAACTGCGAAATAAATAAATAAATAATAATAATAATAAAAGATATGCAACAAAAAGAGCAAAAGAAGCAGAAGGTATCTGAGGTTAAGATCATCCGGGCTGGGGATGTGGCTCAAGCGGTAGCGCGCTCGCCTGGCATGCGTGGGGCCCGGTTCGATCCTCAGCACCACATACAAACAAAGATGTTATGTCCGCCGAAAACTAAAAAAATAAAATATTAAAATTCTCTCTTTCTCTCTTAAAAAAAAGATCATCCAAAAATGGTTAAAAATTAAAAAAAGAAGAAAAGAATGAAAGAAAGCTAAAGTAGTTATTAGTCAGACTTGAGATCTTTAAGGAACTTTCTGACGAATTTCCCCAGAAAAGGCTTTCCTGTGGAGATCACAGACTGTCTTTCTTCTGGAAGTGGGGCTTGGCAGAACTTGGCTGTGCACTGCTCTCCTTTGCCTGGTTCTTCATCTTGTGCTCTGATGATGTGCTTTTTTTCTGCAGGGGGCCCAGGGAAGAGCCCAGAACAGCTGCATCCCCGCAGCGTCTACAGAGCACGTCCCACTCTCTGAACAGTGAGCCTGCCCAGGCGTTTACAGCACAAGAATCTGCAGCATTTCTGGAGCAAGTCACCCCAGAGGGATGATGAGCCAACTGGAGAGTCCGCTGCATGAGGAAGTGTTTGAGTAATTAGGAGAAAATGGAGTAAGGAGCAGGCTGGGAACAAGGTCCTCCGCTGGTGGAAGGTTGAGAGCAGAGTCCAGCCCTCAGGGCAGGTGTACGGGACAGTCAGTTGATGAGGAAGCCAGGGTGTAAGATTCGAGCCAGAGGAGGATATACCTGAGTCCTCCCCCCTACCCCCTTCAGCCTCTCAATAGATCATTCATCAGACACTCAGATCTGTCTAAATGACATGTTGTTGTCACATGAAGCAATGGACAAGGGGCCCCACCTGATCACCTTTCTTTAATTTGAGATTGAATTTGAGAGAGACTGAAACGCAGACTTATGTCTGAAGAACATTTGAAGACTAAAGTAACATTTGATGGACAGAGAACAGAGATTTAATTTAAGATTAATGAATGCTTCGGGGCTGGGGATATAATGTAGTGGTAGGGCACTTGCCTAGTATGTGCAAGGCCCTGGGTTCATTTTTCAGCACAGGAAAAAGAAGAGAGTGAGGCAGGGCGGTGGGGGTGGGAGAGAGAATAATGCATGCTTTAAAATAACACAAATTGGTGCAACCACTTTGGAAAACAGTAAGAAGATTCCTCAAAAAACTAGGAATGGAACCACCATTGGATTCAACTCTCCTACTTCTTGGTTTATATCCAAAAGATTGAAAATCAGCACACTACAGTGATGCACCCACATCAATGTTTATAGCAGTTCAATTCACAATAGCTAAGCTATGGAACCAACCTAGATGCCCTTCAACAGATGAACAGGTAAAGAAATTGTGGTGCATATACACCATGAAGTATTACTTAGCCATAAAAAAGAATGACTTTATGACATTTGCAAGTAAATGGATGGACCTGGAGACTATCATGCAAAATGAAATAAGTCAGTCCCAAGAAACCAAAGATTGAATGTTTTTGCTGAAATGTGGAAGCTAACCTACAGTAAGTGGGTGTGGGGAGAGGGAAAGAATAGATATTCAGTAGATTAGACAAAGGGGAATGAAGGAAGGGAGGGGAATAGGAAAAGAAAAGACAGTGGAATGAATCTGAAATAATCTTCCCTGTGTACATATATGAATACACCACAGTGAATCTCACCATCATTACATCCATAAGAATGGGGTCCTAATTAAAATAAGATATACTCCATGCTTGTACAATTATATACAAATGAATTCTACTATCTTGTATAACTAAAAAGAACCAATTAAAAATAGGATTCTCTTCTGCCTTCATTTAATCTAATAAATTCTAATGCAGAGGTATTATGAAAATTAAAAAAAAGGAGATCGAAAGAAGAATGACACAAATGTGCAGACAATGTCTGTAAATCAGAAAATATTAACAAGAGATACTGACATCTAGTTATTTCCTACTGAAAAATTTGAGTTTCAGGAACAAAACTATCCTCAAACCATCTGGGCAGAGTATTATCTGCAAAGAGACCAAAACATGTAGCTTTCTTGGACATCACTTACAAAATAAATATTAGACGTGAAGGAAGCTACATGCAAAATTTTGAGGAGAAAGGAATTAATATAAAAATATCACAGAGCTAAGATGCTGTTGATGTGTGATGGCTTCCAAAAGACTTTCTACATATGTACAGAATTCAGGAAGTGGATCACTTAGTTATCCTAATTGAACAACTGAGTGAAAGCATGCTCTAGTTAAATGAGAAATAAGTCAAAACACAGAGATAAAAAACAGACAAATTATGGAAAAAAGATGAGCATTAAAACCAACAAAATACAGAATTAAGTCTAGTTAAGTGTCACAGATGCTAGTGAGAAAAGGACCAGGTCAAAATTCAGGCTTGGGGCTGGGCATGGCGGCACATGCCTGTAATCCTAGGGACCTTGGAGGCTGAGGCAGCAGGATTTCGAGTTCAAAGCCAACCTCAGCTACCTAGCAGGCCCTAAACAACATAGCAAGACTCTGTCTCAAAATTAGAAAACAAACAAACAGACAAGACAAACACACATACAAAATACGGGCTGGGGATGTGGTTCAGTTGTGAAGCATTCCTGGGTTCAATCCCTGGTACCAAAAAATAAAATCTTTTTGGCTGGGGATACAGCTCAGTTGGTGGAGTGCTTGCCTAGCATGCACAAGACCCTGGGTTCAATCCCCAGCACCACCACCACCACCAACAACAACAAAAAAAAAAAAAAAGAAAGAAAAATAACTTTTTCAGAAAAAGCCAGGCTTGGTGGCACATGCCTGTAATCCCATCAACTCTGAGGGCAAAAGCAGGAGGCTCTCAAGTCCAAGGCCAGTCTCAGCAACCTAGTGAGGCCCTGTCTCAAAATAAAAAAATAAAAAGGGCTGGGGGTATAGCTCAAAAGAGTGCCTGTGAGTTCAATCCTCAGTACAGAAAAAGAAAAGAAAGAGAAAGAAAACTTGCATTCAGGATTTCACAAAGTGCAATTTACAGGGTAACTTTCTGACAAAAATGTGGTCCAGATAGCAGCAAGATCAAGTGGATCCCCCTGACTTGGATCAGAAGGAGAGACATATATACTTCAAAAATAAGAGCTGTAGTGTACAGAGTGCTGACTTCAGTCATTTCATAGTGTGACCTACATATGGGTCAAGCTGTAATAAACCTGGCTTATCTCAAGCTAATATTAGGCACCTTCCTGATGCCAGTGGCTGGTCTCAAAGTGTCACATCCCACTTGAATGGACCCCACACACCACTTGAAGGGACATTTTTATTTATAGAAAGCTGGGAAAACTGACTAGAGTTACTCAGGAGCAATCAGAGATTATGACTCAAGATGACTGTGGTCAGGTAAAGCTTGTGTACCTACAGAGTGCTAATTAAATCCAAAATAGAATCTATAACTTCCAAACTGCTTTGAAGACAAAAAAATCTAGTGAGAGATTGTACTGGGATCTTTTTTTTTTCCCACTTCCTGCTGTTGCTAAGTTTTTTTCCTTCCAGAGACGTTCTCTACATAATTAAAAGCTGGTCATGAGTAGCTTACCGAGCCCCTCTCCACCTGAAGCATCGCTTTTAAACTTAAGGGGGCCCTTGACAGTCTGCGAAGCCTTCAGATGTCTTCTCAGGATCATAAGTCATAAATTATCAAATAAATAAAATAAACCTCATGGATTATGGAAAAAACAAAATTATATTGAAATACAGTTATTCAAATTAAAAATGGCGATTAAGTTAAATAAGATGTAGCAGCAAAGTCTAATAATGAATGTAAATGTTCATTACATAATTATCAATTGTGTCATCATTTTTAATATGATAAGAGTGAATGATATTTCAGTTATCATCAGCAACTGAAATCAGATAGGAAATAATTTCATCACCATTCATGACAGTCAGAGGTAATATAAACTTACTGTAGTTTGGTGCATATATTAATAATTGAAAGAAATGCTAAAGTATGGGCAGAAGTTAATGAACACAAAGATGCATTTTTTTTTCCTCTTCAATTTCAGAGATTCCCTGAATTTAAATGAACGCCTGGGAAGTCTGTGAACCCAGATCAAAAGTCTCTTACTAAAAATCCCCATTTCTCCTCAGCAAAATTTCTTTTCATCAAAACATGACTTCCAAAACTTGCCCCCATGAGGTTGAACACTCCTTCCAATATTGTAGAGGGGGCCTGATTTTCTATCTCTTCTCAATAGCAGATCCGACCAAATGCAGTCACCCTTTATCAGTCTAAAAGAAAGGAGAAATAAAAGATAATCCCATTATAGTTTTATTTTGCCTTTCCATTATTCTCATTCTGGTTCCTTTGTTTCCAATAATTTCTTTTTTTTTTTTTAATTATTTTTTTAGGTGTAGTACCTTTATTTTATTTATTTTTATGTGGTACTGAGGATTGAACCCAGGGCCTCACATGTGCTAGGTGAGCACTCTACCACTGAATTACAGCCCCCCCAATAATTTCTTTTCTTTTCTTTTTAATTTTTAAAATTTATTTTTTAGGTATAGATGGACACAACACAATGCCTTTATTTTTATGTGGTGCTGAGGATCGAACCTGGGTCCCGCCCGTGTTAGGTGTGCTCTACCGCTGAGCCACAATCCAAGCCTCCAATAATTTCGTAATCACAGAAAAACATTATTACAACATGTGTCATTGAAAGCTCTCACATTCCACAGATACTAAGTTTTTTATGCACTAAATACATTTTCATAAAAATGTCTTTAAAAAACCTAGAAAACCAAAAGAATACTTCATATTAATTTCATGCATTTGTTTCTTTCGTAAATATTCATCTTTGCTCAGTGATTACTGAATACTCTTGTCTGCATGCAAAACAAAAGCAAAACAAAACAATCAAAACAAAACAAAAAACAACCTCTCCCAAGGCTTCTACACAGAAAATGACACACATTACTCCTGAATGCATTTCATTGGCCGAATTGAGTCTCTCAGCCACTCCCAACTTCTAAAGAGCCAGGAAAGTGCAATCTTATGAGAGCAGAGAAAGGGAACTACAACTATATGTTAGAAATGTCTGCAGCCTACCAATGTCTGGCCTCTAATCCTTGAGCGTTGATTCCTACTCTTGCCTGCATGAAGACATACAAAACCCCACCCCAGGGTGACAACCTGAAAGTCTCACCCAGTTGCTATCCAGCCCCAACATGCCAGATTTGCCATCCCCTCCCCATCCCCAGTCTCCAATCAGAAATCTTGGTAGTTGCAAGATGGGAACAGTGACCCCAAGCCATAATTTCATGCATTTCCATTTTCCGCATTAGCATACCTTTCCACTCCCCAACGGACTCATTATCAAAACCTCCTCTTTAGTCCCTGGGTTTTCAGGGCTGTCAGTCCTTGGTTAGAGATGCCTGTGGCACAAGGAGCTCATCTTTAAGGAAGGACAGTTTACTTTCTTGCCGTGCTCACTTTGAGACCTCTTCCTTGGACAGGATGTCACCTCTCCTTGTAATTCTCTCATGTCTGACATCACAGCTTTTCAGAATTTACTTGTAACAAGTGATAGGAAAGACCTATTAGGTACTATGTAGTAGGTTAAGGTCACTTGATACTTTGACAATTTAAGCTGGGAGGTGCTCAGCATCTTTCAACAGTCTGATGCGGGGGGGGGGGGGGGGGGGGGAGGGGGGCGCGGGGGGAGCCTGTCTACCAGCCATGGCTTCCTCTGCTGCCCTCTGCTGGCTGACCAGAGTCCTCAACGTCCAGCAAGGGACTGCCTCTGACCCTCTGCAAGCCCTCTGACCCTGAAGGTTTGAAGGGCTTTCTATAAAGACTGGTTTAAAAATACACTGTGATTTGTATGAATTTTAAAGTGACCATTTTTTCCTACTTAAGATGTGGCCAAAGAGAATAACAGCAAAGAAAAAGAGCTGTGGATGTTGAAGTTACTTCTAAGTCAGGGTCATATCATGGAAATATTCCTCACCCCCAGAGTAGGGGGCGCGTGCAATGCCTGCCCTAGGTAGAACCAGCGCTTCCACATCTGCAACTTCCCCCTTCTTAATTAGAAGCTTTTATTATGGTTTTTTTGTTCTTCTATATACATAGGTTTGTGAGAGCAAATAGCTTGTTTTTCTCAGTTCATGGGAAGGCCAAGGGAAACCATATAAAGACTTGAAAGAAACTTTCTAAGGTGTCCAAGATTAGAGAGGCTAATCAGTCACGGCTCTCCAGAGAGACAGAACCAATGGATAGATCTTTGTCTATATATAGATATAAAATATAAATATGTAATTATATACAGTTTAAATATGTGTGTGTGTGTGTGTGTGTGTGTGTGTTTAAGTAACTGGCTTATATAATTGGAGGGTTAATGAGTCTGGCATGCTAAGATCAACCAGCAGGCTATATCAACTCAGAAATTAACGATACAGTTTTGAAGCAGAACCTCTTACTTTCTAGGAAACCTCTTGTTTTTTTCCTCTTAAGGCCTTTGGTTGATTGAATGAGAGCCCCAACCACATTATCAAGGATGTGGGTAACATCTACAGCTAGTAACAACATCTGTAAAGTATTCTCAAAGTAACAGCTGAATTAGTGTCTGATTAAGTAACAGGTCATGATAGCCTAGTCAAATTGGCAGAAAGCTCCTCATCTCAAGTAGCAACTGGGTGAGACTTTCTGGTTGTCACCCCTGGGCTGGGGTTGTGTGTGGTCCTCATGCAGGCAAGAATGGGGATCAATATCTGATAACCAGAAGGCAGACTTTAGTAGACTCCAAACATTGCTAACAGTTCTCCTTCTCTGCTATGATGGGATTGCACCTTCCTCCCTCTTTTAAAGTAGGGTGTGGTTGTGTGACTCACACTGGCCCACAAAACACCTTCAGGAGGAATGTGTGCCACTTGCAGGTAGAAGCCTTCAGGATCCTGCGTGACGCCTGTGGGGGCCAGCTGCATGTGAAACCCGCCCAGTTTGGGGAGACTTAGGATAGACTCTCCATCTAAACCTCAAAGGTCATTAAGTGAGAGATCCTGTTTGTCATTTGGAGACACTAGGATTTTGGTTACTGCAACACAGTCCAGATGTTCTGATGCAGACACCTTCCATGATGACTTTCTATTGCCTCCCTCAGCTTTAGGATTCCAATATCACTTGTAGCCCTTGCGAGATTTGCCCCCTGGGTAGCTGCCAGCCTCCCCTCTCACCATTCTCTTCTCTTTGTTTGTGCTCCAAGTTATTGCACTTTGTTCTTTTTTCATATCCTGAATGTTCTTTTGCCTCAGGCCAAAAAGAATACTTCCTATTCCCTTTGCTTTCAGTATTCTCTCCTTGTTCCTTTCTCTGACTTCAAGACCTTAGTGCAGTTCCATCCATTTTCCCACAAATGACATGATTTTGTTCTTTTTTTATGGCTCAATAATACTCCACGGTGTATACGTACCACTTTTCTTTTTTTGTATCTGTAATGGACAGAATGCCTTTATTTTATCTGTTTATTTTTATGTGGTGCTGAGGATCAAAGCCAGTGCTTCACACATGCTAGGCAGGCGCTCTGCCACTAAGCTACAGCCCCAGTTCTGTAGCACGTTTTATTTATCCATTTACCTATTGATGGGCACTTAGACTGATTCTTTAAGTTGGCTATTGTGAATTGTGCTTCGACGAACAAGGGTATGCAGGTGTCTCTATAGTGTGCTGACTTTAGTCCTGTCAAATACATGGAAAAGTGGTATAGCTGAATCATACAGTAGTTCTACTTTTAGGTTTCTGAGAAACCTCAGGACTGATTTCCATGGGGGCTTTGATAATTTACACTATTCCCAGAATGCAGGAAATTAACAAGAGGTCCTCGACTTACCAGGGATCGTGGAGGGAAAGTGCTGGGCCTACCACAGATACACCCTCAATACCTAAAGAGAGGTGGTGAAATTCTGGTATCAAGCTGGCCTTTGTGTGGCACTTACCCAAGTCAACAATGATCAAGTGCAGACATTATACAAAAATACAAGATGTGACCTTCCTTAACCAGGGAGAAGTAAAACTGCTGGCTTAGTTCAAGGTCAGCTTCCAATTTTTTTTCTTTTCTTTTAGATCTCATTTAATGGGAAATAAATAATTTTACATAAGATTGATGATGATTGCACAATTATACTTTACATGAGCTTCTTGACCACTGATAGCCTCCTATGAATTACTTATCATACCTTTGCCCATTTTGCCCATAGCTTATGTTATGTATCTTATGACATTAGTTTTTTAATGTTCAGTTTCTATTGTGGCATAATCCACGTTATAAATATTGCCCTTGTAAAGTATAAAATTTGGTGGTTTTGAGTTTGTCACCTGTGGCCACTGAAGTCTCTGATTAAGCTCAGTGATCAACTACATGGCTTCCTTAAATGCCTAGGACCACTGTCTCCCAGCCTTTGCTGAGGGCTTTGTGTTTGTTTTAGGTCCTGCCTTGATGCTTAGGGAAGTGGTTTAAGTGAAGCCTTAACCTTCACTTCCTGTGTGCTTGGAGTCTCAAGGTCAGCCAGAGGAGAGAGCTGAGAGTATTCTTTGCTCTTTCCTGAGCATGTCCACAATGCTAGGGAGTGTATGAAAACATGGAGCTTTCTAGAGTCCTAGAAATAGTCATGTTAAGATATATATTAGGCCAGGCACAGTGGTGCATGCCTGTGATCCTGTCAATTCAGGAGACTGAGGCAGGAGGTTCCCAAGTTCAAGCCAGTCTGGGCAATTTAGTGAGACCCTGTCTCAAAATAAAAAGAGTCGAGGATGTAGCTCAGTGGTACAGCACCCTTGGGTTCAATCCCCAGTACCCTCACCCGCCAACAGAGATATATTTCAGGAATATAAATCTCAGGTGAAAAAAAAAAAAAAAACAAGTTCAGAACAGAGTATATTTTGCTCCATTTTAAAAAGTGGAAGGATAAGCCAAAAATGAATAAATATGCTTATCATGGGCTTGGGGTGTGAAAGAATATAGAAAATAGAAAGGAAGGCTAGACATCTTTGAATGTGCCTATCTTGTGTATTTGACTTTGAAATCATGTAAATAGTTTTCTTAAATACAATATAAGCAAATTAAAAATTGATCCTTTAACATCAAAATGAAACAAAATGTTTTTTAAGTTGGTAGCTGAAACAAATGGAAATAAATTATTGCAATTGACTTTACAGTAATTTAGTGTATGTTCCTACTACGTATGGGTTTAGTGTATGCTCCTACTATGTATGGATTTGAGGGAAACCATATGTGGGGCCCAAATCGTTTGGAGGCCACATGGTCTACCTAGCCTGGACCCAGACTTTGATTTGGAGAAGTGATTCTTAAAGTTTGGTTCTCCAAACAACATCTTTAACAGTACTGGGGAATTCTTAGGCTCCAACTAAGATTGCTCTAAAAATAGAATTTATTAATCTAGAACCAGTGAACATTTTATAACTCAATGCATGTAGGTAAATTTCATCAGTGGCTGCTAAAACAAAAAGGTGAATAGCTGACAAGGAAATTTATAATGATTGGAAAAGTCTGACAATAGCTGGACCAAACATAGAAGTCTGAAAATGCTGAAAAGAATATGTGGCTCACTGATGTGATGCAGTAGGAAGTCACAATTATGAAATAGTCTTCCTAAAAAAATAAATTTGAATGCAAACTTTTACATCTAGAATGTAAAAAATTTAAGCAACATCTATGATGCAGAAAAACAGGTTAAACAAATCTAGAAGGTTTGTCTAGAAGACAAGCAACATGATATCTTCAACAAATAAACTGAATGGTGATAAAAACAAAAGAGTAAGTTAGAACACTTATTCAAGTTTGGGTTCAAACGAGTCAATTATAAAGAGACATGGGTGGGGAAATTAAACACTGACTGGACAGTCTATAACATTAAGGAATAATTACTCATTTTAACTGTGTTAATTATATTGGGTATACTTTTTAAAGTCATCTTCTAAAGATACTAATGAAGTATCGACAGGCAAAATGATGTGCTACCTAGGATTCATTTCAATATAATAATTTGTAGTGTTTGTTAGGTGGTGGGGGGTTGGGGGAGTGAGGATAAGGAATGTTGTCTCCTAGAATTTATAATTCTTTTGCAGATATTCAATATTTGAAGGCCCTGTTTATGTTTGGAAAGTCTCTGCCTTACCATACCAAGGTGGTTTCCCATACTGAAGTAGTTGAAAATACTGGCTACAGGCCCTCCTAACACCGTTTGCAGTTAGGGTACAGGAACAAGACATAGACTACCTCAAACATAAGCACATTCTGGTCTTTAGCTAAGCAGACTGGTGGCAGTGGGGGCAGGAGCTGTGGTTCTAGTAGCAGCATTTGATAGTACCCATCAGAGATGGTGGGGTATGGCCTCTGGTGTGTGAGCAAAGAAGTGGTCATGGAGTTTCAAGTGGACACCTACAGCTGGGTCATCACTCTGGCTAAGCAAATTTAGGCTATGCCCTCTGGGAGACCCTGGCTCCTCTGGATATTTTATCTGCAAGTCATTTCTTTCTCATCCCTTAAAAAGAACTTCCACGGATTCTCATCAGATGTCTACCTAACCCCCAGCATCTGTCCCATGCCTCCCACCATCCCCCTCAATTAATATAAGTGAAATTTATTTACTTTATGTACTTAGGAAAGCCACTGCCCCCTCCCCCTCCCCCCTTGTATCCACGCCTGCCACAGCCATCCCCACTTGCCTTTTCAGTCTCACGTCTCCCTTTTTCCATAATCACCCCTTGTTCATGCTGCCTCTTGAGCTTCAACCAGAATCGTGAACCAAAATGAGCTCTTTTCTTTATAATCTAGTTTATAGTATTGTATTATCAGCAACACAAAACAGACTAATACAGAAAATTGGTTCAGAGGAGTGAAGTCGTTACCATAACTCTTCAAGAACATGAAGGCAGCTTTGGAATTGGATAATAGAAGTTGGAAGAATTTGGAGTAGTAGGCTAGAAAAGGCTTGTAAGGCTGTATGCAGAATATTACAGGCAATTCTATGGAGAAGTCAGAAGATGAGGAGACTAAGGAACTTGTCTCAGGTGGAAATCAGGATCAATTGGTAGTTAGAAAATAGGTCATCCCAGTTACACCATTACAAAGAACATAGCTGCATCGTTTCCATGCTCTAGAGCTTTATGGAAGGCCAAATTTACAGGATATGATCTAAGATCTGTGTGAAAGAAATGTCTGAATGGCAAAGCATTCAGGCTGTGGCATGGGTATATTTGCTATTAATGGCATTTACAGAGAGACTTGAGAGTGAAAGGGCACAGAGCAGAAAGATTTGGAAACTTTGCAGCCTGGCAAAGATGCATCTTTGGGAGAGGATGGCGTGGCCATACATCAGCCTCCTAAAGAGATCAACAGGAATGCTGAGAATCAGGACCATCTGGAAAAGCCCTTAAGGGTATATTAGAAATCTTTAAGGCTGCCCGTTCCATCAGACGCCCAGAGGCCTTCTTGGACAAAGCTGTTCAGGAATTGAGTCCAGGCCACTTTCCATGGACTTGGGATTTCTTTCTCAGCTCACAGTCATGGTTCAAGTGGGCCCAGGTACAGCTCATGCCTGAAGTCCACCTTGGCAGCCACGGGATGCTGGTTTTGCAGGTATGCAGAAGGCAAGAGCTGTGGGGTCACGGCAGCTTTCACCGCAATTTCAAAGGAAAGTCTGGAAGGTCAGAAAGAGGTTTGACAAAGGACAGAGGTGGCTTCAGTGGGGCCAATGCCTAGTGGAGCCATGGCGGCGGAGTTGCAGTGGAGATTCTCGAAAGAATTCCCAGCTCCCACCATTATTGGAATCTTGATTTATTTTTATTTGCTTAATAGACTTTTAAGAATTATTTATCTTTTAGGATGGTGCTGTTTAGGACCAGAGAATCAAAATCTTTATAAGGAAAACAAAATCTATAAATACAATTCGGAACATTTAAAATTACTTAATGAAAACTAAATTTATAAGTGAATCTACACACAACCTACAGGTTCTTAAAAGAAATTGTTAAAAGTTTCAGATTTGGGAGTAGAATAAGAAAGCCCCTATCAAAATGAACTTTTGAAAATGAATTTAAAGGAGTAGAAATCATCCTTGTATTTTTATCCTCCTCTGGCAGCTTTAGCCTAGGGGAGAAAGTAGATATTCTGTCATTCACAGCAAACTGAGTGCAGACTTTGAAGAAATTCTTAAATAATTGCTTGGAGCCACAGGACCAATAGCCTCAGGCTTTAAGTTTTGGATTGGAGGAACTAATGGCCTACTCCCTGTTACAGGAGGCTTTCAATGCCTATATTTGCAGTGTTTTCAGATAACTTTATTTGACTGTTATCTGACGGATAATGCAAGCCAACATTCCCTACTGAGATTAAAGATATGGTTTCTGTAGGCTGGGAGTGATGGGATCTCTCTTCCTCTCTAGTGTTGTGGATTCTGTTGCTCCACATCAGGAGGCTCTCCTCTCTTTACATCCATATCATAAAGCCCTTCTTCTCTTAATGACTTCAGGACAGTTCTGGGGGGCTGTTTTCGCTGGTGTTCAAGTGTGGAGGAATTGAGCTGTGAGGAACTCAAGTCCCAACTTGGTGAGGGTCTCTCTCTTTTCTCCTTTCAGTGGGTGTTATTTCTCTAGCACTGTTGGACAGTCTTCTAGGGAGACTCAGAGATGACTTTTCTGGTGACCTCCTTTATCAACCAGATTCTTACATGGCTCTTGCTTGTACTGCACAGGGTTCAGGTATCTCAAAGCAGTTTGCTGCTACCAGGTGGAACCCGGTCTCAATCCTGTACAAAGCCTCCCACAGGCCTGTGCCTGATAATAAATATCCATCTCCCTGGTCTGAGTCTTCTCACTTTCTCCTCTCCCTACATCCATATCCCCTCATGAACCATGTAGATTAAGCTTCCACAACCAAAGAATCAAATCATCTTTCTGTTTTTAGAATCTCTTTATTATGACAGAATCACAGAGGGTGGGGGATTAAGGAAGCTCAGCCTCTAGAAGCAATGTCAGATTACCCTTCCTGGGGTATGAATTGCAAAAGATAACTCATTGCAAAAGATATTAATACTCGTTGCAAAAATATTCTGAGTGTCTTCTTAATTATTCTCATTATTGCTTTGTGTATATTGTGCCTGTGTGTAATATATTTCATGTGTAATGTATTTGTGTATATTGTGCATGTCTGTAATATATTTCAAGGCCTAGGAAGTCTGGAAAAGAATGATTTTTCAAAAGACCTGTTCAGGAAACAGGCTATTCTCCAGCCAATAAAAGAAAAGCTATAGGAAGCCAGAGGGGGAAATCATAGAACCCACTTCCTGGCAAATGCACAAGGGTTCATGAGTTAGGAGAGCAACATAGAAACGCCTGCAGGGACCCTGAGAATGTGGGAGCTGAGCCAGCCTGGGAGTAGGGTACTGGTTCAATTTCATGCTGAGGAAGCAAAGCAAAGTTCATGGGGCATTTGAGGGCAGGGACCCCGGTTCTGCTATTCATCACTCATCTCCATTTCCTCGAACTCACAGTCCACTCCATTACCCATTTACCCATCCTCTTCTCCAGCCACATGCAAAGCCACTCATTACTGTCTTATGTCCAGGGCCACTTTCACAGAGGCACATAGTTCCACTGGTTCCAGTCACAGGACATGGGGATATTACCCAGCCTGAGGGTCACTCGTTGTGTGATGTGGTTGGCCTTGTCCACATGAGCATACATGGGGAAGCCAAGTTTTCCCAGAGTCTGGATCTGGCATCTGGCGATGTGATAAAGGAGACTTTGACCTCGGTACTCAGGCACAGTAGCTCCTATTCGCAGCTCTCCAGTCTGGTCCATCATGGTCCAGCTCACAGGGGTCCCCTCAGGCCCCAGCAGACAGAAGCTGGGGAAGGTCCGGATACAGCGCTCAATGAATCTCTGACTTCTTTCATTGCCACCAAAATACCAGAATTTATTCACCAAGGCAGCATGGGTAATATCCAGGGTTGAGTGTTTAAACATCTCTTGGTCGCTATTGAGAACAAGGGAAAAGACCAATCCTTATTATCACACACATTGTGAAACATTTCGTTTCCCCTCAAATTGTCCTGAGAGGCAAACAGAAGCCTATCTAAAGTCAGCCAGACTGCTGGTTCCTATCAAAACTGCTTGTGTGGCTTGGCTTGATCAGTTAATCTCTCACTTTCTCCTTTTTCTCATCTGGTGACTAGAGATGATAAACACACCTCCTTAGAAAATCACCATTAGGCTTCAATGAGTCAGTGTTTATTGGTGATTAGATCCAGCACCAGGCAGATAAAAATTATTTACAGTGTTTCATTTGGTTTTGTCTATAACCCTGCAAGGTAGTTAGCTCAGGTGTGATTATCCCCATTTGACATAGAAAAGTGGCATAGAAAATTTGCTAGCAAGCAGGAAAGTTTCTGTTTAGAATTGTGGAACCTTAGAATGTTGGTGTCTGAGGACCTTGGCTATTTTGTTGAACAAACGAGAAAGTGTAGTCCCGAGAAGGACACCATGTTCATAGCCATGAGAGAGTGAAATTCTGTTGTTTGAAGCCCCTTCCAGTTTGTGTTAATATTTTTGACAGTCCTAAAACCCTAACACAGGAGACAACTTCAGTGGTGACAACTGAATGGTGCAGCTTGACTCCTATCAGACTTACAGGGACTTGGATTTGTCACCATCGGGAGATGCGTTCTTTCCATCCAGCAGCGAAGGAGCCAGTTTCTTTGCTGTGTCATGTACCATGTAGAGAAAGCATTGTGTGTGCTTGACTTGGCCCGAATGAATGGCTACAAGGTTTTTTATCACCTTATCCAGGCTGGCCTGTAAGCCTAGATGGGGGAAAGCAAGGCATCATATGAGATTTCATCCTCCATTAATGTTTGGGAAAAACTGCCCAAAGGAGTCGGAAGGTATGTGGACAGAAGTAACAAATCACCTGTTCAGTCATGATATAGGCATTAGATGAAAACAGTTACATCACTCCCATATATTTTAAAATTTAAAATTAGCATAATATCACAGGTCTTGAATACATCACGGGACAATAAAGGTGACCAAAGGAGATGAGGTGTAGAGATATTAACTAAAATTTACTGGTCAATTTCTAGGCACCGTGCAATAGATTGTTGCTATAATGGTCCCAGATTATTCCTGCCTAACTAATCTGATTGTCTCTCTGAAATGACTTTGGACATAGCCAGTTAATACGGCTTGGCCAATGGAATGAGAGCAAATGTGATTTAGTAAGAAGCTTTTCAATGTTGTCTTTTGGCCCCTCAGTACATGTAATGGTTAATTTGAATTGTCAAATTTATTAAGAGATGCCAAGGATGAAGAGGATTATGGGTGTGTTGATGAGGGTGTGTCCAGGAATGATTGGCATGTGGGATACCCAACTGAAATGGAGACCCTCTGTAAGCGTGGGCAGCATCGACCAATAGGATGATGTCTTGGATGGAATAAAAGTTGGAAGAACAAGGAAGCAGAAGCAGATGCAAGCTCCATTCTTCTTCAATGGGTTCTTGATTACTGTTGGGATTCTCTGAGGATGTCGGACTCTCGCTTTTTCACTCTTGCAAAGTGGATTCTCCAGAAACCTTTGGTCTCACTAAGATCCCTCTTTTCTGGCGCTTCAGCCTCGTGGACTGTGCAGCCACTGGTTCTTCCCATTATGGACTATCCAGCTTCTGGGCATGAAGCCAACTTAATAAGTCTGCTTTTTATACTTCCTGTTGATTCGGTTCCCCTAGAGAACCCTGACTAATACAGTGCCCTTTTAACTTTACGTGTTGCCCAGCCTATTTCTATCACTGTAATAAAAAAAAACAGTGCAAACAAAGCTAGTGTCACAGGCAGGCTTGGGACCATGACTAACCTGGTCCTACCAGCTCATGGATGACCCTCCAGCTGACTATGGCCACACGGTGACTCTAGGTGAGACTAGCGAACAACCTAGTTGAGCCTAGCCCAAAGTGCTAACTCCCACAATTGTGAGCTAATAAATGATGGTGGCCTTAAATTGCTACTTTGAGAAGGTCTGAAAAATCTAACTGCTAAGCATTTCCCAGTCAAGGTCTCATTTAACCCTCAAGGACTCTATTTTTCAGTTTTATTTTATACTCAATAAATATTTTATGTTAATATTTTATGCATAAGGAAACTGACTCACAGAGAGGTTGTTACTTACCTTACATCATTCAGCTAATAACAGCACCAGCAAGGTTGCAGTCTTGATAATCTGACTCCAGAGAGCATATTCTTACTTACCAAGATACTCCTTTGTGAATTTGACAGTGTGAAAAAACAGAAACGGAACAAAAGTTTTGCTCCCATCCCCATGTTCTTTAATAGGTCCTGGACACTCTGGAGAGTAAATCATGAGTCCTTAGCTCCTAGGAAAACGTATTACTCAAAATTTCCTTTTTAAACCTTATATACTGCATCAACCCGTTTCACTAAGGAGGGAGTGGCTTCAGGAATGGACAGAAGAATGAGTGTCTGGATCCTGGAGGAAAGATACTGTGGTGTGCAAGGTGCTTATTCAAAATAAAAAGTGACCCCACAAGTGTATTCAGGCAGGAGATTCCAGCAGCCAGAACAATTCCAGTTCTTACTTTGAATCTGAAAGTGTTGCTTCCAGTTGATGACTTCCGGTGAGCTAAGGAATTCCTGACAGTTCTTGGGATCCTTGGAATAGATCTGGTAAGTATTAGTGTAGTGATCAAGGTCATCTGTCATTTCCTGTTGGGGTTAAGAAAAGAAGAATCAGCCAAAATGTTTGTAGTTGATGATTGTCAGTACTCCCTTATATCATGATATTTTAAAATACAAAAATTAGCATTTTTTGCCTTTACTTATAAATTATTTAGGATCAAGTCAAGGACTCCCTTATACAGTTAAAAATGAAAAATATCCTAACTCTACTGTTGCTTTGAAATTTCAAAGTAATTCAATCAAAACCATTTTCCTATACCTCCATAAAACTCATGTAGAAGAGCTAAAATAACAGCCGAGAAGAAAGAAAAATCTCTAGTTAAAAGAATAAGTTTTGCTTTGGACTATGCACATGTCCTTATTATAATTCATATAGATAACAGGGTAGATTAGACATCTATAAATGATAAAACCAAATAAAAAGATATTGAACTCAATATGCCTTCTTTAAAAAAAGAAAAGACATTGTTAAACAAACTCCAAGTCCATCAAGCAAATGAACAACTGCATTCATAAACATAGATATTCAAACACATCTAGCAAATTTATTGAAACCAGGATAGGATTATTTGAATGTGAAGGAACAGAAAAAAGAAAAAAAATTACTTCAACCAGTGTAGCCTCATTTATAAGTCCTTTTAATCTTCCAATATCAAGAAATATTAAACAAAAATACACTTGCTATTCAGCTATAACACCATGGATCACACTAGCAATTTTCCTGCCTTCCCTTAAAAGTTTTTAAAAATTTGTGTTCAACACTGTGTTTTAGTAAAAATTTCACTAGGAAGCAACTCTGACTCTCTCCCTGTAACATCTACCTCAGGTAGTACTTTTTCTTCTGCTTTGTTTCACTGACTTCACTGTGGACGCTTGGTTACAAGGCAGTCCTGCATCTCAGTAGGAAGAGCCTTTCAGTAAGAGTTTGTGATTTAGTATGAATGAGTTGGTATGACTCCAGGACTGGTGGTTTTCAAACACAGGAAATATTTTTCACCTTAGGCTAACAATTGAAAATGAAATTAGGATCTGATTTATTACAATATAGAAATCTAGCCTAGGAAATGCTCTCTCTCTCTCTTTTAATCATACAATGTATTTTAATAAAAAGCTTTACTTCTCAAATCATCAGTAGCAGCAGCTTCTCCAACTGATTAAATTTACTACATCTTTTTTAAAATTTATTTTTTTAAATTTTAATTTGTTAGATATGACAGCAGACTGTATTGCAATTCATATTATACATTCAGAGAACAATTTTCATATCTCTGGTTGTACACAAAGTAGAGTCACACCATTTGTGTCTTCATACATGTACTTAGGATAATGATGTCTATCTCATTCCATGTCTTTTCTACCCCATGCCCACTCTCTTCGTCTCCCTCCCCTTTGCCTTATCTAGAGTTCATCTAGTCTTCCCATTCCCTTCTGCCCTCCCCACCCCATTATGAATCAGCATCTTTCAATCAGAGAAAACATTTGGCATTTGGTTCTTTGGGATTGGCTAACTTTACTTAGCATTATATTCTCCAACTCCATCCATTTACTTGCAAATGCCATGATTTTATTCTCTTTGGGGCACTGGCTTGTAAACAAAATAAAATAATGAAGAAGGATGAAAGTGAATCACAGACTTTCTCCCTGTGCTACTACTGTGTTTTGTTTATTACCTCTGTTTCTGCCCATTTCACACCAGGGTGAATTCGTTTAGGAGCTTCTGTTCTCCAGCATGTGAGCTTCTTGAGTTGGCATCACTATAGTTCCTTTCTGTTTCCCTGGGGTCTACCCTATTGCCAGGCTCCTGGTACACATATGGCAGACATGAACACAGAGCCATATTCATTCTCACTGGGCAACTTACCTGCTCCTCAGGACGAATAACCAGAGTATTAAAATCAGGCCATTTGTCCACCAGGGCCTTAAGCTTGAATGGGTTCCCCTGGTTTATGTGGAAGACAGTTCCAAACACCTACACATTTCAACAAAATAGGAGTATCAGCACGTTACACAGAGATATGTGTTTGACCAGAGCATGTGTTTGACCAGAAGGAGGCTTGCTTCTTCTATGAAGTCATGAATTTTTTTAAGATTGGAAGGTACCTAACATATGTCTCTGTCAAATGGCTCTTTGGTTCTACTTGTTTGCTTGAATAAAAATATCTTTAAAAGATATCCATATAGTAAAATACGACCAATACATACATGATCATTGTAACTCCACACCATGTACAACCACAAAAATGGTAAGTTTTACTCTATGTATGTATGGTATGTCAAAATATCTATCTACAAAATACTATGTGTCAAAATACATGCTCACAAAATATATTAGTGAGACAAGGACTCACTAATTTCCTTGGATCAAGGAAATTTTGTTCCAATTTCCACAAGGATCCTTCCTGTGGCCCTTTTATAATCAATTCTGTTACTTCTCTACTCCTCACCTACTCCTCACCCACTGGTGACCATTAACCTATGCTCCATTTCTGCAATTTTTTCACTTCAAGAATTTTATATAAGTGGAATCAGTGCAAACTTTTGGAACTGACTTTTCCCATAAGCTTTTGGGATTGGCTTAATTCATCTAGAGAATTATGCAAGTATCAACAGTGGATTTCTATTTATTGCTCTGTATTTGTGCAGAGTATGGATGTATCATAGTTTGTTTAATCCTTCACCCACTGGAGAACATCTGGGTTGTTTCCAGTTTTTGCTATTTTAAATCAAGCTCTTATAGACATTCATGTATTTCTGTTTGTGTGAATATTAACTTGCATTTCTCTGGGGCAATGTCTCAGGAGTGTAATTGCTGGCTGCATAATAGTTACATGTTTAGTTTTTAAAGAAACTTGCAAACCCTTTTTCTGGTATGGCTGTACCATTTCAAATTTCCATTAGCAACAAATTAGTGATCCATTTTCTCTGAATTCTTGGCCAGAATTTGGGATTTGGACTCCTGTTTTGCTCAAATGAGAGTTGAAATGGGTTAAGGGGAATTGAAATGGACTGTGTGAATTCTATTTCTAGCCACAGCTGGGCAAGTTATTCAAGTTCTTGCTGCCTTAAACCCATCTTGTTCAACATGGGGAGAACAGCAATATCCTTTTCCTGGGAGTGTTTTTAAGTTCATATGAATTCATAAATAAAGTCTAGTGGATGGTATATGGTAATGCCAAGTAAGAGCTTGCTGTTGTTACCACTGCTTCTGTCCCTTGGGTCCCAGTTGGCTCTGGCGCTGGCCTGTTCTGAATAAATTTAGCTCTAATTTTAATTGGAAGAAAGAGATTTTTTTAAATAAGTTACTACTTTCATAATTGACCAAATGTTAGAAAATGTAAAATAAGTAAAAGGTGCATAATCAAACCCTTTTGCAACAAATTTGTTGCATTGTATAATCATTTCTAGGTCTCCCTCTTTTATTTATTTATTTTTATTTTTTCATTTTAATGAAATAAGATGTGACCTATTCCAAGAAAATACATGGTAGTTAGCTTCTCATCTGACACAAATATCTAAAAATTATTATGTACTTAAGTCAACCTTTTAAAGAAGAATCAGGAAATTTCCAGTGTCATTGTGAAAGATTCTTTGAAAGTAAACAATGACATTGGGGGGGGGGGGCAGTGAGTGAACCCAGGGCCTTGTGCCAGCACTCTTCCAACTGAGCTATATCTCCAGCCCAACAGTGAAATTTTTTTGGTGTTGGTTTTTTTGTTTTGTTTTGTTTGTTGTTGTTGTTGTTTGTGTTTTGTTACTGGGGATTGAATTCAGGGGTGCTTAACCACTGAGCCACATTCCCAGCCCTTTTTAATATTTTATTTAGAGATAGGGTCTCACTAAGTTGCTTAAGGCCTCACTAACATGCAGAGGCTGGCTTTGAACTTCCATCTTCCTGCCTCAGCCTCCCCAGCTGCTGGAATTACAGGTGTGCGCTACTGAACCCCAGTATTTTTAGTTAGCAAAGATATATACGTATATATATGTATATATTGTGTTTAATATATATATAAATGGAAAGATTTTGACAAAATTGCAAAATATTAAATATGAAGAGAATAAACAAAATTTTTAAAACCAGATTTCCAACCAATAAATGTTAATTAGAATAATAGCAAACTTCTCTGTCAGAAAACAATTGAAATAATATCATCATAATGCAAGGGTAAAGACCTTTCATTCAAAGGTCTACTAGCAGATATATTTAAACCAGATAAACCTTCTGATTAGCTAAGAATGAGAGAAAATTGATAGCTTTTTAAAATTAATAAAATTAAAAACCTTTCCAAAATATGATCTGAAGGTGTATTTTTTATTGACATAGCCTCTGTTACTATAGAATATAGTTTTGAATTTTCTGTTTACCTCATTACATTTTATGATCACAGGGACTTCAAATGATTGAAATTATTCAATATGGCTATATTATATGGGTAACAGTTTTGATCAATAGGCCTATTCTTTTTTAAATTCTAATTTGTTATGTATGACAGCAGAATGCATTACAATTCATAGTATACATATAGAGCTCAAATTTTCATATCTCTGGTTGTATACAAAGTAGAGTCACACCATTTGTGTCTTCATACTTGTACTTAGGGTAATCTGTCCATCTCATTCTACTATCTTTTCTACCCCCACACACCCTTCCTTCCTCTTCCACCCCTTTGCCTTATCTATAGTTCATCTAATCCTCCAATGCTCCTCTCCCCCACTATGAATCAGCATTCTTAAATCAGAGAAAACATTTGGCATTTGTTTTTTGGGGGATTGGCTAACTTCACTTAGCATTATATTCTCCAACTCCAGCCATTTACCTGCAAATGCCCTGATTTTATTCTCTTTTAATGCCGAATAGTATTCCATTGTATATATATGCACATTTTCATTAATTATTCATCAACTGAAGGGCATCTAGGTTGGTTTCACCATTTAGCTATTGAGAATTGTGCTGCTGTAAACATTGATGTGGCTGTGTCCCTGTAGTATGCATAGCAATATATTTTTTTTAATATTGACTTCACCTTAGTGAAACCTGTTTCCTCTTCTTGGATGTGAGTGTAATGTGGATCCCTTCAAAGGGGTGATATGAACTTCCTGAGGTACAACACAAGTGCATTCCTGACACTGCGTAGGTGCTCTGTAAAAGCTGTGTTCCTTCCCACCTCTGTCATTGTAAGATGCAGCTCTCTGTTTCCCAGAGAATGTCCCACTCTCACCTTTAAGGACTCAGGGAGGTGCTTCAGCAAGGACTTCTCCAGCAGCTGCAGCATCTGTGGACCCTGCAAGTGGAGCATCTTGGCAGGAATCTTAGCCTCAAGAGACAGCAACTACAACAAGAAAAGTCACGAATGGGAAAATGCTTGTTGCCATCTGTCTGGACTGCCACAACAGAGCACCACAAATGGGATGGCTTACAAACAACAGGAACTCATTTATTACACTTCAGGATCCCTGAAAGCCCAAGACAAAGACCCAGGTGGATTCAGTGTCTGGTG
The DNA here is from genome assembly GCF_047511675.1 of Marmota flaviventris. Taxonomy (NCBI): domain Eukaryota; kingdom Metazoa; phylum Chordata; class Mammalia; order Rodentia; family Sciuridae; genus Marmota; species Marmota flaviventris. Next base: position 13,414,779 of record NC_092506.1, on the reverse strand, counting down.
AGTACCTGCTTTCTGGCACCTTCTAGCTGTGTCATGCCATGGCTAAAGGGACAAATTAGCTCTCAGGGGTTTCTCTTAAAAGGACACTAAACCCTTATAAGAGACACAATTCATGTTCATGAGGGCCTTACCTAAAGGTCCCCAATTCCTAATACTATAAACTTGGAGGACAGCTTTCAACATATGAATGTGGGGGATACACAGACTTTCAGACCGTGGCAATGCTAAACCAACAGGTTCTAGATCCACACAACTTTACCTGAAACTTAGTAAGTCACAGTAAGATGAATCTTCCCATTTTTAAAATGACTGTCTTGAGATAAGTGATAGTCATTTTATTTATTTATTTATATTTGTTCTAATTAGTTATACATGACAGCAGAATGATTTCAAATCATTGTACACATATGGAGCACAACTTTTCATTTCTCTGGTGTACAGTGTACAGTGTACAGTGTACAGTGTACAGTCACATCATTTGTGTGCAATCATATATATACATAGGGTAATGATGTCCTTCTCATTCCACCATATTTCCCACTCCCATGCTCCTCCCCTTCCCTTACTCCCCTCCACCCAATCCAAAGTCTCTCTATTCTTCCCTTCCCTTGTAGCTCCCAACCCCCAATCTGGATCAGCATCCACATATCAGAGAAAAAATTCGGCCTTTGGTCTTTTGGGATTGGTTTACTTCATTTAGTATGATGTTCTCGAACTCCATCCATTTACCTGGAAATACCATAATTTTATTCCCTTTTAATGATGAGTAATATTCCATTGTGTCTAAGTACCCACATTTTTTTTATCCATTCATCTATTAAGGGCATCTAGGTTGCTTCCAAGTGTAGCTATTGTGAATTAAGCTGCTATATACATTGATGTGACTGCATTATGGTACAGTCACTTCAGATTCCTAGCTTTGCTGTGAAACACAGGAGTTTGAAAAAGCACCATGAAGGTTCTGAGGTTCCAATTCTTAGAAGGCCGATGAGACAAGAATATCAAGTTCTGGGCTCCTATTGAACCTAAGACCTTGTTCAGGGCCTTTTATTGGTGTTACTTAACCAAAATCCTCATCGACCCACAAAGAAGGATGAGATTGGCCAAAAGCTAAGGGCTCTCTTCCTGAATTTTTTTTCCTTTTCACTTTTTTATGCTATTGTAAATTTCACCCATAAAGTTACATTTACTTTAACTAACATTTAAAAAAATATTCAGGTGAATCTTTTGGGATTAAGTTGCTTTTCTCCAATATGTGTTTTTGGCATCTTTGTCAAGGATCAGATGATTGTAGGGTGTGGGTTTGTCTTTGTGCCTTATATTCTGTAGCACTCATCTATGTGTCTGTTTTTATGTCAGTATCATGCAGTTTTTGTTACTATAGCTATGTAGTATAATTTGAAGTCAGGTATTGTGAAGCCTTCAGCTTTACTTTCTTAACTTAGAATTGCTTTTGGCTGTTCTGGGTCTTTAATTCTTTCAAATGAATTTTAGGACTGATTTTTTCCCTAGTTCTATGAAGAAGGTCATTGTTACTTTGATGGGGTAAGCAAATATTTTGAGATAGGATTTTGCCAAATTGTCCAGGTTGGCCTCAACTTGCAATCCTCAATCTTTGGAATCCTTGGCTTCCTTCTCTATATAAGCTGAGAGAAATTCCAATTAATGTTCAGTCAAAAATCAGTGCCACCAGTCACCTGGAAAGCACCACAACAGAAAAAAACTGGGGGTTGAGTAACCTCTAGCCTTTGCTCTGTCCATGGGCAACACAGCTTAGGAAGACACAGAGAGAGGCTTTTATCAGCATAGGTTGTGTTATTATTCATTCTCCTCCTCCCCCACCTCAATCAAGTACTTTGGTGGGGAGGAAATTATTATTTAGACTTTTTTCTTTTTTCCTCTTCGTAATTTTTTTTTCTCTTTTTATTCATTTCCCCTTTTCATGTTTCTAGTTTCTTTTATTTGTTGTTCAATTTTTCAATTTTAAATTTTTTACCTTTTCGCTTTATTTCATTCCCCCGTTCTTTACTGTTGTTATTAATCTTATTTTTCAACACTTTTTTTTTATAGTGCCAGAAACTGAGCTCGAGATTCACAAATATCGGATGGCTGCTCTGCCACTGAGCGACACGCCCAGTACACTTTGCTCTAGTCATGACCTACCCCTGCTTGAACGCTGGCACACACTTCAACTGAAACACAGAAAGTCCAAGGGGCCAAATCTTGTCTTCAGTGGGCACAGCTAGGGGAGTCTGACCTCCCCCATAACTGTTTTTGAGGGCAGTCACACCCACAAAAACCTCAGGCAGAAATAACACGACTGTTGTAGCCACCATGCCTATAAGGGTCTTCCTCACGGGTCACTTTCACACCTTGTAGATTGTACATCACTGACCACTTTAGGTGAGTCATGATAAAGAGCAGGAGCTGTGGACCTGCCCTCACCTTCCCACATGAAACACAAGGAATTTCACCAATATCTAAATAGAGCATAAGAGCTTCAGGCCCTTAACTATAATTGGAATCTCTTTCAAGTAACAGAGTCATTATCAATAGAAAGAACAAAAACAATCAATAAACGAATGACTAGACCATACAAGATCTCTGGGAAACTATTAGAAGATCAAATGTCTGCATAATTGGCATATTTGATAGAGAAAAGCTACAGTCTGAGAGTATGGAAAACCTATCCAACTAAATCATATCAGAACATTTTTTTCAAATCTTGGGAAAGACATAAATATCCAAGTAAAAATGGCATTTGAACCCCAAATAGACATGACCAGAAAAGAACCTCTCCACAGCATGTTATAGTGAAATTGCCAAAAGTACAGGATACAGAAAAAAAAATTAAAATTTGTAAGGGAGAAGCAACAACTCACATTTAAAATCAAAACAATTAAACTAACAGCAAATTACTCAGCAGAAAATCTAAAGACCAGAAGGGAATGGAATGATGTATTTTGAGTCCTGAAAGAAAATAACCTCAGCCAAAATTGCTATATCCATAATTGGAGGAGAAATAATGACCTTCCAAGATAAGCATAAGCTAAGGAAATTCAAGAACCCCTGACTAGCATTACAAAAGATACTTGAAGAAACCTTGTAAGGAGAGAAAGAAAGATTAACACAATCAGAAGAGCACATGAAAAAAAAATAAATCCCACTAGAAATGTTGACACACAAATAAGAAATAGGAAAGAATCCAATTTGTCAATGTACATCAAACTTTTAAGATAAGAAATGAACATAGAATATACAAAAAGGAAAAAGAAGGAAAAAAAACCCAAATAACAGTAATAAGTTCACCTTCAATAATAACCCTGGATGTAAATGGTCTTAATCTCTACTTACACAGACTGGCTAAATGAATTTTTAAAATATGGTCCAAACAATGTGCTGCCTACAAGAAACTAACCCCAACTGCAATGACAAACAGACTGTGATAATCAGTTTCATGTCATTGGGACCAAATGCCTGAAAAGAAAAACCTAGAGGAGAGAAAGTTTATTTTGGCTCATGATTTGAAAGATTTAGTTCATAGTAGGTTGACTCCACTGCTTTGAGCTCAAGGTGAAGGAGCACATTATGGTGGAAGGACATGGGCGAGGCGAGCTGATCAGGACAGGGCGGCTGGAAACCACAGAGAGAGAGAGAGGGGAAGGGACACAGATGAACCCCTCTAGGGCACACCCCTAATGTGTGAGCATGACCCACTTCCTCCAGTCATGCCCCAACTGCTTAAAGTTACCACTTAGCCCATTCAAACTAGGATAAACTGATTAGGTTCCAGCTCCCACAATCCAATCTTCTCACCTCCAAACTTTCCTGCATTAACACAGGAGCTTTTGGGGGTTATCCAAACCATAACACAAGAGTGCAAGTGAGAAGACTGAAAACAGTATATTCCAAGCAAATGGAATTCAAAGCAAGCAGGAGAGGTTATTATTTCTGACAAAATAGACTTTCAGGCAAAAATCAGAAGAGACAAAGAAGGTACCATATATTCACTGAGAGAACAATTTATCAAGACAATACAGTGATCATAAATATATATGCACAAACCACTGTATATGCACACACATATATACATATACATCTATATGTGCATGTGTGTTGTAATTTTACAAAGCAAATACTACTAGATATGAAGGGAGATAGACCCCAATACAATAATAGTGTAAAACTTCAATACCTTACTATTACCAATAGAATCAGAACAAAAAGTCAACCAAGAAATATATGAGTTAAATTATACGGTAGATTAGATCAACTCAATAGACATCTATAGAACATCCCATCTAACAGCTGCAGATACACATTCTTTTCATCAGTACATGGGGTTTTTGCCCCAATAGACCATATATTAGGCCACAAAGCAAGTTTTATCAAATTGAAAACTATGAAGTAATTTCTTTTATCTTATCTGATCACAGTGGAATGAAACTATGAATCCACAGCAAGATAAATCTCAGAATTTATATAGACACATGGGTATGGATCAAGACACTACTGAATGAACAATGCGTCATTGAGGAAATCAGAAGGGAAACAAAAATTCCTTGAATCAAACTGCAGGACACAGCAAAAGTAGTACTGTAGCAATGATGGCTACACCAGAGAGAGAGAGAGAGAGAGACAAAGAGGCGGGGGGGGGGGGGAGAGGGGGAGAGAGAGGTGGGGGGTCAGGCGGGCAGAAGAGAGGGAGAGAGAAAGACATCTCAAGCAAATAATCTAATTATGCATCTCAAGATCTTAGAAAAACAAGAAATCAGTAGAACCTGAGCCAAAATCTGCAGAAGGAAAGACATAATAATAGAGCATAAATTTTAAAAAATAGAGATTAAAAGAATAACACAAAGAGTCAATGAAACAGAGAGTTGGTTCTTTGAAAGATAAAATTGACAAACTCTTAGCTAAACTAGCTTGAAGAGAGAGTAGAGTCAGATAAATAAAACAATGGATGAAGAGAGAAATAGAAACCACTGAAATTCAAAGGATAATTAGGGAATATTTTGACAAACCATATGCCAATAAATTGTAAAATTTGGAAGAAATGAACAAATTTCTGGACATATAGGACCTACCAAAATTTAACCAAAAGGATATGAAAAACCTAAATAGGTCCAAGTAATGAGATTGAAATAGTAAAAAAAAAAAAAAGTGTCCAAACAATTAAAAATTGAGGACTGAATGGATTCACTGCTAATTTCACCAGACTTTTAAAGAATTAACACCAATCCTCCTCAAGCTATTAAAGAGAAATTGAAGGAATCTTTCAAAACTCATTCAAACCCAGCATTAAATTACCAAAATCTGTTCAAGATACAACAAAAAACAGTAGGCAATGTCCCTGAGGAACAGAGATGCAAAAACTCTCAATAAAATATTGCAAGTGAATTCAACAACACAATAAAAAGATCATATACCATGATCAAGTTGCTTTCATGCCGGGAATGCAAAGATGTTAGACAAATGCAAATCAATAAACATAACACTGCAGATAAATAGAAACAAGGATAAAAATTGCATAATCATCTCAATACATGTAGAAATGGTCTTTAGTAAAATTCAACACCTCTTTATGATAAAAGCCCTGCATAAATTAAGTATAGAAGGATTAGGTATAGTGAATGCTATATAAGACAAACCCATAGCCTATATCATACTGAGTGGAAGAAAACAGCATTTCTTCTAAGATCAGAACTGAGACAAAGCTGTCTACTCTCACTACTCTTATTCAATATAGTACTAGAAATTCTAGCCAAAGCAACTAGGCAAGAGAAAGAAAGAAAGGGATATAAAGAAGAAGGACACCAAAGTATCCCAGTTTGTTAATTATATGATTCTATATATAGAAAATCCTAAAGATTCCATGAAAATAAATAAATAACTTAGAACTGATAAGCAAATTCAGTAAAGTTGCAGGATACAAAATCAAAATTCAAAACTCAGTAGCTTTTCTATGCACCAGTACTGAATTCTCTGAGAAAGAAATCAGGAAAGTTATCCCAATTACAGTAGTCACATAAGTGTAAAAGACCTAGAAATAAACCTAACTTAGGAAGTAAAAATCGCACAACCCTGAAGTAAGAAACTGGAGAGCAGCAGCTTTTCCTTGTTAGATGAATCCTTACCTGGAAAGCAGAGTCTACACAGCACGATTCTCAGGAACAAACTAGAAGCCGCAGACTTTTCCAGACTGTGGCATTCTCCGAATTCTGATGCATAAAATCAGCTCCTGCAGGGTGTGTTTTGGTAAAATTTCTACAGAAATCGCTAACCTGAAGATTTTTTGTGGACTTTGTTCTTCTAAGTTGAAAAAACAAAATGTTGGTTGGTGTGGGATTCAGGAGCATTGGCTCTTCCCCATAGGTCTTCTGTTCAGGGAGCTGATAATGCAAATTTAGTAAGCTGACTGTATGTCTCTCAGCCTTTCTTTCCAGAACATCAGTTTTCTCTGTTCTGCTTCCAGAAGACAAGCAGGCCAGGGACTGGAAGAAAGATGGGATTGTAAGGTGACACACCTTTTCTCATTCCTCCCTTTTCTTTTACCAGCCACAGAAGCAAGATGGGAACCAGAGGCATTGGGGGAAATTATTTGCATAAAACCAAAGCTCCTTATTTATACATATGTAGAGCAGGAAACCTGCTATATGGACTGCCTGAAGGTTTCTCCATGATTTCCAGAAACTGTGCTCTCCCTGGCCTTTTGGTTATTCAATTAAATATCACAACAGTGATTCACCATAGTCAATTTTCAGTCACATGTTAATACCAAGGGAAGTGCAGCTCAGAGAGGTCAAATGCCTCCCGTTGGACACATAAACTACTGAATGGTAGAGAGAAGACTTGATCTCAGAGCACTTTCATCCAAAGCACTCCCTACACTCACACTTGCGTCACTATCCTGAAACAAGAATGCACTTTCTTACCTGGAATGGATGAGATCGTGGAACAGGATTTCAATTCCAAATCTATTGCAAAAAATAAACAAGAGGGGAGGTTTGTCACTGTCGTTATCTTTCAGTGTGCCAATTCTTTTTTTGTTTTGTTTTCTAAAGCAGTTAATAATCTCTTTTGGGATTAAAGAGATATAATTTTTTTAAAAGCCACCAAGTCTGTATACTTTTATCTTAAAGTTGGGAGGTCAGATTACTAAATTAGTATTGCTATCAGTGACTCACAGCCTGACAGATGAGAAATTATATTCTTTTTTTTTAAGAGAGAGAGAGAAAGTTTTAATATTTATTTATTTATTTATTTATTTTTAGTTCTTGGGGGACACAACATCTTTGTTTGTATGTGGTGCTGAGGATCGAACCCGGGCCGCACGCATGCCAGGCGAGCATACTACCGCTTGAGCCACATCCCCAGCCCCCAAAGAGATATTTTATTAGAAGAAGAGAGACCTAGCAAGCTCCATTGTGCCCACATACAATAGCTGGGCACAGTGTTCCAGAGGGTTTTCTCCATAGTCCCACGCAGCCCGAGTTCTATAACAGTGGTCAGCAAAAGGGCAGTATATTTCCACAAATGAAAGTTTCCTGGAAAATAGCCACACTACTTAGTTACATATTGTAGATGTCGTTGCTTCTCACCGAGACGCTTTGATTTATTTATAAGCCTAAAATATTTACCACCTAAATCTTAAAAAATCATTTTCCTACTCCTGCTCTGAAATATTAACTCTTAAACTTACAGCTTGTTATAAATTAACTTTTTTTTTTTCCTAAGAAAAAGAACTGTGAGACAGTGCCTCCACTAGAATTCACTTGCTTTGTCAGAGCTTCTGCCACACGAAGGGCTGATTCTCTGCAAATAGGCTGAGATTCTCTTATTTTCCTGATCTGGGACACCTGACCACTGCTCCTTCACTAATCCTCTCCACACTGTCCATGCTCCATTATAAATTGGAGGAAACTCCTCTGGGCTGGCCATATGAAGATCTGGATTCAGGAGTCTACTTCCCTTTTGTGTTGAACAAATCATTTAACTTCTCCAGGGTGGCTCCCCATCTCTGAGAAGAGATTTTTGTGTCTGACAATGTCTCGGTCTTTAAAATGTTTTTCTTGCTTGGACATGCTTTGATTCTATGATTATTTTTGTTCCTATGGAAAATGAGATAAATAATGGAAGTAGAACTTCCATCACTATTTGGTTTTAGACACAAACAGGTATAGGTATCTCAGGGAAGCTTCAACTTCTCTGCTGTAAGAGCTCTCAGTCTCAGAAAAACCATTGTCCTCAGGCAGAGCTGTGGTGCAGACAGGAACTGATAGAGGTGGCTCAGCAGAGTACCCTGCACATGGACTCTCAGATCAAATTCTCAGCATTACATTCAGAATTACCACACCTAATCTCTCTGTACTGCAGTTTTCTCATCTGCAGTTGGGTAAATAATGGTATCAACTATTGCTAGTATGAATCTGAAATTCTCTGAAGGAGCCACAACTGTATTAAAAATCCTGCAGACTATTTGATCTTGGTCAGGTAAAAAGAACATTGCGATCATGGAGACACAGAATATTACATGTCTAGAGCCAAAATGAACTTGGGATATCCTAGGCCTTTCAGAAAAATAGCCATTTATTTTTAACCTTTGTATGTGATCTAAAATTTTCCTGATAATTAAATCAACCTTGCAGAATATATTACAATGCTTATTTACATCTGCCAGATCGCTAGACTCCACCAACCCTAAAGCTAAGAATGCTAAGACAATGTCTGAAACCCATAGAAGAGATTTCCCCACCTTTCTATAACCTGCCTACCTAACACACCCACCAGTGTGTTTACTGAATATATTGATTTGACTTACTTTGTTCTTTGGCTATAAAAATTTATATAATCTGTAGAACACATCATTCAGGGTAACTCGAGTCTGTGTTCCTGGGATGTGATCACTTACATTTGGTTCAGAATAAATTGTTTCTTTTTCCTTTAAAGCTAGATTGTTATTTTATGTTAATATTAAGATGGTTTTTTTTAAGGTTAAACAGGTTAACATGTGGAATACTTTGTTAAGTACCTGAAAAATAGAAAATATATATCAATGTTTCTTAAATGAGACAAAACAAACATGACACTGATTTAGGAAAGTTTCATACATGTGACTATGTCTGTTATGGTTTAGATATGAGGTATGCCACAAAAGCTCATGTTTGAGACAATGCAAGAAGGTTTAGAGGTGAAATGATTAGGTTACGAGAGCATTAACCTAATCAGTGACAGGGATTAACTAGGTGGTAAGTGAAGGCAGATAGTGTGTAGCTGGAGTGGGTGGGTTGCTGGAGGCTTGCCTTTGGGGAATATACACTTGTCCCCCGTGAACCTAACTTAGTCTCTCTCTGCTCCCTGATTGTCATGTCCTGAGCTGCTCTTCTCTGCCACACTCTTCTGCCCTGATGTTTTGCCTCACCTTGGGCCCAGAACAATGGATTTGGCCATCTATGGACTGAGACCTTTGAAACTATGAGCCCTAAATATACTTTTCCTCTTACTCATTGTTCTTGTCAGTTGTTTTGGTCTCAGCAATGAAATAAAGCTGACTGAAACAGAGTCTCTCAATACTATTTCCTTATTGATCTGGATCAAGCCCATTCTGATGCCAATAAGACACAACAGAGAGAAGAATGTCAAAAAGAAGACACATTGTCCTACTCTACAGGCCTCTACCAATCCATGTGTACGGTTCCTGTAAACACTCTCATGAAATTTCTCATTTATGTTGACTCAAGGTGGCCACCCTAACTAGCTTATTACACATTTTTTGGATATTGCTTCAGTGACAGTCATAAACAAGATTTTGACTTAACTTGAATATCTGATTCAAGAAAGAAAATTATGTTATAACATTACCAAAATATAGCCAGATGGCTTAACATATGTAATGTATCTTACAAGCAGAGATAAAAAATATTGTTGTAAGTTACCTCTATCTTACCAGGGAACTAAATTAGGAGAGGAAGAAATAGTTTTCCTGTTTTTAAAAGTATAGGTCCCCATGTTGAATTTTACTGATTTTAAATGGTGTTAACCCATGTATATTATTATTATTATTATTATTATTATTATTATTATTATTATTATTTTGGCAGTGCTGGGAATCAAACCCAGGTGACCCATGTACATTTTGATGTGGTTGCAATGGTACAAATTTCCATCAGTTGACTGAAGAAAATGTAAGACTGTTTCATTAACCTCAGCTCTATTAAAGAAGATAAGTTTATGTAATAAGGCTGCAGAGCTTGAAATGTGTTATTTTACATGACAGTCAATACAATGAGACAATGATGGATGACCACCCTGAGACAGCCAATTCCAATAATCAGGAGGTATCCCACGGACTACTACTTATCACACTCCCCTATTTCTTAAAATATCTACATTTTGTATTCCATTTTTGATACTTTATTATATGTATTTTTGATTTACAATGTGATGTTACAGGATATATATAAATAGCCAAATGGTTATCACAGTGAAGATTAATAGTTACATTTACCTAATGTTCTTTACCTTTACCATCACATATTTTTCACTGTTGTATTATTGGCTAGAATGTGTCCCCAGCTCTTGTCAGTTTGTCAAGAATCACTTATTCAAAATCCGGTTTGGGGGAAACCTACTAGAAAGATTCTCTGATTTCTTTCCATTCTCTGACATCTCTAGAAAGAGTCTCTGATTTTCTTTCCATTCTTTGACATCGCTAGCTTTAACCTTCTCTCTGCCAGTGCCCTTTCTGTTACCTTAAAGCAAAATCTATAAAATGAGAACATGCATTCTCTTCAAATAAGAACCACCATTTAAAACATAAATGTGTTTGTATATTCTTGCACATTTTTACACCCTGTTGGGACCTATTTGCCAATCTGGGTTCTCCTCCAGACAGAGCTTCTTAAGGACAGAGACTTGTCATCACTGATTAATTTGTTTCCCTGGGTCTTTCCTATTTCTAGACACATACGAGGCACCTGGAAGATATGAACACAGAAGCATATCCATTCCACATTTGGAACGATACCTGCTTCTAGGGGATGGACAATCATACCTTGATTAAAATCAAGGTACTTATCCACCATGTGACCTGATTCAAGCCTTGAACTCGATCAGGCTTCTCTGAAAGGCAGTTCATGAACCTATGGCACTTAAACAAAGTGGGCAGTTCAGCTCAATACAAAGGGATGGCCAAATGCCTTGTGTTCAACCAGGACAAAGCTCGTTTCTACAAATGAGGGCAAGTAACTAGTAGGGCATCTAGTTCAGTCTTCGGGATCTATTTCATTACACCAGATGGAAGTAGATTTTTGGGATCTAACCATGAAAATATTATATATACGGTTAAATATCCAGATAAATAAAATTTAATGAATTAAAAATTATCTACTCTCACTTGTAGAATTTAGCATTATATTGTTTTGTTCCATTTTCTCTATTTATATATGCATTTTTATAAATAATGAAATTAACTAATATTCTACTAGTGTAACATCTATTTTTCTCATATTCTCTATAGTATGGGCATATGTGTTTGGCAACAAGTCCAAATCTATATAATCATGCTTCATGACTGCATTATCTAGAAAGGCTCTATTCACTTTTCCTGCCTCTTATTATTGGTCATTTCAGGTTTTTTTCAGACTTTCTAACTTAAGGTGATCCTTGAAGAGCTTTCTTTTTATAAATATTTGAATAGTGACTTATAAATTTTAGGAGGAAAATTTCTGGGTCAAAAGTCAACCGCCACAGAAAGATTTTTCTATCATATACCCATGCATATATATTTTTCCATCATATATACATGCCACTATAAATCGAATGAAGTTGTAGTGACGTGGATAACCCTGTATTCAGTACCCCATAAGTGGGGATGTTCATGGGCTCTCCTTCAGGTCATGATGTACAAATCTTTATTTCACCTGAGACATTAGTGGGGATTGAATGGGAATGTATACCAAAATGTTGACTTTTCTGGTTTTACTCATTTTACATGCAAGAATGCTGAGAATGAGAGTCACTGGACTTTTGCTATGTTACCCAACAAACAGGGAATTTGTTGGGTCAGAGAAGTCTGTCTCCGCACCCTACTTCCTTCACAGCTGGGCCACAACACCTAAGTTAGAAGGATCAGTAACTAGGGTTACATGAATCTCCTAGGGCTTGGTCCATGAAGGATCCTCGTACAGGGTGTCAGAAAACCAGGAAAAATAACAAAAGTTAGAACATGATCCATTCCTACCAGATTTCCCATCAGTGTGATCAGTGTAATAACTATAAGTTACACCATCCTCATGTTGCCCTGAGGAGTCCAGATGAATCATTAACAAGAGAAAACACTAGCTGACAGGATTCTAACCCTAAAGAGGCAGTTTTTGTTGAGGGAAGAGAACTATGATCAGTGGTACTGTTTTTGTTTTGTTTTTTTTTCAATTTGAGTTCCAAGTTTTCATTACTGTTTATATAAATACAATTAGGTTTTGTACTTTGGATATTTACCTTGAATTCTGTTACCTTTCTAAACTTACTTATTGCATCTGGAAGACTTTTCTATAGATTTATGAATTTCTATGTTAGATAATCTACCATCTGTGAATAAACTCCATTTTTTTCTTTCTTTCTAGTATGTATTTCTTTTTCTTGCTTTTTGTACAGATAAGGACATGGATTACCATATTGAATAGGAATGGTAAGTGTGAATATCTTGCCTTGATGTCCATCATGCAGGGCAAATTCAGTCTTTGCTCTTTAGTGTGATGTTAGGTGTAGACATTTCCAATAAACTTTCCATCAGGTTAAAGATATTCCCTTCTGTTGCTAGCTTGCTGAGAGTTTTATGTTTATCAGAAATATTACATTTTGTCAAGCACATTTTCTTCACCAGTGTAGAAGAGATCATATGGTTTTTCTTCTTTAAATTGTTGACATATGATGAATTATTTCGATGAATGTATGAATGTTATCCTGCCTTGAATTTGCAAGATAAATCCTTCTTGCTTATACTGTATAATTCTTTTTACATATTACTGGATTTGATTTGATAGTGTTTTTCTGAGAATTTTTTGGATCTGCATCCATATAAGGTATAGTTCTATAGTTTTTGACAGGTAGGATAGATGGGGTGAGCAGGAATGATGAGAGGGGAGGTTACAGGAAAATAATCACAGAAGGGAATAAAATCAGCTTTCTTAATAAAGTAGGATGTGGAATCAGCTGTATCAAGAGAACAGGATGTCTTACCCTTGATCACAGGGCAGCCTACAAACCACAAGGGCAGCATAAGATCCACTACTCCCATCCTCTCCACCTGCAGAACATACCTTAAAACAGAAACCAATAAGCAGATACCCCCATGCAAATGGAGTGTGCAAAAAGGGACCCATCAACACACCACAACACTTTGGTTATTCTCAATTAGGTCATCAAACCTAATAAAATCAAGAACTAAAGGGGTATACAGACAGGACTCCCAGGGAAGACAGGGGTGCTCAGGACACAGAGATGGGTGTCCATTCCCAAGGTACTTTTGTTTTCCATAAACCTTGATGTGTGTAGCAGCTTGTGTGTGTGTGTGTGTGTGTGTGTGTGTGCATGAGCGTGTGTAGGCGCGCATGCACACATGTGCATGAGTGAACCAACAGTAATCTTGCCTGATGGGAACACAAGAACTGAAGGACCTGTTTCCTCCTGTGACATTCCTGTGTCTTCCCATGACATCCTTCATGTAATGTCTACATCTAGTTTTGATATCAGTGTCATTCTGATCTCATAAATAAGCCTGGAAGTGTTACCTCTTCCTCTCAATTCTGAAGGAGTTGGTGGAAAATTGTTAATATTTCTTCCTTACGTGTGTTGTAGAAAAGGTTAGTGAAGCCATCTGGGTAAGGAGTTTCCCTCGTTGGAAAGCTTTATGTTAAAAAATCAATTTCTTTGAAATTGGACAATTTCATTGTAAAAGGACAATGCAGGTTGCAAACTCTTCTTTAGGGTCCTTTGATCACTAAGACTTGTCACAGGACGAACTGTGAAATTTATGAGTTCAGTGTTGCCGATAGTTTGTTCTTTTCATGCTTTTAGTGCCTACTGGGTTTGCAGTAATGTCCTCTATTTCCTTCCTGGTATGGTAAACTAGGTCTTCTCTTTTTATTTCATGGCCAATTTGATTACAAATTTATCGATGTTGTTGATCTTTCTTTTCAAAGAACCAGATTTTTCATACACTGATTTTCTTTATTTTTCTCTACTCACATTCATTGATTTCTTCTCTTTTTAAGGGTTTCTTTTATTGTGTTCACTTTGGGAATAAGTTACTGTGGCTTTCCTAATTCTTAAGCAGAAACAAAGAGCATTGATTTGAGACTGTTCCTTTTTTCTGGTATAAGCACTCAATGCTATGAATTTCCAGATTAACCCTGTGTTAGTTTCATCCCACGTATTTGGATAGTTTGTATTTTCATTGTCATTCCATTCAAACATTGTTTAAGTTTTCCTTTTGGCTTTGAAGCATGGCGGCTTTGGAGAGTTTCCAGATACATTTGGAGTTTTAAAGATTAATTTCATTCTTGTTTAAGAACACACCTCATATGATTCCAGTTCCTTAAAATTTTGAAGATTATGGCCTGTCTTAGCAATGTTCCATCTGCACTTCAGCAGAATCTGTGTTCTGCTGTTGTTGAGGAAAATACTCTTCAAATGTTAGTCAAGTTGATTCACGGTCTTGCTTGGGTCTTCCAACTACTCATTTTTTTCCAACTACTCTCTAAGTTAGAAGAGTACAGAAGTCTTTAACCATACATATGGGTTTATCTATTTTTTCTTTGAATTCCATAGTTTATATCTCATGTAACTTGATTCTGTATTGGTAGGTGTATACATCAGAGCAGTTTTTCTTTCTTCTTGATGAATTAACATCTAAAAAAAGAACGTTCTCTATCCCTGTCGATTTTCTACTCCCTTTGCAACAAATACTATTATGAAAAAAATGAAAATACTTCAACGATAAAAGATCATTTATCCCTTTCTAAAACAAAATTTCTGTATCAACTAAAATTATACATAATCCTTTGAGGTTTGACATACTAAGAATTGATCTATTATTAATTTCAAAGAAGAATCATATGCCTAATATTTGTTTTTTGTTTTTTTAAAAATAAGGCACATACTTATTCAGAAAAACAAACATTAATGGTTAGTTTCATTCAATCTGCAATTCTGGGCAAACTTTCAGTTTTACATAACACAATTCTTAGAAGGATTCAAGAGGGTATTCTTGAGTCATCTCACAGCAATGAATACAAAAAAATTCATCAACTTTAGGTGGTCAATTTTATGAGTATTGATAAATGTGTAATATCTATGTGGCTGGTACCATAATAATGATACAGACCATTATCAACCCTCCCCCAAAGTCCACGTGTTCCTCTGCCATGGCCTTGTCTGACTTTCAGTGTCAAGCAAATACTAATCTGATTACTGATTCTGTGGTTTTCCTCTGACAGATGTCAAATAAATGAAATTATTTAGCATGCAACTTTTTGAGACTGGTTTCTTACATTTTGCAAATCTAAGTTGTATAATTCATCCCTTTTTATTGCTGAATAATAGTTTGTTGAGTGAGTGCATGAGTTTATCCATTAACCTATTAAAGGACACTTGGGTTGTTTCTGGTTTCAAGTGATTCTGAACAAAGTCACCCTTAACAGGAATCCTTGATGCAATAGATAAAATCCTCAACACCCTTTATATCATTATGTAAGAATATCCACAGAGCCAAGTCCAAGGCAGGCCAAAAGGTTAAGATCAAAGTGTATTTCAACAGATGTGATTCTCTGAGAGACCCACAGTGTTGAACTTTACTCAAGCCCTATGATTCAGCAAAACTCTAGTGGTTATAGAAATTCCACTATGACCTTTCTGTTCTGGAAACGGCCCACTGAGAGAACCCATCCTTCCCTGTCTGACTTTGAGAGGACTCCAGATGTCCTGTACCAAGGACAGGCTAAACAGGAACACTTTGCCTTATAAATGATGTATTGACCTGCTAGTCCTCAATGGTAGAGGAGAAGAAATCTACTTATTAACCAGACTTTGGTCAATTTTCTCTCCTTCTCCCTGGCTGAGTCAGCATACAACCTCTCTCTAACAGCCCCTGCCAAGAATAGGTTCAACTTCAATTGGAGGTAAAACGTCCTCTGATACTGTTCACACTGCCATCCTAACCCTCATACATGGTTAACTGAGCTGCTCATCCTCGCGGATCCATCCAGAACAAAGTGTTTGTTATCCAACTTGACCTAAGTTCAGTTCAGCTAAACTTTGACCCACCCTCACCCTGAAGCAGCAGTGACTTGCACAAATTCTTAATTTGAAGAGGCCTATCCATTAATGTGTGTATTCCTTTCCATATACAAAATGACCCTTTCTTCCTCACCTTTCAGACATTATACAGATGTCCTGTTCTGAGACATCTTATAGGAATGGTCTCCCTCTCCCTGTTATAATTGTTCCTTGCTCCTTCTTTCAATAATCCTTTAAATGAAACTTCTCCTTTTCCAAATCTGGAGTTGGTTTTTCTTTAAAAATATTTTGGAAGCGCTTTGTTAGAATTAAATTTGGCTGTGTGACTAGCCTGGAAATCTGAGTATTAATCCATTTGTTCATTCAATAAATCTTTTTTTCTACAAATCATTTTTTCTCTTTTCATTTTTTTAATTTAGAATTTTTCTAATTCATCTGGATTGGGAACTCACTGGAGTGGTTTTGTAAGTCCGCTCAGCTCACAGTGACATTTCCTGGATTTCCTTTTGTCCATGTTCCTGTTGGGGAGGGTTACAAAATTTTTATGGGAGGTTTGGAGGGAGAATTAAAGTAACAGTCATTTCTGTAGCTCACCTCTTGACACAGGACAGTACTTGAGCTACCTTCACTCTCCCCCAGATCTACCATTCACTTCTCTGTTATCCTGGTCAAGTTCATTTCATATTCAGTTACAAGGCCGCCCCTACTACAAGAGCAGAGCAACAAAAACTGGCAGTTTTCCTCTGTCCTGGGCAGCTCTTCCTGTGCCCTCTCCCATTTTAAATCCCACTCCCTCCCAACGGCTTCCCCATGTGTGCTTCAATCTCCAACACCAGACAGGGAGAAATTGTTTAAGTAGCACACACAATTCCATGATATCAAACCCATTTTTATTATTTCTGCTCTCTGTTTTGATTCCAACAAACTTACCTTGGTCAATTCTTTGGGAAATTGTGAGCTTACACTAAACTTTAGTAGATATAAAAGCTCATAATTTAATCATGGAAATAAAGCCTGTATATAACTAAAAAATAGCACCTAGAAAGAACTAAATTATTTTATGTATGTGCAAAACAGTGGTATAGATTTCATATGATTTTGAAGTTTCCTTTCTGATGTAGCCATTTCAATGCCTTAAAATATTTTGATAAAGTGTTATTATTCTTTTGTTTTTTAACCAAGTGATAGTTAAAAGAGATTCACTCGCCCTTTCCCCATCTTTAAACCTAAGCACACACAGGCGCTGTGTCTGAGAGAGGGTGCTGCACTCCTCCCCAGTGGCTGTCCACGGGTGGGTGTATCCATACCACCAATGGGACTGAGGGTGAGTATCACAGGCTCAACCAGTGATGCCTCCCCACATGGCCATCTGCTCATGGGTGATGCATCACACCCACTTGGGCTGCTGGAGCCCTCACTCTTTCTTGATGGCATCGAATTCTCCAATCTTACTGCCACTGCACTGCACCCAAATCCAACAGCTACAGCTGAGGAAAAGTATAGGGAGACCATACCATGGAATTCACCCGAGGCAGAGCCCATGAGCCTTCCAAACTGACAGACACCCTAAGACACATCTTCAAGAGAAAGCCTACTACCAAGGTCACTGTATAAAACTGGTAAAGACAGATATTCTGCCACATGTGCACGTATCAATATAAGGGCACAAAAGTATTTTTAAAAGCAAGGTGACATGATGCCTTCCAAGGAATATGATAGCTCTCCATCCACAGCCCCAAAGGAAAGGACAAGGGTGAAGTGTCCGATAAAGGATTCAAAAGAACGACTTTAAGGAAATTCAATGACATACAAGAGAATACAGAGGAAATGTGACCAAACTAGGAAAGCAATTCATGATCTGAATAGGAAATTTAAGAGACACTGAGGTCATGAAAAAGGATCAAACAAAACCTTGAAAATGAGGAACTCAATAAATCAAATTTAATATGCAGTTGAGAACTTCAACACTGGGTTAGATCAAGCAGAAGAAAGAATTTCTAAACTTGAAGATGGAAATATCATGGTCAGGCCAAAAAGGGGGAAAAAGGGACCAAAAAAAGAAGGAAAGAAAGAAAAGAAAAGAGATTTCAAGACGGAGTATGGCATTAAACGCAAATATTTAAAATTTTCAGATCTTGGAAGGCAAGGAGAAAGGGGAAAGCATGTTTTCTCATATGTGACTTGATCTTTATACATTGTATACACATGTAGAATTATCATAGTGTTTCCTGTAATGTACAATTAAAATTATAATTTTAAAAATTCCTAGTTGTCTTTTCTTTTTTGAGTTTGAGAATTCCAATTCACATTTTTTAAAAACCTTTATATTTGATTGACACATAATAATTGTACACTTTTTATGGTGTAAAATGTAATGTTGCAGTAATGTGTAATGCTCAGATCAGTAAAGTTAGCATATCTATCACTTTAAACACTGATCATTTCTTTGTGGCAAAATGCTCATCTAGCTTTTTTTTTTTAAAAAAAAATGGGCTATATTGCTGTTACTTATAGTCGCCCTACTGTGCACTAGAAACTAGAACTTACTTCTCTTATCTAACTATAGATAAGACTTGTTTGCCAGTCACCCCCAGCCTGTCCTTTGCCCCATGCTTCCAAAGCCCCTGGAGCCACTCTCGTCTCAATTTCTGTGGAATTAACTGTCTGCTATATGACAGGTGAGCAAATCTCGCAGTATTTTCTGTGTCTAACTCATTTCACTTACCATCATGGTCCCAGGTTCATCTATGTCACAAAGGAAGGATTTCCTTCCATTTTGTGGCATAATAGGATACCATCATGTATAAACAACATATTTCCTTTATCCATTCATCTGTTGAGGGACACATAGGTTATTCCCTGTTTTGGCTGTTGTGAGTATTGATACAGAAAACATGGGAGTACGAATGTCTCCTTAGCATACTGATGGATTATTTTTTCTTTATCTCCTGTAGTGGGATTCTTAAACCATGTGGTAGTTCTATTTGTAGTTTTCTGAGGACTTATTCATACTGTTTTCCATAATGGCTGTGCTAAGCTACATTCCTGCCATCAGTACACAAAGGCCAACCTTTCTTCACTTCCTCTCAAGAACTTGTTATCTTTTGTCTTTTTGCACAAAGCCATTTTAACAGGAGTAAGGTGGTATCTCACTGTGATTTTGGATTTTCCCTGATAGCTAGTTATGTTGAGCATATTTTATGCACCTATTGATCATTTGTCTTCTCATGAGAAGTTTGTACTTAATATCTTTACCCTCGTTTTAAATTGGGTTGTTTTCTCGCTATTGAATTAAATTATTAAAGTATACTTTCAGCCCTATGTATCTGTGGGTTCCATATCAACAGATTGAAAAAATTGGATCAAAAATATTTGAAAAAATGTCAAAGATGGCATACAAGGAGCACCCAGGATTCACTGGCATCTCTACAAGAAAGACCTAAAACAGATGAAATGTAGCTGCTCATTGAGATGAGTGACCATGGGAGAAGGTTGGGGTTCAATGGTGGACAGAGAGAGACTTTAGACAAACCCAGAGATGTGAATAATGGAACAGAGAGGGATAGCGAATGCCTGTTAAGAAATGCCTCCATCTCAACCAGCTTGGAATAATTTAAGGCTCCCTAACATCAATTTTGCTATAATATCAGTGGCATTATCCTCTGTGTTGATTGGATAGGTTACCACCATCGTTTGATATCACATTCCAATTACATGTATTTCTTTTAAGGTTTCAATGCCTCAAATGAATTTATTGTTTCTATATTTTTTCTTCTTGCTTATTTTTATACCCTTCCCTCTTATGTGTTTCATTCTCCTTGAATTTTATGCTTCTGCTTCTACAATAGGAAAATGTGGTGAGGACTACGAAGAATAATGCAGGAATTAAGGAGAGACCAAAATGTAGTGAGTGGAACTTCTACACAGTGGGAAGAGCAAGCCCAAGTACCCTGAGGTGAGCATGCCAGGGGTGGTGGAGAAATATCAAGAAGATCTGTAAATGACCTGGGGACAAAGACTGGGAGTGACAGGCATTGATGTGACTCCACTGAATTAAGAGTTAATGAGCAGCACCCCAAAGCACTTACAGGAGAGAAAAAGACCTAACATCATCAACACCTCAGAGCATTTATAAAACAATGTGGATGTTGGGAGTCATATTATAAATTTTAAATACTTGTATTTTTTCTACTTTTATTTTACAATCTGAATATTTTATCCCGTTGAAAAGTGTAATGCAAAACTATAGGTTCTATAAGATGACTCAGAAATATTAATTCATTTAAGATATTTCAGCTCTGTGTCTCTCAATAAAATATAAGATGAGCACATATTTACATTTAAACAGTTACTCAACTAATCAAGAAAGTAACATTAGTCATAAATTGATATTTTAATATCCCAACTATTTAAATTATTTGAAGTAAACACTAGCAACCAGTTACCTCTAGATAACATTCCACTCTCATGTGTATGTGCCAAGATGAGTTGCATGAGGCACTTGTGTTATTGGCTTGTTTTGCCCTGTTTTATATGTATTTTAGTAGAGGAATGTGACAGAGGAGATGAATATGGAAAGTAAATAAGTCCCCTCTCCTTAATCATCATTTTAACAAGCAGAACAAAAACATTGTATATTTCCTTTTAGCCAACCTCATTCAGGTATTATATTTCCAACATTTGTTTCCTTTTTCTTAAAAACAAAGGTTTGAGAGTGAAGGGTGCCAGACCTGGAATTGAACATGAGTGTGGGTCTTACAACCTCACTGGGTGCCCAGAGAACATCAGAGACGATTGGAGCTAGATTACCATGCATGCTACCAGGTTCAGCTCACAGTCCTAGGGAATATTTCACCTTCTCCACGACCTTCTTGAATGCACTCTTCACTTCTTTGTTCCTCAGGCTGTAGACCACAGGGTTCAACATGGGGATGACCATGGTATAAAACACAGATACAATTTTGTCTGTGTCCAGGGAGTGACTGGAGCTGGGCTGCAAGTACATGAAGACAAGAGTCCCATAGAAGATGGAGACAGCAGTGAAGTGAGAGGCACAGGTGGACAGAGCCCTCTGGTATCCTGTGCCTGAGCGCATCTTTAGGATGGTGAGAAAAATGAACATGTAAGATATCAATATAACAAGGAGAGCAGAACAGATCACAAGGCTGGCTCCATAAACAAGAACCATCTCACTAATGTGTCTATCAGAGCAAGAGAGAACCATGACTGCTGGAACATCACAGAAAAAATCATGGACCACATTGGACTTACAGAAGGAGAGACTGAACGTGTCCCCAGTGTGGATGGAGGAATTCAGGAAACCTCCAAGGTAGCAGGCTGTAGTCAGACACACACACACACTTGTCGTCATGGTGGTGGTGTAGTGCAGGGGCTTGCACACTGCAGCATAGCGGTCATAGGCCATCGAGGCCAAGAGGAAATTTTCTGCAGTGACAAAGGCAGCAAACAAGAACATCTGAGCAGCACACGCATTGTAGGAGATAACTGTGTCTCCTAGAAGGAGCCCAGCCAAGACCGTGGGAGTGACAGCTGAAGAGTAGCAGATGTCCACCAGAGACAGGTTCCCAAGGAAAAAGTACATGGGAGTGTGGAGACGGGAGTCCAAGAGGATCAACAGGATCATGCCCAGGTTCCCAGACACATTGATGAGGTAGATGAGGGTGATCATGATAAAGAGGGGCACTTGTAGTCCTGGGGCATTGGTGAGTCCTAGGAGGATGAACTCTGTCACTTCTGTCCTGTTCTCCATCAGAGTTGTTTGAGAATCAGGAGTCGCCCTGTAGCAAGAAGAATGAAGAAACAGAGCATAAAATGCAGGAGAGATTTCAGTGAGATTGACATGTTTTTGTACTATAGGAATTACACATCACAATAATATTTCTTACATTATTCTCCATAACTAAAGCATGAGCTTTACCATTAAATTTATTAGTTGTTTTAAAATATATTATGTGTATTCACTATCTATAGAGCTTCAAGATGTTAAATTAAGGGTCACCAGAAATCATCTCTCCATCTAAAAAATCTTATATATGTGTAAACTGAAAATTTGCAAATTCAATGAATTAGCCAACATGACAATTCTGAAATTATTAAATTAACCAGTTTATCTTTTCCTGTCCTAGTAAATTCATAGACTGCTGTGCAGCTAATGTTGCCAGGAATGCCTCCAGATACTTTTACATCTACATTCCCTGATTTCTCCACAAGTTTATTAAGTTGAATAGTTGTTACTTTTATTTAGATTGTGACACACCAGAGATAGCGTAATACCTTCATGTTTATAGACGTATTAATTTTCAAACCAATTTTAGACTCTGACAGAATGTTTATCCAGTTAATCATCTAAAATTAAATTGCAATTTACAATTATTATATGTTTCCATTGGTGCAAGCTTAGAATTTGGAATTTCACTATGAATTAAATAAGAAATATATGTAGTGGATGTCATGAGATATCTGGGGCCACAGAGGTGTGTATAAGAAGCATAGATGATTCTGGCAGGGGAGGACATAGCATCAGGTACAGAGCCTGGTCTCTGGACAGAGGCACGTGTCCCACCTGCATTTACAAGCTCAGAATCCTGGTAGTAAACTAACTTCCCTGAGCCAGATTTTCTTTATCTACACAGACACACACATACACACAAATATATGTATATATATATAAAATTAGTCCTCCTTCAAGATGTTATTGTGAAATAATTCATTTTTTTTAAATGAGTGGAATGTGATGTGTTTAGCACAGCTGGCCAGCAGGTAGCTGGACTATTCTTGTGCAGAAGGAACACTGGTCTGTGTGTGGTTTGAGAATGAGGTGGCAACACATGGGACTTCACCTTTGGACACAGTCTGAAGTCTCAAAACCTCCCTCTTTGGCTTTCACACACTAGGCACATGGATTTTATGCACCCTCCAGTAACAGGCACTCCCTTGGTGGTCTGGATTTCTGATTGGTTGCTCTGTTGATTCCATGTGAGCTGTTCTTTTTCCTAATGTTTTCCTTGAAATCTGTATCCCAGACTGAGTTGAGTCTCTTTCTCTATCTCATTTCTGCCACGTCATGATTAAATTGTACATTTTGAGAGTCGAAAATTCAAAGTTTTTGGATTACCTTTAGCCTGAAGTCCTGTTTTGGTGGAAAGTCTATGCTTGAAAATTTTTATTTGAATGTTTTATAAAATAGCAACAGTACTTTTAAATCTTTTTATTTGAATTTTGAGCCTTTAGAAGTATCTCCATCTTCTGCCAACTTCTATTTTCTATTATTCTCCTCCTACTTCATTCACAACTACACCTGACAAGCCTAGACCATAAGGGCTGATGTTTGTCAAACCACTTCTAGTATCACAACATATGAAAAGAGCTTTGTATATAAATATGCATTGACTCTGTGTGTATGTGTGTGTGTGTGTGTGTGTGTGTAAAGTAGGTATTTTTATAATTTATTTTTTGCCATGAAGGCAATGGAATTTATGAAATTCAGTGATATTCTATAATTTCAAAGCTAGTATGAAAAAAGATTCAAGATTTGATATTTAAACCCTGTTTCATTCCTACTCAGAAGCCATTGCTTTTACCCACATCACTGTCTACATGGGCAGATGGGCCAATAATGTAAAGATCGGATTATGGGATTGGGGGGAGGTTAAAATGAAATCCTAATCTTACTAAAAGTCTTACAGTTTTTATCTTGGAGGTTTTCCTTGACCATGGTTGCAGATTCCTATCAAATCTTCAGGTCAGAAGAAGACCTGCATACACGAAAAATATTAACACTGATGACCAAAGGTGCCCATTTAGTTTAAGGAAAGGTCATTTTACTCTATTTATTGCCTTCAATGAGAGGCTACCTGATGATAAAGAAATCCAAAGGCCCACCTATCCAAAGCCACATCTATATAATTTGTTAATATTTTTAAATGGCAGCATGCTAATGTTTCATTAATCTCATTAAACTCTCCAGTAATGGAATTTAAATATATATGTAACTTTTTCACTAGAGTGCTTTAGAAAAACGCTCAAAACCCTTATCTTTGTGCTCAAAAAATTCAGGATTTACGTTACTATTACTTTTGTATGGAATATAGTTTTCACTAAAAGTATATATTGAATACAGAAGCTTACCTTGCTCCTTGAATGCGAGTGGCAGTCAATTCTGAATAGTGTGTTTGAAATCAGAAATTCTTCCTTTGAGTAATGCATAGATACTGTTGGAGAAGCTCTATTGCAAATAGCAATCAAAAGGTTTCAAAGTTTTTTTTTTTAAGAGAGCAAAAAACCAGGAAAAAGACATATGTATGGTTTCAGGCCATCAATTTACCACACATTCTCTGTGTGTTCTTAGAGGACTCAATTGCTTTCTCCTTTTTTTGGAAAATAAAGATTAAAAAATGACTCCTTCCACATAGTCCACAGAGTTGTGTTTCTAAGTAGCAAATAAAGGAAAGTACACAAAACAACTTGCTCACAGGTTACTATTTTGAGGTCACTCAGTGCAATTTTTATCTTGGACATTTTCTTTGATGATGGTTGCAGATTCCCACGGAATCTTCAGGTCAAAAGAAGATCTGCCTGCACTAACAAATATTAACATTCATATGAATAAGTGATGACCAAAGCTGACCAGTGTGCAGTCTGGTCCTTTTAAAATGAAATCACCAGGATAACTGCTGGACTTCAGAGGGCAATGCTCCCGACCCAGAGGGGAATTACAGAGATCTGAGCTCCCTGGGGGTGTTCCCCAGGAGGCATCCTCATCCCACTTTCCTCATATTTTGAGTGTACACATATCTATTTGTGTCACTTGTCATTTCTTTTTTTACTTCTAATTAATGTGCAATTTACAAATTGTAATGTGTGCACGGTTTAGTACATGGCTCTAAAAGTGTAGTCCAATGCATATCCATGTTACCACTACCCTGATCCCCTGTAATAAATTTTTCTCAAGTTTATTTGTGGTCACGCCCATCTCCCAGCCTTGGCACCTAGCAAACACTAAGCTCTCAGCTCTTTTTGTCCATATAATTTTAGATGCAGTAATTTTTTATAACTAGAATCTCAGAATACGTCTTTTGTTCTGGCATCTTGAATTTAGAAAAAAATGCACTTGATATTTATTTTCATTGATACTTGTATCCGTGTGATATCTTTTTATTGTGAAGTTATACTCTATCATATGCACTTTATATCTTGTGTTTTCATTTTTCTGTTAATGAATATTTTTGTCCTTTCCACTGTTTGGTGATTTCAAATAAAACTGACTTTATATTTCCCTAAAGACTTTTTTGTGAACATATGTAATACTAAGAAACACTTTCTAACTCATTCTGTGAAGCCAGCATTACCATCATTAAGAAAACATCCAAGATAAAAATTGCACTGAGTGACCTCAAAATAGTAACCTGTTAGCAAGTAGTTTTGTGTACTTTTCTTTATTTGCTACTTACAAACACAATTCTGTGGATTATGTGGGAGACGACATTTTATCTTTATTTTACAAAGAAGGAGTAAGCAAAGACAAACAAAAACATCAAGAAAGGAAACCAGACTACTGTCCCTCTTCAATATTATCTATAGCAAAAGTAATAAAATGCTAAAAAACCAGATCTATAAGCATATTAACCTAATTATAAGCTATTACCATAGAGGACTTATTCCAGGATTGGAAAGAGGTTTCAATATATGAAAAACAATCAATATAAAAAATCAAATTAATATAATGAAGAGAAAATCTCATGAGCATATTATTAATCCAGAATACGTATTTACAAACATTTTACATTCTTTCATGGTAAAAACACTCAGAAAAGTAGAAATAGAAATGAACTGCCACAAGCTATAAAGAATATTTATAAAAACCTACAGCTGATGTTATATTCAAATGTGAAAGGCTGAGAAACAAAGCAAATATTCCTGTTTTTATCACTTCTATTAAAAACTGTACTAATAGTTCTATCCAGAGCTATTGGTCAAGAAAAAATAAGTAAAAGCATCTAATTGGAAAGAGATAAAATTAAAGATATTTTTAGGTGATGTAATCTTAT
Source organism: Marmota flaviventris (assembly GCF_047511675.1). Classification (NCBI taxonomy): domain Eukaryota; kingdom Metazoa; phylum Chordata; class Mammalia; order Rodentia; family Sciuridae; genus Marmota; species Marmota flaviventris. Next base: position 13,388,416 of record NC_092506.1, on the reverse strand, counting down.
ATATAAAAACTCTTAAAGAATGCACAAAAATTTATTAGTTGTTAAATTTATTCATAAATATTGCAGTGTTCAAGTGTCCCAAATAAAAATCAATTGTTTCTAAGTATTGGCACTAATTCCAATTCTCCAATTCAAGAAGGAAATAAAGGAAATAATTCCATTTGCAGCAGCAACTGAATTGAATTAACTTAAAGAAGACATTTAAAGGTGTCTTACTCCAAACAATAATCTAGTCTGCCTGCTCAAAGGACACTCAAATAAACTCACCAATAACTAGAAGTTTTTTTTTTCTCATAAAATAACTTATTGTATTCTTTAATGTTGACACAGGTTACTCCTTTTAAGGAACTCCCAAGTATTTTCAGCATGAGCATCATAAGATGAACAACTTGGCTGGAAGCTCCAGTTCAAGGCAGACTAAATGTTGTTAAATGATGTGAGAGGAGTTGGAAGGGGAAAATGAGTGCTTGGATGAGTGCACTCAGCCTTCTCTAAATTAACTCAACTGACCACAGATCAGTGAATTCTTCACTCATTAAACAATAAGAATCAGAAGAATCAGAGAATCTATTTCCTATTTTTCTCTTTTATTGATAATAATAATTATTATTATAATGATGATAATAGAAAACATGTATTAAGTTCTTATTGTGACCAGACCTTATGCCATGTGTATATATGAAGAAGGTCATGTAATACTTTGAATTCAATGCAATAGATTCTATTATTTTTGTCATTCCATATATGATCATTTTAAGCCACAAGCATTCTACTTTCTGATACATTTTTTTTTTTACAAAAAGTAAACAAGACATGTTGAATAATTGATTGGTTCCATATTTTCTACAGAGAGATGTAAGTCAAAATATAATCACTTCATGTGCCAGAAATAAAGGAAGCTTTCCAAGATTAAAACAATAAAAACTTATGTTGGCCAAAGTTGCAACAATGAGTTATGACTGGAGTTGAAATATGGTTAGTTTATGAAAGTCATGACTGCATAATGGTGCACAGGTATTCTAAAAAGTAACAAAAAATATCAAAAATGACAAGATATTATTACTGACTTTCTTATGAGATCATTGAAAAATATAAAAATCAATTAATTCTAACTGTAACAGAAGGTTTTCTTTAGTTATTTGAATCTTTATTTGGAAAAGTTATAATAAATTCATAGGGGGGCTGGGGATGTGGCTCAAGCAGTAACGCGCTTGCCTGGCATGCATGCGGCCCGGGTTCCATCCTCAGCACCACATACAAACAAAGATGTTATGTCTGCCGAAAACTAAAAAATAAATATTAAAAAAAATTCCCTCTCTCTCTCTCTTTCTCTCTCTTTAAAAAAAAAAAGATGTGTCCACCGAAAACTAAAAAATAAATATTAAAAAAATTCTCTCTCTCTCTCTCTTTAAAAAATATTTTAAAAACTCTTAGGAAAACTGCAATATTGCATTGAACACTGTCATAGTCATTACCTAAAACTGCCAATTATAGTTTGCCACATTTAATTTCTACATATATATGTACAATATTCAAGTTCTTTTGGGGTTTCAAATATTATAATAAAAATTTTCTTCAACTATTTCTACATGCATCACTGAAGTCCAAGGATTCTGTTTTATAGCCACAATACAACAGATTCAGATGTGACCTTGCTGTACTACTAGGAACCAATACAGAGGACATAGGTAAATTTTGTCAATAACAGCAGTATCGTCTTTTATACCATTTTCCCCTGAGAACCTTAATTTACCTTACCTATCATTTTTGATTAATTTTATCTGAAACAGGTCAACTTTTCTTGTTCTTTCACATTTACAACTTTTAATGTATTCACATCAGAATTGTAGACTGCTCCCACCTCAATTCTGGGTCATTTTATTTTTTTTCTAATGACTTCATTTAAGTTTTTCCCAGTGACTGGATTCATGTTATGGGTTTGGAGTAGAAATAGTACATTGATTATGTTTCTTTGTCAATAAACCACATGTACAGAGGCATGATGTGTCCCGTTATTCATGGAGCAAATTTTGAACACCCTACTGCCGAGGCATTTATTAAAGTCATAGCCTGTACCACCCAAAAGTTCCAAAGTCATATGAACTCTCCAAATTGTCACTGAGTATCATTGGGAGTTATAAAATCTTAAGTATATGATGGAATACAAATGTTACCTTAGTTTCCAAAATTTTAGAATCCCATTGAGTTCAAAAGTCTCCAGATGTAAAGTTTTGCATCTGAAAACACTAAAACCAAACCCACATACATACAGTGATCTCATACTAGACAAAGGCACCGTAAACAAACGGTGGAGAAAAGGTAGCCTCTTCAATTGAGCAACCAGAATGGAAGCTATGGACTTCTATGAGTAGACAGATTCACCAAGCACATATGAGTCTATATTTAGAAGACCAAAAAAACCCACCATAAATCTTCTAGACCTCGTAAACGTATTCAGCAAAGTAGCCGGATACAAAATTAACACCCATAAATCAATTCCGTTCCTATACACCAATGATGAATCAACTGAAAGAGAAATTAGGAAAATTATTCCATTCATAATAGCATTAAAAAAACCAATACATTGGAATCAATATAACAAGAGAGGTGAAAAACCTCTACATTGTATACAACAGAACACTAAAGAAATAAATTGAAGGAGACCTTAGAAGATGAAAGATCTCCCATGTACTTGGGTAAACAAAATTAATATTGTCAAAATGGCCATACCACCAAAAGTGCTATACATATTTAATACAATTTCTATTAAGGTTCTGATGACATTCTTCATAGAAATAGAAAAAGCAGTAGGAAATTCATTTGGAAAAATCAGAGGCCCAGAATGGCCAAAGCAATCCTTAGTGAGAAAAGTGAAGCAGAAGGCATCACAGTACCAGACCTTACATTATGTTACAAAGGTATAGTGACAAAAATGGCATGGTATTGGCACAAAGACAGACATGAAGACCAGTGGAACAGAATAGTAGACACAGAGACATACCCACATACATACAGTGATCTCATACTAGACAAAGGCACCATAAACAAATGGTGGAGAAAAGATAGCCTCTTCAACAAATGGTGCTGGGAAAACTGGAACTACATATGTAGTAGCATGAAATTGAACCCCTATATCTCACCCTGCACAAAACTCAGCTCAAAGTGGATCAAGGACTTAGGCATTAGACCAAAGACCCTGTGCCTACTAGAAGAAAATGTAGGCCCAACTCTCTCCATCAGGTTGGCATAGAAACTAACTTCCTCAGTAAGGCTACTAAAGTGCAAGAAATAAAATCAAGAATCAATCAATGGGATGGTATCAAACTAAAAGGCTTCTTCACAGCAAAGGAAACAATGAAGAATCTCAAGACAGAGCCTAAAGATTGCATAGATTGTTCCAACCTTCTTGGTTTCACCAATGTCATGAGGTCTGTTTCCAGGTAGTGGTTAGAATGGTGTGTTCTTTTTTTTAAAATATTTTTATTGATGTTTTAAGAAATGACAGCTGAAGATTTTTATAAGGGAATCATAAAACAGTACTACATGTCATTAGTTTGAAAATGATTCAACTCACTGAGATATAACATAGGTTTTGTTCTCCTCTGAAACATCTATACCATAGGTACCATTTTGAAATCAGCTGACTCATGAGTACAGAGTGTGCCTTTTTCTTCCAGGCTGTGTTCCAACCCTCTTGGTTTCACCAATGTCATGAGGTCTGTTTCCAGGTACTGGTTAGAATGGTGTGTTTCCTTTTTTAAAAAATATTTTTATTGATTTTCTAAACAAATGACGGCAGAATGAATTATAATTCTTATTACACATATAGAGCATGACTTTTCATATCTCTGGTTGTATATAAAGTATGTTCACACCAATTCATGTCTTTATACATGTACTTTGGATAATGATGTCCATCACTTTCCACCATCCTTGGGAAACCCCTGCCCCTCACTTCCCCTCCCAACCCCCTGCCCTATCTAGAGTTCCTCTAATCCTCCCATGCTCCCCCTCCCTACCCCACTATAAGTCAGTCACCTTATATCAGAGAAGACATTCGGCATTTGTTTTTTGGGATTGGCTAACTTCACTTAGCATTATTTTCTCCAGCGCCATCCATTTACCTGCAAATGCAATGATTTTATTCTCTTTTTTTGCTGAGTAATATTCCCTTGGGTATATATGCACCATTTTTTTAATCCATTCATCTACTGAGGGGCATCTAGGTTGGATCCACAGTTTAGCTATTGTGAATTGTGCAAGGAACAGTCATTTTTGTAGCTCACCTCTTGACACAAGACAGCACCTGAGCTACCTTCACTCTCCCCCAGATCTACCATTCACTTCTCTGTTATCCTGGTCAAGTTCATTTCATATTCAGTTACAAGGCTGCCCCTACTGCAAGAGCAGAGCAACAAAAATTGGCAGTTTTCCTCTGTCCTGGGCAGCTCTTCCTGTGCTGTCTCCCATTTTAAATCCCACCCCTCCCAACTGCTTCCCCAAGAGTGCTTCAATCTCCAACACCAGACAGGGGGAAATTGTTTAAGTGGCACATACAATTCCATAATATCAAACCCTACAACAAAACTCCTATTTCTGCTCTCTGTTTTGATTCTAACACTTACCTTGGTCAATTCTTAGGGAAACTGTAAATTCAAGAATCAATCAATGGGATGGTATCAAATTAAAAGGCTTCTTCACATCAATGTTTACACTAAACTTTAGTAGACATAAAAGTTCATAATTTAATCATGGAAATAAGCATGTATATAACTTAAAAAATAGCACCTAGAAAGAACTAAATTATTTTATGTGTGTAGAAAACAGTGATATAGATTTCATGAGATTTTGAAGTTTCCTTTCTGATATAGTCATTTCAATGCCTTAAAATATTTAAGATTAAATAGATTAAAATGTCATTATTCTTGGACTGGGATTGTGGCTCAGTGGTAGAGCGTTAGCCTAGCATGTGTGAGGCCCTGGGTTCAATCCTCAGCACCACATAAAAATAAATAAAGGTATAAAAAATTATATGAAAATAATTTTTAACAAATGCCATTATTCTTTTAATGGTTTATTTTTATCAAGTGATAGTTAAAAGAGATTCACTCGCCCTTTCCCCATCTCTAAACCTAAGCACACGCAGGTGCTGTGTCTGAGAGAGGGTGATGCACTCCTCCCAGTGGCTGTCCACCTATGGGTGTATCCATACCACCAATGGCACTGAGGATGGGTATCACAGGCTCCCCCAGTGATGCCTCCCCACATGGCCATCTGTTCATGGGCAATGCATCACACCCACTTGGGCTGCTGGAGCCCTCACTCTTTCTTGATGGCATTGAGTTCTCCAACCTTACTGCCACTGCATTGCACCCAAATCCAACAGCTACAGCTGAGGAAAAGTATAGGGAGACCATACCATGGCATTCACATGAGCCTTCCAAACTGACAGACACCCTAAGACACATCTTCAGGAGAAAGCCTGCTACCAAGGCCACTGTATAAAACTGGTAGAGACTGATGATCTGCCACGTGTGCAAATAGCAATATAAGGGCACAAATATTATTTTAAAAAGCAAGATGACATGATGCCTTCCAAGGAATATGATAGATCTCTATCCACAGCCCCAAAGGAAAGGACATTGGTGAAGTACCTGATAAAGGATTAAAAGAACGATTTTAAGGAAATTCAATGACATACAAGAGAATACAGAGTAAATGTGACCAAATTAGGAAAGCAATTCATGATCTGAATTGGAAATTTAAGAGAGATCGAGCTTCATGAAAAGAATCAAACAAAGTCTTGGAAATGAGGAACTCAATAAATCAAATTTAAAATACAGTTGAGAACCTCACAATAGGTTAGATCAAGCAGAAGAAAGAATTTCTACATTTGAAGACAGAAGTATCATGGTCAGACCAAAAAGGAGAAAAAGGGGACAAAATAAAATAAAAAGAAAACAGATTTCAAGACATAGTATGATGTTAAAAGCAAATATTTAAAATTTTCAGATCTTGGAAGGCAAGGAAAAAGGGGAAAGCATGTTTTCTCATATGTGACTTGATCTTTATACATTGTATACACATGTCGAATTATCATAGTGTTTCCTGTAATGTACAGTTAAAATTATAATTTAAAAAATTCCTAGTTGTCTTTTCTTTTTTGGGTTTGTAAATTCCAATTCACATTTTTTTAAAAAACCTTTATATTATATTTGATTGACACATAATAATTGTACACTTTTTATGGTGTAAAACGTAATATTGCAGTAATGTGTAATGATCAAATCATTACAAACACTGATCATTTCTTTGTGGCAAAAATGCTCATCTAGCTTTTTTAAAAAAATATGCTATATTGCTGTTAATTATAGTCACCCAGCTGTGCAGTAGAAACTAGAACTTACTCCTCTTATCTAACTGTTGATAAGACTTGTTTTACCCCCAACCTGTCCTTTGCCCCATGTTTCCAAATCCCCTGGAGCCACTACTGGAGTCTCAACTTCTGTGGAATTAACTGTCTGCTATTTGATAGGTGAGCAAATCTCGCAGTATTTTCTTTACTGGGGTCTGACTTATTTCACTTACCATCATGTTCTCCAGGTTCATCCATGTCACAAAAGACAAGATTTCCTTCCATTTTGTGGCTTAATAGGATACCATCATGTATAAACAACATTCTTAAACCATGTGGTAGTTCTATTTGTAGTTTTCTGAGGACTTATTCATACTGTTTTCCATAATGGCTGTGCTAAGCTACATTCCCGCCATCAGTACACAAAGGCCAACCTTTCTTCACTTCCTCTCAAGAACTTGTTATCTTTTGTCTTTTTGCACAAAGCCATTTTAACAGGAGTAAGGTGGTATCTCACTGTGATTTTTGACTTGTATTTCCCTGATAGCTAGTTATGTTGAGCATATTTTATGCACCTATTGATCATTTGTCTTCTCATGAGAAGTATGTACTTAATTTTTTTACTCACTTTTCAAATTGGGTTGTTTTCTTGCTATTGAACTAAATTATTAAAGTGTACTTTCAGCCCTATGTATCTGTGGGTTCCATACCTACAGATTTAAAAAACTGGATCAAAAATATTTGGAAAAATATCAAAGGTGGCATACAAGGAGCACCCAGGACTCACTCGCATCTCTACAAGAAAGAATTAAAACAGCTGAAATGTAGCTGCTCATTGAGATGAGTGACCATGGGAGAAGGTTGGAGTTCAATGGTGGACAGAGAGAGACTTTGGACAAACCCAGAGATGTGAATAATGGAACAGAGAGGGATAGAGAATGCTTGTTAAGAAATGCCTCCATCTCAACCAGCTTGGCAAGAATAATTTAAGGCTCCCTAACATCGATTTTGCTATAATATCCGTGGCATTATCCTCTGTGTTGATTGGATAGGTTACCACCATCATTTGATATCACATTCCAATTACATGTATTTCTTTTAAGGTTTCAATGCCACAAATGAATTTATTGTTTCTATATTTTTCTTCTTGCTTATTTTTATACCCTTCCCACTTATGAGTTTCATCCTCTGCTTTCATTATATGCTTCTGTTTTTGTTCACCCCTCCATTTTTCTTTTCTTTTTTTCTTATGTTCCTTTTCACAGTCTCTGTCATTTAATACTAGTTTTATTTTCTTTAATTCCTGTTTTTTTTCAGGCTCTTCTAGAGATTTACTCCCCCTTTTCACTCTTGGAATACAAGAATTGTAGAGAATGTTTTTAATAATTGCCACAGTCTGGCTGGGCACAAATAACCGGGAGGTCACCAGCCACTTGTAGATTCAAGCAGGAACGAACTTTATTTCTGAACCCACGCGAACGCCACCCATGCGGACTCTCCAGGAACCCGCGAGAGCTCAACCAGAACCCAACGGGAACTTCTTGAACCCACGCGAACTCTCTAGGAACTCTGCGAGAGCTCAACAGGAACTCAATGGGAACTCCGCTGGCTCGCTGGCACCACTTCTCAACCACTCCCCCTGGCAAAACGCCAGGCACCATCCCAACTTGGCTGCGGCTCTCAACAAATAATTTTTAAAGATTTATTCATATGGCTTTGCTGTGAGTGGTTGTTGTTACTGGTGATTCTTGTCACAAAGTGCTGCTAGGTGCTAGGGACTGAACACAGTGCCACATTTTGACTGGCATTTTGACACTTAGATATACCCCCATCCCTGGGCACATATTAAAGAAAAAACAACTACTAAAATTCCTTGTAAAACAATGGAAGAAATATGTATGCCAGAAGATGCACAAATATCAACATAAACATGGGCAACATGAGAAAGCAAGGCAATAAGACACCCTCAAAAGTTCATTACAATTCAATAACTGATTCCACACTCATCAAAGTGGAGGAAGGTCTGGATAAAGAATTCAAAGAGCCGAGAGTTAAAACGATCAATGAAGCAAAAGATGATCTGAGGAAGAAACAAAAGGAGAAAATGTAGGCTACGAAGAGCACTTCAATTGAGAGACAGAGATTCTGAACACGTGTTGTATGCACAGAATGGAGTTTTATTCTGCAGTGGAGAAGGACAAAATTATATCATTTGCAGGAAAATGGATGTAACTGAAGCTTAAAGCTAAATCATCTTAAAGCTAAAAGAGCCAGACTCAGAAAGTCAAGAGTTGTATGTGTTCTTTCATACGGGGAAGCTAGAGAGAAAAAAGGCATCTCGTGAAAATAGGAGGGAAACAAGGTAAAGAAACAGGCTCAGGAGGAAGGAAGGGCAAATTACATCATGTGCATGTGCAAATATGCCACAATGGCGTCCACTATTCCAAATGATTTTTATGCATCAATAAATGTGACCATTGCTAAGCTGCTCCTATCCCCGGCTGTTTTGTTCTGCCAGTTGGCAGCTGTGAGTGATCTTTGTTTGCCTAGGTTCAAAGTCAAAAAATATGTGATGATTCACTGGAAATGGGATTTCTAGGAAATCCCTGGGTTCAAAAGTGGAGAGTTCCAGCATGGAGTGAGAATGCAGATAAAAGTATTTTGGCAAAGCAGAAAATAAGCTGTACTTCCTGAAGCACACCACATATCTGTCTAAAAGGTCTAGATCACAGATGATCACTGCCGTCATCAATGAATCAAAATCCAATGAATTGATACAGCTTGACTTGAACCTGATTATTTTACTCATTCATTTAACAAATATTGAGAATATTTAATACATATTTTAAAGATACTGTGTTAATCAGCTTTTTATGACTGTGACCAAAATACCTGAGAAAAACAACTTAAAAGAGAAAAGATTAATTTTGGATCATGCTTTTGGTTCATGGTGGGCCAGCTCCACTGCTCGGGGCCTTAAGTGAGGCTGGCCATCACAGCAGAGGGTGCAGCAGAGGAAACACCTGCTCAGTGCATGACAATCAGAACGCAGAGAGAAAGAAGGGGTCCAAGGACAAGATATAGTCCCCAGGTGCACAGCCCCAAGGAACCTCTTCTTCAAATCAGGTTCCACCTCTACAGTTTTCAAGCCCTCCCAAAGTTCCTTTTAGAATGTGAATTGATTGATGGATTAACTCACTGGTGAAGGTAGCTCCCTCATGATCCTTCACTTTCCAAAAGCCCCACCTCCGAATGTTGCTGCATTGGGGACCAAGCCTTTAACACACAAGCCTCTGGGAAACATGTCGGATCCAAGCAGTAACAGGTGCTGTTACAGAATTGTGTAAGCAAAACAGATGAATTATCAGTCACAGTGGCTCACATCTGTAATCCCAGTGGCTAGGGAGGCTGACACAGGATATCATAAGTTCAAAGCCAGCCTCAGCACCTTAGTGAGGCCCTAAGCAATTCAGCAACTCAGTGAGACCCTGTCTCTAAATAAAATACCAAATGGGCTAGAGATGGGGCTCTGTGCTTAAGCATCCCTGGGTTCAATGCCTGGTGCCGAAACAAACAAACAAAAAAAGATGAATTGACTGCTCTCATGGAGTTGAAATTCTAACTGGAGATGATAAATAACAAACAAATGAAAGAATAAATACCCAATAGGAAAGTGTGGTGAGGACTACGAGGAATAATGCAGGAATAAGGCAGAGACCCAAATGTAGTGAGGGGAACTTCTACACAGTGGGAAGAGCAAGCCCAAGTGTCCTGAGCGGGGAGCATGCCAGGGGTGGTGGAGAAATATCAAGGAGAACCCGCAAATGACCTGGGGACAAAGACTGGGAGTGACAGGCATTGATGTGACTCCACTGAATTAAGAGTTAATGAGCAGCATCCCAAAGCTCGTACAGAGAGAAAAAGACCGAACATTATCAATATCAGAGCATTTATAAAACAATGTGGATGTTGGGAGTCATATATATAAATTTTAAATTCTTGTATTTTTTCTTCACTTTTATTTATATATGATTATTTTATCCTTTTGAAAGGTGTAATGCAAAAATATAGGTTCTCTAAGATGACTCAGTCAAGGCAGAAATATTAATTCATTTAAGATATTTTAGCTCTGTGTCTCTCAATAAAATATGCCAATAATATGAGCACATATTTACATTTAAACAGTTACTCAACTAATCAAAAAAGTAACACTAGTCATAAATTGATATTTCAATATCCCAACTATTTAAATTATTTGAAGTAAACACTAGCAACCAGTTACCTCCAGATAAAGTCCACTCTCATGTGTATTTGCCAACATGAATTGCATGACGCACTTGTGCTATTGGGTTGTTTTGCCCCATTTTATACGTATTTTAGTAGCCGAATATAACAGAGGAGATGCATATAGAAAGTAAATAAGTCAACTCACCATAATCATCATTTTAACAAGCATAACAAAAACATTGTATATTTCCTTTTAGCCAACCTCATTCAGGTATTATATTTCCAACATTTGTTTCCTTTTTCTTAAAAACAAAGGTTTGAGAGTGAAGGGTGCCAGATCTGGAATTTAACATGAGTGTGGGTCTTACAACCTCACTGGGTGCCCAGAGAACATCAGAGAGGATTGGAGCTAGATTACCATGCATGCTACCAGGTTCAGCTCACAGTCCTAGGGAATATTTCACCTTCTCCACGACCTTCTTGAATGCACTCTTCACTTCTTTGTTCCTCAGGCTGTAGACCACAGGGTTCAACATGGGGATGACCATGGTATAAAACACAGATACAATTTTGTCTGTGTCCAGGGAGTGACTGGAGCTGGGCTGCAAATACATGAAGATAAGAGTCCCATAGAAGATGGAGACAGCAGTGAAGTGAGAGGCACAGGTGGACAGAGCCCTCTGGTATCCTGTGCCTGAGCGCATCTTTAGGATGGTGAGAAAAATGAACATGTAAGATATCAAGATAACAAGGAGAGCAGAACAGATCACAAGGCTGGCTGCATATACAAGAACCATCTCACAAACATGTCTATCAGAGCAAGAGAGAACCATGACTGCTGGAACATCACAGAAAAAGTGATGCACCACATTGGACTTACAGAAGGAGAGACTGAACGTGTCCCCAGTGTGGATGGAGGAATTCAGGAAACCTCCAAGGTAGCAGGCTGTAGTCAGACACACACACACACTTGTCGTCATGGTGGTGGTGTAGTGCAGGGGCTTGCACACTGCAGCATAGCGGTCATAGGCCATCGAGGCCAAGAGAAAATTTTCTGCAGTAGCAAAGGCAGCAAACAAGAACATCTGAGCAGCACAAGCATTGTAGGAGATAACTGTGTCTCCTAGAAGGAGCCCAGCCAAGACCGTGGGAGTGACAGCTGAAGAGTAGCAGATGTCCACCACAGACAGGTTCCCAAGGAAAAAGTACATGGGAGTGTGGAGACGGGAGTCCAGGAGGATCAACAGGATCATGCCCAGGTTCCCAGCCACATTGATGAGGTAGATGAGGGTGAACATGATAAAGAGGGGCACCTGTAGTCCTGGGGCATTGGTGAGTCCTAGGAGGATGAACTCTGTCACTTCTGTCCTGTTCTCCATCAGAGTTGTTTGAGAATCAGGAGTCGCCCTGTAGCAAGAAGAATGAAGGAACAGAGCATAAAATGCAGGAGAGATTTCAGTGAGATTGACATGTTTTTGTACCATAGGAATTACACATCACAATAATATTTTTTTACAATATTCTCTATATCTAAAACATGAGGCTTACCATTAAATTTCTTAGTTGTTTTAAAATATATTATGCGTATTCACTATCTATAGAGCTTCAAGATGTTGAATGAAGTGTCACCAGAAATCATCTCTCCATTTAAAAAATCTTATATATGTGGAAACTGAAATTTTGAAAATTCAATGAATTAGCCAACATGACAATTCTGGAATTATTAAATTAACCAAATTATCTTTTCCTGTCCTAGTAAATTCATAGACTGCTGTGCAGCTAATGTGCCAGGAATTACTCCAGATACTTTTACATCTATATTCCCTGATTTCTCCACAAGTTTATTAAGTTGAATAGTTGTTACTTTCATTTAGATTTTGAGACACCAGAGGTTGAGTAATACTTTCATGTTTACAGAAGTATTAACTCGTAAACCAAACTTTAGTCTCTGACAAAATATTTATCTGGTTAATTGATCTAAAATTAAGTTGCAGTTTACAATTATTCAATGTTTCCATTGGGCCAAGCTTAGAATTTGGAATGTCACAGTGAATAAGCTGAGAGATGTATGTAGTGGAGTGATGAGAAACCTGGGGCATCAGAGGTGTGTATAAGCAGCATAGATGATTCTGGCAGGGGAGGACATAGCATCAGGTACAGAGCCTGGGCTCTGGACAGAGGCACGTGTCCCACCTACATTTACAAGATCAGAATCCTGTTACTCACCTAACTTCCCTGAGCCAGATTTTTTTTTTTAAATCTACTACAACAACAAAAACAGCAAAACAGATAATTAGTCCTCCTTCAAGATGTTATTGTGAGACAATCCATTGTTTTTTTAAATGAGTGGAATGTGATTTGTTTAGCACAGCTGGCCAGCAGGTAGCTGTACTATTCTTGTGCAGAAGAAACACTGGCCTGTATGTGGTTTGAGAAATGAGGGTGACAACACATGGGACTTCACCTTTGGACACAGTCTGAAGTCTCAAAACCTCCCTCTTTGGCTTTCACACACTAGGCACATGGATTTTATGCACCCTCCAGTAACAGGCACTCCCCTGGTGGTCTGGCTTTCTGATTGGCTGCTCTGTTGATTCCATGTGAGCTGTTCTTTTTCCTAATGTTTTCCTGAAATTTGTATTCCAGCCTGAGTTGAGCCTTTCTCTTTCTCATTTCTGCCATGTCATGATTAAACTGCACATTTTGAGAGTCAAAAATTCATAGTTTTTGGATTACCTTTAGCCTGAAGTCCTGTTTTGGTGGAAAGTCTATGCTTGAAAATTTTTATTTGAATGTTTTATAAAATAGCAACAGTACTTTTAAATCTTTTTATTTGAATTTTGAGCCTTTAGAAGTATCTCCATCTTCTGCCAACTTCTGTTTTCTATTATTCTCCTCCTACTTCATTCACAACTACACCTGACAAGCCTAGACCATAAGGGCTGATGTTTGTCAAACCACTTCTAGTATCACAACATATGAAAAGAGCTTTGTATATAAATATGCATTGACTCTGTGTGTATGTGTGTGTGTGTGTGTGTGTAAAGTAGGTATTTTTATAATTTATTTTTTGCCATGAAGGCAATGGAATTTATGAAGTTCAGTGATATTCTATAATTTCAAAGCTAGTATGAAAAAAGATTCAAGATTTGATATTTAAACCCTGTTTCATTCCTACTCAGAAGCCATTGCTTTTACCCACATCACTGTCTACATGGGCAGATGAGCCAATAATATAAAGATCAGATTATGGGATTTGGGGGGAACTTAAAATGAAATTCTAATCTTACTAAAAGTCTTACAGTTTTTATCTTGGAGGTTTTCCTTGACCATGGTTGCAGATTCCTATCAAATCTTCAGGACAGAAGAAGACCTGCATACACGAAAAGTATTAACACTGATGACCAAAGGTGCCCATTTAGTTTAAGGAAAGGTCATTTTACTCTATTTATTGCCTTCAATGAGAGGCTACCTGATGATAAGGAAATCCAAAGGCCCACCTATCCAAAGCCTCATCTATATAATTTGTTAATATTTTTAGATGGCAGAATGCTAATGTTTCATTAATCTCATTAAACTCTCCAGTAATGGAATTTAAATATATATGTAACTTTTTCACTAGAGTGCTTTAGAAAAATGTTCAAAAATCCTTATCTTTGTGCTCAAAAAACTCAGGATTTATGTTACTATTACTTTTGTATGGACTACAGTTTTCACTAAAAGTATATATTGAATACAGAAGCTTACCATGCTCCTTGAATATGAGTGGCAGTCAATTCTGAATAGTGTGTTTGAAATCAGAAAATCTTCCTTTGAATAATGCATAGATACTGTTGGAGAATCTCTATTGCAATTAGCAATCAAAAGGTTCCAAAGTTTTTAAAGACAGTAAAAAACAGGAAAAAGACATACGTATGGTTTCAGGCCATCAATGTACCACACGTTCTCTGTGTGTTCTTAGAGGACTCCATTGCTTTCTCCTTATTTGTAAAATAAGATTATAAAATGTAGTCTCCCACGTAGTCCACAGAGTTGTCTTTCTAAGTAGCAAATAAAGGAAAGTACACAAAACAACTTACTAACAGGTTGCTATTTTGAGGTCACTCAGTGCAATTTTTATCTTGGACATTTTCTTTCATGATGGTTGCAGATTCCCACTGAATCTTCAGGTCAAAAGAAGACCTGCCTGCACTAACAAACATTAACATTCATATGAATAAGTGATGACCAAAGCTGACCAGTGTGCAGTCTGGTCCTTTTAAAATGAAATCACCAGGATAACTGCTGGACTTCAGAAGGCAATGCTCCTGACCCAGAGGGGAATTACAGAGATCTGAGCTCCCTGGGGGTGTTCCCCAGGAGGCATCCTCATCCCACTTTCCTCAGGAAGAAGCAATTACACTTCCTGTTGGGACTCAGCTGGATATTTTGAGTGTACACATATCTATTTGTGTCACTTGTCATTTCTTTTTTCACTTCTAATTAATGTGCAATTTACAAATAGTAATGTGTGCACGGTATTTAGTACATGGCTCTGAAAGTGTAGTCCAATGCATATCCATGTTACCACTACCCTGATCCCCTGTAATAAATTTTCTCAAGTTTATTTGTGGCCACGCCTATCTCCTACCCATGTATTTTGGATAATGATGTCCATCACATTCCACCATCCTCGATAACCCCTGCCCCCTCCCTTCCCCTCCCACCCCTCTGCTCTATCTAGAGTTTGTCTATTCCTCCCATGTTCCCCCTCCCTACCCCCACTATGAGTCAATCACCTTATATCAGAGAAAACATTCTGCGGAAACAATCTGTGAGGCGAATAGAGAGCCTACATCTTGGGAGCAAATCTTTACCCCTCACACATCAGATAGAGCACTAATCTCTAGGGTATATAAAGCTAAACACCAAATAATAATAATAATAATAATAATAATAACAACCCAATCAATAATTGGGCCAAGGACCTGAACAGACAGTTCTCAGAAGAGGATATACAATCAATCAACAAATATATTAAAACAATATTCATCATCTCTACCAATAGAGAAATGCATATCAAATCCACTCTAAGATTTCATCTCACCCCAATCAGAATGGCAGCTATTATGAAGACAAACAACAATAAATGTTGGTGAAGATGTGGGGAAAAATGTACACGCATACACTATATGCATATTGGTGCAGCCAATACGGAAAGCATTATGGAGATTCCTTGGAAAACTGGGAATGGAACCACCATTTGATCCCTCTCCCGAGTCTATACCCAAAGGACTTAAAAGCAGCATACTACCGGGCCACAGCCACATCATGTTTATAGCAGCACAATTCACAATAGCTAAACTGTGGAACCAACCTAGATGTCCTTCAGTGGATGAATGAATAAAAAAAAATGTGGCTTATATACACAAAGGTGGGTTTTCTTCATCTGAGCCTCTTCTCACTATTTCCATGTCACACTCTACTTCCTTATTGGTCACAGCAAATTCTTGGGGAGGGGAGGTCTTAGTTTGTACCCTTCTAGGAATGATAGCAGGTGAGCTGTGGCTCTTCAGTCTCCCCTTGGTGGTTAACATTCCCCCTTTCCTCTCTGCAGTGCAGGTGTTTTAAATGTCAAAGTCTCAAATGCTGAATCTCCTGGTTTTGCTTTGGTTTATCTTCAGACCAACACTATTGATGGGGGTCATAATACAGTGGGGTGGTATGTCTAATTAAAATATAGAAATATAATCTTATAATATTTCCTATTGTTGTCAAAGGCACTGAAAAAACGAAAAGAAGTAAAATAAGTAAAAGCCAGTTTTCACAAATTGAGTTCCCCAGCTTAATTTTCAAAGTACTTATGGTGATGGCAGAAGGCAGACGAAACTGATCTGGAATGACGTGAAGCAGACTCCAAACAAAGAAATTGGGAGCTGCACTTTGCTGAGCCATGTGAATGGGAAATGTGCCCTTGGACATGTGGAGGACAATGACATATCTCTCCAACATAGAAACTCTCTCAGGTCTCACTTCCAACAATCCAGGAGAATGTCCTTGCTGGCAGTTCTTAGCATTCAGAGGTCAGTGTTTTCCCTGCAGGACACACGATAACTGAAGACATTCTTTTCCTTTATTGAAAAAAGAATCTCTAGTGTTTTCTAGTCAGCAAGTTTTATGAGAAAGTGGTGAAAGTATTGTTTGGCATCCTTAAGTATTGATAGCAAATCATATTGGACCTCTTTTTTTTTTTTTTTTTTTGGTACTGGGGATTGAACTCAGGGGCACTCGGCCACAGAGCCACATTACCAGTCTTATTTTATTTAAAGACAGGGTCTCACTGAGTTCTTAGCACCTCACTTTTGCTGAGGCTGGCTTTTTTTTTTTTTCATTCATTTTCAGGATGTTTGTAAGAGTCTTTTTATTTTTATTTTTTTTCCTTTTTTTTTATTGGTTGTTCAAAACATTACAAAGCTCTTGTCATATCATATTTCATACATTTGATTCAAGTGGGTTATGAACTCCCATTTTTACCCCGTATACAGATTGCAGAATCACATAGGTTACACATCCACGTTTTTACATATTGCCATACTTGTGACTGTTGTATTCTGCTATCTTTCCTATCCTCTACTATCCCCCCTCCCCTCCCCTCCCATCTTCTCTCTCTACCCCATCTACTGTAATTCATTTCTCTCCCTTGATTTTTTCCCCTTTCCCCTCACATCCTCTTATATGTAATTTTGTATAACAATGAGGGTCTCCTTCCATTTCCATGCAATTTCCCGTCTCTCTCCCTTTCCCTCCCTTTCACGTCCCTGTTTAATGTTAATCTTTTTCTCATGCGCTTCCTCCCTGCTCTGTTTTTAGTTGCTCTCCTTATATCAAAGAAGACATTTGGCATTTGTTTTTTAGGGATTGGCTAGCTTCACTTAGCATAATCTGCTCTAATGCCATCCATTTCCATGCAAATTCCATGATTTTGTCAGTTTTTAGTGCTGAGTAATACTCCATTGTGTATAAATGCCACATTTTTTTTATCCATTCATCTATTGAAGGGCATCTAGGTTGGTTCCACAGTCTAGCTATTGTGAATTGTGATGCTATGAACATCCATGTAGCAGTATCCCTATAGTACGCTCTTTTAAGGACTTCAGGGAATAGTCCAAGAAGGGCAATAGCTGGGTCAAATGGTGGTTCCATTCCCAGCTTTCCCAGGAATCTCCATACTGCTTTCCAAATTGGCTGCACCAATTTGCAGTCCCACCAGCAATGTACAAGTGTACCCTTTTCCCCACATCCTCGCCAGCATTTGTTGTTGTTTGACTTCATAATAGCTGCCAATCTTACTGGAGTGAGATGGTATCTTAGGGTGGTTTTGATTTGCATTTCTCTGACTGCTAGAGATGGTGAGCATTTTTGCATGTACTTGTTGATTGATTGTATATCCTCCTCTGAGAAGGATCTGTTCAGGTCCTTGGCCCATTTGTTGATTGGGTTATTTGTTTTCTTATTGCTTAATTTTTTGAGTTCTTTGTATACTCTGGATATTAGGGCTCTATCTGAAGTGTGAGGAGTAAAGATTTGTTCCCAGGATGTAGGCTCCCTATTTACCTCTCTTATTGTTTCTCTTGCTGAGAAAAAACTTTTTAGTTTGAGTAAGTCCCATTTGTTGATTCTTGTTTTTAACTCTTGTGCTATGAGTGTCCTATTAAGGAATTTGGAGCCCGACCCCACAATATGTAGATCGGAGCCAACTTTTTCTTCTATCAGACGCAGAGTCTCTGATTTGATATCAAGCTCCTTGATCCATTTTGAGTTAAATTTTGTGCATGGTGAGAGAAA
Source organism: Marmota flaviventris (assembly GCF_047511675.1). Classification (NCBI taxonomy): domain Eukaryota; kingdom Metazoa; phylum Chordata; class Mammalia; order Rodentia; family Sciuridae; genus Marmota; species Marmota flaviventris. The sequence continues at coordinate 13,370,010 of NC_092506.1, read as the reverse complement.
GGGATTCAGTTTCATTTTGTTGCATATGGATTTCCAGTTTTCCCAGCACCATTTGTTGAAGATGCTATCCTTCCTCCATTGCATGCTTTTAGCCCCTTTATCGAATATAAGATAGTTGTAATTTTGTGGATTGGTTTCTGTGTCCTCTATTCTGTACCATTGGTCCACCTGCCTGTTTTGGTACCAGTACCATGCTGTTTTTGTTACTATTGCTCTGTAGTACAGTTTGAAATCTAGTATTGCTATACCTCCTGATTCACACTTCCTGCTTAGAATTGCTTTTGCTATTCTGGGTCTTTTATTTTTCCATATGAATTTCATGATTGCTTTATCTATTTCTACAAGAAATGCCATTGGGATTTTGATTGGCATTGCATTGAACCTATAGAGAACTTTTGGTAATATCGCCATTTTGATGATGTTAGTTCTGTGAGGCTGGCTTTGAACTCATGATTCTCCTGCCTCAGACTCCCCTGGTGCTGGGATTATAGTGTGCATCACCAAGACCAGCTGGACCTCATTTTTAATGGACATAATATATCAATAAGTGATTATAGAATATAAACTCAACAGAAATCTTTTTTTAGTACATTGATGTGTTCTGAGTGCATAGAACAGATTTAGTAGCACATAATTAATACTGTAAAGATTTGTATGTATTTTTGTGCTGTCAGCAGAAAGAACACTCTACAAATGAAAACCAAGAAGTCTGAGAATGTGTGCCCTCTTTGACCTTGCCAATTCCAGACCAGAGAATTTTCCTTAACAGAAGGAAGAAAGAAGTCAGGCATGGCGGATCACACTTGTAATCCCAGAGACTTCAGGAGGCTGGGACAGGAGGATCACAAGTTTAAGACCAGCCTCAGAAATTAATGAGACTGTTTTAGTCAGCTTTTTCGCCGCTGTGACTGAAGGATCCACCAACACAATTATAGAGGAGGAAGAGTTTATTTGAGGGCTTGTGGTTTCAGAGGTCTTAGTCCATAGAAGGCAGGCTCCATTCCTCAGGGCTCTAGGTGTGACTGAACATCATGGTGGGAGAGGGTGGCAGAGGGAAGCAGCTCACATCATGGTGATCAGGAAGCAGAGATGCAAATATATACAAATATATACACCAAAGCCACGCCCCAATTTCCACCTCCTCCAGCCACACCCTAGCACTTTAGTTAATCCCACCAGGGATCAACTCACTAACTAGGCTAAGACTATAACCCAATCATTTCTCCTCCAGCCTTCTTGCATGTCTCACATGTGAGCTTTTGGGGGATACCACATCTAAACCATAGCAGAGACCCTGGCTTAAAATCAAAAATAAAAAGAGCTGGGGATGTAGCTCAGCAGTAGAGCACTCCTGGGTTTAATCTACTACAAAAAAGCAGATGGGTGGAAGGGATGAAAGAACAAAGAAAAGAAAAAATAGTGAAGAAAAGAAGGCACAAAAAACTAAACTTTAGAAGTTCACCAGACTTAAGTCAAGGATCCTACTTCAGTATGATGAAATATTTCTTGTCATCAAAATGGCAAATTTATAGAAGATGCTATAATTTCATAGTACACAGATTTACATTTTCACCAGAAAATACACTAAGTAGAGTGGGATATGAATTTTCATCTGTAGTTCCAGGGAATAAGACATATGCTACTATTTTTTGTAAACCAGTGGTTCTCAGAGCATGGTCCCTGGACTGACAGCATCATCACCACCAGGAAACTCATTAGAAATGTAAATTCTGGGGTTCTTTCCAAGAAGAATCTGGGGCTGAGGCCCTACAGTTTGCATTTTAACAAGCTTCCCGGAATTTTTTTTTTTTTTTCAGGGACGGGGTTGGTGGATGGGTCTCGCTATCTGCAGAGGATGGCCTTGAACTCTTGGGCTCCTGCCTCAACCTCCTGAGTACTGGGACTATGGGTGTGCACCAGCGCCTCCCCCCAGCTACAACGCCAGGTGGTTACGTTGCACTCTTAAGTTTGGGAACTACTCTCTAAAACAGCTTTTCTCAACCAGAGGCAATTTTGCCTCCAGGGACATTGTCATTATGTGGAGATAGATGTTCTCAGTGACCAAAAGGGAGATGGAGGATGCTATTGGCATCTCTTGGGTAGAGGTCAGGAATCCAGCTAGCATCCTACAATCAACAAATATTAGATAGTCCAAAATGTCTATTGCGCAAATGCAGAAAAACCCTGCTCTAAACTGGGTCTCCTCTTGACTGCCCAGAAAATTAAATCTTAGCCATTATTTTGGAGATGGGTAGATGGGGTAGGGCTTCATCATCTCCAATGTCAAAGACTAATTTTGGGTTTAGGTATACCTGAGGGAATAAGTTCTTAATCCAGGTGATCACCCTCATTCCATAACTCTCTTTGCTGCCTAGTGCGGGGTGGGTTGTTGTGGGGGGGAGTGCTATTTCTCTTGAGGGGTGAGAAAGGAGACTCTCAGCAAACCTGTCCCAACCAAGAAGAATATCTCTCCTGTTGTTGCCACCCACAGGAACTCTCCCACAAGACAATTACCTGAACATCATAGAGTTCCGCCATCCTGTAGTAATGGGCCAAGGTCAAGAGAGATAGCAGGGATCCCTCCACTCCTATCTCTTCTTAGTAAATGTCCACCTCCCTGGGTCTTGATCCGCCTTCCCATTTTCTACTTTCCCTCCCCATCATGAACCACTTTGCATAAACTTGTATAATCAAGGGTAAAAATCACTTTATTACTCGATAGTTTCAGTGGGTTTGGGAAGCCACATTGGATCATTTTTCCTGGGGTGGGAGCTGGGAGAAGACAAGTTAAAGGAGTTAGTCTTTTTTCTTAACAATTCTTCTTGCTATGTCATGTACATTGTGTTTAGCCTAACAGCCCATATAATTTGTGTGGCATATATTTAATGTACCTATAAAGCAGCAAACAGAGGAAAAGCTACTCTCTAAAGATCTAATGCAGAAAGCCCACTTGCTGATCACTGAAGGAAAAGCCATAAACAGAAAGAGAAATAAGCCATAGCGGCCAGAAAACATTATCAAGGATCTTCCGACCCACTCGTTACGAGTTCCAGAAAAAGTAATTTGGAACATTATGTAGCTGATGAAGGATGCAGTGTTAAATCACAGGGGTTCAATACAGCAGCAACATTTTCTGCTTCTATCTGGGGAACCTAAGGGAAGTCCATGAGTGATTTGAGCCCAGGGACAGGAAAGTCCTGTTGACCATTCACACTCCTTCTGCGGAGCCCGAACAGGAGCCCTGACTGCTGATTCAGTGTATTATTTCTTTCTTCCTGCCATTCACTCCAGACCCACCCAACACCAAGTTGTGTTCAGCGCCAGCTTCACATGGGCGAACAGAGCCACTGGTTCCAGGCACAAGACATGGGGATATGTTGCAGAGTGTAGCTCATTTTTTGCATAGCTGTGTTGGTCCTGACTGTGTGAGAATAAACAGGAAACCCACGTTTGGCCATTTCCTGGGCCTGCATATAGACAGCATAGGAGACGAGGCCCTGGGTACGGTACTCAGGCAGGGTACCTCCCATTCGCGTTTCTCCGGTGTAGTCCATTAATGTCCAGGACACTGGGTTCCCCTCAGGCCCCAGCAAACAGGAGCTCGGGAAGTTCTGGATACAGCGCTCAATGAATTTCTGGCTTCTCTCATTGCCACCAAAATGCCAGAATTTATTCACCAAGGCAGCGTGGGGAATACCCAGGGATGAGATTTTAAACTTCTCTTGGTTGCTATGGAGAGAAAGAAAAGCCCATGAGGATAAAGGTGTGTATTTGTTCTTACCTCAACAAGTTGGAGAGACAGAGAAGAGGACCCAGCGAATGCAAGTCCTAGAGTATGGAGAGCTTGTGGTGCCCGGGGACAGAGAGGAGGCCAGCGTGGCCGGAGGAAGCGAGCAAGAACAAGTTCAGCAGCAGACCCAGGACTCACTCACTCTAGGTGGGGAGGAAGGTAGTCTGAGTTACTCTTTTTTAAAAGACGATGCTTACCACTTCGTGGAACACTGATTGTTCCGAGGAAAGAGAGCAAGCAGGGCAAGAAGGCAGGACCCTGCTTAGAGGCAGAGGAATGAGCAGGGAGAGTTGGCATTTTATCAGACTCACATGGCCTTGGGCTTGCCATCACCGGGTGATAAAGTCTTTGTATCCAGCAGGGAAGGGATTAGTTTCTTGATGGTTTCAGCTGCGATGAAGAGAATGTTCTCTGAGCGTTCGATTTTCAAAGATTTCGTCGCTGCAAGATTTTGTACTGCCTTATTCAGGCTCGACTGGCAACCTAGATGGGTGTATGAGGAGAAGTAATGATGAGAATCCCTTCGAGAGAAGCTCTTCACGGGAGTAGGAAATGTCACATTTAGGGTCAGAAAACCATGGTCCTGGGCTTGGTGTTGCCACCATGTGAATGGTCATCTAGTTTCAGGATTTTTGAAAACTTCCTGTTTTATATAGATAAATATGGACTTATTTTTATTGCTAGTGGTGATATCAAGATGGGAACAAAGTTTTCTGGGCTATATAATCATGTAGTTTTGATAATCAAAGAGAAGAGTTATTTAAAAAAAAAACAATAGCCAACATCTACTGAGCCATGTTCCCAATGTGATGGATTATTTCAGTAATAACACCACTTGAGCTCATCTCCTGGTATCAGTTCCCTGGAAGTGTTCACTCCTGCACTGTGTCTGACATTTAATAAGTGACTTGCATCTACTAATGAAAAGAGCAAATTGAATGCAGAGAAGGCTTAAAGCACATGCCCTTGGGGCTTTCCCTCTCTTTTTATCTTGTTTATCTGGAGACCCATATTATAAAAGTAGCCTAGGCTGGCTTATAGGAGACACGTGCTTCTATCATGAGGTCACTAAAGCCCAAAACCAGCATGGCAGGCAGCCAGAATCACCATTCAGACACGCAAAAGAGGCCATGCTAAAGCCACCATACCTCCCATCAACTCAGGGTGTGTGATATACCTAGAAGAGACGAGCAGAGGAACTGCCTGGCAAAGCCCAGCTCAGATGGTTGATTCACTTACTTAGGAGCTTACTTATGCAGCAAAAATTAACTGACACATCTTGGTATTGTACTAAGCTCTTCTTATTCACAATCTCGTTTTTTGTTTGTTTATTTGTTTATTTTTTTTTAGTGCTCTGTGGTGTACATACCATTATTCCTCTCATTTTTATATGTGAAGAATATAATCTTATGGAGGAGAAGTCACTTTGCTAGAGTCACAGAAACTATTAGGCAGATACCATCCTAGACAGCCTGATTCCAGAGGGCATACTGGGAGATTCTCTACGGCACAATGAATTGCTGTTCTGACTTCAGGATTGGGAGGTGAAACTCTGCTCTGACACCCAGTAAGCCCAGTAAGCCTAAGGGTTATCTGTGAAAGATGCCATAAATTCTTGATAACAGGAATTACATTATGGTTGTCCAAATGAAACACATTCTTTCCCATATTTGAGGATTTTTTGCACCTTTACAGGGATAGGGTCAAAAAACTGATGGCAAGTGAGGATCTGTTCTTTGAAGGAGAGATGTATGAACCACTTGGGGACTTGATCAGGACACAGCGGTGAGTCAGCTGATCAGGACTTGATCAGGACACAGTGGTGAGTCCATTCCTCTCACTTACTCTGAATCTGCAAATGCTGCTTCCAATTGATCACTTCTGGAGAACCAAGGAATTCTTGACAGTTCTGGGGATCCTTGGAGTAGACTTGGTAAGTATTGGTGTATTGATCAAGGTCATCTGTCATATCCTATTGTCATTGGGAAAAGGAGAAAGAACACATTCCTTATAATTTGTGATGGCAATGCTAGTTCCATTGTCTGATATTTTTAAGTAACAAAACATTGCTCTTTTTATTGATGCAATTGAATTATTTCTGAGTCATTTACATCATGAGATCAAGATCAGAGATTCAAATATTCAATTGGTGATGAAAAATTCCAGAACAATATTATTCTCTACCCTTATGTTACATTGATATTTCAAATCAAATATACAACAATTTAGACAGTATTATTCTATACTCCAATCATTCTGATCAAAAAAGAAAAGGAAGCAATGAAGGAAAACTTCTGCTGCAAAAATACAATTCAAATACTTGCAGAACTCACAGACTAAGAACATGACAGTATTAAATTTAATAAAGATAATGGAATTAATATTTCCATCCATATGTAATAAAATCATACTGGAAATGCTTTCTTTGAAAAATTCCATAGTTAAAATTGTATTTTGAGAAAAACAAACAAGCCTCATATTTAGAAAGATCCCTTCAAAGTATTAAATAACAGATAAAATTATTTGGAAAAAGGAGACAGAGGAAAATATTATCACAACGAGGGTAGAGTTAGAAAACTTTTAAAAAATTAGCTGGAAATGCTACAAAAAATTCACTCATGAGTCAGCTATGACATTACTGACAAATTTTGTTGCTTAAGATTATACGTAGCCGGGCACAGTGGCGCACACCTATAATCCTAGAGGCCCCTGGAGGCTGAGACAGGAGAATTGCTTGTTCAAAGCCAGCCTCAGTAACTCAGTGAGACCCTAAGCAACTCAACAAGACCCTATCTCTAAATAAAATACAAAAAAGGGCTGAGGGGGCTGGGATGTGGCTCAAGCCATAGCGCGCTCGCCTGGCATGCGTGCGGCCCGGGTTCGATCCTCAGCACCACATACAAACAAAGATGTTGTGTCCGCCGAAAACTAAAAAATAAATATTAAAAAATTCTCTCTCTCTCTCTCTCAAAAAGAAAATAAAGAAGTTATTTTTTTTAAAAAAAGGGCTGAGGATGTGGTTCAGTGGTAAAGTGCAATTCCCCAGGACCTAAATAAATAAATAAATAAATAAAATCTAAGACGATGAATTCCATTTTCAATAGGAAAAAAAGAACTGTACAAATAAGCTTCAAACTATTCTTTTGTATGTGCCAGTCAATGTAGTTTTTAATAAAACTTGGACCTAAATACTAGTAACTTCAGAAAAGAATTTGGGTGGAGAGGAGAAGGTATTTCATTTAGGAAAAATAACCACTCTCTTTTTTCTAATATTCAACACACACAATTTAAACATACAGAGCTTCTGTAACACTTTAAAAAAAAAATCCTGTGTACTGAAGCAATAACAAGATCCAACTACAGTTACATTTTTAAATACTGGGTCAAGACTTTACATGAAAACACCACTGTACTTTCCCCTCCTAAGTTCCTAAAATATCACATACTTTCCTCAACATCTGTAGCCATCCAGGAATTTTTAGGAAATTTCATGCATGATCTTAAATCCTAATCCCTGATTCTTTGGGCTCAGTGACAAAAGATCAGAACCACCCAAAATGATGGCTCAGTGGAAGTCGGAGGAGAGACCCTGGCTCAGTCAGCCTCCTAGGTTGAAAGTAGCACTGTGTCAACTGGCTTCATGCAGGACAGGCACAGGGTGGATCTCACCAATCAGTCAACTACACAGTCCAGGTAATGTGCATGCACAGCAGAAGCCTAACTGGTCTCTATAAGCAAGGTCCGTTGTACAGATCACACACTCCAGGATCTTTTGATCTCTCTCTTCCAGGGTCATAAACTCCTTTAGGTAGGTGCTGTACAAGGCCTATTTTTTTAACTTTCCTAATTTGTTTCTCTTTTAGTCAGCTCAGTTGCTATCCGAGTCTGGCTAGGTATCGGATGATAAACTGCAACTGGAACTTGTTCCTGACGAGGTGGCAGTGGCTCCTGATCTGCCTCCGTCCCCTCACCAAGGCTATTGGGTAGGACTGAAACTCATGAAGCCGGGAGACAGCATCCGAGGCAGGGGATTGGAGGCACGTTCCCCATCTTCCTAAACTGGGGTGTGTGATCGCTTACCTGTGTGCTGTTCTGACAGTCTTCTCTGTATTTTCATATTCTTTTTGTTTTTATTTTATATTCTTTTAATACTTTTCATTGTTTTTTTAAATTATAGGTAAAATTATATGTACTTATGTACAACATGTTTCCAAGTACAATCACACATCACTTAGCGATAGGGATATGTTGTGGAAAATGCATTGTCAAGAGGGTTTGCTGTGCAAACCTTGTAGATTATGTTTACACAGATGAAAATGGCTAAAAAATTTTATGCGTCCACTGTCAGATACAAAGTCTGTCACTGACTAGAAAGTCATTATGCAAAGCATGACTGTGTATACACAAGTGGCGTGATTAAATCCAGCTAATTTACATATGCATTATCTCACATAGTTATCAATCCTGTGGTGAGAAACTTTAGGTCCAGTCAAGCGTATTGTTTTTGAGAATAAAAAACAATGATTAACTGTAGTCACCATGTTGTCCAACAGCTCTATTAAATTTATCCCTCCTATCCAACTGTAATTTTGTATCATTGGGGCCAACATTACCCTACCCCAACCCCCCAACAATCACCTCAACCCCTGGCAACAGCCATTCTGCTCTCTGCTCCCTATAAGATCAACTTTTTCAGATTCCATATAAAAGTGAGATCGTACGCTATTCGTCTGTTTGTACCTGGTTTAGTTTACTTAACTTATATTTATGTTCATCCACGTTGTTGTGAACGATAGGATTCTTTCATGGCTGAACAGTATTACGTGGTGCCTATAAACCACACTTTTCACCCATTCGTCTGTTCATGACACTGCCAGGTTAATCTCAGTGACCCTGGGTGTTGGACAGCCCCTCGCAACAGCAGGTTACAGCAGACCCTGGGTTTCTGGAGCTCTGCAGTGGCACATTAGCCCGGTGGCCCTAGTTTTGTGCTTCAGCACTGTGACTACTGTAGCAATCCTGGGCTCGTGATCACACCAGAAAACCTGCCCAGAACCTCTGAAAGGACTGACTATTGAAGGGCTTTTCAAAGTCTGTCCACAAAGACTGGAATAAGTCCCTCCTTTTTAAAAAAAACACAAAAATCAAGGATCAAGACCAATCAGGGAAACATGACATCAAAGACCAAATAAAGTGCCGGATATTGGACCTAAAGAAATGGAGAGTATGAACTACTTACGGATTCAAAATAGCTGTTTTAAGGAAACTCAGCAAAAAAACAACCAAACAAAAAAAATCCAGAGAAACAATTCAACAAGTGATCAGAACAAGAAATGTAATAGTAAAATTGATATAATTTAAAAAAAAAATGACACAGAAATCCTGGAGCTGAAATATTCAATGAATGAAATGAAAAAATTCAATAGAGAGCACCCATAGCAGAATTGACCAATCAGGAGAAAGAATTTGTTAACTCAAAGATAAGTTATTTGAAAACATATCATCAGAAAACGATCTGAAAATGAAATCAATAAAACAATTCAATTCACAATAGCATCAGAAATATTCAGGAACAAAGCATATCTAGAAAGCTGTAACATCGATAAAATAAATTGATGCAGACCCAAATAAATGGAAAGATATCTCACGTTTATGGAACAGGATTAATACTGTTAAAATGTCCATACCACCCATTGTGATTTACTGATCTGATGCAATTTCTACCAGAATAGTCACAATATGGAGATCAGCCTGGAAGTGGTGTGGAATGGAGATCAAATCCACTAACTCAGGCCTGAAGCCTAGTGTTGGGAGATGTCACCTGGTCCAGGATAAGTCTGAAGGCTCAGTCCTGTAGGTATTCCTGGAGTTTGGAATGTTGAGGTCTATGTGGTTATGATTTTTTTTTTTAATTTTTTGATGATGGGTCCCACATTGGGGTCCAAGGCAAAGTCCTGTCTTTACGTCCTCTCTTTCCCCTGAGCAGAGAGTAGCTCTCTACACTATACTCCATGAAGCTGGGGGCATGGAATGTTCTTCCCACACTCTTCAATGTGGTCTTTTGTTATTATTGTGCTACAGCCAGGTAGTGTGATTTCTCACCTGGTTTGCTTAGCTGTGGTAAAGGTACTTTTGTGCAAGGATAGTCATTCAAATGGGTGTTTCTAGAGGGGGATGGTTGCTGGAGACACTTGTTCCACCATCTTGCTTCACCTAATCCCCTATTTTTTGGAAATTTTAAAATAAGCATATGGATTTTTATCTTTGAATTATAGTAACTATTTAGTTTTGTTAATTTTAGGTCTTTCCCTTAGCTGCATATGGAAACTATAACATTGAAATTTAGTGCTTTAGAGTTAACCTGACACATTGTGCTCTATCATATTTTCATAGTCCCATCCTTTTGATTATCTCTGATGAGAACATGTTCTTTCCATTCTTGGCCTGACAAAAATATACTTACCTACAAAATAAAGTTTAGATGAAACCTCCAACCAAATGTGTCTCTATCATTACACTGAAGGCTCCTCCTGGAGCCTCCATAGTAGAAGTTGATCAACTTTTGCTTGAGCTATTTCTGTTTCATTGTATCTCATACTAAGTTGCAATCTTCCTGTTAATCAGTCTTTTCCTCCAGGATGTAACATTATTGAGAATGGGGACTTGTTTGACATCACCGTGATGGACTTCTGTATCTCTAGGTTTTACACACTGCCAGATACATGGTAGGCACACAGAAAATATGACCATCTGGCACCTTACCTGTTCCTGAGGGCGGATAACCACCGTATTGAAATCAGGCCATTTGTCTACTAAAGCCTTTAGGTTGAATGGGTTTCCATGGTTCATGTGAAATACAGTCCCATAAACCTGCAGGATTCCATGGAAGAGAGGTCAGATATCAGAAGGGAAAGGCAGAGTGTCCTGTTTGATCAGGACAAAGGTCACTACTATACATTGTGACATTATGGAAGTCAAATGAGAATCTAGGTCAAACAATCTCCATCTTCTACTTTTTTTAACTTCAATTAAATATTAATTTAATTTCTTTCTTTCCATTAAATATTAATCATAGGTCATGTAGCAAAAATATTTGCACAAATAAAATGAATGACTTTAGGAAAACCATCCTTTACTATAGGATTTAGTATCGTGTTTTTCCAAACTTTCTTCTATTTATACACAGAGGCATACAATTATAAAAATGAAATTACTGATACTTGTTGTTTGGCCCACTGAACATATTATAGACATATTTTTAACCTGTTTTCAATTTTTTGCTTTCACACCTAATTCTTCCTGGAACATGCTTGCCCAGGAATTTTTGCCTGGGTACCTGACATTTTCCTAGACTCTCCAAAAGGGTAATTTCTGCTTCAAAAGTCACGTACATGTTTAAAGTTCTTTAACAAATCTTCCCATTTTGCCCTCTGGAGGGTTAAATCAACTCCCACCAACCAACAGTACCAATACCTCGTGCTCAAGAGAATGGACTTTGGGTTCTCATAATCCCGTCTTGGATCCTCACCCCTGCCATGTTGTACAGGTTATAGGGAAAGAGGATGAAAGAGAGAGACCAGGATGAATGAGAGCAAAACCCAGTTGAGAAAATGTCTATCTATCTATATATGTATAGTACCTGGCATACAAATATTATTGATTTCCATTCAGGGAGAATGTATTTATTTAATATACAACCAAAGTGCAATGCTATTCCTTCATAAGAAGTAAGGAGCCAAGACAGCCCCCTCATCTCACCACTGCTCCAAAAAAAGACCACTGGGAAACGCCACGCATTTCCACAAAATGTTGAGTCCTACTACCGCAAGAAATAGAGAAATTTAAATTACAAAATTCTATCCTAAAGCATTAAATAAAATTTTTTATCCTGGAATATTTTTAAAAATAGTCACTCATGAAAATATCTCAGGCTGGTGTCCATAGACTGTCTAACTGATGGAGTCTCTACAAAAATAATCCTGCTGGTCAGGCAAAGGCAGTTGAATATTAGGTAATATTGACTCTTATTAGCAGAGGCTGCCAAAAAAAAGGGGACCTTTCGTTTTGAGGGGTTCTTTTTAACATTATTTTTAGATGAGTTGATTTGAAATAATTCTGGCGGTAATTAAAAAACAGGACCAGTTGTTTCATTAATTGATTTCTAATAAATGCATATATAATCTTCAAATAAAAATGCTAATATTTCTCTCTTTTCGTCAGAGGGGAATAACAAACCTGTTGGAAAATGAGGAAATTTGATGTCCATCTAAAAATGTATGTATTTTATAGGAGTGTCTTATAAAGCAATACAAATCTAGAATTAATTTTCCTCTAAGTAGACACACACACACACACACACACTTACACACACACACACACAAAGTTATACTTAGGCTCTGCTAGAGTAGCTCATTCCCCTTTCATTGCTAATGAAAAACACGGGCAAGAATCTAGATCTTGTAAGTTGCTCTTACATAGTTCTGGAAGTGAACATTTATAAGTATGTGTTTTTATTTAATTCAAGATTTCTGATCAATTTTTACTAGGCTAAGGGAGATACTGGGAGCCAGGCCCAAATGGCTGAATAATACACATTCAGTTCAGAGCAATTAAGAAATCCAAGTCAAAAGAGAAATCAGCCTGTTACTGATTTCCAAGAGACTCTGACGGTTAACCTCTCACCTGGCAAGTGTTCTCTTAAAGTGAACAAGTTAAACATTAACATGCAATCTCACCTAAACTTTTGAGGAAAACTCGGGGCAAATCTCAAATGTTGTTAAGGAATGTTCCTTGAAAAGGATCCAGGGGAGAAATTTTTCAGCTGGCTCAGAATGAAAGGCAGTGTTTGGGCTCAGGAATACCTGTGTTCATGCCATAGCTTTGTGACGCACTATTGGTGGCATATGGGGAAAATCATTGAGCCTCATTTTATTACCCATAACATGAACATAATAGCAAATGTCTTGTAAAGAGGTAATAAAACTTAAGGGAGAGGAAATACAAAGCAGTGCCTGGCTCCAAATGGGTGCAGCGTGAATGTGGGTCTCCTTTCCTCCCTTTCACATCACGCTTCTCTTCCTTCCTCCCCACAGCAGTACCACTGTCACCTTTATGGATTCAGGAAGGCTCTTCCTCAGGGATTTCTCCAGGGTCTGCAGCATCTGGGCACCTTGCAGCGGGAACATCGTGGAGGACACCTTAGCCTAGAGAGAGAACCAAGGAGCAACCAGGAATGAGAGGAGCTAGAGGAGATCCAGAAACGAGCGTAGCAAGGTCAGTGTTAATGGCCAAGACTTTCTCCATCATCTCCTCCCTGAAGTCCTCACCAACTCCAAAGGGGAGATAAGACTGGCAGGAAGCTGAGGATCCCTTTCTGAATTTTTCATTTACTTTTCTTACCCTTTGATTAATTCTACTCACCAGTTTCACTTTAAAGTAATAAGCACATTTAAAAAAATACATACCACATCTTTTAAATTTTAGTTTCTATTAGTGATTCTCTTGGCCCTTCTAGTAACAAGCTGTGTAACCTTGGGAAAGTTACTCAACCTCTCTATTCCTTGGTTTCTTCAAAAGTAGTGGGGATAATAGCACTATCTCACTCAGATAATTTTTGTGAGGATTAAATGAGTGAATACACATGAAGTATTTAGTAAAAGTTTTGGTAGAGTAGAAATTACTAGGTAAAAAAAACCCAGCATTTTTACAAATCTGACTTACTCCATTTAATTAGAGTAACCTGAACATCACATTCTAACTAAAAAAAAAAATGGAAAAAGTATGTGTCATTGTGTTCTATATTGGAACGGTGATATTTGGAGCTCAGGAAAGTAAGTGCTAAACTCCTCCAGCGGCTGGGACAGTTGAAGCTAGAGAATCACAAGTTCAAAAGCAGCCTCAGCAACTTAGTGAGGCCCCCAAACAACTTAGTGAGACCCTGCCTCAAAATAAAAAATAAAATGTGCTGGGGATGTGGCTCAGTGGTTAAGCATCCCTGTGTTCAATCCTTGGTGTGTATACACTCACACACACACACACACACACACACACCTGGCCAAGTGTGAGTTTCAAAAAACAGGGAGGGTCTTTTGCTTCTGGCCAAGATAGTATCATGGACCTGGCTATTTTCACACCTGAAACAACGACAACATCGTCTCAGAGCTATTTCTTGATGACTGACTCCAATAATTGTGTATCAGAACAAAATTTAACACAAACTCTATCAACTAATAAGTATCTGATGAAAAAAATATTGAACACGTGAAGAAACTGGTTTAGAGGAATGATCTGGGGGAAAAGAAAGCAGTAGGGGGGCAAAGAAGCAGAGTCAGCGATAACTTTCCTCCACAATCAGGAGAAATAAAACCTTCAGCGAAAACCTGTCTAGAGGAGATGCTTGGGACCCGGGGTCTCAAACTTTCCCCTATTGCAAAAGTCACCTGCCTCCATCCCCTTGTGATAGTCATTGCAAATGACTTTCTTACCTGAAAAAATTAAAATTAAAATAAACATTACCAGACCTAGAGCTCTTAGAACTAACAGATAAGGACATTAAGTACCTTTAATAACTTAGCTCCTTGTGTTTAAGAAGAGAAAGAAATGCATAAGAATGGTGAGAAGCTAAATGAGATCTTATGGAAATAAAAAAAACACTACATTTAAAATAAAAATTAGGCAGGATGTGATCAACAGTGGATTAGACCATAAAGAAGAAAAGATTGATAAGTTAAAGGCACAGCCATTGAAACTCTCCAAAAGAATACACAGGGTGGGAAAATGTGTACTGTTAAGATGTTGAGGAAATTCAACAGAGATAGAATAATAGTCTCTTCAACAAATGATGCTGATTTTTATTTTTAAACAGTCGAGATAACTTACCTGATAGACCTGAGTCCCTTTCTGACTGTCGATGTTAGAGGAAAACTATCATTCACTTTGCTTCTTTGCCTCTCTGCTGCTTTCTGCTCCCCAGATCATTTATCTAAAATAGTCCCTATTTCACTTTGGGTCACTTATGAATTTAAGAAAGCAAAAAAAGAGCAGCCTTTAAAACATAAGATTTTCACAGAAAAGGAGCATCTGTGTGGCCCAAATCGAGTGAGACAAAAATTAATTAATTACTTAAAAGCCAAGGCCACTCCGTGCTCATGCTTGAAACATGAAGTCAGCCTTATCAGCAAAAACAGCCAGACATCCTCCCCGCAGTTACCATGTGACCATGACTTCTGTACCCTGTTCCTTTCCTCCTGCTGCAGGAAAAAAAGGGTTAATTAGATTTGCCTTGCTTTCTGACAGGATCCACACCACAGCAAAACCATGTTTCCTTGAATCCTTGCAAAGTCGCCCACCACAAGCCACTCCTGCATGCTTGCTGTGAATGCACCACGTTTCCCCAAAAGTGTGCTCTTTTCCTCATTGTGACAGACAACAAACCCAATTTGTCAAATGACAGGTGTGCTCCAGGTGGTCTTTGATTAGAAGCTTTCAACAAATTTCTTCACCACCGAGCTCTGAGATGTTGGTGGCTACAGGCTTGCTCTCTGTTCACTTCTACTTCCCAGGCCTCAGGGACGTAACCCTCAGAACTATAACCCTCAGGACCACTCATTATGTAGAAAAGTACATGAGTATAAGATGCAAAGTATGATTTGATGTTAACTCTGTGGGATGTTGTGCAACTTTATTTCTTGAACTGTTCAGTTCGGAATCATCCTCCAAAAATGTGGACACAAACTAATAACCGAGCATCATGCTCATTAAATAGGATACACTGAAAACTGCTAAAGCCTGTCACCCTCACCGGAGCCAACAGCCCTGGGTAATGGGTAATGTCAATGTCCTTGTGTGCAAACTTCAGGATCTTTGACCCTGCCATTCCCATATGGAAATTAATCCAAAGAAAACAATTTAGAAGAAAAAAACTGCTCTAAATAGAATTTAGAGCCCATAATAAATAAAATTCCAATGTCCAGAAGAGGGGAAGTTAATGTTAAATATGATTTAGCAGGGCAATGAAATTCTAAGGTATTAAAATAATACACACAGGCATAATATATAATACATATAGGTGTGGGAGAGTGTTAAAGTAAAATTAGAAACTTTAGGATATAAAACATTTCATGTATGACATATATAGTATTAGCACAAATTTGAAAGACAATATAGATTGTGATAGTAACATTACAGGGGGAATATTTAAAGTCTGATTTGTTTGTTGTACAATTAAAATTAACAATCTGTTTATTTCCTTTCTGACTTTAAGCTCAATCTTCTTACCAGTCACAAGGAGAAAACTGCCTACCTTACAATGTAACCATAAGGATTCAATATGGTCATGTTTGCGGTGTCTCCAATCTCTGGATATTCCATTCACCCACTTGCTTCTAGAAAGTCATCCAAATCTCTACTTGCTTATTTATTAGATCAGGGCAGAAACCTCTAAGAATTCTGTCCTTTACAGAACAAATGCCAGATATATGTTTCTCAAGTTGAAGTTACTCCTTTTCCTTGGGCATATGCTCAACATAACTCTGTATTAGCATTTGGATTTGGTTCACTTGAAAGGAAGGAACCCCAAAAAGCAAAGAATATCTTTAAGAAACTCAAAAACATTATCATGTATACTTAAGATACACAAGATCTTATGGGATATATACCGATAGGAAGAAGGCTTACTAAAGCATACCCCATTCATGCCACATAATCACTCACCTGTCTGCATCTGACAAGAACAGCTAAAATCGATTCATTCAGCGTGACTGCCACATGCAGTACCACTTAATTGCTTTTAGCTCTCACATTGTACATCTGTATCCACACTTGTTGATACTACATGACTGCTACTTTTTGAGAGGAGTCCTTACCTGAAAAGATATCTTTACACAGTTCTTCTCAGATGTAGCTAGGATTAGACTTCCGAAAGATGAAATCTCCCTCTGATGCAGTCAGTCCAGTGGGCTCTTGAAGAGTGAGCGAGTTTGGATATGTCTCTTCCAGAAATTGCTGAGATGTAACATGGACCTTGCACTAGGCTGGCAAAGATTTCTGGATGTCAACTCTAGTGGAAAACAACATTTCCCGTCAGGGTTTCTTGTTGAAAAGTCATGCAAGACTGGGGGGGGGGGGTCTCAGGAGAAGAACGGATGGTGAGGAGTCGGCGAAAGAGGGGTTGGAGAAACAACACAGACACCAAAGTGAAGGTGCTGAATCCCACTCTTTACATGTGAAGTTAATCATATATACTTTTCATTTCGGCAGGCTCACAGTACTTTGTGGTTACAAAACAGGAATCATTATTCAAAGAAACAAAGTATTACGTAGCTACAATTAGAATAGAAGAATGTCTCTTGGCTTAGGCATAAGCAAGCATTTTTCCTTTCAGTTCACATTTTGCTTTGAGCTGTTTCTGCTTAGTTAACTTTTAATAATAGTTAGAAATGTCCCAGACTATTGGCCTATACCTTGACTATTCTTTCTTAACTTACTGACTGGAACGGGTGCCACGGTTACAGCAAGTGGTTAACTTGCTATTAATTTTAATCAAACAAGAGTAAGAGCACAAACCATTGTGCACAGGAACAAGAACAAGTTGCCCAGTACTA
Source organism: Marmota flaviventris (assembly GCF_047511675.1). Classification (NCBI taxonomy): domain Eukaryota; kingdom Metazoa; phylum Chordata; class Mammalia; order Rodentia; family Sciuridae; genus Marmota; species Marmota flaviventris. The sequence goes on along the minus strand of NC_092506.1, from coordinate 13,352,619 downwards.
AGCACTAATCTGTCTTCTTAACATTAATTCTTCTTCTCTAGATTTTAATTTAATTTCTCAAAAACTTCCCTGACAGGAATACAGGGAGTTTTTCATTAAACATTAACAATTTACGCTCCACAGCTGAATCATTGCATTTAGAGCAAACAGATCTATTCTTTAGAAGTAGTTGCATTAATTGGGAAAGTCATGTTTTTTCCTTCATACTTAATGATCCTATGAGAAGTCACAACTATACTTATTAAAGGAATACAGAAACAAACCAGCTCATTCCCAGAAACATACTGCGTTCTTCCAGAGGATGGACGCCTTGCGCCATCCACCTCAGTAGGGCCTTGCCATTGCCTGAGTCAGGGGAGGGGCGCAGCAGGAATGCCCCTGTCCGTCCCTTTCAATTCTCAAATCTCTGCAGCAGGAACAATGTAGTGGGAAAGTATCAGTGAGGTCTGCTTTGCAGGATTCTTCTCTGACCCTTTTTCTTACACATAGGCTGAAGAGGAAAGTACTTGTGTGGAGTTAGTAAAGCTGTTAGGGTCCTCCTTCTTTAGGATAAGCTGTACCCTCTCTCTGCCCCTTTTCAAGGCTGCTATTTAACATCCAATCATTCTGTGTGGTTCCTTCTTAGCCTGGTTGTTATAGAGAAGGAAAAAAGACTCTGTGTGTTGAAATTAGACAGGATCAAGTCGGAGCCTTATCATTTCCTCTACCATCTTCAGAAGGGAAAGGAAGGTTCATAAAAAGGATAATTTGAGTCTCAACTCCACTGTGTGAGAAAACCAAGAAGGGAATTCTGACACCAAGCAGGTCCTTGTCCTCATCAATACTTTTCTAGGATGGTCAACAGTTTCACTGTGGATGGGAGAAGAGATTCTCTGATCAGAGGAACAGGGACAGGATTCAAAATAGCTTGTATGTTCCTTCAGTCAATGGATCCGTACAGTCCACGACTGCATGGATTTTTCTCTTGTCCCCTTTTGGAGTCCTGTCTCTTCCAGAACATCAATTGACCTTCTGGTCTCCTGTGTTTGAAGTCACTATGATTATCCATTACTCTTTGGCCAAGGCCAAAGTCCACTGAATCCGTTCTGTCACCATCAACAGAGTGGACCACCCTTTGCCTGAGCAGATTCATAATTCACAAAAGCTGCCTGCAGTAGAAGAGTGTGGTCATCCTTTTCCCTAGTCCCAGAAACCAGACCCCTCCTCCTCTGTGTCCTTGTGTCCTCTGTGTCCACATTACTCAGGCAATCAGTCACTCAGAAGACAAAGAGGATATTTGCTGCCCTTGAAACTTGCACTCCTCTCTCAATCTTTTCCAGTTGTTGCCCTCCGCTGTAAAAACAACAACAAAAAGCAAACAAACAAAAAACACATGTTAGCCAGGTGCAGTGACACAAGCTTGTAATTGCAGCAACTCTGGAGACCGAAGCAGGAAGATCACAAGCTCAAGGCCAGCTTCAGCAAATTAGCAAGACCTTGTCTCAAAATAAAAAAGGGCTGAGGTGCTCAGTGGTTAAGTGCCCCTGAATTCAATGTCTGATACAAGCCGTTGCAAAAAAGGATGTGTTCTGTCAAGAATCTTTCCTTCTTTTCTTTAATTCTGTGGTTATTATACTTGCTGTGTTAATATGTGATCATAGACACAAATCTTGTCACACTGTTTGGGATAGGATACAAGGGAAAAGCCTCAGCATTGACTTTAACTGTTTTTTGCTGGAGTCTGAGTGAGGTGCTGGCACTGTTGGCAGAAGCACCCTAGCAAGTGGCTCATAGTGAGGATGAGATTTCAAATTAACAGGGTTAAGGTCTTGATACTTACTTAGGGTGCCTTGGGCCAATTATTTCATCATTCATTAGCTCCATTTCTGAATCAATAAAGGAAAGTAAATAATAGTGCAGTCGTGTGTCACTTAAAGATGGGATAAAGATAATGGACGTTCAGACACATGGACTTAGATGTTCAGGGAACTAGAAATCTTCATCCTTGATTGGCACAGAAGAGCCAGATCCCTGCAAATACAGAGAAGCCAGGGGTTTGACAGGAGAGTAATCAGCGTTAATGGAGCTTCAGGGTTTTTATCTCTGGGTTTTGACATGACAAATGTTCTCAGTTACATCTAAGAATATCTCTTCTTCCAGCTTAAGAACAATGTTACTTCTTTTACATATTGCTTATAAAAGATGCATTGTTGATTAAGGCTGGTGTCATATACCATTGCCTTGGTCCATTTGAGTTACTCTAATAAAATTACATGAACTGGATATTTTCAATAACAAGCATTTATTTCTCATAGTTTGGGTGACTAGAAGTCTAAGATCAAGCAGCTGGCAGATTTGGTGTCTCAGGAGGGCCCACTCCCTGGTTCACAGACATTCATTTTCCTGTTGTTTCTATATATGGCAGAGAGAAGGAGAGAGCTCTCTGGGGCCTTTGAAGACACTAATCACATTCAGGAGGGCTCTACCCTCATGACTAATTATCCCTCTCCACCCTGCTCTCTCCTAACACCATCACATTTGGGGTTAGGATTTCAACATATGGATTTTAGACAATAAAATTTAGTCCACCCTGTTTTCTTCTGTCCCTAAAATGCTGAATTTCTTTTTATTCTGTTAGGTATTATTCGTGGTTTCAAAAGTTTGAATTTCTTTGTTATTCGACTAACAGTATCTCTAAAACTGAAAACAGAGAAAAGGAAGCATTTTGAGGTAGAACAGTTTCAGATGATTAGATTGAGTTCCAGTGCTTACAGAAATAGAACTCTAGCAACCTTATCTTAGGGGTTAACCTATAGCTGTCTGTTTTTACCAGAAAATGGCAAGTTTTTACTAGAATATAGGGAATTTTTACTAGCAGACACTTGATCAGAGCTCCTTTTAGAAGCATCAGTTGCAGGTGACTAGCTAATAGGGTAACACTGTGTGACTTCCTGAAGGAGAGGAATGAGGGGCCATGAGAGCTAAAGACACTGGACCATGGGTCCAAGGGTCGGGCTTTTTGGAGGCTGCTAAAGGAATCGGTTTGTTTTGCCTGAGTCCAAACACTGATAGGAGAGGAATCCAGATTGTAAGCCGCTGAGATCAAAGGTGATGGTTTGGACATTCACTGGCAATAGTCCTTCTCCTTGTCTTAACACAGTGAGCAGCAAAATCCCTGAATTCCTATCTTCTCTCTACTAAGGGAAGATTTGAAGCACCCATTCAACATCCTGCTTTCCATGGGGCTGCCCCAGGGACGGGCTTCTGTATCACCTGTGCTAGTGGGATTGGCATACTCTAAGTACCTGGGAAGCTGCTGAGAACAAATATGTCTGAAATACCACACATTCACCTACAGGAGCCCCTCCTTCTACATCAGCATGACATATTTGGGAAAACTCCCAGCCTCAGCTATTCCCTAGGAAAGAATAATGAGACACAGGTCCAATTCAGATGTTTTGAGGGGTCTGCCTGAGACACTGGATTCTGCCTTGTTTGTCCTGGATCCTGGGTAGGACCCAGCATGTTCTATACCTGGGACCCACTGACCAAAAGAGCTGGTCACTGTGCTGCGGCTCAGAGCACCAACAGCAGACAGATATCAGAGAAGGCCAGAGATTGCAAACTCTGAGGAAAACCGACACATTCTCCTAACTAGGAATTTATATGAATAAGCACAAAGAAAATACACAGAAAAGGTTTGGCTGCTCAGCCCCTCACCGCCACCCCCGCCACCCCAATTCTCTAGTCAGGGTGATTGACAAAGGTTTTCTTCTGCAAGAAGCCTGGGCATAAAAACTGAGAGAAGTGGCTGTTTTTTTTTTCAAATGCATAGACATAAACACAAAGTGTCAACAAATATAAAGTAATAAAATATAAAGCAACAGGAAATGGGACCAAAAAAAAAAAAAACTCTCTAGAATTGATTCTGACAAAATGGAGGTATATGTGTTGTCTGACAAAGAATCCAAAAATAACTGCCTGTTAGTCAGATTTTCATCATTCTGAAAAAAATACCTGAGAAAATCAACTTGAAGTTTTATTTTGGCTTGCAATTTTAGAAATTTCAGTTCAAGGGGGCTTAGCCCCATCAGTTGTGAGGCAGAACCTCATGGTGGCGAGCACAAGGCAGAGCAGAGCTGGTCATCTCATGACAGCCAGGAAGAAGAGAGAGAAAGAGCCTTGGGACAAAATACATCCTTCAAAGGTAGGCTTTGATGGGTCCTGTGACCCATCTCATTCAACAAGGCTGCCTCCTAAAGTTTAGCACCACCACTTCTCAATAGCACCACCACCTGGGGACTAACCCGTCAGCACATGAGCCTTTAGGGACAGTCCAGATCCAGACTGTAACACCACCATAAAAATGCTCAATGAAATAAGAGAAATGCATGAACAAAATAGATATATCAACAAAGAAACACACTCACGTACACCCTTAATAGAAAAGAAAAATTCGGGAGCTAAAAACTATAATAATGAAACCAAAGAAATTCACCAGAAGAGTTCAACTGCAAAATCTGGATTAAGCACAATAAAGAATCAGCAAATCCAAAGGCAGATCATTTAAAAGTATCCAATTAGAGTAGCAAAAGGAAAAGGAGTCAAATTGATGAAAGCTTAAGGGCTTATGGAATACCCTCAAGTAAAATAATACATATATTATAGAAAATTCAGAAGGAGACTAGAGCAAAAGAAGAAGATTTATTTAAAGAAATAATGACTGGAATATCCTCAAATCAAAGGACAAAAGTGGAAATGCAGATTGAGTTTCCAAAATCTTCCAAGAGGATGAACCCAAAGAAATCCACACTGAGACACACCATAATCAATTTGCTGAATGTCAAAGTTTTGAGGCAGCAAGGAAAAAAGCACTCATGTACAATAGAACAGCTATGACTATCAGTGGATTTCTTAGCAGAAACTTTGAGGGACAGAAGAAAGTAGAATTCAAAGTGCTGAATGAAAACAAAAACAAAGAAACATAAAGAAACATAAAACAAAATCCTGTGAACTCAGAATACAATGTCCAGCAAAATTATTCTTCAGAGATGAAATGGAAATAGGCTTTCACAGATTAAAAATAAATAAATAAATCTGAAGAGGTTCATCACCATAAAAGAAATGCTAAAAATGAGTCTTTCCAGTTCAAACAAAATGATACTAAACAACAAACGAAAGCATTTTAAAGCATATAGCTCAATGGTAAAGATAAATAGGGAGACAAACACAGGATATTGTAATGCTGTAATGGTATTACATAAATCATTGTTAATTTGAGTTTATAAATTCAAAGGCAAAAGTATAAGAATCGAAAAAAATCAGTTAATGGATAGATGATACCAAAAATGCAGCTTGTAATATCAATAACAAAGTTTATAGGGGAGAGATTTTGTAAGTGATTGATGTGAAGTTGTTATCAGAGTGAATAGATTGTATGGTTATGAAATGTTTTTGTGTAAGCCTCATGGTAACCCACATAAAATACCTGTAGGACATACAAAAAGGACAATGAGAAAGAGTCAAACCAAGTCACACAAAAAGAATCAACTAAACCAAAGGAAAATTGCAAGTGGAAGTTAAGAGGCAGTGTTATGCCAGATTTGTGGGATCCCAATAGATCTCCAGGAGCCTAATCTGATACAATCACACAAGAGTCTTTATTGCAAGCTCGAGCCTGGACTCAAAACCGTTCCCGACACAGCGGTCCCAGGGAGTGAGTCCCGGTCCTTTGTCCAGTAAGATTTTATAGGTTTTTGGGGGATACTCTATGCATCACAACATCACACAGCTAATCATTCCATACCTCGGGAAAGTCAAACAACAACTCTTAACATTGATTAGCACATTCACTGGTGGGAACAAGTTGGGTAGGGGTGATTGAATTGATTGGTTTAAGCCACAAGGGGAGTACGTGCTGAACTACATGGTTTCCCAACACGTTATCAACCACCATAAACTACTGGGGGGTCATCTGGCATTCCAGGTATTTTCCCTGTCTCATGCTGATTGGTGGTTGCTAGGGGGGTTACTATGGGTCCTCACCTAGCCTAACTGAGTCAGGGACACCTGGCGCTGCAGACCTCTCCTGTTATTTACAAACAACTCAGCAGGGTGGGTATGTGCCTAGGAGTGCTCTGTGGATTTTTCCAAGGACAAGGGTCACGCCCCCTTCCTTAGGACAGGCCTTGAGGTAGAGGCTGGTTTCTCAAAAATGGAGTCACATTAGTTTCTCAGCAGAAAACTAGAGGGGGGGGGAGGGACCAAAGCAATTGAAAAAGTAATTCCTTCTCTATTATTAACTAATTTAAACATAAATAAATTGACTTCCCTAACAAAAGATAAGAGAATAGCCGAAAACTCTTCTTTGTTGTTGTAGTAGTGATTGTTGTTGTCATTATTGGTTTCTTTTACAGTACTGGGGATTGAACCTAGGTTGCTTCACCACCGAGTCCCTTTTTATTTCACTTTTTTAGATAGGGTCTCACTAAGTTGCTGAGGCTCGCCTTGAGCTTGTAATGCTCCTGCCTCAGTCCCCTAAGTTGCTGGAAGTACAGGTGTGCACCACTTTGCCTCGCCTGAAAATTTCAAAACATTTAAAACACACCCACTATGTGCTGTTTGCAAGATACACGCTTTAGATTGAAAGTCAGTGAAAGGATGGAAAAAGATATTCTATGCATAATGGTAACCAAAATAAAGTGGGGATGGTATACTTATGTCAGAAAGTTTTAATGTCAAATTAAACCCTCTCAAAAGAGAAACAGAAGAACATTGCATAATGACAAAAGGGTCTGCTCTGAAAACAGAAATCACAATTATGAATTTATATGCATGCAACACAGTGCACTCAAATCTATGAAGTTAACGCTGACAAACGTGAGAGGAAGCATGAACGGCAACACAAGAACAGTCGGGGGTTCTAATAGTGCATTTCAATAACGAAGATGAGTGAGGGAGCAAGAGACTTGACCAGCACTGAGGACCATGTAAATGGGACTGCATCAGACTAAAAACTTCTTAAAAAATATTTTATTGGTGTATTATAATTGTACATAATAGTAGGATTCATAATGACATATTTGTTCTTACTGAAAACAACTTCATCCCTTGTACCTTCCCTTTCTCTGCCCTCCTCCTTACCCTTGGTCCACTTACTCTGCTTGACTGATCTCCATTCTGTTCCTTTACCTTTTCACATTTTTATGGGTGCATTAATCTAGTCTATTTTTATAATTGTTTTAATTAGTGAATTATAATTATATATAAGCAGGATTCATTGTGATATATTCATATATAAACAGCATAATTTGAAGGATTTCATTCCTTAGTACTTCCCTATGCCTTTCCCTCCTCCCTCCCTCTCAATTCCCTTCCTCTACTCTCCTGGTCTCCTTCCTGTTCATGAGATCTCTCCTCTCTCTCTCTCTCACACACACACACATACATATTTCTGAATATAAGAGAAAACATTTGACTTTCTGTATCTGACTTATTTCATTTAGCATGATGTTCTCCAGTTCCACCCATTTACCAGCAAAGGACATCATTTCCTTCAACTTCACAGCTGAATAAAACTCATTGTATGTATATACCACAATCTCTTTATCCATTCATCTGTTGATGGGAACCTAAACTGGTTCCATAACTTGGCTATTGTGAATCGCACTGCTATAAACATTGGTATACCTGTATCACTAGAATGCTGATTTTAGTTCTTTTGGATAAATACCAAGGAGTGGGATAGCTGGTAATATGATGGTTCCATTCCTAGTCTTTTAAAGTAGTTTCATTCTGCTTTCCAAAGTGTTTGTATAATTTACAATCTAATTAGCAATGTATAAGTGTAAATTTATCCCCACATCCTTGACAGCATTTATTGTTTTTGAATCCTTGATGATTGCCATTCTGAAATGAGATAAAATTTCAGTGTAGTTTTGATGTATGTTTCCCTGATTGCTAAGGATGTTGAAAAATTTTTCATGTATTTATTGACTATTTGCACTTCTTCTTTCAAGAAGTGCCTATTTAGTTCATTTATTGATTGGGTTATTTATTGTGTGTGTGTGGGGGGGGGGGGTAAGTTTTTTGAGTTTGTTCTAAATACTAATTCCCTGTTGGAAGAAGCTGGCAAAGACTTTCTCTCATTCCGTAGTCTCTCTCTTCACATTTTTAATTGTTACCTTTGCTGTGCAGAAGCATTTTAATTTGATACCATCCTACTTACTGATTCTTGATTTTATTCCTTGAATTTTAGAGGTCTTGTTAAGAAAGTTGGTGCCTGTGCCAATATATTGGAACGTTAGCCCTATGTTTTCTTTTAGCAGTTGTAGTATCTCTGATCTAAATCCTAAGTATTTCATTCACTTTGAGTTTATTGTTGTGCAGGATGAGAGACAGGGATCTGGTTTCATTCTTCTGTAATATGGATATCCAGTTTCCCAGCACCCTTTGTTTAAAAGGCTATCTTTTCTCTAACATATATTTTTGCTCCCCTTATCAGGGAGCAGTTGACTGTATCTGTGTGGATTTATCTCTATTCACTATTCTACTATATTGGCCTTTGTTTCTGCTTCTTTCAAACTCAAAATTTTATACGCAGCAAAAGAAGTAATCAATAAAATGAAATAGTTGCCTATGTATTGGGGAAAAAAATATTTGCAAACCATATGATCTGGTCCGGTGTTAAGAAAAAAAAATTATGAAGAACTCATACAACTCAACAGTGAAGAAACACAGAGATGAATTTAAAAAGGTGAAAAATGCCTGAACAGAAATTTTCCCAAAAAGGACACAAAAATAACTATTGGGCTTATTAAAAGTGCTCAATATCATATATATATATATATATATATATATATATATATATATATATACACACATATATATATATATATATACACACATATATATATATATATACACACACATATATATATATATATATATATGATATAATCATCAGGGAAATGCAAATAAAAACTACTCTGCATTACTGCCTTACAATTAATTTTTTATAAAAATGTAAAAAACAATAAATGTTGGCAAAAATGTGGAAAAAAAAGGAACTCTTATACACTGTTAGTAGAAATGTAGTACACTGTTGGTAGAAATGTAGATTGGTATAGCTGTTATGGAAAAATGGCATGGACATTTTTAAAGAAATTTAAAAATATAATTACCATATGACCCAGAAATCCCTTTTTTGGACATATACCCAAAGGAAAATTAATCACCACTTCAGAAAAACTCTACACTCCCATGTTCATTGCAGTATTATTCCCAGTAGCCCAGATACGGAAGCAACACTAAATGTCCTCTAATGGACAAATGGAAAAAAAGAAACTATAATGTGTGTGATGTATGTATGCATATACATATGTGTGTGTAAATATAATGTAATATTATTAAGTCCTACAAATAAACAAAATCATGACATTTGTCACAACAAGAATAAATCTAGATGGTATTATATTAAGTGAAAGAATCAAGAGAGAAGAATGTTATGTAAGACATGTATATGTAGAATCTCAAATACATAGAGATAGAGAACAAAATAGTGGTTACTAGAAGGAGAGAGGGGAAGGGAAAATGTAAGTCAAGGATAAAAGCATAGCACACATGTAGAGTGGCCAGGTTAGAGGTCTCATGTACAACCTGAGGACTTTAAGTAATAAAATTGTACTGTATGAGATTCATGCTAAATAGGATTTTAGCTGCTCTTGTCACACACACAAACAGGTAACTATGCAAAATGATGGTTCTGTTAATTTGTTTGACTACAGTGACTTTTAGTATCTATGTGTATTCCAAAACATCATGTTGTATACATGAAATATACACAATAAAATACATTGTGAAAAATGAGTCTCCCAGCTACCATATCCACCTATTATTATACATTTGTTTTTATAATATTTAACATGGTTGTCAGACAGAGATCAAAGAGTCAGCCATGAAAGAACCACTTCAACATATCTTCTAAAAAGAAGGGACACATGTTGGCCACTAAATAAAGGAGTCATAGAAGAAGAAGGAGAGAGGGAGAGAGAGAGAGAGAGAGAGAGAGAGAGAGAGAGAGAGAGAGAGAGAGAGAGAGAGAAACATACTATTCTTAAGAACACAACCTGGCAAAATTGAAAGGATCTGACCATTGGCAATAATCCACATTAATCCACATGTGAGATGGGACAAGATTTCAAGGAAAAGCAGTAGGTCATCAGGCTGCTCAAAAAAGTGTCACTGAGCATCTAGGGATGAAGCTCAGTGGTGGCCCTGGGTCAACCCCAGCACTACCAGTGGGTGGGTGGGGAGGGGGAATAAAAAGGAAAAGTGTCACTGAAATCCAGAAGTTCAGGAAATTGAACAAGGCCAGAGAGGTCTAGCCATGCCGGCCTGCTGGATCTGAAGGGTAGCTTGATGCAGGGATCATGGTGGTCCTGTGGACCACTCACATGGCTTCTCCAGACCCCAGCAATGCCCACTCCTTTACTCCGATTACAATTTGTTCTTTCTCTCTTTCTCTGCTCATCCAGCCAAACCACAACCACCGACACTAGCTTCTGTTGAAGGCCAGCTTCAGAGGTGCACAGTTCCACTGGTTCCAGTCACAGGGCATGGGGACATGATGCAGACTTTGACTCATTTTCTGTATGATTTTGTTGGCTTTCTCCGTATGGTTATACACAGGGAAGCCAAGCTTCTCTTGAACCTGGGTCTGAGTATATATTATATAGGAGACAAGGCCTTGGGCCCGGTACTCAGGCACAGTGGCTGCCATTCGCATCTCCCCAGTGTGGTCCATTAGAGCCCATGACACAGGGGTCCCTTCAGGCCCCAGAAGACAGGAGCTGGGGAAGGCCAGGATACAGCACTCAATGAATCTCTGGCTTCTTTCATTGCCACCAAAATGCCAGAATTTATTCACCAAAGCAGCATGCGTAATATCCAGCGATGAGAGTTTAAACATCTCTTGGTTCCTGTTGAGAAAAAGGGAAAAGAACAGGCCATAATATCATGCACACTTATGAGGCATTTTATTTATTTGAGAGGCATGTAGGAACACAGGTAATGGAATAGTCTCAGCAGCCAAGCTGGGATCATAATCCTACTAACTGTGGGATCTCAGGCAGGTAACTTAATATTTCTCTGCCTCCACCTCTTATTGCATAAAATGGTAATATTAATTTCAAAAGACGGAAATGCATTCAGTGCCACAAAACACTAAAGAACTCCACAAAAATTAAGTATTGTTCTCAACATTGCTTTGGCTCTCCACATAATATAGACCTGATGATTTCAACCCTATTTTACAGATAAGTGGGCAAACAGAAAAAAAAAATACCTATAAGAAGAACATTCTAGCAAGCAGTAAAGCCAGAGCTTAGAATCTTAGAATCTTAGGGTGTGTGTATTTAGTGGTCCTTGACCACCATGTTGAACACTTGGGAAAGCCGGAGTCCTGAGAGTCACCCATATGGACTTCAGATGGCTCACATAATGGAATACTGAAGTCTGAAGATCTCTTTGGTAGAGGAAAGAGGTTTTGAGAGGGATCTTGCAAAGATCCCACTATGTGGGAATAGAAGATTTAGACTTAAATCATAGTTATGGCCTTCACCATCCATGTAGTAAACAAGCCACATCATGGAGGGTCCTGCTCTCTGTTGGGAAACAGGAATGATGCCTCCTACCCTGACTATCTCATAGGATGTGTAAGAGGATTCAGTAAGGTTCTAGACCAGGAGGTGCTCTGCAGGCTTCAATTCACTTTGCAATGTGAATAAAGCTCTTCTGGGCATATTATCACACCGAGGGCAAGACATTGATCATCTACAGATAAAGTTGCTATCAATGGGTTCTACTTCATATTACACTGGAAATTAATGGAGGAAAATATATGATTATTTCAAGTTCTTTATATTGGAAAACATTTTGTCTGTGAAGTGGATTCATTAAATGCATATCTATTAAGAACCTACTATGTGCATTATTCCGGCTATGGAGAATATGTTAGTGAACAATATAGAGAAGATTCCTGCTCTCATGAGATTATAAGTGGGTCAGGGGAGGCTCTTCAAACAACAGGTAGATAAATACCCAATAAGGTGTTTTCAGGTAATGATAAGTCTGATAAAGAAAGTTAAAATTGGATTTCATCATGAAGAATTATGACCGGGGTGATATTACCCATGGCAATCTCAAAAAACTGTCAAAGGAAATAAATTTTGAGAGAATGAAGAGCAATAACAAAAAAGAGATAACATGTGGAGATCTGAGGAAGGATGTTTGAAGCAGGCAAAGAGCAAGTTCAGTGGTGCAGAGGCAGGAGCAAGAGCATGAGGTCAAATGGCATAAGGAAGGCCAGGGCTGCTGAGTGAGCAGCAAGGTCAAGGTGACATCCAGGAGGTGAGGGTGCAGGTCTTGTGGGCTCTATAAAGAGTTTGCATTTTGTTCAAGATGAGGTGAGAAATGGTGGCTTTTAAGCAGGTGATCATCCAGGAGAGGGACTCTGGGAGGTGAGAGAGAACGCAGGGAGGGAGGTTGGGAAGACACTCTAGTGACATGTGAGCAGTGCAGAGAGAGCATCTTTAATCACACTCACTTGATCTGGGGTCCCCCAGATTCAGGACGTAAGTTCTTCATATCCACCAGGAAAGGCACCAGTTTCCTTGCTGTCTGAGGCATCATGTACAGAATGCACTGTGTTCTCTTGACCTGGACCGAGTTAGCAGCAGCAAGACTTTGTATCACCTCATCCAAGCTGGACTGTGAACCTAGGAGGGAGGAAGGAAGGAGAGAAGTAACCATGTGCAAGGTACAAGAAGGGGCCCAGAGGAACCATGACTCACTCTTGCTTCTGGTAATGCCACCAACAGTGTGATGTGACCAAGTCACTCCCTGGAGCAGGTTTTCTCTTATACAAAAATAGTACCAAAAATGCTGGCTGTCACTCTGAAATCAAAGGAGAGGAATATATAATTCATAGTAACCTATCTTTTGCAGTACAGGAGATTGAACCCAGGGCCCTGCTTATGCTAGAAAGATTCCCTAGCACTGAGCTAAACTCCCATCCTGTAGAAGCCTATGTTGATTGTGCACATGCCCACGTATTTGTCTGCTAATTCATTTAATCCTTACACCGACCCCGTGTTTTAGGTTCCTCATTTTCACTTATGAGGAAACAGCAATAGGTATATTACATCACTTTAAAGATCACAAAGCAGGAGGCAGAGCAAGGATGCTACCTTTAGAGTCTGACTCTAGAGGGCAGGTTTATAACCACAGCAGATATCCTCCTTGGTGACCTGGGAGCTTCTCTATGACACTAGGAGCTGTATTCTTATTCCAGGAATGGAAGACCAGAAGACAGTCTCTGCTCTCACACCCAATATTCTGAGGGATGCTGAATATGTTGCAAAATATATTTTGAATCTTCAGCTTACAAGAAATTACCTTGCTCAAGAGTTACTAATAACAACCACATAGTGCACAATATGTGAATTCTACTCCCCTGCAGAGGTGGTGACAGTCAATACGAGTAATGGACACTAGGTTGAGATTCTGAGACTTGGGGGAAGAATTTTGGGGAATGTGCTTGAGGTGAAAAGTGGTCCTACAGGTAGACACAGGGTCTAGCAGCCAGCACATACCCCAGTCCCCTTACTTTGGATCTGCAAATGTTGTTTCCAGTTAATGACATCTGATAAGGCAAGAGATTCTTGACAGCTCTTGAGCTCCTTAGACTAGATTTGATAGATGTTGGTGTAGTGATCAAGGTCATCTGTCATGTCCTGTTTGGTTGGGCAACAGGGAATAAGTCAATTTGATCATCCCAAGAGATTTCAATATTTGTGTCTAACACTTCCTTATACTATTACATTATATGGTTAAATACGTTTTCTTCACATATTATCATCACTCCTGAATCATTAAATCAGGCAACCAAGCTAAGAAATCCATTAAATTTATGTTAAAAAAGTGTTGTGAATCAAAAGTGTGTTCCATTACAATTTCAAATCAACCAAAGACATACAAAAGAAGCACTTTTCCTTAATTTTGGAATCTTCAGGAGGAAAAGGAAAAATCGTATTATTAAAAGCAAGCTCCAGTTGCAAGAACAAATCTTACTCTTTTAAACAGTCTCAGAACAAAAGCTTTTTGAACTTATAATATTAAATGAATATGGGTAGCATCATATATAAATTTTTATCTATACACGGTAAAGGGATACAGAATGAGAATCCATGGTGTCTCTAAAACATAAACCCCAAACACTAGTGTTAATGAAAATAATTTATATTCCTAGCAAAATCAAAACACAGAATTTGTTCACAAAGTCCTTCTCAAAGTTAGTAAGTTAGAGTGGGGATAATTTGAAGCTGAAGAAAGGTCCAGATAACAAATACCCAGCTATTATAGAACAGTTGCAAAATTTTGCATAGAAATGCACTCGGAACTCAGCAATAATATCACTAGCACTCAGTATTTTTATATAACATTCAAAAAGCAAACATGCTTTCATTTTTAGAATTTAGTAAGGAATTTAAATTCATTTTTGTATTCTGTGTTGTTTCTCGGTTTTTTATAAAAACTTCATCGCATATATTTAAGCTAACAAAATGATATTACTGGATGCATATAGATATTAAAATATTTACTGAAGCAAATTAGCAGACCTGAAATCTCACATAGTTACCATTCTTTCTTTCTTTGGGGAGGGGATAACAGCTAGAATTTACTAATTTAGTAGAAAAAAAGTAACATTTCATTGCTCTGGTCTTTACCATACATTGGAAGGTACACGTCTTCATTATTTATATCTGCTAGTTAGATTCCTCTAGCTGATGTCTTTTTGTCTCCTCACCATAAACACACTTCTTATCTGGTTAATGACTGTTATATCTATATAAGGTGGATGTTTAAAAGATTCACATAGAAGTGAGGTTATGTAAAAGTTTTCTGTGATTGGCTTATTTTCCTTAGCAAATGTTGTGCAGATTCATTTTATCAAAACTGGTAAGATCTCCTTATTTTTTTATTAGCACATTATAATTATATGTAATAGAGGGATTCACGTTGACATGATTATGCAAGCACAGAATATAATTTGCTCCAATTCAGTCCCCAGTACTTCCCCTTTCTCACTCCTCTTTCCTCTTCCATTCCCTTTCCTCTTCTCTACTGGTCTTCCTTCTATTTATTCATAGTTTTTTCTTTAATTAGTTCATTATAGAACCACAAAAACCAATGAAACCAATGGTTAGTTTGATTGTTACCAATGTTGTTTATCTTTTCAAAGAACCAACTCTTTGTTTCATTGGCCCTTTGTATCTTTTTTTGTTTTGGTTTTTAGTTGTCAATGGACCTGTATTTTATTTATTTATATGTGGTGCTGAGAAGCAAACGCAGTGCCTCACATATGCTAGGCAAGCGCTCTGCTACTGAGCCACAACCCCAGTTTTTTTTTTATCTTTTTAATTCTCAGTTTTATTAATGTTGGTTCTGATCTTAATTATTTCCTGTGTTCTATTGATTTTGGTTTTAATTTTTCTCTTTCTACGGCCATGAGGTATAATGTTATATTATTTATTTGTTTTCTTTATATTTTTTTAATATAGGAACTCAGATATAAAGTTTTCTCTTAAAACTGCTTTCATACTATCCCAGAGATTTTGATATGTTTTATCTATATTTTCATTTGTTTCCTTTTTCAATTTTTAAAAATTGTTGATGGACCTTTATTTTATTTATATGTGGTGCTGAGAATTGAACCCAGTGCCTCACGCATTCCAGGCAAGTGCTCTACCACTGAGCTACAACCCCAGCCCATTTGTTTCTAAGAATTTTTTATTTCTCTCCTGATTTCTTCTGCAATCCATTCCTCATTTTCAAGTGTATTGTTTAATCCCAAGGTGTTAGAGTGGTTTGTTTTTTATGTTATTGTTAATTTCTAATTTCATTCCATTATGTTCTGATAGGATGCAAGAAATTATCTCTATTTTTGATTGCTAATATTTGTTTTGTGCCTTTAAATATGATCTAATTTACAGAAAATTCCATGTTTTGCTGAGGAGGAAATTATTTCAATTGTCTTATATTCTATGAATGTTTTTTAGGTCCACCTTATAAATAGTATTTTTTAGTTCTGAAGAATTTTGACTTGGTTCATTTTGATGATCTATGAAATGGTGAGAGAGGTGAATTGAAATCACCCAATATGATTATAATGTGGTCTGTTTGGTTCTTTATATTGAATAGGGTTTGTTTTATGCATGTAGGTCCATAGTTGCTTTAGGAATAAATATTTACAATCATTATTTCTTCTTGTTGGACGATTCCCTTAATAAGTACTTCTTTGTCTCTTCTGATTAATTTTGGCTTGAAATCTACTTTGGCTGATATGAAAGTAGCTACCTCTGCTTATTTTCTGTTTCTATTTGTATATTATATCTTTTCTCATCCTTTTGCCTTCAGTCTGTGGATGTCTGCCTATAAGGTGAGTTTCTGGTAAACATCATATGGTTGGGTCTTGTTCTTTAATCCAATCTGCCAATCTATGTCTTTTGATTGAAGAATTTAGACCATTTACATTCAATATTATTATAGAGAGATGATTTTTTTTTTAATTTCCTGCCATTTTGACTTATTTCTAATTCTTAATTCAGACTTGATTTCCCTTTAATTGATTATTCTTCTGGTGTTATTCATCCCTATACATGCTTTCATTTTTATTTTTTATTTCTTCTGCATGAAATATTTCACTGAGTATAATTTATGAAGAATAATTTTGCTGTATATAGTAACCTTGGTTGGCACCTATTTTTCTTTCAAAGACCACATGTATTATTCCAAGCCCTTCTTAATTTTAGGGTCTGGGATGAAGAGTCAGTTTAAGTCCAAATTGGCTTACCTATAAATGTGACCTGCTCTTTTGATTTTTAAAATTCTATCCTTATTCTGTATGTCAGGCATTTACACTATAATGTTTCTTGGGGAGGATTTTTTTTATTATGCCTATTTGGGGTTCTATCTGATTCTTGTTTTTTTGATTTCCATCTTATCCCTAAGATTTGGGCATTTTTCCAAAACTATTTCATTGAAAAAGTTGTACTTTCCTTCAATTTGTATTTTGGAGCCAACTTCAACCTCAATGATTCTTAAATTTGGTCTCATAATGTTATCCCAGTTTTCCTGAATATTCTGGTCACGGTCTCTTAACATCTTTTCTTCATTGTCAACTTTATTTCAAGATAATATACTTTGTCTTCAAGGCCTGAGAATCTGTCTTCAAATCTATTAGTGACGCTTTCCATTAAATTTTTAAATTGATTTATTACATCTTCCATTTTCAGTATTTCCATTTGGTGCTTTCTTAGAACACCTATCTCTTCTTTGAAATTAACTTTTACTTCCTGTATTTTGTTTCTAAGTTCACTTCTTACATCTTCTTTTAGACATTGAACATTTTAACTATGAACTTTCTAAATTCTTTCTCAGACATTTCTTCCACTGGTGTCAATGGGATCAGTTATTGACGTGCTGTGGGCTATTTGGGGTGGTTTTCATATATAGCATGTATATCCACCATCTATGACTATCACTTCTTCTTTTGTATAACAATGCAGTGAGCTTTTTTTCTCTTAAGAACTCCAGGCTGCATGAATATTCAGATATTTATACTTACTCTCAATGTGGTCTGTCCTCTGCTATTCCCAGTATCAGGTTTGCTTTGAGAGAAAGAACTAAACCCTATTTACTTCAAACACTTCCCAGCAAAGTTATATACTAATAAACCTCAGGAAAAACAAAGACTGGTTGATATTGTTCTTCACAGTTCCTTTAACCCAGGTATACAGTTGTAGCAATGTTCTTCAAGAGGTCGAAAAATTATTTATTAAAGACGGGAAAATGGCTATTGCATTATATAGGGGCTGAAAAGGGGAGGAGAGAAAATTGGGTAAAAGAAGAGAGAAAGAAAAAAGATAGAAAAGAATAATACAAACCAAAGTAAAAAGAAGATAAATATGGACAAGGAGGGAGGATTTGAGGCAGTTGCAGGCAATGTAAAAGGGAAGGAAGTGCTAAGTGGAACAAGTGTAAACCAAAGCTAGGGAAACAAAGAGAGTTATTCCAATTAATGTTTAAATCCTCAGAAGAAAGGCAGTCAAATACTAGGGGAAAATAACTCTGTAATCAAAATGAAGAGTAATATATGTATGACCAAAGTTGGCCTTTGAGCTATTTAGAGTAAACCATACCAAGGTGGAGACATCTTACTGAGTCTTCCAGGTTTGGTTTTCATCAATATGTGAGACCTTCAGATGATGTTCATCACTCTTCAGCTCTGGTCCCCCAGAGGGGCAGGGGTAAAGGAGCCACTCCCCTGGTTGCTATGGACCTCCCACCAGCTGGTCCTTTTTCCTCAACCCAGGGGTCTGAGGCTGATATTTGGGGGGTACTGTGCTGCATCTGCTGGCTGTGTCTATTGGGTGCCAGGGCACAGAATGCAGGTCTCAGGGCTGCTGCTTTGACTTCAATGGAGTCCCCATGGACCTGCTCCCCTCCCTCCCCTCCACAGGGCCCTTTGCAAAGTGGCATAGAGCCTGGTGGTTGTCTCTAAGTGTGGGACCTGTGATTGTGAGTTCTCTGTGGGTGGTCTCTGGTGCAAAAGCATCCCTCCTGACCAAAGCAAATCACAGATCCCTGGGGCGCCATCCCCGTGATTGGGAAAGAGACTCGGCCTGCAGTCTGCCTATGTCCAAACTTACTCCCCACAGTTGTAAATCACACGTCATTCCTCTCCACTGAGACAGAGACAGTTTTCCTGCCTATGTCCCAGCTCCCACTGCCCACGCCTGTGATCTGCAGGCACTCGTCCCCTCTGCTGCCTGGCACAGAGACAGTTGTTCCCCCTGCACTGTGTTCTCACTGCCCACGGCTGTGAATTGTGGCTATCTGCTCCCATGTCTGCCTGAGCTCCCAGGGCTGCTGTGTGGAGCAGCAGGGTTAGGCTAGAACTTCCCGGGAGTGCATAGCTCTTGGGTTTGCTCCATCCCATTCCTCTTGTCTGTGATGAGGGGGAAGGGATTTCAGCAGCTTTGTTAGCAACAATACTCTACAAGTTCCTTCTAGACCAATCACTGCAAAGGTGTTCCTCTGGATTGGTTTTTTTTTTTTTTTTTTTGGGGGGGGTTGCTATCTGAAAGTGGGGAGACACTGCAGTGATTGAATTTCTTCTAGGGAGTAGGGCTAGATGTGAATTCTACAAAACTGCAGCCATGACCAGGATGGCTTTCCATCCACAAGTTGGGTTAAACTGCTTCATCTCCGTCACTGACTTTCCAGCTCCTATCCTGTTCTGATTTGTTCAGCTGCTGCTCAAGAAGCGGGATGACGTGCTTTTCCTGTCCCTCTTTCTCTTTGTTGCTGCTCCCTCCTCCCCCACCCCCGCCCCGGATCTAGGTTCAGGGTTAAAGAACTCTGTCCTTATTTTCTGTTCTGATAACCAAACCTCAAGTCTCTCCAAAGCTCAGGTTGTCCCATACTGAGTTTTATTCCGTTTACTCGGTCACCCATCTCTCTAGTCAGGTCTTTTTTCACTGCCTTCTTTCTGGGCTGTGGAGGGCTTGGAGGTTGCTGCTTGATCTGCATCTTCTGATATTGATTTCATTTCTTTTGGGGGCTAAATTACATTCTATTATGTATGTGTGTGCGTGCGTGTTTTGTGTGTATGTGTGTGTGTGTGTGTATCAATTTATCCATTCATCTGTCCATGGACCCTCAGGTTATTTCCATATCTTGGCTTTTATGACTAACGCTATAATAAATATGAGGAGTGCAACTATCTTTACACAATGGTGATTTCATTTCTTTTGATACATGGCCAGAGAGGAACTTCTAGGTCAAATGGTAGTTCTAATTTTATGTTGAAGAACTTTCATTCTATACTTAAGCTGTTACAAATTTTTGCCAAGAAAGAATATTGGATGTTGTCAAAAAAAGCAAACAAACAAACAAAAAAATGTTTCCACCTCCCTTGAAACGGCCATGTGTTCTTTATCTATTAACATGACGTATTACGGTGATTGATTTGCTTGTGCTAACCCAGTCTTACATGCCAGGGATAATATCACTGGTCACAGTGTATACATCTTTTGACATATTATGTAATTTAGTTTGTTAATATTTCATTGAGGATTTTTACTTCAAAATATTCATCAGAGTAAATGGCCAATAGTTTTCTAGTGACATCTTTTTTTGAGTTTAAAGGTAATGGTAGTCCTCCCACAGTATATTTGAAAGTATTCCTTCAAGCTCTATATTTTGGAAGAATTCAAGGAGCACTGGTATGAATTCTTCTTTGCATTGCATGTTTGGTGGAATCCAGCTGTGAAGCCATCTACTCCTGAGTTTTTGTTTCTTAGGAGGTTTTTTTTTTTTTTTAAATCACTTCTCCAATCTCTTGATTTGTTGTCTATTTCTTCCAGAGTTAATATCGGTAGGTTGTATTTTTTTAGACATTTATCTGTTTCCTCCAGAATATTCAATTTGGGGCAAATGATTATTCATAATAGTTTCTTATAATCCTTTTTCTTTCTGATGTGTCTATTGCAATATTATTAGTTTCATTTTGAGTTTGAGTCTTCCCTCTTTTTTACTTAGACTAGTATTGTCAATTTTGTTATATTTTCAAACAGACCTACTCCTAGTCTTATTGGTTCTCTCTATAAATTTTTGATTCCTTATTCAATTTATTTCTTTTTGGATGTTTGTATTTCTTTCCCCCTGCTAACTTTGGGTTTAGTTTGTTCTTCTTTTCTAGTTTCTTGAGGTATAACATTAGATTATTTATTTGGATTCATTCTTTTTATGAAAAGCATTTTTGCTATCATTTGCTATTAGAACTGCTTCTACCAAACTTAATGGGATGCAGCATGTAGTTGTAGCTTGCTTTCTTACCCATTCATCCACTCCATGTTTGGATGGGGATATTTGATCCATTTGTATTTAAGGTTATTACTGAAAAGTAAGAACTTCTTATTGTTGTTTTATTTGATTTCTGATTGTTTTTCTATCTATTCTTCCTTGCTTCCACTCTTATTGTCTAACTTCGTGATTTGATAATATCCTATAGTGCTAATTGTGATTACTCTCTCTTTATTGGTCCTATAGCTGCTGTAGTTTGTGATAATTAGGAGGTTTGCAGAAAACATTTTATACTTTTTTCTCTATTTTTTAAATTTGCTCAAATTAGTTATACATGACAGTAGAATGCATTTTTAGACATTGTACACAAATGAAGCATAACTTCTCATTCCTCTGGCTGTACATGGTGCTGAGCCACACCAGTAGTGTACTCATACATATATATAGGGTATGATGTCTGTCTCATTCTACTGTTCTTCCCATCTGCACTGTCCCAACCCCTCCCCTCTGCACATCTTATGCTGTTAATGGCTATTTACAGCTGATAACAACTAGTCTTCTGTCACTTACAAAAACTCTAGACTTTTATTCTACTTCCCACAATTAATGTTCTTGATGTTACAAACAGCATCTTTTAACCTTGTATATTCCTTAACAACACCCTGTAGTTGTTTTTTTCTTGATTTTATGTCTCAACATTCATACATAGATAGGTGTAGGATCTACACATCACAAATACATTATTGAAGTATTGAGGAGTTCATTGGGTATCTACTTCTAATTGTGAGTTTTACTTTTATATGTACACATAGTAATGATTATTACCTCTTCGCTTCTGCTTAAAAGCACTACATGGTTATATTCCATTTGTTAATGTTTTATATCAAAATGATACTATATGGTTAAGCTTTATATTTTTGTATGCATGAATTTTCAATGTGTTAAAATGTATTTGTATTTAAAGTGTATCGATCACTTTGCTTGTTATTTTTCAAAGCGTAGCACTGAAAATATACATCTTAAATATTGTAAATTGTTTCTCATATTTCTCTAACATTCTTTACATTTAACTTCACATATTGTAGGAGTTATTTTCTCAGCTTACAAAATGTTCCCCTACTCTTGTCATTATCTCAAGACCTATTGAACATCACAATTCAGTTTTGATGGAATGCCTACTTGCAAGTCTTTTTATCCTTTCCCTACAACCAACCTCTGAAATCACTGATTTTAATCAACTTTGAATCAGAACTACTTCTTCGTCTAAAGTATAATCTTAACACAAAAACAACTTCCTACAACATAAGTGCTCTTGTGTGCTCTTGCACATTTTCACACCATATTGCAATTCTTCTGCTTTTCTGTTTTCCTCCAGGCTGTGAGCTCATTGAGAACAAGACTAGAGGACCACCACCGTGATTCCTTTCTGTTTCCCTGGGGTCCACCATACTTCCTTCCAGGTTCATGTCACACACACAGCAAATACAAACAAAGTCATTGTCATTCGACCCCAGACAACTTACCTGCTCCTGAGGGCGCACAACTACTGTGTTAAAATCTGGCCATTTGTCCACCAGGGCCTTTAGCTTGAATGGGTTCCCCTGGTTTATGTGGAAGACAGTTCCATAGACCTAAAACGTTTCAACAACATGAGAATCTGCACATTACAAAGGAACAGCCAGGTGCCTTGTTTAACCCCAACAAGCCTTATTCCTAGGAATCAGGGTTTGTAACTAATAGATCGTGTACTTCAGTCTTCAGGATGTATATCATTACCCTAAGCAAAACCAAACAGATTTTTGCATAAAATCATGAGAATATTTTATATATATAAATACCAGATAGATAAAATAAATAATGCTCACTCTTACATTGTAGAGTTTTTATTGGTACATTATTAACTTTTAAATTTTTATTAGTACATTATAATTATACATAACTGTGGGATTCATTGTGATATATTTGTTACATGTGTGCCTAATTGGTCCGTATTATATAGAATTTAGTTTTATATTTTTTCCAAATTCTTCCATTAATTTACATATACACATAAATTTATAAACAATAAAATTAATAAGTTTAATATCTATTTTCTTGCATTCTATATATATGTATATGTATATTAATACACACATATATATTTGGAGATACACATGGGAAAAAACCTTTACATAGAGATTAAAGTTATATATTTTTATATATCATATGTGTTACATATATATCACATATATGAGATATATATATATATATATATATATATATATATATATATATCATATATGTGTCACTTATGGTCTCACTGACTGGGCCAGGCTGGCTTTGAACTTGTCTTAGCTATGCCCCTCCACACAGTGACTGGGATTATAGGCATGTGCCATCATACTGGGGGATTTCTGCTTGATTTTTGAATGTGCCTTGAGTTCTCAGGAAAATCTCCATGTTTATGATATGATGTATATTTTAAATGTTTTTATGCTTGATTTGATAGTATTTTGTTAAGAATTTGTTTCTCATCTATGTTAATGACAGATGCAATTCTGTAGTTTTCTTATCTATTTCTGGTTTTGTTATTAGGGTAATTCTGGACTCACAAAATGAACTTGAAGATACTCTCCCATCTTTGTTATATCCTGAACGAATTTGTGTAGAACTGGTGTAATTTTTTTCTCATATGTGTGGTAGTGATTGCCAGTGAAGCCACCCAGATGGGAGATTTCTGTGTTGGAAAGTTTTCATTTCCATACAGAGAGTAATTTACGTAACATATTCCTCTTCAAAGACCTTTGGTAATGTGTGCTTTTCACAGAATAAATACTGAAACCTATGAATGCAGCACTGATAACAGTAGGCACATTTTATTTATTATTATGCTTATAATGTCTATGGATTTGCAGTAGTGTTTTCTATTTTATTCCTGACATGTAATCTGTGTCTTCTTCTTTCCTGGTCAGTTTGGTTACAATATTATCAACATCATTTGATACTTATAAGAACCATAATTTGGATGTGTTGGGTTTTTGTGTTGTTTTTCTGCACTCACATTCTTTTATTTTTTAAAAAATCTGTTTATTGTTCAATTTCCTTCATTCAGCTTGGTAAAGGGTTAATACCCGCCTACTTTTTAAGTTTCTAAGGTGAGAATTTAAATCATTGAATTGAGAGCATTCCCATTTTTAGTCTCATTTTTTAGTATAAGCAGGTAATGCTACATTTTTTTTTCTCACAATGTTCCACCCTCACCTTTAAGGACTCGGGGAGGCTCTTCCTTAAGGACTTCTCTAGCATCTGCAGCATCTGTGGACTTTGCAAAGGAAACATCTTGGCAGGTGCTTTAGGCTAAAGAGAAGATTGAGAAACATCATGAAATGAGAAGGCAGTTCTAGTTAATGTCGTGAGCTATATTCCTGCTGTTCCAATGTGCCTACTAACTAAACTTCTAATGCCGAGAAAGAATAGGATTGGTGGCAGGTACAGATGCCTCCTTCTGAAATAACCTTTACTACAACTCCTTAAGCTTTTAAAAGTATTTATAAACATTTGTTTTCATTCTGTATCACCTAGAATTCCAACAATTAAGGATACACTAAGATAAACAGATCTATTCTCTTCACATACATGGGCATTGATACAGACCATTTCCTACACTCTCCAATAGCTTGTTTCTCTCCCATGCCCACCAATCCCTTTTAGACTTCCAGCTTCAAGCAATCATTAAGCTGCTTTCCATCCCTATAATTTTCTTTACAAAATGTCAACTAAGTGGAATTATTTCATATGTAACTTCTGGGACTGGTTTATTGTATCAAATCTAAGCTGCTGTGCAATTCAATAGTACATCGCTTTTTATTTCTGGAAAGTCTTCCATTGCAGGGATTGCACAGATGAATTCCTTTATTTATCAATTCACCTGCTGAAGGACACTTGGGTTTTTATAGTTTGGGATGATTCTTAATTAAAGTTACGAATAACATCAATGTACAAGTCTTTGCATGGCTATATGTTATTATTTCCCTCAGAGTGCACTTCAGAGTTGCATGGTAAGTAAATGTTTCACTTTATAAGAAACCGCCTTTTTCCAAATTGGCTACACCATTTTACATTCTTATTGCAGTATGTGAGGGTTTCATTTGCTCTATATTATCTCTAGCATATCTGCAGGTTATTTTTTTTCTATACAGCCATGTTCAGGAATCATTGATGTCATGGGCAAAATCCTCAACAATATCCTTCAAATCAGTATCCAAGAAGGTTCATAGAACTAGTTCTCAAGGCCAAATGGGTAAAGCTAAAGTATATTTCAACAGATGCAGTTCTCTGAGTGACTGACAATGGTAAACTTTACTCAAGCGCTATAACTCAACAAAATAACAACGGTCAAAAAATTGCTCCATTCAATTTGAGACTACTACTTAGACAGGATTCCCCAATTTCCTTCTTGCTGACCTAGAACAAGGCCAAATGTGGACCCTTCAATGCCTCATACTTTGCTTCACAAGGATGAGCTGAACTGCTAATACCCATTAATAAATAAGACAATACTTGTCAACCAAAATTTCATTCCTTTGCTCTCCTTCCCCCAAGCCAAATCATCTACAATCCCTGTTGAACAGCTCCCAGCAAAAATAAGCTGGACACAGGGTAATATGTCCTCTGAGCCTCTATTGATACACCATCCCTTAGTTCACTTCCCCACCCTGAGACCTCCCTGCCCTGTCCATTTCCCCTTCAGAAATGCTTAACTAAACTGTTCATGCTCACTGATCCATCAGAACAAAAGTTTTTGTTAGCTAACTTGATCACACTGTAATTTTCTGCTCCTCGCAGGACTCTGAACTTTGACTTACCCTCAGCCTGAGTTCTGGCATGCAGAAAGTTCCACCTTACTATGAAAATAACCTCTCTTGCTCACTTCTCCCTATAAAACAAAAGACCTTTTCTTTTCTAACTTTCATATGTTTCTAGATATTATGGTCTGAGAAGTCTCCCTAACACAACCGTCCCTCCCCCCCCCTCCCTGTTTTTCAATAATCCTTTAAATAAAATTTCTCCTTGTGGAAGTCTGAAATGTCTTTTTAAACAAAACTTTGGTACAGCTTCATTTTAAGTTAAATTGACTTTTGTTAGTAAGCTGAGCATCACTCTTTATTCATTCATTCATCAATCTGTCCACTTATACAATGAATCTTGTTTGAGAACTTAGTACAGTGGCTTTGTAAGGTACCACCTTGGCCAGGCAGAATAGTATTTCCTGAAATCCATTTAACCACTGGTTTGCAGGTAGCGTGGGCCACAAGGGAGATTTTTGTGAGATAATTGGAGGCAAATAGGAGCAGCAGCCATTTTGGTAGCTCACCTCTTCATGCAAGGATAGGCTGCCAGCTACTTCATTGTCCCCCAGATCTACATCAACCTCTCTCATGCTGGCCAAGTGTATGCATTCAGCTCCATAAGGAAGGAGCCTGGAAGGACACCCACTGCCAAGGCCACAGTCAGCAAAAACTGCAAGGTTTTGGTGCCCTGTAAGCTCCAGTGTGTGTTCTCACACTTTAAATAAATCTTCCTTTCCCAACACTTGTGCGCACTTTAATCTCCAGTAACAGAAAAGAAGGATTAGCCTTCTAGAAACTGCTTAACTAGCACACAGCATTGCATAAGGTCGAATCCTTATAACAAATCATCTATTTCTGATCCTGTATTTTGATCCTGACTGATACACATACACTGGTAAATGCTCTGAGCAACTGTGAACTTATAACAAACCACAGTAGATGTTTCCTATTGTCTAAGAACTCATACTCTAATAAGGGAAATAAGACATACAAAACTAAAAAAAAATACTATAGAGAAAGAATTAAATTTATATGTGTGTGAAACAGGGGTATAGAATTCAACACATTCTAAGGTAGTGTTCTTGATATGGAAATTATTCATATAGTCTAATGTGTCATTTTTTTTATTACCAAGTTATATGTGAAACCAATTCACCCACCCTATCTCCATTTCTTATCTCTTCTTGAACTTTGCTCTCTCCCTAAACCTAAGGGTTGGATTTGTACAGTGTATATTGCTAAAAAATATGAAGAAACAGTTCTGCATTTGACTTACTGCAGCACAACTGCTGTTATCTGAAGAATGGGATCACAGGATGCTTTTCCTTGTCCGTTGGAGTCTTTGGGAATGCTGGTCCTTTTGGGGTGATGAACTAGGATCTGTACTGGGAGAAACACGGCTGATGTTAGTTTCTATTGGCTCCAATTACCAAAGATGTCACTCTACGTTTTGGTCTATGGCTTTAACGTATTGGGAGAAGCTTGGACTAATGAACGTTTTAATTTTTTTCATGTGTGTTTCCCCAAGATTTTTTGTCAGTCATTTGGGGATAACAACAATAGGTTTTTCAACAGACCTAGTGCTCCCTTAGTGATGTAAGGGAAGAAGAGTCTTAAACAAACCCACTGAGGCAGAGGCTGCATTCTGAATGTAGTTTCTGGGGAAGAACCTGGGCCTGGTAGGAATTGTTTGTTTTTTGTAAATGATTTGTCATTTTGTAGTGATGAGGGCTGAACTCCGGGCCTTGTACATGCCAGGCAGGCATCTGCAGCCCCTTGTAGATGATTGTTTAACCACTAAGTGCTGACTATTCATCTCATCTATAGTCTCTCTCTTCCAGATAAGACCAAAGAACATTTCTTTAATGCAATACCTGCTTTAGCACTCTGACTTATCTTCATTTTATTTATGTACTACTCCTACACTACCTTCAAAACCCAGTTTTTCTCCTTTTCCAAAGTCCTAATTAAATGCCAGTTTGTCCCTGATTGATTCCCTCTGAGACACCTCAACCCAAAGAGAATTAGTCATTCTCTTTCTTGAAAATCTGGTAACAATGACTTCTAATTTGTTAATTTCACTGGACAGAAATTATTATTCAAATTATTAATCTGTTCCTTCTCAAAGGTTATCACATTGTCTAGTTCACATTAAGGAATAAGTACATATTTGCTTAATGACGGAATGTATAAAGTATTTGTGTAACTACAACCTTTTAATTAGTCATTTCCCCAATCCAATTAAAAGATTCTTCGTTCAAGAAGTAAGCTATGATATGAATGTTTGTGTCCCCCCTCAATTAACATTTTCAAATACTAGCCTCCAAGGTGATAATACTAACCAGGTAAGAACTTTGGGATTGGTTCATGAGGACATCCTTTCCACCAAATGAGAACATAGGAGAAAAACATCTTTAAAGAATCAGAAAACAAGCCATCTCTAGACATTGACACTGCTAGCACTAAAATCTTGGTCTTCCCAGTCTCCAGAACTGTGAGAAATAAAGTTTTCTTGTTTGGAAGACATCGAGTATATGGTATTTGGTTCTAGCAGCCCAAAATAGACTAAGATAAATTACCAATTGAAGGCCACTATTGAAAGGCATGGGAATTATTATCAGACACTCCACTGAAATAGCCCCAGAGCACAATAGAAGCACCTGTGCCAGGAATGAAAGTCTCAAGACAGAAGTGCAATATTTGTGAAGGTTAATTTGATATTCTAGCTGGAAAAACCTCAGAAGAAGATTACAATAAAATACCAAAGTAGAAACTGATACCAAAATGCTGAAGATACAACATTAAAGTATCACCAAGTATATTTATGACAACCTTCTGCACATGTACACACATCCCGAAGACACAAATATGCTGTTTAACTAGTATAATTGACTAAAGCCTGGGGAGACCCAGTGGGGCTGCACACTCTGGCGGGTTGCCAGATGGGCAATGAGCAGAGTCCAAAGGCAGTGGGAACCTTTGACACAGTCCAAGGTGTATTCAAAGAAAACGATTCCAATGAACAAAAAATGCTCTGTGAAAAATTGTGCAAAGCACATTAAACTCAGATTTTATGTGAACGTTTATAGACAACACACATTAAAAATAAAAATTTGGAATGGAAAAACAATGCAGTAACATTATAGAAGAGTTTTTAAAATTGCATTTGTCTTGGTTTTTAAATTAACAACTCATCTCCTCCGAATTCCAGTCCCCATGTGAGAATCCACCTAGTCTCTTTATGACTAAACAGGGCACATAAATTCCCTGTACATCAGTTACCACCCTAGGTAAAGCCAACTGCCTTAGAATGCCACAGAGGATTACGTAAGGTAATGTTTGCATGGCATGTGTACACTTTGTGGCAAATAAATGTCACCTGAGCCAGCATGCTCCTTTCAGGTGCCATTTTAATCTCTGGCTCCCACCCACTGATAGCAAGCTCCCAAATCTCTTCATGTTTATTCATCAATACAGACTCAGACCTGGCTTCATCCAGTGTCAAAAATTTCTGACAGATCTAGCAAAATGCCCTGTACATAGCAGTTATCCGAAAGTGGATTTTCCAATGGAAGAATTTCATTTACCTCTGGAAAAATTCTCAGCCCAAATGAGCTCAAAAATTCTTAACCACATTCAACAGGAGTATTTTGTTCATCCTGCCTCAATAAGGAGATAAAAGGAGATGAGGGGTCTCAGATCATTGATTCTCCTTTGTTCTTACCTGAAATCTGTCTTCTCATTCAGTCTCTGCAGAGGTCTGTAGGGAAAGACCAGAGGCAGCAGACTTTTCCAGAGCATGAAATATATCCTCCGAGGATGCCCGTTTTGAAAGGTACTTTGGTTTTTTTTTCCTAGAAATGCAGTGCTGAGGTTCCTGACAGAACACACACACACACACCAAACTGTGCAAACTTCTTCTGAGATCTGAGTGTGAGGTCAAGCCCCTCCCTCTGGGTCCCATGCTCAGGGAGGTGGCTCTGTGGCTTGACCAATTCGCCCTGTGCATTCTGAGGCTGCTTTTCAGAAGGCTACACCACTTTCTGTTCCCAAAGGCCCAGTCATTACTAAGCAACTCTGAGCTGTGAACCTGTTGGCCAAGAGCTGGGGGTAGGGGGATCTCTACAGCAAACTCCTTTGCTTCCCTTTTCCCTTCCCTTTCACAGCTAACCTGCAGCAGAAGCAAGCGCTGTCTGTTGTTCATATTTAATGTTTAGAATCAGAGTGTTTTTTCTCAACCATTCATAAAGAAACTTACTCAGAGAGACAAAAGGGTAAGGATCCTATACTTTTTGAATGAGTTCAGTGAACTCCAGTCAAGATAAAAAGAAAGAAAACCACACTCCGACATGTAATTAAACTACTGAAAACCGAATATAAAGAGACCAAAGAACGATTAGGTTTTTCTTTTTTAAAAATGGGGAAGAGGAATCTTTTATTTTTAGACACTTCTAAAAAGCCAACACATTGAAAAATCTTTGGACTTTAGTTTCCTACCTAATTACTGACCAGGAATTAAAAGTGAGGAAAAAAAATGTGTTTTTATGGGAGCCCTGCCCCCACCACGTTCAAACTCCAATCTTCATACCTCTAAGAATGTTGGTCAGAAATTCACCCACTCCTAACAGCATGAAGGAGATCCTGATTAGGGTATGCCAATGGTTTTCAAAGGATAGTTAGTTCACAAATTCCTGGACTCCCCAAGATTTCTTTAAGAACTTTGCATGATCAAATCTGGGTTTGTTCCCCAGCACCACAAACAACAACAACAATGAATATATATATTCATTGAAAGACTACCAAATTTTGATTAAAAATATATATGATGTTAACTGTACATTTTTTTTTGTAATACCCTTTATCAAGGTAAGGACGTTCTGTGCTCATCTTAGTTTGCTAAAAGATTTTAGGAATAAACATTGGGTTTGTCAAGTGTTTATCTTTGAGATAATTATATGAGTTTTCGTTTTTAATTTGTTAATATTTTGAATCAAATTGAATGATTTTTTAATATTAAAACAAATTTACATCCCTGCAATGAATCCTACTTCATCAGATTTAATATCATTTTTGCATATTGTTAGATTCAGTTTCCTTAAATTTTGTTTGGAATTATTGCATCTCTGCAAAGAATGATCAACTCAATTCAATTCCAATAAAAACCACAGCAAGCGTTTATTGTAAGCTGATCCTAAAATTCATTTGGCTATGCAAAAGTTGCCAAAAAAAAAAAACTTTGAAAAAGAACAAAGCTGAAGGATTAATATGTCATTTCGGAACCTGTTATAAAGCTACAATAATCAAGATGTGATTGGTGGTAAGACACACAAATCAGTAGCACAGGATAGAGTTTGGTAATAGAACTGCACATACATTAAAAACTGATTTTATTTTTATGATCATTAACACGTATTAATTATGCAAATTAATGAGTCTCACTGACATTTGCATATGTGTTTATGTGATGCCTTGATCATGTCCTCCTATGCCGCTCTTGTCCTCTCCTTTCTCCCCTCTCCTCCGGTTCCCTTTTCCTTCTCTAAAAGTCCCTACTACTTTCAGCTCTTTTTTCTTTTTTAAGTTTCCATGTAGGAGAGAAAACATGCATATTTGTATGCATATGTTGTATTTTTGTGTCTGGTTTATTTCACATAATATGATGCCCTCCAATTCGATCCGTTTTCTTGAAAATGACAGGATTTCATTCTTCTTTATGGATACATAATACTCTGTGTGTGTGTGTGTGTGTGTTTTCCTTGCCATTCATCTGTTCATGGTACCTAGGCTGATTCAATATGTTAGCCAGTGTGAATAGTGCTGCAATAAACATGGGTATACAGGTATGTCTTTATTTGACTTTATTTCCTTCAGATACACACCCAGGAATGGAACAGCTGGAACATATGGTAGTTCTAGTTTTATTTTTTTGAAAAATCACACACCAGGCTCGGTAGTGCACACCTGTAATCCCAGCAGCGTGACAGGGTGAGGCAAGAAGATTGCAAATTGAAAGCCAGCAGCAACAATTTAGCTAGACCTGTCTCAAAATAAAAAATAAAAAGGGCTTGGGATGTGGATTCGTGGTTAAGCAGCCCTGGGTTTAATCACCAGGAACAAAACAAAAAAAAAAAAAAAGAAAAAGAAAAGAAAGAAAGAAGAAGGGCTAGGTTGTGGCTCAGTGGTAGAGCGCTTGCCTAGCACGCATGAAGTACTGGATTTGATTCTCAGCAGCATATATAAATAAATGAATAAAATAAAGTTTCATCAACATCTAAAAAAACATTTAAAAAAAGAAAGAAAGAAAGAAATCACATTACTCTTTTCCATAGTGGTTGTACTAATTTGTATTCCTACCAATAGTAAATAAAGTAAATAACCGATTTTTGACAAAGGCACAAAATTAATTTATCATTTTCAACAATAATCCTGGAAAAGTTAAATATCTATATGCAATAAAATTAACTTTTACTCCATGCCTTAAATCATATACAAAAATTATATAAAATTATAAAAAAATAGGGATAGAGCTAAATGTAAAATCTAAAAATATAAAACTTTTAGAAGACTAGACTGAAATCTGTGACAATAGTTAAAGTTTTCTTGGATTAAAAAACCAGAAGTATGATCCATAGAAGAAATATTTATAAATTGATCTTGGTCAAAATGAAGAACTTCTGCTTTTCAAGAGACGGTTAAGAATGGCAGTCATCATCCGGGTGTGGCAGCAGGCCTGTATCCCAGCGGCTTGAGACACAGGAGTAGGAAAGGGGTTCAGGCAGGGGTGGGAGATACAAATCATAATTATGTATGAGGAAATACTTGAGGATGACGGGCATTGTTAATGGGAGTTGAAGTAAAATCGTTGAACTATAATGTTCTTCCTATATGAATTTTGGTGAAATATACAAAAATGTATGGAGCCAAAGGATCAACATTCTATGAAGCAGGATGGATTAGGACATTGTTTTTTTCCTAGTAGGATGGCAAATTCAAGTCCCATATATAATAAAGGAAGCCACCAATAAATACTCCTTTCCTAACACATTTATCCTACTTTCTCAGGGTCTTGTGTTTTTTCGGTGGGGGGAGGTTTACCAGAGATTTAAATAGGTATTTCAATAAGCAAATTTCCAGGGGTGCTTAACCACTGAGCCACATACCCAGCCCTATTTTGTGTTCTATTTAGAGACAGGGTCTCAGTGAGTTGCTTAGCACTTCACTTTTGCTGAGGCTGGCTTTGAACTCAAGATCCTCCTGCCTCAGCCTCCTGAGCCGCTGAGATTATAGGTATGTGCCACGGCTCCTGGCTCTTTCTGAGGTTCTTACCACTTAACCGGTTGTGAGTTTGAGATGAATGCTTAGAACACCATTTATTCCTTTTTACCTGACAGACTCTTACTCTTCCAATTGCTTCATGCAGTGAGGTGTTCATGCAAATCCTCAGGCATTAGGTCTGGGCTCCTTTTCTAAATAACTCCACTGGAACACTCTTAATTCTTCATTGAATTAGCTCTTTATATGGCTAGACTCCCCCTGAGGTGGAGAGCTGTTGGATCCCAAAGAGTATCATATCACTTTTGTGTCTTCTAGGTCAAACATATTCTCTGGGCATAAGTCAAGAGTCAAGACTTAATTTGTTGAATGAATAGAAATATGGATGGATAAATTCATTATGCTTCTGAAGACTGATGTGGTCAAGAGTCTATCACCCATCATGGCCACTAAGAAAGAATTCTAGCAATGATGGGGATAGGGAAATTTGCTTATTGAACTGCTTATTTTAAGCTGGGCATGATGGCACATGCCTGTAATCCCAGCAGCTCAGGAAGCTGAGACAGGAGGATCTTGAGTTCAAAGCTGGTCTCAGCAAAAGTAAGGCACCAAGCAACCCAGTGAGAGCCTGTCTCTTAAAAAAAAATACAAAATATGGCTGGGGATGTGGCTCAGTGGTCGAGTGTCCCTTAGTTCAATCCTTGCCCCCTCCAATACCTATTATAACAACAATACCCTCAATAGTTTTTGAACGTCTTCTTTCTATATGCTAGGAACTCTGTATATCATACCTCATTTGATCATGACATTCTTATAAATTGGCATCATTATTCCATTCTACAGATGAGGAGACTCAGATGAAGTATCCTATGATAAGTCACATGGCTTGCAAGAGCAAGAACTGAGACTTACCTAGTCTCCGAGCTCTCAAACTTCATCTCTTTATCATTAGCATGTGATATATAACATGGTCTCTCTTGAAAGGTCACTGTTCAGGCCTTTACTGTGTCTATCTTGTCTATCCCTTGTGGAAATTTCAGATAGGTTAGGAAAGTTTCTGTGCAAAGTGATGATTGTATAAACCCCCTATCAAAGCTCTTCCCCTGGACCTCACCCAACGACCCACAGCACAAGGCTTTCAGGATCCTCCCACGTGGGCTGCCTCAAAACTCTCCCTACCTTAGAGGAAAATTCTAAACGATTAAGAAAAAGAAGCATAAAATGTTGCAAACGACAAAGGTGAGGAGATTCTGCATCTTCTTTTCCCTCTAAGAACAAAGTACGCAAAGTAGAAAGGCTGAGGCCTAAACATTCAATTAGTGCAGAGCCATCAGAAAGCCAACCATGAAGCAAGTGCAGCTGGACCTGCTGCTTTCTGGGTAAGAGGCATTCCACTTCTCCTGGTGACAGCTTGCAGAATTTTACCAAATGTTGCATAGTTGTTGTATTTAGGGGTTTCATTCCAATCCAAGTAGAAAATAAAGAAAAATTTTACTTTTTTTTTTTTTTTTTTTTTGCATTACTACATCAAAATACTTCTCTAACTTCCTTCCTGTACTCCTTTCTCTGCTCTGACAGAGACACCAGATGGGAATGATGTGGTATCATCTTCCAGCTCTACATCTTGCCATAACTGACCGGTTCAGAAGTAGGCACCACAGCTGGCCATTTAGAAACTACCCTGACAGATTTGGACTTGCGACCAGGAGATTTCAGTTCTCCCCACTGGTCTCTTGAGTAATAGAAATGTAAAAATTTAAAGCTGTGTTTCAAAATGAGAGATGAGCTGGGGGCGGGTGGCACATGCCTGTAATCCAAACAGCTCAGGAGACTCAGGCAGGAGGATTTCAGGTTCCAAGCTAGCCTCAGTAACTTAGTGAGTCTGTAAGCAACCTAGAGAGACCTGTCTCTAAATAAATAAATAAATAAGAACAAAAAGGACATGAAAAGGTTCTCACTATCATCCTTAATTAGGCAAATGCAAATCAAAACCACAATTAAATACTATTCCGCACAAATACACACACACACACATTTAAGCATATATGTACATACATACACACACACACACACACACACACACACATATATATATATATATTTAAAGGAATAAAATCTATAAGGATATGAAGAAATGGAACACTTGTTCTTTGCTAATGGAAATGTAGAATTGTATAATCACTATGGAAAACAGTTTTATCACTGCATACATTTGTTTCTATTTTTGTTTTTAAGATTGTCTGTAGATATAGTAGAGGGAACTGTGACCACGCACAGAGCAGGCCCAGCAGCCTGCTGAGGGGCAGAGCCGCCCCCCACCCCCCTCGCCTGCCAGGTAGGGGAAGGGTGACCACCGACAGAAAAGGCCCAGTGGCCCGCGGCGGGACAGAGCTTCCAATCACTCCTGCAAGGTAGGCGGGCCTGCGACCCACCGGCAGAAGAGGAGCAGCGGCCTGCTGAGAGGCTGAGCCGCCCACTCCCCCCCGCGCCTGCAAGGTAGTCAGAACTGAGACCACCATCAGAACAGGTCAGACCTGCAAGCGAGAGACAGAACAGGCCCAGTGGCCTGAGGAAGAGTAGAGCCGCACCCCCCCACGCCTGCAAAGTAGGCGGACCTGCGACCTACTGGCACTACAGCCCCAGAGGCCTGCAGAGGGGCAGTGCCGCTGCCTGCGCCTGCAAAGTAGGCAGAACTGCGACCACCGACAGAACAAGCCTAGCGGCCCGCAGAGGGACAGAGCCGCCGCCCGCGCCTGCAAGGTCGGCGGACCTGCTACCGACTGGCAGAGCAGGCCCAGCGGCCTGCCGGCGTGGTAGGCACATTGCCCCAATTGGAGGAGGGGCAGAGCCGCCGCCCGCGCCTGCGAGGGAGACTTTGCAACTATACAAGACCAATATAAATATATAGGGGGAAAATTCAATAGCACAACAGTTTCACCAAGAAGAAAGGAACGCGAACAGTATGAAGAGACAAGGAAAGAAAGGACCACAAGCATTGCAGGTCAACTCAACGTTAGAAGAGGTAATAGCTGCAGCTGATGGAATGTCAGATAAAGAATTCAGGATATACATGCTTCAGATGATCTGGAGTCTCAAGGAAGACATCAGACAGCAAAATCAGACAATGAAAGATCACTTCAACAATGAATTACATAAACAAATCCAAGAAGCAAAAGATCAACTATACAGGGAAATAGAGGTTATAAAAAACAAACAAACAGAAATCCTAGAAATGCAGGAAGCAATAAGCCAACTTAAAAACTCAATTGAGAATACTACCAGCAGAGTAGAACACTTAGAAGACAGAACATCAGACAATGAAGATAAAGTATTTCAACTTGAAAAGAACATAGACAGCTCAGCAAGACTGTTAAGAAACCATGAGCAGAACATCCAAGAAATATGGGATAACATCAAGAGACCAAATTTAAGAGTCATTGGGATACAGGAAGGAACAGAGTTTCAAACCAAAGGAATGAGCAATCTATTCAATGAAATAATTCGAGAAAACTTCCCAGACTTGAAGAATGAGACAGAACCCCAAATCCTAGAAGCCTACAGGACGCCGAATGTGCAAAATCATAAGAGACCCACACCTAGACACATTATAATGAAGATGCCCAACATACAGAATAAGGAGAGAATTTTAAAAGCTACAAGAGAAAGGAAGCAGATCACATTTAGGGGTAAGCCAATCAGGATAACAGCTGATCTTTCAACACAGACTCTGAAAGCTAGAAGATCCTGGAATAACATATTTCAAACACTGAAAGAAAATGGGTTCCAACCAAGAATTGTGTTTCCAGTGAAATTAAGCTTCAGGATGGAAGATGATATTAAAACCTTCCACGATAAACAAAAG
This sequence comes from Marmota flaviventris, assembly GCF_047511675.1. Classification (NCBI taxonomy): domain Eukaryota; kingdom Metazoa; phylum Chordata; class Mammalia; order Rodentia; family Sciuridae; genus Marmota; species Marmota flaviventris. The sequence continues at coordinate 13,315,749 of NC_092506.1, read as the reverse complement.
TTAAAAGAATTTGCAGCTAGAAAACCATCTCTTCAAAACATCCTTGGCAAAACATTACAGGAAGAGGAAATGGAAAATAACAATGAAAACCAACAGTGGGAGGTAGGACACTAAAGGGGGGAAAATAATCAAACTGGAAAACAAACCATGTTTAGTAACATAAATAAACAAATATGGCTGGAAGAACAACCCATATCTCAATAATAACCCTAAATGTTAATGGCTTAAACTCACCAATCAAGAGACACAGGCTAGTAGAATGGATCACAAAACAAGACCCAACAATATGCTGCCTACAGGAGACGCATTTGATAGGAAAAGACATACATAGGCTGAAGGTGAAAGGTTGGGAAAAATCATATCACTCATATGGACTTCGGAAACAAGCAGGAGTATCCATACTCATATCAAATAAAATAGATTTTAAGCCAAAGTTAATCAAAAGGGATAAAGAGGGACACTACATACTGCTCAAGGGAACCATACACCAACAAGACATAACAATCATAAATATATATGCCCCAAACAATGGTGCAGCTATGTTCATCAAACAAACTCTTCTCAAGTTCAAGAGTCTAATAGACCACCATACAATAATCATGGGAGACTTCAACACACCTCTATCACCACTGGACAGATCTTCCAAACAAAAGTTGAATAAGGAAACTATAGAACTCAATAACACAATTAATAACCTAGACTTAATTGACATATATAGAATATACCACCCAACATCAAGCAGTTACACTTTTTTCTCAGCAGCACATGGATCCTTCTCAAAAATAGATCATATATTATGTCACAGGGAAACTCTTAGACAATACAAAGGAGTAGAGATAATACCATGCATCCTATCTGATCATAATGGAATGGAACTGAAAATCAACGATAAAAGAAGGAAGGAAAAAGAATACATCACTTGGAGAATGAACAATAGGTTACTGAATGATCAATGGGTTATAGAAGACATCAAGGAGGAAATTAAAAAATTCTTAGAGATTAATGAAAACACAGACACAACATATCGGAATCTATGGGACACATTGAAAGCAGTTCTAAGAGGAAAATTCATTGCTTGGAGTTCATTCCTTAAAAAAAGAAAAAACCAACAAATAAATGATCTCATACTTCATCTCAAAATCCTAGAAAAAGAAGAGCAAAACAACAGCAAAAGAAGTAGAAGGCAAGAAATAATTAAAATCAGAGCTGAAATTAATGAAATCGAAACAAAAGAAACAATTGAAAAAATTGACAAAACTAAAAGTTGGTTCTTTGAAAAAATAAACAAAATCGACAGACCCTTAGCCATGCTAGCAAAGAGAAGAAGAGAGAGAACTCAAATCACTAACATACGGGATGAAAGAGGCAATATCACAACAGACACTTCAGAAATACAGAAGATAATCAAAAATTATTTTGAATCCTTATACTCCAATAAATTAGAAGATAGTGAAGGCATAGATAAATTTCTTAAGTCATATGATCTGCCCAGATTGAGTCAGGAGGATATAGACAACCTAAACAGACCAATATCAATTGAGGAAATAGAAGAAACCATCAAAAGACTACCAACTAAGAAAAGCCCAGGACCGGATGGGTATACAGCAGAGTTTTACAAAACCTTTAAAGAGGAACTAATACCAATACTTTTCAAGCTACTTCGGGAAATAGAAAAAGAGGGAGAACTTCCAAATTCATTCTACGAGGCCAACATCACCCTGATACCTAAACCAGACAAAGACACTTCAAAGAAAGAAAACTACAGACCAATATCTCTAATGAACCTAGATGCAAAAATCCTCAATAAAATTCTGGCGAATCGGATACAAAAACATATCAAAAAAATTGTGCACCATGATCAAGTAGGATTCATCCCTGGGATGCAAGGCTGGTTCAATATACGGAAATCAATAAATGTTATTCACCACATCAATAGACTTAAAAATAAGAACCATATGATCATCTCGATAGATGCGGAAAAAGCATTCGACAAAGTACAGCATCCCTTTATGTTCAAAACTCTAGAAAAACTAGGGATAACAGGAACATACCTCAATATTGTAAAAGCAATCTATGCTAAGCCTCAGGCTAGCATCATTCTGAATGGAGAAAAATCGAAGGCATTCCCTCTAAAATCTGGAACAAGACAGGGATGCCCTCTCTCACCACTTCTGTTCAACATAGTTCTCGAAACACTGGCCAGAGCAATTAGACAGACGAAAGAAATTAAAGGCATCAAAATAGGAAAAGAAGAACTTAAATTATCACTATTTGCAGATGATATGATTCTATACCTAGCAGACCCAAAAGGCTCTACAAAGAAACTATTAGAGCTAATAAACGAATTCAGCAAAGTGGCAGGATATAAAATCAACACGCATAAATCAAAGGCATTCCTGTATATCAGCGACAAATCCTCTGAAATGGAAATGAGGACAACCACTCCATTCACAATATCTTCAAAAAAAATAAAATACTTGGGAATCAACCTAACAAAAGAGGTGAAAGACTTATACAATGAAAACTACAGAACCCTAAAGAGAGAAATAGAAGAAGATCTTAGAAGATGGAAAAATATACCCTGTTCATGGATAGGCAGAACTAACATCATCAAAATGGCGATATTACCAAAAGTTCTCTATAGGTTTAATGCAATGCCAATCAAAATCCCAACGGCATTTCTTGTAGAAATAGAGAAAGCAATCATGAAATTCATATGGAAAAATAAAAGACCCAGAATAGCAAAAACAATGCTAAGCAGGAAATGTGAATCAGGCGGTATAGCGATACCAGACTTCAAACTATAATACAGAGCAATAGTAACAAAAACAGCATGGTACTGGTACCAAAACAGGCGGGTGGACCAATGGTACAGAATAGAGGACACAGAAACCAATCCACAAAACTACAACTATCTTATATTTGATAAAGGGTCTAAAAGCATGCAATGGAGGAAGGATAGCATCTTCAACAAATGGTGCTGGGAAAACTGGAAATCCATATGCAACAAAATGAAACTGAATCCCTTTCTCTCGCCATGCACAAAAGTTAATTCAAAATGGATCAAGGAGCTTGATATCAAATCAGAGACACGCCGTCTGATAGAAGAAAAAGTTGGCTACGATCTACATACGGTGGGGTCGGGCTCCAAATTCCTCAATAGGACACCCATAGCACAAAAGTTAATAACTAGAATCAACAAATGGGACTTACTCAAACTAAAAAGTTTTTTCTCAGCAAAAGATACAATAAGAGAGGTAAATAGAGAGCCTACATCCTGGGAACAAATCTTTACTCCTCACACTTCAGATAGAGCCCTAATATACAGAGTATACAAAGAACTCAAAAAATTAGACAATAAGAGAACAAACAACCCAATCAACAAATGGGCCAAGGACCTGAACAGACACTTCTCAGAGGAGGACATACAATCAATCAACAAGTACATGAAAAAATGCTCACCATCTCTAGCAGTCAGAGAAATGCAAATCAAAACCACCCTAAGATACCATCTCACTCCAGTTAGATTGGCAGCCATTATGAAGTCAAACAACAACAAGTGCTGGCGAGGATGTGGGGAAAAGGGTACACTTGTACATTGCTGGTGGGACTGCAAATTGGTGCAGCCAATTTGGAAAGCAGTATGGAGATTTCTTGGAAAGCTGGGAATGGAGCCACCATTTGACCCAGCTATTCCCCTTCTCGGTCTATTCCCTAAAGACCTAAAAAGAGCATGCTACAGGGACACTGCTACATCGATGTTCATAGCAGCACAATTCACAATAGCTAGACTGTGGAACCCACCTAGATGCCCTTCAATGGATGAATGGATAAAAAAAATGTGGCATTTATACACAATGGAGTATTACTCTGCATTAAAAAATGACAAAATCATAGAATTTACAGGGAAATGGATGGCATTAGAGCAGATTATGCTAAGTGAAGCTAGCCAATCCCTAAAAAACAAATGCCAAATGTCTTCTTTGATATAAGGAGAGTAACTAAGAACAGAGTAGGGTCGAAGAGCATGAGAAGAAGATTAACATTAAACAGGGATGAGAGGTGGGAGGGGAAGGGAGAGAGAAGGGAAAAAGCATGGAAACGGAAGGAGACCCTCAGAGTTATACAAAAGTACATACAAGAGGAAGTGAGGGGAAGGGGAAAAATAATACAAGGGGGACAAACGAATGTCAGTAGAGGGGTCAGAGAGAGAAGAGGGGAGGGGAGGGGAGGGGAGGGGTGATAGTAGAGGATAGGAAAGGCAGCAGAATACAACAGACACTAGTATGGCAATATGTAAATCAATGGATGTGTAACTGATGTGATTCTGCAATCTGTATATGGGGTAAAAATGGGAGCTCATAACCCACTTGAATCAAATTGTGAAATATGATATATCAAGAACTATGTAATGTTTTGAACAGCCAACAATAAAAAATTTAAAAAAAAAAAAGATTGTCTGTACAGGGAAAACAAAGTCAGAGAAAGAACAGCCTTCCATTTCCAGGATCATTCCCTTTTTTTTTTTTTTTTTGGAATCAATCTATATTCCTATTTGAAAATCTTTAATTTTTGTATTGATGCTTATGTAAATAAAACATTTTGCTCTTTTTCTCAAAGTAGCTCAAGTTAAATTCTGTCATTTGAACCTAAATACTGTTAACTAACTAACTTAGGTAGCTTTTTAACAAGTTTGTGGTTTGGGAGACTGCTCATCTTCTCTTGGTAAGTGTTAGCAAGGGCCCCAAACCAAGGGCACCTCAGAGCAATTCCACACTTCACTTAACTTGTGTTCCTAGAGGAGTAAAGTTGTAGTCATTTGCTAGTTTTGCTTTTGCAGAGGACTAAGGACACTCTCAGAATCCCACTGAAGCAGAAACACTGAATCATCAATATCTCTAGGTATAACATTTGGGGTTGACTCCCCTTAAGGGAAGCCACTCAGTCAGCGATAATCTAGCAAGGACCTGGGGAATTGGATGAGTGTCTGAGATTTGTGCAAGGGTTTCTAGAGCTAATTTTATCTCCTGGATCATATGGAATTGACAGGCTAAAGGGGTATGAGCCAACTCCACTGACTATCTGGGGTTTTTCTAAGGAATGGGAAGAATTCTTGTACAGAATTATGTAATGGATCATAGTCAGTAAGAGAACATCAGGCAGAGTCTGATAACATTGTAAGGTGATTATTACCAACCCAAACATAATATATGCTTAAGAAATAATCTTCCAAACTATACAATAAGCACCTTAGGATATTTCCTTTAATCCTGACATAATCATGCAAAATAGAATAATATTATTGTTATGATTTATATCTAAAAATGTCTCCCCAAAAGTTTGTATGTTAGGCAACTGGCAATGTTCAGAGGTAAAAATAGAGGATAATGAGAGCTGTATCCTCATCAGTAGGTTAATCTAGTTGATGGAAAATTATCTGAATGGACTACAGGGTGGTAACAGTAGACAAATGGGGAGGAAGTGAACATGTGGCCTCAGATTATATCTGTCCCTGGTCCCTTCCCCTCTTCTTGCTTCCCAACCACCACAGCCTTCTGTCATGCTCTCAGGCCCAGAGAACTGGACTCAGTCAACCATGGAATGAACCTCGGAAACTCTGAGCCCAAAATAAACATTTCTTCATCTCAGTTGTTCTTATCATGTAATTTGGTTACAGTAATGAAAAGCTGATTAACACAATTATTATTCTTTCCAATTATAGAAGAGGAAACTGAGACAGTAGTCAGGAACTCATGCTGCAGCTCATTAGTTAATATTTGTTAAGCCCGTCCTCTGTCATCTATTCACAGATCAACAGTGACTTGGGAGCTATTTTGAGTTCAGTTCCTGGACTGGCTTTTGCTGGTTGGGTAGACTGGGGATATGGACATAAATAGTTTTCTTTTCTATAATAACTATTCCTACCTGGAAAGGGTGTGGAGAAAAGGTAACTTTTGTACACAGTTGATGGGAAATTAGGTTAATACAGCCTTCACAGAGAACAGTATGGAGCTTTTTAAAGAAATTAAAAATAGAAACACCATAAGACTGTAGGCATTCTGAACATAGAAATATACAGAGAAGTGCTAGGATTCTGATCATGAAAATACACAGGGAAAAACGTTCCTCTAGTGAGCAAACTCCCTGGGGGTAACAGGCACTCTGTTTCCCATGCTTGGAATGCTCGACAGTTTCTCCTAGAAGCTATTAAGATAACTAATACAGGTGCAGTCTTTAGTTGCTATGGTAATAGTCTTCATGAAGAGGCTCTGTGCTAGAGTCTTATCAGCCTGGACCTTGATTTCACACATTCAGCTTTGGGAAAAAAGGAATACTAAATAATAATGTAGTTATGGCCCTAATGACCTATGTAACCTATTGATATAAATATAGCAGTTAGGCCACTCTGCCATCTTTCTTTCCTGCCTCTGCATCTTGTCTCTGTGTCTCTTTTTATTTTCCTTACATAAGACCTAAAAACCTTCCTTTGGATCTGAAATGTAAAAGAACCAAAGTAATGCCATTTTGTTCTGACCTGACTCCATCTTATGCTTGCTTAAAATGTTTTCTTTTCAGCATCCTGAAAAGCTGTATCTACGTTGACAGTACATTTGGACCTTCCTGTGGCCCTGATGAAGGCCCCGAAGTATAACAAAATGACTCTGAAGTGTCTAATTAAAACCATTCTCTCATGTAATCAAAATATGTCTCAACAGGGTCTTTCTGAAGTACATCCTTGTGTTTTTTTGTGAGTTTTGCCTTAATAAACTCTGTACTTCCAAAATTCAAGTGCTGGGAGTTCTTTGAGTCACTAGCCTGCTCCCAGTCGCTTGCCTGGCTTGCTCATTAAAGGACCTTTTACCCCTTTCAATTTGACTCAATAAGCGTGGTGGTCCATAACACTTGTGCACTCCGTAACAGAGCATATGACCAAAAGAAATGAGATCACCACCTCATGAAGACATCTGCATTCCCATATTCACTGAAACAATGGTCAAGATATAGAAACAACTTAAGTGTTCACTGATGAACAAATAGAGTGATACAGATAGAGAGATGATAGATGATAGATAGACGTCACTCCCTGTAGAGAGAGATATATCTACAGATTTGTATACACATATATGTACATATATGCAACTGAATATTATCGAACCCTACAAAAGAACAAGATCCTGCCACATGTAGTTGAACCTAGAAGACGTGATGCTAAGTAAAATAAGACACAGACAAAAATATTGTATGATCTCACTCATATGTGGAATCTTTAAGATGATAAATATGCAAAGATAGAGAACAAAACTGAGGTGGGAAATAGGAGATATAAATCAAAGGATAGAAACTAGTACATATGTAGTATGAATAGTCTAGAGATATAACGTAAAACCTGAGGACAGCATGTTTTTTAAACATGAGTAATAAAATTGTACTAGATATGGAATCATGCTCAATGAGTAGATTTTAACTGTTTTGCCATAGAACAAAAGAGTGGTCAATTTTGTAACACAATGGATCTGTTCTTTCCTTGCGTATATATATATATATATATATATATATATATATATATATATATATATATATACACACACACACACATATTCCACAAAATCAAGTTGTGTAGGTTAAATACAAATAATTAAATTTATTTTAAAAAAATAAGTCTCTCAGGTATAGTAGCCCTTACCGCCATATATTTGCACAGGGAGTATAGCAACATGGTTATTAAAAAGACCTGACAGCACCAGTGAAAGGATCACTAAAACATATGTATGTCAAAGACAGGTCATAATTGACCACTAAATAGAGGGGTCCTAGGAAAAGAGACGGAAAAATACCATCTATCAGGTAAAGCCACATCTTGACATAACTAGTGGTATCTGCCATTGGTAATAATCAATGTGTGAGACCAGAGTTCCAGGAGAAGCAGTAGGGAATCACACAGGTAAACAGAAAAAAGTGGCACTGGAATCCAGAAGGGTAGAAAATTGAACAAGGCCAGTGACCACTACAGAGAGGTCTGGCCATGCCAGGTCTGCTGGATCCGTAGGGTAACTTGAGTGCAGGGACCACGGTGGTCTTGTTAACCATTCACACTGCTTCCCCAGAGCCCAACGATGCCCATTCCTGTAGCACTGGTTATGATTTGTTCTCTCCCTGTCTACTCATCCACGCCTCCAGCCACATCACAGCCTATCCAAGGCTAACTTGCGTTCAGGGCCAGCTTCACAGAGGCACACAGTGCCACTGATTCCAGTCACAGGGCATGGGGACATGATGCAGATTGTGACTCATTTTCTGGATGATTTTGTTGGCTCTGTCCGTATGGTTATACACAGGGAAGCCAAGCTTCTCCTGAACCTGGACGTGGACGTGAGTGACGTAGGAGATGAGGCCTTGGCTCCGGTACTCAGGCACAGTGCCTCCCATTCGCATCTCCCCCGTCTGGTCCATCAGGGCCCATGACACAGGCGTCCCTTCAGGTCCCAAAAGACAGGTGCTGGGAAAGGTCCGGATACAGCGCTCAATGAATCTCTGGCTTCTTTCATTGCCACCAAAATGCCAGAATTTATTCACCACGGCAGCGTGGGTCACATCCAGTGATGAGAGTTTAAACATCTCATGGTTACTGTTGAGAAAAGGGGGAAGAGAATAGTCCATAATATTGCACACTGAGAGGCATTAAATTTGTTTCCCAAAAATTATATTGAGAGGCATATAGGAACAGAGGTGAAGGCACAGTCTCAGCAGCCAGACTGGGTTAGTAATCTGACTAGCTGTGCAATCTCATGCAGGAAACAATGTCTCTCTGCCTTTATTTCTTCTAACATAAAATGAAGATATTAATAACATGCTGTCAAAATGCAGAAATAAATATTATAAGAGCTATTGCATGGCAAGTACCTAGGATAGTGCCACACACAATAAAAATTCCACAAAAATTTACTATTATTCCCCTCAACATTGCTGTGACTCTCCACTTAAGATGGAGCGGATGATATCATCCCTATTTTACAGATCAGAAAAGTGGATAAAAGAAAATAAATGAGAGCCCCAAAGCACCTGCTAGCAAAAGTAAAGACAGAGCCATGAAATCTTAGCCATCAGGGTCCTTGGCCACCATGCTGAATGCATGGAAAAATTGAAGTCCAGAGAGGGGCAAACATATGAGGTACAGATAGATCCTGTTGGGGATTACTAAAGTCTGAAGACCCCTACAATGGTTTAAAGAGGCTTCAGGAGACATCCTGGAAACAGCCTGGTGAGGCTAGAAGATCTAGAAGATCCAAGCTTCAGTTACACCCAAACATGTGGTGAGCAAGCCACTTAAACATCGGAGTCCGCTCTCTCAGGAAGTAGGAATAACATCTCCTACTCTAACTACGTTGCGAGGTAGACAGAAGGACCCAACGCAGTGCTAGTTTCTAGACTTTACCATATGCATAAGGCTCTTCCAGGCATATAAACACACACAGAGCCATGGGATGGGTGATCTGCAGATTAAATTCTCATCATCAGTTACCTTTGCAATGGGTGGAAGAAAATATGTAATATATTTAGATTCACATTATTTGGAAACATTTTCTGCTTGAAAGTCGATTCATCAAATGAATATTTTAATAAGAATCCAGTATGTGCCATATGATATTCTGGCTATTGAGAATCCATCAGTGAACAATATAGAGAAGATCCCTGTTCTAAATATCATGAGGAGGCAACGAACAGGGAGCTAGATACACCAGTAAACTGTTTTCAGGTAATAGCAAGTCCAATAATGAAAATGAACATTGGGTTTTATCCTAAAGAATTACCATGGGGCAAGAGTTTTATATGAGGTGCTCATAGGAAACTGTCAAAGGAAATAAAATTTGAGAGTATGAGAAGCAAAAATAAAAAAACATAGAGATCTGAGGAAGGATGTTTGAGGCAGGCAAAGAGCAAGTTCAGTGATGCAGAGGCAGGAGCAAGAGCATGAGGTCAAGTGGCAGAAGGAAAGCCAGGGCTGCTGAGTGAGCAGCAGGGTCAAGGTCACATCCAGGGGGTAAGGGTGCAGGTCTTGTGGGGTCTATAAAGTGTTTGCATTTTGTTGAAGATGAGGTGAGAAATGGTGGCTTTTAAGCAGGTGATCATCCAGGAGAGGGACTCTGGGAGGTGAGAGAGAACGCAGGGAGGGAGGTTGGAAGACACTCTAGTGACATGTGAGCAGTGCAGAGAGAGCATCTTTAATCACACTCACGTGGCCTTGGGTTCCCCAGATTCAGGACATAAGTTCTTTGTATCCACCAGGAAAGGCACCAGTTTCCTTGCTGTCTGAGGCATCATGTACAGAATGCACTGTGTTCTCTTGACCTGGACCGAGTTAGCAGCAGCAAGACTTTGTATCACCTCATCCAAGCTGGACTGTGAACCTAGGAGGGAGGAAGGAAGGAGAGAAGTAACAATGTGCAAGGTATAAGAAGGGGCCCAGAGGAACCATGCAGGATTTAGAGTGAGTCACTCTTGGCTTCTGGTAATGCCACCAAGAGTATGGCATGGCCAAGTCACTCCCTGGAGCAGGTTTTCTCTTATACAAAAAAAAGCACCAGAAATACTGGCTGTTACTCTGAAATCAAAGGAGAAGGGGTACATAATTCACAGTAGCCTATTTTGACTGTGCATTTGCTATATGCCCAGGAATTGGTCTTCTAGTTCATTTAGCCCTTTACACTGACCCTGTGTTTTAGGTTCCTCATTTTCACTTATGAGGAAACTGAGCAATAGTTACATTATATCACTTTAAAGATCACAAAGCAGGAGGCAGAGCAAGGATGCACCCTTTGGAGTCTGACTCTAGAGGGCATGTTCATAACCACAGCCGGTGTCCTCCTTGGTGACCTGCGAGCTTCTCTATGGCACTAGGAGCTTCATTCTTATTCCAGGAATGGAAGACCAGAGGGCAACCTCTGCTCTCACATCCAACATCCTGAGGACTGCTGAATACGTTGCAAAATGTATCTTGAATCTTCAGCTTACAAGAAATTACCTTACTCAGAGTTCCTAGTAACAACCACATAGTGCACAATATTTGAATTCTACTCCCCTGCAGAGGTGGTGACAGTCAATACAAGCCGTGGACACTAGGCATGGGGGAAGGAAGGAAGGGCTATATGGGAATGTTCTCAGGGTGGAAAGTGGCCCAGAGGTAGACATGGGGGTCTAGCAGCCAGCACACACCCCAGCCCCCTTACTTTGGATTTGTAAATGTTGTTTCCAGTTAATGACATCTGAGGAGACGAGCGATTCTTGACAGCTCTTGAGCTCCTTAGAATAGATTTGGTAGGTGTTGGTGTAGTGATCAAGGTCATCTGTCATGTCCTGTTTGGTTGGGCAACAGGGAATAAACCAGATTGTTTATACCAAGAGATCTCAATATTTGTGTCTAAAATTCCCCTCTATTGTTATATTATAAATTTAATACAGACATTTTTTGCACATATTATCACTACTTTTCTCAATCATGTACATCGCGATACCAAGTCAAGGATTCTATTCAAATTCATGTTTAAAGATTTCTGCTAAGCCAAAAATGTCCCATTACAATTTGAACCAACCAAAGCTGCCCTAGTTCAAGAAACATTTTTTTCTATAATTTTGCATTCTTCGAGGAGAAAGACAAAAAGTGATTATTGTCAAAGGCAAGTTTCAGTTACAAGAGTAAATCTTACTCTATTTTAAACAGCCTCAGAACAAACATTTTGAATTTGATAGTATTTAAATTGGCACAGGTAACCTTGTATTAGAATTTTTAACTCTATGTTGTAAAACTATACAAAATGAGTACGAATTGTTCTCAAGATATAAATCACAAAGCATCATTGTTATAAACAGTTTGCCTTCCTAACAAAGTGAAAACACAACATTTATCCAAAAAGACCTTCTCAAAGTTAGCAAATGAGAATTGAGATTATCTGAAGGTGAAGGAAGGACCAGAGAACAAATCCCTGGCGCATGCAGAGCAGGTAGAAAACTTCAAACAGAAGTGATTCACCGTTTGATAATAAAACTATTGACGTTCACTGTTTCTAACATAACATTTAAAAAGCAAATATTATTCCATGGCTAGATATTAATAATTTAAATTTCTTGGGGTTTTTTGTTTATTTTCTGTGTCATTTGGTGGTGTTTTTATAAAAATTCTGTGTTTCTAGGTTTACAACATGATCTGATAGTATGATATAACTAGCAAAATGCTTATTATACTGAAACAAGTTAGCAGATCCTTCATCTCACAGAATTACCATTTTTCTTTGTTTCTGTGGGAATAGCAGCTCAAATTTACTAAGTTAGCAGAAAGTACAGTAAATGTTATTGCTTTCATTCTTCTTGTTGCACATGAGGTTATCTAGTGCTGACATTCTACATACCAGCCACATTGAGTCTTTTGGCCTGTCTCCTCCCACCCCCCAGCACCACCACCACTTAGGACCTGGTTAACCACTGTTGTCTTCTCTGGGTCTGAATGTTTTAAAAGATTCACATATAAGTGAGATTATTCATTTTTATTCTTTGTGTGATTGGTATATTTCACTTAGCATAATGTCCTCCAGAATCACCCACATTATGGAAAATGCAAGGATCTCTTTTTTAAGAGATCTAACATTTTGTTACAAATATTACTGTTTTAACAATGGGACTACATACATAACAGAAAATTTCATATAATATAAATATGTGTGTGTGTCATATAGCTGTCCACAGATTCCTAGTTTTTCCATGTCTTGTCTATTTCGAATGGTTCTGCAATAAATATGAAAGTGCAGACATATTTACAAGGTAGTGATTATTTTTCTTGGAATACATGCCCAGAAGAAGGATTGCTGGGTTAAATTTTTATATTGAGGTGCTTTTCTTGTATGCCTGAGTTGTTGAGAGTTTTTGTCAAAAAAAAAAAAAAAGATGCTGGAATTTGTCAATTTTTTTCCTCATCAATTCCAATAGTCACGTGGTATTTAATTTTCATTTTGTTATTATGGTATTTCATATTGATTGTATGTATTAAAGCAGCCTTGCATACCAGGGATCAATCTGACTGTCACAGTGTATGATCTCTTGGATATATTGTTGAATTTCATTCGCTAATATTTCACTGAGAATTTTTGCATCAGTCTTCAGCAAAGAAAATGGCCTTTCATTTCCTTGGGATGTATTTTTCCGGCTTAGGTATCAAAGTGATGGCGGCTTCATCTATGTATACTCCTGAACAATTTGTTGCAGTTTTAGTTACATTTTATTGTTTTGACTTTTTAACCTTCATATTAGAGATCAGTAAGATTCAGTATTTCAGTATGAGAATATTGACGTTTTCACTCTGTATTTATCTTTAAGAGTGAGTTTTATATTTCCATATGTGCTCTTTTTTAGTAGTTATTGTCTACTCATGTGTGCTTAAAAACTACTACAATTTATATTTTATATGTTATAATTTATATAAAAATAATACTATATGATTAACCTTTATATTTTTGAATGCAGGGGTTTTTTAAAGGTACTTAAATCCCAATCTTTCTTTTTTTTATTTTTTACATATTTTTGTTGGTGCATCATAATTGTACATATGGATGGGATTTGTTGTTACATATTCATACATGCACAAAATATAGCAATATAAGTCGGTCAGTATCACTCCCCAGTCCTTCCCCCTCCCTCCCTGTTTTCCACTCCTGGGTCCCTTTCCTCTACTGATCTCCCTTTAGTTTTTAGAAGATCCACCCCCACCTTTGTTTTCCTTTTTCCTCTCTATCTTCCACATATGAGAGAAACACAGGACCCTTAACCTTCTGTGTTTGACTTGTTTCACTTAACACAATTATCTCTAGTTCTATCTATTTTCCTGCAAATGCCATAATTTCATTTCTCTTTATAGATGAATAAAGCTCCGTTATGTGTATATAGCACTTTTTCTTTATCTGTTCAGTAATTGATGGACATCTAGGTTAGTTTCATAATTTGGCTGTTAGTTGTGCTGCTATAAACATGGGTCTGCATGTATTACTGCAGTAACATGACTTTAATTCTTCAGGATAAATGCCAAGGAATGGCATAGCTGGTCATATGGTGGTTCTATGCCTAGTCTTTTGAGGACCCTCCATTCTGATTTCCATAGTGGTTGTACTAACTTACAGTTTCACCAACAGTGTAAAACATTCCCTTTTCTCCACATTATCGCCAGCATTTTTATTGTTTGCATTCCTGATGACTGCCATTCTCACTGGTGTGAGATGAAATCTCAGTGTAGTAAAACCTAATCCTTCTTACTGTGCATAAAATATATTTGCATTTGAAGTATGTTCATCATTTGGGGTGATTTTGAAAGATCTGCTATTGATGATTTAATATCCATGTATAGATATTGTAAACTTATATTCCCATATCATTCTTCATATTTAACCTCACATATTTTCATCAGATTAGAATGTGCTCCCCACCAGCTCTTGTCAGCTTCTTAAAACCTATTAAACATCAAAATCCAGTTTTGGTAAAATAGCTACCTGGAAGCCTCCCCACCTCCCAGGACCGAGGATTAAACCCAGGGCCTTGCACATACTAAGCAAGTGCTGAGTCAAATTCCCAGACTTCCTGGAAGTCTTTTTGACCCTCTTCTTACTACCTCTGAAATCACTGGTTTTAATCAAATTTCACTCAGTGCTACTTCTGTTATCTAAAGTATAATTTTAACACAAAAACAACTCCCTACAACATAAGTGCTCTTGTGTGCTCTTGAACATTTTCACACCACATTGCAATTCTTCTGCTTTTCTGTTTTCTCCAGGCTGTGACCTCCTTGAGGACAAGACTGTTTCCCTGGGGTCCACCATACTTCCTTCCAGGTTCATGTCACACACACAGCAAATACAAACACAGAGTCATTTTCATTCCACCCCAGAAAACTTACCTGCTCCTGAGGGCGCACAACTACTGTGTTAAAATCTGGCCATTTGTCCACCAAGGCCTTTAGCTTGAATGGGTTCCCCTGGTTTATGTGGAAGACAGTTCCATAGACCTACAACGTTTCAACAAAGCGAGAGTCAGCACATTACAAAGGAACAGCCAGGTGCCTTGTTTAACCACAACAAGCCTTATTCCTAGGAATCAGTGTTTATAACTAATAGAGCATGGACTTCAGTCTTCAGGTTGTGTTTTATTTCTAATAAGAACCAAATATGTTTTTGTATGAAATGCTGAGAATATTATACTTCAATGTGTGTATATATGTACATATAGCCAAATATACAGATAAAATAAATTAACAATCACTCATACATTACAGAACTTATTCTTACATTCTTTCTATTTTCATCCATACATTTAAATATGTTTATAATTTTATGTGATGAAATCACTTAAAATATATTAATTTAACATATATTTTCCCCACATACACTATTTATAGTGTATGTATTTCCATGTCAATATGCAGAAATCTCCGTGATCATGTTTCATGAGTACATGTTTATTAGACAGAAGGACCGTAATTCAATTTTCCTACCTCTTATTGTTGGTCATTTCAGTTTTCTCTGACAATTTAGGTTAGTTCTTCGAGGAAGATTTTTGCTTAAATCTTTGAAAATATGCCTATTGTTACAAATTTCATATGAGGAAATTTCTATGTCAAAGGTCACATGCCACTTAAAGATTTAAGAGAGGTTAACTGGGCTTCTATCTATTTAATCCTGTGAGAGCATGGTGCTCAAATCATGAGCTTTGGTGACTAATAATGTCCAGGCACATCACACATTGCACAATCAGTTTAACCTTCTCTAGAATCATCTATTCAAGCATCAGTGCCCTCAATAGGAACATAAAAGAAATTGAGAAAGACATCCCCAAACTGGAAGAAGTTACAGCAGAGAGGTCCTCAGGACTTAAGTACAGCTAGGACATGGTACCTCAGAAGGTGGAATGGAAAGTCACCAAGATCAAAGACCATGGAATGATGAACCTTTCAATATCCAAGGACCAAACCTAATCCTGAGATTCCCTACCCTTCCCTTAAAATGTTTATATGTTCTCAGTTTATACCAGATTATGAAATTCCCTGTCAACAGTAGAAGCTCAATATAGAAGTTAGATATAGTTTGGGGGGAAATAAAGAGGTTATCTTTTTTTAACATTGGAATTTGGAATGACGGATGTTCATATACACAACAAATTACAGATATAAGGGCAATTACTTCTCCTTTCTTTCTCTATAGCAACCCCCAAATTGAATAACTTAGAGTTGGTAAGTAAGATAAACCTATTCAGTATCCACCATTTAGGAAATAGGCCACAATATTCGTTTTCCTTCTTAGCAGAGATTTTAGTGGATGTATAGTGGGAATATCTACCAAAAATATTGACTTTCTGGTTTTACTTATTTTACATGCAATAACGCAGAGACTCAGAGCTGTTTAACTTTTCCAATATTGCCCAGCAAATAGTGAATTTGCTGGATCAAAGAAGTCTGACTCTGGACCTTGCCCTCTTGTTAGCTGCTCTATAGTACCTCCCTCAGATCAGTGACTTGGGGTTACCCAAAGCTACTGTGGCATAGTCCATAAGTGATGTCTATACAGGATATCAGAGCACCAGGAAAAGGTAACAAAGAACATTATATCGTTCCTACCAGGTTTCCCATCAGGAAGATCAGTATGTAACTATACTAAACACATCATCCTTATTTTACCCAAAAGATTCCAAATATGTGAGTCACTAACAAAATAAAATGTAAGCTAACAAGGATCTATACTCAATTCTCTTAGTTCTTAGGGTTTTTTTTTTTTTTTTGTGTGTGTGTGTGTGTATGTGTTTGTTATACATATAGCAGTGAATATGCTATTATAAATTGCAATTATTTTTAATTCCAGTTGTTCATTGCTAGAATATATAACTAATATCTGTTGTTTTGTTGACTTGAATTCTGTTAAACTAAACTGAATTATAGCTAGAAAATTGTATTGCATATTTCTTAATATTTTGTACATTAGCCAATCGTGACCTCTGTGAATAGACTATTTTATTGGCAAGGACAGTAGTGTCACACTGAATAGAAGAAGTGAGGGTGGACATTTGTGCCCTGCTAACACCTTAAGGGAAATACTCAGTCTTGACTACTTAGTAGGATATTAGTGGTGACTTTTGCCCATATGCTTTTTATCAGGCTGAAGGAATTCCCTTTTATTCCTAGTTCACTGAGAATTCTGTGTTTATCAGAAATATTACATATTATCAAACACCTTTTTTGTACCTTTAAAAAAAAGATCCTATGTTTTTTCTTCTTTAGTTTATTGATATGTTGATATAATAGCCTATGTTGATTGCTGGATGGATTTTTTTTATGGTACTGGGGATGAAACCTAGGGGTGCTTTACCATTGAATTATACCCCCAGTCCTTTTTTGAGACAAGCTTATTAATTTGGCAAGGTGGGTTTCCAACTTGCCCTCTGCCCACCTCGGCCTCCTGAGCCACTTGTATAACAGGCATGTGTGAACACACCTGACTTCATTGATTGATTTTTGAACGTTGAACTAGTCTTGAATTTTTTTTAATTTTTATTGTTGGTTGTTCAAAACATTACATAGTTCTTGATATATCATATTTCACACTTTGATTCAAGTGGGTTATGAACTCCCATTTTTACCCCGTATACAGATTGTAGAATCACATCAGTTACACATCCATTGATTTACATATTGCCATACTAGTGTCTGTTGTATTCTGCTGCCTTTCCTATCCTCTACTATCCTCCCCTCCCCTCTTCTCTCTCTACCCCCTCTACTGTCATTCATTTCTCCCCCTTGTATTATTTTTCCCTTAGTCTTGAATTTTTAAAGATAAATTCATTTGGGTTACAATGTTACTTTTTTAACACTGCTGTATTTGACTTAGTAGTATCTTGTTGAGAATTTCTGCATCTGTGTTAATGATGGATGTAGTTCTGTGATTTTCTTATAATATCTATTTCCATAGATATAAAAGGAACTTGGAGCTGTTCTTCCTACTCTGCTTTATCCTGAAGGGTTTAGTGTAGAATTAGCATTATTTCTTCCTTGTATGTGTGGTAGAGTTTGCCAGTGAAGTCATCTTGATGAGGAAATTTCGTTGTTATAATGTTCTCATTTATAGATATGGAGCAATTTAGGTTGGTGATTTATGCTTTTTACAGAATAAATTGCAAAATGCCTGAGTACAGTGTTCATAATAGTACATCTTTATCATGATTATAATATCTATTCAGTTTGTAGTAATGTCCCTTATTTCCTTCCTGACATTGATAACTATGTCTTCTCTATTTCTTGGTCAGTTTGATCTTAATATTATCAACTATATGGAACTTTCCTAAGCACAAGATTTTGGATGTACTAATTTTTTTTCCTGTTTTTCTCCTCCATTCACAATTGTTAATTTCTGAATTTTTTCAATTTCCTTCATTCTGCTTTCTAAGGGGTTAAATTCCACCTAGTTGTTTCAAATTTCTAAGGTAGAAACTTGAACCGTTGAGATGAGAGGATTAATTTTTTTTTTGTTTAAGTAGGTAATGCTGCATATTTCCCACTTGTCCATGCTTTAGTTGCATCTCACAAATTGTTATATCTTGCATTTTCATTTTCATTCAGTTATTACACTCTAATTTTCTTTGTGAGTTTGAAGCATGGTTTTGTTAAAGGTGTGTTTGAGTCATTTGAAGAAAATTGAAGAATTGAGGAAATATTCACTTTTTAAATTTTATTATTGTAATTATTCCATTATTATATCAAGAGATACTTCATGTGATTTTAATTATTTAAAAAATGTGATCTATCTTGGTAAATATTCCATGAGCACTTGGCCAGAATATGTATCCTGCTGTTGTTGAAGAAAATATTCTTTCAGTGTCAATTAGTTCAGTATTACTTATGTCTTCAATATACTTACGGTTTCCACCTCTTTTGTATTTACTGAGAGAAGAGTGGTAGTTTATCTGTTTTTTTTTTTCTACATGTCTATCAGTGATTATCTCATGCATCTAGAGTTTCTGTTAGTAGGTATGTAGATTTCACTCATTTTCCTGTCTTTGTGGTGAATTAACATCCTTATCATAATACAAAGGCACTCTTTAACCCTAGTAATATTCCAGTCCCTTGGCAATATATGTTACTGCAGAAAAACTTCTATGTGCAAGATCACTGATTCATTTTTCTTGCTCACTGCATATAATCATCAGGGATTTGACAAAACAGGAATTGATTTCTTATTAACATTAAAGAAGAATCATAGGGTTGATGTCTTACCAGACACATGATTTTTTAGGAAAACAAATTAAACATTAATGTGTTCATTTCAGTCAACTTTGCAACTCTGGAAAACTTCCAGTGTTATGTAACACAATTCTTGCAAGAGTACATAGGAATGACTTTGAGTCATCACATAGCAAAGATATACGAGATTCAAGTCACAGCATTGCCACTTACTATTGGTGTGGTCTCCGTCAAGACATATGCCTGAGTCTCATTTCCTCTTCAGCTCCATGGATTTAATAGACCTGCCTTGCTTCAGGGTGATGGGAACTAAATCAGTGGCCACAGAGCAAGTGGCTGGCACATCACAGGTGCTCAGTGAAGGCCCCTTTTTTTCCCCACCTCATTCTTAGGCTGTAGATGGTCTTACATCCCCCCCCCCAGACAATGTTCCACCCTCACCTTTAAGGACTCAGGGAGGCTCTTCCTTAAGGACTTCTCTAGCATCTGCAGCATCTGTGGACTTTGCAAAGGAAACATGTTGGCAGGAACTTTAAGCTAAAGAAAAGATTGAGAAACATCAAGGAATGAGAAGAGCTGGAAGACCCGGACACAGCAGGCAGTTCTAGTTAATGTCGTGAGCTACATTCCTGCTGTTCCGATGATGCCTATTCACTAACTCCAAGAAAGAATGGGGCTGGTAGAAAGTACAGATGCCACTTTCTGAATTACTATGAACTTCTAAGCTTTTAAAAGTATTTATGAACATTTGTTTTCATTTGTATACCACCCTCAATTCCAACAATTAAGAATGCACTGAGATTAACAGATCTATTCTCTAAGCACACATGAGCATCCTTTGAGATTTACCATCCACCAGTGATAAGCCTGACTCTGCCAGTTAGAAGCTGTATGATACTGAAAGTTGCTTTACTCTTCACTGGCTTCTTGATTTATTCATCTATAAATAAATGGTCATGACTATAGAATTTATTTCACAGAGCAGGTGAGACAATTAAATAATTCAATATACATAAGGAGATTGGAACTATATCTGGAACACAATAGGTGCTCAATAATTACAATTATTAATACACTTTTTTATTAATTATTATTTGAATTTCACGAATCAATGTGGTACAGTGTACACAACTGATATGTAATATGGTGTATAATGATCAAATCAGGGGGATGAACATCTCCATCTGTCTTCAGCAGAAGCCACAGTCAATCCACAGTGCCATCCAAATACACTCTACAGAGTAACATTTCTCCTGTATAACTACTTGCTGCAGATTTGAATCAAATCAGAAAGGATGGAATGAGATTAAATCCATGTAAAATGGCACATAGTAAATGGGATGATGTCTTAGTATAGAGTGACTGGCTTGAGGGTGACTCAATATGTATCAGTTATTTTAATTAATACTAGCATTATTCCCTAAATAAAGCAAGTCTTCTTTGATATTAGAAACAAAAATAAAAGAAAGACAAAAAGGCTTCTCCTCTGAGACCCTACACAGGGGACCCAGTGGAGCTGTCCTCTGGTGGGTTGCCAGAGCAGCAAAGAGCAAAGTCCTATAGGAGGCCCTTGGAACCTTTGACACGGTCACTCCAGTGCTTGGAACTCATCCAAAGAAAACAATGCCAATGAGCAAAAATACTTTGGGGAAAACTGTATGAAGATACAAATGTCACTTTTGTGTACGTTTAGACATAACATACACAAAGATAAGAGCTTAGAAGGAAAAATCAAATAACACTGTAGGTGAAGGTTTTTTCATTACATTTATTTTTTATGGTTTTAAATTAACAACTCATCTCCTCCGTGTTCCAGTCCCCATGTGAGAATCCACCTAGTCTCTTTATGACTAAACAGGGCACTTAAATTCCCTGTACATCAGTAACCACCCTAGGTAAAGCCAACTGCCTTAGAATGCCACAGAGGATTACATAAGGTAACATTGGGGCTGGGGATGTGGCTCAAGCGGTAACACACTCGCCTGGCATGCACGGGGCACTGGGTTCGATCCTCAGCACCACATAAACTAAAGATGTTGTGTCCACCGAAAACTGAAAAACAAATATTTAAAAATTCTCTCTTCCTCTCTCTCTCTCTTTTTTAAAAAAGATAATTTTGCATGGCATGTGTACACTTTGTGGCAAATGAATGCCACCTGAGCCAGCATGCTCCTTTCAGGTGCCTTTATAGTCTCTGGCTCCCACCCACTGATAGCAAGCTCCCAAATGTCTTCATATTTATTCATTAATACAGACTCAGACCTGGCTTCATCCAGTCAAGAATTTCTGACAGATCTAGTATACTGCCCTGTACATAGCAGTTATCTGAAAGTGGACTTTCCAATGAAAGAATTTCTTTTACCCCTGGAAAAATCCTCAGCCCAAATGAGCCCAGAAATTCTTATTCACATCCAACAGGAGTATTTTGTTCATCCTGCTTCAATAAGGAGATAAAAGGAGATGAGGGGGGTCTCAGATCATCAATTCTCCTTTGTTCTCACCTGAAAGCTGTCTTCTCATTCAGGCTCTGCAAACGTCTGTAGGGAAAGACAAGAGTCAGGAAACTGTTCCAGATCACGAAATATATCCTCCAAAGATGCCGGTTTTGAAAGGTACTTTGGTCTTTTTTTTTCCAGAAATGCAGTGCTAAGGTTCCTGATAGAAACAGGCAACAAGCTGTGCACACATCTGAGATCTGAGTGTGAGGTCAAGCCCCTCCCTCCAGGTCCCATGCTCAGGGAGGTGGCTCTGTACTTGGCTGGTTAGCATTGTGCATTCTGAGACTCTTTACCAGGAATTGAACTGTGTCCTGCTCCCGAAGTTCCAGCCACTACTTAGCAACTCAGCAGTTAAACCATCTGGCCAAGAGCTGGGAGCTGGGTGGGTCTCCTTATGCACCTCTCACAGACACCTGCAGCAGAAGCAAAAGCTGGATACTATTCATAGCTGATGTTTAGAATTACAGTTCTTTTCCAACCATCTGTAAAGAAAATTATCTATTTTATTTATTTTTAATTATTTTTTAATTTGTATATGACAAAGGAATGCATTACAATTCTTATTACACATATAGAGCACAATTTTTCATATCTCTGGCTGTATGTGAAGTATAAGAAAATTACCTATTTTAGAGAGACAAGGGGATAAAGATTCTTCACTTCTTTAATGGGTTCAATGAATTCCAGGCAGGATAAACACAAAGAAAAACCCCAGACATATAATTAAACTACTGAAAACTGAATATAAAGAGAAAATTTTAAAAATAAATGAGTCATTACACAGTGAGCTAATTGTACAAATAATGACCAACATTCAGCAGATATATAATAAGGTCCAGAAGACAATAGAATGATGTTTTTTTTTAAACACTAAAGAAAATAATCCTTAACCTAAAATTCCGTGTCAAGAAAATATCTGTTTATGTTTTGGAGGCAAAAATATAAACATTTTCAGATAAATGAAGCAGTCTGTCCTGCAAGGAAGAAAAACTGTAGGCCAAAGAGAAATGTCACTTGATGGAATCTTAAAACTACATCTGGGAAGGGAGAGAATTGAAATATGTGTTTAATATGTTTTCCTTTTGTTTCTTAAACTTCTTTTAAAAATTGATTGTTTAATTCAAGCATAATAACTGTATTCTGTAGAATTCTGGCATCTGTAAAGAAAACTTGTTTAAGAATAGCACAAGAGGGGAAATGAAATTATTTTTATATGACTTAACATTAATTTAAGGTAAAGTGAGGTGAGAGTAACCTTGCATATTGTAATTATTAGACTAACTATTAAAAACAGATAAGAGAAATAACTTTCAAGACTCTACAAGTGATATAAAGCACTAACTGCTCCAAAAGGTGACAGGAAAAGAGAAACAGAAAACAAATGGAAAACAGTAAAATCATTTGCTAAAACCCAACCATAATAATAATTTTATTGAATTTAAAAGAGCTTAATCTTAGTATTACACAAGCTAGATATTTGAATGATGTATTCATTTTCCCACATTGCAGGGCCATAGAGTCAATGATCTCATAATTCTGTGCCCCAGAACGTGGAGTTAGCAAATTCTCTATTCTTTTCATTATTTTGTAAGACGGGAAACATCCTTAGGGATATTTTAATGAGGTGGTTAAGGCAAAGTTTGGCCAAAGGCCTCTTCATGGGTTGATTACTAATTTAACTGGATTATAATTGCTAGTCCTCAGACCCCATGACAGATGTATTGGTTCTCAATTTCCCTGAGGAATTCCCCTGCCAACAGGCACAAGACAATCAGGCACATAACACTAACAAACACATAATCAAAACTAATATTTTGTACTGGTAGACAAAAAGGAAAAATAGGAATAAAAGTCAAAGAATAAACAGATTAATATTTGCCAAAAACACCATCCCTCAAACAATGGGCCTAATTATATTGTGTGAATACCTATTTGCTTATAATACCTAACATAAAAAATAATTCGGCAATGAAAATTCAAGGGAACGAGTCATTTTTAAAAAATTAATTACCTATAGTTACAATTGTAATGTCACAATAAAAAGGAAAAATAAATAAATTTTAAAAAATAAAATACCTAGTAATAAATATAACCAAACTATGAAAGACCTCTACAATGAAAAGTAAAAAAAAAAAAAAAAAACTGAAGAAAGAAATTGAAGAGGACATTAGAAGATGGAAAGACCTCCTATGTTGGATAGAAAATAATATTGTCAAAATGGCCATTTTTCCAAAAATGATCTACATGTTTAATGGGATCCTCATCAAAATATCAATGGCATTTCTGACAGAATTAGGAAAAACAAAAAAAAATCACAAGGAAGAATAAAAGATCCAGAACAGCACAGCAATTCTGAACAATAAGAATAAGGCTGAAGGCATCACACTCCCCATTTTCAAATTATGCTATAGAATTATAGTAACAAGACACCATGGTGGTATTCATTTCTAGTACAATCTGAAAAAGTTACTTGTTCTCTCTGAGCTTTGGTGTCTTCGCAATGAGGATGATTCTAACAGTGTCTGCCTCAGGAGAATTGCTTAAATATATATGTATAAAATGCATTTTAAATTCATTTGCTCCCTTAAAACTCTCCCTTGACTTATCTTTTCAGAGTTTCTTTTTGAAGGGCACAAGGACCGAAGCACCCCACGAAATTTTGCTGCTTCAGTGTTCCCAGGAGCTGCTGACCCTCTACAAATCCTTGTCTGGGAGCATCCCTGAATCCCTGAAGGTGAGGGAGCAGCAGAAGGTCAAGGACATGGGTATAAGGGTGTTGAGGGTGAGAAAACAGTAGACTCATAATTCTTTTCTTCCCTCCCTGACTTTATGCAGAAGGTTATCTACAAATGAGGATGGAGTTGGGGTGAAGGAGGCCCATCTAGAGCAGCTGCTCTAGAGAATGGAGTTAACAGCATAGGTTTTGGAGCCAAGCTAAATGGGTATGCATGCCAAGTCTGCCACTTTCTAGTTGGGCAACTTTAAGCAGGTTTCTTTCCTTTGTGTGCCTTGGTTTCTTCATCTGTGAAATAGGAATATATTTACTGTGTATATGTATGTATGTGACTGTCTGACCAATGTGATTCTACAATATGTATACCCAGAAAAATGAGAAATTATATCCCATCTATGTATATCAAAGTATGTAAGTGCATTCTACTGTCATGTATAACTAATTAAAACAAATAATTTTTTTAAACATCAGAAATTTATTAGTTGCTCAAAACATTACATTGATCTTGACATATCATATATCATACATTTGTTTCAAATGGGGTATGAATTCTTATTATTCCCCCGTGTACAGTTTGCAGAATCACGTTGATTATACAGCCACATTTATACATACTGCCAAACTAGTGTCTGTTGTATTCTGCTGTCCTTCCTATCCCCTTCCTATACCCCTCCCCTCCCTTTCCCTCCCCTCCCCTCCCCTCCCTCTACCCCATCTACCATAACTCATTTCTCTCACTCTTTCTTATTTTTTTTCCTCCCCTTCACCTCACATCCTCCTATATGTATTTTTGTATAACAATGCGGGTCTCCTTCCCTCTTCTGTGCAATTCCCCTTCTCTCTCCCATTCCCTCCCACCTCTCGTCCCTGTTTGATGGTAATCTTCTTCTCATGCTCTTCCTCCCTGCTCTGTTTTGAGTCGCCCCCTTATATCAAAGAAGACATTCAACATTTGTTTTTAAGGGATTGGCTGACTTCACTTAGCATAATCTAATCTAATGCCATCCATTTCCCTGCAAATGCCATGATTTTGTTGTTTTTTAGTGCTGAGTAATATTCCATTGTGTATATATGCCACATTTTTTTAATCCATTCATCTATTGAAGGGCATATAGGTTGGTTCCACAGTCTAGCTATTGTGAATTGTGCTGCTATGAACATTGATGACACTGTTTCCCTGTAGTATGCTTTTTTTAGGTCTTTTGGGAATAGTCTGAGAAGGGGAATAGCTGGGTCAAATGGTGGTTCCATTCCCAGCTTTCCAAGGAATCTCCATACTGATTTCCAAATTGGTCGCACCAGTTTGCAGTCCCACCAGCAATGCACAAGTGTACCCTTTTCCTCACATCCTAGCCAGCACTTGTTATTTGACTTCATACTTGCTGCCTTTCTCACTGAGGTGAGATGGTACCTAAGGGTGGTTTTAATTTGCATTTCTCTGACTGCTAGAGATGGTGAGCATTTTTTCATGTATTTGTTGATTGATTGTATGTCCTCCTCTGAGAAGTGTCTGTTCAGATCCTTGGCCCATTTGTTGATTGGATTATTTGTTTTCTTATTGTTTAATATTTTGAGTTCTTGTATATTTTGGAGATTAGGGCTCTATCTGAAGTGTGAGGGGTAAAAATTTGTTCCCAGGATGTAGGCTCCCTATTTACCTCTCTTATTGTTTCTCTTGCTAAGAAAAAACTTTTTAGTTTGAGTAAGTCCCATTTGTTGATTCTTGATTTTAACTCTTGAGCTACAGGTGTCCTATTAAGGAATTTGGAGCCTGACCCCACGAGGTGGAGATTAGAGCCAACTTTTTCTTCTATCAGACTCAGAGTCTCTGATTTGATATCAAGCTCCTTGATCCATTTTGAGTTAACTTTTGTGCATGGTGAGAGACAGGGATTCAATTTCATTTTGTTGCATATGGCTTTCCAGTTCTCCCAGCACCATTTGTTGAAAATGCTATCCTTTCTCCATTGCATGCTTTTATCACCCTTGTCTAATATAAGGTAGTTGTAATTTTATGGATTGGTTTCTGTGTCCTCTATTTCTGTACCATTTGTCTACCTGCCTGTTTTGGTACCAGTACCATGCTGTTTTTGTTGCTATTGCTCTGTAGTATAGTTTAAAATCTGGTAACGCTATACCACCTGTTTCACTCATCCAGCTTAGGATTGCTTTTGCTATTCTGGGTCTCCTATTTTTCCAGATGAATTTCATGATTGCTTTTTGTATTTCTGTGAGAAATACCGTTGGTATTTTGATTGGCATTTCATTAAACCTGTAGAGTACTTTTGGTAATATCGCCATTTTGATGATGTTAGTTCTGCCTATCCATGAACAAGGTATATCTTTCCATCTTCTAAGGTCTTCTTCTACTTCTCTCTTTAGGGTTCTGTAGTTGTCATTGTATAGGTCCTTCACCTCTTTTGTTAGGTTGATTCCTAAGTATTTCATTTTTTTTTGAGGATATTATGAATGGAGTGGTTGTCCTCATTTCCATTTAGAGGATTTGTCGCTGATATACAGGAATGCCTTTGATTTGTGTGTGTTGATTTTATATCCTGCCACTTTGCTGAATTCATTTACTAGTTCTAGAAGTTTCTGGGTAGAACCTTTTGGGTATGCTAGGTATAGGATCATGTCAATCGCAAACAGTGCTAATTTAAGTTCCTCTTTTCCTATCTTTATGCCTTTAATTTCTTTCGTCTGTCTAATTGCTCTGGTCAGTGTTTCGAGAACTATGTTGAATAGAAGTGGTGAGAGAGGGCATTCCTGTCTTGTCCCAGATTCTAGAGGGAATGCCTTCAATTTTTCTCTGTTTAGAATGATGTTTGCCTGAGGCCTAGCATAGATAGCTTTGACAATGTTGAGATAAGTTCCTGTTATTCCTAATTTTTCTAGTGTTTTGAACATAAAGGGATACTGTATTTTGTCGAATGCTTTCTCTGCATCTTTGGAGATGATCATATGGTTCTTATCTTTAAGTCTATTGATGTGGTGAATAACATTTATTGATTTCCGTATGTTGAACCAGCCTTGCATCCCAGGTATGAATCCTACTTGATCATGGTGCACAATCTTTTTGACATGTTTTTGTGTCCGATTTGCCAGAATTCTATTGAGGATTTTTGCATCTATGTTCATTAGAGATATTGGTCTGTAGTTTTCTTTCTTTGAAGTGTCTTTGTCTGGTTTTGGAATCAGGGTGATGTTGGCCTCGTAGAATGAATTCGGAAGAGCTCCCTCTTTTTCTATTTCCTGAAGTAGCTTGAAAAGTATTGGTATTAGTTCTTCTTTAAAGGTTTTGTAAACTCTGCTGTACACCCATCCGGTCCTGGGCTTTTCTTGGTTGGTAGTCTTTTGATGGCTTCTTCTATTTCCTCCTTTGATATTGGTCTGTTTAAGTTTTGTGTATCCTCCTGACTCAATCTGGGTAAATCATATGACTTAAGAAATTTATCGATGTCTTCACTATCCTCTATTTTATTGGAATATAAGGTTTCAAAATAATTTCTGATTATCTTCTGTATTTCTGTGGTGTCTGTTGTGATATTGCCTTTTTCATCCCATATGCTGGTAATTTGAGTTCTCTCTCTTCTTCTCTTCGTTAGATTGGCTAAGGGTCTGTCGATCTTATTTATTTTTTCAAAGAACCAACTTTTAGTTTTGTCAATTTTTTCAATTGTTTCTTTTGTTTCAATTTCATTGATTTCAGCTCTGATTTTAATTATTTCTTATCTTCTACTACATTTGCTGTTGTTTCACTCTTCTTTTTCTAGGGTTTTGAGATGAAGTGTGAGATCATTTATTTGTTGTTTTTTTTTTTCTTTTTTTGCAGAATGAACTCCAAGCAATAAATTTTCCTCTTAAAACTGCTTTCATTGTGTCCCATAGATTCCAATATGTTGTGTCTGTGTTTTCATTTATCTCTAAGAATTTTTTGATTTTCTCCTTTATGTCTTCTGTAACCCATTGTTCATTCAGTAACATATTGTTAATTCTCCAAGTGATGCAGGATTTTTCCTTCCTTCTTTTATTGTTGATTTCCAGTTTCATTCCATTATGATTGGATAGGCTGCATGGTATTATCTCCACTCC
The DNA here is from genome assembly GCF_047511675.1 of Marmota flaviventris. Classification (NCBI taxonomy): domain Eukaryota; kingdom Metazoa; phylum Chordata; class Mammalia; order Rodentia; family Sciuridae; genus Marmota; species Marmota flaviventris. The sequence goes on along the minus strand of NC_092506.1, from coordinate 13,287,170 downwards.
TTTATAATTTCTAAGAGTTGCCCTATGGCATAATATATGGTCTATTTTTGAGAAGGATCCATGTGCTGCTGAGAAAAAAGTATATTCGCTTGATGATGGTTGATATATTCTATATATGTTGGTTAAGTTTAGGTTATTGATTATGTTATTGAGTTCTATGTTTTCTTTATTCAACTTTTGTTTGAAATATCTGTCCAATGGTGAGAGAGGTGTGTTGAAGTCACCCATAATTATTGTGTTGTGGTCTATTTGTCTCTTGAACTTGAGGAGAGTTTGTTTTATGAACATAGCTATGCCATTGTTTGGTGCATAAATATTGATAATTATTATATCTTGTTGGTTCCCTTTAACAGTATATAGTGTCCTTCTTTATCCCTTTTGATTAACTTAGGTTTGAAGTTGATTTTATTCAATATGAGTATGGCCACTCCTGCTTGCTTACGAGGACCATGTGAGTGGTAAGATTTTTCCCACCCTTTCACCTTCAGCCTGTATGTGTTTTCCTATCGGATGAGTCTCCTGAAGGCAGCATATTGTTGGATCTGTTTTTTAATCCAGGTTACTAGCCTATGACGTTTAATTGGTGAGTTTAAGCCATTAACATTTAGAGTTACTATTGATATATGGTTTGTACTTCCAGACATGTTTGTTTATTTATTTATTTGTTTGTTTGTTTGTTTTGTTTTCCCTCTTTGATTATTTTTCCCCCTTTACTGAGTTACTTCACACTGTTGGTTTTGGATGTTGTTTTTCATTTCCTCTTCTTGTAGTGTTTTGCCCAAAATGCTTTGCAGTGCTGCTTTTCTGGCTGCGAATTCTTTTAACTTTTGTTTATCATGAAAGATTTTAATTTCATTGTCAAACCTAAAGCTTAATTTTGCTGGATACAATATTCTTGGTTGGAATCCATTATTTTTCAGCATTTGAAATACGTTGTTCCAGGATCTTCTCGCTTTCAGCGTTTGTGATGAAAAATCAGCCATTAACCTAATTGGTTTACCCCTGAATGTAATCTGCCTCCTTTCTCGTGTAGCTTTTAATATTCTCTCCTTGTTCTGTATGTTGGATATCTTCATAATAATGTGTCTTGGAGTTGGTCTATTATGGTTTTGTATGTTTGGGGTCCTGTAGGCTTCCAGGATTTGGCAATCCATTCCATTTTTCATGTCTGGAAAGTTTTCTAAAATTATTTCATTCAATAGATTGCTCATTCCTTTGGTTTGGACCTCTATACCTTCCTCTATCCCAATGACTCTTAAGTTTGGTTTTTTTTATGACATCCCATATCTCTTGGATGTTTTGCTTGTGGTTTCTTACCAGCCTTTCTGTGTTGACTAGACTCTTTTAGAGTTGATATAATTTGTCTTCATTATCTGATGTTCTGACTTCTACTTGATCTAGCCTACTTGTAATACTCTCATTTGAGTTTTTGATTTGGTTTATGGTTTCCTGCATTTCTAGGATTATTGTTTGATTTTTTAAAAAATCTCTATCTCCTGGTAGAGTTGATTTTTTCCTTCTTGAATCTGTTTATGTAATTCATTTTCAAAGTATTCTTTCATTGTTTGGATTTGCTATCTAATGACTTCTTTAAGATTCCATTCCATTTGAGTCAGGTATGCCTTGAGTTCTTTATCTGACCATTTTTCTGATGCCTCTAGGTTCTCCTGTAAATTTAAGCTGTCCTGCATTGTTTATAATCCTTTTTTCCCTTGTTTTTTCATGGTGCTCACGTTACTTTCCAGCTCTGTTTGACTGCTGTGTTTCTGTTTTCTCCTATAAATTTGTTATGGTTTTGTATATCTTTGGGATCTCTCCTTTGAGATGGGAGACTATGTCTAGAGATGTTGGGCTTTATTGTAATTTAAAGCAAATTCATTCATTTCATAAAAGGCATATGGATTCTGAAGGCATATATCGATCTGTGGTTTGGTCTTTATGTTTAGGTAGGGTGCTGTGATGGTATGGAGGTTGGTATGTCTTAGCTACCTTGGAAAATTGCTCTACTGAAGGGGGATATTAACAGGCAAATGGACCAGGGTATTTGGTGGTGGCTAGGGACTTAGGAGCACTATATACAGCCTCCAAACATTCACCTATTTGCATTTAGAAAATTACACGTAATGAAAGTCGTAATGCCTGGGATGAAAGGTAGGGGAAGGGGAAGGAAGAAGTCCTTAAGGAGAAAGAGGGAGGAAAAAATAGGTAGAATAAAAATGATAAGAAAAATAAAAATTGAAAAGAAAAAATAAGAAAAGTTAAATTTAAAAAAAAAAAAAGAATAAATGCAGTCTTAGAGTTCTATTTTCTTCTCTTCCAGTAGGTGGAGCTGTGCCCTCCAAGCCCAGCTTCTGCCCTCAATATGCAGGAAACAATCCCTGTGCCTTGGCTCTTCTTCCCCTACTAGGCGGCTCTTCTTCCCCTACTAGGCGGCTCTCCAATCCTGGTCGCCCAGGGCTGTTTCCAGTCTCCAGCCCCTCCACCCCCTTCTCCTGCCAGCCAGGCCCCACTCACCAGTGACGTTCTCCACAGATGTAGTTACACTTGCAGCCCCCTGGGAACAACTGAGCACTCTCTCTGTTTGCCATTCACTGGGACCCCAGGGTTGTGAAGTCCGTGATCTGGGGGCCGTCACCTTATTTTGCCTGGTCCCTTTCAGTAGCCATGCCCCCGGGAGCTGGTAGAAAAAGCCTCGGCTGTCGCTGCTGGTGGTAGGGGGAGTAGGAGGTCAGGTGTCCCCTCTGTTTCCCTGGGCTCCTACAATCACGCCCTCGGAGATCTGGGGATAGATTATTGAGATTTCCCAGCTGTATGTATCTGGTGGGGTGGGAGTCACACACCTGTTGAAGCTGATTTTGCTGGGAAGGGATCCCGACCACTGCCGAACTCTGGTGACATCAGCTCTCTGCTGTGGTGGACTCCCTTGCCGGGGTATCCGATGGGAGGGGTGGGTCTGGTCTGTCTCTGGTCTGTCCTGGCCTCAGTTCTCGGTCCGCCGTCACATGGAGGCTTGGTTAGCAACCTCTTCAAAGGGTCCAACTCTTTGTTTCTCTGCCGCTTGCAGTCTCTGGCAGTGCCAAGCACCTCCGTCTGTCTCTTGGCCACTCGTGGTCTCTGGCAATGCCGAAACACCTCGGTCTGCGTCCGGCTGACAGACAGTCAGCAAGCACCTCCATGCGGTGCAGGGTGGCCAAGATTCGCCCATGTCTGAGCAAGCTGCTGCCTCTGAGGAGCCCAAACTCCCCACCTAGGTCTCACTTCAGCCGAATTTTGCTGGGAGTTTTTCAGCAGGCAGAATCCAAATGTTCTGAGGTCTCTCTCTGTCCACTCAGCTGAGGAGGTGAAGAGAGCGCTGCCTCCCCGCCTGCCTCCATGTTTTCACAAATAAAATTTTTTAAAAAAATAGGATTATATTAGCACCTACCTCTTGAAGTTTGTGTGAGCACTAAATAAATCCATGCAATGTCAATGCTAAGAACAGAGTAAGTGCCCAGAGAGGTTAGTGCACAGAGGTATTCATGCCACAAGGACACCTGCAAGTCCTTCCTGTTTGCTGGTAGCTTTACTCTCATCCAAATGGTCCTGAAGAGACCACTCATCTAATGACCATCTGAACTCTTCCTGCTACCCTCTCTGGGCCTTCGTTTCTCTCTTCTTTATCACATTCAGGACCCCATCTCTGAGGATGCCAGGGCAACCTTCCCAACCTCTCCGAGTCCCTTCTGCTCCTCCTTCAGGTGTATGGCTCCTTGTATTACATCAACCATGGAAATCCCTTCAACATGGAGGTGCTGGTGGGGTCCTGGCCAGAGAGTATCTGACAGTCATTATCAGACCTCAGAAACAGCTGGGCACACAGACCAGGTGGGTGGAACCACTCAGCTCCAAAGAGCATGAGGAGCTTCCTTCGTCCAGACTCACAAGGCATGCATGTATAGCCAAAGAAAACTCAGGATACTTTGAAGACACTCCTTCAGAACCTGGTACCTCAGATGGGCTCTGCATCCCCTAAGCAAGAATGAAAGAGGAGGAGAAGGAGGAAAAGGCTGGCACTGGCAGATTAAAGGGCACATTGAGAGGGCAGGGGAGCCGTGAAGGTTGAAAGGAGGCTATTCTAGAATGATATCAGAAGAGTGACTTAGAACCAAAAACCAGGGCTGATATCTATTAATAAAAATTGCCTCTCAAGAGAGAAGGGGCTGATGATAACTTTTCATCAACTTTGTGGAAGCGCTTTCCCTGTTAGTGAATGTCATCCTCAGAGAAACTTCAGGAGGTGAGCATTAAGACCTCAGACTTAGAAAGGATAAAACTACACTGAGAAATATTGAGTGATGCAGCTTTGAAGACCACACTCTAAAGTACTGTCTAACCTGAATTCAAATTAGATGGACTCTGCCCATTTTATTAGCTATGTGGCCATAGACACTTCTCTGAGCCTCGGTTATCACCTGTAAAGTGGGAATAATTCTCACTGTCTTTTTATGGTATTATTTAAGTGTTAAATTAGATACTTTATATCAAAGATTTAGAACATGGCATATAATTTTAAATATCACTTGCCATCGTTATTGGCTGAAGTCACACGAAGGTATGACTAAGCTGAAATGCAAACTGACATCTCTTACTTACCTCCAACTTAACCAACTTAAGCAACTCAGTTGAATCATGGATGATTCACAACAGAAAATAAAGAAAACAATATATAAAATTTTCCGACAAGTTTAAAAGCTAACTTCCCTAAATCCATGGACATCTAGTGGTGAGCTAAAGCTACAGAGCCAGCCCTGCTTCATTGCAGGTGTACAAGCCAAGTCCCCAAATAGGAATAACCTAATCCAGGTCAAGACTAGTTTACAAATCGGGTGAAGACTGTGGTGCAGAAAGTAATAAAGTGGCCCTAACTTGAGGAATTAAGGAGTGTAGAGGTCAGCAACCAGGCCAGCCCAGACCCACTGTGTCTTCCTTCTAGACATTTGCCCTAAAGACGTTCATTTGATCCTGGCTTCCTGACAATTTGAGTTTGATTAACACATAGTTTATTAAGTTCCAGGTCTAATTTCTTCAAAGTTTGGTATACTAAATAATTGTAGATGATCAAGTATTTTTCTATTTCTGTAACTTTATAATTATTATGTGTATTTGAGCAATGTAATTATAGTATCAAACTCATGAATTCATATTTTAATTGTATTGAACAAGACTATATTATTAAATCAATAAATAAAAATATAGAGAGGCCATTGTGTGTGTGTGTGTGTGTGTGTGTGTATATATATATATATATATATATATATATATATATATATATATACATGCACACATATATATACATACATATATATGACAAGAATATGGAAAGATTGTGAAATAATGCAACTTACTATGAGATTCTTTTACCTAACCTATTTCCATAGTATACCATGACCCTTTTAGTATTAAAAGTCAATTCATTTTTTTTTATTTTGATGTTTTATTTTTCATTGGAGCATATTCATCACACATGATGTTGAGTTTCATTGTGGTATACTTGTGCATAGATAAAAACATAATTTAATCACTTTCACTCTCTCAATACCTCCCCCATCCTGTTTTCCTCTGCCCTGGATCACCTTCCTCCAGTCTACTGATCTCTCTTCTAATTTCATGAAGTCCTTCTATTTTTTCCTCATTTTTCCTTGTAGCTACTACATATGAGAAAAAAAAATTGTTATTTTTCTAAGTCTGATTTATTTCACTGAAAATTATGACTTATTTTATTTGACATTATGTTCCCCAGTTCCATCCATTTTCCTGTAAATGACATAATTTCATTCTTCTTTATGGCTGAATAAAATTCCACCATGTACAAATGCCACATTTTCTTCATAGATTCATCCATTGACGGTCAACTATGTTGATTCCCCAACTTGGCTATTGTGCATCGTGCTGCAATAAGTATGGGTATGCATGTGTCTCTAAAATATGCTGACTTTAATTCTTTTGGATAAATACTTAGGAGTGGTATAGCTGGATCGTATGATAGTTCTGGTTTCAGCTTTGTAGGAACTTCCACACTGATTTCCCTAGTGGCTGTACTAATTTACATGCCATACATACATATATAACATAGTGTGAGAGTTCCTTCCCACCCCCCACATCCTCACCAACATTTCTTGTTATTTATATTATTGATGCTTGCCATTCTGATCGAATGAAAAATAGAATAAAAATAAATAAATAAACAAATATCCATTCACTTTTGAATAAAAACTTTTAAGAGTGCAATGCAGGAAAATTTAACTAGAAAATATTTAATTTTTTTCTTTATGAAGTTTTAATCTCAAAAGTAATATGCACTGATAATGCAAGTGAAAAACTCCAGCTTTGTTCTAAAAAGTTAATAACCTTTTGTCTCCTTTCCCACACCCTTGAAGTGTCCTCGATCATAATAATGCACATGAGAGTATTTGCTACTTCTTCTTTTATAACTTTTTATTTTTCCTTTTACCCACTATAGACATCACTCCTGGCCCATCAATGAAGCACTGATGGATTCTTTTTAAAACTATATAGTATTGCAGTAAATGCACTGTAATGATGGAACCAGTCTCCCATTGTTGGTTTTGAAGTGCTCACAGCTCTTGCCTCTACAAGCAATGTTTCAATGAACACCCTATTTACAAGTCTTCACACCTGGAAAATTTTCTCACCTGATTGATTTCCATAAGGGGCATTATCAAAATAAAGAACACTTTTTTTTCCAAAGTTCTAGTAATCACTGTCAGATTACTTTCCCAAAAGATTGCTGCACATTTTATTTCCATTAGAAGTAAATGGAAGAACCTTTCCCCCAACCCCCATCATCCTCAGCACTAAATGTTAACTTACACTAAACTCATGGATGATAAATGGTGTCTTATTGTACAACTGTTTGTTCATATCCTTTGACAATTTTTATACTGGGTTTTTGTGCCATTCTGTTGTTGTTGTTGTTCTCTTAGATATACATGACAGTTATATATAGAATGTATTTTGACATATTATACATACATACATGGAGTATAGCTTATTTTAATTAGGATCCCATTCTTGTGTTCTACATGATTTGTGTCATTCTTAAAATTATGTAAGAGTGTTTTAGGTATTAGGGATACTAGCATGAATGAGACACAGTACAATTTTTTTCCCAATTTATCATTATTTTATTTTATTAATGGATATTTTGACATGCATATTTTTTAAATTTTCTTTTCTTTTTTCATACTAGAGATTGAACCCAGGGGTGTTTTACCACTGAACTTCATCCCCAGCCCTTTTTATTTTTTACTTTAAGACAGGGTCTCGCTAAGTTGCTGAATCTAGCCCCAGACTTGTGATCCTCCTTCCTCAGTCTCCTGAATCATTAAGGAGACTTAATTTTCATAGAATTTAATTTTTCCAGCTACCCACCAACTACCTGTGGCAATTGGATTTGAATTGGATTAGCTTTCTTGAACAATTGTGGAAGGACTGATATTTGTGGGGTACTAAATCTTTTCGTGTAGAAACATGGTATGTATCTAAATTTTCTCAGTTCATATTATATGCCGTTTAGTAAAATTTTAGTGTTCTTCTTGGGCCATCCACGTGGCTCTCCATTCAATTACCCATAGGTATTTTGTGCTATTTGTTAATACTATTAAATTAGCTTTCTCTTTCAGAGTATTATTATTTTGCTCTTGACTTCTATTTTTAGTTTTTGTTTCCAAATATGCCACATGACTCTTTCAAATCCTGCTTGTGTGGGTTGCTGTTTTTTGTCGGGACCTCCTGGATTTTCTGAACACATAATACCATAATTTATAAACAAAGATAATTTGTTACTTTTTTCCTAATATCTGTTTCAGCTGTTCAATTTCTTGCCATATTGCACAATGTACAATCAAAAAAATAAGAATACCTAGTAACAATAGTAATGGCTTTATCATCCTCTCATTCTTGATTTTAATGAAATAGACATAATAACTTATATTTGAAAATATGCTTATTTCTTCCAAATGTTTCTTTTCTCACTACCCCCATTTTCTTGGGGCTCACATTTAAAATAAATTCTGAATTTTACATTATTTGATTTTTTTCTTTTTGGCAATGTGTAGACTTATGTAACTTTTCCCTCTTGAATTTATTATACTGAGAGACCTTTTAATCTAAAGCATTCTTGCCTTCCTAAAATAAACTTTATGTGTTCACAGTTATTATTCTTTTAACACACTATTAGACATTTTATTCATAATTTGTACATTGAAAATGATCAATAAATATTTTTGTTGTTTCTTTACCAGATTTGGGGTTAGGGATTTTTCCATCTGTTACCATGGTCTAGAACAAAAATTATGTGTTTATTTTTGGTATAGGTATAATTTAAAGAAGAATTAGTTTGATTCTGGCCACATTTTAAATGGTAAAACTTTTAATTTCATTTCCAATCTTTTCTGCTGGGGTTTTCTATTTCTTTGAAGGTCAAAGCAAAGTGTAGCATCTTTCCTTACAAGCATGTAACCCTCTATTATAATTCTTGTATTCCTTCCTCTGTCTCCTTTCTTATGGACTGTATCGTATGCTTTTCATTGCTGATATTGTTTTTAATTTTCCTCCTGTTTTGTTCTTTTTAAATTATCTTTTAAAATATCTATTATATGGAATATGAACTTTTGGTTGGGCCACATTCAGGAAACTGTATTTATACAGGAATTCTCATTTTCTTGATGGTTTCTTCAAAGTTAGTTACACAATTTTTTTTTTTTTTTGGTACCAGGGATTGAATCCAGGGGTGCTTAACTACCAAGCCACATTCCCAGCCCTCAGTCTTTAGCCTTTTTAAAATATTTTATTAGAGACAGGGTCTCACTGAGTTTCCCAAGACCTCACTAAGTTGCTGAGGCTGGGTTTGAACTCACGATCCTCCTGCCTCAGCCTGGTTAGTCTCTGGGATTTCAGGCCTGAGCCACCACGCCCAGCCTAGTTACACAGTTTTATGTCTCACTCTTTAACAATGTAATTTATAATAGAATATGTTCACTGCTAAAACTCATACCTATGGTTATTTCTCCTTAGGAACAGATATTCATCTTTCCATGAAATTTGTGGATTACTAGAATGAGATTACAAGTGCTTTTTTTTTCAAGTTCATAAAAATAACACCACACCAAACTTCCCAGCGTGCTACAAAAATAGTTCCAATTATTTTATTTCATTTTGCAGGCTTTGGGCTCTGAATTAAGTAGTACTATTCTAACAGGCTGATGTTCTGTAGCTTTGGGGAAATGCAGTGTCTCATTAATGCTTGTGTCCATTAAAGCATCTTGCTTAAGCTCTGCGCTGATTCTGGGCGTCTAGATTTCAATAAGAGAGAGATGAAGAAAAAGCACAAGGAATGATATGCTGTAACCCTCTGCCATCCCATTCAGGAGATGACTGAGGACACGGATCCATATACCAATGTGTACAGTATATTCTCCAAAGAGCCTCAAGAATTACAGGAAGTCCTGAAACATTGTGGGGTCATTAAGTGGAAACAGATGCTCCAGATCCAAGGTACCAAGTCAGAGGCAGTGACAGTGGTTCTCAAAGTGGGTCCCCAATCAGCCACGGCCAGCTTTCCCTGGGAGCTTCTTAGAAGTGCAAATTCTCAGAAACCCTGAGGGCTGGGCAGCAGAACAGCAATTTGTGGTGTAGCGAGTGCTCCAGCTAAACTCAGCCCAAGCCCAAGAAGAACCAAAATTTGCATTGAGTTGTGAGTCAGGCAGGAGCAGCAGAAATGGGAGAGCAGTGTCCATCAATGGCCGAGCTGCTCTTTCATCTTTCTTCCCAGGATGACAAGAAAGCTTGGGGGAGGGGATAAAAGCCATTGCATTTTCAAAGTCAGTGAAAGGTGAACTACTCTAACTTATTTTTTTTTTAATTTTTTATTGTTGGCTGTTCAAAACATTACATAGCTCTTGATATATCATATTTCACACTTTGATTCAAGTGGGTGAACTACTCTAACTTACTCCTCTATTTTAAGACATCTGGAGCTCAACGCCTCCACCAAGAGCAAGCCTGGAGGCTGCTGTGAGGGCAGCCACCCAGAGGATGAGTCAGAGAGGCACAAAAACATGTTTTCTTTAGTGACTTTTTAAAAATTGATCCTTTTAGTTACAGGTAACAGTAGGATTTATTTTGACATAATTATAAAAGCACCGACTCTACTTAGGTCTGATTCAGTATCCAGTATTTCCTTTCTCTCCCCTCTTCCCTCCCCACCACTCCATTCCTTTTTCTCTACTCTACTTTCTGCTATTGTTTTCCAATTTGCCTGTTTGTTTGTTTATTTGTTTTAGTGTCTTGTGGGTGTACCTGATGATGAGATTCACTGTGGTAAATTCATTTCTTTCTTTTTGGTTCTAGGGATTGAACGTAAGAACGCTTAACCATTGAGCCTCATCCCCAGCCCTTTTTTTAATATTTATTTAGAGACAGGGTCTCACTTAGTTGCTTAGGTCCCCACTAAGTGGCTGAGGCTGTCTTTGAACTCATAATCCTCTTGCCTCAGCCTCTTGAGCTGTTGGGATTATAGGCAGGTGCCACGGCACCCCGCTTCCCTTTACTTTAGACTAGCTTCCACATACTCAAGCATTTGACCTTTGACCTTTGATTTTCTGAGTTGGGGTTTTTTCACTTAGCATAATAGTTCTCCAATTCCATCCATTTACTGGCAAATGTCATTATGTCATTCTTCTTTATGGCTGAGTAATACTCCATTGGTGTGTGTGTGTGTGTGTGTGTGTGTGTGTCACATTTTCTTAATCCATTCATCATTTGAAGGGCACCTTTGATGGCTGTTGTGAATGTGCTACTATAAACACTGATATGACTGTGTCCCTGTAGTATGCTAATTTTAGATCCATATTTTGAATATATTCTGAGGAGTGGGATAGCTAGATAATATGGTGGTTCCAGTCCTAGTTTTTAAAGAAATCTCTTTACTGCTTTCCTGAGTGGTTGCACTTGTTTCCAGTCCCAACAACACTGTGTGAGTGTACCTTTTCCCCCACATTCTTGCCAATGCTTATCTTGCCAATTCTTGATCATTACCATTCTGATGGGAGTGAGATGAAATCTCAATGTAGTTTTAATTTGCATTTCCCTGATTGCTAGAGATATTGAATATTTTTTCACATATTTGTTGTCCTATTGTGTTTCTTCTTTTGAGAAGGTCTTAGTTCTTTTGCCCATTTATTAATTGGGTTATTTGGAGGGTTTTTTGCTTTTTTTTTTTTAGTTCTTTATTAAGATTGTTCTTCCTTGTATATTTTTGTAATTCACGTGAATCAGTTTTGGAGTGAGAAGAGGTCTGGGAGTTCTGGAACATGTTGGTATCCGTAAATTATAGGAATGGAAATGAAAGTCTGGGTTTTGGTTTTGTTTCCACTGACAGGATCCCAACTTTAAGTTTTCCCAACTGGATGTCTTTTGTTCTACACTGGTAAATGACAGCTGGGACATAGGACAGAATGAGAAGAGCCTACATTACATCCAGCACTGCATACAAACCTTGATAGCATTCTGTCTGCAAGGCCCAGAAGGGGGCCCAGTCACATGGGTCACCATGGACCCCAGTTGTGAAGTGGGAATGGCCTACATACATAGATAGAGAAGCAAGGGCAAACTGAGACCACTGTTGGGATATTTCACAAAATATCTACGTCAGAGACCAGACCGGAGGAGGAAGCTAGACCCCCGCCCCGCACTAGTCCGGAGGAAGCCCATCAACCCTTAAAATCCATCAAAGAGGGCATGGCTACCAGCACAGTTCTGCGGCTGATCCAGGTACCCGGTTTCCAACTCCCCCACCCTTAGCTGCAATAACTCAAAATATTTCCCACAAGCTTTTGGGGGGTGTAGCTATCGACACAAAACAACAACTGTACAGGCACCTGGTTTTCAACTCAGAGACTAGAGTAGGGAGGATACAGGTGGAAGCTCAAGTCCTTTCACACTGGCTATACCCACCACCCTGAACACAGAGGCTCAAGCTAGGAATAGACAACGCCACCTACTGGAAGCAAGGAAAACAGTGTTCTGAGAGACTTTTTTTTTTTCTCTTTCTTTCTCTCTTTTCTTCTCTCTCTTCCACAACTTCAACATATGTGAAACCAAGAACTGTGCATGAACAACCGAATCACCAAAATAATATAATATAGAGGAATTGCATATGCCCCACCTTCCCCCCATTTTTTTCCTTATTTCTTTCTTACTTTCTTTTTCCTTCTCTCTTTTTTCTCTTTTCTTCCTTGTTATTTTTTTCTTCATTCTTACTCCCTCTATCCCACTTTCAACCCCCTAACTTTTACTATCTATACATAGGGTAACTATCTAAATACAGATAGGAGGTTGAGTCTATACATTCTTCCATAAATTACCAGTCTATTGGTTAGAGTTCTCCAAAGTTGCTAAGTTAGTTTAACCTCATACCCTCACTCCTTTCCCTCTAAGTATAACATCCTTCGTCTGATATTGAGTTTTCTATAAGCCACCAGATATGGTATGCCTTTTATGAAACTAATGACTATATTTTTAAATAATAATTGAAACCAATATCTGTAGACTTAGATTCTAACTATAAATGTATTAATAATGAAAACTTGTGCTTAGATGATGTACTGTTGATATTGGGAACTGTTAACACTGTCTTTCTCTGCAAAATAGGGATTTTGGAGCTATACAAGAACAATATAAATATATAAGGGGGAAACCATTAACACAACAGTTTCACAAAGCTAGAAAGAAACGTGAGCAGTATGAAAAGACAAGGAAAGAAAGGACCACAAACAATGCAGGTCAATTCAACATTAGAAGAAGTAATATATGCAGCAGATGGAATGTCAGACAAAGAGTTCAGGATATACATGCTTCAGATGATCTGGAGTCTCAAGGAAGACATTGGACAGCAAATTCAGACAATAAAAGATCAATTTGACAATGAATTACATAAACAAATCCAAGAAGCAAAAGATCAACTCTACAGGGAGATAGAGGATATAAAAAAAAAAACACAGAAATCCTGGAAATGCAGGAAACAATAAACAAATTAAAAACTCAAATGAGAGTATTACCAGCAGAGTAGAACACTTAGAAGATAGAACATCAGACAACGAAGACAAAGTTTTTCAACTTGAAAAGAACATAGACAGCTCAGCGAGAATGTTAAGAAATCATGAGCAGAACATCCAAGAAATATGGGATAACATAAAGAGACCAAACCTAAGAGTTATTGGGATACAAGAGGGTATAGAGGTCCGAACCAAAGGAATGAGCAATCTCTTCAATGAAATAATACGAGAAAACTTCTCAGACTTAAAGATTGAATAAGAAACCCAAATACTAGAAGCTTACAGGATGCCGAATGTACAAAATCATAAGAGATCCACACCTAGACACATAATAATGAAGATGCCCAACACACAGAATAAGGAGAGAATCTTAAAAGCCACAAGAGAGAGGAAGCAGATTATATTTAGGGGCAAACCAATCAGGATAACTGCTGATCTTTCAACACAGACTCTGAAAGCTAGAATATCCTGGAACAACATATTTCAAATGCTGAAAGAAAATGGGTTCCAACCAAAAATCGTGTATCCAGTGAAATTAAGCTTCAGGATTGAAGATGAAATAAAAATATTCCACGATAAACAAAAGTTAAAAGAATTTGCAGCTAGAAAACCAGCTTTTCAAAACATCCTTGGCAAAACATTACAGGAAGAGGAAATGAAAAATAACAATGAAAACCAACAGCGGGAGGTAGTACAGTAAAGGAAAAACTAATCAAAGAGGAAAAATAAATCATGTTAAGTAACATAAATAACCAAATATGGCTGGAAGTACAAACCATATCTCAATAGTAACCCTAAATGTTAATGGCTTAAATGCACCAATCAAAAGACATAGGACTGGATTAAAAAAAAGATCCAACAATATGCTGCCTACAGGAGACTCATCTGATAGGAAAAGACATACATAGACTGAAGGTGAAAGGTTGGGAAAAATCATATCACTCATATGGACTTCGGAAGCAAGCAGGGGTATCCATACTTGTATCAAATAAAATAGACTTCAAGCCAAAGTTAATCAAAAGGGATAAACAAGGACACTACATACTGCTCAAGGGAACCATACACCAACAAGACTTAACGATCATTAATATATATGCCCCAAACAATGGTGCAGCTACGTTCATCAAACAAACACTTCTCAAGTTCAAGAGTCAAATAAACCACAACACAATAATCATGGGAGATTTTAACACACCTCTCTCACCACTGGACAGATCTTCCAAACAAAAGTTGAATAAAGAAACTATAGAGCTCAATAATACAATTCATATCTTAGACTTAATTGACATATACAGAATATACCACCCAACATCAAACGGATACACTTTTTTCTCAGCAGCACATGGATCCTTCTCAAAAATAGTCCATATATTATGTCACAGGGCAAATTTTAGCAAATACAAAGGAGTAGAGATACTACCATGCATTTTATCTGATCATAATGGAATGAAATTGGAAATCAATAATAAAATAAGAAAGAAAAAATCCTACATCACATAGAGAATAAACAATACGCTGCTGAATGAACAAAGGGTTACAGAAGACATCAAAGAGGAAATTAAAAAATTCTTAGAGGTAAATGAAAACTCAGACACAACATATCGACATCTCTGGGACACTATGAAAGCAGTACTAAGAGGAAAATTCATTTCATTCCTTAAAAGAAGGAAAAGCCAACAAATAAATGACCTCACACTACACCTCGAAGCCTTAGAAAAAGAAGAACAAATTAGCAGCAAATACAGTAGAAGGCAAGAAATAATTAAAATCAGAGCTGAAATCAATGAAACTGAAACAAAAGAAACAATTGAAAAAAATTGACAAAACTAAAAGTTGGTTCTTTGAAAAAATAAATAAGATTGATAGACCACTAGCCACGCTAACAAAGAGAAGAAGAGAGAGAACCCAAATTACTAGTTTACGGGATGAAAAAGGCAACATTGCAACAGACACTTCAGAAATACAGAAAATAATTAGAAATTATTTTGAAACCCTATACTCTAATAAAATAGAGGATAGTGAAGACATCGATAAATTCCTTAAGGCATATGAGCTACCCAGATTGAGTCAGGATGATATAAACAACCTAAACAGACCAATATCAAGTGAGGAAATAGAAGAAGCCATAAAAAGATTACCAACCAAGAAAAGCCTAGGACAGGATGGATATACAGCAGAGTTTTACAAGAACTTTAAAGAAGAACTAATACCAATACTCTTCAATCTATTTCAGGAGATAGAAAAAGGGAGTACTTCCAAATTCATTCTATGAGGCCAACATCACCCTGATTCCAAAACCAGATGAAGACACTTCAAAGAAAGAAAACTTCAGACCAATATCCCTAATGAATACAGATGCAAAAATCCTCAATAAAATTCTGGCAAATTGGATACAAAAACATAACAAAAAGATAGTGCACCATAACCAAGTGGGATTCATCCCTGGGATGCAAGGCTGGTTCAATATATGGAAATCAATAAATGTAATTCACCACATCAATAGACTTAAAGATAAGAACCATATGATCATCTCGATAGATGCTGAAAAAGCATTCGACAAAATACAGCATTGCTTTATGTTCAAAACTCTAGAAAAATTAGGGATAACAGGAAATTACCTCAACATGGTAAAAGCTATATATGCTAAGCCTCAGGCCAGCATCATTCTAAATGGAGAAAAATTGAAGGAATTCCCTTTAAAATCTGGAACAAGACAGGGATGCCCTCTCTCACCACTTCTATTCAACATAGTTCTTGAAACACTGGTCAGAGCAATTAGACAGACAAAAGAAATTAAAGGCATAAATATAGGAAAAGAAGAACTTAAATTAGCACTATTTGCTAATGACATGATCCTATACCTAGCAAACCCAAAAAGTTCAACCAAGAAACTTCTAGAACTAGTAAATGAATTCAGCAAAGTGGCAGGATATAAATCAATACCAATAAATCAAAGGCATTCCTGTATATCAGTGATAAATTCTCTGAAATGGAAATGAGGACAACTACTCCATTCACAATATCCTCAAAAAAAAAAAAATACCTGGGAATCAACCTAACAAAAGAGGTGAAGGACCTATACAATGAAAACTACAGAACCCTAAAGAGAGAAATAGAAGAACTTAGAGGATGGAAGGATTTACCTTGCTCATGGATTGGCAGAATTAATGTGATTAAGATGGCCATATTACCAAAAGCACTTTACAGATTCAATACAATTCCCATCAAAATCCCAATGACATTCCTTGCAGGAATAGAAAAAGCAATCATGAAATTCATCTGGAAAAATAAGAGACCCAGAATAGCTAAAGTAATTCTAAGCAGGAAGAGTGAAATTGGTGGTATCGCAATTCCAGATATTAAATTATACTATAGAGCAATAGTAACAAAAACAGCATGGTACTGGTACCAAAATAGGCGGATAGACCAATGGTACAGAATAGAGGACACAGAGACAAATCCACAAAATTACAACTACCTCATATTAGACAAAGGTGCAAAAACATGCAATGGAGAAAGAATAGCATTTTCAACAAATGGTGCTGGGAGAACTGGAAATCCATATGCAACAAAATGAAATTGAATCCCTTTCTCTCACCATGCACAAAAGTCAACTCAAAATGGATCAAGGAGCTAGGAATCAGACCAGAGACTCTGCGTCTAATAGAAGATAAAGTTGGCCCTAATCTTCATCACGTGGGGGAAGGCCCCAAATTTCTTAATAAGATACCTATAGCACAAGAGTTAAAACCAAGAATCAACAAATGGGACAAATTCAAACTAAAAAGTTTTTTTCTCAGCAAGAGAAATATTATGTGAGGTGAATAGGGAGCCTACATCCTGGGAACAAATTTTTACCCCTCAAACATCAGATAGAGCTCTAATCTCTAGAGTATACAAAGAACTCAAAAAGTTAAACAAAAAAAAATCAAATAACCCAATCAACAAATGGGCCAAGGACTTGAACAGAAACTTCTCAGAAGAGGATATACAATCAATCAACAAATACATGAAAAAATGCTCACTATCTCTAGCAGTCAGAGAAATGCAAATTAAAACTACTCTAAGATACCATCTCACTCCATAAGAATGGCAGCCATTATGAAGTCAAACAACAATAAGTCCGGTGAGGATGTGGGGAAAAAGGTACACTGCTGGTGGGACTGCAAATTGGTGCAGCCAATTTGGAAAGCAGTATGGAGATTCCTTGGAACTCTGGGAATGGAACCACCATTTGACCCAGCTATTCCCCTTCTAGGACTATACCCAAAAGACCTAAAAAGAGCATACTACAGGGACACAGCCACATCAATGTTTATAGCAGCACAATTCACAATAGCTAGAATGTGGAACCAACCTAGATGCCCTTCAATAGATGAATGGATTTTAAAAATGTGGCATTTATACACAATGGATATTACTCAGCACTAAAAAATAACAAGATCATGGCATTTGCAGGCAAAGGGATGGCATGAGAGCAGATTATGCTACGTGAAGTTAGCCAATCCCTAAAAAACAAATGCCAAATGTCTTCTCTGATATAAGAGGGGTGACTCAAAATGGGATAGGGAGGAAGAGCATGAGAAGAAGACTACCACGAAATAGGGAAGAGAAGTGGGAGGGAAAAAGAGGGAGAAGGGGAGTTGCATGGAAGATGGAAGGAGACCCTCATTGTTATACAGAATACATGTATGATGTTGTGAGGAGAAAAAGAAAAAAAGAAGTGTATCACATTAGATTGGATAGAGAGAAAGGATGGGAGAGGAAGGAGGAGTAGGGGGGATAGGAAGGGCAGCAGAATAGAATGGACATTATGATTGATGTATGTACATTCCATGTATGTATTATATGTCAAAATACATTCTGCTGTCATGTATGACTAAAAAAATAAAAATAAATCATATGGTAAATATATATATATATATATATATATATATATATATATATATATATATATATATATATATATATACATCAGAAGAATATTCCATTCTACCTCTCTGTGCTGGGAGACAATGAAAAATCCTGCAGATCTCTGGAGAGGTCTGGTTTCTCTGTGGCCTCATGTGGGCGCCACCAATGGATCTGCTCCCCAGGGAAATAAGTTCCATTTGTTTAGACAATGATGCTACTTAGCCATCATGGCCAAACTCTCCTTTAAAGTTGAAGCAGAAATCACCCAACAGCTTTCTTCACTCACAAGTGTTCACTGAACATTGAAGATGCGGTAGGAACCCTCTAACATGGAGGCAAAGTTGAAAGACATAACCATGCTCTTGAAGTACTTAGAATCTGAGGCAGGGGTCAGTCTTTCACTCTTCTTGATAAGTGTGTTCCGAGAATCAAGGGTTATCAGTAAAACACATAGCCGGAAATCCAGGGCCAGTTCTCACCTCTGGGAACCAGAATGGTTTGTGAAACCTGACTGACTGAACCTGTGATCTGGAAGATGAATGAAGGAATTCAATAAAAATATCCGTAGAACACACCTCCTCTGTATGGCCTGTCTGCCCTAAGTACTCCTTGTATTTATGGATGTAGGACTCACAGGTACACCAAAGAAGGGAGTCAGTGACTAGCCATGTGCGAAAGGTGAAAACCCAAACAATCGGCTGTCCTAGGCCAGCTTCCATCACTGCAATGCAGAAAAGGGAATCCAAGGGACTGAGTCCCAGGGACCGAGTCCCAGGGACCAGGGACCACCGCTATGGAAATGGTGTTTGCTGTGCTGCTTGTCTCACGCTCCCTGGTGTTGGGTAAGGTGTTTCCTGGGAGTCTGTTCATGAGTCCAGGCCTTGAGTTTGTACCACTGCTGTCTTCGGGGTCAGATCACAAATCAGGAGGGTTCCTGGGAGAAGGAGCCATTACAGAGAGGACTGGAGAGTGAGTAGGGGTGACCCTGACAAAGAAGCCATAGGGAGTTTCAGATGAAGGAAAGAACACACACCAGGCACTACTTATTATAAGCACTTTATAATCAGAAATTGTATTACCGTATCAGAATCCCTGGTCTAAAAAAAAAAAAAAAATACTCCTCAGTGTGAAGAGCAGATGAGCCCTGGGTCATAGGCTGATCCTGCAGTGTCAGCAAAAGCCAAGCCTGGGAGACCTTCCTTGCCCCAAAGGCGAGGATGTTAACACCTTGACACTGGGCTCTGGCCTGGCACTGTTATCAGTCGTTCCTGTACAATGGGCTTCCTGGGAGCAACAGGATAGTTGAAAAAAAACATGTTTCTAGCTCTGCTAACTTTTTAGTTCACAAAGAAACGTCTTGATAGCTCACAAGCCTTGAACAACTTACAGTGCCCCTAGAGTTCAACTGCCTGATTATGAGACCCTACGTAATAAACTTGCAGAGATAGTTCTGGGTCACTGTTTCTCCATCAGTGTACAGCGTCCCACCTCGTCCCAGCTTTGCTTTAAAATGTCTCTGTGTTTTCTTTGTCTCTGGTTTTTGTGTTTTTCTCTATCTCCTGTTGCCCCTACTCAATCCTTTGTTGAAGCTGCACGGGTCACAGCATCTCAGGAACAGCTCAGACCTAATAATGGACTCTTTTGGCCCTGCCCTGCCACTCTGCCCTATATGTAGCTGGACTGCTGTGGATACTACAGTTTAAAAACAAACAAACAAACACTTTGAAATTTACATTCTTTCTAAAAATCCAGACAGATGTAGATACATTTTTTTTAAATAAAAAATGCTATCAGAATTGGCTTTGGGGGTAACCAGTGATTAACCAACCCTCATCTCTCCATAAAAAAAAAACAACAACAACAAAAAACTCCACAACATTTAATGTTTATATTTGATATGATTTTAAAATAAGTAATTTCAGCAACTGGATAATTATGTAAGTTAGTGAATTTGTTTTTAATACAAATTAATCATAGAAGGCTGAAGTAGATCTGTGACTCATACCTTGCTATGGATCAGTCCAGTCAGATTGTTAAACTCCCCAAACCTGGCAGATTGTTATATTGACTTATAAATGAAAGCCAGGTCTGAGGCAGAGAGGAAATATCATTTTGGTTTCTGAAGGATGAGTAAGACTTAGGGGGGGAAATTTGGAATGGTGTTATGTGAAAATAGCTTAAATGCTATATTTCAACTTTTTAAATTCAAGAGCAAACACAGATTTTGAAAAGAGAACACAAATAAAAGTTGCCTATTTCAAAATGGGTCCTCAAGCAAGTCCTGTATCCAGAAGAGGACGGTCATCCAGGGTTTGGGGCTCCGCACAGTCCTGCTGGCAGCTCCCCGCTGGTCTATTGCCTGAGTACAGGATAGATTCCCTGTCTAACCCTGGGGCAGCTCCATCAAGACAATTATTCTCAAACCTAATAATGTACCTGGATTGAAAAAACAATAGCAGTACTTGGGGGAAAAGTGGAGATATTTTTTAAATACAGTAAAAATAAATCAAAATTGTCAAGAATTACAATAAAAATGAATACAATAATTTTTCTATTAAAATGTCTACCTTTTATTTTTTATTAAAAACAAAGTCCAAATATCTAGATAGAAGAATAGAACTAAGAATAATTTTTCTTCTATATGTTTCAAGTTTTCTGTAATAAGGTTATAATTACATTAACAACCAAGGAAAACTGTTTAAAGAAGAAATCATTGTAAAACTGATGAAATCCAAATAAGGTCTGTGAATTGGAAAAAAAAATATATAAGAAGCATGTATTAGTCTGCTCTGGCCTCCATGGAAAACCATCTTAGACTGAATAACTTAAACAACAGAAATTTATTTCTCATTGTTCTGGAGCCTAGCAGGTCCAATATCAAGGTGGTAAGTAGCAAGGTAAGTTTCTTTTTTTAATATTTTTTATTTCTTCTTTTTAGTTATTCATGACTGCACACCGATGGAGAAACATAGCATACATACATGGAATATGACATCCCATTATTGTGGTTGTACATGATGTGGAGTTAACTGGCCATGTAGTCCTATATGAACATAGGAAAGTCATGTCCAACTTATTCTACTGTCTTTCCTATGTCCATCCTCTCCTCCCTTCCCCCATTCCCCCTGTCCAATCTGGTGAATCTCCCCTCCTTGAGTCAGCATTTGCATATCAAAGAGAACATTCTGCCTTTGGTTTGGCTCATTTCACTCAGCAGGATACCCTCCAGTTCCATCCATTTACCTGCAAATGCCATAATTACATTCTTATTTATGGCTGAATAATATTTCTCTGTGTATATGTACCACGTTACGTTTTCTTTACCCATTCATCTATTGAAGGACACCTAGATTGGTTCCATAGCATAGCTATTGTGAATTGAGCTGCTGTGAACATTGAGGTGGCCACAGTAACTATGGTATGTTGATTTTAAGTCTTTTAGGTATAAGCCAAGGAGTGGGATAATTGGGTCAAATGGTGGTTCCATTCCAAGTGTTCTTAGGAATCTTCATTTTGCTTTCCAGAGTGGTTGCACCAATTTGCAGTCCCACCAGCAATGTAGGAGTGTACCATTTTCCCCATATCCAACACTTATTGCTACTTATATTCTTGATAATTGCCATTCTGAGTGGAATGAGATGAAATCTCAGTGTGGTTTTGATTTGCATTTGTCCAATTACAAGTTGAACATTTTTTCATTTATTTGTTGACCATTCATGTTTCTTCTTCTATAAAGTGCCTGTTCATTTCTTTTGCCTATTTATTGATTGGGTTATTTGTTTTTCTTTGGTGTTAAGTTTTTTGAGTTGTTTATATATCCTGGAGATTTAAAACTTTTTTTTCTTTAGCTGTAGATAGATACAATGCCTTTATTTATTTATTTATGTTGTTGTTGTTTGTTTGTTTGTTTGTTTTTTATGTGGCACTGGGGATAGAACCCAGTGCCTCACACATGCTAGGCAAGCATTCTACCACTGAGCCACAACCCTGGCCCCTATATCCTGGAGATTAATGCTCTATCTGAGGTGCAGGTGGCAAAGATTTTCTCCCATTCTGTAGGCTCTCTCTTCGTGTGCTGGATTGTTTCCCTTGCTGTGAAGAAGCTTTTTAGTTTGATAAAATTAATTGATTCTTGATTTTACTTATTGTGCTATAGGAGTCTTGTTGAGGAATTTGTTTCCTAAACTGACAAAATGGAGATTTTGACCTACTTTTTCTTCTAGTACGAAGACAGTCTCTGGTCTAATGCCTAAGTCTTGATTCGCTTAGCATTGAGTTTTGTGCAGGGTGAGAGATAGGGGTCTAATTTCATTTTTCTACATATGGATTTCAGTTTTCCCAGCACCATTTGTTTAAGCGGTTATCTTTTCTCCAATGTATGATTATGGCATCTTTGTCTAGTATGAGATAACTGTATTTATATGGGTTTGTCTCTGTGTCTTCTATAATGTAGCATTGGTCTTCATGTCTGTTCTGGTGCCAATACCATGTCATTTTTGTTACTATAGTTCTCTGGTATAATTTAAGGTCTGGTATTGTGATGCCTCCTGCTTCATTTTTCTTGCTGAAGATTGCTTTGGCTATTCTAGACCTCTTATTTTTCCAAATGAATTTCATGAGTGCTTTCTATGAAGAATGTCATCAGAACCTTAATAAAAATATCATTATCTGCAAAGTGCTTTGGGTAGTATGGCCATTTTGACAATATTAATTCTGCCAAGAACATGGGAGATTATTCCATCTTCTAAGGTACAAGGTAGGTTTCTTTCTGAGATCTCTTCTCTCTGCTTGTATGTGTATGGTACTTTGCTGTGTTCTCACATAGGGGAGAGAGAGAGAGAGAGAGAGAGAGAGAGAGAGAAGAGAAGAGAAGAGGAGAGGAGAGGAGAGGAGAGGAGAGGAGAGGAGAGGAGAGGAGAGGAGAGGAATACTACCTCCCTTCCTTTTCTTAGAAGAACACTAGTTTCATCATTGGAGCTTCACCCTGATGACTCAATCTAAGCTTAATTACTCCCCAAATGTCTCACCTCCAAATACCATCACATTGGAAATTAGGGATTTGACCCATGAATTTGAGGGGGACATAAATATTCAGTGCATAGCAAGGCATTTTTGAAATAGCACAAAGTTTAAAAGGATGAAAACAAGATATATTAGGAACTCTTAAACTGAAAGCAAAGTAATGACATCATACCAAGCCAAGTAGGACTTAAAGTGAACACATGATAAAATACGGAACCTTCCCACAAAATGTGTGACAAGTCTTCTTAACAACAGAGCACAAGAAGACAAATTATATATATCAAAAGATGATAGACATACAAAGAGACCCATAATCACAAAGGGCTCTTCCCTTAAGATGGGAAGCCAATAAACAATAAAGATAATCTGGATTTACACAATACCATTATAACTGGATTTATTTATTTATTCAGTAATCTTTTTATTATCTGCTTATTCTTTTCATCCTCTTGTTCATCTGTTTGTTTACCATTGCTGCCAATAAGGATAATGAGATGGGAACCCGTCCATAAGGAGAGAGATGGCTCAATGAGTTGGGAGAAGTGACTCACAGGACCTGCCTGCTTTGAAATTCAGCAAAGGCAATTTGGGGCACAGTAAAAGACCTGGAGTTTTGGTTTTTAGCACGAGTTAAAATTATCCAAAGACAATCCTTGGGCAGTGTAGTTAACTTGGTTCCTAATCTGTGAAACAAAAAGATGATGAAGTCAGACAACCCGATGGAAAATGCCAAAGCAGAATGCCTGCCTTTGAGCGAACGCTACTACCTGTTGCATCTCACCCAGATCTCTGCCCCAGCGCAGCCACTTCGCGTTGTCAGAGCCAGAAATGCTGCTTTGCTAGGAAAATGAAAAGCGCAGCTCTGGCTTTCCACAAAACTTCTAATATTTAGAGTGATGGTGAGACAAATTTGCCCAGAGACAGGTGAGAGGTCTTAGTTAACTGAAAGATAAGTTGACAAAAAAAAAAAAAAAGTCTGAGTCAATAAGAGCTTTAGCAACCTCAGAAGAACAAGTTACCCTAGCGGAGCTTGCAACGCGGGCATCTCCCACTCCATCCCTCCTGCCACCTAACGGGACGGGCAGCTCTGGCGGTTGTCAATCAATATTGGCCCTGCTTTTCCCTACCTCTACGTCCCTACCTTTTGCAGCAAGCCTGTCTTCTGACAATATCTAAAGACAGCGTGCAGACGACTAGCAGCACCAGGAAGTGCCTTTGGCCTGCGGCGAGCACCTGCCTCACCTGCCCTGAGCGCGGTGCTCCTGGAAGGGCGCCCCAGGAAGGTCACTGAGGGGCAGGAGGAGCCGCCAATCAGCAACTGGCATCATCTCTTGAGAAATGCAGCTCCAGGATGGAGCTGGAATGGGCGTTTTGACGAGTTCTCCAGAGGACTCTGCTGCGGAAGATTTCTGAGCATTCTCCTCGTAAGCAAAGAAGCGCTCGCTATGCTGGGTTTCTTAGGCAGTTCTGTCGCTGCCCTCACTGGATAAAGGATGCACTTAACTGGGGCTCATCCTAGACCTACAGAGCTTAGGCATTGAAATGGATTCCCAGGATCCGCACTTGTAAAATCACACAAGTGATAAGTTTGAACATTAATGTACGATCATAAACTGGCACATCTCTAACTCACAAGTAGGAGAATAGGACCCCCAAGACAGGAGGGAACTTGCTCAAGGTCACCCAGGAACCTGAAGCTATAAGTTAAACCTCACCTGGGGTGGAGTCCCTCTCCCGCCCCAATCCTGTGGCCTTGGGCAAACTATCCTGTATATTGATATGTGAAATGGGGTAGCAGGACAAGGCTCAACCTTGTTCTCCCAGAGGCTTGGGAGGCTGGGGGCAGAAGAATGGCAAGTTCAGGACTAGACTGGGCATTTTAGGGGCACCTTGTCTCAAATCTCAAGATGAGAAATAAAAGGAGCTGAGTATGTAGCTGAGCAGTAAAGGGCCCTTGAGTTCAATCAAACCCCAGTACCAAATACATACATACATATATACATATATATATATATATATATATATATATATATATATATATATATAAATGTATATATGTATTTGTGTGTGTATAGTGTATATATGTCCAAATATATATGTATGTATGTATATAAATATGTGTGTATATAATTATCCTGGAATGTTGAATGAGACAAAAAAAATGAATCCCAACTACCAAGCACTGCCCCACCATGAATAGATGTTGAATTAAAATGCGACATTCCCACCCCCCAACACACACACACACACACACACACACACACACACTGGGACCCCATCCTTCTGGGAGTTCCACTGGCTGGAAAGGGAACCACCCAGCCCACTTGGTGGCGCTGTGGGAATTTCTCTTCCTGAAGACAGAAAATTCCCAGCTGGAAGGTGGCCTCCTCCTGGGAGACTGGGGAGTCTCCAAGGAGAGCTCTGGGGGTCTACATAGAAAGGTTTAGCTGTGGGAGCTTCTGGCCAGGAACTTAGAGACAGACCCCATCCCAGTGCTCTCCCAAATGGAGAAGGATTCTCAGCAGGGGTGAGACTAGTCCTCAGTGAATTCACTATCCCTTCAAGCTTTTGAAAATCCATGCAAGCTCTGGAATAGGATGCCCAGACCCTCATCCCAAATTCATCTCCAGAAGCTAATTCTCCTTAATCCTTCCTTCACTTTTGCCTTTGTTCACAGTCCATTCTGTTTCTGTCTTCTCCTTCAGACCATTCATCCTGTACATACCAAGTCCAACTCTAAATCTCTTTCTCTGCAATAGACTCCCCAGGTACAGGCAGAGGTGCCTTCCCTTGTATTCTCAGAACAAGGTTGATTGCAACTGTAAATATAGAAGTGAGCCTGCTCAGTTAGAAGTGGAGAGCATCTCTCAGGGACTCATGAAGGAGTCACTATTCAAAAGCATTGGCCTTATCCCCTAAATCCTCCGGATCCATTTTCACTTGAGAGATGCTCAAGTCAGAAGTCCAAGAATCCTCACTGAGCTCTCCTTTTCTCCCAATTATGGAACACCCAATCCATAGCAAATTTTGTGGGTTTACCCTCCAAAATAAATATAAAATCCAATCACTTCTAACCCCCTACCACCACTATCACCAAGACCTCTGACATCTCTGGAATCCTTAGACTCCTAGTCACCCTCTCTTCCACTCTACTTTTGCACACACATGCACACCCGCCCCAGAGTTTGTTGTACACACAGCTGCCAGAGTAATTTTTAACTATATGGATTAGGTTACATTGCTCCTCCAGCTTCAAGTTCCCCATTTAGAATAAATTTCATACATCTATTAAAAAAATCCAGACTCTACTATGGCCTGCAAGGTGCTTAGTGTAGATATGTGCAAATGTTCCCTCTGTGTGGTTCTTCCCAGGGCAAGCTCTCTGTCCTCAGAGATGTCAGTCCATTTCATCTCTGTTCTGTACCATCTTTTGCTTTTCACGGCTTTCTGGTTCCTCCAGATTGTACAATGAAAAGAAAATAAGCAAGTCCCAGTGAGTAATGATTTATTCTCCACCAATGTAGTGGGTGCTAATCATGTGTGCAGCTTGCAGATGATTTAAGGAATAATATTGATTAGCAAAAGCTATCATTTCCCCTTATTTTTCTTTTAACCTTTCAATTATTTTTACAGTTATACTTCCACAGTTTTCTCTCTCCAAACTCCACAAAGCACCTGGAATTTGGGCAGTGATTGTAGCTAATCTGTAAGTTTTTATGATCATCCAACACCATCAACTTTTACATAACATCTGTTCTATGAATTACAAAAGAGTTACCGTTGTCACCTTGTTCAAATGCTCATATTTCCCCAGCTTCTCCAAAGCAGCATCTGATACTGAAGGAATTTTCTCCTATTCGAATTCTTGAACAATAAGACGTTTGCTCAAGCCCGATGTGAAGCACTTCTTTGACCCTCAGTTTGGGGACTGCTTACTCCGAAGTCCTCCAGCACGACTGTAAAGTCCTACACTTTCTAATGCTCACCCTGGGAACCAGGGATTGCAGATGTTGGCTTCTTCCTCTTGGTTGGCAAAGCCTGCTCCTCAGTTCCTCCCTCGTTTAACCCAGGCGCCAAGCCCCACTAGACCCCACGGCAGGAGCCGGCAGCAGCCCGCTGTGGGCGGTTTTGTCCTCTGAAGGCTGGGGAACTTGCAGCGCCCTGTCCCACGGGTTCAGAGCCAAGGCTTCCACGAGGTCTAGGTGGAGCTCTGCAGAGGCAACTTGGTCTTGCCTGGATACTCAACCCTCGCCACCGCCCACGCCAGCAGCAGAAGGGCAGCGACCGCCACGCGTGAAGCTACACAGGACTACCTCGGTTCCTCTCCAGGATTGTACTGTCCCCACCCGGAGACAGAGGGCGCCAAGGACTGGGGAAGGGACAGAGGGAACTGATTGCTCAAAGTTTATCCATCTGGCTATGGACTGATTGTGCGGGTAGTGGGTCGCTAGGGCAGGGCAGGGTCATCTGGACAAACAGGGTAAGGGGGGCCCACAATCCTCCTGCCCCGAGCCCGGTCCCTCTGCACATCTGAGTATGCAATGAGGTTCACCGTTCTTGCTGCTCTACTTGGTGTCTGGAGCGCCGCCAAGAACTGTTCAATGAAGACAGAAAGTCTCGGAACCTCTTCATCCATTGGCCAGAAAAAGTATCAATTCGGGGTCAGTTTCCCAGAGCGCGGGCTTGCCCTTTGCAAGGCGCGGGAAAATTCCCCAGAGAGCGGGCACCTTCTTTTTTTTTTTAATTGTTGGCTGTTCAAAACATTACATAGTTCTTGATATATCATATTTCACACTTTGATTCAAGTGGGTTATGAGCTCCCATTTTTACCCCATATACAGATTGCAGAATCACATCAGTTACACATCCATTGATTTACATATTTCCATGTCTGTTGTGTTCTGCTGCCTTTCCTATCCTCTACTATCCCCCCTCCCTTCCCCTCCCCTCCCCTCTTCTCTCTCTGCCCCCTCTACTGACATTCATTTGTTCCCCTTGTATTATTTTTCCCTTTCCCCTCACTTCCTCTTGTATGTACTTTTGTATAACTCTGAGGGTCTCCTTCCATTTCCATGCAATTTCCCTTCTCTCTCCCTTTCTGCACCGCGGGTTGCGGCAGACTCTCTCCTTCTGAGATTGGTTCTTCGGGTCTGGGAGGCACTAGGATTTCTTAGGAGGGTGACTGGCAAGAGCACGAAGCAGAAGGACTACAGCCTACAGTCAAGGAGGCTTGGGATGAGAAGATGGGCAGCTAGCCCTTGTGGGTACTCCTTGCTGCTCCTCAACTAAGAAGGTCTAGGGTTTTACTCCTGGACAGACACTTAGAGAATAGTCTAGGCAGCTTAAAAAAATCTTCTTTTTAAGAAAACAAGTTTAGAGGGCTGGGGCTCAGTGGAAGAGCGCTTTAACTGGCATGTGTGAGGCACTGGGGGGTTAAATCCTCAGCACCACAAATAAGTAAAATAAAGGTCCATCAACAACTAAAAAATATTTTTAAAAAACAAGTTTAGAAAGAATAATACACAGCAATGATAAGAATGAGATCTGAGGGGAAAAAACAAACAAACAAAAAAAAAAACACCTTAATTTATAAATAAGGAAGAAGCTCCCTAAGAGAGATGGAGAGAAGTTACCCTCTCATCTACTCTGCACTGGTTTTGGGGGTGGCTCTTTCCTGGCCTCAGGAAGCTTCCTGAATTTAACTCTGATTGTTAGGCAGTTGAATACCTCAGGGGAACCTTGTCATATATACAGAGTTCTCTCTGCCCAAGTCTCCTGCTCTGTGTCCCCTGACCCCTGACCACCCTCGTCTAAGTTCTCAGGAATTGCAACAAACTATTTGCCTTGCTGCCCTTCATGCATCCTGGCCAGGAATCTCAAAGCAACCAACTGGACTGCTTTGTAGGATGCCTTACTTGTCCTTAGCTGAAGGGTGTCCAGTTCACTGCAAACCATTGTTCCATGGTTCTTAAACTACAGGCTATACACAGTCCTTGGTAGTCCATTTTGACCAGAAGTCTAAGGTAATTACTATTTTAAAGTCCTTTATCTACGTCCCTTCTGGGTCTGTTTCTATTCACTGGTTTTTCTCCTCCTTACGGGTGATATTTTTCTGCTTTGGATAATTTTTATTGGATATCAAGCTTTGCTAATCTCACACTTTTGAGTGCTACATTTTTACTTCCTATCAATATTCCTGAGCTCTGTTCAAGTACACAATTTGTTATTTGGAAACCATTTTATGCTTTAAGGCTTGATTTTATATTTTGTTAGCTGGAAATTCAAGTTTTCCATTCTGACTGAAATTTAGCCTACGGCTCTGCCATGTTTGGATGTCAAATGCCCCTAAAGGTCCATGTGCTAAAAGCTTGGTCCCCAGGTTGGCACTGCTAAGAGCTGGTGGGACCTTTGAGTGGTGGGGTCTGTGAGAATTCCTGAGGCCACTGGAGGTGTGCCTTCAAAGGGGATTGTGAGACCCTGTCCCTATCTTCTGTCCCTTTGTTCCCTGGCCTAGAGATGTACGTGGCTTTGCTCCATTAAGAACCGCCACCATGATGTGCTTCCTTGTCACAGGCCCAAAGCAACTGGGCCACGTGATCAGCAACAGGAACCTCAAAAACTGTGAGCCAAAATAAAACTTTTCTCTTCATAAGTTAATTATCTTAAGTATTTTGTTTTACAGTGGTGGAAAGCTGACTCGCTCATCTTGTCATACTAGAGAAACAGTGCCTCTCTGAGTTTTCTACCTGATGTTTCGTAAATTATGACATCTTTTTATTCTGACTTTTGGGACAGAAACTATTTCCAGCCCTAGATGAGCTTCAGAAAATGTTCCTGAAAATGTTTAGGAAATCTGCTCATTCGGGGGAGTTTTTTTTTTTTTTTCTGACACTTAATTTGCTTTAATTTTGAGGTGTACCTACTGCAGATCTCCTAAACTCTAGTAGTAGCTGTAGCTCTGTTCTCTGTAGTGCCCCATTCTGCAAGCTCCAGCTTGTCTTCCTAACTCAGAGAAACTGCCAGGTCAGGCAGCCGTGCCCTAAGATGTGCCTTAGAAAATCTGTCCACACAGTAAGCTAGACAACTATAGGACTTACCTCATTGTCCTGCATGCCCTGGTGTCTGGTATTTGAAAGTTGTTGTTCCATATATTTTGTCTTTGTTCCTTTAATCATCCCAGGTGTGTGTGTGTGGGGGGCGCATTCCTTGTTTCTTCATTTTAGTCAGTAGTAGAAGTTAGTTGCGTTCTATTTGAACTCATGAATTCTATGAAGCCTAATGAGACAAAGTCATTCTGTGCTACAGAAAATAACCAGAGTACCAGACCTGAAGTTTTAAAAGAATGCTTTTTTCCAAATGTTCACTGGAGCAGCACTCTCTACACAGTACCATCTTTGATTCTAGGAAGAAGATAAATTCTTAAAGAATCATGTTTATAATCCTCTCTCTTGTGTTGTTTTAAAATGTATTTGGGGAGACCAAACACAGAGCAGGCCCAGCAGCCTGCTGAGGGGCAGAGCCGCCCCCCACCCCCCTCGCCTGCCAGGTAGGGGAAGGGTGACCACCGACAGAAAAGGCCCAGTGGCCCAGGGCGGGACAGAGCTTCCAATCACTCCTGCAAGGTAGGCGGGCCTGCGACCCACCGGCAGAAGAGGAGCAGTCGCCTGCTGAGAGGCTGAGCCGCCCCCTCCCACTGCGCCAGCATAGTAGAGAGAACTGGGACCAAACACAGAGCAGGCCCAGCAGCCTGCTGAGGGGCAGAGCCGCCCCCCACCCCCCTCGCCTGCCAGGTAGGGGAAGGGTGACCACCGACAGAAAAGGCCCAGTGGCCCAGGGCGGGACAGAGCTTCCAATCACTCCTGCAAGGTAGGCGGGCCTGCGACCCACTGGCAGAAGAGGAGCAGCCGCCTGCTGAGAGGCTGAGCCGCCCCCTCCCCCTGCGCTGGCATAGTAGACGGAACTGGGACCAATCACAGAGCAGGCCCAGCGGCCTGCTGAGGGGCAGAGCCGCCCCCCACCCCCCTCGCCTGCCAGGTAGGGGAAGGGTGACCACCGACAGAAAAGGCCCAGTGGCCCGCGGCGGGACAGAGCTTCCAATCACTCCTGCAAGGTAGGCGGGCCTGCGACCCACTGGCAGAAGAGGAGCAGCCGCCTGCTGAGAGGCTGAGCCGCCCCCTCCCCCTGCGCCGGCATAGTAGAGGGAACTGGGACCAAACACAGAGCGGGCCCAGCGGCCTGCTGAGGGGCAGAGCCGCCCCCCACCCCCCTCGCCTGCCAGGTAGGGGAAGGGTGACCACAGACAGAAAAGGCCCAGTGGCCCGCGGCGGGACAGAGCTTCCAATCACTCCTGCAAGGTAGGCGGGCCTGCGACCCACCGGCAGAAGAGGAGCAGCGGCCTGCTGAGAGGCAGAGCCGCCCCCTCCCCCCCGCGCCTGCAAGGTAATCGGAACTGAGACCACCATCAGAACAGGTCAGACCTGCAACCGAGAGACAGAACAGGCCCAGTGGCCTGAGGAAGGGTAGAGCCGCCCCCCCCCACGCCTGCAAAGTAGGCGGACCTGCGACCCACAGGCAGTACAGCCCCAGAGGCCTGCAGAGGGGCAGTGCCTCTGCCTGCGCCTGCAAAGTAGGCAGAACGGCGACCACCGACAGAACAAGCCTAGCGGCCCGCAGAGGGACAGAGCCGCCGCCCGCGCCTGCAAGGACGGCGGACCTGCTACCGACTGGCAGAGCAGGCCCAGCGGCCTGCCGGCGTGGTAGGCACATTGCCCCAATTGGCGGAGGGGCAGAGCCGCCGCCCGCGCCTGCGAGGGAGACTTTGCAACTATACAAGACCAATATAAATATATAGGGGGAAAATTCAATAGCACAACAGTTTCACCAAGAAGAAAGGAACGCGAACAGTATGAAGAGACAAGGAAAGAAAGGACCACAAGCATTGCAGGTCAACTCAACTTTAGAAGAGGTAATAGCTGCAGCTGATGGAATGTCAGATAAAGAATTCAGGATATACATGCTTCAGATGATCTGGAGTCTCAAGGAAGACATCAGACAGCAAAATCAGACAATGAAAGATCACTTCAACAATGAATTACATAAACAAATCCAAGAAGCAAAAGATCAACTATACAGGGAAATAGAGGTTATAAAAAACAAACAAACAGAAATCCTAGAAATGCAGGAAGCAATAAGCCAACTTAAAAACTCAATTGAGAATACTACCAGCAGAGTAGAACACTTAGAAGACAGAACATCAGACAATGAAGATAAAGTATTTCAACTTGAAAAGAACATAGACAGCTCAGCAAGACTGTTAAGAAACCATGAGCAGAACATCCAAGAAATATGGGATAACATCAAGAGACCAAATTTAAGAGTCATTGGGATACAGGAAGGAACAGAGTTTCAAACCAAAGGAATGAGCAATCTATTCAATGAAATAATTCGAGAAAACTTCCCAGACTTGAAGAATGAGACAGAACCCCAAATCCTAGAAGCCTACAGGACGCCGAATGTGCAAAATCATAAGAGACCCACACCTAGACACATTATAATGAAGATGCCCAACATACAGAACAAGGAGAGAATTTTAAAAGCTACAAGAGAAAGGAAGCAGATCACATTTAGGGGTAAGCCAATCAGGATAACAGCTGATCTTTCAACACAGACTCTGAAAGCTAGAAGATCCTGGAATAACATATTTCAAACACTGAAAGAAAATGGGTTCCAACCAAGAATTGTGTTTCCAGCGAAATTAAGCTTCAGGATGGAAGATGAAATTAAAACCTTCCACGATAAACAAAAGTTAAAAGAATTTGCAGCTAGAAAACCATTTCTTCAAAACATCCTTGGCAAAACATTACAGGAAGAGGAAATGGAAAATAACAATGAAAACCAACAGTGGGAGGTAGGACACTAAAGGGGGGAAAATAATCAAAGTGGAAAACAAACCATGTTTAGTAACATAAATAAACAAATATGGCTGGAAGAACAACCCATATCTCAATAATAACCCTAAATGTTAATGGCTTAAACTCACCAATCAAGAGACACAGGCTAGTAGAATGGATCACAAAACAAGACCCAACAATATGCTGCCTACAGGAGACGCATTTGATAGGAAAAGACATACATAGGCTGAAGGTGAAAGGTTGGGAAAAATCATATCACTCATATGGACTTCGGAAACAAGCAGGAGTATCCATACTCATATCAAATAAAATAGATTTTAAGCCAAAGTTAATCAAAAGGGATAAAGAGGGACACTACATACTGCTCAAGGGAACCATACACCAACAAGACATAACAATCATAAATATATATGCCCCAAACAATGGTGCAGCTATGTTCATCAAACAAACTCTTCTCAAGTTCAAGAGTCTAATAGACCACCATACAATAATCATGGGAGACTTCAACACACCTCTCTCACCACTGGACAGATCTTCCAAACAAAAGTTGAATAAGGAAACTATAGAACTCAATAACACAATTAATAACCTAGACTTAATTGACATATATAGAATATACCACCCAACATCAAACAGTTACACTTTTTTCTCAGCAGCACATGGATCCTTCTCAAAAATAGATCATATATTATGTCACAGGGAAACTCTTAGACAATACAAAGGAGTAGAGATAATACCATGCATCCTATCTGATCATAATGGAATGGAACTGAAAATCAACGATAAAAGAAGGAAGGAAAAAGAATATATCACTTGGAGAATGAACAATAGGTTACTGAATGATCAATGGGTTATAGAAGACATCAAGGAGGAAATTAAAAAATTCTTAGAGATTAATGAAAACACAGACACAACATATCGGAATCTATGGGACACATTGAAAGCAGTTCTAAGAGGAAAATTCATTGCTTGGAGTTCATTCCTTAAAAAAAGAAAAAACCAACAAATAAATGATCTCATACTTCATCTCAAAATCCTAGAAAAAGAAGAGCAAAACACCAGCAAAAGAAGTAGAAGGCAAGAAATAATTAAAATCAGAGCTGAAATCAATGAAATCGAAACAAAAGAAACAATTGAAAAAATTGACAAAACTAAAAGTTGGTTCTTTGAAAAAATAAACAAAATCGACAGACCCTTAGCCATGCTAGCGAAGAGAAGAAGAGAGAGAACTCAAATCACTAACATACGGGATGAAAGAGGCAATATCACAACAGACACTTCAGAAATACAGAAGATAATCAAAAATTATTTTGAATCCTTATACTCCAATAAATTAGAAGATAGTGAAGGCATAGATAAATTTCTTAAGTCATATGATCTGCCCAGATTGAGTCAGGAGGATATAGACAACCTAAACAGACCAGTATCAATTGAGGAAATAGAAGAAACCATAAAAAGACTACCAACTAAGAAAAGCCCAGGACCGGATGGGTATACAGCAGAGTTTTACAAAACCTTTAAAGAGGAACTAATACCAATACTTTTCAAGCTACTTCGGGAAATAGAAAAAGAGGGAGAACTTCCAAATTCATTCTACGAGGCCAACATCACCCTGATACCTAAACCAGACAAAGACACTTCAAAGAAAGAAAACTACAGACCAATATCTCTAATGAACTTGGATGCAAAAATCCTCAATAAAATTCTGGCCACTCGGATACAAAGGCACATCAAAAAAATTGTGCACCATGATCAAGTAGGATTCATCCCTGGGATGCAAGGCTGGTTCAATATAAGGAAATCAATAAATGTTATTCACCACATCAATAGACTTAAAAATAAGAACCATATGATCATCTCGATAGATGCGGAAAAAGCATTCGACAAAGTACAGCATCCCTTTATGTTCAAAACTCTAGAAAAACTAGGGATAACAGGAACATACCTCAATATTGTAAAAGCAATCTATGCTAAGCCTCAGGCTAGCATCATTCTGAATGGAGAAAAATTGAAGGCATTCCCTCTAAAATCTGGAACAAGACAGGGATGCCCTCTCTCACCACTTCTGTTCAACATAGTTCTCGAAACACTGGCCAGAGCAATTAGACAGACGAAAGAAATTAAAGGCATCAAAATAGGAAAAGAAGAACTTAAATTATCACTATTTGCAGATGACATGATTCTATACCTAGCAGACCCAAAAGGGTCTACAAAGAAACTATTAGAGCTAATAAATGAATTCAGCAAAGTGGCAGGATATAAAATCAACACGCATAAATCAAAGGCATTCCTGTATATCAGCGACAAATCCTCTGAAATGGAAATGAGGACAACCACTCCATTCACAATATCTTCAAAAAAAATAAAATACTTAGGAATCAACCTAACAAAAGAGGTGAAAGACTTATACAATGAAAACTACAGAACCCTAAAGAGAGAAATAGAAGAAGATCTTAGAAGATGGAAAAATATACCCTGTTCATGGATAGGCAGAACTAACATCATCAAAATGGCGATATTACCAAAAGTTCTCTATAGGTTTAATGCAATGCCAATCAAAATCCCAACGGCATTTCTTGTAGAAATAGAGAAAGCAATCATGAAATTCATATGGAAAAATAAAAGACCCAGAATAGCAAAAACAATGCTAAGCAGGAAGTGTGAATCAGGCGGTATAGCGATACCAGACTTCAAACTATATTACAGAGCAATAGTAACAAAAACAGCATGGTACTGGTACCAAAACAGGCGGGTGGACCAATGGTACAGAATAGAGGACACAGAAACCAATCCACAAAACTACAACTATCTTATATTTGATAAAGGGTCTAAAAGCATGCAATGGAGGAAGGATAGCATCTTCAACAAATGGTGCTGGGAAAACTGGAAATCCATATGCAACAAAATGAAACTGAATCCCTTTCTCTCGCCATGCACAAAAGTTAATTCAAAATGGATCAAGGAGCTTGATATCAAATCAGAGACGCGCCGTCTGATAGAAGAAAAAGTTGGCTACGATCTACAGTCGGTGGGGTCGGGCTCCAAATTCCTCAATAGGACACCCATAGCACAAAAGTTAATAACTAGAATCAACAAATGGGACTTACTCAAACTAAAAAGTTTTTTCTCAGCAAAAGATACAATAAGAGAGGTAAATAGAGAGCCTACAACCTGGGAACAAATCTTTACTCCTCACACTTCAGATAGAGCCCTAATATCCAGAGTATACAAAGAGCTCAAAAAATTAGACAATAAGAGAACAAACAACCCAATCAACAAATGGGCCAAGGACCTGAACAGACACTTCTCAGAGGAGGACATACAGTCAATCAACAAGTACATGAAAAAATGCTCACCATCTCTAGCAGTCAGAGAAATGCAAATCAAAACCACCCTAAGATACCATCTCACTCCAGTTAGATTGGCAGCCATTATGAAGTCAAACAACAACAAGTGCTGGCGAGGATGTGGGGAAAAGGGTACACTTGTACATTGCTGGTGGGACTGCAAATTGGTGCAGCCAATTTGGAAAGCAGTATGGAGATTTCTTGGAAAGCTGGGAATGGAGCCACCATTTGACCCAGCTATTCCCCTTCTCGGTCTATTCCCTAAAGACCTAAAAAGAGCATGCTACAGGGACACTGCTACATCGATGTTCATAGCAGCACAATTCACAATAGCTAGACTGTGGAACCAACCTAGATGCCCTTCAATGGATGAATGGATAAAAAAAATGTGGCATTTATACACAATGGAGTATTACTCTGCATTAAAAAATGACAAAATCATAGAATTTACAGGGAAATGGATGGCATTAGAGCAGATTATGCTAAGTGAAGCTAGCCAATCCCTAAAAAACAAATGTCAAATGTCTTCTTTGATATAAGGAGAGTAACTAAGAACAGAGTAGGGTCGAAGAGCATGAGAAGAAGATTAACATTAAACAGGGATGAGAGGTGGGAGGGAAAGGGAGAGAGAAGGGAAAATGCATGGAAATGGAAGGAGACCCTCAGAGGTATACAAAAGTACATACAAGAGGAAGTGAGGGGAAGGGGAAAAATAATACAAGGGGGACAAACGAATGTCAGTAAAGGGGGCAGAGAGAGAAGAGGGGAGGGGAGGGGAGGGGAGGGGAGGGGAGGGGAGGGGGGATAGTAGAGGATAGGAAAGACAGCAGAATACAACAGACACTAGTATGGCAATATGTAAATCAATGGATGTGTAACTGATGTGATTCTGCAATCTGTATATGGGGTAAAAATGGGAGCTCATAACCCACTTGAATCAAATTGTGAAATATGATATATCAAGAACTATGTAATGTTTTGAACAGCCAACAATAAAAAAAAAAATAAATAAAAAATAAAAAAAAAATGTATTTGGGGAGATCACACATATAAGCATTGTGAAAAGCAAACAATAGTGTATTAATCAGCAGTGCAAAATCTTAAAACACAAGATAACAAGGTAACTTAAAAATGATATCAACACTTAAAATCATTGGAAATATAGACAGGCAAAAATAATATGGGTAATATTTCCTGGGGAAACACTTTGTACCTGGACTTATGTGTGTCGCTTTTATATGAATCATCTTATTGAACAACTCAAAAAAATGTACAATAGTTATCATTATCATCCTTTTTTAAAAAAATAAGTGATGAAATTGAAGCCCAACTTGCTTCAAGTCACAAAAGTCATGAATTTCAGCACAAAGATTTCAATGCAAGCACTGAGACTTCAGATACCAGGGAATTTTAAAAAATAATTTTTATTGGTACATTATAATTATATATAATAGTGGGATTCATTGTTACATATTTTTACATGCACATGATATAATTTGCTTAATTTTATTTTCCAGGACCTCCCCTTTCCCTCTCCTCTTCCTCCCTATTGCCACCTTCCTCTACTCTTACTGGTCTCCCTTCTATTTTTATTAGATCACCTCATTTTTTTTCCTTTTCTTTTTCCTGTCTGGCTTCCACATATAGGAGAAAACATGCGCCCTTTAACCTTCTGAGTTTGGCTTATTGCACTTAACATAATGCTCTCATGTGCCATCCATTTTCCTGCAAATGTACAATATCATTCTTTCTGGCTGGATAAAACTCCATTATGCATACATACCATATTTTCTTTATCCTTTCATCTGTTGAAGTACACGCAGGCTGGTTCTATAATTAAGCTAGTGTGAATTGTGCTGCTATATACATGTAGATAGGTGTTTTTCACCAATGCATTATTTTACTCAAAATAAGCCAAATGATAATCCTTCCTCCCTCCCTTCCTTCTTTTCCATGCTAACTAAATTTGTGTTGCTTTCTTTCCTATTTCATCGGCCTAGTATATATATAAATTTCTGAGTTAAGGAAATTCAACACATTCAAGGAGTAGAAGTTTGAAATGAACATTTCAATTAAACTGTGTCTTTAGAAGCAATGATTCTGTGGCTATGAGGAGGCTTTAGCTTGTGGAGTTGCAATGCTTGCTAGTTGCAATGCTTTTTGATCCTCCAGTTAGGAACCAGGGAAAAGGAAGGAGATTTTCTGCAACACATCTCCAGTATTAATGAACTTTGGCCCCAAGCTGGGTCTTCAAATTTGCTCAACATGGACCAGATGCAGGACTTCAGATTCCACTGCCACTTGTTTTTCTCATTTTGTTTTAGAACTTAACTTTAATAAACATAATGGGGGTGTCCTTTAATGATGCCTAATGAGAATGAAAAAATAAAGTTATAGACTCAGAAAATATGTCTAACATATGATATATAAACAATTTGTATTCAGAATATATAAAATACTTCATTATGTATTCAGTATAATCAGTGATATAAAAGGAAAATAATCTACTAGAACAGTAGACAAAAAGCATAAAAAGGTAAACCATGAAAAAGGGGTTCAACCCCCATTCTATTTAGAAACAACTGATCAAACAATCAATAAAGTACCATTTCACATCCGCCATTATTAGCCAGCATTAAAAGTTGAGCAAAATATTGATGTTAAGTAATGAGAATGGTCATTTCCCACTGGTGGAAGTGAAAACTGGTACCACCATTTAGATACCACTTTGGTGGTATCTAATAAAGGTGAGTATGCATTTGTCCTTCAGTTGAGTGATTCCACTTCTATGCTCATGCCTGGCAGACACGTGTATCAGGAAGCATGTTCTAGGATATTCCTAGCAGAACTGCACCACTGTTTTTAGTAACAGAAACTCAGAAACAACTAAAGAATGCATAAAATGTTAAGTTTCTTCAATGGATTCTGTTAAAGTGAAAACAGGATTTCATCATCAAGATGAACCTCAAAAAACTAGTGAAATAAATCACAGAAAATATGTTATACAGGATGCATTTATATAAAATTGAAAACAGGCAAAACTAAACAATATGCTACCTATACTTTTTGATGTATAGGTCTCTTAAGAAATATAAGGCAACAGTAATTTTAAGACAATTCAAGATGAAGGAGGGGCACATTGGAGGCTTCTAGTGATTTTGATAAATTAGATCTTAAGCCAAAGGGTACAGACATGATGTTTATTATTGTTATAACATATACTGCTTTTTCGTGTATAATGTCTCATAATTTTAAAAACCCAGTTGAGTAAGTGAAGACACCATTATCACACAGGGAACACATGACAGGGTACAAGAGCAGAAGTCAGTTAATGACTTTGGTTTTGAAAGTTTTGAGGGTGAAATAATGCCACTAAGTACTCCCAGAGTTGGTGTCAAACAGGCTACAAAGTATTATTATCTAGAGCTCAGAAGTGAGGACAATGCTGCAAATTAGATTTGGGCAGTGATATTTGAAAACAGGAGGGAATCGGGAAGTGCCAAGAGAAGAAGAA
This sequence comes from Marmota flaviventris, assembly GCF_047511675.1. Taxonomy (NCBI): domain Eukaryota; kingdom Metazoa; phylum Chordata; class Mammalia; order Rodentia; family Sciuridae; genus Marmota; species Marmota flaviventris. The sequence continues at coordinate 13,247,347 of NC_092506.1, read as the reverse complement.
ACTCAGCATTAAGTGATTGTACACGTAAATGATATATGAATATGTATATCTGGTTTTGTCTGTATCCAGTCGTGTGCTTTATCAGTAATTTGAGTATATTTCCTTAGTGCTATACAGACCAAGTACAGGATAGAAACTAAACAAATGTTTAAATCACCTTTTTAAAAGATGATTGTTTTCTTTCCCTTTCTTCTCTCCGTCCTCTTTCTTTCTCTCTCTGAACTAGGGATTGAACCCAGGGTCATTTTACCACTGAGCTACACTCCAAATCTTTTTAACTTTTTTCTTTTTTAAATTTTGAGACAGGGTCTTGCTAAGTTGCTGAAGCTCTCACTAAATTGCTGACGCTGGCCTCAAACCTGAGATCCTCCTGTCTCAGCCTCCTGACTAGGTTATTATAGGCATGTGCCACCAGGGCCCATGTGATTCTTTAAATATCCAAAAGATATATAAGAAGTCCAGCTTCACTGGGAAGTAAATAAACACAAATTTTCAAATAGTGAAGTTAAATGGCATTTCATCTATGAATTTTCAAACATTTAAAATAATAAGGCCGAAATAGTTTTAAACCATATGTTTGGTCTCCTTGGACAACAGGAACAGGGTGAGTTGGTACTATTTTCCTGGAAAGTCATACATTGTGAGATGTATTTCTATCTCAGCAGTGGTATTTCAACTGCTTGAAATATGCTCTAGGTAACTATTAAGATGAGTAGAAAAAGCATGTTTGGAGTAGTTTTAAAAACAAGCAGGGCTGGGGATGTAGAAGTGGCTTGTTCATGTGTGAGACCCTGGTTCAATCCCCAGTACCACAAAAACAGACCAACAAAAACTGGAAACAGGGCTGGGGTTGTGGCTCAGTGGTAAAGGGCATGCCTAGCATGTGGGAGGCACTGGGTCCGATTCTCAGCACCACATATAAATAAATAAAATAAAGGTCCATTGGCAACTAAAAAAAATTTAAATAACTGTAAACAATCTAAGTATTCAGAAATAGAAGAATGGATTAAAATTATTTATTACAGTGAAATAGTATATGTATTTCCAAAGGCTGGCAAATGACATGTGAAAACAATGATATATTGCTTAGTGGAAAAGAAACTTATATGCATCACAGTATTTAAGTAACATAAGACTGGATCTGTATATAAGATAATAGAAGCAAATAAAGCATAGAATTATTATCTCTGGTGCTAGAAAAATGGTGGTTGTTTTTTTTTTCCTCCATTGCTCAGTAGCCATTATATTATCCTATTTGTACTCAAGAAAATCTATAATTTTTATCATTAGAAAACATGGAACATGTTACTAAAAGTGATTCTTACTAAGTAATCTTTTGTTTTCTTTATAAGGATACTGTCACGAAGCAGAAATGTCCAGGCACACCTATGGGTCAATGTCTGTGGACATAAGAGCATGTAGCAGCACCTCTAAGTTTGAAGCAAGGTCAACAAGCATGAGAGAGCCCAGAATCTAAATCTGAACACCAGTGAAGAATATTACTTCACCTTCATTTTGAGTAAAAGCTCAGGAAATTGGGCCATGGTGGGTTTACAACCTATGAGCCCAGTGGGAGTGTCCATTCGGCTCTGAGATGATTGACAATTTCAATGAAGGTATGGAGAATCACTTTATTTATTTTATTTTTTTTAGTCATACATGACAGCAGAATGCATTTTGACATATAATACATACATGGAATGTACATACATCAATCATATTGTCTATTCTATTCTGCTGCCCTTCCAAGAATCACTTTAATAAGGACAGTATTGTTTATGAAGAAAATGCAACAGATGGACATATATATTTAGGAATGCCTTTAAAGTGGATGCCTAGAGGTTCTTATTTTAAAATAGCATTTGGTCAAAGAAAGAGTAAGCAGGAGGAAGATGGTAAGATACCATGCCAGTGTGAAAATACAAATATCAAGGGCATTTTCATTCTTCTCCACGTTGCTGCTGTGGCAAGAGCACAGATTCTTGAACTCAATTACCCTCATTAAAGAAGAAACACACTTGCATCTATGCCTCCCTGGTAATGCTAATTAAACCACCTCACTGGTGAGATGACAGAAGGATCTATATTGTGCCAATAGAGCAGACCAGATCTGGGGACACCTCTCTGGGTGAAGAAATGCTCTTCCCAGTCTTGGTTTTGGGGTGTTGCACTCTGGTGTCCAGATAGGCCTGCAAGGGTGCTGCTTGCGCTGACCTCATGACTGGGAGCTGCTAGTCAAGGAACCCTGAGGACAGTGGGCGGGTAAGTGTCAAGGCCAGAAAGTTCATGAGGCTGAGCTAACAATGTAAAGTAAAGCCTAGGAACAAGGGTACAGGTGCCAAACTCCTTTGCTACAATATGAGGTTAAGAATTGCCCTACTGTAGAGGTATGATAATTAAATGATTTAATATTTGTAAAGTGGTTGCAACAGTACATAAAGAGGACTTTGTGTTTGTTAAAGTTAACAGTTGCCTTTACTAGTGGTCTAAATAGAATTCTCACCAGCATCATTTTGGGGTGGGGGTGGAGTGGGTAGATTGAACTCTGAGACACTTTGCCACTGAGATATACAGCTAGCCTTTCTTTAATTATTTTTATTTATTATTATGATGATGATGAGATAGTGTCTCACTAAGTTGTTAAGGCTGGCCTCAAACCTGTGATCTCTGGCCTCAGCTTCCCCAGTTTCTGGGATAACAGGTGTGCCATCACAGTGAGCAGCGTCTGGGTCATTTTTGAAAACTGCAGTTTCCTGGACCTTGCCCCGGGACCTGTAAAACCATATGACAGAATAGGTTGGCTCCAAGAAAAAGCTTTTTTTTTTTTTTTTAATGACTACCCTGTGTATTTCTTAAGGACCCTAAAAGGGGCGAAAACATAGATCTGCGCTAATCTCTTTGATTTGCAAATGAAGGAATTGAGACTTGCCAAAAGTCTCCCTGCAGGATCCTAAGAGAATGTTAACACTCCAAGGTTAAAATCCTCCCCAACAATCCCTTTCCCTTTTCAGCTATTTCCGTGTCCTCCAGCAAATTAATCTGTTATATAAAAATACGTGTGAAAGGGGTCAAAGTCACACATACTTCAAAGAAGTGGGTGTGAGGATCAAATAAGACCAAGGCCAGTTAAACACACAAAGGATGAATACGCAAACTGCCACCACCCCTTCCTCGGGCAATTCTCTCAGGCACAAGACGGAATTTTTCTTGACTGGGAGCAAATTGCGCTGTGAGGTTTTGCAAACTGCAGTACCAGGAACTGCAGAAGCCACTCAAGCCTGCATGTCCCCTACTGATTGATACCTCTGCTGCTGCAACTTGTGGCCACAACTACCCAGAGCGCTGCTGACATGGCCTTTCCTACAAAGGAAGGTCCCAGCTTGCTGTCACCCTGCTGCTCAGAGCCTCCCCAAATACCAGTGGGAGGAGTACTGCCCCTCAGAGGTCTAAGCCACGCCCCTTATAGTGGACAGAGCTCCAGCTGCTGAGCTGTAGCTCCTGGAACTCATATCTCCCAATGCCTTTGAACTCTAATTGAAATGAATACCACCTCTTCCTGGTGTCAGAAGAGTGATTTGTTACATCCCTCTTGTGGAATTAAGATATAAGGATCACAAAGAACCCATGCTAAAGTAAGATTCCATCCCTAAAAGAAAGCCATTCCCCTATTACCTAAAGCCATGATATAGTTTATTGCAAATATGTAAGGTTTCAGAATTATCTGTTCATTTTATAACCTGTCCCCCATAAACCAATACATAATTTACAAAGCCAGAAATGTTTAAAAATAAAATGTTCCAAAATATACAAAATTATATGAAGATTTCGGAAACAATGTCATAGATATTTTGCTACGTAAGTTTAGTTACACAGGTGTTAGAACAGGTTTTATGTTTTCCGTAAACCTCCTATTATCTTTTCATGAACTAACATTTTATCTATCAAAATCATTTGAATAAGATTTCCAGTGAATTTTAATTTTGTGGATTGAGAATTTTATGAACATGTTGACTTCTTAACATCCATGTTCTAGAAAGCGATGTTAAGCTTATTGTCTATTAAATCACTCCTTTGCTTATGCAGTGAAACGTAAAAATGGCAGAAAGAGAGAAATAAATTTAAAAGCCACCAGAGAAAACACTTTCAGTGGCAGGAACACATTCTTAGTGCTTTAACCACTTGTTATTCTACCCTCATAAGTCTTACTCTAATGTCTACAATCACAGGCTTCGACAATAGTGTTTGTTTCAAAAAAGACAACTTCACTTCGTTTCAGAGTGTTCTGAGCCTCTTAACTTCTGGCCAATATCTCAAAAGCGCATGAAATACTAGCAATTTAGCTCAAATGGTAGGAAGTTCTTTAGTACTTGGGACTACCAGGATAGCTCTTGAAAAGTGTCTTCAGATTGATGGACAATTACAACTTCAGTATTCTTTACCATCTCTTAATGGGCATTGAAGTTGTCATTGTCCCAGAACACAGAACCCGTGACAGGAAAAAAAAAAAAACCCACAAACCAAATCCTTATTATTTGGTAATCATGGCTTGCCTTACTCACAAGAGTGTGAAAATCGCTGAAGATTCAAAAAATGACAGTGAGTGAAGAAACTTTTATATAATTGGGGGATTTTTTTTTTTTTTTTTTTTTTTTTGATAGAGCAATCTTTCTTAAACCCCAGACCCACAGAAGACAAAACAGTCATTTTATCTACTCTGGGTGTTTGTGTATACCTTTGGGTCAGTTTTCTAAAACTCTCACAGTATTGCAGTTAACTAAACACACCTTTTAAAACTGTTACTTTATATGCATCATATATCTTTCTGTCAATTGCATAAAGAGTTGTCACTATTGTAACCTTTATTCTCTTCTCCAAAACATCATCGAGTACTTACTTGCACCTTTGAATGCAGGTCCTGCATACAGGCTGCCATGAAAGTTTTACCCAATCTTCTTTGGTCATCAGTTTTGATGCATATTTCGGGAGTCCATACCATCTTCTTGTTCAGGATTGTAGATGTCTGAACACGTTCGGAAAATCAATTTAGGACAAGGGTATTTACTCTGTCTTCATCTGTAGCTTCTTCTTGGTTTTCATATTCCTGGGACCTGTCTCTTAAGCTGGGGCTGTTGACTCCTGGGAAGGGCCCAAATAGCTCACGTTTCCTGCTTCCCACCTACCCACCCAGCCAAGTGCCTCCTGAGTGTTGGAGCAGATGATTCTGCGGTTACCCAATCCTCCTGCCTAGCCATGGCTGCGGGCACTTTGGAGCCACTTTCCCGCCGCCTACTAACCCAGCTGCTTTCCTCAAGTTGTTGCAATTGCTGGTCCAGGACAGTCCAGTCCGCTCTGCTGGCTGCCCCTGGCGACCCACGCCCTCTAAGCCCCGCCCAACCCAACTTCCCTCTAACCCCATTGGGGTCCTTTTTAATACTTCCCGAGGAACTGGGAGAAAAGAAACAGGTGCAGTAGGTAATAAAGTTATGGGGCGTGGTCATTCTGGCCGGAAAAAGTAGCGCTTAAGGAGAGAAAGGGGGAGCGCTCCCCCGCCTGACCTTGCCATCTACTCTCACCCGCCAATTACGCGGAAGCCGTGGAACAGCTCCACGTCGTGGCCAGAGAGCGGCCAACTGGCTTCCGAGGAGGCGAGTTGCTGTCTGAAAAGAGAAGACGAGCTCAGGATCTCTCTGTTCATTGGCCAGGCGCGTCATTTCTACCGGGAGAGCGCGATTCCAGTGCTGGCGGGAAAGGTCCCTTGCAGTGGTGCTGGTGAGTTCATCGCTGGACTTGGAACGGACTCTTCCTCTTAGGTATGTTACCCCTTTGGTTCTGGGCTAACTGGGAGAATTCATTGGCAGAAAAATCTCGGGCTGGTAGAGAGCAGGAGGAAAAATCCTCTATTCCTGGATGCTTGCTATCTTTTCTAGAGAGGGTACCACGTGCAGTCCCTGGAAACAAAAAGAACAGAGATGGGTGAAACGATGTATTTCTTTTGCAGTGCTTAACATGATGTGCTTGTCTTGCTTTCATCAACGTAAATTTACTGTTCCAGGCATGTTCTGCCAGGAAATTAAAAAGTTGCAAGTGTTTTTATTATTTATTCCAGTAACGTCCTCAGAGACCCAACCAGTCTTCATTAGAAGGCATCAAAGAACAGGTTGCAACTCAAGAATTCTTGAACCTTCTCCTCAAAATCCTAACTTTGGTATATCCACCAACCCTAAACTGTTATCCAATCCTATCTAATCCCCCACTCCCCAAACACACACACTAAAGACCAGGTTTAAACCAGACTTCATAATCTCAATATTAGCCCAGCTTTGCTTTACCCTCCCCAGGAAACTACCAGAATGCTGTCAAGCTATTAGTCTCCATTACCTCATAAGCAATAAGCTTGGCTTTGTCTTATCAGCAGGTTGCTTTGATGACATTTCTGAAAGCAGACATTTGCCATTCTTGAAGACCCCTGCAAGACCGAATCAGCCTCTTCCACCTTAACCAACACCCCCCAACCCAGAATCAGTGTTCCCTGCTGAGGTCCCTTCAACCTCTAAGAGCCCTCTGCCCCCAAAGCTGGGTAAAGTAGCTGTTTCATTAAGTTGAAATCCAGTTCCTTTTCGTTGTGTTTCCCAAGTGCTGAATCTATTTTGTTCCTAGGAGTAAGGAAACCTTTTAAGTAATCCTTTTGAATTATCTGCTCGGATTAAAAAAAAAAAAATCTTATGGTTGGCGAAAATCTGCCTTATTTTTTAGCAACAATGCAGTTTGTCTCTGTTATTGTAAAATATCATCATCATCATCATCATCATACTTCAGTAAAAGAAAACTTCGTGGAGAAGAGAACAGGCATGGGCTCTGATAAATGTGTTTCCCAGGGCTCGCCCTGACGACCGAGACATGCAGAAGGTTTTGTTTTAGACTGATGGCGCTGTCTGAAATAAATACAAAATCAGATGCTTCCCTGGAGAGCCACCCGAGGCCAGGAACAGCCAGTCTCCCCCTCTTCCCAGAGGTCCAAAAAAAGCAAGGAACTGAGGGGGATGGAGGTGGGAGATGGGGTAGTTTAGGAGAGAAGAGGCCTGACAGGCAGAGAAGGCAAAGAAAGTAACTAAATGGCAGGGGCAACAGCCACTCACAGAAAGGTGGGCGGTCCTTTCAAGCCCTTAGTCCCACCTCCATCCTTTCTTGTCCAATCCGAGTTTAAGTGGGCGCACTCTCATTGGCCAGACTAGCTGCCTCTCTGTGGAACCCGGGCTGCTGACGTGCATTGGCGCGGGATTTGAATGCCAGCCCTTTGGGTGTGCCAGGCGCGCAGCAGCCAGGGAGCCCGGGGAATTGGTGAGCCAGCCTGGTGGGCGAGCGCTCGGGGTGGGTGAGCCCACCAGTTGCTCCGCAGGGTGGGCGCGGGCGCGCTGGAGCCTCTGGGTCTGGAAGGGGATGAGGCTGGAGGCCCAGAAACCTGGGCCAGAAGCGTCGTCCACCTGGAGGGTCCGAGGGCTCTGGATTTTCTTAGAAACTCATTACCAGTGTTTCTTGTCCCACTCTGTGCTGGAGAGAGGAGAGACGTGGTGGACAAGGACCAGGCTCGGATCGGCCGTGATCCCAGTTTCTGGAAAGCGTGGCTGAGCCAGAGAGAAAGTGAAAGCAAGCGAGCGCGCGCAGGAGCGAGCCGGGTGCGAGACTGTAAGAGAGGGAAGCGGGGGGTGGGGGGGTGGGGGGGGAAGGTGCGGGGGGGGGGGAGGACGGAGAAATAAGAAGACGCTAGAAGTATATCGAAGGAAGGCAAAGGAGAGGGGAACGGGGAGAAGGGAAAGGAGAGGGGAGAAGAAAAGAGAATATGAGAATGAGAATTCCAGGAGAGCTGTCAGGTGGAGATGGGATCCAGGACAGGCTGTATTACTTTTATCCCTTTAGTGTAGGAAGTAAAGCAAGTCCTTTAGGTGAGTAGAACCTAGACATATCCCACTATAACACAGGGTTGGAATAGGAGAGCGGTAAAGTCCTTCACATTTTGATATAACACAGTTTAGTGTATATACTGGAACCGATGTGTGGGGCGGGGGCGGTATTGGGGAGTATTCTTAACATCTTGGCCTTTTCCACTGCAGCTGCTCATATACAAGCCAGTAATCCTAAAATTCATATTTCTTTCTGCTTGATTTGTTTTCCTTTTGTAGTGGGTGTGTTAATTACTTCTGAAGCAATTTCTTTCTCAGACATCATTAGATGAGTCATCATCAACAGTGACACCCCACCCAAATTTTCTGCCTTCAAAGATCTTACAGCTCGGCTCAGTTCCTCAATTGTTTGTCTATTTTTACCACCTCCACCCCTTCTTTGATGTTTAAAAAGTATACCTTTGGTTAAGTGTTTACTGATAATAGTACTGGCAGTAATATTTACTGGGCAGCCTATTAAATGGCATTCACTGTTCTAAAGGACACTTTTTAATCTTCACAACACCAGAAGTTAATTCTAATAATGCCCTCATTTTAGATAAGGAAAATGATACAGGAAGTAGTTAATTGTTATTTCACAGGTCATGAAACTGGGAAGTGGCAATCTTATAGTTGAGCCCAGATGTTCTTATAAATACTGTCATTGATATAGTACATTTTCATATTCATATCTTGTTTAAAACAATTGTCTCTTTTTACAAACAGGAAACTAAGGTTCACATAGGCTAACTGGATTTCCTTAGAAACTCATTACCAGTAATTGAGAAGTTCCTGCACCATAGTGAAGTGGTTACAAGAATAAGCACAGTCTTTAGATGACTTCCACTTGCCAAAGAGTGCAGAGGAGAGTGCATAAGTAAAATGACAAGGGAAAGAAGCAATCCAAGAAGTGAACATTCCACAGCTTTTCTGTCCACTTTGACAGATCAATGCTTTTTCTAGAATGAAAGAGACTTAAAAGCCATAATTAAAGGCAACTTTCATACCTCATCTGGATTTTGGGTTTAACAAATTAGTGTTGTGATTATAAAAGAAAATGTCCTTCATTTTAGAAATAGAATATATATTTTTTACAAATAGCCAAGTAATAGAGATAGTCTAGGTGTCCATCAGCAGATGGATAAGGAAAATGTGGTATATAAACACAATGGAGTTTCACCCATCCATAAAGAAGAATGTGATTATGTTGTGTGTTGGTACATGGATGTAACTGGGGAACATCATGCTAAGTGAAATAAGCCAGACTCAGGAAGTCAAGGGTTGAATGTTTCCTCTCATATGCAAAAGCTAGAGAGAAAACAAGGAATTAAAAAGGCAGTGGGGGGGGGAGGGTCTTATGAAAACAGAAGGGAGAAAAGTAGAGTGGAAGCTTATGTAAACTTTTCAGATTACTTTATGAAATCCCATTCCAAATTTCTTTTATCTTCAGGGTATTAACCAGTTCCTTTCCTACCCTTTTCCTTAAATTTTACCATCTCTCGCATCTCCATCTTAAATAGAGACCAAATTTTAACTCAAGGTAAGTAGAAGAACACACTTTTGAATTCTCCAGCTATAGATTTTTCTATGGGTTTTAATATTTGCACTTGGACAGATCTCTCTTCTCTAAGCTATCCTTTCCCCCAAGTTTAAAAAAAAAAAAATCTAGATATAACCTCTTTCCCACTGTAGTTGGGATTCGCAGTTAGAGATAATTTTCATAAAGTGTCAAGTGTAGTGACTGACACATAATGCTCTATAAAAGAAAGCTTTTATTGTTGGGGTGATAATACTTGGTGGATAAATTATTTGCTAGGTTAATATCTCTGGGGAGGGCAAGGCCAGAGCTGAAGAAGGAAGTTCATCTCTTCCTCTACACAATTAATGACAGCTATGAAGATACTGCTGTAACTTGAACCTTTTTTAAATTAGTGTTTCAGCTGAACTACCTATTTCATCTTCAAGTCATCATGAGCTGTAAGAAACGCAGGTCACAGAAGAACTTGTTTGATGTGAAAAAAAACATGAAAATAGAGAACTATTTTTCTCAGGTATGTTTGTAAATACTATTTATGTAATGAATATGCTAATGTTAGATTTAGCCATCCTTGAGTCTGTATTGCATAAATCTTCCTGCCAAGAAATCATATCATTATATATTGGAAATATTTATATAAGGTAAGACCTTTCTCATCCACTTTCTTTTTATATATATATATATATATATATATATAATTTTGGTCATATCACACTAGCCCTTAAAAAAAAACTGGTAGTAATTCCTGGACAACCATAAAAACCAAATAACTATATTAAACTTTGGATAAAACAAAACCAAAATTAATCTATTTCATAGCACAGAAATACCATGCCAAGTGTGACTGATATACTGAATCATAATAACCTACATCTGTATAGTGCTTTGCAGTTTTTGAAACAAATTATTTGCTTGTTTATTCTTACCATAACCATGTTATTTAGGTAAAAGAGTTTACCTCTAATGTGTTTCCTTGAAAAGTTCCTATATGTGCCCAAGAATACTTTGACAAGTTGGAATTCTGTTACAATGCTCCCATGGGGTACATGAGCAAGATGTTTCTGACAGCATTAGGCTTTAGAGATGCCTTTTGAAGATTTGCACACGTAAATTTACATTATCTTGTGTTCTTTTTATCTCTTTGACCCAGACTACTAGTATTTAACAAATTTACCCTATCATGCCAGTCAGGTTGCTAGGTTGTGCTACACAATGATATTAGGCCTAGTCTTTACGACAATCCTGGCTTTGTTATTCCCATTACCAGAATGTAGTCTTGCTAGCATATGACCCCATGCCTGTTCATACTCTCACTGTAATGAGTAGGACTTCAGGAAAATGTACCTTTTAGACATAGGTACATTTTCCTGAAGTCCTATTCATAAGCAGTTGCTCTTAATTTTTCATTAATTTTTTTTGTGCTGTTTGACTAATCCTCTTTAATTCCTTCCCCTTCCCCAACTCCTGGTTCTTAAGATGATACCCTATAAAAATCAGTATTATGCATGCTTGTAATCCCAGTGGTTTGGGAAGCTGAGACAGGAGGATCATGAATTCAAAGCCAGCCTCAGCAAAAGTGAGGCACTTATCAACTCAGCGAGACCCTGTCTCTAAATAGAATACAAAATAGGGCTGGGGATGTGGCTTATGGGGCAAGTGCCCCTGATTTCAATTCCTGGTATCCTGCCCCTGCCAAAAAAAAAAAAAATTGAGTATCATGAATGCAAATTTTACCAAGAAAAAATGTTTGGTGTCATGGAAAGGAATATTAGACTTAAGTGTTGGTATTCTGGCACTCACTTCATTTAGTGGTTATTACATGATGCTAGGAAAGGCACTAACAAGAAAAACTTTCTATACCTAAGTTTCTCCATCAAAAAGACAAAGAGAGGCCATATTTGTTTCTTCTCAAGTCATAGAATTTGGGGATTAATTGATGTCATAGAGGAAATAAGTTTTTTGCATGATAGGTTCTGGGTGAGTGAAGGTATTCATTATTAGAAATAACTGTTTGTATGACCATATAATTAGTTAGCTAATGAGGATTTTGTTTAAGATGTAAGGCCTAATAATAAATCATGGTGATGTATTCTTGCTGAACTTGGTATTTTTAAAAATTTTTTGTTTTAATTTTTAGTTGTTGATGGACCTTATTTTATTTACTTATTTTTATGTGGGTGCTGAGAATCGAACCCCGTGGCTCACACGTATGAAGCAAGTGCTCTACCAATGAGCTACAACTCCAGCCCATGAACTTGATATTTTAAGAACAAAATTTTCAGTGCAGTTTATCACTGTTTGAGAAAAGTAAAAATTTTACAACTGAGAATAGTAAACAAGACATGAAGTGATACTTTAAGAAAGCTGGTAGCTTTTTAAGCATGTGTCTCAGAAAAATGCACCAGCGTATCATATTAGGAGCTTATCTGACTCATGTGATGTGACAGTCTGCTCAGCTTATATTCTAGAGCTGAAGTTAAACTCAGATCTAATTATATTCACTGGTTTTTTGACTATGAGTTTCCCATAGAAATTCTGTGAATTGCATATTTAAAAAGGAAACAAGCAACAACAACAACAAACTAGGGTTCTATTCAGAGTCTCAAGGTTTTTCTTCTAACATATGTTTTTAGGTCCCAAAAGAACAGCAGAATAATTCCGGTATTATTCAAATGAAGATGCAATCTAGAAAAAGGCCAAGAGATATAACTAACACCCAGGATCAAAGTTCCCACTCACCCAGGAAAACTCCAAAAGTCCAGACCACTTCTCCAAATAAGATCATTAATATTATCTTGGATGTAAACCTTAGAAAAAACAAGAACATGAAATATATGCTCACACACAGCGAGGGGGGCAGCTTGCTGGCGGGGCTCAAGACCGTTGATGCTGTCAGAAAAGCTATGGAGACTCGGCCAGGTAAGGAAATGCTGGTGCGTGGCACAGAAGGAATTGAAGGCTTCTTAAACCTTGGAATGCCACTCAGTTGTTTTCCTGAAAACAGCCACGTGGTAATTACATTTTCCAAAAGTAAAAGCAAGCAGAAAGAAGATGGCCAAGTATTTGGCCGGCTCAACCAGGAATCTACTGACGTGGTCAAATTTTACATTCATGCAATTGGGAAGATCAGAAAACGAATTGTGAAGCGTGGGGAGCTTCACAAAGAAGGAAACAAACTCTGTGTCTATGGTTTCAAAGGAGAAACCATCAAGGACACCATGTGCAAGGATGGAAGGTTTCTTCCCTTTTTGGAGACTGACAATTGGAAGCTCATTGGTAACCTGGACTCCATTCTAGAAAACTCACAGCTGATAGATGAGTTAGAAGGTAAGCTCTTTCAAGTTGAGGCTGATCAAGTAATGAACCCTAAGGCAGCAGCTGCTCAAAACAATGAGTTAGAAGAAAGAAACACCCGTGTGTTGAAAGAGTACATTGTGGAAGAGTATCCCTGTTTGAAAAGAGAAAGTGAAAAAATCAGGGAAAACTTGAAGGAAAAAATGAAAAAAAGACAGAAGAATACTTCTCTATTTAAATTGCATAAAACAAATTTTGGGAAACGCACAAAAAACTCAACTCCAGTGAAAGTAATCAAACATCTTTCACAATTCAGTGACTCAGTGGGGTACATATTCTGGAACAATAATGGAAATGGAGGCTGTGCCACCTGCTTTGTTTTTAAGGGATTGTTCATTTTCACTTGTCGGCATGTAATAAACGATATCGTGGGAGAAGGAATAGAGCCAAGCCAGTGGGCAGATATAATCAGTCAATGTGTAATGGTGAAATTCGATTATGAAGATACCCCAGTCACAAAAGACAACTGCTTTCTCGTTGAACCTTGGTTTGAGATATCTGACACAACTCTTGACTACGCTGTCCTGAAACTAAAAGAAAACGGACAAGAAGTACCTGCGGGGCTGTATAATGGGATTGGTCCTATACCGTATAGTGGTTTGATATATATTATTGGCCATCCAGATGGAGAAAAGAAGCATACTGATGCTTGTGTTGTGATTCCTCAGGGTAAACGAGAAGAGAAATGTAAGGAAAAGATTCAGATGAGAACAGCAGCAGGTTACTATAAATCTGAGTTTATCCACATGTACACTCAAAGAAGCTTCCAGGAAATGCTTCAAAATCCTGATGTGATTACCTATGACACCACCTTTTTTTTTGGGTCTTCTGGCTCTCCGGTGTTTGATTCAAAAGGTTCCTTGGTGGCCATGCATGCTGCTGGCACCACGTGTCTGCTACTGAGTGAGAAGGCTCATATCATTGAGTTTGGCCCGGCTATGAACAGTATCCTCTCAAATATTAAGCAAAACCATGAAAGATGGTATAATGATGTATTTCTAAACCAACAGGATGTAGAAATGCCAAGTCAAGAGTACTGAGGACTGGTGAGAATTTAGTCCACTTACCAACTTTAAGGGAATTGCCTATTTTATTCCATATTCCATGGTCAATTTCATAAAACATATTAATAATCAATATTGCAGGCCACTTTCCATAAGCCAAGCATTTTTCTATCCCCTGGAGAAATAAGTTCCAAGAACCCTATGAGGAGGAGAGCTACCCCTATTTTAAAGTCAAGCAAAATGAAGACTTGATATGATTTAGCAACATTTATAATGACAATCTCCAGTAACTTGATGTTTTTTTCATTTCTTCCCCTAAATTCACTTGCTTCACAGCAGAAGCTTAGACTTGTTTACCAATTATCCCCCATATTTGACACATGGAAAGGAAATGCTTAGAAAAATGTATGGGTCAATCAGGAGCAAAATATGGCACTGTAGTTAATGTTAACTGAAGAGTTAAATGCTTGGTTAGAAATAATTACAAACAAAAATCTTTTACAATTTCTGAGATTCTCATATTATTAAATGTCAGAATACACTTGTCCTGGAAAGTCAGAAGTAATATCCACTCTTTGGTGAAGGTGTTCCTGCACCCGCTGTCTGACAGGGTCACAGTGTAGGGGATGCTGCGGCAGGGCCGCACCATCTGGAAACTGGAACCATTAGAAATGTTAAGTATTTTGTTTATGATCCCCATGATATGGATAACAGGGCATATGTCAATCAATAATAAAAGTACATATTGCCTGAGATTGCAGGAAAATTCCCAGAATGAGACTAAGGATACAATTGAGACATGCCATGAGGTGCATTTCAATCTCTCTCAGGATACAAACAATGGTGTTATTCCTCAAGCCTGAGCAAGAAGAAATATTTATCCAATGGTTAACAATTTACATTAGCCCCCCAACCCCATTCTAAAGCCACAACCTGTACAACAGCCTAGCTACAGAAAAACAATTGCTGTGCCAACAGTACAAGGACCACCGTATGTAGCTTATGGTATCCCCCTCGAGGACAAGAGGCTAATAAAAATACATTTCCCCAACCAATAGACCCTCCTTTGCCTTACACAGAAACTAATGATAAAAATGGAAAACACACAGTTAACATAAATGACAAATGGGTTGAGGGATAAAGCCTGCCCTTTAGTTAAAGATTACAAAGACATAAAAATTGGTGTGCTTTGACCAAGGATCAAAGAAGTTCTTTAAGAAAGTAGTTGAATAGATCATATGAAAAAAAGAAATTACCTTGGAAATTAGAAATAGAATAATGTAAAATTAACATAGATATATTTTAGAGGTACTTCAAAGTAGTAGGCTTTTAAATAATAGACTTTCACTATTTTAAGTGTGTTTTAGTGAGATTTTAGTTTAGAAGTAAGAAAGCTTACCAATAATCATAAGTATGCTTTAAAGTTAAAGATTAATGAAATAATTATAGGTATGCTTTAAAATCAGAAGTGAATAATAGGTCAGTAGTCATATAGTCTAGTTGCGTCGCTAGCACCTAGTGATTGAGGTGAAAACATAAAAGCTTAATCATGATTGACTAAGGTTACAGAAAAATATTTTGAACAATGTACTCAATATCTTAGGTAATCAATGTATGTAGAAAAGATTGTAATTCTTGAAAATTATGTAAATCAAAAAAGTTTCGTGCTTTGAAGCTATCCATTAACTACCTGAAAAAAACACCTGTAAAAAAGGAATAAAAATAAAGGTCCCTCCAGGGGCAGCAGAGATGTCTTCTGGAGGTTGCTCGGAACTTGCAACCTGTCGTCCCGACTCTTCTTCTTTCGACCACTCCTCCTTCAGGGCCCCTGGAACCCCACTCCCCCTGGCCGGGGCTGGACCTCGGCAACTCTTCCCATATGAACAGGCTACGAGGACAAGGGCATCTAAGAAGGTCATATTCCTTTATTCTGATTTCCTTTGTTTTAACCTAAGGTCCTTTTTTCTGTTCCAAGATCCCACCCAGTGTAGGCATCACATTTAACTTTCATGTCCGTAGGCTCCTCTTGGTTGTGACAGTTTCTCAGACTTCTTGGTTTTAAGGCTGCCCGTCTATTAGAATTTGACAGATGCTTTTCTGATGGGACCGGGTTGTAGACTGGGGAGGAAGTTTATAGAATGAAGTATCATTCTCACCCTACCAAGGGATCATACTGTCAACATGATCCATCATTGGTGCTGGCCTTTGTCCCCCGGCTAAAATGGTGTTTTATCATTCACGTATTACCCTACATGGTATTCTTTGGGAGAAAGTTACTATGCACAACCCATGTTTGTGAAGTAGAGACTTAGGTTCTCCTTCCTTAGGTAGGGGACTCCTGGAGAATCTACATAATTTATTTGGGATCATTTTGCATGGAGATTTGTCTCTTTTCCCCATTCATGAATTCCATCATCAGTATAGACTCGCAATACCCTTAACTCCATATGGATCCATAACCACATGGATCATTTTCACTCCCTCCCTTTGCCTACCTATAAATTCTCTACTCCACCCACAGAAAATAGAATTTTTATCATACCTCAGTAATTTATTTAACTGTTTGATTCTGGTATGCAGTTGGCACAGTGATGCACACCTGTAATCCCAGGGAATTGAGACACTTGGGCAGTGTAAACTCAAGGCCAGCCTGAGCAACTTAGCAGGACCCTCAGCAATTTAGTGAGACCCTGGCTCAAAATAAAAAATAAAAAGTGCTGGGATGTAGCTCAGTGGTAAAACACAGAAGCAAATTGTATCCAGAGGAGAAATATATCAACAAAAATGTGTTTGTGTGCAATTTCTTTTGCTTTTAATCTTCATACTCTATTCCTTCCCAGAGTTAAGTCAGGACCTTTTCCCTCAGCTCTTTGGCAGTTATTTTATTCATTTATAATTCAGTTATAATATAATACCTTTAGACTGGTCACAGCCTACATACATTCTTCCCTTTGATCTTTTGAACTCCTAAATGAATTTTTAAAGTTGTGTATACTAATGATTTGCTTTTTTGTGCTGTCAAATTCTATAGGTTTTAGCAAGTACATGATGTCATGTATTCACCATTGCAATGTCATACAGAGTAGTTTCTCTTCCCTAAAAATTTCCCTGTGCTTTACCTGCTTGTCCTATCCCTCCCTCCTGCACCCCTGGCAATCACTGATCTTTTTTATTGCCTTTATAGTTTTACTTTTTCCAGAATGTCATGTAACTATAATTTCACAGTATATAGCATTTTCAATTTGGCTATTTCATTTAGAAGGTTTCTCTGTGTGTATTTTATGGCTTGATAGCTCACTTCTTTTTATCTCTGAGTAATAGTCCACTGTATGGATTTACCACGATTTGTTTATTTGCTCACCTTTCAAAAGACATCTTAGTTGCTTCTAGTTTTCAGTGATTTTATGAATAAAGCTTCTCCAAACATTTGTGTACAGCTTTTGGTATGAATGTAAGTTTTCAACTCAACTGGGAAAATACTGAGTGCAATTGATGGGTCGTATAGTAAGAGAATGTTTAGCTTTGTAAGAATTTGCCAAACTGTCTACTAAAGGAACTCTGTCATTCTGCATTCCCACTAACAATGAAGGAGAGATCCTGTTTCCCCGTCCTCACCAGCATTTGGAATGGTCAGTTTTTCTTTTCTTTTTTTTTTTAAGTATTTTGTTTTCTTTAGTTATACATTACAGTAGGATATATTTGGACATATTATACATACACAGTAGTCAGTTTTTCTTGTCTTTTTTTTTAAAGGCATATTAATACTGCCTGGGATTCTTCAGGGGATACAAGATTTATTAATGAAGTTGGGAATGTCTTGGATGATCTAGGACATGGCTACAGAGTTATAATATCAGCCCAAATTCAGTCAGGAAAATGGGGCTGCTATAAATAGTTTAAGAATAAGGTATTTAATAAAGAATTAGGGTATTGCTGAGTACAGTGTTGCACACTTATAATCCCAGCAACTTGGGAAACTGAGTTAGGAGGGTTGAAAGTTTAAGGCCAGCCTCAGCAACTAAGTGAGACCCTGTCTCAAGATAAAAAGAGCTGGGGATTAGCTCCAAGGCAAAGCCTCCCTGGGTTCAATCCCCAGAATCCCCCCTCCAAAAAATAGGAAATAGAGAATTAAGGTGTCTGTGAGTAGTAGAGGCAGGAAAAGGAGTTCTGTACTATGTCAACCTAAAGCACCAGAAGGAGGAGAAAAGTTGCAGATCGAAGTGGAAATGTCTGAGGAGATGCCAGGTCCGGTCATGATGACACTAAGGAATTTACAGAGAGATTGCAAAACGTATACTAATGTTTTGCTTTTTGTGCTGTCAAATTATATAGGCTGCACCAGACCCAATACAGGTGAGCTGGTGGAGATACCACAGGATCCTTTCTGACTGCCATGTTCTCCCAAGAAATATTGACTAGCACTTTTTTTCTTACACATTTTTCCCTTTTGCAAATGCTAATCTAGAACCCTACAGGAATTCTGGGGGAAATAGCCGTCCGCTTCGTAAGGCAGTAGCGGTGGTGCCTAGCAACAGATAACTACCCCCACACCCCCAAATGCAACCCATGCACATGTATATCATAGTTTATCTTCTCATCTCTAATCCCTTCATATCCTCACTCTCCACTTGGCCATTGTAGCTGTTGTTCCAGAATCCCTCTTACCTCTCTGGATTATTCCACAATTATTACTTCTAACCCTCTGTCTCACATGAGCATATTTCTACAAGTCAAACCACTAGACACAGCACCCTCAGACCCAGCTTGTTGAAGCTCAAGTTGTGCTGACTGACCCCCAACCCCAACCCAGTTCTACCTCCTTCCTGATCACAACCCCATCATCCAGACAAAAAAAAAAAAAAAAAAATTCAGACTAGAGTCCCTGGAGGCACTTTTAAAATACTTTCCCTCATCTTCCAAGTATACATGGTCTACAAGTCTTGTGGAATCTGTGGTTTTCCTCAAATGAGAGCCATCTTTCCAATTCTTCACTTCTTTCCGTCTCTTCCATCAAACACATTACCGTGGTAGCCAACTTTCACGTAAGTCTTAATTTTTAGGGCTTTGCTAAAAGTTTAAGTAAAATATCATGATTGACCTCTGACATAATCTGAGGAGATGAGTATTGTAGTCTTCTCAATGCTACAGATGTAAGATCATCCCCAGCCAGGGAGCAGGTTTGGGGACCACAGGTGTCTGGTTTTCAAAGCCTGGAACCACAGAGCTCACTTAGTGTCATCTAGAACCTGAAAGTCTGTCCTAGATGGCCAGAAGCTCTAAGCTGAATTCTTTCTTCTGGCTTCCCTAGGGACAAAGTGTCAGAAGTGCAAATATCTGGAAACCCCTGAGAAGAAGCTGGGGTGGCAGGCCAAAGGGTGAGGAGAAAGAAGCTCATCAGTTCTCCCAATGGGGAGGGAGCCCATTTCAAGGAGAGTGCCTCATTTGATCCACCTCTCTCTCCCTCCCTTCTTTGCTGGAGGCAAACTCACCCAGGCCTTTGGGCCACTTGTTTTCCAGTGAGTAGGTCTCTGAAGGCCCTGCCTTTGCTCCACTAAACTTTGCTCCTGGCCTCCCGTCTCAGGACTTGGGACTGGAGTGCTTGCTGCAAGGAGAGACACAAGAACCATGAGCCAGGGAGGAGATCAGGTCTCGCCGCATGGTGTGGGCCTCTGGGAGTCCCTGGTCTTGAAGTGTCATGAAGACCAAGCAGGGAAGGGGACTGTTCTACTCAGGGGGATATAGGGTGAAGTGGGGAGTGGTAGTTGGAGAAGCCAAGAGCAAGTCTCAGCAGCCATGACACCCAGCTTCCTTGAAGAGAAGGGAAGGACATGTGATGAGGAAGCAACCACAGGGTCATCAGAGTGTGTCGGGGAGAAAGACTGCACTGAGTGTCAGCCAGAGCCAGGTGGCCAGAGGAACTGAGAGAAAGGAGAGGGAGTGGACGAGATGCTCCGGGCAGGCGGAGAGCAGGGACAGGACCCACACACAGCTGTGTTGATGCCTTCAGTCCACCACCAATACTGATTTATGTGCTGGGTGTGTCTTTACCAATGGCAGTAGAGAAAAGCCGGCATAGTCCTTTCCCACAATTCCCTGTCTTCTTCAGACATCTCCTAGGGTTACTGTATGATTGCACCTTTCCCCTACTCTGTGTATCATTCCCTAAAGGTTTATTCCTGGACTAAAATTCAGTTACAGTGTGATCATTTGAATAACTTATGAAGGATGAAACAGGGAAAAAATGAATACCACCTCTCAGCCTGAATATCCTCGTTATTTTCAGATTATTCCATGTTTGCAAATTTGCCTACACCCTAAAATTAATCTGTAACCTCTCAAAATCAAACACCTGTGGTGCTTTCCCTCGCTTGCAAAAATGCACAAGTGGTGGAAACTTCAAGTTGCCTGTGGCACACATTCCCAGCTGAGGTGAGACAAGACCATGTGAGAGCTAAAAGAAGTTCAGACTTCTTTTAGCTCTCATACTATACACAGCTGTCCTTGTCAGTGTATATTTTACCCTACATTCTTTGCAGTTTTTGATTGTTTGGTGATTTTGCTGTTTAAATGGCCCCCATGCATAATGTTAAAATTCTGCCTAGGGTTCTAAGCAAAAGAAAGTTTTGATATGCCTTATAGAGAAAATATATGTGTGAGTAAGGTGGGTTCAGACATGAGTCACAGCTCAGTTGGCAGTGAGTTCAATGTTAATGAATCATACCACAAATTAAATAAGTTGTCTTTTAACAGGAACACATGTAAAATTGTTACATATTGTCTGATTGATAAAAATGATGTGACCAGAGACTAACAAATTTAACCCTGTGTTACCCCAAAGAACTGTGGCCCAAATATTCTCTTCTAATTTAGTGTTGACAGCAACTTCATACAACATAACCAATACAAATAATGAGAATGGAGTGTATATCATTTCAAATATAGTTGCAAGTGTCTGATCATCATAGGGACTTAAATTTATGTGGCTTTACTGTTTGTTGAACAATTCCTGATATATTATCTCAACACCTGCTAGATAGGCAGAGCAGATGTTACTATGCGTATTTTCTGCATAAGAAGGCAGGATAACTGAGTTGTTTCCTGGTACCTAGGAAAAGACCAGGACTTAATCATGAAGTATAGTTCACTGCTCTTTCTGTTAATTGAGCTGTTTCATCAAAACAAGACACTGTTGTATCCATTACTGCATCCAAAGTACATCCACCCCCTGGCCCTCTTAAGAAACGCTGTAACCTTTCTAATATAATTAATACCTTTATCTGATTTTCTTTTTCCTATCTCTAAAAACAAGGTTAGTTGGAAAATCCAATGTCAGCCAACACCTACTACCATCCACTCTGCTCTAATTCCCAGTTATTAGAGCAGTATCCCTAGTCCACTATTGCATGCTACTCCAGAGCTCTTCTTGGCAATGAGAGAAGACTGAAGGGATGTTATTGCATTGATTCAGGGCCCCAAAACATGTTCAAGTCCTCATCCTGGGTATGCATGTATGTGACCTTATTTGAATAAAAAGGGAACATCCAGGCTTAGCTGGCCTGCCTTAAAAGTGCTCAGAACACTTACTTTAGCCTATGATTGGGCAAAATCATCTAACACTAAGTTATAAATAAGTTTTGAATGTCTTGTGTAATTTCTTGACTTCAAATCTCTATAGAGTGCAGTATTTTCTCTTTACATTCATGATTGTGCAGCTGACTGGGAGCTGCAGATCCAGCAACTCCCCAGCATTGAGAGAAAGTATCATACCCCATGTTGCTACCCGGGGTAAAAATAAAAATTCAAAATTTGAAGTGCAATACTGAATGCACATTGCTTTCAGACTACCACGAAGTCAAAACCCCATAAGTCAAATCATCATTAAGTTAAGGACCCTTTGTACAAGCCAAGGGATGCCAAGGATTGTCAGAGGCAAGGAGAGATGCATGGAGCAGGACCCCCTCAAAGTAGGAACCAACCCTGCTGACACCTCAATTTCAGACTTCTGGATTCCATTCTGTGTGTAAGGGGAATAGATTTCTCTTGGAAGCCACTAAGTTTGTGGTACATTGTTGCAAGCTTGGTAGCTTGAAAAAAAAAAATTATAAATCTATTCTCTCACAGTCCTGAGACTACAGAAGCTGAAATCTGAAGTCAAGGTGTCCGCAGAACTGTGCATCCTCCAGAAGCTCCAGCGGTATATCTGATCCTGATTTCTGGTATCTGCCTGCATTTCTTGGCTTGTGGTCACACCATTCCATTCTCTGTTCCCATATCTACATTGACCTCCTCTTCTGACTGTATCAAATCTCTCTCTGCATATTTCAAAAGAATGTTTGGGGCCCCCAGCTTATAAATCACCTATTCTTAAAATTCTTAATTTAATCATATCAGCAGAGTTTTTGCCCTGTAAGGCAGCATTTGTATGTTCTGGAGATTGGGACATAGACATATATTTGGGGGCCACTACTTATCTTAAAACATGTGCCAAGTGCTGAGGATGACTTGGGAAAATATACCTCCAAGAGTCAGGGATGGATGTCTATTTTTAATCTCTATAGTTTATGCTTGCTCTTCTCATTCTTTTTTTTTTTTTTCTAAGTTCAATCTCTTATAAATGGGAATGAAATTACACAATCTGATGGGAAAAGTCATACACGGGGCATTTGATTTTGATTCTCACCTTCCTCATTCATAATAGATGACTTCAAATATTTTTTTTCTGTGCATCAGTTTATTTTTCAACCATTGGAGGCGTATTTGCCTCTCATTTTTCACTGCACTCTTGGAATGACAAGTGCTAGGTAAAGTTGTTTGCTGTTAGCGATAGCATTGCTATGGTCTGAGCCTTTGCGCTACCCTCACCCCCACCAAACTCAGATGTTGAAGAGTAATCCCCTGTGGCAGCATTAAGAGGCAGGACTTTTAAAAGACAATGTTTTCAGGGTTAGTGCCCTTGTAGAGGAGGTCCAGAGAACTTATTTGACATAGTCACTACATGATTGTACATCTAAAAGGTTCCATCTATGAAGAATGGGCCTCACCAGATACTAAATCTTCTAATGCCTTGATCTTGGATGTCCCAGAACAGTGATAAATATCTGTTGTACATAAGCAACCCACTTTATGGTATTTTTATAGCAGATTATAAATAAATATAATATGCATAGCTGGATAGCTAACTAATTTCTCAAAGGAACAAGGAGAAAGAGGAGGAGAGGATTTCTATGAGACAGGTTCAGGAATATAAAAAGATTCCCTGGGATCTGGTAGCAAATTCTGTCACCCAAATGATGGGGGCAGCAGACATAGGGAGGGAGGATAAAGTTCCCTACATTTGAGAGGTGAGATAGAAATAAGTCTTCTAATGGTTCATGTTACTCACTCTTCTCTGGGCAGGAGAAAAAGAGATGTCATGACAACGGGCAGCACATCCATGGCCCAGCAGCAAAGCAACATGGCTCTGACTACTGAGTGAAGTAATTCCTGAAGCAGAAATAAATGGTGCCAGCAAAAAAGACCTTATATCTGATATGTAAAGCTCTCTGACATCTTGGAGTGAACTAGAACATTTTAGAAATCCATTTAGTGAAATCCTGCTAAAGCAGTCATTCAAAACTGAAATTAAGTGCATGTAGCCTATTTCTTTGCACACCTTGAACTCTCCCTTCCCCTCTACCTCAACTTTAGCGGCTTTAGGAAGAAGATAATTAAATGTAGGACTAAGATCTCCCTGTCCCCAAGGAAGACTGAAATCCATGCACACCTATGCCCTACGCTGGGGAGGGAGGAGGTTCAGGGATGGAGGGACTCAAATTTATGGCTCTGTGAGATTCAGGAACTCAGGTTGCCATCCTACCCTCTCCTATGTGAGAACAAGATACAGGGTACAGGAGTGGCCAAGCCACCTAGGACTGAAGGAGAGAGCTGAGGTGAGATAGTGTTCATGGAAGCAAAAAAAGGGTCTCTCCTGCTCACTGACACTGAGAGTTACATGGAGAGGCACAGACACTGGTGCTGGGGTGCCAAGCCCGGACCAGGGGCTAAGGGAGTGAAAGAGGTCAAGGATCCTCTGTCCCCAACCTAGCTACCCCTGCCTTGCCTCTCTGAATTCCTTGGGTTCTTGATAGCAGTAATTGTTGCAGCCTCTGGTTTCCATCATGCTCCCACAGCAGGCAAAACAATAGATCAATGAATAGGGGTTAGGTGAGATCTGCAGTGGAAAAGGAAAGTGAAACTAATCTTGTAGATGGGGCCTTTTGTGTGGGTTCAAAGTGCTGCTGTGGAGTGATCTGTGCCTGCACCTCCCCATCTCAGAGGGGATCCTCCTGTTCAGCATCTGTTTCGTGTGGGCATGTAGATTGTCCCCCAAACACATTTTCCGGCTCTGCCTGGGTAGACTAGCAATAAAAGCACAGAATCTGGAAGAAAGGGAAAGACCAGCTGTCGTTAAAGACCAAGGCTACTTGAGAATTCAGGGAGGCCTTTTCATATTTAAACGTCACCACCTGCCTGATGCAGCTGCCAAGTACAATCCTAAATGGGCAGCCTGTGGTCAAACCAGTTGAAACTGACCACTAGACCCAAGGAGCCTCTTCTATTTGGCATCTTCTTTGGGGGATGGTTCAACTGAGACTGTTGGCTAACCGAAGGAGGATCCAGAAGGCCTTGGCAGTTAAATGCAAATGATATGTTCAAGAGCTCAACAGGAATTACCAAGAATACAAATAGTAGCCTGCTGGGGGGGGGGGGGGGGAGGATTCTGTAATCCCAGAGGCTCAGGAGGCTAAGCCAGGATGATTGCAAGTTCAAAGTCAGCCTCAGCAATTTAGCTAGTCCCTAAGCAACTTAGTGAGACCCTGTCTCAAAATAAGAAATCCTTTAAAAGGGGGTTGGAGATGTGGCTTAGTAGTTAAGCACCCGGGTTCAATCCCTGGAATAATAATAATAACAATAACAATAATAAAATAAATGCTGCCAGGATGCAGGGTAGTGTTAGCGCAAAAGAAGGAAGTTCACTGCTTGATACATTTCTTTGGGTTCTGAAGACAGCACATTCCACATCTGGGCATACCCTCCCACCTATTTACAGGTGAACACAGTAGGTCGTTCACTTTGAGTGGGGCCTAAGTTAGGAAAGGGTTCCACATAAGACCCAAGCAAGGTGAAAAGAGTATTACTATTTGGACTACACAATCTGACTGACCCTTTGGTATGAGAAGGACTTGACATGGAAAAAGAGGCACTGTGGGTCTTACAGTAAGCACAAGTAGGATAATCAGAGGGCGGACTCCTGGGGTTTCAAATCAAGGCCATATGAATTTTTCAGTGGAGAATAATAAACCTCCTGAATGTTACCTCCTGTATACTACTGGGTCCTGGTATGGGTCATCTAACCATGAGATAACAAGTGACTAAACATGCAGAGCTTCTCCGGGTATGGTAAGTTTTATGAGATCTACCAAGTCATAATGTTAGGTGTGGCCCAAACCCAATTTCTTAGAAAATGGAAGTAGAACACTGAGCATGAGCAGCACAAGAGATCAGACATGACTTGCCTGAGGAAGAGGGAAGCAGACCCCATCCAAAGGCATCCATTGCTCTAACCCATGCAGCTTGTGAAAATGTTAGCTTACTAATCAGCTGACTTTAAGATAGGAAAGTTATCTTGGATTCCTGGGTGGACACAATATAATCACAAAGATCCTTAAGAGTAAGAAAAATGAGAATGAGATATGAAAGAAGTAAAGAGATGTGGATTGTATATCAATCAACATTGTATGCTATTAGTAGAGGGATAGACCCATAGATCAATGGAACAGAACCTAGAAATTAGAAATAGATCCAAGTGATTTTTGTTGTTGTTTTACTGAGGATTGAATCCAGGGGCATTTAATCCCTGAACCACATCCCCAGTCCTTCCTTCCTTCCTTCCTTCCTTCCTTCCTTCCTTCCTTCCTTCCTTCCTTCCTTCCTTTTCTTTTCTTTCTTTCTTTCTTTTTCTTTTTCTTTTTTCGAAAGGGTCTTGCTAAATTGCTGAGGCTGACCCCGAATCTGCAATCCTTAGTCTCCTGAGCTTCTGGGATTACAGCCATGCACCATCTTGCTCCATCAGATACTTTTGTTTTAGAAAGCTCTCTAACTTCCACAGTATAAAGAAAAATAGTAGAAGGCACAAACAGCCATTTGTCAAAGTGTATATACAGATGACAAAGAATCACGTGGACAGATATTCAACATCGTCAGCCTTTAAAAAGAAACAAAAGTTAAAAGCACAATGAATCATCACTACACACCTAACATAATGGCGAAAATAAAATGTACTGACAACATCAAATGCTCATGATTCCATTTGCATAGCCTTTTTAAAATGACAGAATCATAGATATGGAGAACATGGTAGCAGGAGTGGAGGAAAGAATGGGGAGGAAAGAATGAGTGTGGCTATCAAAGTGCAATATGAGGGTCCTTGTGGTGATGAAAATGTACATTGTGTACAAAATGTATATTGCACGATGTATAAAACAATGGTATTGCATCAATAAAGGAGCCACAATGTAACTATTCTGTTTCTCGACCCTGTCAGTATCAGTAGTAATAGTTTTATAAGATGTTTCCATTGCATAACAAGGGGAAAGGAGGTGAATGAGATCTGTCTTATTTCTTAAAATTGTAGGTGAATCTATTATTATTTTCAAATAAAAATATGATTTTAAAAGGCAATGAAACTTCTTCCCAACTCTTTATCTTGGGTCATAGTTTTTGGAAACCAACCTTTTGTGAAGATGCCAGTCTACAACATGGATAGGCCACCTGTGGGGACGTGAACTGATAGCCCTTGTTGAGTTACCTGATGGCATCCAGCATTGAGCATGAGAGTGTAAATGTGCAAACCTACAGAAGATTCCAGCCATCCTTTCAGTTGCTTTGAGCTAATGCTGTGTGCAAGCAGACACTAGCTGTCCTCAGATGCTCTCCTCAAATTGCAGATTCATATGCAAAAATAAATGCTTGCTGCTGTTTTTGGCCACTGGTTTCTGAGTGGTTTATTACATAGTAATGGGTAATTGCATAAAAAGGGACTTTTTGTCTATGAACATTCCACAGAAAAAGAAAAGAATCCCTTTTTCATTTAAACTTTGTGTTAAGATAGCATTTTTTGAAGTCTCATCAAATTATACCTTTGAACAGTTCAGAATTGGCTTCATTCCAGTTAGTCTCAATTAGCGAGGTTTTATTATAGCTACCATATGTCCAAATTACAAATTAGGCATGTCATTTGGTTAACAATTCTTATGCTACTTATGGGTATAGAAGGCAATTTGGAAGACATTGTTTCGATATTAAAATAGAATTTCTGCCAGGCAGGGTGGCATACACCTGTATCCTAGCACCTCGAGACTGAGGCAATAGTCACCGAGTTCAAAGCCAGCCTCAGCAACCTAGTACGGCTCTACACAAGCTAGTGAAGATGAGGTAATACTTGCCAGAGCTACGAGGGTGTGGGTGTGTGTAAGACCCTATCTCAAAAATAAAAATAAATAACAAGGACTGGAAATGTGGTACAGTACTTAAGCACTCCTGGTCTCAATCACCAATACCAAAAAAAAAAAAAAAAAAAGATTTTTAGGAATTTGTGGTATAGAATATTTGAAATTAGGATTGTCTTATGAAATCCAAGAAATGTATACACATAATTATTGTTGACATATAAAATATTTCCAAATGAGTTGCTATGAACTATAAATACATATATTCTACAATTGATGTGAAATCATCTATATATTTACTTCCTCTTGCAAATTGATCTGGCTACATATAAATACTCTCATGTGTCATTAAGTATCTTAGTTCTGCTATATAGTACACTGCTATATTTAGCATGACAGATACAAGAAGACCAGATATAAAATCAGCCTGTACATAGAAAGGTAGGAGTCAGTCTCTTTCTGCTTCTCATTCTCTTTCAAATAACCAGTTCAACATTTGTTAATAGCCCTGTTAACTGTCTCAGGTTTGTTTTACCTGGGAATTCCTGGTTTTGCTGACCAGGTACTATTTTCTTTCTGTCTTGTAAAAATATAAAAAGATCATAGGACATCATGAAAAAAATGAATGTTTCAAAAAATTATTTTGCTCCCTAACATAATTTATTTTTATTTTTCCATATCCTCTTAGATTGTAATAGAATGAATTCATATTTTAATGGTTGCAGCCTCAGCGAAACAAAATTCGTGTTCTCAGACAAGATTGTGTAATCATGACTTCAATCCATGAGCTTAAATTGAAATAACCAGCTCATGAATTAAAATAACCAGGTCTGGCTTGTGTTTGTCCTAGTGCCTCATGATTTTGGTCAGAAATACTGCAGGATAAAGTCCATTTAACCTGTCTCAATTCTTGACTCTAGCAATGCTGAAATGAGCCCCCTAAAACACATTTGCTCTACACGTGGATGGTATAAATCCATCAGTCATCAAAATTTCGCATCCCTTTGGACAGGTTCTTGGAGGAGTTTAAAGTTCAGCAGTGCCAACCGTTGTGGCTTTTGGCCGGCACGCGACGCTTGGAACCAGCAGGGGGCGTGAGAGCTCCAAACACCCGTCGGAGTAGCCAGGGGGTGTGGCTTCTGCATCCTTGACGGACAGCTAGGGATGCTAGCGAAAATGAGGTAATACTCTCCAGAGCTATTAGGGCGTGGGGGTGTGCGTGCGCGTGTGTGCAAGCATGAGTGTGTGAGTGCGTGCGCAAGCCGGAGACTGCTTGTCTCAGATTTCGCGCTGCGGAAATTGATCGTGCTGCATTAAAAAAAGAAAGAAAGAAAAGAAGGAAGATTCTATCCTATCTTTTTTGGAACAAGGCTGCAAAGTTGGGAGACGGCGACGGTGCCGGGGCCGTGTCATGGCGGGTAGCTTCTCGGCGTCAAGGAACTGGGGAAACCCCTGCAGGCGCGGGTTTGCCTTAGTGCCCTGTTTGGGAGGGGCGATTCATTCTGGAAGCGACTGAGCAGAGCCACAGGGAGGGGGAGCTCTCCCCGCGGCTGTGACTGCATTTCGTGCGGCGAAAGGGTGGGGAGGGAGGGGAGGAGTACAGAGCGTGCCACAGCGAGCGCGATCGTGAGACTAGATCCCACCCCGGCGTCTGCAGAGCCTGAGGCGCAACTGGTGCGAGGGCTCTGTCCTCGCGTCCCGGTCAGCCCCCGCTCGCGGCCGCCGGGGCTCGGGCCGCGCGCTCGCGGGGTGGCTTTGCCAGGCGGGGGCTTGTTTGCAGAGAGCCGGGCATTTGCATGAAGCCACTCAACCCCACGGAGCAGCGGCAGCAGCAGCGGACCCCGGCGGCGGCAGCGGCGGCGCGTGGTCCAAGCCAGGCGGCCCTGGTCTCCGGGCCCCGGTGGATGCGCGGCTGGGGAGGAGCCCATGGGCCGGAGCTGAGACTGCCCGCGGCGTTGGGGCGCGGGGCTGGGGGCGCGGTCGAGGCCCGGAGGCGGCGGCGCAGGAGGAAGCGGAGGAGGTCGGGCGCGCCGAGCCCGAGAGGCAGGCAGCGCAGCGACGCCGCCGCCGCCGCAGCCCCGGGCTCGCCATGCTCCTGGCCTCGGCAGTGGTGGTCTGGGAATGGCTGAACGAGCACGGCCGCTGGCGTCCCTACAGCCCGGCGGTGAGCCACCACATCGAGGCGGTGGTCCGTGCCGGTCCCCGCGCCGGGGGCAGCGTGGTGCTGGGCCAGGTGGACAGCCGTCTAGCGCCCTACATCATCGATCTGCAGTCCATGAACCAGTTCCGCCAAGACACGGGTGAGCCGCCCACCACCCTTTGGGACCCGGGAACTCCCGCCTCGTGCACCCACCTTCGTCCACACAGTGGCACTTTCGTGCAGTAGTGTCACCAAGAGGTGTTGGTGCTTCATTCCTCTTGATCCTCTTAGTATCCCACCATCATCACCAAATACACATCCATGCAAGTAATTATAACTACTGGTTATGCAAACCTAGCTTCAGCCTAGCCAGTAAGAACCCTCCCCCTTCACGCCCCCTTTTCAGCCCTTAGTCTCCCTAAGTCCTTCCTTGTAGAAATTCTGAGGCCTTCTCAGCCCATAAGCTATCCCAGCCACTTGCACCTCTTGGCTGACCCCGCTTTGCCCTCAGCACTCTTGGGCCTGCCACATCCCCCCCCCCCCAACTTTAGTGTCTCTTCTGTCCTGGGTGTGGGCGCTGGGGAAGAAGAAGAAGGGATCCCCCGGGTGGGTCCTGGGTGTGGGCGCTGGGGGAGGAAGAAGGGATCCACTAAAAGAAGGGATCCCCTGGAGGTTGCAGCTGCTGGGAAGCCTGTGGCCCTCTCTGGGAGGAGAGAAAGGAATTGGGGGGATCCCGGGGATGGAACCCCCTGGATGCTGTGGCATTCCGGAAGACCTCTGCTGGTGCACTCCAAGCACCGAAGCAACAGGCCAGAGCAGATGGAGAGGAGGGGGAGGGATGGGGCTCTGGAATGCCTGGCAGGGAAGCCTCTCCCTTTGTCCCTGGAGGAGGAGGAGGAGGCCCATTCCTAAGAAGAAACTGTCCTTAGGCTTCTGACTGAACTGTACCCTGGGTATCCCATGATGGACACCCTGGCCTCCCAGAGTGCAAACTCCTAGCTTTCCATGAGAATCAAGTTGCCATTAAGGCCACCACAACCCTACTTCCCGGCTGACCATCCTTTCCCTCTCGGAGCCAGGAAGGGTTCCTGGAAATGGAGGTTAGGGTGAGGGTGGGGGACACTGGAGGGAAGAGGAGAGCCTAGCTAAGCCTCTTCACTTGGTCCAGTGCAACCAGCCCTAATTGATGACCCGGAACAAGTCTCTGTGTGTCTCCACAGTAATCTCTTCAGGGACAAGGGGGGGGGGGAGGGGATGTTTCTGGAATTCTGGCTGGGCTTTCCCAAGAGTGTAACCAAGGAGCCTGGAGAAACAGGTGTGGTGGGGAGGGAGTAGAGAAAATCACCAGGGAGGGCCCTGCCGCCCAGAGAACAGCTGCTTGAGCAGGACATCTCTGCTTCCTTGGAAAGCCCCCACATCCTGTGTGCTAATTAGGATTGTCATGGGAAGGGGGTATCTTTCCTCCCTGTGTCCCCATCATAACTCCCAACAATCTCTTTGCCAAGACTCTGCCAACACTGGCCTATTGAGGAAAGTTTTCTGGGGAAAGGATTCCAGAAGTTTTAGCCTCTGGCTGGCCTAAATCTTGGTGGGGAAGGGAGGGAGGTGGAGCTGGGAGAGACTGGGAGGAGGGGAGAATAAGGGGGAATGTGGGGAGATGGGGAAAGAGGATTAAATGTGTGAGAGGGCGGAAGAGCCGGGTAATTGTGCTACTCTGTGTGCAGAGGCCGTGGAGGTGAGGGTGAAGGCCTCAGATTGAGGAGAGAAGAGGGATTATAGCTGTCAAGTGGAGAGCTGAGCCCTGGAGGTGGGAGCATGGACCACCCGATGGGATTCCAGACCTGCTCAAAAATAAATAAAAGCAGGGATTAGTTTTTTCTATTTCAGACTCAATCTCTGAAGTGTATAGCGAACCACCCTGGTGATATACAGGTATCCGCCCCTCTCCCATTTTTGGTAAGGGCAGAGAGGTTTAATGTGTGTTTGCGTGTTTGTGTTGTTTGTGTTTGCGTGTTTGTGTTGTCGTGACCTAAAGGATGCTTTTGACACAAATGAAGTTGTACAGAAACCTGGGCTGATAAAAAGCTACTTCCCAGGGACTGATTCTTCTGTCCGAGGACAGGTTGACTACTGCCTGGTGACTGGCAGTTTAGTTAAAGTCTGGGGGCTCTTGAATTTTTAGATCTGAGTCAGAGAACTGGCCCTGGGTCATTTTAAAGACTGCCTCCGTGTGCATTTTATATTCAGACTGCTTTTGTTTCACCCACTCACTCAGTCAGATGGTCAACCTTCCTGAACACCTCTCTGTGCCAAGCCCTGTGCTGGGTGCTGAAGGCCCTGGGCTGGATTCCCAGGAATGTTGGGTCTGTCAGGGAGCTTGTCAAAGTTAGAATAGAATCTCTGGGCTCTGAACCCCCCTTCTTCTCCCTTCCCCAACACACACATAATTCCTTTCAATATCTCACATTGATGAGACCATGATACGGTAGGAGCTCTAAGCCACCAGCTCCCAGGCAACCTCAGCCAAGCCCTGGCAATGTTTAATTAAATTACCCACCATCCCCAAGCCACAATTTAAAGCTGGGAACCAGAAATATCCCTATAAACAAAAGACCTGGAAGTTCCCTGCCTAGAGGCAATTCCTCTTTTTTCTCTTTCTTTCTTTGGTTGCCTTTTCTATGGAGGGACCTTTCCTGACTGAGAACATTGTCTTTTTAGCAGTTGTTTGCCTGGCTCCTCAGCAAGTCCAAGTCTCCACTCTGCTGGGCTCCTCACCTCCTCCAGCTGAGTCTCCAAGGAGATGGATGGGAGGTTGCAGACACCGTCTGCCCGCCTCTGTTTGCCCTGGGCCCTTCTCCTTCCCCAGACCTCCTGAGGGTTTGAGCTCATTTGCATTCTAGGCAGGTCTCCTCTAGTCATTTTGGGCTGAAGTATCTAGAAGAAGGGAAGAGATTCAGTTAGGTAGAGGGACTGTTCTTGGCTGCTTCTGAAAGCCTTTGTGGAGTCCTCTCCACCAGAAGTAATTTACCTTGACTGGGCTGCCATTTTTCCCTTGTAGGATGGTGACCAGAGTGACCGGAGAGCTTGACTTCACCGTCACTTAACCTTTATGCCCTAACACACCTAGTTGTCATCTCCAGGGTTCCAGCAGCAGGATGAGAAAAACCCAGACTGGGAGTGAGAAGGCATGACTCAGGCTCATTCCAGACTCACTGCCTACTGTGTGACCTTGAGCAAGTCCCCTGACTGCTCACCTCTCCTTTTCCCCTGTAGAGTGAAGAGTAGCCTTAAGATCCTTCCTTCCTCCCTACATGCAGATTGGAAGGAGAATGGAGCTAATGGGATGTGGCACGGTGCAAGGGAGGATTCTTAACAGTTTGGAGTTTTCTGTGCATTTTTGTCTTCTTTATGTCTTTAATGTGGCAAGAAGGGTCAGACAGAAGAGGTGGGTTTGACTACAGGATTTGACAGATGCTGATTTTTTTAGACTCCCTGCCCCATACTCCCTCCCTGGTGTGAGCACTGCTGTGAAGGAGGCAGTCATTATGGTGACCCATGGTCACTACAGTAGGGAGGATGCACCCTGTGTCGAGATCGTGCCAGGCATGCTGCCCACGTCACCTCTTCTGATCCTCACTACAATCTTTTAAACACTGCTCTTCCCAATTTAGAGGAAAGGAAACAGGTTGAAAGAGTTTCAGTTTCTCAAGGGTTTAGGCTGGGGCAGAGCTTAGATTCTGAATCAAGTGCCCCATGCCCCACTCCTTTCTCCTGTGAACAGTTATGGATCAATTACTTTGTATAAGCACTGTTCCAGGTGTGCAAGATACAGCAATAATGGGACATCCAAGACTTCATCCTCATGGAACATTCTGGAGAGGGTGGGGCAGTGCTGGTAAGAAACACCTGAAGTGCCTGCTCTATCAGCAGTGAATCACTTGCATACATGTGTGTGACATGCCCTAGACATGTCAGATCATGCCTGGAAGGCATTGCCTCCTATTTCCCCAGAGCCAAAACATCTCGGATGCTTTGAGATGCTGGTGTCTGAGTGGTCCAGGAGGGCTGGTTTTCTTTCTCTTTCTTCTTCCTGAGTTTCTGAACATTCTCTATTCCTATCCGCTTATAGGTCTTTTACTTGGTTGACTGTACCTAGAACAAGGTAGAACTTCTTTAGACTATCTATTTTAAAGCCTCATTTCTAGAAAAACTCAAGGTTAGTATATTTCAAATGGGGCAGTCTCTGAAAATAATCAGAGAGTGAAATTCCACCATCTCTCTTGTCTCAAGTCTTTGGTTCTGAGGTTGTTTACTATCTCTCTCTTTTTTTTTTTTTTTAATATTTTACTTTAGTTGTAGTTGGACACAGTACCTTTATTTTATTTTTATGTGGTGCTGAGGATCAAACCTAGGGCCTTGCCCATGCTAGACGATCGCTCTGCCGCGGAGCCACAACTCCAGCCCCAGTTGTTTACTATCTCTAACTACCCTCTAAGGAGCAACTGAACTCTGTAACTTTCTGTCCAGAAACAAGCTCTTCTTCTCTTTTATTGTTTTTAATATTTATTTATTTATTTATTAGTTTTGGTAATTGTACACAATAACTTTATTTATTTATTTATTTTTACGTGGTGCTGAGGATCGAACCCAGGTCCTTGCACGTGGGAGGTGTGTGCTCTACCGCTGAGCCATAACCCCAGCCCCAGAAACCAGCTCTTCTTGACACCCCTCTGCCTGTTAATGGCACCACCATTTTGCTACTTTGCCATGGTCAGAACCTCAGGATTCTTTGGCTCATTCTACCACTCAGAGCTTCTTAGGTACCTAATATACATAGCCTTGCAAACACGTGATCTAACAGTTGAAACTTTAGTGTGCATGATGAAAACTCGGGTGCCCAGGTCCAGGCACAGGTGATATTGCCCTTTAGTCTTGAGGGCATTGCTTAACTGGATACCTGGCAATTACGAAGTAGCGGTCCTGGAACCTCACTTGGAAAGCTTTCAGCTACTCATGGTCAGTTCCTACCCATTTCTCTTTGTAGGGTCTTTTTTGTCTGTCATCTCTTTTTCATTTCCCCAACACGCCTCTACTCACTTGGAACTAATTAATAGAGCAGCTCTGGTCTTTCCACTTCTGTTTAACAAACTTGACTCCTCATTGCCTCCAAATTAAATCCATTGCAGTTTGATGATCCAGACTTCCTGTGCCCTGGCTCTGACATCCTGTCCAGGATTATCTTCTATGTCTTATATTTTCTCAGAGTTCTCCATCCTCTTCCCCTCCCCCACAACTATTCGTAAGGTCCTGTCTACTGAAATGCTGTCCCTTAGCATTTTTGCCCATTGAAATTCTCCTTATCATTCAAGTCCTATGCCACTTTTCATCCATTTCTTCAAATATTTTCCATTCCAACATCACCTCATTTATCCACGCAATATTTATTGAACCCCTGGGACATGCAAGGCATGTGAGATAGACATAGGAGCGAACACCATGATGCCCATTATCACAAGATTGGGGCTTGAGGGAGGGAGACAGGTACTCATCAAACTAGCAACAAATAAATGTGTAACTGCACATTGAGATAAGACTTTGGGAAAAAAAAAATAGGAACAGAAACTTGATCTGGTCAGGGCAGCCCAGAATGAATTCCTGGGAAATGATCTTTAATCTGAAGGATGAGCAATAAAGAAAATGCCATATTTTTAGGAGGGAAAACCCAGCATTGTGAAGAGGCCAGAATCAGAGAAGCATAACATGGGAGAGTTTGAAGGCCAGTGCAAGGAAAAGTGAACAGAACAGGTTAGGGTGTGAGGTGGCTGCAGAGGCTGGGGGGTGGGGGATTTGGTCTCTACCTAAGGAGACATTACAGAGAGATTTAAGCAGGGAGGAGATGTGGCTAGATTCACCATGCATTTTGTTGGCATCCTTCATGTGGTATATTTTGTACTTTGTCTTCTAATGCTGTCTTAGGCTGTGCACTGCTTGAAGAATGCTTGAATCTTTGCATTCTCCATAGAAACGAATGGGGGATGATCAGCAATATGTGATCAATGATTAAATGTCACTACAGATCAGGGGTCTTCAATCAGTCACAGCACAGTGTGTGGAGCCCTTGTAACTCAGACACTGCCTCAGGCACTGGAATGCAGACAGCTGCACAGGATGTCCCTTCCCTGACTCTGGACACCTATGCAAAGTGTGAAGACACCTGTGCTCAGCAGGCCCAGTCAAGATCTGCACTTCAGACTTCCTGAGGGTGGGGCCCAGGGTGGGAGAATATCTCAAGAATTGGGTGGCAAGTGACAGAGGACCTGAAGGATAAGGAAGATTTCAGTAGATAAAAAGGGCAAAAGAGGACATTTCAGTAGAAGGGACCTATGAACGATGGGGTAGGGAGTCAGAGAACCCCGAGGGAATGCGAGAGGATAAAGGCAGCCTCTATTTGACAGGAGTAGAGGACAATACAGGGATAGAGGAAGATGAACTTGGAAAATAGAGCCCTGGCATGGCCTTCAGAAGTCCTGGTATAAATCTCAGGCATCTCCAGGTCAACAGTATTGTCAAGAAAAAAAAAAAAAAAACAGCCTGCAGAGACTATAAAAGAGTGCTGTGTAAACTCCAAAAACTTAATTTCCTCATCTGCAAAAGGTGTTTTATAGGATTGCCATGAGAATTTTATGGGCTGGCATATATGAGGTGCTTTCTAAGTAATAAAGATTGTGCAAATATGAGCCAAATAGAAAATTCTGGTCCCTTTCTCTCTTTCCCTCTAACTCACACACAACACACACACACACACACACACACACACACACACTGCATCCCTGAACTAAGGATTCCCCATAACTTCCATCCTGCTTGGACATACAATAGAAAGTCAATTACAATGATAATCCCTGTTTTATTGAGTTCTTGCTGCTTGCTATTCGTTCCTTCATTTAATCTTCACATCCACCTGTTGAAGTAGCTGCCCGGGACCCAGATGAGGAAGCTGAGGTTTATCACACAGCTGGAAGAACCTCTCCTGCTCTACCTAAAGCCACATTCTTTGTTCTTCAGCAAGTTGGTTATTAGGAAGGAAATGGAGGCTAACTAGGGAACTCCTGCCACCCCCACACCCCATCCTGATGTCCCTACATCCCCCAGCAGAGGCCCTGGTGCTGAATAGGGGATTGTTCTGCTTCTCCCTTGTGCCTCTGAATGTTGATGTTTTGGGTCATTAAGGGGCTTGGAGATGGGGTGGGGGGCAGGTTATGACCCTGGCAAAGTCCTGAATGGTCATTGTTCCTTTTCTTCCCCCCTTGAATGGGATTCTGTCCCCATTCTTGGTGTCTCCCTCTGGGTTGGAGGAGGGAGTGGGTCAGAGGCCAACGAGGGGAGCCTTTTCCCACCACTTTGATGGATAGAGCTTAAGCTGACAGATGCAGACATTCCAGCATCTTTGGAGCACTCCCCAGCCTGCTCGTCCTGCCTAGAGACAGGCGTCTTTACCCTTGACGTTGATACCATGAAATGAGCCCTGGTTGGAATGGATCTGGATTTAGGATTGGGGTGGGTAGTGAAGAAAAGGACAATAGTTCCCTTCCAAGCCTTGTTCCCTTCCAATCCTGCTGATTTGTTTGTTTATACCTTTACCTCTTCCCTGCCCCACGGTGGGACTATCAACATTAAGATGCTATCTTTAGAAGGATTCGATGTTTCTGAAAGAAAGACATTAGATAATTGTAAAATCCTCAGGCCCATGGAGAATGTTTTTGTTGTTGATATAAGATTTAGTGTTGGGAAATATGTAAGAGTTCTCTCACAGGTTACTGTAGGCTTCAGCTACGTCATTGACTTCAGCACCATTTTGTTTTTTAACTGCACCTATAAAGAGCTACTGCAAGCTCCATCACCTCTGCCTCTGAGTAGTCCTCTTGAGTGGAAGCAAAGTTGTTCCTCCATCCTGTAGGTGTCCTGTGTTGGTTTTCTGCATAGTCTTTGGCATAGGGCAACAGAGAAGAAAGAATATGATAGTCAGATATGAGAGTTAAAAGGACCTACTATGCTTCAAGGACTTTATATCCCTACATGCAATATGAAATCCAGTATCTGGCATGCACAAACATACACCTACCCAATGATAAATGAGTCACGTTTAATTTTTACAAAAAAGCAGATGAAGGAGTTATACTGTCTCAGGAGAGAAGGGTTGGTTAAAGAGTTCCATATTAGCTAGTAAGTGAATTTAAAAAAAAAAATTCTTTAAATTTTATTTATTTATTTATTAATACTGGGGATTGAATTCAGGTCCTTGCCACATGCTACCACGGAGCCACATCCCAGCCCTAAATTGGTTTGGGTGCTCTCCCATCCAGGAGGCCCCCTTGTCTGCCATCCTGCTCTGCCCGGGGTCTCCTTGGTGTTACTTCTTGCTTCTGCCCGGCTTTGATAGCAGACTCCTCAAAGGCAGGAATGAATGATCTCCTTCAGAGCTGACACCTCCGAGTACCGCAGAGCACACGGGGCTCCCCTGACGTTTGCATGTTAACGTGATACAGTTCCGTGTACACCACGCTGACCCTGAGCTCTCCTCTGTCCTCCTCTGGCAGGGACCCTCCGCCCAGTTCGCCGCAACTACTACGACCCATCCTCGGCCCCCGGGAAGGGCGTGGTGTGGGAGTGGGAGAATGACAACGGTTCTTGGACGCCCTATGACATGGAGGTGGGCATCACCATCCAGCACGCCTATGAGAAGCAGCACCCCTGGATCGACCTCACGTCCATCGGCTTCAGCTACGTCATTGACTTCAGCACCATGGGCCAGATCAACCGGCAGACCCAGCGCCAGCGCCGAGTCCGCCGACGTCTCGACCTCATCTACCCTATGGTCACTGGCACCCTGCCGAAGACTCAGTCCTGGCCGGCCAGCCCTGGGTCGGCCACCTCGCCTCCGGCACCACCCTGCTCCTGTCCGCAGTGTGTCTTGGTGATGAGCGTCAAGGCGGCCGTGGTCAACGGGAGCAACGGGCCCCTGCAGCCCACAGCGACCCGCAAGAATGTGCCCCCCTCTGGAATGGTCAAGCTGCCCCCACCACCAGGCCCTGGGGCCAAGCCACTGGACAGTACAGGCACCATTCGAGGCCCAGTGAAGACCGCCCCATCGCAGACGATCCGGCGACAAGCCTCTGGCACACCAGCTGGGGCAACTGCAGGCTCTCCTGCCAGCCCCCCAGGAGCCAACAGCAAGACCGGGAGGGTGGCCCTGGCTACCTTGAATCGAACCAACCTGCAGCGACTGGCCATCGCCCAGTCCCGGGTGCTGATCGCCTCGGGGTAGGTGCTTCCAAGGCTGCTCAGGGCATTTATTCACCTCAGGCAGAAACTATGACTGGCCTTGTGGGTCAGAGTTAAGAGGGACTGCCAGGACCTTAGCTCTGCTCATCTTGTGCTGACCCAGGCTGCAGGTGAAGGCCACATAGTATGGGGGAGGAAGGGTTAACAGTTTGTGGTCCAACAAATCTGGATTCTAGGTGGGACTTTGCCTTTCCCTTGTGGGTGCTTTGGGGCAAGATCTCTAACTTAGAGCCCTAATTTCCTCATTTGTAAATGCTGGCAATCCTATTCACATTAAAATCACTGTGAGGATTAAAGAAGTTTATATCAAGTCATAATGAGCAGCAGGAACTGAGCTCCCACGAGATTCTGGTTTGGGGTTTTTCTCCTCTCATTTAATCCTTACAACAACTCTATGAGATAGGCATTATTTTCCCTTTGTACAGATGAAGAAAATCAAAGTTCACTTGCTCAAGAGCACATAGCTAGGTTGGTAGGTTCTGAGACTCAAACTTTAGAAAGCTTGACGCTGGAGCCAGATTCTGACTCCATAGTGCTGCTTCCCTGCCAAGCATGTACCATGGTGCTGGCATGCAGTAGGTGCCAAATGTATGTTTTTCTTGCTGTTCATTGTCTCAGGTATTACAGCAGCAATGTGGTTATGTTGTGGGTTCTGTTATGATGGCCTTTTATGTTCTTGATCTTCTTGATCATAAAATGGGAGTAACCCAAGTCCATGTGCAACATCTGCAGCCTGAGCCTGCCAGCCCCTGGTTTCTTGTCAGCCTCCTACACCCAACTAATCTTCCCTTTCTCCAGAGAGACCTGGCTCTGCCAGCAGGCTCCGTGCTCCAGATGGTCAGGATGGTTTTAGGATTGCATTGGATGCCGAGTCTGAAAGTCCGGGCTGCCCTGAGGAGGCACATCAACACTGTGCTGTTTCTCTGCACACAGTGGCTTGGCACTGGGAAGAGAAAGGGAGGGAGCATACACTGCAGTGTGCCAGGAGGATCCGGCTGGGATTTGGAGGCCTGGCCTCTACTCCTGCCTCTGCCATTTGGTTTAAGCCACAGAATTTTGCAAGGTCCAATATCATTCTTTGACATTGGACTTGCCTTATCTACCATGGAATCATTGTGAAAACCTCCACAGGAGTTCACCAGATGCGCTCTTCAGCAGTATCTCATTCTTTTACTCCAATACAAGTGTTAGGCACAGGTAGAATGAACTCTCCAGGAGGTCCTCACAGCTCAGCCTGTGTGTTACAAGGAAGGTTTAGAACCCAGGATTCAGTGCCCTGGTCCACTTTTGTTTTGGCTAAAGCCCAGCTCCTCATCGAAGGCAAAGTAATTCTTAATTGGCAACATGCAAGCCAGATACAGGAGATTTTCATGACGTACTCTTAACTGGTGGAATATTTGGAGAGGGAAATAGGCACCAAAACCATGCCGTGTTTGGTTTCTCCACACTGCCCTGCAGCAGCATTCTGGGGTCCTCTAACAGAGCTTCAGGGTGATCGCTGGCTTTCAAGGGAGGTTCCTGCACTAGATAAGAACATGGCCTCCAAATCCTCACGACTGGGATTTGAGACCAGTTTCCTAGTTGTGCCACCTGGGGCAAGTTCTTCATCCTTTGCCTTTAGTGTTCTTATCTGTAAAATGGAGTGGTAATGTTACCTTCCCTCCAGAGTTCTCATGAGGGTCTATTGAGACATTCATTGTGTAGACTTAGCGGAATGTTTGACACATGCTCAGTTTAGTCACCGTGAGCTGCTACCATTATTACTAGCAGGTATCTACTGAATATATACAGTGGAGTTGTTGAAATCTATTCAAAGCTGAGCAGGTCTATCATGCCTCCTCCTCTCTGGCACTGTTGACAAGGGCCAAGTGACCTCATGCCATCATTGAGGGAGAGGCCCCCCAGTTGCTTTGAATCTTGATGAGGGAGTCGGTAGCACTTTATCTCCGGTCTTTATTCCCTGTGCCTGTCACTAGTATCCGACCTGGAGAATGGGGTGGAGGTCCGCACGGTGCAGTTTCCACAGGGCTCTAGAAATGAGTTGTTTTTCATTCTGTTCTATTCTCCTGACAAGGGAAGCCCCTGCCTACCCCTGTCTATATTCCAGCACTTTCCTTTTCACCTCCTACCACCTCTCTCACCCCACTGCCATCCTCTGCTCCTGCCTTTCTTGGTCATTTAATGAGCGTGTTTATTCCCTTTGTCTGGGATTGCCATCCACCTTCTGTCGTGTGGCCCCGCCCCCTCCTCTTTCTGCCCATGACCTCTTCAAGCAACTTTCCCACGGAAAAAAGGGAAGACGAGGGAGGGCGGGAGAAGTGGGATGAAGACAGGGGATGGGGTGGGGTGGGGGGCACAAAAGATTCTGTGAATTATTCAGAGACACAAGCAGGGGGTTTCTAAAGGGTGGGGGGGATGTGTGGTGGCAGGCAGGGCCGCCCCTCTGGCCCTCTCCTCCTCTGTCTGGGCTCCTCTCTCCAGCTAGGCTACAGTTGCCTTAGAGACAAGACCATTGTCCTGCCTGAGGATTCCTGGGTTGGTGCATAACTCAGAAAAACACTGCCTTTCACCATGGTATCTGCAGGATAGTTTCCCTGCCTCAGCCCTCTCCCCCCCTCATCTTGTCAAACCCTTTTCCTTTCTTGGTTTTATATTTTATCAATGGAAATTAAAACTTGGACCCTCCATAACTGGGAACTGGCCCAACAGACTGGGAGGGGGTCTTCTTGTTGGTGATCGGCCAACAAAGTAGTCAGCCCAGAGGCCTCTGGCTGAGCGGAGTTGCCTGGAGGATGTGACAGGCATGCCTACTGTGGGGTGGCAGTTTGATAGAAGGAGGGCCCAGGCGAATATTGCTGGGGCCCCAACAGAGTGGACAACATGGGCTGTTCTCCAGGGTTTTCCTTTCAATCAGGAACCATGGGGGTGGGGAGATCAGGTGTTGCCAACTGAGCAACCCCCAGAACTGCTCAGGGTTCAACTCTGCACCTTTACACTAGAGTCTCCCGTCCTCAAGAATCTTGGAAAGTGGGTCATCCAAGCAGGAAACGGCAGTAACTAAGCCCAATACGGTCCTTTGACAGTTGGACATAAAAGTGTAAACAGCCACCCAAATTTGCATAGGGCTCAGCTGTTTGCAAAGTATTTGACCTAGATCCTGAATCCTCACAGGGACCCCAGGACGGGATGGGGCGGGGGTGGGGGGGGCAGGCATTTGGGGTGCCCTATTTACAGCTGGGGTAACTCAAATGTGTTCAGGAAACTGCAGAAAAGCGAGGCAGCTCTACTGCAGGCACAAGCAAATCAGAGCTGAGCTGGGTTAAGATGGACATTCGTGCAGGGCTCCTTTATATCCTGCTCTGCTCCCTAAACAAATATCCCCCACCCTACCCTGGGCCCCATTGCTACCCACAGCCTGTAACAAGCCCTCCCACCACGTTGCCCCATTCCTAACACTCAAGGACAGGCTCCTCTCCCACCTGTTGGCCCCCCAGTGTCCTGTGTGTCTCTCATGTCCCACCTTCAGGCCCTCCCCTTCCTCTTTCCAGACCTTCTCCCCCACCCCCACAGTTCTTAGGCTGCTGGAGGGGGGGGGGGGTTGGAGTATTTCCTGGTTGACCAGATTGGGTGTGGAAACCTGCCAGTCCAGTTTGTGGGAACAAAGGTGGCTTTTGTCACCCAGATCACAGCTACTTATCAGCTGGAGTGGGGGACTTGGAGATGGCAAGAGGAAAAAGGGCAGGTGCAGGTTTGGGTGGCAAGTGCTGCCCTCTGGTGGGGAGCAGAGGTACAGACCACAGGAAGTGGCTCTTCTGCCCTGGGAGGGGACCCAGGGCTAAGGAGGCCACCTTCTCAGGTCCTGGGGTGGGGAGCTGTCAAGAAGGCATCCTCTAAACAAAGACCTTAGCTGTTCTACAGACAAGGACATCAAGACAGCCACGTTGACTGTGAGGAACTGTTGGCAGGGTTGGGACTGGAGTCCAGCTTTCTTGACTGTGTGTCCATCATACCATCCCTGGCCTTGCAGGGCAGGCCCCAGAGCCCAGCTGTTCTTGGCCTGTTGGCACCTGTTTTAAATTCAGCTTTCTCCTCTCTACATCCGGTTTTGCTTTATCCAGGGGAGTTTCCAAAGAAAGTGTCTTCTGGTGGCCTGTTCAGACCCACCCACTCTCACATCTTCCCATCTTTGCTGCATGTGTCTTCATTCCTGGGAGAGAACAGCGGCCCAGGCAGGCTCTGAGTACCTGAGGAGGCCCCATCTGCACTCCCATTCCTGCTCCCCACCTTCCCACCTAGTACTGGGTTTCCTTGTTACCCTACAGCATGGGGTGCTTGGGTATTGGGGATGATGTAAGAGCTCAGAGTAGTGAGTGACACAGTGAATGTCCCTGGAGCCCGATTCTGGGGTGTGATTGGTTTGTTTAGCCGAGTGACTCTGGTCATGTTTGCTGACCTGTGCACCTCAACTTCCTTGCCTATAAGACAGAGTTAACAACAGTCCTCTTCCATAGGTTGTGGTAAGGACCGATGGGTTTGTATGTTGTGAGCAGTTAGAACCGTTTCTGGAAGAAGGAGGCTCTGTGCATGTCAGGGATCATAACACAAAGATGAAGCCATGGGCTGTCCTGTTCACTGCTGTGTCCCCAGCATGGAGCACAGTATCCAGCACAAAGTAGGGCACAATAAGCACTTTTCAAATGCATAAATAAACATACTCTTTTCTCCTTCCAATTGCCCAGAATTGCTCTACCCTGTAGCAGAGCTGCTGGCTTCTCAGACTGTGTTACTCCTGGAAGCAACTGACCGGGACCACTGTCCTCTGCAAGCCAGCTGTGGAGTGTGGGTGGCAGAGGGGATGGCGTAAGCCCCAGCCCACGTGTCCCATATTTTCCTAGTCAGCGCTGTGGGCGGCCGGGCCTTTCCCAGGCAGCTGTGCCTCTCTTCTCCAGCCTGGCTTGTGTTGCTGGAGAGAAGGACAGAGAGGGGAGGAGGTTGTGCCTGATGTTTATGTCTCAGGGAGAAGGAGAAGTGACAGCTGTTCAAACAGTGGTTTCCAAAAGCTGGGCCTGGGGTTGGCGACATCTGCATCCTCTCAAGGAGCTTTGGAAAAAATGCGGCTCCGTGTGCTCCACAGGTGGAGATTCGGATCTGGGCCCAGGGCTCTCCATCTTTTTGAAAGCATCTCAGGGTGGCTCTTTTATACACTGAGATCTGAACTTGCTTCTTTATCTTTTCATCCCTTCAACAAATATTGATTGAATGCCTACGGGTGCCAGTCACTGAACAAAACAAAGACTCACTGAACAAAACAAAGATATTTGCTTACATTCTAGAAAGGAGCTGAGGAGCAACAACTTATTTTGAAAGATCATAAGTTCCATGGG
Source organism: Marmota flaviventris (assembly GCF_047511675.1). Classification (NCBI taxonomy): domain Eukaryota; kingdom Metazoa; phylum Chordata; class Mammalia; order Rodentia; family Sciuridae; genus Marmota; species Marmota flaviventris. The sequence continues at coordinate 13,203,162 of NC_092506.1, read as the reverse complement.
GCGGGGGGGGGGCCGCAGGGAATAGAGGCTGGTCTCAAACTTGCCAGTAGGATAAGAAGGTTTGGAAGTGCCAGGGTGGTGTGGGGGGTAGGAAACAGTATTCAATAAGACCGGTTCAGGAACTTCACTAAGAAGGTAAAATGTGAGCCAAGACTGCAGGCGTGGAGGAGGAAGCTATGCAATCGCCTGGTGGAAGAGCACTTCCGTCAAGTGGAACAGCATGTGCAAAGGCTCGGAGGCATATGCTGCTTCCTCTGGCATGTAGGAGAAGCAGCAAGGGCAGAGTAAGGGGCATGTGATGAGAGGAGACCAGAGAGGAACAGAATGGAGGGTGCTGGCAAATCATGCATGGCTGTGTAAGCCTTGCTAGGACTTTGACTTTGACCCTGAGTAAAAACTGAGCTATTCTGTGTTTCAGGGTTCTGAGTGGTGGAGTAGCTCAGCACATCCGCTGCTGTGTTAAGAACCTCGCGCACCTTCAGTAGAGTTAGCACTGGTCCATTTTGTCCTGCTTCTCAAAACCATAATGTATCTGCTTTTTCCTTCCACAGGGTCCCCACTGTCCCAGTGAAAAACTTAAATGGTTCCAGTCCCGTCAACCCTGCCTTGGCTGGTAAGAGCTGCCTGGGGCTGGGGACTTGTTTGGGTAGAAAAATCAGAGCCATGAAACAGGTGGTGGGCATCTGCGTAGAGGAGAGGATTGGGATGTTCTCAGAAGCAAACAGGGATTTTAGGAACTGTCCTGGGAGGGCAGGTAGAGTTTGGGAGAGACTGGATTGCTGAAAACCAAGCACACTAGAGAATCCATGAGTCATGGGCACTCTCTGCTGGAGAGCAGGAGTCAGCTGATGGGGAGAGAGGAATTCGGGGAGTGCTGGGAGCTCATTCTTCAGCCCTTCCTCACCGTGCCCTGCCCCTTTCAGGAATCACAGGGATCCTCATGAGTGCAGCTGGATTGCCTGTATGTCTCACCAGACCGCCAAAGCTGGTCCTGCACCCACCTCCCGTCAGCAAGAGCGAAATCAAGTCCATTCCTGGCGTTTCCAACACGAGCCGCAAGACCACCAAAAAACAAGCCAGGAAAGGTACCGGCCTCTCGATCCAAGGGGATACCCACCATGAAGCCCTGGCTCCCTCCCCGACCAGGGGCACAGCTAAGGCTGTGTGCCTTGCTTTCTGTATCTAAGTGGGCCTCGCTGGCAGACTCTGATGGTTACACTAAAGTACATTATGTACGAAGCAGATGGAAAAACGTTGGGAAATTGAAATATGCGGTGCAAACATATAGAAACTAAAATATTAGGTATGGTGCAGAGAAGACATGGTAGAAGAGAAAGATCACTTTACTGTCAGAACAAAAATGGATTCACAGCCTAACTAGTTATATGATCATGTGGAACCTGTTTTCTCATCTTCATAATGGGGCAAAAATGTCCACAGCCAATTTTCAACACACATGTCCTGGAAAGTAGCCACGAGGGTTGGGACAAAGCCAGGGTCTTGTATCCACCTAGATTCTCCAGACCTTCTGGCCACTTGAATCTCCTTCAGGATCCCCTTCCTACCTGCCCACAACCCAGCTACCAAGGGGTTCATATACTACCTTCCTGGCACCAAAAGAACCTGGCATAGCTTTGTACTAGTCCTTTTGGTCTATAAATCCCAGCAACCTGAGAAACTGAGATAGGAGTATCACAAGTTCAAGGCCAGCCTCAGCAACTTAGCAGGACCCTCGGGAACTCAGTGAGACCTTGTCTCAAAATAAAAAATAAAAACGGCTGGGGAGCTAGCTCAGCGTAGAGCACCTTGGATTCAATCCCAGTGTGGAAAAAAAATTAATTAATTCTTACCAGAGAAGCAGGACAGTGGCGGGAAGGGCTGGCACCTCAGCTTTGGGCTGTTACACGATCCATTTCCTCAAACTCTTGTCCTACTTTTCCAGTCTATTAAAATTTCCCTGCTTAAATGAACTCAATTGCCTTGCTCGTGGTCTGATTGGGAGTGACAGGATTTTACACTTTCCCACTCTTCCTGCTATTATTAATAGCACATACTGCATCCTTATCTGGCAAAGTGATGAAGGGCTGTTCACCCAGGAGCCTATTAATTGTCAAAGCAACCCTTTGAGGTGGGCGCTATCAATCTTCCCCATTTTTATAGAAAAAAAAAAAAAAAAAAACAGCTTAAAAAAGTGAAGCAAGTAGCCCAGAGTGGCACTGATCTTGCTTCTTCTGTGGCTCCTTGTAAGCCTGCGTCACTCCAGCCACCTCCTTCAGGTTGGATGGTCTCCTAAGGCTCCAGCTCCCAAAGGAATCCCCGGATCATTGCAGCCTGTCAGGATGCTTCCCAGAGTCTCCCCCTACCCTGCTGCTGGGCTGTGTCTGCTGGCCCTGACAGCATCGTCCAAAACCAGTCCTAAAGCTGAGGGTCATGGCTTCCTATTTTCCCTTACAAATGTCTTACTTTGGTGCCACATTATCAACTGAGACAGTGCTTAGCGAATTGGAAGGTGAATGTGGTCAGACTGCCTAATGCTTGCTTAACACCTAACAGTGGACAAAGGGCTTTCATTTCTGTTATCTCATAGGATCGTTTGAGCTAGTCCAGGCTCTTTGATTATAAGGAAGAGAAACTCACTCAACATATGTCTGTTAAAATGTGGACTCATTGAAAATGGAGAGGAGCCCATTAGGGAAGTGGCTGCAAGGGTAAAGGCAGATGAGAACACCTCTCCCTTCCTCAAAACCTTTCTTCAGCCCTCTACAACCTGTATAAATTCTTCTTTTATTTCCTATTTATTTATTTATTTATTTTTGGTACCAGGGATTGATCCAGAGGTGCTTCACCACTGAGCCACCTCTCTGGCCCCTTTTAAATTTTTTTTTTTTTTTTTAAATTGAGAGACAGTATCTCTAAATTGCTTAGGGCCTTGCTAAATTGCTGAAACTGGCTTTGAACTTGCCATCCTCCTGCCTCAGCCTCCCGGGCCACTGGCATTACAGGTGTGCACCACCATGCCTGGCTTCTTTAGAATTCTTAAAGCCAATTACAGAACAGATTGCTCCCTTTTCTGCTTTTGAACTTGACTATAACTTTCCTCTCCGTCACACTTAGGATGGCAAGGCTTGGTGGATCCCTTACCTCTGCCTTGTTAACCCAAGGGATCCCTTTGTCCTCCCAGGTAAAACACCAGAGGAAGTGCTGAAGAAGTATCTGCAGAAGGTCCGGCACCCGCCAGAGGAGGTGAGTGCCGGGGAAGTAGGGCACGGTTCACCTTCCCCATCACCCACAGTCATTTCCTCTGTAGTAGTTTTCTGCAGGATGTGGAGGAGCGGCTCCCTAATCCCTGACTGGTACAGAGCTAATCAAGCTGGAACTCAGGCTCCCGAGTTCATGGTCAGAGCTGCAGCTGTAGCTTAACCTTTCCCCTTTAGCAGAGTGCTGATGGAGTCTAAGCTACTTTACATGACAGTTGGAATTTAGGAAAAACAGCATGCTGAGCCATGTGCACTCACTTTGGAATGGAATTGACATAGACCCGTGGTTCTCAACTGAGAAGATTTTGCCCCTGAGGGAACATCCGCTTGGGTGTTTACTGGTATCTAGTAGATAGAGACCTGGGACGCTGCTAAGCCCTCTACAAAGCCCAGGTCAGTAGCCACAGCAAACAGTAGCCACAGTAACATTCCATCAAATGTTAACACTGCTGAAGTTGAGAAATCAGCCATAAATTTATTTAAATAACAGCCTCTCCGGTATACGGGAAACATGATTCCTTTACCCAAGTTCAGCTTAAGCGAAGCTTGTCAGTGTGTCTATTCACAAGCCATTGGAGGAAGAAGACAGGGCTTGGTCAGGGGTTGTAATGTGGTTGACAAGCCCAAGTTCACATATTAACCGCTACCAGGAATTACTTCAGGAATTTCTCTGTCGTGTAAAGCAAGATTTGTAAAAGCACACCCTCCACCCCTGATTTGTCAACTTTCTAGAAGAGGAGGGGTGACAGCTCACCCAGCCTCTGCCATCACATGGGAACCCCCACAGGGGGGCCTGGGCTGCCCAAGCTGGTGATAACTGATGTCCTCTCTGCTCTCACCCCCTCATCCCCAACCACAGGACTGCACCATCTGCATGGAGCGCCTCACCGCTCCCTCGGGCTACAAGGGCCCACAGCCCACGGTCAAGCCTGACCTGGTAGGAAAGCTCTCCAGGTGTGGCCACATCTACCACATCTACTGCCTGGTCGCCATGTACAACAATGGGAACAAGGTCAGTGTACCCGGGGGCCTGCTGCCCTGCCCCTGGTAGGCTGTGGAGGACCAAGAACATGAGGGCCCTCCACATTCTTCCCCTGGCTGGTCTGAGGAGTCTTACATCTCGCCACTTCTTACTCATCCAAAAACTACCTGCATTTCAGAAGCTGCTCTATTCATCTCTTACTAGGGGAAGAGCAGAGGCAGTAAAAGGATATCGACCTGTGCTTGGGTCCTGGTTAGGAACTGAATGACCTCGGGCAAGATTGTTTTTTTCAGGCTCTCTGAGATTTCCTTTTCCATCTGGAAAATGCAGATATAACAATACCCGCTTTGTAAGCTGTTATTACTATTATTATCCAAAAGGATTCCTCTCGTGTATCATGGCTATAATGTTCCCCCTTTACCTTTACACGGCTTATTGTGTTGATGTTCCCAAAGTGCCAACCTCGAGACTTTTCTCAGCGTCCCAGACAGACAAGGTGTGGGATGCAGTCAGTTCACTGTCCTGACCCTGGCCTGAAAGCTTCCATTGGAGCCTCACATTTCAAGAGGTTACTCTGTGTTTAAAGGGCTTTCTTAGCACTTTCTTTCCTTTGGGGTTGACCGTATCCAAGAATGTCTAGTAACTATTTGCTTTTACGTCAGTAGTTTCAAAAATGTCTCTTGAGGCGCTCTCCTTTGTTCTCTTTTGCACTTACACTTGGAAGCATGTGTTTTCATTTTATCAAACACATGAGGGGAAAGGGCCTGAATTGGATGGAGCCATGCCCCCCAGGCCATGAAACAAGCTAAGGCCTCGGCAGGGAGTGGGACCCCAGCTTTAGAGAGGAGCTGACTCCAATGTGAGCTGTTCCTCTAAATGAGTAGAACTTACATGGAGATGTCCCCAAATAGCTCTTCAGAGGATCTGCATCTTCCCAAAGAGTTGGGGGAGGGACATCTGAAGAGAGCTTTGGTCCCAGCTGTGGGAAAGTCCTCTGTCAGCACATGCGTCCTTCTCCCTTCCTTTTGGGGGGCCTGGAAATAGGATTTGCTGGGGGGGGGGGCTCCCGCAGGGTTCCCCACCCTCCCTGCCACAGCACGTGGCACTTCACCAGGTTCTCCTGTGAAACCACACCCCTTCATATCTGTCTGGAAACCCCTGTGCCGCCAGCAGAGCCACTGGGGGGCAGTGCAGTGCCGTGGGGTGAGGTGGGGGTGATTTAGATGCACTTGCAGGTGTTCTGACCCTCGCTGGTGATGAGCCCCTCAGTCTTGCTGTGCCTCAGCTCCTTTATCTGTGAAAGGGGTTCATAATTCCTCCCCAGCTAATGTCAGAAGGTGAGGCTGATGTGAAATAAGCATTGTAGATTCTGTTGTAAGATTTTAAAGTATTACCATTACGGTATCATTTTCTCCTCTGGTTGTTTATGCAGAACTTATCCTCCATCTTTCTAAGCCTATTTATTCTTCAAGGGTCATTTGTTTAAAGTCGTCTTTATTTTCTCCAACACAGTGCTCAATTCATCTTTTCCTAGCAGTAGGTTCCAAACCTGAGTTTATTAGTCTTTTCACAGAAATCATGAATAGACTGATAATACTTAGATATGCCACTTGCAAAACACGTCCTATGGATGATCTCATATAATATCTAACAACCCAGTGAGACAGATACTGTTGTTTTTCTGGCTCTCTAAAGAAACTGAGACTCGGAGAGGATAATTGATTTGTCCAAGATCACACAACAGGTAGAAGGCAGAGTAAATCCAGACAGTCTGACTTAGGAGTTCACATTCCAAACAGACTACACTTTGCAGTCGCCCAATTCTGATACGGTGGGCCTGGTGTGGGGTCCAAGCATCTTTATTTTTAAGAAGCTTTCAAATGATTCTGGTGGTCATCAATTGGGAAGTCGCTGCTCTTAAGAGCTTGCTATCTGTTCTACCCATTTGAGGCTTAGATATTAGATGATGGTTCCCTTTGTGGGCTCCCTGCCCTAGTTTCCTGGCCTCTTCATCAATGACAGGGGCGTCCTTTCTATGTTCCTTAGCATGGAGCCTGAAGCTATTTGTAGAATTTTCTTTCTGTTACTTTGGAGATAGCAGCCGTGGCTTACGTAGCTAGTCAGGATTTCAGGTCTAGTGTGAGGTCGGATCAAGTTTTTCCCCCTTGCCCTTCATCTCTGGTACCTTTGAGGTTGGGTGGAAGGTCATTAGGTTTCCCAGGTTGGCTATTTTGACCTTGTCTCATCAGGATGGGAGTTTGCAGTGTCCAACCTGTAAGACCATTTATGGGGTGAAGACAGGCACCCAGCCTCCAGGGAAGATGGAGTACCACCTCATCCCCCACTCCTTGCCTGGCCACCCAGACTGCAAAACCATCCGGATTATCTACAGCATCCCCCCGGGCATTCAGGTGAGCTCACCCTCAGCAGTTGCCTTTTATAGTTTTAAGTTTAAATGTTTGCATTCGAAGTGTTTTATGCTATGAAAAGTCTCCTTCCCACCCTTGTTCTCCCTCTACAGATCTAATCCCCCATCCTCTCCCCCTCCACTAGCATTGTTCTTACTTTCTCATGTACCCTTCCAGGATTCTCTGTGCCCAGGCAACAGAAATTGTATCCGCCCCTCCCATTTTTACACAATGATTGACATTTAGGGACCTTGTTTCATACTCTGCATTTTTTCAATGAACAATATAGTTTGTAGGTTTTTCAGTACAGAGAGAACTTCCTCTTTCTTTCTTATGTCTGCACAATAATCCATCATGTAAATAATTTAATTCAACAGTCTCAATCAGATGAGAATACATACGGATTATTTCCAATCTTTTGCTACAACGAATAATGTTGGGATGAATAAACTTGTACACATATGAACCTTGCCTAGTGTGCAGCCCTGTACCTGTTTATGTGTAGAATAATTTTCTAGAAGTGGAATTTCTTTGTCAAACAGTAACCTGCATTTCTAATTTGATAGCTACATGATCACACTATTCGATAGCTACACTACTGGCTTTGAGTTTCATGGGCATTTCTTTCCTCTTTGGTTCTTTTAAATACAGTTCCAAGGAACAAATCTGAACAATATTCCTGATGGCAGATGTAAATTTTGTGGCCCTTCTTCCCACAATGAAGCTTTATCAAATGTGCTAGGGTGCAGACTGGATCCACTTTTAGCAAATGTTGATTCGTTTACCTCTTTTATTCCCTCCTATTTGTCTTTTTACATTTAATAAATATCTGCATGTGAATTAGGGACCACGAATGCCCTTGGCAGTAGAGAAGGCGGGTGCAGCCCTGATAGGATCCTTTCTCCCTGAAGTCCCCATTCTGCTGGGTCCAGGAAAACCATAAAGCAAACAGACAAACGGGTGCTTCCAAATAGTGATAAGTCGTGGGGAAATAACCAGGCCCATGTAATAGCCTAAAAAGAATTAAGTAAAACATGGTTCTTCCTTGGGGGATTTACCAACCCGTCAGGAAAAGATAAGTGAACATCACCAATTAATTTAGAGAGCAAAATTGGGTGTGCACCATTGATAGGAGTTGTGCGAGGCAGAGTGAACAAAGAAGAACTGCAAGTCCTTCAAAGTCTGATCAGCCTGGTTCTAGTTCTTGCCTCCATTGTGCATGTGTGTTTGGGTGGGGGGTGCTGAGGATTTAACCCAGCATCTCCTACATGCTAGGCCAGCACACTACGGTTGAGCTACACCCACAGCCCTTTGGGTTTGTTTGTTTTGTTGTTTTGGTTTCGGTTTTTCTGTGTTTGTTTTTGAGACAGGGTCTCCCTAACTTGTCCAGGTTGGCCTGGAACTTGGCAATCCTCCTGCCTCAGCCTCCCCAGTAGCTGGGATTACAGGCGTGTGCCCTGGCTGAGTGTTTACTTGCTGGTGACTCTGGGCCAGCCACCTGATCTTTCCAAGCTTAACTTTTTCAGCAGTGTAGCTGGGCACCTAACAGGCAGAGGTGTGTAAGGGTGAGAGACGTCTGTGTGTGCACCTGGGGCAAGGGCACAATACTAAGGTGCTCAATACCTGGTGCCATTATTATTGAGTATCCTACTCATCCTGGTAAGGACAAGGGCTTGTGTGTGTGTGTGTGTGTGTGTGTGTGTGTGTGTGTCTGCAGCTCAGAGGGGACTTTCTGGTGCAGGTTACTCTCTATGGGAGCCTGGGAAATGTGAAGAAATGGAGGAGAGCATTTTTAGTTGGAGGGTATAACAGTTGTGGAGGAGAGAAAGTAGGGGGTGTTGAAGGCAATAAGGAAGAGTTGAATGGGGGCCTAAGACTTGCAAAACGGGAGGGAGCACGACAGAGATGTTGAAGACCAGGCATTGTTGGAGACTGGCACCAGGCCACAGAAGGCCTGAGCACTAGGGCTGAGGGTGAGGACCTTCCTCATTAGGCTGCAGGGAGCCCCTGAAGATTGCTGTTTGTGATTAGATTTTGGAACATCATGGGGTTGAGTTTGTGCTTCAGGAAGGACAGTCTGACGTAAGCACAGAGGACAACCAGAACAAAGACCCATCAGGAGACTACTGCAGTAGTCCAGGCTCTGTAATGGGGCCTCAGCAAGGGAAAGGCCAGAGCAAGAGAGAAACAGCTGGGTGTTGCTTGGGGGAGACTCCTGGGATGATTCTGAGCCAGCCAGTCGGGGTGGTAAGGACATGAGTGAAAATATGGGGGTCTGGAGGAACAGCAGGCAGCTTGGGTTAGGACTAGGGTCAGGGTTAGGGCTAGGGCTAGGAAGAGCCTGTGCTGTGGTTTTAGAGATATCCACGTGCTGCTCTGCAGACCCCCGGCTCCTCCAGGAACACCCCAGCTCATCTCGAGAGAAATACATGTCTTGGTGGCCATCCTGTAGTCTCAGAGTCTCAGGATGCTCAGTGCCGTCTCTTCAGACTTCAGGGGCCACATAGGTGTGGGCCTCGGTGAGGACTCGAGACTTTCAAGCATTACCTTCACTGCAGAGAAAAATTCCCTATGGGAGAAACTCTGGGCCGGAGTGAGGCTGAGTCGTGACTGCTCTGCTTGGCGACGGGCCCAGAGCACACAGGCTTGCTGGGTCAGTGCCAGGTGGACTCTGCATTGGACACACAAGCAGCAGCCCCAGGAAGGGGAGGAGCAGTCATAGCCCGGTGCTTGGACTTGGCCCCTCAATCAGGCGGCCAGGCTTAGTGAAGTAGCAATGTCTTTGAGTATGGAATTGGAACCATCAGGTCCTGCATCTTCAAGAAGACATTGTTGGGGCTGGGGATATAGCTCAATTGGTGGAGTGCTTGCATTGCATGCACAAGGTCCTGGGTTCAATCTCCAGCACCAAAAAACAAAAAACAATTTAGCGCAGGGAAGTGTGCCTTTCCCCAGACCCCAGTACAGTCCTCACACCCTGCAGATGGCAAAATCAGAAGTGATCTTGAACTGTGCTTTCAGAAAAATTAAAGCAACAGAATTTTTGATCACTGTGCATAAAGAGACAAAATGAAAAATCTGTATGCTCATTTGTTCCTTCACTCACTCATTTATGCAGCCAGGACACACTTGCTGATCATCTGTGGGAGAGCTGTTGTTAACAGCAGCACAGAATTATCTTTTTTTTTTTTTTTTTTGGTACTGGGGATTGAACTCAGGGGCACTCGACCACTGAGCCACATCCCCTACCCTATTTTGTATTTTCTTTACAGACAAGGTCTCACTGAGTTGCTGAGCACCTTGCTTTTGCTGAGGCTGGCTTTGAACTCACAATCCTCCTGCCTCAGCCTCCTGAGACACTGGGATGACAAGCGTGCACCACCACGCCCAGCTACTGATATTTAATTGGTTGTATCTGGAAGGGGTTTTTAAATAGGGTTCCATCCCTGCAAGGTTTAGGGTTGCTCCGAAATTATGCACAGACATTTGAGTGAGTGGAAAATATATGCATTGCTACTGAGAAAAAGTGCATTGCTTCTCATGAGTTGCACAAAGGGGTCAATGAACCCATTTGGCCTCTGATTAAGAAGGCTGATGTCTTAGTCTGTTTTCTGCTACAGAGTACCTGAGGCTGGGCATTTATAAATAATAGAGATTCATGTGGCTCACAGTTCTGGAGGCTGGGAAGTCCAAGATTGTTGTTTGCATCTGGTGAGAGGCTGTTTCTACTCAAGGCAGAAGCAGAAGGACTACTGGACATGTGGAAGTGGGAGACCATAAGGAGCAACCTTGCTTTAGAGCAACATGCTTTCACAGTACTAATCCAGTCCCTCAAGAGAGAAAGGAGAAGTTCTTTTAGAAAGGCATTAATTCCTCTCCCTAGTCACCCCACAGCCTCTCAAAAGCCCCATCTGCCAACACAGCTGCAATGACTGTGCAATTTCATCATGAGTTTCAGAGGGGACAAACCACATCCACAATTGTAGCACCTGGATCTGATTCAATCCTGCTTCAGTTTTTTTGTTTTGTTTTCCCACCCAGTAGCCTGAGACTGGGCTTTAAATAGGATATTGGCCAACCACAGCTAAAATATCGTTAGAAGATTTTTAGTCCTGAGTCTCCTGATCCGTATGCTAAACAAGAAAACCCACATAAATTCATGATGACAAAGGAGAATCCATGGGAATCATTCAGGCAATTCTGCTTGCAGGGTTCATAGCTCAAGACACTTTGATGATTCTGAGTAGTTCAGAGCTAAAACATGTAGACCACAGACCTCAGAAAAACTGGGCTTAATTTTCAGCAAAGCCGCTAACATTATGGAAGCATTTAACTTTTCTGGGCCGCAGTAAAACAGTAGATGATGAAGACAGGGATGTTTCAGGTTTACTGGGCTCTTACCATGCACCAGGCACCGAATGCGTGTAACATGTGAAACAGCCTCACAAGGTGAGTATCCCATGTCATTGCTATCAAATCGATGGGGATCAAAGGCCCCAGAATTGGGCTCCAGCACATCCAGCTGGGAGGTAGCAGCTGGGTCCAAACCCAGGCCCAAGGATGCCCAGTCTGTGTGCTTAATGATTCCTCACACTGCTTTGGGGGTCTGTTCTGTCTAGACTCTATGGCCATTATGCTCTTCATCATTATTTAATGAGTACCAGCCTGCACTCCTTTCTCATCAGAATTATGTTGAAAACCCCTCTTTGTTTTCTTTCTTTCTGCTTGCAGGGGCCAGAACACCCAAATCCTGGCAAGAGTTTCAGCGCCCGTGGCTTCCCACGACACTGTTACCTTCCAGACAGCGAGAAAGGGAGAAAAGTAAGAGTGGAAATTTCAGAGTAGTTCTGGGGACTTTATTTCTCAGGGCCTCAGGTTTTGCTTCCTACAATGCAAAGACCAAAGAGAACTGGTTTTGTTTGTTTTTGTTTTTTTCCTCTTGATATATATAGTAACAAGGTCCTATCTGAGTCAACCATAAGTAAAGTTGGATATGATTAGAAATTTTTCCTTTTTTTTTTTTTTTGCAGGTGAATGAGGTGGGGCTTTTAATTTGTTCCTCTCCAGGATATTATTGGCAATAATTCATCTATTTTAGTATTCTTTGTTTAGAGCGATGCTATCTAAAGGCAGGTCCTGGGAATAGCACCAGTGGTAATATACAGGAACTTGAGAGAAATGCAGAACTATAACCTATTTCAATTTAGCAAGATCCCAGCACATGCTAAAGTATGAGAAGCACTGATCTGGGGCATGGATCTTAATTGGTGGGAGATTATTTTATACTTATATATTCTTAGACTTGTCTCCAAAAGGGCAGTGGGAACAACCTTTGGGTTCCTGGACTCCTAGTAACTCATCATCAGGCTCCCATGCTTCTATGAACTCTCATTAGAATTTTTAAAAATCTACATTTGTTTTTCTGTGGATGAGGCCATAAAAATCACTGGACTTTCAGAATCTTTCCTGATCTCAAGAGCGTTAGGAACCACTGGTCTAAGGGAGTGCTGGAAAAACACAGGCAAGAGGTGTGTTTTAGTGGGTTTTCTCTCCAAATCTCAGCAGCCTCCTTCCACAGGATGCCAGTGGCTGTGTGGTTGCTGTGGGTCAATGTCTCCGTCTATCTGGGTGGTTATGAAAAAAATCCCACAGACTGGGTGGCTCAGAAACAACAGAAATGAATTTCTCTCCATTCTGGGGGCTGGGAATCCAAGATCAAGGCTCTGGCAGAATCTGCATCTGGCAAGACCCACTTCCTGCTCGTAGACAAAGCCTTCTCTCTGTGTCCTCACATGGGGAAAGGGGCAAGGGGACTCTCTCCCAGGACTCTTTTGTAAGAGCATTAATCCTATTCACTGAAATTCATTTCTATGCCTTAATCACCTCCTAATACTCTGTCACCTTGGGGGTGAGTGGTCATCATTTGAATTTAGGTGGTAAATAAACACTCAGCTCCAGGGTGCTCCATTTGTCTCCCTGCTCTGAAACCCTGCCCTTGAAGGAACAGCCTTTCTGTTGAAGGAACAGCCCTTCTGTGGTCCATGCTCTTCCTTCCTAGGGTGGGGAACTGGAGAGAGAAGGGAAAGAGGACTAAAGAGAGAATCCAAGAAGAAGTGTGGAATCCCATTTAGACCTCCTGGAACCTTTTTTCCTTCTCTCGCTTTCCATAGGCCCTATCAAGTTATGGACAGGCCAGGAGAAGGATGGGGTGGTGAAATGCCCATAGGGAGACCCCTCAGGTCTCATGGTACATGGTATGGCTATGTCCTCATCCAGGGAGGAAGGAGACAGTTTGGAACAATGAAAGAACCAGCTATATCACAAGATGTGCCAGTCAAGTGTTCCCAGATTAAGAATCAGGACTAGGCCTGATGCCTGTTTTTCTTGAGTGTCCAAATTTTTGTGCCTGAGCCTGAGATCTGCATCTCAACAGTTGGCTAAATGTCTCTACTGTAAAGTCCTGCTGTTCAAACTAGAACCATGTTCCCCAAAGCTGCTCTGCCTGCAGGACTCTCTTATGTTGACGACATATCCTGAATTCCCAGGAGCCAGAATGGACACATTGGTCTTCTTGGGCCCTCCCTCTTATCCACCACATCCACTTAGCTCCCTGAACTGCCTTCTAAACCACTCGATTCCTTTTATAAACCTGCTACCACCAACCTAGTTAATGCTTCTTCATCTTTCAATGCCACCAGTTTAGTCATCCCAAAACATAATTCCCAGCACCAAACACCTTTGTTTAAAAGAAATAAGATTGAAACTGGGTACAGTGGCACCTACCTGTAATCCCAATGTTCCAGAATCTGAGGCAGAAGTGGAGTGCAGTGGCACATGCCTGTAATCCCAGCAGCTCTTGAGGCTGAGGCAGGATGATCTCGAGTTCAAAGCTAGCCCCAGCTTAGTGAGGCCCTAAGTAACTCAGCAAGCCCCTGTCTCTAAGTAGAATATTTTAAAAGGGCTGGGGATGTGGCTCAGTGGTTAAATGCTCCTGGTTTTAATCGCCAATACCGGGAAATACCAGGGGAAAAAAAAAAAAAAATAGAAGATGAAGGATTGCAGGTTCAAGGCCAGCCTGGGCAACTCATAGAAACCTTGTCTCAAAATAGAAATTTTAAAAGGGGCCAGGGATGTAGCTTAGTGGTAAAACACCACTGGGTTCAATCCCCAGTACCTTCCCCCCCTCCAAGAAAAGAAAAAAGAAATAAAATTCAAACAGTTGTTTCTTCTTCACAAAGAATACTCCTCTCCGCTTGACATAAAAAGCCTGCTGTAGTGTGGTTTTACACCTTCCTGTCTCTCCAGTTGCCCACCCTTGTCCTTCACGAGGGTCGCATTGGAGACTGAGACACAGTAAGAGCTCAGGCTTTGGAACTAGACCGGCCTGGGTTCCAGTCCTAGTTCTCACACGCATAGCTGCAGAATCTGGTATTAAAGGCTTCACATCCGTATGACTTGTTTCCTCATCTGTCCAGCAGTGGTGATAATTTCTCTGTGGACAGGATGTTGTAGGAATTCAGTGAAAGTAGCCTTAGTAAAATGCGGTGGCAGCTGTTGTTGTAATCATCCATGCCTGGGGCTCCTATTTACTTACCGTGTCTACACATCCTCTCTGTTAACATACCTCCGATCCTCCCTTCCGCTGAGACTCTGCTCAGAAGCAGCCTCCTCCTTGAAATATATGCTGATTCCTATCTAAAGTATACTTTGGACCCTGGGCCATGGAGTCAGGCAGCCCTGAGGTCCATCTCCAATACCCACCCTGCTTCCTGTCACTAGCTATAAGACCAAGGCAAGTTTTTATTTTTTTATATCTTCTGAGCCTGTTTTTCTCATTTGTTTAAAAAAAAAAAAAGGTGACGGGGGTGGGGGTGTGTGATGATGAGAGTATCTGAATCCCAGTTATTGTGATCACTGTATAACTCAACACCTGGCGCTGAGTAAGTAACCTCTCAGGAAAGGGTAGCTCCTGTTTTCGAGTTTACTATTGTGTTCCTTGGCTTCGCTTCTCTGTGACAGAATACCTCAGAGCAATCAGCTGAAAGGGGGAAAGATTTGTTTTGAGTCATGGTTTCAGTCCCTTGTCACTTGCTCCTGTCACTTTGGGCCTTGGGTGAGGCAGAACATCATGGCTGGGAGCATGTGGTGGAAGGAAACTGCTTACCTCCTGGTGACCAGGAGGCACATAGAGAAAGAGAGAGGGGGAAGGGGAGGGACTGAGGACAAAATAAACCTTCCCAGGGTGCACACCTCCAGTGACCTACTCCCTCCCACCGGACCCCAGGGACTAAGGTTTCTCCGATCTCCCAACAGCACCATCAGTTGGGGACCAAGCTTTTGGCACACAGCCTTTAGGGGACATTTAAGATTCAAACTGCAACAACTACTGTTATTACTGTTATGATTCCCCAACCGTCAGCCTGTACCATGTTTGGAAGAGTTCATCTTCCAGGTGTGGACAGTACTCCGACCAAGACTGGGAATAGGATGTTAGTCTCGCTCAACCAAGATTTTGTTGAATTTAGATGAATCAGAACATTCTGCAAACCCTGACACAGGCCACAGCTTCCTCGTCTATAAAATGGGGATAATGATAGCACTTGCCGTGGACCTGGCTGCAAGTGTGGTGTGAGGACCAGATGGGAGATAAATATGGGAGAGCCTGGAAGAAGTCAGAGGGCTTTTTAAGATGTCCCTGGAGAAATATTTCACAGTCTTAGTTGTTGGTAGATTAATTCCACCTCGAGGTGGTGCTGGTGAAGGGCAGAAGTTTAGAAGTCCTCAGATCATAAGCACTGCAACTCCTAGACCCTAAGTTTTAAAATACAACTATTATGCTGATAGCTGACCTTTTTAAAAAAAAAAAAAAAAAAAGTATTGTACTCCAGGCACTAGTATGAAAATGCTTTTCTTGTAGTGTTCCATAAGATGTCCACAACCTTTGAGACGGATTATACCATTGCCACTTTATAAATAAGGATTTTAAGCATCAGAGAGGTGCTATGATTTGTCCATGGTCACAGTTATTCATCGACAGAGCCAAGACTCAAGCCCTGACTCCAAGTCCAAGACTCCTTCTCTTTCATTGAATTGCTTAGGACTTCCTGACGCAGGGAGATTGGGACCCTTAAGAGGATCCTACCACCCAAGGGACAGTGTCTGACCAACACTGAAGTCCGCCCTCTGTCTCTTTCCTTTGCTCCACAGGTTCTCAAGTTGCTCCTCGTGGCCTGGGATCGCCGTCTCATCTTTGCCATCGGTACCTCCAGCACCACGGGCGAGTCTGATACGGTCATCTGGAATGAGGTGCACCACAAGACAGAGTTTGGCTCTAATCTCACCGGCCATGGCTACCCAGATGCCAATTACCTGGATAACGTGCTGGCCGAACTGGCTGCCCAGGGCATCTCTGAGGACAGCACTGCCCAGGAGAAAGACTGAGGCTGGAGAGGCGTTGGGGTGGGAGGGGCTGTGGGACCACAGGGCAGGAACAGGGAGAGTCAAGGTGGAAGTTGGTGCCATGCCCTCCCTACTCCCTCATCCTCCCTCACCCTGTCTCTAGACTGGGAGGGGAGGCAGATTGCATAAGGTGACATAATTCATAAACCTCATCCGACAAAAGGGGACATGGGGTGATGGCCATCCTGGGTCTGTTCCTGTTGAGTTTTCGGCGCTGGGTAGGCAAGAATCCCCACCCCCTCCATCCCTCAAGTGGGGGGCACGGTCAGCACACTCGGGTGTGGACAGTGCGTGGCACTGCACACCCTGCCTTGTGAAGCTGAGGTTTCTGGCCTCAGCTGGCTTCTAGCTGCTTCCACTCTGCTTTGAGAGCGGAGTTTCCACTTTTCTCTCCTCCACTGAGGCAGAGAGCTCTCACTGTGCAAGGTGGGTGGGGGGCACCAAGGGGTGGACCGCTAAACTGCTGTGACATCAGATCCTGGATGCCTTGGTGTGGGGCGAGCAAGTGCTTCTTGCTGACAGGGTCAGAGAGGCAGACGCCTCTGGGAGCGGGTTCAGCTCTCTCCATCGTCCTCTGGGCTTCTCTGGGCCCTCTCTTCCCCCTCACATCTGTGACCTGTCCAAAGAGGCATCTGGTTCTTTTGCATGGATGGATGGACTCTGGGATTCTTCTCTGGGACGGCATCCTGTGATGCTGTTTCCAGCCCCTCTCTGATCAAACCAGAGCCTGCGTCCCACTGGGCATCTGCACTGTCCTCAGGGAGAGGAGCCCACAGCCTTCTTCCCAACTCATCCCAGACCAGCTCAAAGATTCCACGAGTTTCATGGATTCACTGTGAGTGGGGCCCATGCTGGGCCCTGTGCCATCTGTGTATGAGCCTATGTGTGTGTGGGTGTGTGCGTGTCATGGGCCACGTTGGTGGACAGTCCATCCCATCATGACCCTGAAATCTACTTTGCAAGATGCCAAACCCCAGTTCTGAGGGATGAAACTGCCAGGGTGTGGTCCCTGGACTTTCCTCTTTTTGCCAACCCATCTCATGATCAACGTGGAACCTGATGGAAGTAGAATTGTGCTTAGGGGATGTGTGGAGGTGAGACCTGGACCCACACCTTTTTCTATTTCTGTTCAAGATGGAATCAGAGCCAACCTCCGTCCAATCTTGTTTTCATGAGGGTTTCAATCTGTACCCATGCAAATTTGCTAGGTAAGCCCAGAGATGGTGCTGGGCCCCTCATCTGTCCCACAGAAGGACCTCCCACAAGGTGAAAGCCTCTAGTTCATTCCTAACAGGGTTGGGACCACATTATGTTCTGGTCCGAAGTGCATCCGGGTTGTATCCCAAGACCCTGTCTATCTCCCCTCAACATCCTCTTGCCTTTGGCTCCAATAATGGATTGAGGATCAGGGAGAACAGGGGTTCTCAAGAAGGGAAACCCAATTCTCCTTTTTGAAAGTGGGTTCTTTGAACTATGTGTTTGGGGGAAGTTCCTCTGGATACTAATTTGAATTTATATACCTCATGTTTTGGGGGTTTGACGTATATATATATATATGCATATATATTTCATAAAATTTGGAAGATTTTTGATGCTGGAAAAAAAAATGAAACAAAAGAACCTTCCACAGTGGTACTTAAGTTAGAACTGGAGGCCAAGGTTTCATAACAGCAGCTCCACAGCTGCTTGCTGTTAGCCCTGCAGCCACTTTGACATAAGTGTGTCTAGTGGATTCACCTGTCACCAGTTCCTTGGGACTTGCTGGTGCTGAGTCTTTCTTTACTCCCATTTGGCTACAGGGACAATAATTGGCCACATCAGAGGGAGCTCTGAGAGGAGGAATTATTCCTGCCACCCTTAATCCAGTCTCTCCCAGCAGTGGGAAGCTATTTTGCAGATGAAAAGACTGGTCCTGAGTTCACTGCCCCTTGGGCCCTACTACAGTCAGGAAGGAAACATTAGAACTAAATGACAGAGATGTCCCTGCAGAGTGTAATGTCACACTGCCAAGTTATCACATGCCAGAGATCATCCTTTGGGCTCTCTGGGCCCTCTCTTCCCCCTCACACCTGTGACCTGTCCAAAGAGGCATCGGGTTCTTTCGCATGGATGGATGGACTCTGGAATTCTTCTCTGGGGTATCGTCCTGTGGTGCTGTTTCCAGCCCCTGTAAGCGTCATACCATTGCCCTTGTCAAGTATCTTCTGGGCTTCTAGGCCACAGGGATGAGGAACAAGACCGAGGACCTGTGTGTAGGAAAATTCAGGAAGCTCGAGTGGAGAAGAAATGAAGACCTGCTCAGACAACTGGAAATGGGCAGTGGGGCGACACTTCATCAGGCAGAAGGAAAAGGACTGAAGATGATATATAAGGGAGTCAGGAGGCAGTGGCAATACCACTTGGAGAGGGAGTCTTCATGCCTTCAAGTCCCCCACCCCCACCCCACCCCAGGTCTTCGATGTGTTTGTGCCCCATTTCTCGTCCTCTCTGAGGAAGCTCAGTAGGGGCTACCTCACCCTCAAACTGCTCTTCTTGTTGAGCTTTCTGGGCAGAAAGGATCTTAGATTTCCTTTCTAACACTGTGCTAGGCAAGGCAGTGGGGGGTGGGCATTCCCTTGCCCCTTATCTTGTGCCAACATGGAAAGACAGAGTCTTGGTTTCAGTGAGAAGCCTGCCAGCAGAGCCCCGTGTGCCCACTACTGTGAAGCAGGGTGTTTCCCACTAGAATCCCTACTGTGCTCCCTGGGCCCAAGCAGGGGCTCTCACGCTCTTCTCTTCATGGGCTTAGCACCAGCCCCAGTCTCCAGGGCTGACCAACGGGATCAGAGACAAACCTTCTCAGATGCTCATCCTTTAAAAGGTTATGTGGTGTGTACATGGTTGCGTGTGCCTTTGTGTTTTCATTCCCTTACCCTTTTTGTAAAAAAACTGAACATCTCTGTGGTTTTATACTTGGTCAAAAGTGCTCGTCCTGGTATTGCACTATTGTGTGCATGAGAGGACTGGGGGAAGGCCTATGTGGTGCAAGAAAGGCCCCCGGCCCCCTTTCCTTGTCTGTGATCACTGGCATTTGAGTGGGGGGTTCTGGGAGAGACAGGTGAATGTCCAAATGTAATTGTTGTGTTTGTAAACTGCTGTGTTTTGAAGTTCTTTGGTATTACTCTGAGAGGACATCGCCACCTGGTGCTCATGAGGTGTATGTGCAGAAGAATAAATGGCAAATGAACAACCACAAACAGTTGTTACTGGGAACCTTCTGCTTTTTGCCGACTAGTGCACCTGGGAGGTATCTGGGTCACTTCCTCAGTCTGTAACCAACCACAAACCCTTCCACAAAATGAGGGGAAAGTCTCTTTTCTCTAATTTTCTTTGTCCACTTCTTTTCTACCCACACATTTGACCTGACTTGACTCCTTGCTCCCCCAGAGAAACAGACCACATGGCAAGGGAAATGGGAAGGTGAACTTGTGGGAGAAAGGTCATCTTTGAAATCATGAATGTTGACTTCTTAAATGTCCCTCCACCTGACTACAATACAGTGTGTGTTTTAATCATTTCTAGACTGCCGTTTTTCAAATAAATGTGTACTATTAATCATTCCACTATTGATAAGAACACAAAAATAAAATGCAAATGCAGAACCACCAATGTCACCAAAATCTGTCTCCATCTCTGATAGTCCATGGGGTGTGGTGTTCTTGGAAGTCAGGACTGGTCTTTCTCCAGACTTCAGACTCAGATCATCTGTTAGGAAGCTAAAACACAGCAGAGCCTGTGGGTGTGAGCCCTGCACCCAGAATCTGACTTTGTAAAGCGATTTGATGGATGTGAACAGCACAATCCCACGTTCTGATTTCATATGGATGAACAGTGTTGGACAGTGTTCCTTAGTGCCTATTTAAATGCACATCTCTGTGTAGTTTTGTTCATAGAAATATAAGTTTGTAAAGAACTTTGATTTCAATGGGCAGTTAATGCATTTAAAGTCTGGCAACCTTTGGCTGTACTTTGCCATTCTGATGGTTAATTGTTAAAGATTTCATAAAGTCAATATTTTCAGGAAAGAAGTTAGGTTAGCTGAAACATACAAACACCCAGGTATTTAGAAACATTTTAATGCTTAAGGGGCAGGGTAAAGGGAAGAGGTTACAGAGATTGGTGTCCTTGAATGGACAGTCAGGTAAGAGGGGCTCAAAATCTGTTCTCTATCTCAGTTGGAAACCAATTGAGTTTTCTTACTCCCACCTTCCCACAGTCTGAGACAACATGCTCTTCAGAAAAAAAGCCTGCTGTCAGCTCAAACCCTTCATTGTGAACATCAACAAGGAGAGAACAAAGTATCCTTCATAGAAGATAACTCACTGGCAACATCTGATATGGCAAATGTATGTGTAATTTTTTTTTTAATGTGGAGGAGCATTGATGTTGTGGAGGTGACTGCAATTAGACAATACTGGCGTTCAAGTTGAGCAAAGCCCCACACACTTCCAGGTGGCAGTCATGCATCCTGCTAGATGCCCCAGGAAACTCAGTCTGAAGCTGCTCTAAATGTCACAAGTGGCTCTGGATGCCTTTTTCAGTTCATGTAAAGACAAAGATTGGATCACCTCTGTCCCTTTTCTACCAGGTAAAGCAGTTGGTGCTTTCTACAGTGTTTTGGTTAGGGAGGAAATGATACTTGGAGTGGATTCTTGCTTACTGTTGGAATGTGGTGTGTCTGTGCACATGAGCCCCTGCACCCAGGCTTGTGATGGGAAGACAGGAAGGGTGCAGGCCATCCACAGAAGAGGAAGGGGGTATATTTTGGTAGCACAGAACACAAAATCATAATGTTTGATCTATGAAATCGACATCTCCCCTCAGTGCCTCATCTAGGACGATCTCGAGGAGGACATCAGTTAGCTGGTTGGGAATAAGAATCCCAATTTTCCCTGAGCACCGGAGTATTTTGCAGTTTTTTTTACTACATGTGTCCCTGTAATCTCTTCACCCATGGCCTCTTAGTAGAAGTCTATAAGTTGAAATATATTCATAGGACTTGTGGACACTAGTCAGAAGTCCAAGAGTGGTCTGGTCTCAGGAAGTCCTAATCCTAAGGCAGCTGGGAGAAGGGACATTGATTTAGGCAACATCTTTCCTTTCAGATGAGCTGGGGGGAGATAGTAGCCCATTGACCCAGAGCCCTCAAAGCTGAAATCAGTGGCCAAGTGGGGTTTCCTGTGTCTCTAGGGCTCTGTCTGTCTCTAGGATCATAAAAAAAAATCAAGACAGCTTTTTAAAATACAAAATAGAGATGGTGCTTTATAGGAACTCTGACAGCTCCCAGATTGGAAACCACTGCAGACTTCAGACGAAATGCATAGATTCCAAATTCAGACATCTATTTTCTCCCTCCTGTCTTGTGACACATGTACAAATATGGGAAAAGACACTTCCTCTCCATTTTAATCCCCGGGGTAGCTTTTGCTTAGTGAGAGTCAAGATTGCTCCCTCTCCCCACCTCCAATCTCGTTCTTGTAGCTCATTGCATTTCCTGGCTCAGAGACCTAATTAAGAAGTCACAAAGTTATACCTGCTTTTTGTTCCATTGACACCTCAATACTTAGGAAGGCAAAAGTGGAGAGGGAAGACATGACAGACGTGCGCTGAAGCTGTGGTCAGAGATGACAGCACTGTTTCCCCAGGAAGATTTAAGCTGGGCTTTGCTGCAGCTCTGAGGCGGGGAAGTCTTCGGGGGGTAGAATCTCTGAAGTCAAATTCCTCCTCTCCTCCTCGAATAACTGGTATTCCCTTCTCTTGTATTTCCGGGTGCCATAGATAGCCAAGGCAATGACAGCTGCCAGGACAGTGGTGACTCCCACTGTGATCCCAGCTGTTGCCCCTCCCGACAGGCCTTTGCTGTTCCCATGGATGACTTTCATGGCTCTGCGCAGCTCCAGAGGTTCCCCCAGCCGCCATCGGTGGGTCTGGGAGTCTTTAATCCAGGATCTGGCAATTTCTCTGTTTGTCACTAAGACAGTGTTGGTGCTCTGACTTAGGAGGGGTGGCCTGGTGAAAGGTGGGAGCCTGGCAGGGGGCAGGGACCCACCCGTGAAGACCCCAGCCTTGATGCAGTAGGACACTTGGCATCCATCGCTGATGACAGCTAGGTGTTGGCTAAAGCCCTCGGGACACTTTTTCAGGGAGGGTACCCCCTCTGTGGATACAGAAGATTTTAACAAGGGGTTCCCAACTGCACAACTGAAGAACCCACCAAAGGGGACAGAAAACTTGTATCCCATCTCATAGTCCAGAGAAACACAAACGCTGAGGCTTGCAAAGAGGCTCACTGGGATGTAGCCAACTGGGCAGGACTGTGAATTTGTCATCGGGTTCACGCTCTTACTGCTGAAGAGGCCCCCAAAAAGAAGTCCTGAGTTTGCAGGTACTTGGTCCTTGACCATGCACCAAAAAACCCTAAATTGAACCTTTGACACCTGGAATACATCTTCACACACCGTACTGCAGAAGATGACCCAATAGCACTTCTCCTCACACTCCAACTGACTATAGCCCTCCTCATAGACCTGAGTCAGCAGATGGACTGGAGAGTAGCCAGCAGGGCAGGAGAAATTACCAGTGAGTGGATTCTTCTGCTGCAACTTTTGGCAAAGGAGAGCACTCCTGCTCCCTGTGAGTTGAGTGCATTCTTGATAAATCCCACCAAAGGAGAAGTTGGTCATTTTCCCCTCACAGGAGCCATCATCTGTATTGGCATGAAAATTGAAGTTGGGTGAGTTGATATCAGTACACCCGGGGTAGGTGTTGAAGTTGTAATACTGTCTCACAGCAGTTTCCACCGTTTGTGACAGCTTACTCACCAAGGGACCAGGCAATTGAGGCAGCGTGTTCGGCTTGATGAAGAAATGCAAGGGCAGGCCAGCACGATCTATTGCCACCAGGTGGTTGGTGGTACTCTGCTGCCAGGTTTGGAGGGTGATGCCTGGGTAAAAGGGAACCCCTCCAATGCTCTGAACCCTGGAGTTGGTTCGGTTTGCGAGGTAGCTCTTGGTCAAGTCATCCTGGTAGGTGACATTCACGGATGCTTTGAAGTTCACGGTGTTTAAGAAGGAAACTCCGGCAGACGCGGTCACACCTATATGGTTGCTCTGACTGTCCTGGAGGAAGGAGGACTTGATATGGTCCTCCTGCATGAGAATAGCTCCAGCTTCCAGACTAGTGATGACATGGGTGCCATAGTTGAGGACCAGGAGCTCTGCCAGGTAGGTGGCCATTCTTGTCTGATTGTTCGATAGAAAGTCAGAGATGTCCATGAGGTCCTTCATAAATCCTGAGCTGAGTTTGGAGGCTGGGTCGATTTTGACTGTGTAGATCAGGTTTCTTACCTGAACACGAGTCGTCGCAGCTTGGTCCCTCACTTGAAGGGTCTTCATCCTCTGGAATTCAGTGGAGAACTTGCCATTGACCTTGGAAAAAACAGAGATCTCCATGTTGATGGAAGAAGAGATGCTGCTCTTGTAATTCATCCAGGATTCCAGGATTTCCGAGTTCAAGTCCAGGTTGCTCTGTTTCTGAGGAATGGTGAAAACTTCATCGGGGATGATGTACTGTCCATCCTCTGTGGTTCTGCAGTCGGTATAGTTCAACTCTATCACCCGTCCCATGTCCACGTTGCGCAGATTATCCCAGCCCCCTCCGGGGAGGACCTCCAGCACAGGGATTTTCAAGGCATTCTTGCATCTTTGAACTCCAGTCTCTTCTTTCTCTCCTAGAGGCGGGTCTGTTTTAGCGCAGGCCACCACAGCCCAGAAGACGAAGGCAGCCCTGAAGCTGCTCATGGTGCTGACAGCCCCGGCCCCACAACAGCTTGAAGCAGCAGCCAGCGAGCACCCTGAAAGATGGAAAAGAAAGCAGTGGCTGAAACAGAAATTTCAACTGTTCTCCTCAAGTCAACGGTTCCTCTTTTAGTTTAACGCCATTGCAAAACGGGGAAATGAAAGTTGGTTGGAATATTGAAGTCTATTAAAACTTTGCAAAACTTATGTTCTGCCAGTACGCAAACAGAGTCCTGTGCTTCAAAGTTCACTGCCCTGTGTTCCCTATCTGCAGCTGGTTACTCTGCAGCAGTAGTGGGCACCCAAAAATCGTGACTCCGTGGCTTACCACTTCCCCACCCAAAGGCTCTGGATTGGGTTGTTTGTTCACTGTCTTGGACTTGATGTTTTAAATTTTGCTTGACTTCTCTCTCCTGGGACTCCAGGGACAGTTTCCTTTTACTGGAAATGCAGAGGATAGTGGACATATCACCCTTACTGAGATACCCCGCCTCCACCCTACCCACTCAGACTATAGGGAAAGCAACTGCGGAATGTTGAAAATTTCATTGGGGAAATTAATTCCACCATTAACCTGATGGTGAAAGTCCACAGATAAACACATTTATCGTTGTAAGTGCTGATAGTCCTGGCTTTGGAGATGGAGTTATCTGAACCAGAGCTTAATGTGCCCACAAGGATTCTGTTTGCTGTCTGCTGGGAAACCTCAGTCTGCATTGTTCTAAGCATTCAGAGTGAGGGTAGGGAACCCCCACACTGTGTTGTTATTTCCTTTCAGTTAGAAATGCTCAAGCAAAGACAAACACATGCTATAATCTAGACTTTTGATGTTTTAAAATTGTGCTTGACTGATTTACCCAAAGATTCTGATTTACAAAACACACAGTGGACAAGGATTATATGTACGTGTGTATATGCATTTACATAATCTTCCATGTGCATGCAGTTTGCAATAAGTTGTACCTCTGGTATCTCTTATGCCTTTTTATCCTATTTCTAAGTGCATATCATTGGCACAGGTGCATAAAAAAGGATGTGCCTCTTTATTTGTTTTAAAGCAACAATTCTTTTTTTATATATCATTAGGAAAACATATGTCATGAATTTCCTTTTGTGTGTTGATGCCAGGTCAGTTAGACCCCATAATATAGAACAATGTCTCTTGACCCATTGCTCTAGTTCCAGGATTAATTGAAGCCCAGCTCAATTAATTCTTTGGGATAATTAGAGTGGGTCTTAGTACCATTAGTGGTAGCCAGGGAATCCAGAGCAGTTAATGAAGCAAGCTCCCAATTGTACCCTCCTGTTTTCAAAATCAGACCATAAACCAGGTGCTGAGGCTTCAAGCAGTCATGTCTCAACCCAGGAGTATCACTGTGCTGTCACCTAAGAAGCAGGTTCCAAGGAATCAAGTTAACTAGGGCTGTCACTGATGCAGCCAAGAAGTGTTTTAGAAAAAGATGAGGCAAGCTGCCTAGCTTCACAGGCTGAATTTCACTAGTGATAGTTTTAAACCCCTGATGGCGATCTGTAAATACAGAAATACCACATTCTGGGGCTATTCAGGCCACAGTTATCATCCTTTGGGGAATTGACTTACACTAGTCACTCAAGAAGGCTTGACTTATGAACCAATGTCTAGTCCATGCTTGGCTAGAGTGCCAAACATCTGCACAGGATATTCTGGCTAAGTTGTAGTCAGTGAGTTATAAGTTTACACCTCAGCAAAGATCCCAGAATTAGAGGAATGACAGTTCAGCTCCCTTGAGTACTTTCAATAACTCAATATCTGCATGCTTCTTTTCAAATGTTTTAGGGATGGTTCCTGAGGATGGGAATATTCTCCTTCTTACACTTGGTTGGAGGTGTGCTCACGATTCTTACTGTTTTCTCTTTGCTAGATCCTGTTGAGACCTCACTCTTCTGCAATGAGAATCCAGGCAAGGTGAATATAGACAACTCTATATTCAGGTGTTACTAAATATTTAAATAGCTAGTCATCGTCTTTTTTTTTTAATTATTATTTTGGTTTTGTGATACTGGCAATTGAGCCCAGGAGCACTCAGCCACTGAGCCACATCCCCAGCCCTTTTTATTTTTTATCTTGAGACAGGGTCTCATTAAGTTGCTTAGGGTCTTGCCAAGTTGTTGAGGCTGATCTCGAACTTGCAATCCTCCTGCCTCAGCCCCCAGAGTTGCTGGGATTATAGGCGGGTACCATCATGCCTGGCTTTAAAAAATTTTTCTTTTGTTTTTTGCTGTAGCCTTCCTCTTCAATTAAAAAAAAAATTGAAGATAGAGAAAAAAAGCCAACAAGAATGAAATTATATACTAAAATATCATAATTATTTTAATAAGTGAGAGATTCTTATGTCACGATGTGGTGATAAAAGGATGATACACATCCAACTTGACCCCAACTATGTAATATATGTGTTATAACATATGTGTGATATGATAGTTATAACTGTAACTAGAGGAATCTGTATACCAATCAATTGACAGTGATTATATCACATTGTTAGGTTTATGAATAATTTGAATTCCCCTCCCTCTTTTCTCTGTTTTACTAAGTTTTCAACAATGAGCATGTCTTACTTATTTAAGAATTTCTTGCTGAGAATCTACCAACTTCCAAGTAGCAATAGTACAAAAAAAAAATCATTTTTGTATTCAGGAAAAAAGTAACCCCTCCCCCGAAAATACCTATATTTTTTAAAAAGAAAAATTATTTCTGGAATTTTCATAAGCCTAAAATGGTCCAAACGGATGGACTCTGCAATTCCTGTGCTCAAAGAAGTTCTCTTTGACTCAGGGCCAACAAGGAAAGGAGAAGTCGAAGGATGGGAAATTTGGGCTCAACCGCATTGGGCCTGCCAGGGGCAGGAAGAGTTTCCTGTACCCGCAGAGTGTGAGGAAGTGGGCTAGGGAGAGCTGGACCCAGTGTCTCACCTGCACCCTTTCCTGTCTTAATCCTTCCACAAAGAAATCATCTTTTTTATTTTCTATTTTTTTTTTTTTTATTTTTACCGAAACGCATATGCAGTCACATATGCTCACCAGATGGCCACCCGGGAGGAGTAGGGGCTGTGGCAAAACGCTGAACTTTGACCTTTAACAGAAAGAGGCACCTCTTCCACAAAAGGTATATATCTGCAGTGCTGAAAAGCAATTTCACTTCCTCCAACAAGAAGCAAGAGGGAAGTCCCATGTCTGCCTTCTTTCTCAGTTTGAACACGTGCAAACTTCTGAAACCATCTCATGTGGCTCAAAACCGTGATTCACGTCTGAGGTTCAGTTCTGCATGGGCTTGGAAATGGTTCAGGTTCTGCCTACTTCTGCATCTTGCCTGTGCTCTGAAACAGTCGTGTTTGCCGGGACCCTCCCACTTCTTATTTGCAGCAGGAATCTAGAAGACTCATCAAAAAAACCAATAATTGCTAAATGGATCCGTGGAGCACTAGGACTTCACAGACTCTGAAGTTTTATAAGCTTCATTCTGGAAAAAAATCTCAGAGGTGTGAGTAGCTGAGACTGAGTTCTGGAAATTCAACAAATCAGGATCAGCCACTGGCCCCAAAAACCAAACAGAAAAGGTAATGGTGAAAAGCACGAATTAGTCCTTAGCCCCATTGAGTTCTGCCCTCTGTGTGGAGGTGCGGGGTGGAAGGGCTTCAGAGGCAGGCAGTCATGTCTAAGAACCCCATCTTTGTAATGTGTCAGTTTTGCAGGACACAGTGGCCCACACCTGAAATCTCAGCAACTAGGGAGGCTGAGGCAGGAGGATCCCAAGTTGGAGGTCACCCTGGGAAATTTAGCAAAATTTTTCTCAAAATAATTTAGAAAGGGCTGGGGGCTCAGCTCAGTGGTACAGCATCCCTGGGTTAAATCCTCAGTACTACAAAAACAAGTTGATCAATTAATTAATTAAAAAAATAACTTTCAGCTTTACTTATTTCTGGTAAGGCTGACACAAGTGCACATCTCAAGTTACATTTAAAAGGACCACTGCCTTTCTCTTTCAATTGTCCTGCATGGCTTCCCTTCGGCTTTTTCTCTACCCTCATAGTTGTACATTTGTCTTTGGTCATACTTCCCTGTTGGGTGTTTGAGACCAAGCAGATGACCTATATTTTGGCCAAAACCTAACCTCTTTCTTTTCTACTGTTAAGGTCAGCTGAGACTCCTCAGGGGTTATTTTTAGGAACTTGTGAGGAGCCTCTGGGCTCCTTCACTTTTTTCCTCTTCTAGTTATGCCACCTGCCAGAATGGGTCAGGGGCTTGCTGACCACATGTGGATTCCTTTGTAAACGCTGCAGACATTTCCTTCTCCAATGACCCTCTTCTTTGCACCATGCACAGGTTAGCTTCCTGTTTTCTAGGGTCCTCACAATCCCGGGATCAGAAGGTTGGAGGACCAGAGTTGCAGGACCCTTAGAGGGCTCCTATTATTCCTTGGGACCTGGCTGACTTTGAAGGACAAGAACCAAAATATTAATTATATTTTTCTTAGCCATTTTATTTTCAGATTTTGGTCACTGTGTCTGTTGTTGAACACCCCCAGAAGAGTTCCACCAGCCTTAAAAGGGGAATAGTGGGTCTTAATTTTAACTTTTGCAATTTTACAGTTTTTCCTCTTCTATTTAATTGGGGTCAGTATCAATACAGAGAGCCAGTTATATCCTATCTCTCCTATAGGTGATGTCCTAGTATTCCAAATTGACTCAGGTTATTCTATTAGAAGTACTTCTACAAAATACTAACAGGCAACTGTTATAAAAAAAAAATTTTTGTTTTGAACTGGGGATTGAACCTAGGGGTGCTTCATTACTGAGAACATCCCCAGTCCTTTTTATTTTTTATTTTTGAGACAGGGTTTCACTAAATTGCTAAGGGCCTTGCCAAGTTGCTGAGGCTGGCCTCAAGCTTGCAACCCTCCTGCCTCAGTCTCCTGAGTCAACAGTTATAAAGTTTTAGAGGGAAAACACAAAATTAATGAGGCAAAACCACATTTCTTTGTATAATAGTTCTGAACCAAGAAGCATAATTTATAATATTAATATACCTTTGACATCTGATTAGCATCCATAAAACCTATAATTTGTCAAGTCGATCACATATAAACCTAAATCAAATAGAAAGACTATAAGATAAGAGCACTTAATTTCCTTTTTTAGACACCTATCAAACATTTGCAAGCAAAAGTGAAGTCTAAGTCCTTGTTACAAATATGTATTTTTATATATGTAATATATTATATGTTATATTTACATGTTTACAAATACGTCTATATAATATATACACATATCTATCTGTGTAGCTAGAGAAAGAGATCTTATAGAATCAAGAAACCAAGAATACATGAACTTATATATAAAATTAATGGTTATTATTTTAACTTACAAATGACTCATATGTTTATAAATGTTTATTCCATTTACATCTACCTTAACTGCCCATTTTAACGGCTATGTTTAGATTACCCATGAGTTGGGCATGGTGATGTACACCTGTAATCCCAGCAACTCAGGAGGCTGATGGATGCAGGAGGATTTCAAGTTTGAGGTCAGTCTGAGCAACTGTCTTAAAAACAAAAACATAAACAAACAGACAGACAGAGCTGGGGATGCAGCTCAGTGGCAGAGAGCTTCTTGGTTCAACCTCCAGTACCACCACCCTACCACCACAGCCAAAGCATTTATCCTAATACTGGCCACCACCACCACCACCCCTGCCAAGATAAAATAAAGCAAAAACAGGTTGGGGATGTAGATCAGTGGTGGAGTGCATGCCTGGCATGCTCATGGCCCTGGGTTTGATCTCCAGCACCACAAGATAAAGAAAAGAAGAAAACTTGCACATGAAAACCAATATCAGACAAGTATAGTTAACATTTTAAGCTATTCTTATTGTTGTTCTAACAGTGTCCACATTATGCTTTGAATATAGCCCTTGCTGCTTTGGCACTGAAAATTATTTTTAAAATGGGTATGTTTCTTTCTCTACCTCTCTCCCCTGCCCTAATCTCGGAGGAAACAGGATTACCTTTTTTCTCTATTTTAGGTAGATTTATCTGTCCTGGAGTACACAACCACCATAGGAAATAAGTAATCTAGACTTTGGGGATGGTAGCAGAAGTTCTCAGAAATGACTATCTCCAAATGAACAAGTGAATTACAACTCCAACAGAGAACCTGTGGAATGGAACTTTGAATCACCTCTTTAGAAGGCCCCAGTTCCCGGAATATCTCCTGTGCTAGCAAAGCAATAAACCTTCTTTTTTCTTTTTTCCAAAACCATGTCCTTGTAGTTATTTCAGCTTCTGGGACAAGAACCCAGCTTTTGGCAACATTGTTGTTGTTACTATTATTATTTTGCCAAAGAAAAAGTCTAAAAGCAAAGGAAGTTGCACCTTAAGCATCTTAACAGAGAAAAATACAGTTCTGATTGGCAGATAACCTGGGCAAAAGAACAACAACAAAATAGTGTGTTTTTATAATTCTAAAGATATCTTTATTTTATCTTACTAACAAATTTATATTAACTTTATTTTTTTTTAAAGATTTACCTAAGTAATGTAAACTAAAAGGCATTTGGGGTTATGTCTTTAAATTTGTAAGTGCTTGTTTCTTGATAAGCCAATTTCATACAATGTAGAAAAAACACACAATACACACATGTACACAAACATAAGAAAAAGTAGAAAACAAAGGTTTTATAGCTTTTGTTTAGATTTATCATTGACAGTTTTTAAAAAGTTTGGCTGCTGATATTACTATAGCTCTAAGCAATCCTTAATCTTAAATCTGCATTTCCAAAGGTGTGACTTAGTGAAAACAAGGTAGAAAATTTACATCTCAAAGACACAGAAATTAATACGAACACCTTTCAGTAGGGCATAGATCAAGCCCTCAAGAAAGAAAAAGTTTTAAGAGTGAGGCTCAAGCAGACCTAAGTTAATATCTTTTCCTATTTTAAGAGTTAATCAAGCCCAGTGGGGAGGCGAATGTCCGTAATCCCAGCAACTGCTAAGGCAGGAGTTTCCCAAATCAAATTCAAGCCCAGCCTCAACAGATTAGGGAGGCCCTGAGCAATTAAGTGAGACTGGGCCTCAAACTTAAAAAAGAAAATAAAAAGGACTGGGGACTTAGCTCAGTGGTAAAGAATTCCTAGATCAATCCCCAGTACAAAAAGAACAAGAAAAAAATTCATCAAGACAGGGAGAAACCCTTACAAAGGGAAATTTCTTTTGTATAGCATGAGAGAAATCATATTTTGGAGAACTATCTGGTTGATCAGTGTGCAAGAAAACCAATTTTGGAATATTAAATGTCCATCATTTTTTTAAACATTAGGCCCCTTGGTCATTGAATGTAAAATTGGCTGGAGTGCCAGACAGGATTTGTCTCCAAATGCTTCCCTCCATCCTTGAGTTGATTTCCCATTTTGGAGGAAATGTCACTTCTCCCAAAATTTCAGCCTTCTGAGCTAACGGGTGGATCTGTGTTTTGGATTCAAAGGGGCAAAGGTTGCAATGACCAGGAGAAAAAAAAAAAGACAAAAAGCAAAAAGGTAAATTTATGTAAGGGAGAGATATAGGAGAAAAAGACCAAATAAATGCTAATAAGCAACGTTCTGATAAGGGTTCTAAAATAGAGGATATGCAAACCAACCAGCCTAGAACAAAGAACCATTTATCAAGTAAAATAACTTTCCAGCAGGGATGGTGGCAGCCAGCCATCAGATTCTTTTGGCCTTTATCATCAGTCATCAGAAGCAGAGTAACAACCTGACTTACCGACAACTGATTAAACCAGAGTGCACTTCCAGGTACCCAGGACATGCTGCACTACAACAGTAAGTCACCTTTTAGGTTTATAGCTATAATTAAATCAGAAAGCCAAAATTCTCTCTAGGGGACAACTTCACAGAATTAGTGTTTTCCATTCTTATGCAAGTGACCAGAGATCTCCTCAAACCAACCTTGTTTCTTGTTTCTCAGAGAAGTTTAAGTTCCTTTCTTGCTATAGAATCCACGGATCAGAATTCAAACTTCCCTGTTAATCAAATGGCACAAGTCCAAATCAGTTGAAAAGAAGCCACATTGGCACAAATGAGCCCCAAAGACAAGGAAAAAAGGGGGGAGGTTCAATGTGCCGTGTTCAGGAGAACTTACCAGGGGTCAGATGTCCAGAGCTCAGAGAGTTCAAAAGTTTGTTTCTCCGCATCAACAGATGACGGTAAAAAGCAGCCAGTTCTATCGCAAAGTGGAAAGAAAGGGAGAGATCCTGAAATAAATATAATTTCAGCAGCTGCTTGGGTCCCTCCTTCTCTGCCCTTTAGGGTTGAGGTCAGCTAATTACAAGTAGATAATGCCAAAGGGCATGCTTCCTCCTGGTGGGGCTGTTACCAGAGTCCTAGGCCAGAGGTCTGACCCTGGGCATCCAACAGATCAGGTCCAGCCACTTGTCCCCAGAACCAAACACAAAGGTAAGTGAAAAAGCATGAAAGGCATATTAATCAGTGCAGCTACACCCAGAAGATAAGGGGACCCATGTCCTTAGCCCTGCCTTCAAGGGACTGACAATGATTTTGAGGACTTATAGAAAGGGGAAGGAGGGTCAGAAATGGGGGTTTACCTAGCTGGAGACGTCACACGGCTGCCAAAGCAAGCGATCTTGGTCAATTGTGGTCCATCCATTATCATCTCAGGATGGGTCAGGTGATGCCTTGTAGGCAAAAGAAAGTACTCTAGCCTGAGGGGTATCTTCCACTAGTCACAAGACTTTGGTTGATCTGACCTCTCCTTTCTGGAATCCAAGGTGACCAGGAGCAAAGGAGACTCCATGCAAACTGGAGGCAGAGAGGCCTGGTCCTTAATGCTCCTCTAATCACTCATGGGACATTTGCAGGCAAAAGTGAAGAGACTTTTGAAGAGTCCTTGTTACAGTAGCAATGAACAAAGTGACAATATATACTTTTCTGGACAGTTGTTTTTCCCCCCTTGGTTCTTTTTAGTTTTACGTGACAATGGGATTTATTTTGACATAATCATAAGAGCATAGAATGTAATGTGTTCTAATCAGCGTCCAAGTGTAACAGTGTCCATTTTATGCTTTGAATACAGCAATTGCTGCTCTGCCACTGAAAATTATTTTTAAAGTGAACATGTTTCTTTCTCTTTCTCTTTCCCTGTTCCTCCCTTTTCTCCCTCTCTCTATCCCCCTTTCTCCCTCTCCCCCTTATCTCAGGGGAAATAGGATTACTTATCTTCGCCATCCTAAACAGAGTTATCTGTTCACACCCACCACAGGAACAATGCAAACCAGACTTTGGGGATGGCACCAGAAGATCTCAGAAATGATTTATCTCCCAAATTAACAAGTGAACTCCAACTCCAACAGAGAACACATGGGAAGTAGCCTTTGAATCACCTCTTTGGAAGGCCGCCTGTTCCTGCTGATGGGCAGAATCACAGCCTCTGGGACAGGAGTCCCCTGTATTTCTCCTTTGCTAGCAAAGCAATAAATCTTCTTTTCCCTTTTTCTCAAAATCACATCCTTGTTATTGAACTGGCATGGGGGACACGAACCCAGCCTTTGTAACACCAGTATTTCCCCTTCTCCTCCCCGGCCCCTGCTTTCCTTCCCTTTACTCTGCTGATCTCTTGGCTACTTACTTATAGTTTGTTTTTGTTTTTGTTTTAATTTGTGTCTTGTGATGAGCAGGACAGTGAGATTCACTGTGGTCTATTGATACATGTACATAGGAAAGTTAGGTCAGATCCATTCCACTGTCTTTTCCCTTCCCGTCCCTCCTCCCTCCCCTTCATTCCCCTTTGTCTACTCCACTGATCTTCTATTCCTCTGTTTTGTTTTGTTTTTTTTACCCTCCTCCCCAAATTAATTTTTAACCCGATGATGCACACTTATAATCCCAGCAGCTCGGGAGGCTGAGGCAGGAGGATTTTGAGTTCAAGCCATCCTCAGCAACTTAGTGGGATCATGTTTCAAAATAAAGCATAAAGTTGCCCTAAGCAACTTAACGAGATTCTGTCTTAAAATAAAATATAGGGGCTGGGGTTGTGGCTCAGTGGTAGAACACCACTCGCCTAGCATGTGTGAGGCACTGGAGTCTATTCTCAGCACCACATATAAAAATAAATTAATTAATTGGGCTGGGGATATAGCTCAGTTGGTAGAGTGCTTGCCTCGCATGCACAAGGCCCTGGGTTCGATCCCCAGCACCACACAAAATAAATAAATAAATAAATAAAAATGTAGAAAAGGCTGGGGATGGTGCTCAGTGGTCTAACATCCCTGGGTTCAATCCCTGGTACCAGGAAACAAATTAAAACAAAACCAACCTGATAACTTGATATTTTGAGAGCTGTTTGTCAGCTCCTTCTTCCATGCTGTTCTTCCCATCAGGATTGTCAGTCTACTAATCACAAAAACAACAGCAAGGTTTCATGGTTCCTTCTACTATGAAGGGGAAAAACCAAAGGCCCGTGGGAAATTTTGTATATTCCCATTAAAAGCTAGGCCATGGTTTGGTAGCCTAAACCATGTTATTCTCTTGTTTCTTAGGGCTTTCTACCTTCCTCTTTATTTTATGTGTGTGTGACGCCGGGTATTGAACCCAGGGCCTTGGGCATGATGGGCCAGTTCTCCACTATGGACTTACACCTCATCCCTGAACCAACCTAGATGCCCTTCCATAGACGAATGGATAAAGAAACTGTGGTACACGTACACAATGGAATGTTACTCAGCATTAAAAAAGAATAAAATCATGGCATTTGCAGGTAAATGGATGGAGTTGGAGAATATCATGCTAAGTAAGTCAATCCCAAAAAAACCAAGGGGCTGAATATTTTCTTCCTTTCTTTCTTCCTCTCACTTTCTCTGACTTTTTTTTTTTTTTTTTAAATATTGCTATTGACTACTCCCTTCTGTTCTTTTTCCTCCTTGCCACTTGAAAATTTGGGTTTGGAACACAGTGTAACTGAAAGCGATACTTCCATTGTGCAAAAAAACTAAAGAAGAAAGAGCCCACCTCCCATTACACAGACTTTGTTTGACTTCCCTCCTCCCACTGTTTTTGTTTGTTTGTTTGTTTGTTTGTTGTTCTGGTACCGGGGATTGAATTAAAGGAGTGCTTTACTGCAGAGCTACATCCCCAGCCCTTTTTATATTTTTATTTTGAGACACCACGCCTGGCTTGGTTGCCATTTCTACCACCAGATCGTCAGATGGGCTTTTAACTGAAACAAAGTGAATGTTACTATCATTTTTTTTTCTTCCTAAAACCACCCTGAACACATTAAATAAAGGCAAGTGAGTTCATTGAGGTGGTTCCTCCATCACAAGATTATTTGGAGTTGGGTGCTTCAGGCCCTCTACCGAAATATTCCTCTTGTCTCTTTTAATTTTTGGTAATCTAAATATGAGATTAAAAGCCTGGACTGCACCAAGTATGGTGGCACACATCTGCAATGCCATCTACTCCAGAGGCTGATATAGGAGGATCCCAGGTTCAAGGCCAGCCTCAACAATTTAGCAAGTCCCTGTCTCAAAAAAAAAAAAAAAAAAAAAAAAGCTGGGGCTACAGCTCAGTGGTAAAGTACTTCTGGGTCTAATCTCCCAGTACTGAGGGGGAAAAAAAATTCTGAACTGGGTTGTGAAAATATCCAGTCCCCAGATTTTGTTCTGCTTCCCATTGTCACTCAAGTATCTCGCTAGCCTGACACACAGAGATGTGAAAAGTGAGGTTCCAGAATACAGGCAGCATCCTGACTCCTACTGTGATGTCGGGCAAGTTCTGGAGTCTCCCTAAATTTTCACCTCCTCCCACTGTGGACCAAACAACAGCATAGACTTGTATTAGTAGATAAAGTTGCGAAGAGGATTGACTGCAGCCTTTCATGAAAATGTCTACACAGAGCCCCAGGAACGCAATGCAGTTCACCTTCCAGCTTTGCTGAGCTTACTGTTGCCATCTCCAGGCTGATTCTGTAGTTCAATCCTTCTAAAATAGGAATGGGGGAAAGAGCATGTCACAGCATCTCAGGAACTTCACATTCCCCTGGTCCATGAGGGCAGAGTGGAAAGCCACGTGAAGTCAGAAGGGATGCCTGAATATTTTCTCCTAATAACCTCAGCAAAGGCATGTATCACTTTAAGAAAAACAACCTGGTCTCTATGGGTTCATGACACAGGTAAATTAGAAACGATTAATGACACCTTCACATCCTTTAAAACAAGTGGACAATTTTTTTTTTTTTTTTTTTTTTGGTATAAATGATCAGCTAAGTGAATATTTCAGGCTTTGCACCCAAATGATTTCTGTGTTTCCTTAGCCGTGGTGTTAGGTTAAAATTGAAGAAATTAGGTTACAATTTTGCATCTTGTGATGCAAAAGCAGATGACCTGTAAATTGGAACGCATCATTGCGTTCCAATAAATAGTTATTTGCACAAATGGATGGGCTGGATTTGGCTTCAGATCTGTAGTTTACTGAATCCCAATTTAAAATGATAGCATCATAGACTCCCTCGATGAGAAAGGAGCTGCCCCCAGCCAGTGCTTGAGTCTTCGCTAATACAGCCTCATGAAGCGGTTATTCCACTTTTGCTTAGATTCCTCCTGGACATGGTGGCTTTCTACTTCCTGATGTGGACAGATCAATTCTTAAATTCTTATTTTAACTGATCTCGGATTGTCTGTCTGATCCTCTGGTGGTTGGTAGCGCTTTTCTTTATTGAGGTGACCTTGAGAGTGACACTGTCAGTGATCCAAGCAAGAGAAGTGATTGGTTCTGATGTCCACAGAGAAAGTCGGGTGAGGACATGACTACGTTGACCTTGTTCACTAACAGCAATGTATGAAGAACACAGTCCAAGGGTCCCAGGAGTCCTCTGCTCTGCTAAATATTTCTTTATTACAGATCATGGGGAATTCAGTTGTTTCCAGGTCAGGGATCAAGACGGATAGAGCAATTGGTGATTTTGGAGAAGCACCTGTTAACCTACAAGGAAAAACTTTTTAATATTTCCACACATCTTCCCATGGGGATTGTGAAAAGTTTCTATAAGACTGAGAAGAATCCCATCCTGTATGGTAACTTCAAGGCACGAGGTTCCCAGGAGAGTTACGAGGTCTTCTTCAATTTTAACCTAACATGACCTGGGCATGGTGGTGCCCACCCAAAATCCCAGTGACACGGGAGGCTGGGGAAGGAGGATTGCAAGTTCAAGACCAACCACAGCAACTTAGGGAGGCCCTAGCAATTTAGGGAGACCCTGTCTCAAAATAAAAAATTAAAAGGGCTGGGAATGTAGCTCAGTGGTTAAGCACTCCTGAGTTTAATCCCATTACTGGGGGTTAAAAAAAAAAAACTTTTTGTTTTTTTCTTTTTAACCTCACATGAGTGTGAAATATTTACAAGCTTGAGGATTGTAAAGTATGTAAGAACATTTTGGCAATGTGAATTGGAGGCAAATTCAAATGGAAGAGGTATGTTTTGAGATACATGTAGGCTAATAGGTAGCTGGAGGCAGTTACTCAGCCCTGAAGTGCTCTTTCTACCTGCACGCTGGGCGAAGCATGCTGTTTATTCAAATCAGCTACTTGCTGAGGCCGGTTCCTGCTTGCTCTTTATATTTCCATTTAAATATGATTTCTTCCTAGAAACCTCTGAATCCACAGACCTATCAATCAGACTTACTTTATGTCCCTCCCCAGACTCTTCCAGCAGTGCTAGCCTCCCAGGTTCTGGGCTAGGATAATTCCTCCCCTGGGTTGAAGGATCCCCATCTCTTCACCTTCAAACCATTTGCCCCTTCCCTAGGAAGAGGCTGCATTCTAGCAGAGCTTCCTTCACCGGCCCAGCAGCTTCTAACTCAAGCTCAGCTAGAGTAAAGTTGCTAGATTTCACAAATTCAATTACAGGACAACCAATCAAGTTTGAATTTCAAATAAATGAGGACTTACCCGGTACATTGGTACATGCCTATAATCCCAGCCACTAGGGAGGCCAAGGCAAGAGGATCACAAGTTTGAGTCCAGTCTCAGCAACATAGTGAGACCCTGTCTCAAAATAAAAAACAAAAAAAGGGCTGGAGATATACCTCAGTGGTAAAGCACTCCTGGATTCAATTTCCAGTATTAAAAAAATAAAAAATCAGATATATGATGACTAATGTTTTTTTTAACAAAAGCATGTCCCGTGTATCATTTGGAGGATGCTCATACTAGAAATCCTCAATTGTTTACTTAAACTTCAAACGTAATCGAGCATCCTGTCTTGTATCTGCAGATCTTAAACAAGAATGACCTCGAGACAACCTATTTTGTCCCATCTCTTCCAGAGTCAGCTAGAGCATGGAACCCCTGCATGTGGCATCTGGCTTCTCCAGTGGCTGGCCAGAGGAGCTGGACATAATTCTGTATGGCTGTGAACACTGATGGATTAGAGACAAAAAGTGCACAAGATCTAGCAGGAAATTTCCTCTTAGTCGTCCAATGGATGGATCTGAGGCCTGGTGGCTTCCTGCAGTTTGTATGGAGTCATTTTGAGGATTAAACAACTGTTTGAGGGGGCTGGGGAATAACTCAATTGCTGGAGTGCTTGCCTCACATGCACAAGGTCTTGGGTTCAATCCCCAGCACCACATCCCCCCCCCCACAAAAAAAAAAAAACAAAAACCTTGCTTGTGCTTATGCCCTTATAGGTTTGTTCATCTCCTTCCACATCTAATCTCCCCTTCCCCCCTCACATTTCCTGCCCTTCGAACTGCACCTCCCATTAAAACAATAATTGATACAGAGCATTCACTGATAGATAGCATGATGCCTTTCTTGATTTTTTTTTTTTTTTTTTTTTTTTTTTGTGGTACTGGGGATTGAACCCAGGCCCTTGTGCATGCCCAGCAAGCACTGTACCAATGATGCCCTTCTCGTGTGCTCCAGGAGAACTCTCTCCATTTATTACTCTGTATGATAATCCAGTTTTTGTTTGACTCTCTCCTCTGGGCAAGGAGTGTGTCTTTGGTTCATTGTTTTCTTGTTGGGACATGGGACAGTGTTTGGTACATAGTTGAGATTCAACATCTCTGCTAATATTTAATCAATATCTGCTAATAATGAATGAATAGAGCAGTGAATAGAACAAACAATTGTGACAGTATATCTCAAATATTTCACTGGAAAAACTGGCCATGTCTGGTTGGGAATAAATCCTCAAGCCCAAGTAGCATGATTATAGGACTTTTATTTCAATTTATCCCAATATTTGGTAGTACATTCTGAGTCTAGTGGGGTATTTTTATTATTATGGAAGAATTTGATTTTCTGGTCTGAAATTATAGCCTTGGTGAACTTGGAACTTGTAAACTTGATATCTTACATCATAAATAAAATATAAGAAGTAGCATGGGGGGTTCTATGTACCAAAGGATTTTGCCATATTTACATTTGTTCTGGTCTTCAAGGCCCTGGTCCTGCAGGATTGAATCCATGACCATCTTCCATACACACTGTGCTCCCCATTCTGGATGGTCATTTGCCCAAAGATAATCATTCTCACCCCTCTCCCTCTTCCCAATCCTACCACATAGGTGCATAATCATGTGTTGCTTGATAATGATGATAAGTTTGAAAAACGCATCATGAGGCAATTTTGACCTTGCATGTACATCCTAGTGTACTTAACCTGGAAGACATAGCCCTTCATAGTCCTTAATCAATTCAATTTCATCAGTCACTTGGCATGGCCTCTTATTGGCAGCATTAGCAGTGGGTGGATTTCATACAAGTAGGAGCCACAGTGAACAAAACAACAGGAGATTCAACCTAGCACAAGAGAAAATGTTGCAATCAAGATGTGTGAAGCTGCTGCTGGAGAAACTTTGCCTACTGAGTCACAGTAAACTTTAATTTTTATTTAGTTTTGTTTTTCTTCCTTTGGTGCTAGAGACTTTACCACAGAGCTGCTTCCCCAGCCCTTTCTATTTTTTTTTTTTTAATTTTGAGACAGGATCTCATTAATTTACCCAGACTAGCCTCGAACTTGAGATCCTCCTGTCTCAGCCTCCCGAGTAGCTGGGATTACAAGCATGTGCCATAGCACCTGCCCCCCCCTTTTTTTTAAATAAAAGGAAACTGCTCTAAAACAATAATTTTAAAAGTAGGATAACCTGGCATGGCGGCACTTGTCTATAATCCTAGCATTTGGGAGTCTGGGGCAGGAGAATCACAAGTGCAAGGCCAACCTCAGCAATTTAGCAAGATCTTGTCTCAAAATAAAAAAAATTTTAAAGGTTAGGAATATAGGTCAGTGATAGAACATCACTAGATTCAATCCCCAGTACCAAAAAAAAAAAAAAAAGAAAAGAAAAAGAAAGAAAAAAGGAATAGTAGGGTATAGTAAATTCATTAACCAGTAATAGTCATTTATTCTCCTTAGTAAGTATTAATATCATATACAACTGCATCCACTGTATTCTTTTTTTTTTTGCACCAGGGATTGAACTCAGGGGTGCTGAACCACTGAGCCACATCCCCAGCCCTTTTGAAAAATACTTTACTAGAGAGAGGGTCTCACTGTGTTGCTCAGGGTCTCACTAAATTGCTGGGGCTGGTTTTGAACTCACAATCCTCCTGCCTCAGGCTCCCAAGTCACTGGGATTACAGGTGTGTGCCACCAACCCTGGCTCCACTGTACTCTTAGGGAATCACTGTGGCCTATGTGGCCCATCGTGACCTCATAAGCGGTGTGGGGCGGAGGCTGAGGAGAAAAGAGGAACCTGGCTTGCTCACCTGGGTAAGGATTCCATCATACTGTAGTCAGAGAAGGACTAAGGAAAGGAGGGGATTATAGGAAACAGGAACAGACCAGGGTGAGCAAATAAAAGGAGGTGCTACCTTGTGCGTAAAATTCCTAGCATCAGAGCTTGCTGATGAGAAGCTTCCTCATTCTGGGTAGGCTACCTGTCCTGTATTTCTCCTGGTCTATCTTGAAGTGAGGCTTCTAGTTTCTGCCTCCGGAAATGAGGGCACCAGAGGACAAAAAAATGTAGCTAGTTAGGAGTCTGGAGACTCGGATTCTATTCCTCATTCTGCCACTAGCCAGCACGGTGACTTTTGGCAAGTCGCTCCCCCCTTTCTGAGTCCGCCCCCTAACACAGGGAGGTTTGCCAGGGCCTTTCCTGAGTCTGCCTGATGCGTGGTCCACGAATCTGCCGTCCAGTACAGCAATCTGCTTCGACTAAAAGCTATGGCTCTGATGCTTCCCTAAAGCAATCGAAGAATATTTTCTTACATATCGGTCATGACATGCAAATCTCCCCCCTTAGTTATTTCTGCTGATGCGTCCCCTAGGTGCCAGGTTTCCTTGAATGGTTTGTGATTTATGAGTCTCCAGCTTGTTCTCCACCAGAGTGGTTTGCTGTGGGGGGTGGTTTGCTGTGGCCTGCGCCATTGTCCTATCAAGGTGATTTTAGCTTTTCTTCTGCTGAGGCCTGATACTCACACTGACCCAGCGTCTAAGTTCATGTCTTGGTTTGGGTCAATGTGAACAAAGACCCACATCTGTGTGGACACAGTCATCTTGACTCCTAGGATAATTCCAGCAGCCCTGGAACGCTGGACACGGGACCAGTGGTCTGCCCCCCTTCCCCCAGCCCTTAAAGCCCTAGTACCCTGCCATTAGGTCTATGAGTGGCTCAGAAAGCCCCTGAGGCAGGGGACTTCAGGACCCACTTACTGCTCTGATTTTGAGTTCTCTTTCAGCTCTCAAACGTTTCCCTTTCTTGGTTTTGAGCTTGAATCTTTGTGTTTGAATAAATGTGTCTGTGCCTGAGAGTGGGTGGGGGAGTTTCCCTGGGTTAGTTCAACCAGAGCAATTCTCTTTTCTTAGCTGTTTTATTTGGTTATCATTTTCATAGGTAAAAGAGTGGGCACACAGTGCAGTGTCAGTTGTTGACACTTTCCTGTTCTCTCTCTCTCTCTCTCTCTCTCTCACACACACACACACACACACACCTCCCCCCATACACAAAGCCTGGATGGATGGTCTTTCTAGAGCCACGAATTCCATTTCCTAGGAGGAGCTCTCACGGCCAATGCAATCTGCCCATCCCTCTCCCTGCTCCCCTGGGAAGGTGAAGAACACCCATTCTCACCAAGTGGTGAGCACACAGGGCTTTTCTTGAGAGTGGGGAGAGGAAAGGGGGAGGAAAGCTGAGGGCTGGGGTGGAAGAAGCTCTGGAAATAACCCTCCTAGCAGCAGGACATTAGCAGGGGCCAGGTCTTGCTCTTCCCCTCTGCTCCCCTGGTGTGCAAGGAGATGTGAGTGGATTCTGAGCAAGGAGCAGAGTGCAGTTAGCACATGGGAGAGAAGGCAGTCGGAACTCAGTGTGAATTCTAACTCTGTC
This sequence comes from Marmota flaviventris, assembly GCF_047511675.1. NCBI lineage: Eukaryota > Metazoa > Chordata > Mammalia > Rodentia > Sciuridae > Marmota > Marmota flaviventris. The sequence continues at coordinate 13,160,785 of NC_092506.1, read as the reverse complement.
ACTCTTGCAAATTGCTTCCTTTCTCTAGCCTTTAATTTCCTCATTCACAAAATTAAAGGATTGGATTAAATGTGTGAGTTATAAGCATTTTCTCAGCAGTGGAATCTATGTTTTCAAACACAAGTTTCTGTAGAACTAATGTATAAAACATAAAAGAGCAGCTTCTTTGGTGGAACAGGGGTCAGACTCCAAAGCCCAGTGGCTTGAATTCCTTTTGACCCCTCAGGAGCCTGTGCAGAACCCTGGGGCACATTCATGTCATAGCTTCTCTCTCCTTCTCTCTCTCTCTCTCTCTCTCTCTCTCTCTCTCTCTCTTTCTTTCTTTTCTTTCTTCCCTTCTCTCTCTCTCTCTCTCTCTCTCTCTCTCTCTTTTCCAGTAGAGGCATTATAGTTGTGATGAGAAGGAAAAAAGTCTCTGTAGCTATAAAATTCAAGGGACAGAGCTGAAGAAGCATAATGTCTCTGAAAATAGGAAGTTGACGTTGCTAAGCTACAAAGCAAAGGTTCTCAGAACATACTACATTCTTCCTTCTGGAACTTTTCACCTCCTTTCAAATAAGCTGTCAACAAGCTTCAGCCAACTGTTTTGTGATAAGTGGAAAAATTGCTGGGCTGGAAAGGACTTCTTTCACTAGCCAGCTGTGAGATATTAGCAAATTATTTTACCACTTGGAGCTTCGATTCTTTCTTTGTAAACAGGAGAATGGATGTGCTTTGCCACAAGGAAGCCACTTAGAGCTCTAGAAATGTTCTGCAGTGTAGTCAAATTAATAGTTTGCTACCCCCCAAAATTTATTGAGCAAGTACTATGTGTCAGGCGCCACTTGCTTGGTAACAGGAAGACAGACATTGAACAAATGTCATTATGTGAACAGGAAGTGCACAGTGGAAAGGGAACACAGAGGGGAACTTGATCCAGCCCAGGGATCAGGGTGGCTCTAAGACAGGGAGGGAGAGAGGGGCAGGGAGAGAAACAAAGACTGAAAAAGGCAGAGACACAGAGAGACTTAGAGATGAGTCAGAGTGAGAAACATAGAGGCAGAGGAAGAGAGAGACTGAGAAAGCGACAGAAAGAGGCAAAGACAAAGAAAAATAGAGACAAAGACACAGGATGGAGAGGACGATGAGGAAGAAGTTTGGGCACGTAAGAGTGCGAGCTCGATGTATCTGCAGAGGTGAGTGATGCAGGTATAGGTTTCATCGCGTACTGTACCCATTTTCTATTACTATAGGAATAAATAACTGCAAATTTAGTGACTTAAGGCAACACAAATCTACTTTCCTAGTGTGTTGGAAATTCCCTCTGGAGTCTTCAGAGGCCAGTCTATTTCCTTGCCTTTTTTAGCTCCTAGAGGCCAACCACACCCCTGGCTTGTCCCCTCCTGCATCTCACTGCAGCGGTTTGCTCCCGTCACCACATCCTCCAGCTACTGACCCACTTTTACATCATAGAAAGTAATGCATTTTTAGGTTTTGAAAATTGACATCTGGGGGGGGGGGCTATTTTTCAGGCACCATGATCATTATTATTATTTTTTTAATCCAATAGTGTATTTATAAGATTGTACAGCATGATCCAATGGGATTTATGCCCGAGATGCAAAGATGGTTCAACTACTATGAATCAATTAATATAATATGGCAAATTAACATAATGAAGGTTAAAATTACATGACCCTATCAATACATGTAGAAAAAGCATTTGATAAGATATAATGCCCTTTATTTGTTTATTCATTTTTTATTTTTTATTGATTTTTAAAAAATAAATGATGCGGAATGCGTTACAATTCTTATTATACATATACTGCACAATTTTTCGTATCTCTGGTTGTATATAAAGTATATTCACACCAATTCATGTCTTCATACATGTACTTTGGATAATAATGATCATTTTGTTCCACCATCCTTGCTAACCCTTTGCCCCCTTCCTTCCTCTCCAACTCCTTTGTCCCATCTAGAGTTCATCTATTCCTCCCATGTTCCCACTCCCTATCCCACTATGAATCAGTCTCCTTATATCCAAGAAAACATTCAGAATTTGTTTTTTGGGATTGGCTAACTTCACTTAGCATTATCTTCTCTAACTCCATCCATTTACCTGCAAATGCCATGACTTTATTCTCTTTTATTGCTGAATAATATTCCATTGTGTATATATGCCACATTTTTTAATCCACTCATCTACTGAAAGGCATCTAGGTTGGTCCCACAGTTTAGCTATTGTGAATTATGCTGCTATAAACATTGATGCCGCTGTGTCCCTGTAGTATGCTGTTTTTAAGTCCTTTGAGTATAGACTGAGGAGAGGGATAGCTGGATCAAATGGTGGTTCCATCCCCAGTTTTCCAAGAAATCTCCATACTGCGTTCCATATTGGCTGCACCAATTTGCAGTTCCACCAGCATTGTATGAGTGTGCCTTTTTTTTTTTTTTTAATTTTTTATTTGTTTTAATTAGTTACACATGACAGTACAATGACCTTGACTTTCTACTTCTAGCCTGAGGCAGTCAGGATTACCAGCCCATAACTTCTCCAGATCTTCAAATTTGCACATCAGAGGGGGCAATGTTGGTTCCCCAGGGCAGTGGTGCAAGTCTAAAGCTTGACAGACAGGACAGGGTTTAGACCAATTCTTGCGATGATGGCAGGGTTGGGGGTGTTCGTCAGAGCAGTTAAACTTCAGATATCAGAGGCAAGGGACACCAACCTCTCACACAGTGTCCTGGAAACAACCTCAGAGAGCTCACTGTACATAAAATATTGCCTCTAATTTGCTCCAAATTATAGGTTCCGGTTCTCCCAGCGTTCTACTTCCTGGTACCTCTAGCTTGGGGTGAGAGCAACATAGCTCAGAAACTACTGGTATCTGAGCCCCATCAAGGGATTCTGATGTTGGAGTCTGGGTGGGTCTCAGGAATGTGATATGATACAGAGGTGGCCTTTCATATCTGTGGATTCTGCATTCATGAATTCAGTCAACCTCAAATCAAAAAAAAAAATTTTTTTTAAGTTCAGAAATTTCTAAAAAGCAAAAATCGAATCTGCTGCACACAGAGCACTATGGTAAATCCACTCGAATGAAGTGACTGGTGTGTGAGGACATACGTGCTGCCTCCCACCTTCACCTCTCCAGCGCTCATTAACTGATCATTGCTCTCCTTGAGTCTCCTTCCTGTACTGTGAAATAGGCCTTCTATGGTTGCATCTGTACTGAACACGTACGGATTATTTTTCTTGTCATTATTTTTTGAACAGGAGTATAGCAAGTATTTACATAGTCTTTACATTATATTAGGTATCTGTAATGTAGAGATGATTTTAAGTCTATGGGAGAGGAGCCATAGGGGAGATACCAGGGGATGAAATTGACCAATTATATTAGGTGCACATAGGAATATGTAACAACGAGGCACACTATTATGTACAATTATAATGCACCAGTAGAAATTATCTTAAGAAACAAAGAAATTTAAGTTGAATAGATAGATAGACAAAACTTAAAAATAAAGTCTGTGGGAGGATACTATGCCATTTTATTTTTTTATTTTTTTTATTTTTTTTTTTAAAGGTCGAATTTAACTTTTTTTTTTTTTTTTATTGTTGGCTGTTCAAAACATTACATAGTTCTTGATATATCATATTTCACAATTTGATTCAAGTGGGTTATGAGCTCCCATTTTTACCCCATATACAGATTGCAGAATCACATCAGTTACACATCCATTGATTTACATATTGCCATACTAGTGTCTGTTGTATTCTGCTGTCTTTCCTATCCTCTACTATCCCCCCTCCCCTCCCCTCTCCTCCCCTCCCCTCCCTTCTTCTCTCTCTGCCCCCTTTACTGACATTCGTTTGTCCCCCTTGTATTATTTTTCCCCTTCCCCTCACTTCCTCTTGTATGTACTTTTGTATAACTCTGAGGGTCTCCTTCCATTTCCATGCATTTTCCCTTCTCTCTCCCTTTCCCTCCCACCTCTCATCCCTGTTTAATGTTAATCTTCTTCTCATGCTCTTCGACCCTACTCTGTTCTTAGTTACTCTCCTTATATCAAAGAAGACATTTGACATTTGTTTTTTAGGGATTGGCTAGCTTCACTTAGCATAATCTGCTCTAATGCCATCCATTTCCCTGTAAATTCTATGATTTTGTCATTTTTTAATGCAGAGTAATACTCCATTGTGTATAAATGCCACATTTTTTTTATCCATTCATCCATTGAAGGGCATCTAGGTTGGTTCCACAGTCTAGCTATTGTGAATTGTGCTGCTATGAACATCGATGTAGCAGTGTCCCTGTAGCATGCTCTTTTTAGGTCTTTAGGGAATAGACCGAGAAGGGGAATAGCTGGGTCAAATGGTGGCTCCATTCCCAGCTTTCCAAGAAATCTCCATACTGCTTTCCAAATTGGCTGCACCAATTTGCAGTCCCACCAGCAATGTACAAGTGTACCCTTTTCCCCACATCCTCGCCAGCACTTGTTGTTGTTTGACTTCATAATGGCTGCCAATCTAACTGGAGTGAGATGGTATCTTAGGGTGGTTTTGATTTGCATTTCTCTGACTGCTAGAGATGGTGAGCATTTTTTCATGTACTTGTTGATTGACTGTATGTCCTCCTCTGAGAAGTGTCTGTTCAGGTCCTTGGCCCATTTGTTGATTGGGTTGTTTGTTCTCTTATTGTCTAATTTTTTGAGCTCTTTGTATACTCTGGATATTAGGGCTCTATCTGAAGTGTGAGGAGTAAAGATTTGTTCCCAGGATGTAGGCTCTCTATTTACCTCTCTTATTGTATCTTTTGCTGAGAAAAAACTTTTTAGTTTGAGTAAGTCCCATTTGTTGATTCTAGTTATTAACTTTTGTGCTATGGGTGTCCTATTGAGGAATTTGGAGCCCGACCCCACCGACTGTAGATCGTAGCCAACTTTTTCTTCTATCAGACGGCGCGTCTCTGATTTGATATCAAGCTCCTTGATCCATTTTGAATTCACTTTTGTGCATGGCGAGAGAAAGGGATTCAGTTTCATTTTGTTGCATATGGATTTCCAGTTTTCCCAGCACCATTTGTTGAAGATGCTATCCTTCCTCCATTGCATGCTTTTAGCCCCTTTATCAAATATAAGATAGTTGTAGTTTTGTGGATTGGTTTCTGTGTCCTCTATTCTGTACCATTGGTCCACCCGCCTGTTTTGGTACCAGTACCATGCTGTTTTTGTTACTATTGCTCTGTAGTATAGTTTGAAGTCTGGTATCGCTATACCGCCTGATTCACACTTCCTGCTTAGCATTGTTTTTGCTATTCTGGGTCTTTTATTTTTCCATATGAATTTCATGATTGCTTTCTCTATTTCTACAAGAAATGCCATTGGGATTTTGATTGGCATTGCATTAAACCTATAGAGAACTTTTGGTAATATCGCCATTTTGATGATGTTAGTTCTGCCTATCCATGAACAGGGTATATTTTTCCATCTTCTAAGATCTTCTTCTATTTCTCTCTTTAGGGTTTTGTAGTTTTCATTGTATAAGTCTTTCACCTCTTTTGTTAGGTTGATTCCCAAGTATTTTAATTTTTTTGAAGATATTGTGAATGGAGTGGTTGTCCTCATTTCCATTTCAGAGGATTTGTCGCTGATATACAGGAATGCCTTTGATTTATGCGTGTTGATTTTATATCCTGCCACTTTGCTGAATTCATTTATTAGCTCTAATAGTTTCTTTGTAGACCCTTTTGGGTCTGCTAGGTATAGAATCATGTCATCTGCAAATAGTGATAATTTAAGTTCTTCTTTTCCTATTTTGATGCCTTTAATTTCTTTCGTCTGTCTAATTGCTCTGGCCAGTGTTTCGAGAACTATGTTGAACAGAAGTGGTGAGAGAGGGCATCCCTGTCTTGTTCCAGATTTTAGAGGGAATGCCTTCAATTTTTCTCCATTCAGAATGATGCTAGCCTGAGGCTTAGCATAGATTGCTATTACAATATTGAGGTATGTTCCTGTTATCCCTAGTTTTTCTAGAGTTTTGAACATAAAGGGATGCTGTACTTTGTCGAATGCTTTTTCCGCATCTATCGAGATGATCATATGGTTCTTATTTTTAAGTCTATTGATGTGGTGAATAACATTTATTGATTTCCTTATATTGAACCAGCCTTGCATCCCAGGGATGAATCCTACTTGATCATGGTGCACAATTTTTTTGATGTGCCTTTGTATCCGAGTGGCCAGAATTTTATTGAGGATTTTTGCATCCAAGTTCATTAGAGATATTGGTCTGTAGTTTTCTTTCTTTGAAGTGTCTTTGTCTGGTTTAGGTATCAGGGTGATGTTGGCCTCGTAGAATGAATTTGGAAGTTCTCCCTCTTTTTCTATTTCCCGAAGTAGCTTGAAAAGTATTGGTATTAGTTCCTCTTTAAAGGTTTTGTAAAACTCTGCTGTATACCCATCCGGTCCTGGGCTTTTCTTAGTTGGTAGTCTTTTGATGGTTTCTTCTATTTCCTCAATTGATATTAGTCTGTTTAGGTTGTCTATATCCTCCTGACTCAATCTGGGCAGATCATATGACTTAAGAAATTTATCGATGCCTTCACTATCTTCTAATTTATTGGAGTATAAGGATTCAAAATAATTTTTGATTATCTTCTGTATTTCTGAAGTGTCTGTTGTGATATTGCCTCTTTCATCCCGTATGTTAGTGATTTGAGTTCTCTCTCTTCTTCTCTTCGCTAGCATGGCTAAGGGTCTGTCGATTTTGTTTATTTTTTCAAAGAACCAACTTTTAGTTTTGTCAATTTTTTCAATTGTTTCTTTTGTTTCGATTTCATTGATTTCAGCTCTGATTTTAATTATTTCTTGCCTTCTACTTCTTTTGCTGTTGTTTTGCTCTTCTTTTTCTAGGATTTTGAGATGAAGTATGAGATCATTTATTTGTTGGTTTTTTCTTTTTTTAAGGAATGAACTCCAAGCAATGAATTTTCCTCTTAGAACTGCTTTCAATGTGTCCCATAGATTCCGATATGTTGTGTCTGTGTTTTCATTAATCTCTAAGAATTTTTTAATTTCCTCCTTGATGTCTTCTATAACCCATTGATCATTCAGTAACCTATTGTTCATTCTCCAAGTGATATATTCTTTTTCCTTCCTTCTTTTATCGTTGATTTTCAGTTCCATTCCATTATGATCAGATAGGATGCATGGTATTATCTCTACTCCTTTGTATTGTCTAAGAGTTTCCCTGTGACATAATATATGATCTATTTTTGAGAAGGATCCATGTGCTGCTGAGAAAAAAGTGTAACTGTTTGATGTTGGGTGGTATATTCTATATATGTCAATTAAGTCTAGGTTATTAATTGTGTTATTGAGTTCTATAGTTTCCTTATTCAACTTTTGTTTGGAAGATCTGTCCAGTGGTGAGAGAGGTGTGTTGAAGTCTCCCATGATTATTGTATGGTGGTCTATTAGACTCTTGAACTTGAGAAGAGTTTGTTTGATGAACATAGCTGCACCATTGTTTGGGGCATATATATTTATGATTGTTATGTCTTGTTGGTGTATGGTTCCCTTGAGCAGTATGTAGTGTCCCTCTTTATCCCTTTTGATTAACTTTGGCTTAAAATCTATTTTATTTGATATGAGTATGGATACTCCTGCTTGTTTCCGAAGTCCATTTGAGTGATATGATTTTTCCCAACCTTTCACCTTCAGCCTATGTATGTCTTTTCCTATCAAATGCGTCTCCTGTAGGCAGCATATTGTTGGGTCTTGTTTTGTGATCCATTCTACTAGCCTGTGTCTCTTGATTGGTGAGTTTAAGCCATTAACATTTAGGGTTATTATTGAGATATGGGTTGTTCTTCCAGCCATATTTGTTTATTTATGTTACTAAACATGGTTTGTTTTCCACTTTGATTATTTTCCCCCCTTTAGTGTCCTACCTCCCACTGTTGGTTTTCATTGTTATTTTCCATTTCCTCTTCCTGTAATGTTTTGCCAAGGATGTTTTGAAGAGATGGTTTTCTAGCTGCAAATTCTTTTAACTTTTGTTTATCGTGGAAGGTTTTAATTTCATCTTCCATCCTGAAGCTTAATTTCGCTGGAAACACAATTCTTGGTTGGAACCCATTTTCTTTCAGTGTTGGAAATATGTTATTCCAGGATCTTCTAGCTTTCAGAGTCTGTGTTGAAAGATCAGCTGTTATCCTGATTGGCTTACCCCTAAATGTGATCTGCTTCCTTTCTCTTGTAGCTTTTAAAATTCTCTCCTTATTCTGTATGTTGGGCATCTTCATTATAATGTGTCTAGGTGTGGGTCTCTTATGATTTTGCACATTCGGCGTCCTGTAGGCTTCTAGGATTTGGGGTTCTGTCTCATTCTTCAAGTCTGGGAAGTTTTCTCGAATTATTTCATTGAATAGATTGCTCATTCCTTTGGTTTGAAACTCTGTTCCTTCCTGTATCCCAATGACTCTTAAATTTGGTCTCTTGATGTTATCCCATATTTCTTGGATGTTCTGCTCATGGTTTCTTAACAGTCTTGCTGAGCTGTCTATGTTCTTTTCAAGTTGAAATACTTTATCTTCATTGTCTGATGTTCTGTCTTCTAAGTGTTCTACTCTGCTGGTAGTATTCTCAATTGAGTTTTTAAGTTGGCTTATTGCTTCCTGCATTTCTAGGATTTCTGTTTGTTTGTTTTTTATAACCTCTATTTCCCTGTATAGTTGATCTTTTGCTTCTTGGATTTGTTTATGTAATTCATTGTTGAAGTGATCTTTCATTGTCTGATTTTGCTGTCTGATGTCTTCCTTGAGACTCCAGATCATCTGAAGCATGTATATCCTGAATTCTTTATCTGACATTCCATCAGCTGCAGCTATTACCTCTTCTAAAGTTGAGTTGACCTGCAATGCTTGTGGTCCTTTCTTTCCTTGTCTCTTCATACTGTTCACGTTCCTTTCTTCTTGGTGAAACTGTTGTGCTATTGAATTTTCCCCCTATATATTTATATTGGTCTTGTATAGTTGCAAAGTCTCCCTCGCAGGCGCGGGCGGCGGCTCTGCCCCTCCGCCAATTGGGGCAATGTGCCTACCACGCCGGCAGGCCGCTGGGCCTGCTCTGCCAGTCGGTAGCAGGTCCGCCGTCCTTGCAGGCGCGGGCGGCGGCTCTGTCCCTCTGCGGGCCGCTAGGCTTGTTCTGTCGGTGGTCGCAGTTCTGCCTACTTTGCAGGCGCAGGCAGCGGCACTGCCCCTCTGCAGGCCTCTGGGGCTGTACTGCCAGTGGGTCGCAGGTCCGCCTACTTTGCAGGCGTGGGGGGGGGGGGCGGCTCTACCCTTCCTCAGGCCACTGGGCCTGTTCTGTCTCTCGGTTGCAGGTCTGACCTGTTCTGATGGTGGTCTCAGTTCCGACTACCTTGCAGGCGCGGGGGGGAGGGGGCGGCTCTGCCTCTCAGCAGGCCGCTGCTCCTCTTCTGCCGGTGGGTCGCAGGCCCGCCTACCTTGCAGGAGTGATTGGAAGCTCTGTCCCGCCCTGGGCCACTGGGCCTTTTCTGTCGGTGGTCACCCTTCCCCTACCTGGCAGGCGAGGGGGGTGGGGCGGCTCTGCCCCTCAGCAGGCCGCTGGGCCTGCTCTGTGTTTGGTCCCAGTTCCCTCTACTATGCCGGCACAGGGGGAGGGGGCGGCTCAGCGTCTCAGCAGGCGGCTGCTCCTCTTCTGCCGGTGGGTCGCAGGCCCGCCTACCTTGCAGGAGTGATTGGAAGCTCTGTCCCGCCCTGGGCCACTGGGCCTTTTCTGTCGGTGGTCACCCTTCCCCTACCTGGCAGGCGAGGGGGGTGGGGGGCGGCTCTGCCCCTCAGCAGGCCGCTGGGCCTGCTCTGTGTTTGGTCCCAGTTCCCTCTACTATGCTGGCGCAGGGGGAGGGGGCGGCTCAGCCTCTCAGCAGGCGGCTGCTCCTCTTCTGCAGGTGGGTCGCAGGCCCGCCTACCTTGCAGGAGTGATTGGAAGCTCTGTCCCGCCGCGGGCCACTGGGCCTTTTCTGTCGGTGGTCACCCTTCTCCTACCTGGCAGGCGAGGGGGGTGGGGGGCGGCTCTGCCCCTCAGCAGGCCGCTGGGCCTGCTCTGTGTTTGGTCCCAGTTCCCTCTACTATGCCGGCGCAGGGGGAGGGGGCGGCTCAGCCTCTCAGCAGGCGGCTGCTCCTCTTCTGCCGGTGGGTCGCAGGCCCGCCTACCTTGCAGGAGTGATTGGAAGCTCTGTCCCGCCGCGGGCCACTGGGCCTTTTCTGTCGGTGGTCACCCTTCCCCTACCTGGCAGGCGAGGGGGGTGGGGGGCGGCTCTGCCCCTCAGCAGGCCGCTGGGCCTGCCGAGTGTGCCTTTTTCCCCACATCCTCGCCAACACTTATTGTTGTTTGTATGCATAATAGCTGCCATTCTGACTGGAGTGAGATGATATCTTAGAGTAGTTTTGATTTGCATTTCTTTTTATTGTTAGAGATGATGAACATTTTTTCATATATTTGTTGATTGATTGTATATCCTCTTCTGAGAAGTGTCTCTTCAGGTCCTTGGCCCATTTGTTGGTTGGGTTATTTATTTATTTATTTATTTATTTTTGGTGCTTAGCTTTTTGAGTTTTTTATAAACCCTAGAGATTAGTGCTCTATCTGATGTGTGATGGGTAAAAATTTGCTCCCAGGATGTAGGCTCTCTGTTCACCTCACAGATTGTTTCTTTGGCTGAGAAGAAACTTTTTAGTTTGAATCCATCCCATTTATTGATTCTTGGTTTTAATTGTGCTATAGGAGTCTTATTAAAGAAGTTGGGGCCTGATCCCACATGATGGAGATTATGGCCTACTGTCATTATTGACAAATGACAGTCAGAGGCTTGAGTACACATGCTATTCGTGCCTTGGGAAACGCAGATGGTAGGTTTTCCTGTGATTCTTTCAGATGGCACTGATACTGCCTGAGGATGAGAATGAACAGGAATAGTTTCCTTAACCGTTCTCTAAGATCTGCCAGCTCATGCCACATCACTTACGGAGCCCATGTCATATTCTTGGCTATCACTATATGTGCTTCTTCATTGTTAATAAAAATCACCCTGCGGGATATTCTGTTTCCTCAACAATCTGTGGGAATGGTGCAGTGTGATGTTTAAACCTCGGCACACAGAACACCAGTAACTCAGCTTTTGTTTTACCACAGTTTCATTATTTCCTGGCTCTACTCTGCATGTCTAAAGGCAGCCAAATACGTTGGTTTCATTGAAGATAAAAAGTATTTGTGCAAGCCGGGCATAGGGGCACATGCCTGTAATCCCAACCATGAGGAGGATCACGAGTTCAAAACCAGCCTCAGCAAATTAGCAAGACCTTAAGCAACTCAACAAGACTCTGACTGGAAATAAAAATATAAAAAGGGTGGGGTGTGGCTCAGTGGTTAAGTGTCTCTGGGTTTAATCCCCTGTACCAAAAAAAAAAAAAAAAGTGTTTTTCAAATTCTCTTGCATTGATTTTGAGCAATGGATAAAGGGGCAAGGATCTTCATGACAATTTGATTTTATGCTTTGATTTTAGGATGGGTTCAAGCACTTGGCATTTTGAAGCAGGTATTAGAAAACAAGTTTGCTGACTTCCATTAAGAGTCATCCCCATAAGTTCTCTGGTTTTAGCAATTTATTTTTTTTTTACAGTTCTAGAAGCTGTATAACAGTAAGGAAGCTGTGCTCTTATTAGAACTATTATAAATAGAATCACTAGAGTTAAAATAATAAAAGGGTATTTCCATGTTACTATGGGCGAGTTGCTGCAAATCAGGTTAGGTCGCTGTTCTGTGGCTTCCTTTGAAAAATTATTTTCCTTTGTATCCTGAGTCCAAGAAATCATTACATATAGATGCAAAACAAAACCCAAGGGTTTGCTTTATATATATTAGGGAACCCATTCATTTTAAAGTTTGCAAAATTTCTTTTATATGTATTATTGAGTCTGAGACTCACTCAAACCTATAGAGATCATTTGTACCACAGAAGAACAGCTATTAATATTGTATGAATTATATCCACACAAAGACACATCATTTGAGTAAGACACTACAGCACAATTCTTCCAAGTCCTAAGCTTTTGAAAATTGGCATTTATGATTGCTTTCCCTCTGGTAGCATTGAATTGAGTTTTCTGACATTTGTGATCAAAATAACTATAATCCTAATTAAATTCTGAATGTATTGTCCTCATAGATAAAGCAAAATTTTGTCATTTTTATGTTCTACTTTACTCCAAAATGTCGAAACAAGTAACTTTCAAAAATATATAAAATAGCCAGGCATGGTGGCACTGTCCTATAATTCCCAGCTACTCAGGAGACTGAGATGGAAGCTAGCCTGGGCAACTTAGCAAGATCCTGTTGCAAAACAAAAAACACAAATAAAAAGGGCTGGGGATGGAGTTCAGTAACTAAAGCATCTGGGTTTAATCCTAGTACAGGGGACAGGAGGAACACACACACACACACACACATACACAAATTAAAACAACAGTGAAAAGAATAGAGATGCAGAATTGAGTCACTAATGAGGATAAAAATGATCTCCAGTGTGACCTAAATTCTTGCAACAGATGGGCCACAAATTTTACTCAAAAATTTCCCAGTGACCATGGTGTGAAGAGTTCATCTTTCCATGTTCAGTGATATAATTCAGTTTTGAGAATGTGAAAAACAGAAAAAAATGTTGTCAAAGAAGGCAACTGTTACGGAATGGATTTCTTCTAGAGTCCTCTGGCTTAAAGGATTCTTTGTGGATGCAGATACAATATTGAATGTAAAACCCAACCTGTCTGGTTGATGGAGGGTTAGACTTTTGAACATCAGCCCCTCCCCTCAGTATCCTGCTACCACACCCACATATTGATAAATTGTTGTACATGGTTGCTCAAGGCTGTTGCCAGTTGCTAGGTCTTTGAGAGCTGCTTGACATTTCTTCTGCTGAATGTAGGTGCAATAGCTATTAACTGGGATTGAGCCTCCTTATTATGCTTAGTTTCGTGAGGCATTATTAATCCAACATTCATTCAGTTTTGTTTTGTTTTAACATTTTGGTTCTTCCTTGTTTCACGATCATTTATGAATAAAATCACTTATAAAAGTGTTCCATTAAGAAATTCATATTTAAGCCAGGTGTGGTGTTGCAGACCTGTAATGCCAGCAACTTGGGAGGTTGAGGCAGTAAGATCACAAGTAAAAGGCCATCCTGAGCAACTTAGCAAGGCACTAAGCAATTAGTGAGATCCTGTTTCAAAAAGGTGGTGGTGGGGTGCTGGGGATGTGGCTCAGTGGTAAAGCACTCCAGGGTTTAATCCCCAGTGCCACCCCCCAAAAGAAATTCATATTGAATAATGCTACTTTAAATAAACATCACTCCTGCTTACTAACTTCAATGATGATCATGTTGAAACTAATCCCAGAGAACGAAGTCAGTTCTCCTTCCTCATTTTGCACTTAAAATTGTGCCTGACTTGAGAAAATACTTAAGCAGCTTTTCACAATTTGCTTCAATGTTTTCTCCTTTGTCTCTGATGTGAGAATGTGCATTTTCAGCTAATGACTTTGGTGTCATGTAGACAAATATTTAGGATTTCCTTAATTTGTCAATATATGCCCCTTGTATATGTTGCTTAGCCTCTTTCCTGAGTTTTACTAATCCCATTCCAGACAAAAATGATTGAAATCCTTTTCTTGGAATGATGACTGTAACAAATAAAAATGCCTTGTGTATTTCAAAATTGCTAGAAGAGTAGATTTTTAAATGTTTTCGCCATACACACAAAAAAAGATGAGTATGAGGTGATGAATTTGTTAATGAACCTGTTTCAATCATTCCACTTTGTAAACATTATTCAGACATGTTGTTCTCTATAAAGACATGCAATTGTTATTTATCAATTAAACATAAATTAGATGATTTTAAAAGTTTTTAAAAATCTCTAACAGCGAGGCCATGAAAACTAAAAGAAACACTGTACAGAGAGCATCTCTGTAGTATACAGTATGTTGTATGTAAATGAGGACAATAAATAGCCCAATCTACCAGGGTTCTTGAAAGGATTAAAAGAATACCTATAAAAAAACTCCCCAAAAGGAAACAAATTTGTTGAAAAATATTATCCGTTGCCAAGGGTGTGAAGAAATAGGCACCCTATTACATTGTAGTCTGTTCCCTAAAAACAACAGTTCAACTTAGTTTCTACCATAAAATTTGCATACCAGCATGACACAGCATGTACAAACACGAATATTGCAACACTTTTAATAAACTGGTAAAACCTGGAAACCACCTAAGTGTCCATCAATAGGTATAAAAAGGTGCTTACCTTTTGGTATATAAGTTCTATGAAACAACGAAAAAGACTGAGGTAGATCTATATGTACTAACCAGAAAAACTTCAAAAAATAAAGTTGAATTAAAAAAAGTATAGTGAGCATTTGGTATGACACCTTGTATGTTAATGCATACAGCCACATAAAGCAGTGCTGTGTATTTTTTAATTGATATATATATATGTGTGTGTATGCATTTTAATACTCAAAAGAATGTAAACTTTTTAATTAAAATCTTTATTTCTGGTAGCTCATCATTGAATAAATATGTTCATGAATATGCTTAACAGGTATTAATATAATACTATGTTGATGACATTGGATGTGAGGTTGTGGGGCAATATTCTGAATTTTATGTAATTTGAAAATTAAGTAATGATTACGAAAGCACCTAATATCACCAGCCAGTGGTTTACCTTAAATTCTTGCTATTTGATTGTCTTTATTTATTTATTTATTTATTTACTCAACATAATTTCTTCCAGTTCCAACCACATTACTGCTTTAATTGACACATAATCATTGTACATAGTTACAGGGTACAGTATGATAATTTGATGCATGTATATAATGAATAATGATAAAAACATGGTCATTAGCATTTTGTCTCTGTAAGTATTTATTATTTCTTTGGGTTAGGGGTTTTCAAAATTATCTTTTGTAGTTTTTATTGATGTTATTGTGTTTTTTGTTTGTTTAGTACTGGGGATTGAACCCAGGAGGGCTTAACTATTGAGCAACATCCCCAGCTCTTTTTGGGGGGGGGGGACTGGGGATTGAACTCAGGGGCACTCAACCCCTGAGCCGCATCCCCAGCCCTATTTGGTATTTTATTTAGAGACAGGGTCTCACTAAGTTATTTAGCACCTTGCTTTTGCTGAGGCTGGCTTTGAATCCACAATCCTCCTGTCTCAGGCCCCTGAGCCTCTGGGACCCAGCTCTTTTTTATATTTTGAGACAGGATCTTGCTGAGTTGCTTAGGACCTTGCTAAATTGCTGAGGCTGGCCTTGAACTTGTGATCCTCCTGCCTCAGCCTCCCAAGCAGTTGGGATTACAGGCATGCACCACCACACCTGACTCTTTACTAGTTATTTATAAAATATGTAATAAATGATTATAATCCATAGTCACTACTGTGCTGTAGAACACTGGAGTTTATTCTTCCCATCTATTATCTAACCTTCCTCCACCTTCCCTTTCCCCCTACTCTTCTTGTCCTCTAGTGGGAGGCACTCTACCCTCTACCCCTGAGATCAGCTGTCTTTCCATGCCTGGTTATTTTACTCAACATAATTTCTTCCAGTTCCAACCACATTACTGCTTTCTTATGGCAGAACAATATTCCATTTGTGTATATACCTCACTCTCTGCATCCATTCATCCTTCAGCGGACACCTTGGTTGTTGACTCTATTTCTTGGTATTAGAAATAGTGCTGAAATAGACACGTGAGTGCAGGTCTGTGTCTTCCATATACTGAGTTCATTTCCTTTGTATGCATGCCAAAGCATGTGGGAGAACTAGATCATTTATAGATCTATTTTTAGTTGTTTTTTTTTAAGAACATCCTTACTTTTTTCTTTAGTGACTATAGGGAAAAAAATGGAAATTTACATGCCAACATGTGAGAGTCATTACCTTTTATGCAGTACTGAAAAAGACTGAAATTGGGGGTTATGGTTAGACAAGACTTTATTTTTAACCTACAGTGTTTGAATTTTTATTTTCTTAAATTTTTAAATTTTTTTTTTAAAAAAACAAGGAATCTGTGTATACATTTTATCTTTGAAACTCAACTTTTAAAAATTGCTATGCACAATAACTGGCATGTTATAAGCATCCAGTAAGTGTTAATTCCCTTCCTTTAGCATAACATCTCTAAATCATCTACTAAGTGGACTTGGACTTATTCATTCATTTAGGAAACAATTATTACTGTTTATTATTATTATTATTATTATTATTATTATTATTATTATGTACATAGTTTGCCCCAGCTCTGTACTATGTTTAGGAAGGGAATAAAGAAGAGGTTATTAGCTGGGCCTATAGCTCAGTTGGTAAGTTCTTGTCTCACAAGCACAGGGCCCTGGGTTCAATCCCCAGCATAAATAAATAAATAAAGTTTAAAAAACAAAAAGAAGGGGATATTAACAACTCAGGAAGAAGACAGTTTAAATAAGAAAAAAAAAATCTCTGAGGTGTGCTGGTAGATGAAATAGAGGATCCTCTAAGAATGCACTGCTGGAGCACTTAACCTGTCTGAACAACTCCAGGATGAAGGAAGCTTTACAAAGACGTGTATGTCTAAGCCACAGTCCCCACCCCATCACTGCCAATAGTCCAGGTGGTCACAGTATAAATCAATGATCTATCATTGCAAGTGGATTAAGGCAGAATATGTATAGCCAAAGTAAATATGATTCAGGGTTGCCTGTCATAATTCACCACGGCTGAAACACATAAGAATTAAAGAAACCACACTTGGAAAATGTTCAGTTTTTTGCTCAAGAACTATCTTATAAAGTAGAATCAGAGAGCTGGGCATGGTGGCACATGCCTGTGCCACCACCTACTCAGGAGGCCCAGGCAGGAGAATTGCAAGTTTGAGGCCAGCTGTGACAATGTAGTGAGACCCTGTTTCAAAATAAAAAGAACTGCAGCTGTAGCTCCGTGGTACAGTGCCCTTGGGTTCAGTCCCCAGTACCAACAACAAACAGCAGCAGTTCCAATGCCACCGTCAGTTCCCTGCCCACCCCTGACTTGGCTGTCCTGTCTCCCATCATGTTTGGAGTGGGAACCCTCCTGAGGGGACGCATGGAAATGGAAACAGCGATGTCAGGGTCATAGCAGAGCCTGAGGTCCAGGGGGACATCAGACAGGGTAAAAATGTAGCACGTGAAGTAAGACTCAAGCGAGGTTGCAATGAGAACCGCAGGAGTCAGAGAGCCATGCAAGGCCAAAAACCAAGACTGGTCTAGGGAGCAGGTGTGGAACCAGAGCTTGCCGGGAGGCTTCTCTTCCTGACCAGATGGTAACACCCAGTCACTAGCGGGTTTCAGACATGGAAAGCAGGCTCCTGGTATTCTACTGGCCCTCATCCCTGCTCTTTGTTCACTATGGCTTCCTGGCTTTGGAGCCTCTGGTTTGGGCTCCTAATGTCTGATCCAAGTGGACTGATGGCCCTACAGATGTGACCCGTGGCTGTTCACAAACATAGTTTAGAGCCACCCCATGGCTCTGAGTACCCATTGCTGACCTCATTGCAATCAGGGCTCTTGGGTTTCTAAGCCAGCATTGGCTTTCTAGCAGTCCTTGGGTAGAGTTGGAATCCAAGGCAAGGGAAACAGAAAACTTGACCCAATGGGTTAGTGGACTGGTAGCAGCAATGTTGGATTGTAGAGATCTTTGATGAGTGTGGTGGTTCTGGGACCATGATCCATCTGGCCCCAAGACATTGTGTCCTGAACAGCACCTGATGCTCTACAGCTAAGGACTGTTATAGAGAAGCATATTTATTTCCTATTGCAAATGATCAAAATTTAAGCAGAACTAGTCCACGACAAGAAAGCAAAGCTCTGTTAAGCCTAATTGTCTAGTAGACACGTTAGGTTAGAGATTTTCTTTGAAACAGTTTCTTTAATGTATAATTCAGATTCTCTGAGCCACTTATTTTTATCTCTATTTGGGGAAAAAAACAATGCTTATTTTTAACTCAAGGAACGATGTGCTTTTTCCTCTTTTTGAGTTTTTTCAATGAATCTTTGATCTCCTTGTTTCACAGACTATAGATGCTGGGGTTCAGCATGGGGATCATTGCTCCGTAGAACACAGATGCCACCTTACCTTTGTCCTGTGAGTAGCCAGCACTAGAGTGGAGGTACGAGAAGAGGCCAGAGCCATAGAAAAGGATCACTGTGGTCAGATGGGAGGCACAGGTGTTGAAAGCCTTTATCCACCCCTGGGTCGAACGGATCTTCATGACTGCAGCAATGATGTGGCCATAGGACACCAACACGAGAGGAGCTGAGGTCCCACCAACTGCGCACACCATGAGAACATTCAACACCTGGCTGAGGAAGGTAGGGGAGCAAGACAAGGCCATCAGGGGTGGCAGGTCACAGAAAAAGTGGTTAATGACTCGCAGACCACAGAAATGGAGCTGGAATATGGAGCTGGTTTGGACCAGTCCCGTGAGGAATCCTCCCGCATATGCTGTAAGGGCCATCGTCACACAGATGGCAGGTGACATGAGGGCTGGGTAGAGCAGAGGCCTGGTCATATGCCATGGCCGACAGGAGACAGCACTCAGTGCCTCCCATCCCAATGAAGCAGAAAAACTGAGCAGCGCAGCCCACAAAGGAGATGGTCTTCTGCTCCCAGAAGAAGTCCCAGAGCATCTTAGGGGCTACAGAGGAGGTGTATGAGATGTCCACAAAGGACAAGTTACCCAGGAAGAAATACATGGGCGACTGGAGGTGTGGATCCATCCTGATCAGGACCATGAGACCCAGGTTTCCAGCCAGAGTCACGAGGTAGATCCCCAGAAACAACAAAAAGAGGACAACTTGCAGTTGTGGATGCTCAGAAAATCCCCAAAGGATGAAATTGGTCATGGTGCTGACGTTCTCTCCCACAGCCATGGAGCTGCTGCCTTCAGAGCCCCAGAGGAGATTCCTGCGGCAAGGAAAACCCGGGGGAAGAAACCATTTTGCTCATGGAATCATAGATTCCCAGAATCAGAGGACACACTGTGAGGCAAATGTCCTGTCTGTGCTGCAGAATTACCCTCTAGAGCAAGAGAATGTATTGGGTCTCTCATGGAGACAATTGTCACTCTGTCAACATTGTATTTGTTTATATAAAAGTGGCATGTCCCTGAATAGACCCTCTGCCATTTTTACATTCTCTGCATCGTCACCTTCTTTGTCAATAGCACCAGCTTCCTGAAGGGATTTGTTAATGCTACTTGGGCCAAATACTCCTGTTTTCAGTTGCCCCAAACATTGCAAGTCGATTATTTAATCAGTCAGATTTAGACTATCTGATCTTCTGTTCTCATGAAAAGAAATATCTCAAAACTCAAAACGCTTAGAAAGACGATTTGGTGTTTCTTATCAGGGTAGTTTGTTCTGACCAGCTTTCATGGGGTCATGGTGTCCCCTCCACGCTCTTTTGAGCAGTGGAGCAAAGTACACAGATCTGGGGAAACCTGGCATCCCCACTAGACACTGAAAAGGGGTAGGGGAAAAACAGGTTCAACACTGAGAAACCCTAATGCTCGTCCTGCCCAATCGGTACCCACCCATCAAACCTCTTGCGTTAGTATTTGGCAGAGCTAGATATTGATGATGTAGAAATTAACACATCATTATTATTAAGTTCAGACTGCTCAACACAATACATGGGACAGGCAGAAAAACAGGTCAGTATCAGCAGAGCATGACCAGTATGCTAAGAGAAGTATGTACACAGTGTCCCTGAGCCGAGACACAGCAGGTGGCGTTTTCAGAGAGGATTCCAAAGAGTAAGGAGATACCAGGATTAGAATTCAGGGTGTGGAAGGGTTGAGAAGTGGTTCAGAGATCTTTATATTAAACGAGGGAGAGGAGAGGGAAGCATTTGCAAGAGTCCAGGAAAGTGTTCGAGGAGCATCAGAAATACCAACAGGACAGGAGCACAGTGTAAATGGGATTAAGAGAAGACAAAAGAGGTGAGTGCGATGGTAATCCCAGCAGCTCAGGAGGCTGAGGCAGGAGGATCACGAGTTCGAAGCTAGCCTCAGCAACTTAGTGAGGCTCTAAGCAATTTCGTGAGAACCTGCCTCAAAATAAAATATGAAAAAGGGCTGGGGATGTGGCTTAGTGGTAAAGTACCACTAGGTTCAATCCCTGGAATCAAAGGAAAAAAAAAAAAGAGAGAGAGGGATGAAGCAAGCAAATAAAACTAAATGTGAAGTGTGTTGAGTATTACGAAATAAGCCAGCACATACTACAAAGATAGGCAGTAATGTAAGTACAGGGCACGCAGTGATGGGGGCGTAGCCATTGTTTTCATGCTCCTGCCTCATCAGCAGGTGCAGTGGAGAGTAGAGCCTGGGTCAGGAATGAAAAGACCTACGTTCAGTGCTATCATTGGCTAAGTCATAAAATTAGTTCTTTTTCTCCCCCAAAGTTTGCATTTGTTATTTTCAACAGTTAATCCTCACAGTCAGTGGAAGGGTCCTATTATTGTCTCATTTTATGGTGGAGGAGAATCCTAAGAAGAGATGTAAGAGTGATGTGTCAGCTTGTGCAAGGGCCCAGAGCTGGTGAGTCATGATGCAAGGACCAGAGACCAGCTCTATGTGATGTTCAAACCTTGCTTTGGAGGACACGTAGGAGGATCATGTGAAGATGTTGCATCAATGGAAAATAAGTGGTGGAGGTTCTGAGGCCATGGAACTATAAACAAATCAGTATTAAAAGGAAATGTCTATGGGACATAATCCATTTCTATGTACTTACCTTCAGATGATTCTGGTAAAAATAACCAGGCTATTTATGTAGCAATCATGCACAATAATTGGCAACTAGCTTTTATCATACTCTAAAATGTAATAGAGTAGAAATCATAGATTCTTGGAGATAAGATAGAAAAGAATCATAATGAATCTTGCTAGAAAATGTGTAGAAATGTTGGGGGTGGGGTGTCACCAATTGCTCTGCTCTGATTGCTTTGAACTTGCAATCCTCCTATCTCAGCCTCACCACCTGCTAGGATTATAGGCATGCATCACCACACCCAGATCTTCTATGTTTTCTTAGCATAAGCTCTGGAAGGGCATTATAACCTCAGTGCTTTTTATAGGGAATGGTACATGGTAGACCTGAAACAATATTCTGAATGATTTCAATTTGAAATTCCAAAAAATCTCATATTACAGACAAAAAAACTATTGAAGTTATGAAAGATCAGCAAGTTATTAAGTGTTTAGGCTAAGATTTTAAACTTTCAGTTCCTTGACTTTAGAGACTGTTCTCTTTCCTAAATGCTAGGAAATCACCTGGCCATGGGTCTGAGCAATTGGTAGGACTATATTACAGATACGACTGCAATAGATATGATCCTTCTCCCATTCCAACTGACTGGTTAGGACAGATGCTACAGGACCTGAGTTCTGAACATGAAAATGGAAAGTTTTCTTACCTCAATCTTGCCAAGGCTGTTTACATTGCAACAGGTTCAAGTATATATCACGATAAAGAGGAATGTGATAATTCCCAAACAAATAACGTAGTTGAAGTACAGTGTTTATTGTAATTCAGATGATTTTGTAGGTCTGTTGAAGGAAACCTGGAAATACTGAAGTGAGAGAGGGAGATGCTGTCTACACTGATCATTAGCCCACCACCATCTGTCTGGGTGCCCTGCACATGACAGATGTCCAATGAGTATTATGTTCACTGGCTAAATAGTTATTACAGAGACACTGTAAACTTGCCGTATTCCAAGACCACTGGACTTGGCTGGTTTTAAGTGATGTCCTGATGTCTGAAAAATTCAGAGAATATATCTCTAATATTGAAATAATAAAATATCAGAGCTAGAAGCCAGGTAGGCTCAATTTTCCATTATAGATAATAAAACTAATGCCAAAAGAGACAGAGTGAACATCTGTACAGTGGATTGGTACCAAAGGTGATGACAGAATCAATATCTCATTCTGTAGTAGTTCTTTCTGCTCTTCCTCATTCTAAAACACGAAGTCTCAAAGGTAACTAAAGAGGACTCAAAGAAATGCAATCTTTTTTTGAAATTTCAGACACACTCATGCTCACACCCATGAGTCTACAATAGCAAAGAAAACACTAGGTGGAATGTTAAACAATGTTGATTCAAGGTCTCATTTCTCCTACTTTTTTTTTTTTTTAACTATGTGACCTTTGGAAAAATAATTTGGCTTTCTGAATCTTAATCTTCCTAACCTCTGTATATGCAACAAGGGGATTACTTACACCAGTGTTCTCTAACTCACATATTCTGTCCAATTTCTATTTGTAAACAATAGAAAACTTTTCAAGAAACAAAAATCTCAGAATTCTAGAATGCAAAATAGGTGAAGCCCAGCTCCTTTCAATAAGGTCAGAGCAGTACTGTAGAGGGTCTCAGCATCTTTCCTGCTTCACCTTCGCCACCTTCAGAGGCCTCTCTACTCTGCCATTCTGTGATTTTAGGATTCACTAGTAACCAGTGTGAGAAAGAGAGAAGGGCAGACTCACTTACAACACCTAATATTCTGAGCTTCAGGTAGATGACTAAGAACAGACTCTTGGAGCAAGAACAAAACCCATCTCTGCGAACACCTGGAGCCCTGGTCTTGACCAAAGGGGTAAATAAGGTTTGGATGTAGCCACCAAGAGAAGGACTCACTGGGGCTTTAAAAGAAAGCCAGTTCTCTCCCAGGTTCCACTCAGTCTCTGTGGATAGTTGGGTATGGTGTGTCCCAGAGAGCACCAGCGGACAGCTTGGCTGGCTGCCTGGGCTCAGGAGTAAAGAGACCGGCTTTGGACAAAATTGATTTCCATTGGCCCTGCTTCCATTATATTCCTGGCCCCTGATCTGGTTCCAAAAAGATCTCCCTGGAGTCAATGAAATCCAACACTTGTTTCTAAGATAAGTAGCAATTTCAGACAATCGTTTTGCCCTTGTAAAGCCATGGATATTTTAAAGAACCTCTCTGAGTGACTCCAAGGGTAGAAACTAGAACTAGGTGAGAAAAAACTTGGGTGGGAGGGGGGCAGCAGTTAGGGAAACAATAGCACAGCCTAAAAGGTGAATGTATGTCCCAGAAAGAAGTAGGTTCCCCATCATTGGAAGTGTGCAAACAGAGATAGTTCACTTGACTGTGAAGGAGTTTAAGATTTAAAAGAGAATCTGAATTAGGTGACCTTATATGCTCCTCAAAATCCTGGGATTCGGCAGAGCGCAGTGGCACATGACTTAAATCTCAGCGATTTGGGAGGCTCAGACAGGAGGATCACAAGCTCAAGGCCAGTCTCAGCAATTTAGTAGGGGCCAAAGCAACTTAGTGAGACCCTGTCTTAAAACAAAACATAAAAAGGGCTAGGGATATGGCTTGGTGGTTAAGCACCCAATTGCCTGTACTGTTCTTGGGGGGAGGGGGGCGGAGAAGATTCTAATTTGGTGAAATCAAGAGAAAGAGGAAAGGGCATAGAGAGGTGCTAACATTTTTTAATTCTGGGGATTGGGCCTCTTGTACATTTTATTTCATAATGTCCTCAAAGGAAAACATTCTTAAAGCCACTTTTAGATAAGAAGGAATGTTGGAGAAGCTGATTGCCACAGGTCCCAGAGATCTCCTGGTAAAGCTGGAATCTGAACTAAGTTCGTCCAGCATCAAAAGCCCATGCTCAGTCCTGCACATGCCACAACAGCCTGAAAAATGATGGCAACAGGGGAAAACAACAATCACACGACAGCCCTTGTCTTTCAAAAGATCTGTGTGTTGGGGGGGGTGGTGTTTAAAAGAAAAATAGCCCCTTGTTGTTTGACTAGGGTCAGATTTCCCCCATATACATGCATTGTTTTTGACCTATCAAGTATTCAACTGGAAAAGAGCTAAAATGTACTTGTGTGTCTTGGGGAGGGACACAGAAGGAAGTGGGCATTGTGTAAACCAAGGGGACACTGGGGCTTCTTTCAAGGATCTGTGAAAGGCGGCAGCCACACCCTGTTTGTGTTGGCAGCAGTTCAAATTGCATCCAGATGAGAAAAATCGAATGCAGCTTCCTTCTCCACCCACAACCCCACCAGCCTCTCCTCTGCCAGGCCAGAGTCGCCGACTGTGGAGCCCAACAATCACACCCCTCCTCCAACCCCAGATCTTGGTGCTACGCCTACATTCTTGGGGTCTCCTAAGGCTTGATGCTGGGGGAAGGATCGCCATGGTCAACCCAGTAGTTTGTATGTAATTAATTCTTTTCTAGGAAAAGAATAATTAAACCCAAACCCCATACCCAAACAAGCCTCATGTTTTCCTCTTCTCATTGAATGACAGGTACAAGGATGGGGTACCAGAAGACGGTGGTGCTTTATAATCCCTGCCTCCCATCTTCCCTCCTTCAGAAAAGATTCTCTGGTGTTTCTTGGAGATTTAAAACCTTGTCAGTAGAATCAAGGAGGCCTTTTCTTGTGCTATCTCCACAATTTGTGCAGAGGGTTGGTCAGGCAATTTTAGCCTGCTTTTTTTACAGTTAACCACAGTTTTCTAACTGGTCTTTTGTTGGTGGTGGTGTTGTGAGTGCATTTTAATTACACCCGATAATGGGTTTCATGGTGGCCTATTTGTACATGCAAATAACCCTTGCTGATCTTTTTTCTTTTCTTTTCTTTTTTTTTTTTTTTGCCTTCAGACTCCCTCCCATCCAGTCCCTCCTCCTTAAGCTGCAGACAGCCTTCCCTAGTTGTGTCATTTCTTGCTAAAAAATGTTCATTAGTTTGTTGTTGTCCTGATTCTCAAAGACTCAACATCCAGTGATGACTGAGGATATCAAAGAGGAAAAATGACAAGATCCTTGGACGTGGCAAGAAAGATGGCAGATCTGGTCTTCCCAGCGCAGTTTCAATAGAATGGTGAGAGTGGATGGAGCCCATCAGTCTCAAAGAACATC
Source organism: Marmota flaviventris (assembly GCF_047511675.1). Taxonomy (NCBI): domain Eukaryota; kingdom Metazoa; phylum Chordata; class Mammalia; order Rodentia; family Sciuridae; genus Marmota; species Marmota flaviventris. Next base: position 13,135,733 of record NC_092506.1, on the reverse strand, counting down.
TGAAATCAGGCCTTGGAGGGAATTCAAGTAAAGCCAGGTACTAAAGAAAGCCATAGGCCCATTTACCAGTGAAAGAAAAGAGGAAAATGAATCACAGGTACAGTCGTTGGCCATGTCAAGTGAAGACGTTCTTGAGGTTGGGGAAACTGGAACTGAGGCAAAGCTCATAGAGACAGAAACTCAGGTTCTCAGCGTTGGTTATTCACCAGACTGATAGACATCAGATAGGCATGAGTGATAGGAACGTGAAGGTGAGGGAATAATTCTATAGACTGGGCCTACGTGCTGGCCTTCCACATATTTTCGTTTAAAAAGCAATTACCCCAAGGCCATTTTGGCCCTGCTCTGCCTTAAGTCAATAGATATTACATTCCTTAACACACAGCCTGAAAGGACACCTTGGTGATCTTTACACAGACTAGACTCCAAGATTCAGGAAGACAGGATAACAGAAAGCAAACCCTAACAATCATGAAATCTGTAAGAAGGAATTTCTAGTAAGGAACCAATCAGCATGGGCCAAAGTGACCAAGGGTTGCCTTTAGATCTTCAGCGTGCCATTTTAATCTCATTTTAATAATAAAATTCCCACCCTATGGGTTTCACTTGAGTACCTGTGGGTAAAATCATGCTCAGTAGGGACTGAAAAATCTGATACAATCCTACTGTCAATCAAAAGTTGAGAGGGGGTACCTGGGCAGGACTCTCTAGAGACTTCCTAAGACCCTGATACAGAGGCAGGTGCAGTGGCACACACCTGTAATTCAGCAGCTCAGGAGGTTTAGGAAGGAGGGTCATGAGTTCAAAGCCAGCTTCAGCAACTTAGTGAGACTTTGTCTCTTAAAAAAAAAAAAAAAAAAGGCTAGGGATGTGGCTCAGTGGTTAAGCACCACTGAGTTTGGCCAGTTAAAAAAAACTAAGGCTGCCTAAGAACAGAGGCCAGTGATCATGAGAAGAGCAGGACCCCGGGATCAGAATGAGGTAGGTTTAGAGTAGGAGGAAGTGACATGGAGGATAAAATCACAGGCCATTACACTTCTGCTTAAAAATGGTCTTGTCTGTCTTTGTAAATTGCTGTTTTAATTCACTGAAAATAGTATGAGGCCAGGTGTAATCCCACCTGTAATCCCCGCAACTCAGCGGTCTGAGGCAGGAGGTTAGCAAGTTTGAGGTCAGCCTAGGTAACTTAGTGAGACCCTGTCTCAAAATAAAAAATAAAAAGGGCTGGGGATGTATGTAGCTCAGGGGTATAGTGCTCCTGGGCTCAATCCCCAGTACAAAAAGAAAAAGAAAAAAAAAAAAAAAAAAAGAAAGCTTGTTTATTTATTTTTGTGGTACTGGGAATTGACCCCAAGGGCACCCTATCTTTTTGTTTTGAGACAGGGATTTGGGCTTGCAGTCCTCTTGTCTCAGCCTCCCACGTTGCTGGGATCACAGGCATACACAACCATCCTGGATCATTTATTTATTTTGCTGGATCCAGGGAAATTGGGAGAAAGTGTTCTCCGAAATTTTTTTCTGAGTCTTAGAATAGATCTATAAACCAGCGTGGTGAAACCCACAAAATAGTTGCCCAACCACATCTGTGGGGCATCTGTGACACTGTGCAGACTGTGCCCATTGTCGATTCTTTGAAGAGACTCTTGATTTTCTGATCCCCTTCTGGGAAGCCACCATGCCACAATGCCCCCCCCTGCTGAGGGAGCCCACCCCAAGCTTTTCTTTTTAAAGCATTTCTTTAAAAAGCCTTTTTTTGGGGACCAGGAACACCACCGGCAAATGTGAAGCTATTGGGAATCCTGCATTCAGTGGGCTCTCAGACATGGCAACACGGAGCTGTCCCCTAAAACTCTGTCGCAACTTGGGGAAAACACAACCACTTTAAACTCGTTTCATCTTAAAAGCAGCATTTTGTTGGCAGGACTCAATTTTAAAGACAAGAGGCAGCTGTTACTGGAGGCAGGCAGTGGGTTGAGTGTTTACTCGAGAGGATGCCCAGCTGAGCCCAGATGGTAGGAAAGGCCTTGTCTATGGGAGGTCATAAAAATCCAGTCAAACAGAAGATACTTTGTTGTATGTGAATGTTGATGGTTGGGGAGGTGGGAGGGGAAGAGAGGAGGGACTACAGGGTATCAAGCATTTGGTTGTTCGGTTGACTTTTAGTACTTAAGTACTTAGTACTGAAAATATAAAATTCATCTTGAAATTCTCTCAGCCAGGAAGGGCAGAGAGAAATGTATATATTTATTTTGTTTATATATTCTTTCCGTGCCCTGCCTATGTTATATCTTTGATTGAGGTCTTAAGATATTAGTCTTCCAAGTTGATCACCAATGTTTGGGGATCAGCTTCGAAGCAACCACACCCAGCAAGGCATGGCCAGAAACGACTTCTGGCTCATTCATTTAAGGCTTCTCTTCAATACCAATGTTCAAGCTCAGTAATGCAGGAAACATATCAAGATTGACTTCACCTCCCTGTGATGATGTCATTTTGCCCTGAGTTTTTCAAGTAATACTTATTTAGTCCCCTATGTTTAAGGGCTCTCTGACAGGCCTGGGGACATCCAGAAAGATAACTCAGATGGTAAATCAGATTCCCTGACTTTATACTGTCTTGACCTCTCCTCCACCAACTCAAAATTGCACTGCCCCAAGCCACATGGTTTGGTGGCCCCATTGTTAGAGCTCACCAAACTGGGAAAACCGCGTAAATTTCAAACTCTTGACTTTGCTCTTCACCAAAACGTCCCATTTTTCTATTTTGCCATTGTCAATGAATCTACTTCTGATTTTCATGACTTCTTGTTCTTTTAGACCTTCCCAAATTTCTGGACTCATCATCATCGCAGCCCTAACTGATGCCTATCACCATCTCTCACATTTTCTTCTCCTTTTCCCGGTGATGTCCACAAGCTTGGTCAGGTTGCCATGGGCTGACTGTTTAAATGTGGCCCCTCATCTCACCCAGGCATCCACTGCCTGGTGACAGTCCTCGGAGCCTCTTGGGGATTCCACTATCATATTTTCCAAAGCCACCCCAGGATCCCCTTTCCTGACACCCTCAACCAGACATGATTTCTCTCTTCTAAGCTGTCATAACTTATGCTAATCTCATGGCTCTCATCTCTCTGCCTCAGAAGAGCTGGGTCTACTTGAGCCATTTCACTTTCACATCTCTTCGGATTGAATTCATTCATCATTTTATTTTGGTGCCCAGTACACAGGGCCTGGGGTACCTGACATCAAATAGATGTCCAGTGACTAGTTCTTGAATTAAATGGGACAACTTTTCAACAAAGAAACTCTTTTTTTTTCCTTTTTTCTCTTTGGTGTTGCTGGTGATTGAATCCAGAACCCCACACATGCTAGGCAAGCACCCTAGCCCTGAACTACACACCTGACCAAAGGAAAAACAAAAATTTTTTTTGAACCAACAGTTTCATCAGGTGCAAATTTGGAGGGAGTGGTTTTACAGAAAAAGCATAATAAAATGTGCAATGAGTGTTATTAGTTTTCTATTGCCGAAAAAATTGCATTGACATACATTTAGCGGCTTAAAACAATAGACATGTATTTTCTCATAGAACTGTAAGTCATAAGCTCAGCACAGCTTAGATGGGTTCTTTGCTGATGACATTCCTCCTGAACAGAGTCAGAAAGGATATAGGGGTTGTTCGAGGGCCAACCTTAAGCAGCGTGCCATCCTGTGAAGTAGGGAGGAAGGTAATTTTACTGTCATCTTTGCAATGGGAAGTCATAGCTTGAAGTTACTTGGGAAGTTTGTCACTTACTTCCTAGAGATATTTTCTTTATTAGTCAGAATTTTTAGTATTTTTTGAAAATGTATGTATGCTATATCTTACATATTTTTATATTTATCCAAAGGTAAAAGGGATGAAGAAGTTGTGGGCCATCAGGATGAAGAGAACTTCTAGGGCAGAGCACAGAGAGATTTATCCAACCTCTATCAGAAATGCATGTTAAAATATTTGTAGAGATAATCCCATCGGAAGTGGAAACTATTTAGGAATATGCAGATACTATTTGGGTCATTGTGGAAGCAGTGCTAACATTCTGTCCCTTTGGATGACACCTATGCACATCTGTGTCTGTCCCTCATCTGTGCCTCATTTGCTAGGTTAAGTTGAGCTTCTGCTTCCTCACCCATAAGGTGAGGGGCAGACGGGTATAATCTTTAAAACATTACACACGTGAAAGTCTGTACAGCACTGTCACGACTCAGACCCTGGCCCTGTCTATGAACAGTTATGTTAATGCAGAATCTTGGGATGGGCCTCCCTCTACTGGTTAATGAGGGCCTAACATTTTGATGTCTCCTAGTGACAGTGTCAGATAAAAGAGACATAGAAGACTTACTTCCATTTTACATGCCATTCCATATTCGTTGGCTTATTTAGGCTTCTTCATAGCTATATGATGTAATCTTGACAGTCAATAGGAAACCTGAGTTGGTATAAGTCAGGCTACTTGTTTGTTTTTTTTTTTTTCTTGAGACAGGGTCTAAGTTGCTTAGCACCTGGCTAAATTGCTGAGGCTGATCTTGAATATGTAATCCTCCTGCCTCAGCCTCCAGAGCCACTGGGATTACAGGGCATATACACCACGCCCAGCTTCAAGACATGTTTTAAATTTCAAGGGGATCTATATTCAATCTCTTCATTCCTACTTCTAACCAAAGGGGCTGCTCCTCTCTTCTTCCTTCCTTCCTCATTTGGCTCTATGCCAAGATAGTTCCTCTTGGTGACATCTAGTCCACGTCATAGCACAACAGAAGGGGGGATTGCTGAAGCCCCAGCTGCATTGGTCAGTTATGGCTCTACCAAAGCTTGAGGTCTGAGACGGTGCAGGGTTAGCAGGGATCTGACAAAGGTGTTGGGCTTGAACATTTTACCAGTCTCTTAGTTTAAGTGTGTCCTCTTCTGTTGGTAAAGGAAAGAGCAATTTCATTTGTATGTGATTCACTCCGAAACAGAGAAGTGCTGTTATTTTGTTTGATTTAAATTTTTTTCTTAGGACCTTGAATTTCCACGGCTTACATCTTTTTTTTTTTTTTTCTTTTTTTCCCTTTTATAACCAGATCTCTAAGGCATATCCAGCTCAGAAACGTGCCTGCACCATTTCTGAATGTCATCTGTGGTCCCATGTATGCTTAAGTACCTTCCTTTCTCTCTCCCACCCTTCCTTTTTACTGCATTGAGGTCCACTTTGCACAATATAAAATCCATCGGCTTAAAGTGTGTGGTTCAGTGGCTTCTAGTTTATTCACACTTTTGCAACCATTGCCATTCTCCAGTTTCACAGATTTCCATCAAGAGAAGCCCCACACCTATTAATACTTTGTCCCCATTCCTCTCCACTCCCTCAGCCCAAGGCAACCACCAATCTCCCTTCTGTCTCTGCAGGTCTGCCTGTCTTGAGCACTTCATGAAAATGGAGTAACACAGTAGGTGGTCCTTTGGGACTGGCTCTTTCATTTAGCGTGGTGCTTTCAGCTCATCAATGCAGAGGGCGTCAGTACTTCACCGCTTTTTATGGCCAAATCATGTCCTGTTGTACAGGATGGTACAGATGGACCAAGTCTCTCCATTTTGCTTTATCAGTTTTCAGTGCTCCAAGTCACCAGACCTCTGACTTATTCTTGGTATTATCCCCTCAGGAGAGAACATATTTCCCTCTGGGAAAGATTTTATCTGTGTTTCACCACAGCTGGTCCCAACTTATTCTTTTTAATGATAATTCTGATATCTGAAGACTTTGGACATTTGTTTTTCTTCCTTGCTAGTTTTCAGTTATGGCAGCTTGATTCTGCATATTGTAAAAAAATTTTTTTTTTACTATGAACCATTTTTCATTTGTTTTCTTAAACATGATCTGGGAGAAATCTTACTTCTTTACACTGAGAGTATAGCCTTGTTGGTTTTCTGTACAATCACCTTTGAGACCCCAGGACATAACCTCACCCTGGCCCATCACCACCCAGGGTGGTCTCCATAGCAGAAGCTCAGGGCCTGCTACTTCAGCTGGACTGTCCTCAAGGAAGACATGAGGGCACTTGTTCACTTCTCTAGTGTCCTGGTTTCACTTCACTCCGGGATTACTTATTGCTCATTTCCATAAAGTAAATGGAAATACATATAAAAATGATTTCTATTTTAAAGCCAGCATTTCAATTATTTCAGACATGTTTTATTACCCTAGTGCCACATGCAGAAACCCTTGGAAAACTTCATTTTATTGTTCTCTTAACTGTATTTTCAATCCCCCCTTCTTTTAAAATATCATTACCATTTATTGCATATTTCAAGTGAGATAATCGTTGTCCTCGAGGTCTTTTAGGACCTAACATTGCCATTCTTCTTGTGTTTTTCTAATCCCCATTTCCTGGTGTATTTTGAGGTTTGTGTAAATCAATTTTCATTGAAAGTTTATTTGGAAGACTTGTTTAGAGTCTGGGTTTACACTATCTCTTAAAATCCTTAAAAGAGAACTTGTAATTGGTTCTGGCTAGTTTGGACTTGAGGACACTTCCTACCTGGCACTGCTTTAAATTGTCACTGAAAGATTCCGTGACCTCTATAGATAGTGTGAATTCAGACCATCAGCTTCCATTAGGGTGCATGGTCACATATTCTCAGTTTACTGAGATAGTCAATATTTTCTTTCTTGTGAAATTGAACTTTTCCTTTTAATTTCCTCTTGCACTGAGGAGTAGTCCCCTGGACTCTCAGATGCATGTCTAGGTCTCCTGTCAGACTTCAGGAAGTCCCTGGGTTTGTCTCCCTGTTGCAAAGTTTCATGGGTCTGTCAGAAAATAGGCCAATATTTCCAATGTGAAAGACATCTTCAGGGCTGCCGTTGCTTTCAAGATTCCTGATTTTACTTAATACATATTTGCATACTAAACAGTTTCTTTCTTTTCTGACCTGCTTAGAAAAGTATTTTAAGATATTTCCTAAAAATATATTTCATCAGCCAGGCACAGGGGCACATGCCTGTAATCCCAGCTACTGGGGAGGCTCAGATAGGAGGATTGCAAGTTTAAGGCAACTTAACAAGACCCTTTCTCAAAACGATATATGTAAATATTTTCAATATATATCATTGTTTGTAGCATTGGGTACATTTATACTATCCAGTCTGCCATAATAACAGAAATGTAATTTTTCAATATACGGTCTGAGGGATTCCTTCTTTTCTTTTTATTTTAACTTTCCAAGGACTGGAGAGTACCATAAAAATTCCTTTGTTTATTCACTTACAAACAATCCCTATTTTAGTTCTAAAAATAAAATACAAAATAAATAAATAAATAAATAAATTCTAGACCAAACTCCTTATGACATATTTCCTTGGCAAAGATGTTAGGTCAAAATCTAAAATTACACTTCTCTCCACATTCCTGCCTCAACTGATTGGAATTTGCCTAGGCACCCTGCGCGTTTGAAGTCTGGAACAAAGTAGTCATTATACTGCTTGTGATGTAGTGCATGAGAAAGACCAACGACCTCGTGTTCAGTCCCATTTCCTTTGGCCTGAAATCTGAAGTTCCAAAAGAATGTGCGAGGGTCAAAAACCAAAGAACTGAAGGTTGCCGCTTTATACAAATTGATATACTAACTGCCTTGTAGAGTTCTTGCTGGTGTAGGAGAGGAGAGTCAACTGTCAAGACGGAAAGCAGCCATGGGATTTACATGGCTCTGAGCCAGTACCAGAGTTAGATGGGTTGACTTGGAATTCTGCCATAGCATCAGTGAGAGGGCATCACATTAAATGCATTTCCCTTGCATAGTCTAGAATCTTCCAGTCAGCAGGGTCATTAGTCTACCAGACTTTGAATTAACAGTGGCCATGGAAAAACACTTTCTTCTTCTTACACCTCTTAATAGCATCTTTAATTTCCTTGTTCCTCAGACTGTAAATCAAAGGATTCAACATGGGAATCACCACTGTATAGAAGACTGATGCCATCTTGTCATAGCCCAGAGAATCATCAGAGCTGGGATGCATATAGACAAAGAGACCTGATCCAAAAAAGAGAGTAACTGCTGTCAAGTGAGAAGCACAGGTATTGAAGGCCTTGGATCTGCCTTCCACTGAGCTGATCTTCAAGATGGTGGCAATGATATAACCGTAGGAGACCATGATGACTAAGACAGATGTCACACCAAAAATCACTGCTATCACAAACTTCATGATATGCAAAGAAAAGGTTTCAGAGCAGGATAGGACCAATAACTGAGGCAGGTCACAAAAAAAATGGTTGATGACATTCGGTCCACAGAAATTGAGCTGAAGTAAAGCACACAGTTGGATCAATGAACCAAAGCTGCCAGTTACATAGGCTCCCACCACCATCTGCACACAGAGAGTGGGGGACATGACGGCTGTGTACAGCAGGGGATTGCAGATGGCGGCGTATCGATCATAAGCCATGGCTGCCAGAAGACAGCACTCAGTCAGACCCAGGCTGGAGAAGAAGAAGTACTGCATGGTGCACCCCAGAAAGGAGATGGATCTGTGCTTCTGGAAGAAGCCTGAGAGCATTTTGGGAGTCGTGGAGGTAACGTAGAAGAAATCTAAGAAGGATAAGTTGCTGAGGAAGAAATACATGGGTGTATGAAGGTAGGGGTCCAACCTAATTAGGACGATGAGGCCCAGGTTCCAGACCACTGTTGAGAGGTAAGTTCCCAAGAAGACTATAAAGAGAACAGTCTTGAGCTTGGGAAAATCTGAGAATCCCAAAAGAATGAAGTTGATTGTTGTATTATTCCTTCCTCCAGCCATTATCTTGGAACTTCTTAAATCTGCAGAAAGGTTCTTGGGTTAAAAATGCACTATTTTAATATTATGGAACATCCTTATTTTAACATAGTTTCATAGATTTAGACAAACATTTATCAACATTCAAGCTAACCTTGATAATATAGAACTTATTTTTAAAACTATTGGAAATTCCATTTTTTACCTACTCTTGATAATTTGGGTTGTAGTCTTGCAATTTTTTTTCTATACACACAAACATAGAGATGTTGCCAAAATTCTGTCTAAAAGTTGATACCAATTTACAGTACTATCAAGATTTTTTGACAGTATTTCTTGCCAACCTGTTATCAGCACAGCCTATATTATTTAGTATTAACCTTTGACAATGTTACAGGTAGAAATTATTTCATTGTGTTTCATTCACATTTACTTTACCAACTTGCTCATATAGATAATTTTTACATTTGTTTATTAGGTTATTCATTATTGATTTTAGGAGCTCTCTACTTAAAGAATGTTATAATTCATTGTCCCTTATACCATGACAATTATTTTTCAAGTTCATAATTTATTATTAACATGGTTTACATTATATTTTACTATACAGATTCATTTTATTTTTAGGTCCTGGCCTTGGTATTATACTGAAAAAGATTTATTCACATGATTCAATCGACTTTGACCCACATTTTCTTTTATTTATTTATTTATTTATTTTTTTAAAAATTTTTTTATTGTTGGTTGTTCAAAACATTACATAGTTCTTGATATATCATATTTCACACTTTGATTCAAGTGGGTTATGAGCTCCCATTTTTACCCCATATACAGATTGCAGAATCACATCAGTTACACATCCATTGATTTACATATTGCCATACTAGTGTCTGTTGTGTTCTGCTGCCTTTCCTATCCTCTACTATCCCCCTCCCCTCCCCTCCCCTCCCCTCTTCTCTCTCTGCCCCCTCTACTGACATTCATTTGTCCCCCTTGTATTATTTTTCCCTTTCCCCTCACTTCCTCTTGTATGTACTTTTGTATAACTCTGAGGGTCTCCTTCCATTTCCATGCAATTTCCCTTCTCTCTCCCTTTCCCTCCCACCTCTCATCCCTGTTTAATGTTAATCTTCTCATGCTCTTCCTCCCTACTCTGTTCTTAGTTACTCTCCTTATATCAAAGAAGACATTTGGCATTTGTTTTTTAGGGATTGGCTAGCTTCACTTAGCATAATCTGCTCTAATGCCATCCATTTCCCTGTAAATTCTATGATTTTGTCATTTTTTAATGCAGAGTAATACTCCATTGTGTATAAATGCCACATTTTTTTTATCCATTCATCTATAGAAGGGCATCTAGGTTGGTTCCACAGTCTTGCTATTGTGAATTGTGCTGCTATGAACATCGATGTAGCAGTGTCCCTGTAGCATGCTCTCCACATTTTCTTTTAGTTTGTTTATATTTACATTAAATTTTTGTGGGATATTTTAATAATTGATAGGAATTATAAATCTGAGATTTTGGTTTTAATTTTCCGAATTGATTGCCACTCATCCCAACCCAATTAGTTAAATGATTTCACTTTATGATGAAGCCATTTGTGGAATTCCTATTGTGCTCATTCTGCTCAGTTTTCTTTCTTTTTTATTTTTATTTTTCGTGATACTGGAGATTTATCCTACATGGGCTTTACCCCTGAACAACAACTTCAACCCTTTTAATTAGTTAATTTATTTATGGCTTTTTAAAAGTTTGGTTCTTTTTAGTTATACATGATAGTATTTAATTTTATTTTGAAACAAGTTCTCACTAAGTTGCTGAGGCTGGCCTTGAACTTGAAATCTTCCTGACTTGGCCTCCAGGTGTGCACCACCACACCCAGCTATTCTGTTGGATTTTCTGTCAATTAATGTGCCATCTGTTCAGTCCTGCACCAAATTTTTAAATTTCTTATACTTTATTAATAAATTATAGTACTTTTTTGTTGTTGTTACCAGGAATTGAGTCGAGGAGGGCTTATCCATTGCGTCATATCTCCAGCCCTTTTTTATTTTTTATCTTGAGATAGGATCTTTCTGAGTTGCTTAGGGTCTCACTAAGATTCTGGGGCTGGCTTTGAACTTGCAATTCTCCTTCCTCTGCATCCTGAGTAGCTGGGATTATAGGCATGTGCCACTGTGCCCTGCAGTACATTTTGATAGCTGTGAAACATCCTCTCATTTTTCCACATTGAGATCATTTTGATGGTTCTCATACCTTCAGATCTTTATAATGAATCTATAAAAGTAAATAAATATGATCTTGCTGCATTTCTTTTTTTGCTAATTTGAGGAGGACTAACAAAAAATTTTCATTTTATTCCAACAGTAAGATCTGAGTCACTTGCTGTATATGCTGGAACACCTTCAATAAGGACAGAAAGATTCCATCAGCTTTATTTATAATGAATTTATAAAATTTTAAGGAATTAAATAAAAGATTCTTTGGATTCTTTGGAAACACTACCATACTATTTCCATACCATATTTTTCCTTGTCCTCGGGATACATTTGTTCTGGAGATCCTGAATCTCCAAGATTATTTGATCTGGTTTTGATCTTTGACTTTTTTTTGTTACCAAGGATTGAACCCAATGAGTCACATCTCCAGTCCTTTGTATATTTTGTTTTAGACAGAGTCTTGCCAAATTGTTTAGAGCCTTGCTAATTTGCTGAGGCTGGCTTTGAACTCACAGTCCTCTTGTCTCAGCCTCTCAAGCCACTGGGATTACAGGCATTCACCACCGAACCACACCCGGCTTGATCTTTCACATTTTTTAGTGAAAAGATTTTTTAAATGAAAAAGTAGGAACAAATTAAAATGCATATTATAATACACTTTAAAAATTTACTGATGAACAAGAGAAATTGAAATGAAAATATTTAGATAATGCCTGTTGCTGCTGCTGCTGATAATAATGATAATAATATCCAGTAGTTGCTGGAAATGGGGCATGACTGACACCCCAGCAGCTCCAGACGCTAAGGCAGGAAGACCCAAGTTCAAGGCCAGTATTAGCAATTTGGCAAGGCCCTAAGCAACTTATGAGACCCTGTCTCAAAAAATCAGAAAAGGCTGAGGATGTGGTTCAGCTGGGGATGTTAGATTGAACCCAGTATCAAAAACAAAAAACACCAATAATACCCAGTAATCCCATTAATAGAGAATGGTTCTATAACTGGACAAATAGAAAGGCTATTTCATGCTGATTCCTGCAGCTATTTCTACTTCATTTCCTTCTGTGTTCTGCTTTTACTTCCCATGGTCCATTCAGGACTAAAGATACAGCCTGGAAAGGTAAAGAAAATGTAGCTCCTTCACTTTCCTTCAAGCCTGGGATGGAATCCTGCTCAAGTGCAGTTTAATAATCACCCATGACTTCAAGGAGTTGACATCAGTAGTAGTCCAGCCTGAACACATTAAGGAACAAAATTACCATTCTTCTAAAGCTTTTTTTTTTTAAATGATGGAAATTCACTGCAGAAACGATGTTTTCAGAGCCCCCATAAAAATAAAATTTATGTAAAAACAATTTTAGCATTTGAAAATAAAAACATAAAACCAGTTGTTCAATATGGAAACACTGTTTTCTCTACTTTGGGAGAACTAACAAAGAGCAGTAATAAACTATTCATATACTTCAACCCAAGGGAACAGTATATGGTTCCAAGAGCAGTTGTAAACTCAGTTAAATTACAGATCATAATTCCACTCTTCTTGTTTTCTTTCTCTCTTAATATGACGTTATATTTTCTAAATAAAATTTTATGTCCTATGAGCCAAATGGTTTGATTTAGTCTTCTTTCCTAATAAAGCCTAAATTAAATCATTATGTATTAGTCACAGAAATTGTTTGTTGTTTTGCAAACAATACAATTTTTGTGGAATACCTAACATCTGCAAGATGCCAAGTAAGACTGTCACTTGGGAAGCAGTAGAAGGAAGATTAAATAAGTACTTTAAATAACTCTTGGAACAATTCATTATTGTTCTTTGTATATTTACAGAAAGACAAAGAAATAGGTGTTTTAATATGAAGAGATAAGTACACAATGTATAAAGTGTATCTTCTTGCCTACTCTGGAACTTTCTCTAATATGAATTTGGAGTGTCTTCTTTTAACTCCCACAGTACCTGCATTTTTTTCGGATACAATAAAAAACTTATTGCTCTTATTTTACTTTTGAGTTTCCCCATTAGACCTTAAGCTGTACTTTCAGGCAAGTATAAATTAAGAAACAATTTCATTAACACCTAATAGGTCAGTTATATATATATTGCTGTATAAAAAATCAGCTCAAACATATTTGCTTAAAACATCAGTGAGGGGCTGGGGTTGTGGCTCAGTGGTAGAGCGCTTGCCTAGCATGCTTGGGGCACTGAGTTCTATCCTGAGCACCACATAAATATAAAATAAAGATATTGTGTCCACTTAAAAATAAATAATCAGTGAGTGATCATTTCTCATGATTCTCTTGGTTGACTGGATAGTATGTAAGCTGGCCTCCCTTGGGTCCCTCTTGTAGCCATGGACTGCTCGGATGACTACACTGTCTAGCCAGATAGGGCTGGGCAGCCCAGGACAACTTCCCACACTTGATTTGGGCTTCACCTGGGATGCCTGGAATGGCTAGGATGGCTGAGGTCCTTTCCCCTCTATTCTTCTGAGCATCATTTCAGGATTCCAAGACAGCAAACTTCAATAGCAAGTACTTATCTGACCTTTGCCTGCACTAAACTTGTTGGTGTTTAGCCAAATTAGGCCATATGGGCAAACAAAGACTCAACCCGGTGGGGGACTATGAAAGGACGTGTGTACAGGGAAATGCAATTCACTGATGTCCATTAATGACACAATGTACAGCATCTAGGTTTAAAGCAGTGGCTGAACTGAATGTTATAGGTACCTGATAAATATAGTGAAATTGTAATTCATTCAACTACTTCTGGAAGAATTGTAGAGGAAGTGTTTGCTCTCTAAAAAGGGAATTACTTTTTTTCAAACAAACAGCCAAAGTGTCTTCAATCAAAAAGAACAATGAGACAATGTCTCGGGAACAGACAGAGCATTCATTGGTTGTTCTTGGCTTTTGAAATGGAGAGAATTCAATATATTCTACCTCTTAGGAGGTCTAAGATGCAGTAGAGGTAGTTGATAATGCACTGGCCATTGCCTATGTTTGGGCAGACGTTGGGAATATTCTCGAATGTTCTAAGAAAATATTCCTTTAACATAACTTCAAACACAAATATGTTCATCATAAATAATTCTGATATTTTACTAATTGCCCATTTACTACCTTCATGCTGTACGGTAATCATAATTTTTATCTTCCTAAGTCCTTTCAATGTGAGTGATCACTTTTTTATTTGCTTGATCATCATTATGGCCATTATTATGTTTATAGAAAACCTCTTCATTTTGATATGGGCCAGATACTAACTTAACCCTGGTTAATTTCCTTTACTCCATTCCGTAAATGGAGAAGAAACTTCAGTCTGAGACCTTTCAAAATACTCTGAAGTGCCTGGCAATTCTAGTGCCCAATAATCCTAGTAATTCAGGAGGCTGAGGCAAGAGGATCAAAAGTTTGAGGCCAGCCTGGGCAACTCAGTGAGACCCTGCCTCAAAATTAAAAAGGGCTGGGGCTGTAGCTCAGTGGTAAAGTACTCCTGGGTTCAGTCCACAGTACCAAAAAAAAAAAAAAAAAAAAAACTTACTCTGCAGTATAATGTAACAACAACCAGAGGTAACACTTATTTAGCACATAATGTATGCTAGATACTAGTGAATATCACATGTGCAAACTAATTCATTTAATTATTACACAAAAAAACAAGGAACGGAAGATAAAAAAGAAGTGTGAAATTATATATGTTTTTTTAAAGTGCTCTGGCAAAAAGGTTGAAGAGAATAGGGAGTGTTGGGGAACGAAGCCTATTTCCGTTTAAGCAGCTGCCCAGGGTAGACCTCACTGAGCAGTGACAGATGAATAACAGCTTAAAGGAGCTGAGGAGAGAGTAGTTGGTGGAAGAGCATTCCTGTAAGAGGGACAGGCTGTGCAAAGGCTATTCAGATCAGACATGTCCAGAGATTGTAAGGATGACTAGGGAGAAAAGAATAGGAGACAGACCAAGATAAAGAAGACCATTGCTGAAATCCAAATGAGAATTGATAGTGGGTTCATCAAAGAGCTTGCAGCCTCTCAGGGATTACAGACACCTAAAGAAATAATAACTAGGAAAGGAGATACATGCTAGTAGGATGAACATCAAAACAAGGCTTTCAACTAAAGATCTCCCAGTTCATGTTATTCATGATCCTTGATTAAAAGATGTGGAAAATAAAGGAGAGATGTTACTATTTCATAGGAAGCATAGCTTAAGAGACTTTGGGGTCAAATAGACGTGGTTCAAGTCCCACATCTCTGCTACCTCTGTGCTTGTAGACAAGCTGAACTCCTCAGAGGCTCAGTTTCCTCATCTGTAAAATAGTTACATTTTTTGAGTGTCTGTCACACTGTAAGTTTGCAGAGGTGCTTCCTATAATTATTTCACAGCAAAATACTTAAAAACATGCTTCCAGACTGGTGTGGTGGCACATGCCTGTAATCCCAGCAACTTGAGAGTCTGAGGCAGGAGGACACTGAGATCAAGGCCAGCCTCATCAACTTAGTGAGGCTCTGAGCAATTTAGGCCCTGCCTCTAAATAAAGTTTAATAAAAAGGGCTGGAGATGTGGCTCCATGGTTAAGCGCCCCTGGGTTCAATCCCTTGTACCAAATCATCATCATTATAATCATCATAATCATCATCTCCAATATCCTTCGTGGTTATCCTCATTACTGAAAGATCTCAATTACACTTTCATCTTATCCTGAGTTTCAAGCTCATGTCAAGAACAGACTTACTTGTTGAGATACCATTGATTCTCAAGAACACTTAGTGAACTGAGAAGGACTTTTCAAAAAGTGGTTCTAAGTATGATGCTGAATAAATATCAACTTCAAACTAGACTAGGACACGGGTCAGAGGTTTGAATTGTATTGAGTGTGTGACCTTAACTAAGTTACTTAACATTTCCAAACCCTGATTTATTTACTTGTGAAACAGGAATATAAAGATTATTTGCAGGACTTGTGTCAGGATAGCATGAAGTCGCATATATAAAATGCTTTACAAAATTCCTTAGGAGATTGCTTTATAATGGTTACTGAAATTACTATGAAATTATCTGGGACATAATAGGCTGACTGTAAATGTTCCATTATTTGCTGCATCTCCATGACTCAACTTATACCCAAACTAGGGAATATTTATTTTTACTTTATTTTTTTGCAGTACTGGAGATTGCTCTACCACTGAGCTGCAGCTGCAGCCCTTCTCTTAAAATTATTGTTTTTGAGACAGAGTCTCTAAGTTGCTGAGGCTGGCTATGAACTTACAATCCTCCTGCCTCAGCCTCCTGAGCTACAGTGATCACAGGTTTGCTCTACCACACCCAGCAATTTTTATCTTATATTGTCCCAGAGACATTTTCACATATTAACAGTAATTAAGCTATTTCCTTCCTAATCATTAATATTAGTCCTAAGACTACAGCACTGCATATACTGAAATTGATATGGTTGTATTTTTCTATTACTTTAAGATAGAATAAGTATATAATTTTTAAACTCAAAATGTGCTCAATGCTTATTTCAAATGAATTGGGCATTACATTATTTTGTGTATGAAAACCTTATGTATTCAGCAACAGATATTTCATTTCCACTCTCCTTTCCAACAACTGGGTGGGTGACTTTGGTAGTCTTATAATCTCTAGGCACCCAACAGAATTAAACATGGACAGTTAAAAATTTCTAGCACTTTTTAAAAAATGTGGAGGATCAGTAAAAACATTTTGAAATAGTGAAGCCATTTGGCTAAAAACTCAAGAAAACTGGTTCATTTGTCTGTTTACTCCACTGGACTCTGAGTTAAATTCTAGGACTAGGAAGATATAGAAGGTGAATGCAATTCTGTGGGAAAGAGTATGACCAGAGATTTTCATGGTCTTTTGGCCACATCCCATCCTGTTCCAGACTCACATGCTCTTGGTCCTGGGGAAAGTCACTGGGCACTTACTTTCTACCATCTTCCAAAAGAATGTTTCTATAGGAAGATCTTTCTCTTCCAAACTCTGCTCTGTCCGTGCAATCTCCTGGCCATCCATGATAAGAGAATTTCTTCCAAAGAGGGTTCACTTAAATACCTCCCTAGTTCCAACATGTAAAGACAATAGCTAATTACGCTGTCCAGGTAATTGTTCTCTAGTGTGATGAGAAAAAGTCAGAGATTTCCCCCGACGATTCCATTTCCATTTTATGAATACATCATTCAGAAAATGTTTTTAGACCAATGAATCACCAGAATAGGAATGCACCTTGTATATCATCTTAATCTGGAGACTTTCATCATGAATTGGTTTTGATGTCTTTTTTTGTTACAGATAGAATGCTATAATGAACATGTTTTATTCAAAATGTTACCTATGCTTAAATTATTCATGAACTTCATCATAAACTACAGTATTGATGGTTATATAATGTTTCACTTGAAACAATTCACCTGTTGGATTTTTTTCTCTACAGGATTTTAAACGAAATCTAAATTTTTACTATGAAAGAACCCAATATGGTATAGTAGAGGGAACTGGGACCAAACACAGAGCAGGCCCAGCGGCCTGCTGAGGGGCAGAGCCGCCCCCCACCCCCCTCGCCTGCCAGGTAGGGGAAGGGTGACCACCGACAGAAAAGGCCCAGTGGCCCGCGGCGGGACAGAGCTTCCAATCACTCCTGCAAGGTAGGCGGGCCTGCGACCCACCGGCAGAAGAGGAGCAGCCGCCTGCTGAGAGGCTGAGCCGCCCCCTCCCCCTGCGCCGGCATAGTAGAGGGAACTGGGACCAAACACAGAGCAGGCCCAGCGGCCTGCTGAGGGGCAGAGCCGCCCCCCACCCCCCTCGCCTGCCAGGTAGGGGAAGGGTGACCACTGACAGAAAAGGCCCAGTGGCCCGCGGCGGGACAGAGCTTCCAATCACTCCTGCAAGGTAGGCGGGCCTGCGACCCACCGGCAGAAGAGGAGCAGCCAACTGCTGAGAGGCTGAGCCGCCCCCTCCCCCTGCGCCGGCATAGTAGAGGGAACTGGGACCAAACACAGAGCAGGCCCAGCGGCCTGCTGAGGGGCAGAGCCGCCCCCCACCACCCTCGCCTGCCAGGTAGGGGAAGGGTGACCACCGACAGAAAAGGCCCAGTGGCCCGAGGCGGGACAGAGCTTCCAATCACTCCTGCAAGGTAGGCGGGCCTGCGACCCACCGGCAGAAGAGGAGCAGCCGCCTGCTGAGAGGCTGAGCCGCCCCCTCCCCCTGCGCCGGCATAGTAGAGGGAACTGGGACCAAACACAGAGCAGGCCCAGCGGCCTGCTGAGGGGCAGAGCCGCCCCCCACCACCCTCGCCTGCCAGGTAGGGGAAGGGTGACCACCGACAGAAAAGGCCCAGTGGCCCGCGGCGGGACAGAGCTTCCAATCACTCCTGCAAGGTAGGCGGGCCTGCGACCCACCGGCAGAAGAGGAGCAGCCGCCTGCTGAGAGGCTGAGCCGGCCCCTCCCCCTGCGCCGGCATAGTAGAGGGAACTGGGACCAAACACAGAGCAGGCCCAGCGGCCTGCTGAGGGGCAGAGCCGCCCCCCACCACCCTCGCCTGCCAGGTAGGGGAAGGGTGACCACCGACAGAAAAGGCCCAGTGGCCCGCGGCGGGACAGAGCTTCCAATCACTCCTGCAAGGTAGGCGGGCCTGCGACCCACCGGCAGAAGAGGAGCAGCGGCCTGCTGAGAGGCAGAGCCGCCCACTCCCCCCCGCGCCTGCAAGGTAGTCGGAACTGAGACCACCATCAGAACAGGTCAGACCTGCAACCGAGAGACAGAACAGGCCCAGTGGCCTGAGGAAGGGTAGAGCCGCCCCCCCCCCACGCCTGCAAAGTAGGCGGACCTGCGACCCACTGGCACTACAGCCCCAGAGGCCTGCAGAGGGGCAGTGCCGCTGCCTGCGCCTGCAAAGTAGGCAGAACTGCGACCACCGACAGAACAAGCCTAGCGGCCCGCAGAGGGACAGAGCCGCCGCCCGCGCCTGCAAGGTCGGCGGAACTGCTACCGACTGGCAGAGCAGGCCCAGCGGCCTGCCAGCGTGGTAGGCACATTGCCCCAATTGGAGGAGGGGCAGAGCCGCCGCCCGCGCCTGCGAGGGAGACTTTGCAACTATACAAGACCAATATAAATATATAGGGGGAAAATTCAATAGCACAACAGTTTCACCAAGAAGAAAGGAACGCGAACAGTATGAAGAGACAAGGAAAGAAAGGACCACAAGCATTGCAGGTCAACTCAACGTTAGAAGAGGTAATAGCTGCAGCTGATGGAATGTCAGATAAAGAATTCAGGATATACATGCTTCAGATGATCTGGAGTCTCAAGGAAGACATCAGACAGCAAAATCAGACAATGAAAGATCACTTCGACAATGAATTACATAAACAAATCCAAGAAGCAAAAGATCAACTATACAGGGAAATAGAGGTTATAAAAAACAAACAAACAGAAATCCTAGAAATGCAGGAAGCAATAAGCCAACTTAAAAACTCAATTGAGAATACTACCAGCAGAGTAGAACACTTAGAAGACAGAACATCAGACAATGAAGATAAAGTATTTCAACTTGAAAAGAACATAGACAGCTCAGCAAGACTGTTAAGAAACCATGAGCAGAACATCCAAGAAATATGGGATAACATCAAGAGACCAAATTTAAGAGTCATTGGGATACAGGAAGGAACAGAGTTTCAAACCAAAGGAATGAGCAATCTATTCAATGAAATAATTCAAGAAAACTTCCCAGACTTGAAGAATGAGACAGAACCCCAAATCCTAGAAGCCTACAGGACGCCGAATGTGCAAAATCATAAGAGACCCACACCTAGACACATTATAATGAAGATGCCCAACATACAGAATAAGGAGAGAATTTTAAAAGCTACAAGAGAAAGGAAGCAGATCACATTTAGGGGTAAGCCAATCAGGATAACAGCTGATCTTTCAACACAGACTCTGAAAGCTAGAAGATCCTGGAATAACATATTTCAAACACTGAAAGAAAATGGGTTCCAACCAAGAATTGTGTTTCCAGCGAAATTAAGCTTCAGGATGGAAGATGAAATTAAAAGCTTCCACGATAAACAAAAGTTAAAAGAATTTGCAGCTAGAAAACCATCTCTTCAAAACATCCTTGGCAAAACATTACAGGAAGAGGAAATGGAAAATAACAATGAAAACCAACAGTGGGAGGTAGGACACTAAAGGGGGGAAATAATCAAAGTGGAAAACAAACCATGTTTAGTAACATAAATAAACAAATATGGCTGGAAGAACAACCCATATCTCAATAATAACCCTAAATGTTAATGGCTTAAACTCACCAATCAAGAGACACAGGCTAGTAGAATGGATCACAAAACAAGACCCAACAATATGCTGCCTACAGGAGACACATTTGATAGGAAAAGACATACATAGGCTGAAGGTGAAAGGTTGGGAAAAATCATATCACTCATATGGACTTCGGAAACAAGCAGGAGTATCCATACTCATATCAAATAAAATAGATTTTAAGCCAAAGTTAATCAAAAGGGATAAAGAGGGACACTACATACTGCTCAAGGGAACCATACACCAACAAGACATAACAATCATAAATATATATGCCCCAAACAATGGTGCAGCTATGTTCATCAAACAAACTCTTCTCAAGTTCAAGAGTCTAATAGACCACCATACAATAATCATGGGAGACTTCAACACACCTCTATCACCACTGGACAGATCTTCCAAACAAAAGTTGAATAAGGAAACTATAGAACTCAATAACACAATTAATAACCTAGACTTAATTGACATATATAGAATATACCACCCAACATCAAGCAGTTACACTTTTTTCTCAGCAGCACATGGATCCTTCTCAAAAATAGATCATATATTATGTCACAGGGAAACTCTTAGACAATACAAAGGAGTAGAGATAATACCATGCATCCTATCTGATCATAATGGAATGGAACTGAAAATCAACGATAAAAGAAGGAAGGAAAAAGAATACATCACTTGGAGAATGAACAATAGGTTACTGAATGATCAATGGGTTATACAAGACATCAAGGAGGAAATTAAAAAATTCTTAGAGATTAATGAAAACACAGACACAACATATCGGAATCTATGGGACACATTGAAAGCAGTTCTAAGAGGAAAATTCATTGCTTGGAGTTCATTCCTTAAAAAAAGAAAAAACCAACAAATAAATGATCTCATACTTCATCTCAAAATCCTAGAAAAAGAAGAGCAAAACAACAGCAAAAGAAGTAGAAGGCAAGAAATAATTAAAATCAGAGCTGAAATTAATGAAATCGAAACAAAAGAAACAATTGAAAAAATTGACAAAACTAAAAGTTGGTTCTTTGAAAAAATAAACAAAATCGACAGACCCTTAGCCATGCTAGCGAAGAGAAGAAGAGAGAGAACTCAAATCACTAACATACGGGATGAAAGAGGCAATATCACAACAGACACTTCAGAAATACAGAAGATAATAAAAAATTATTTTGAATCCTTATACTCCAATAAATTAGAAGATAGTGAAGGCATAGATAAATTTCTTAAGTCATATGATCTGCCCAGATTGAGTCAGGAGGATATAGACAACCTAAACAGACCAATATCAATTGAGGAAATAGAAGAAACCATCAAAAGACTACCAACTAAGAAAAGCCCAGGACCGGATGGGTATACAGCAGAGTTTTACAAAACCTTTAAAGAGGAACTAATACCAATACTTTTCAAGCTACTTCGGGAAATAGAAAAAGAGGGAGAACTTCCAAATTCATTCTACGAGGCCAACATCACCCTGATACCTAAACCAGACAAAGACACTTCAAAGAAAGAAAACTACAGACCAATATCTCTAATGAACCTAGATGCAAAAATCCTCAATAAAATTCTGGCGACTCGGATACAAAAACATATCAAAAAAATTGTGCACCATGATCAAGTAGGATTCATCCCTGGGATGCAAGGCTGGTTCAATATACGGAAATCAATAAATGTTATTCACCACATCAATAGACTTAAAAATAAGAACCATATGATCATCTCGATAGATGCGGAAAAAGCATTCGACAAAGTACAGCATCCCTTTATGTTCAAAACTCTAGAAAAACTAGGGATAACAGGAACATACCTCAATATTGTAAAAGCAATCTATGCTAAGCCTCAGGCTAGCATCATTCTGAATGGAGAAAAATCGAAGGCATTCCCTCTAAAATCTGGAACAAGACAGGGATGCCCTCTCTCACCACTTCTGTTCAACATAGTTCTCGAAACACTGGCCAGAGCAATTAGACAGACGAAAGAAATTAAAGGCATCAAAATAGGAAAAGAAGAACTTAAATTATCACTATTTGCAGATGATATGATTCTATACCTAGCAGACCCAAAAGGCTCTACAAAGAAACTATTAGAGCTAATAAATGAATTCAGCAAAGTGGCAGGATATAAAATCAACACGCATAAATCAAAGGCATTCCTGTATATCAGCGACAAATCCACTGAAATGGAAATGAGGACAACCACTCCATTCACAATATCTTCAAAAAAAATAAAATACTTGGGAATCAACCTAACAAAAGAGGTGAAAGACTTATACAATGAAAACTACAGAACCCTAAAGAGAGAAATAGAAGAAGATCTTAGAAGATGGAAAAATATACCCTGTTCATGGATAGGCAGAACTAACATCATCAAAATGGCGATATTACCAAAAGTTCTCTATAGGTTTAATGCAATGCCAATCAAAATCCCAACGGCATTTCTTGTAGAAATAGAGAAAGCAATCATGAAATTCATATGGAAAAATAAAAGACCCAGAATAGCAAAAACAATGCTAAGCAGGAAATGTGAATGAGGCGGTATAGCGATACCAGACTTCAAACTATATTACAGAGCAATAGTAACAAAAACAGCATGGTACTGGTACCAAAACAGGCGGGTGGACCAATGGTACAGAATAGAGGACACAGAAACCAATCCACAAAACTACAACTATCTTATATTTGATAAAGGGTCTAAAAGCATGCAATGGAGGAAGGATAGCATCTTCAACAAATGGTGCTGGGAAAACTGGAAATCCATATGCAAAAAAATGAAACTGAATCCCTTTCTCTCGCCATGCACAAAAGTGAATTCAAAATGGATCAAGGAGCTTGATATCAAATCAGAGACACGCCGTCTGATAGAAGAAAAAGTTGGCTACGATCTACATACGGTGGGGTCAGGCTCCAAATTCCTCAATAGGACACCCATAGCACAAAAGTTAATAACTAGAATCAACAAATGGGACTTACTCAAACTAAAAAGTTTTTTCTCAGCAAAAGATACAATAAGAGAGGTAAATAGAGAGCCTACATCCTGGGAACAAATCTTTACTCCTCACACTTCAGATAGAGCCCTAATATCCAGAGTATACAAAGAACTCAAAAAATTAGACAATAAGAGAACAAACAACCCAATCAACAAATGGGCCAAGGACCTGAACAGACACTTCTCAGAGGAGGACATACAATCAATCAACAAGTACATGAAAAAATGCTCACCATCTCTAGCAGTCAGAGAAATGCAAATCAAAACCACCCTAAGATACCATCTCACTCCAGTTAGATTGGCAGCCATTATGAAGTCAAACAACAACAAGTGCTGGCGAGGATGTGGGGAAAAGGGTACACTTGTACATTGCTGGTGGGACTGCAAATTGGTGCAGCCAATTTGGAAAGCAGTATGGAGATTCCTTGGAAAGCTGGGAATGGAGCCACCATTTGACCCAGCTATTCCCCTTCTCGGTCTATTCCCTAAAGACCTAAAAAGAGCATGCTACAGGGACACTGCTACATCGATGTTCATAGCAGCACAATTCACAATAGCTAGACTGTGGAACCAACCTAGATGCCCTTCAATGGATGAATGGATAAAAAAAATGTGGCATTTATACACAATGGAGTATTACTCTGCATTAAAAAATGACAAATTCATAGAATTTACAGGGAAATGGATGGCATTAGAGCAGATTATGCTAAGTGAAGCTAGCCAATCCCTAAAAAACAAATGCCAAATGTCTTCTTTGATATAAGGAGAGTAACTAAGAACAGAGTAGGGTCGAAGAGCATGAGAAGAAGATTAACATTAAACAGGGATGAGAGGTGGGAGGGAAAGGGAGAGAGAAGGGAAAAAGCATGGAAACGGAAGGAGACCCTCAGAGTTATACAAAAGTACATACAAGAGGAAGTGAGGGGAAGGGGAAAAATAATACAAGGGGGACAAACGAATGTCAGTAGAGGGGGCAGAGAGAGAAGAGGGGAGGGGAGGGGAGGGGAGGGGGGATAGTAGAGGATAGGAAAGGCAGCAGAATACAACAGACACTAGTATGGCAATATGTAAATCAATGGATGTGTAACTGATGTGATTCTGCAATCTGTATATGGGGTAAAAATGGGAGCTCATAACCCACTTGAATCAAATTGTGAAATATGATATATCAAGAACTATGTAATGTTTTGAACAGCCAACAATAAAAAATTAAAAAGATAAAAAAAATAAAAATAAAAATATTTGAACTTTAAAAAAAAAAATAAAAAATTAAAAAAAATAAAGAAATAAAAAAAAAAAAAAAGAACCCAATATGCAGTTTCAGCACTTTGGAAATTTTCACAAATAAATTTCTAAAAAGGAGCATTACTCTATTATTTCAAACACATTTTCCTAGCTTTCCATTTCGTTTTATTTATAATTTACCAACATTATGAAAATCTATTTTATTGTGAATCTTATTGCTCAAAAATTTGCGCTTTTTTTGTACTGGGGATTGAACTCAGGGGCACTTAACCACTGGGTGACATCCCCAACCCTATTTTGTATTTTATTTAGAGACAGGGTCTTGCTGAGTTATTAACTGCCTCACTGATTTGCTGAGGCTGACTTTGAACTTGCAATCATCCTGCCTCAGCTTCCCGAGTGGCTGAAATTACAGGTGTGCACCACTGCACCCGGCTTGCATAAACTTTTAAATTTGCCTTGGATCTCATTACACTGAAATCATTTCTACACCTCATACCCTGCTAGACTGTTAAGTTCCTAAGAAAGACATGTGTGTTGTTAACCTTTGTCTCTTGGCACTTGGTGCACTAGTAAGTTCCCACTGAATGTCTTGGCATAAGTGAGTGAGTGAATAGGAGTTGGGGTGACAATTCAGGAATCATGTATTCAATTTCATTTTCCTGGAAAAGAGTCCAATAGGACATTTTCTTGGTATTTTGGTCAGCCCTTGCTTGGAGGCAGTTCTTCACCCAGCTGTAGAGAGATGGTTATTGCCAACAACTCCAGATATAAGTTGTTCTGGTTGTATTATAAGACATGTTCAAAGATATTCTTAGGACCTTTTGAATGAACAAAAGGAAACTGAGCATCCCAAGGAAACTTTAAGAGCAGAACAGTAGGATAGCAGAGAAAAGACTGTGTGTTTTATTGTCTTCACTTCTCTCCCTTGGCTTTTTATCTGCCTTTGATTTTTTTTATTATTTAATTCAAAATAAGCAAGTGATCATTTGAGGAAATTTGAATAATAGAGAACAATACAATAAAAAGTCACCCATTCCACTATGCAGAAATAACTACTGTTAATATTGTTGACCCTTTATGGAAGCTCAAAATTTATCTTACAATTTATTCATTTCCCCCATGGCTTTATCAGAACTTTGTTGGAACTCAATCCCAAAGGAGAGATGCAATCTCATGCTGCTAGACTGAGCAAAGAGATCATGAAATCTCTCTTTTGGGAGCTCATGTGTAAGATATTGGACTACACAGAGAATGTAGGAACCTACACCCCATAAACTTTAAATCCTGCAAAATGCAGTTTTCCCCAAATCCGAGAGGGCTGCGTGTCTTATTCCTACAAACTTCCAGATTTTCTACGTAAAACAGTTATATATATATATATATATATATATATATATATATATATATATATATATATATTTGTAGTTGGGCACAATACCTTTATTTTATTTATTTATTTATTTTTTTGTGGTGCTGTGAATTGAACCCGGGGCCTCGCACATGCTAGGTGAGCACTCTACTGCTGAGCCACAACCCCAGACCTAAAATAGGTATCTTGACAAAAGGAAAAAGAACATAAAACTATGTCCAGAGAGATACTCTGCCAGACTCTGTCTTCTACTTGGAAAGCCCCAGTGAAGAGCACTTAATTAAACACATAAGCAAGCTCAAAGAGGAGACTAAACCCAGATTTCCCAGCCTGGATTGAGAAATGGAATCCAGCCCTGTTTTGTTAAATTACAATCACAGCAGTCACTGAAATTTCTAAAAGTGAGCAATCAAGTGATTGATTGGTACTCATTCCAAGGGCGGCCCCCTATTCTAAACAGTTTAGGACATAGAGTTCATCGTCTTAGGAAGAGTGGCCAATTCTTTCTTCCCTTTTGTTCCCTTCATCATGGTCTATGGATATTCTGGAAATTCAGAATTCAGTCTTGAGATGAATAGCAGACCAGTAGCTTGTGGCCCTATCAATTTAATGTAGGATAAGTTTTTTCATGCCACAACTGAAGAGTGAAAATGTAACTAATTTCTTGCTTTTTTGGTATAATTTCTAATTTGAACCTTCATTCTATCTGATAAGAGAAAGTTTACATATTTACCTTTATGTATTAAGACTTCCAAGTAAAGTCACTAATTTTAGGATTTTTTTCTTTTATTTCCAGTTTCTGAATATCTAAACCAGTCAGTTAGGATTTTCTCTTTCATTTGCTCCTTAATATTAATTCTAAAATCCAGAGCTTGTGGAGTCCTACTGGTACTGGAGGGAATACTTTGACTTTTCAGATCTGCATTGTCTGGTATCCCACAACTCTACCACACAGTTCTTAAGCAGAACCTACCTTTGAGTACTGGCACCTAGCTAGTTCCAGCCCTGTCCTTTGGCACCTGCTGAGCTGTCCATGGTTCTGATCACCTCTGGTTATTAATCTGCATATTATTCATCCTCTTCCTGACCATTTGGTTCTTTTCTCCACCAGCCCTTGAGGTATATGGGAAACTTTTCAGTCCTCTTCCATGACTCTCTGTGGCCACAGAAAATTCAATGTGACTTCCTCATGTACTTTCTCAGTCCTGGCTTTTCTTGCTGCTCTTGGACTCTACAGCTGCCACCTTAATGCAAATGTGGTAAATGGGGGAATTCCAGGAGCTCTGTGGCTTGTTCATGCCCTAGCAAGGAGCACACATGAGTGAGTGCTGCTTTGGATTATCCAAAGATCTTCTGTATCTTTCTAGACCCTAAACTTAACCCCAAATTATTAAAGAGCAAAGGACAAGACCCCCACTCTCCCTGCAAAACATGCAAAATTTCCTGATTCACAGCCAGCTCTTGGCTTCCTATTTTCTATGGGGAGGAGAATCTTGATTTGATTCTATTAAGTTTATCACCTTGTGAATATTTTTTGGTCTTATGCTTGAACCAAAGAATTTAAACTAAAAAGAAATGTTTATTTTCCAGCTCTCCTGTGACACCTTTCCCTAGAATATGAATGACTAACGTCTGACTTTCCACTTTAAGGAAAAGCTTTCAAAACTAAGCAAAGGAATTCAAAAAAGCACAAAGGCATATAAGCACACAGGGAGTATCATCTGATATTATGCAAAAAGGTGAGCACATGAAACTCAAATTGCAGGGAATTATTGATTTTAGAATTAGACTTCCCAGATTTTGACCTTGTTTGAATTACTTTTTGTTGTTGTTGTTGTTGTTGTTGTTACTAGGTATTAAACTCAGGGGTGCTTAACTCCGGAGCTATATCTCCAGCACTTTTTCTTTTTTATTTTGAGACAGGGTCTCATTAAGTTACCCAGACTTGCCTTTAACTTGCAATCCTCCTTTCTCAGCCTCCCAAGTCACTGGGATTACAGGGTGCCCACCATGCCCAGCCTGTTGTATTACTTATGAGCTATTAAACATTAGTATAATTACTAAAATTCTTTTGCCTCCAAATACAAACATAATAATGAGCACATAATAGTAATGTATCTCTCAAGGGATTTTAAAGATTGAATAAGGACATACAAAGCATATTAAAAAAATGCCTGGCATTTGTTAAAGGATCAAGACATATTATCTATTACCTATTATTGTTAATCTGTTATTACTAATAGGCAGATCTGGTATTTCAATCATATACACTGGCATGGCCACACTGATGGCTTACTGAGTCTTTCATTCTGATAAGTTGGTGCTGATCTGGTGTCAGTCAAATCGCCAAGCAGCTGGGTCCTAACAGTTGCTAGACTGTCTTTCCAGCGCCAGCAGATTTAGGTGGTAAGGAGACAATGAGTGCAAATGGATTTTAGAGAGATTTACAGTTTTGAGCAGCATGAGTTTCGTGTTTGCCACAGTTCCTCTAGTGTCTCAAGTCCAGGGCAGTGAAGTAGAGCAGGAAACAGGAGGATAACATGTGCACAGTTTAGGTCTGGATCAGAGCTGAGGAACACTGACTGACCTGAACATACCCCAGCCTTAAAAATGATTGCTGGCAGCTGGCCCACCCTTCCCTCTAGAGAGACATTATCTTTATTATCTTGGAATGTAAGCAAATGGTCTCCTCCAGGGTGGAGACAGAGATGTCTCGATTTCCACCATCCTGACTATTTCTGAGAGAGAGAGCTTTCTCAAACATTACTGCCATTTGGTTATAAGAGAGGCAATGAATTGATTGAAAAATTGGCAGAATTTGCTTAGTAATCACAACAGTTAATTTTGAGTTTTTGTCCTCAAAGAATGGAAAAGTAATTAATTTTATTGTATTGGGTTCCTCCAGTTCAAAAAATGGAATATTTGTTTAAGGATCTTCCAGGACAACTAGACCCTACTCAATATTTAAACCACATTAAATTGTTTTTGCTAACCTGGCAAGTGATGTACAGTGCTGTTAATTGTTGTACTTTACTCATATTTGATTTCAAGCTGTATTCACATTTTTTTAGACTACTTTTCTCTTTTGAAATTCAGCCTTATGTAAGGTTTGTAGTAGTCTGGTTATTTTTCAAGAGAGTAGATAAAATATTCATCAAAATGCTAACCCTTTATAGGTCATTACTTGTTGCTTTATTTTCCTCAGATTATTTGTCCTATAAATTTATTTGTATCATTCACTAAATATCTTTAAGCAAAGATATTTAAAGTCTTTACGGCCCCAACTTATTTTCCTTTGTGATTTAACTCACTGGTTTATAATTTTGTTACATTCTTTCTCATTTACAAGCCATTTTAATTGTATTTTCTTAGATGCATTCATCAGTCTTATTTATTTAGTTTTTCTAGTATAATCTTGTAGCTTAAATGTGTTTTACTCACTACTCTTTTTAAATTTTATTTTATATTTGTTCTTTTTAATATACATGACAACAGAGTGTACTTTTTTTCTGGATCATATAGTTTTTATTAACATTCATCAAATAAACAGAATTGACTAACAGACAACTGAAAATAAAAGACTAGATCTCTTGAAGTGCAAGGGCTAAAACAACTATTACTCATTTTAAAACCAAACATTGGATGGTATGACTAGGGTTTACACTAGTGTAAAATAGACCAAGGATTGACACTGCATTTCTCTCATGCGTTATTTATTTAAAATAGTGAATATTAAAATATGTGGGTTCTACATCTAATTCACAAAAAAGCCTCTCACAAATCTTTATGTTCTGTGTATGGAATATCCACCTCATGTACTATGAAAGTTTTATTTATGCCTCATCATAAAGTCAAAAGTAATGTAAACAGTAAAATTATAATAGGCTAATGACTTGCATATTTTCATATGGATGTCAATATATCTAAATAGAAAATAAATGGTGGTCCTGTCCACTATATTTTAAAAACTAGAATATCTTTCCAGATTTTGCATACAGATCACTTTAAAGACAAGGTATGCAGGTTTTAAGGTCTCACAATCAGTTGTCAGAAAAACAGCAGTTGTTCCTGCAGTACCTCATTAGCATCTGACCCAATTATTTTTAGATGACATGATTTAGAAGACATAGAAACCCATCTAAGAATTTGTAATTATTCTGAGACAGATGGTTTCAATGTTAACCCTAAAATCATTATCAGAAAGAATAACAATGTGATGTAGAAGAACAACTAATCAACATGACTAAAAATATGTGCACTTTCAGAAAAACAATCTGGTCATATGGAAAAAAAAATCACAGGTACAACCTGGTGAACATTCCCATATAGGATATTGATCTGGTCAAGGCACACTATTTCTAAGCAGAATTATCAAATCAGGGTGAATTTAGACCACCTTTAAGGAACAGCCTATAAGACAGACCATAACTGGTCCAATTTCCCTTCAAAGCAATCTGGTACTATCCTACCCATTTCAATTCAAAGTTTGAAGTTAATTCAAGCCAAAAGACCATAGTGGAGCAAAAGTGAGCAAATGTGTCAACACTAGTACGTTCTTATTGCTGTATTAAGTTTGAAGATGGGCATACCTACCACAGCAGTATTGTTTCAGGAAGCAGGATAGGATCAGTGGTAAATTAGAAAAGACTATTAATTGCTCAATTAATAGAAAATTAAAAACCTGTTTCAAAATCTACAATAAGCCTGTATTTAAAGGAGTCATAATTATTACAACAGTGAAGTGCTGGGCTTTAGTTCTGTGGAACAGCTTTGCAGTGGACTCAGTGGCCTACAGGTATGGCTCACTTCCTGCCTCCTGAAGGGTGAATATGCTACACAGAGCTGTGATGGTTTCTACTGAGTGGTAAAATTCACAGAAATTCCACATTACTCATGTCAGAATCATTCCTTATGCAAAGTTTGATGTAGATGAAGATAAAGTGGTTTCTGGGTCAATAACTGCAATTTCTTTCTTTTAGAAAGTCAGTGGGTTTCTTGTGTAGTTCTATTCCATTGGCCCAGGTTTAATCTCATCCATCTCCATGAAAGCAAAACCACTTGGTGCTGGTAAACCTTTTTTTAGGCTTTTAGTGTTTGAATTCAAAGAAGCTAGCTGCGCCTTTGGTTAATTTTTCAATATGCTTCTGGAGCTCAATGTCCACATTAAAATGAACATATGTATCTTCTTTTCTTGAAGCCACAGGAGTATCTTGCACAGGAGTTAAATCTATGCCGTTCAGATCCTTTATACTAACTGCTCCAGCACCACCTTCTTCTTCACCTTCTCCAAATTCCAATGCCTTTCCTCACCAGGTGCTAAAATTCTCCTTCATGGGACAGGCTGAACATCAAATGGAAATTCTTTATTATACGTGAGAAAAGTCTTTAGGATTGGTTCTAGCTTCTTCAGGTCTTCCAGTTTAAATTCTTCCTGGGTCTGTGTGGATCCTAAAGCTTGCACTTCGCAATTCCAAGCTTGTTGCAATTTGGCCTATGGTTTTCTTTTGCTCTTCTGTGAATTCAGAATTGTTGTGTTGAGCTTGGGCCTCTTTTTGTAGATGTCTTGCTAATGTCTGATACTCGGCTATAGCCTCTACAAGCTGGCTCCAAGAATCCAGTCGGCGCCTGTCCGAAAACTGGCGCCCCAGCGCTGCAGAAGACTCCGGGTCACCTCCCACATGGCCGCTCCCCACCTGTTCCATCCTGCCCCTACCCAGCAAAGCCCGGCTCTAGGGCACCATCCTCCCCAGGGCTGGCCCCAACATGAACAAGGCCAGGAGTAACCTCCAAGGCCACCACTGCCACCCACTGAGGTGCAGCCCAAGCAAGCCCATTTGCCCAATAGAATGTATTTTGACATATTACACATACAATTGTGTTCCTGTACACCAGTGGTGAATCAGCTGAGAGAGAAATTAGGAAAACTATTCCATTCACAATAGCCTTAAAATATATTTGGGAATCAATGTAACAAAAGAGATGAAAGACTCTATAATGGCAACTACAGAACACTAATGAAAGAAATCAAAGAAGGCCTTAGAAGATGGAAAGATCTCCCATGTTCTTGGTTAGGCAGAATAAATATTGTCAAAATGGCCATGCTACCAAAAGTGCCATACAGATTTAATGCAATTCCTATTAAAATTCCAATGACATTCTTCATAGAAATAGAAAAAGCAGTCATGAAATTCATTTGGAAAAATAAGAATAGCCAAAGCAATCCTTAGCCAGAAAATTGAAGCAGGAGGTATCACAATACCAGACCTTAAATTATACTACAGAGCAATAATAAGAAAAACAGCACAGTATTGGCACCAAAACAGACATGAAGATCAATGGAACAGAATAGAAGACTCATTACTCTTTGATCCATAAGAGAAGCTATGTTTTGTATATTGTGAAACTAATGCAAACTCATTTTACATCTGAAATAATTATTTAACCTCCAGATCCAACTGAATTATCTTTCTCTCAATAATATGTGAATATTTTCTTTTTGAAGTTTTAATTTTCATCTAAACTAGATCTTTTTCCTGGAATAAATATTTCTTTCTATTGTTTGTAGAATTTCCACATTGTTTAATTATTGTTTGGTTAAATACTGTTTTCAAAGTAGTCTTTATTGTCAAACTTTATTTGAATGTTAGTGTCATTTTACAGTTTTTACTACCACTGCATTTCTCTCCCAAAGTCCCAATGGGATTTGAATTGAAGTTAATTTTTAACAAACTGTTTGTTTAAAAAAAGACAAGTTTTCAATATTCTTCCTTTAGAGCAAAGGAATTATCTTTTCTTAAAATTCAACAATCCTGATGCCTCCATCTCTTTCATTATTGCTGTCTGAACTTCTTATTGTGGTGTGATGGATCTCCAGAGTGACCTTTAAGCCGCATCATCTTCTTATCATGTTCATCTCTTTATATGTTCCCTCTGAATTCTTAGGAATTCAGAGTAGTTCTCTAATTCAATTTTTAATTTTATGAAATATCCAACTTGCTGTTTAATGGTCTTTTAAAATTATTGGAATTACAGATGGCACTGTGGTCATGTCCTCAGGTGAGAACAGGTGTAAAGATGCCCCACGTCCCAAGTGCTGGCCTTCCTGGAGCATCTGCACAGGTGCAGCATCCATTCATCCATTTCCTTGGATGTGCCTCACTTAGGAAAACTAAGGACCTGTTGGGAATTCCACTTTCACATTTAGTTTTCTACCTTCATGTGCTAAAAATTAAGTATTAGAACACTTATGCAAAATGGAGCATTGGTATATATAACACTATGTTCCAAATTTAAAATATAATAGAGATGTGTAGTGATGAACAGAGCAACAGATCAAAATTCAGTGCTGAGTTAGAAGTGTGTAGCCTATGAAGAGTCCTAGAAGCCACCAAACCCCATCTTCTATAATCACAGCAGAGAAAATGCATTTTCTTAGAATGTAGGATTTACTACTCCACACCCCAGGTCCTTTCTATTCCCAGTCGTGGCTAAATTCCAGTATCAGCCTGGAAATTGAGAAAATATTGCATGGTAGGATTAATAGAAGTAGACTATTTTCCCTTAGCATATCACATCTGTTTCTTTGAAAATATCACCAAGACAAAAAAGTTAATCACAAAAGTTATAAAAATAGAAACTCATAGTATTGTCCAACAGTTTGTCTTCAGTTTATGAGCCTCTGTCATGACCTGTTAATCTCTGAGCATTTATCCTTCATGTGAAATTCACACACAGGAATATGCATCCTGTAATTCATGTCCTATAGATGATTTGGAGATTGGAATAAAATTAATTCTGGTCCCCTAGAGAAGTTAGATGGTTTACAATTTAAAGGCCGTATCACTTTTCTGAGACTACGTTTTGCAAAATTTAGTAGGTTTTCACATAAGCACTTCTCTAAAAAATTTTTTCAAGATCACTTTTATTGGTACATTATAATTGCACATAATAATGGGCTTTGTTGTTACATATTTGTATATTACATAAGCATTTCTGCTAGTTGTGATCTTGACTCTAAGCACCAGTTCTCTTAAGAGAGCTTAATAATTTGTAACCATAAAAGCATTAAGAATCCAGATAGGTATAATGAATGGCACTCAGTGCTTAATTCTCTCTTTCAACCCCAGTACAGATGTCATCTAATAGCCTTGGCTTGAGGCTGAAGCTAAGGGAGGTCTGAATGAGATCACTAACAGGTGCTAGAGACCTTAAATGAAATCTAGGCTCACAACTCCATCCTAACTTCCCTTCATAAAATCCTACCCAATAGCTGCAAATCAGCTGTTCTCCAAAAGAAATCCCCCTTTCATCTGCAAGCTGCTGGAGCTGGATTGTACTCCAGGGATATGGAGTATTAGAACTCCTCAAGCTGTAGTGTCTACAGATGTCAAAAAGCTTTTCTTGAAGTCCTTACCATGGGGACTTGGAATTTTCCTTTCTGAATACAGATGGGGGGGGGAGAACTTATAAAGTTTCTTTTATCAGAAGTAATCTCTTGGAAATTTCCACACATTCTGGCCACCTAAGTTTATGCAAATTAGAATCTTTTTGGAAAATAAACAACAGAAGTCTGCTTTCTGTCTCAGCATCCTTTCTTTGGTTGATATTTTTAACCCTAACTCTCCATCATTTCCCTGTGTCTTATAGCAATGCCAAAAAAGGTTACAAGGGAAACAACCAAATCAGGACTCTTATACTTCCAGAGTTTTGACGCCTTATAGATAATTCTATCAGTCAAGTCTCACTTGTTAATTATTAGAAAAACAACTTTCTAATAGATATTTGCTCTAATAAACAAGCCAAACTTGTAATATAAACATATCACTGCTGTCAGATGTGGTTGTGCATGCCAGAAATTCCAGCAACTTGGGAGGCTGTGGCAGGAGGATCGGAAGTTCAAGGCCAGCCTCAGCAACCTATCGAGGCCCCCAATGACTTAGTGAGACCCTGTCTCAAAATAAAAAATTAAAAAAGCTGGGATGTGGCTCAGTGGTTAAGCATCCAAATAAAATATAATAATATGCTGGAGTTACCAAAGTCAGGGACTAGACCACCATACCATCACAGAGCCAGTTTCTGATTCCCTTTTTCTGGTTACATGGTAGAGATAAGATGGAGAAACAAAAATGTATAAAATATGAGGAATCGTCCAGGAAAGCCTACCCAGCCAAGTGGTCAACCAAAACTTAAACCTGGATGTTTTAAACATTTTTATCATGACAAATTTCTGTCTGCGTGAAATCAGCAAATCTTTTATCTGGTATAGTTACTTTTGACCTGAATAAATCCACAAATGAAAATAATGCAAACGTTCCAGAGATAAAGGAATAAGTTAAATGTGAGAACTAACTTGCTTTAAAAAAAGTGAATAAGGAGATAAATATATTTAACCTGATTTAAGTATCACACAAAGTATACATGTATTGAGACATTATGTAATACACCATTAATAAATGCAATTTTATGTTTTTATGTATCCATTAAAATAAATTAAAACAATAAAATTTAAAAAAGGAAGGAGGGAGGGAGGGAGAGAGGAAGGGAAAAGAAAGAACAGAAAAGGAAAGAAGAAGAAAAAAAAGAAATTTTTAAAAGATCAGCTAGTTATTCTAGGTGCCAGGAGTAATCCCTGACCAGCAATCCCTGACCCACCTAAAATGAGATGCTGTTTGGTCTTTCTAGTCTCCTGGCAACCTTGATTAGTACTATCATCTCTGGTCCTAGAAATGCTGCCATGGTAGGTAGTGATAAGATATCACTAAAGTGTCACACTGCCACAACAACTAACTACAAAAATGCTTGTGTGTTCATATATGAAAACACAACCAGTGAAACTCTACATCATGGACAACCACAAGAGTGGAATTCTAATAAGAATAAGTCATTCCCATGCATATATAATATATCAAAATACACTCTACTGTCATGTAATATCTAAAAAGAACAAATTTTAAAAATGCTCAAAAATACTTGTGGATTGCTCGGCCTATTGTTTATTTGGTCTCAACTGTACATTGAGCTTCCACATACTTCTTATACATTTGCCTGGCTTTCTACCAGTGCTGGGTTTGTATTAGAAGTGTATAGCAACTGTACTTCTGAAATGAGTTCCGTAATTAGTAGCACCAGATGAAACCCTTCTTCCATCTGCTTAGGGCCTCTTTGATTTCCTTGTTCCTCAAACTGTAGATCAATGGATTTAACATGGGGATTATGACAGTGTATAGGACTGACGCCAGTTTGTTCTGGCTCAGGGAATCTCCCGAGTTGGGATACATGTAAACAAAGATACCTGAGCCAAAGAAAAGGATCACTACTGTCAGGTGAGAAGCACAGGTGTTGAAGGCCTTGGACCTGCCTTCAGCTGAAATGATCTTCAGAATAGCGGCAACAATGTAACCATAGGATACCACGATGACCAAGACGGATGTGAGCCCAAAGATCACTGTGAGCACAGAGGTCATGACTTGAAAGAAAAAGGTGTCAGAGCAGGAGAGGACCAATAATTGAGGCAGGTCACAAAAGAAGTGGTTGATGACATTTGGCCCACAGAAATGGAGCTGAAGCAAAGCACACAGTTGGATAAAAGAGCCAAAGAACCCAGTAATGCAAGATCCTGCCACCATCTGCACACAGAGGGTGGGGGACATGACGGCTGTGTACAGTAGGGGATTGCAGATGGCGGTATATCGATCATAAGCCATGGCTGCCAGAAGACAGCACTCGGTTAGACCCAGGCTGGAAAAGAAGAAATACTGTATGGTGCACCCCAGAAAGGAGATGGAGCTATGCTTCTGGAAGAAGCCTGAGAGCATCTTGGGGGCTATAGTGGAAACGTAGCAGATATCCAGAAAGGACAGGTTGCTGAGGAAAAAATACATGGGTGTATGTAGATGGGCGTCCATCCTGATGAGTGTGATGAGGCTCACATTCCAGGACACTGTCATCAGGTAGATCCCTAGGAATACTGAAAAGAGGGCGATGGTGAGCTTTGGAAACTCAGAGAATCCCAAGAGAATGAACTTCGTGATTGTTGTATGGTTCCTTCCTTCTGTCATAGCGTTGGTGGTCCCAAGATCTGCAGGGACAGAAGAGAACAAATCCCTAAGTCAGTTGTTATCCCAACTTCTATTGAGATAAACCACCTTATCTCTACACAGAGCTCATAAGAAAGAGGAATGCTGAGCGTTTGGGGGAAATTACCCTGGTTAACTTTGCCTCTAAGTGACTACAGTGGTTGTATCAATTTTCCCACATGTGAAAGGGGATAATTACACTTGTTATTATTAACTATCAGGCTTTTATTAGGACAAAGGAAAGTATAACAATATTTGGAAGTTCCCTTAAAAATATGTTTTAGAAATTGCAGAGTGTTATTAATGGCATTATAATCCCTGCTTATAGCTCAGTGAGTAAGAGCATGGGTCTAGTTGTCACACGGCTGTTGCTTGAATGTGGCTCTTCTATCTATAAGCTATGACTCAGGAAAAGTTATCTAATATCTTTGTACCTAAGTTATGTATCTGCGAAGTAGTAAGAGTAAAATTGATCTCCTAAAATTTATTTCACATTAAATTATTTCAGATATGTACAGTACCTACCATGCATTTCACATGAAGTGGTGTTGTTACAGAATATCTTTATAATATAGTTTGAAGCACTCTTGGTTTGTGGGAAAAATTTTAAATTTAAAAGATCATATAACACTCTGTAATTACAAGTGATTAAATTAAAAGTCAACAAGTCGATAATTAGAAAAATCATATTTGGAAACTACATATTTCTAAATTACTCAGAAGCCCAAAGAATAAGTTATAATGGAAATTACAGAATATTTGTAACTTAAATATAATGAAGAATACCATCTGTCAAATCTTGTGGATTTAACTAAAGATGTATTTAGAAAAAAAAATCATATTAAATAACTATAAAAAAAGAATAAAACAGTTGGGTGTGGTGGTGCACACCTGTAATCCTAGCGTCTTGGGAGGCT
The DNA here is from genome assembly GCF_047511675.1 of Marmota flaviventris. Lineage (NCBI taxonomy): Eukaryota > Metazoa > Chordata > Mammalia > Rodentia > Sciuridae > Marmota > Marmota flaviventris. The sequence goes on along the minus strand of NC_092506.1, from coordinate 13,097,802 downwards.
GAGGCAAGAGGATCGCAAGTTTAAAACCATCCTCAGCAAAACCGAGAGACTAAGCAACTCAGTGAGACCCTGTCTCCAAAAAAAATATATATATATATATACAAAATAGGGTTGGAGATGTGGCTCAGTGGTAGAGTGCCCCTGAGTTCCATCTCCCCCCACCTGGTACCAAAAAGAGAGAGAGAGAGAGAGAGAGAGAGAGAGAGAGAGAGAGAGAGAGAGAGAGGAGAGAGAGAAAATTTTAAAAAATGATGGATGTGAGCAACATCCTTAGTTAGGAAAGAATACAAATAAATAGAAGGAATTTTAAAACAATACAAGAACACCAAAAGGTGATTCTTCTATGTGTGAAACTGAGAAAAAGAAGATAAATTTTTAAAGAATGAGGAGGGGGACATAATTCTAGACGATGAAGACACTAAAACAAAAAGATATCCTAAATAATTTTAAGCTAATAAATTTTAAAATTTAAACAAAAAGTAAAGGGACTGGGGTGTAACTCAGTGGTAGAGCACCTGCCTGACACATGTAAGGCACTGGGTTCTAGCCTCAGCACAGCATAAAAACTAAATAAGTAAAATAAAGGTAAGATAACTAGATAGTAAACATCACTAGAAAAATTAAACTTGTCCAAACTAATTCAAATGGGAAGAAGAACCTCCATTCTTTATTGGAAATATATTGTGTCCTTAATGGTAGAAATATTCAACCCTTATTCTAAAGGGCCAAGCGAGAAATAAAGCTCACCAACATGTTTTATTAATATTTGCTTTAAAGTTTCTATACAGGATAATGAATGGATAAAAACAATCGAATTTAAAAATCTACTCCCCAAGAAGAATAGGATTTCAGTAGATTAGAGAAAGGGGAATGAAGGGAAGGAAGAGGGGATAGGAAAAGGAGAGACAGTGGAATGAATCTGACTTAACTTCCCTGTGTTCAAATAGGAACACACCACAGTGCATCTCACCATTGTGTATATCCACAAGACTGGGATCCTAATTAGAGTAAGATATACTCCATGTTTGTGTGTATATGTCCAAATTGACTCTACTGCATGTATAATTTCAAAGAAAACTTTTTAAAAAATTAAAGATCAATTCATTGAATCTAATTGAACATTCACACATGTATGCATGGATACGGCAAGTTGTCCCATCATCAGGTGTATCCACAAGACACTGATTTTTATATTTATTTTTTAAGTGAACTGTAGATTCATTAAAAAGGGATCCGTGGAGTGGAGGAAGGGGAGTGCTGGGGACTGAATCGGAGTGGGTTGTGTTCCATGCTTGGGTGAGAATGTCAGGGTGTGCCCTGGTATTGCATATAACTAAAATCAATTTTTAAAAAATCAATTCCATATCTAAATTCCAGCAAAAAATAATATATAAAACATTTTACAAACAGAACCTGAAATACTTTTGACAAAAGTCAAGAAATACCCAGATGATTAAAAATATAGGGCTGGGGCTGTAGCTCAGTGGCAGAGTGCTTGCCTCGCATGTGTGAGGCACTGGGTTCGATCCTTAGCACTGCATAAAAAATTAAACAAATAAAAGCATGCTGTCCATCTACAACTATAAAAAAAATTAAAAAAAAAATTTACCTCTAAGAAAATGTCACAGGATTATTTCATTTCCTTCTGCTACTGTATTTCAGAGTAAGCAAATCTTTTAATGACCTCTGATGCGTAAAACTGGGAAATTAAATTAATCACTGAGAAAGAGAGCACATTTGGTGTCACCACTTACTGTGATTCCTGGCAAATTCCTGCATCTCTATGCACCTGTGTTGCTCCATCTGTCAAAGAAGGATCAAGGGCTTTCGTGGGGACTTATTTAATCATGGCATGTAAGGCATACAAGTAGGAAGTGCGTGAGGTTTATTGTGTGGATAACGAATAATAATGACTCTATCCTAGAACAAGTTTCCAGTTAAAAATCCCTTACAGGGAAAAATGGGACAATTTGGTAATGAATGCATTGGTTTCCACAGTCCAGATGCTACGGTTGTCAGAGAAGGTCCACGCCCTCTGTCTGCACATTCCCCACTGGCTAAGGTTTGAAATTCCATGGAGGAATTTTTTCAGCTCAACTATCTGAGTTTCTGTTGAAATTAGTATTATCTCGTTGAGGCAGGGAAGAGGGATTGTAGATTTTCTGGAAAAAAAAAATTAGGTGTTGAGCCTGGAAGTCTAGGGTCTTTGGGTTGAGGACATATAAGGGCAGGGTCACACGGAAAGAAGGAAAACAGAGAGAAAGGGTTTCAGGAGTGATTTTGCCCATCCATTCTGACTTTACCCACCCGGATATTTGGGCAGTGTTGGCTCCGACAGCTGTGCCTTGGAGAGGTCGGGGAGGCACTGTGGGTTCAGCTTCCTTCTCCAGGGCAGCGTTGTAGTCCCCAGACGTGCTTAGGGTCCTCTCAGAAACCGGAAGCCACAAACCTCATAATCTGAGCATCCAGCCTATACTTTGAGTCCTGGCTCTTACTGGCCATAGCTGCCAGAGACGTGTTTCCAACTAAAGATTGTCTTAAATGTTTCCTTGGGTTTCAGTGTGGAGAGGGAAGAGGCAATTAGCAGAGGCTCCTATTCAGTTAATTATTCTCAAGAGTGATGGTGGCAGAAAACAAATGGATAAATGTTGCCAGAGGACTCCATTTCTCCACTATCATGAGCCCCTGTTGGCCCAATGGAATCAAGTTCCAATTTTCCTTTGCAGACTTTATAATCATGTCCTCTGGTAGGGATTCTCAAGTCAGGGTGACCATATCATTTATTATCCAAACTGGATAACTTAGGGCATGAAAAGGGAAGTTGTTAATAACTGTGCTAAGACAACAAGCAAAAAGAAGCCTAAAGCAGGATTGTCTAAGACAATGCAGGTAACAGGGTTTCCCAAGATTTCAAGGTTTTCTAAAAACTGCCATTTATTTTGGCTTTAGTCACGTACCTGCTCATTCTCTGGAGAGACTTGTTTGCAGTTGAGTTCTGGCTCCACCAATAACAAGCAATGTGACATTGATTGCTTTCCTCCATCTCACTCTACCTGTTTCTTAATCAGTAAGATGCGATAAAGAACAACCACCTCATATGGTTGTGGTGATTTTGATAAGATAATACCTGTGCACTGTGTCATTGCCTATAAGCACTAAATATATGCTAACAATTTTATTATCACTACTATGTCATTGTTTTAATTTCTACATTTTTTTCTGTCCATAGTTTTTACAAAAGCCATGATGATTTCATAGGTATGATTATTCCATCTTTACATTTTTATTGACATGTGACAATTATTCATACTAATGGGATACACTGTGGTATTTCAACCACATGCACACAACATGCCCTAATCAAGTCCAAGTAATTAGTATTTTTCTCTTTGTCACTTCTTTATGTTTGAATCATCTGAGCTCCTCTCCTCTGGCTCTTCATAGAATGTATAATAGGCTATTGTGAACTCTAGTTATCTCCTTGGGCTATGAAACTCCAGAACCTAATTTTTCTAATTGTGTTTTGATATTCATTGTCCTAACTCTCTGTATCCTCCTTCCTGGCACAATTTCCAGGCTGTATCTGGATCTGACTCATCTCGTCATGCTCTATGTTCATCTATTTTTTCTGAAATGGCAAGATTTAATTTTTATTAACACATTAATTTATATGTTAATGGAATCAGTGCGATATTTCCACGCGTGCATCCAGAATGCATTGATCATATCCTACAACTTCTTCTCCACCTTTATCCCTGACTCCTCCCTGGGACCCTTCTCAGTCCCTAGTAATCACTATTATACTTCAGGCTGACTTTTTTTTTATAGTTACATATTGAAAGAGAACATATGGTGTTTATCTTATTGTATCTGTTTTTACTTCATTTAACAAGATGTCTTCCAGTTCTATCCATTTTGCTGCAAATAACAGAATTTCATTTTTCTTTATGGCTGAATAATGTATTCCTTTGTGTTTACACAGCATATATTCTTGATCCATTTACCTGTTGATGAGCATTTAGGCTTATTCTATATCTCAGCTGTCGTGAGTGGTGCTCATATTTGATGTATGATGTTATGGTTTAGATAGGAAGAGTCCCCCAAAGACTCATGTATATAAGGCTTGGTTCCCAGTGCAGCAGTGATTAGTAGTGGAGTTTTGGGGAAGTGATTGGATCATGAGGATTCAGTGGGTTAATCCATTGTTAGCTGAATGGAATACTGGAAGGCAGTGGAAACCCCATAAGGTGAGACCTGGATGAAAGAAGAAGGTCACATGGGACATGTGTAGAAGGGTATTTATTGCCCCTAGCCCCTTGTTTCTTTCTCTGCTTCCCAGAGGCCCTGAGCTGAGCAGCTTTCTACACCATGCTCTTCTACCACAGTGTTTCTGCCTTGGAGCCTGTTGACCATTCACTGAAACCTCTGAACCTGGGAGCCAAAATAAACCTTTCTTCCTCTCAGTTGTTTTTCTCAGTAATTTGTTACAGCAATAAAAAGCTAACTAATACATATGATTTGCAAATACTTTCTTTCCGACCTGTGGATTATTTCTTCACTCTTGTTTCCTTTGCTGTGCAAAACATTTTTAATTTGGTGCAACCCCATTTATCAATTTTTGCTTTGCTTCCTTTGCTTTTTAGAATTCCAGCCACAAAACCACTGGGTTTTCTTCTAGTTTCAGAGTTCGGGGTCTTATATTACAAGTCTTTGATCCACTTTACTTTTTTAAAATTTTTTTATTTATTTTAATTATTTATACATGACAATAGAATGCATTTATGCACTTTGATATATCATACATAGATGAGATATAATTTCATTTTTCTGAGTGTACATGTTGCAGAATCATATTGGTCATGTAGTCACATATATACATACATAATAATGTCTGTTTCATTCTGCTATCTTTCCTATCCTCATATCCCTTCCCATCACTTCCCTCTACCTAATCTAAGGTAACGCTATTCTTCCCTGGTGCCCCCCCACATCTTATTGTGAATTAGCATCCGCATATTAGAGAAAACATTCAGCCTTTGGTTTTGTGGGATTGGCTTATTTCGCTTAGCATGATATTTTACAATTTCAACCATTTTCTAGCAAATGCCATAATTTCACTCTTCTTTAAAGCTTAGTAATAGTCCATTGAGTAGATATACCACATTTTCTTTATCCATTCATCTATTGAGAGACACCTAGATTGGTTCCATAGTCTAGCTATTGTGAAGTGAGCTACTATAAACATTGATATGGATGTGTCACTATAGTATGCTGATTTTAAGTCCTTTGGGTATAAACCAAGGAGTGGGATAGCTGGGTCAAATGGTGGTTCCATTCCCAGTTTTCTGAGGACTCTCCATACTGCTTTCCATAGTAGTTGTACCAATTTTCTGTCCCACCAGCAATGTATGAGTGTACCTTTTTCACGACATCCTCGCCAATATTTATTGTTGCCTGTATAAATTCAAGTTTCAATCTACATGTGGATATTAAGTTTTTCTAGCACTATTTGTTGAATAGGCTCTTCTTTCTCTGATGTATGTTTTCTGGTACCTTGTTGAGAATCATCTGGCTATAGAGGCATGAGTTTATTTCTGGATCCTCTATTATTTTCCTTTGGTCTATGTGAATGTTTTATGACAATAGTATTCTGTTTTGTTACTATGGCTCTGCAATGTCTTAAAACTAGATGTTGTGATGCCCCCAGCTTTGCTCTTCTTGCTCAAGATGGTCTTGTCTATTTGGAGTCATTCGTGAGTCTGTATAAATTCTAGGATTCCTTTTTATAATTATGTGAAGAATGTTATTGGTATTTTGATAGCAATTGCATTAAATCCATAGATTCCTTTGGGTAATATGGCTATTTTGACAATATTAATTCTTCCAATCCATGAGCCTGGGAGGTCTTTCAACCTTTTAGTATCTTCTTCAACTTCCTCAGTGTTCAGGATTGCTTTTACCATTTGCGGTATTCTGAATTTGAGGATTATTTTTCCCTATTTGTTTGAAGAATAATAAGGAATTTTGGTAGGGATTCAATTGAATCTGTAGATCACTTTGGGATCTACAAATCACAGTTTTTTTCACAGTATTAATCCTTTCTGATTCATGAATAGGGGATATTGTTCCATACGTTTGTGTTACCTTCAATATCTTTTATCAATGTTTTATAGTTTTAAATGTACAGATCTTTTATTTCCTTTGTTAAATTTACCCATAGATAAGCCCCAGGCCCTATAAACGGAAGAGCTGCTGGTATAAGTCCTGGCATTCAAAGGTCAGAGAACCTAGACTTCTGAAGTCCAGGGGAAGTGAAAGAAGGATGTCTCAGCTCCAAAACAGAGAGGTAGGGGGAGAGAGAGAGTGGTATGAAGGGAGTGGGGGGAGGAGGGAGGATGCAAATATAAAACAAAAGAGCTCAGAGTTTTTGGAAAACCTGGTATTAATCCTATAAAAGCTGGAACAACTAAGGCTTTCATAAAAATATTGTTTATAGATATGTTTCTATAATATAGTGGATTATACATTCACAGAAAGCACTAAAAATACTAGATGAAATATAAAACATATTTTTTATGACTTGGTCAGTGAGAAAGCAAATAAATCCCTGGAGGCAGAGATGACAAGAAAGCACAGACCTAAGAGGGTAGAGGACCGGTTTTCAGTTTCCCAGGAGGGATTTAGTAAATGCTGTGGCCTGAGGCCTGAATTCTAATGGGATACATTTGAGGGATAGAAGAAAAGGTATGTGATGTTAGAAGGCAACCCCATGACATTGAAAAGTTACTCCTGAAAGGTGACAACCTCAGGGGATAACATGGGAAACAAGAGACAGTAATATGCAAAATTCTCAGCCTCAGTTTGGGAGACAGAGAAGAAGTTTAAAAATATCTTTTCTTAGTATTATTGTTATTATTAGGTACTGGGGATTGAACACAGAGCTGCTTTACCACTGAGGTACATACCCATCCCTTTTTATTCTTTATTTTGAGACAGGGTATAACAAAGTCACTTAAGAGCTGCTGAATTGCTGAGGCTGGCCTCAAACTTATGATCCTCCTGCTTCAGCCTCCTGAGTCTCTGGGATTACAGGCATGTACAGTCACACTCAGTGTATCCCTAATTATTCTTAACCCCAAACATTTACTTATTTATATACATAACCTACCCATTTGTACTATTGTAGTTCTGAAAAAAAACCCAAGTCACAATTTCTTTTTAAAAGGAATCTGGGTTAGTATTAACCCCAAGCTACCTGACAGAAATAACAAACAGTATTCTTGGAAGAACACATTTTAAACCCAAATCTCCATAAGTCATGAAGACAAAGTTTGTAGGAATCTTATGATCAAAATCACTCAACACACAAGTGAACAGGACACCTTGAACAATAATCAGCAATAATTAGACTACAGAATTAGACTTGCAAAACTAGTTATTTTAATTATTATGTATTGATAACTTCAATAAGTGTATTTATTGTATTTAAAGAAAGGATGCTATTGAAAGTGGGGTGAAAGGAAAGGAGACAAAATTGACTATTTACAAAAAGAACAAAATGAAACCTCTAGAAGAGAAACAAAACCTTATGATTGAAATTTGAAATTCAATGGAGGATTAAATAGCCAGAGAATTAACATGACTTGTGATAGAATTAATTTACTGGAAGAGATGGCTATAAACATTAGGCAGAACACAGTAGAAAATTTTTAAAAAGAATCGATTTTTCAGTGATGTTGAAGATAAAGAAGATCCAACAAATGTCTAATTGGCGTTCCAGAGACAAATAATAGAAATACAGAAGTAATTTTCAGCATACTAATGTTGTGGTTGGTAGACAGTCCATGGAACTGACCTAGAGACCATGGCAGCTGCAACCTCTTGATGTCAGCATGCAGTGTCTGATGCATGCATGTTGTTTTGGTTATTTTCCATTTGGTCTGAACACTTGGTGTTTTACTTTCCTGAACTGGCCTCAACGTGGAAAAGAAAAAAGAACTCACCCAAATCCTGCCTCCGTTTCCAAATCCCGATGTAACTGCCTAAACATCCTAACCTTTACATGACTTCAAGTCATCACCCTTGTATAAGAAGTCTTTAACCTTGAACCCAGGGCACTGAACCACTGAGCCACATTCCCCAGCCATTTTCTATATTTTATTAGAGACAAGTTCTCACTAAGTTGTTTAGGGCCTCACTAATTTGCTGAGGCTAGGTTTGAACTTGAGATCTTCCTGCATCAGCCTCCTAGTCACTGGGATCACAGGTGTGTGCCACCGCGCTCAGCCCCAAAAGATTTTTAAAGTATCACTGAGCCAAACACAATCAAGAATCATTAAACACTTTATCTCACAAATACCTCTGGTTTAAGAAAAGACAGATATCCACCTACAAGGAAGGGCTCATGATGGCTCCTCCCTCCTCTCTTATCTAATATCACATCAGAAGTCCTAAAGTCACTATGTTGGCTCCATCACATTCATATTCAAGCTGCTTCATGGTGAGTTCTCACTGATCATTCAGTCCTGTTATTTGAATAGAGCTCCAGCACCATGAAAGCAGAAAGACTGATACGGAATCGTCAACATTCCCTGAGTATAGATTAATACAATATAGATTAATACAAGGTTAGCTTTCCAGAGATTCTTTTTTTTTTTAATATTTTATTTTTTAGTTTTCGGCAGACACAACATCTTTGTTTGTATGTGGTGCTGAGGATCGAACCCGGGCCGCACGCATGCCAGGCGAGCGCGCTACCGCTTGAGCCACATCCCCAGCCCCTCCAGAGATTCTTAAAGGCATCTATTCAACCATTCTAAATGTTCATGTGAGGCCCAGCACGATTCTTCAAACTTCTCCAGCCATGCCTAAGCAGAATCACCCTGCTTCACCATCTAGAAAGACGACTGTATGTCATTGATTTAACCTATCTCCACAGTCTCATATATTTCCAGAACCTAGCAAGGGAAAATATGATGCTAAGACATTTTAAAAGATTTCACACAAATGAATCCCATTTAATGTCTTTTGTTCCCAAAGAGAGAATGATATTTGTCCAAGAGAATTTTTCAGTGAAGGTGGATGACTGGAAGGCTCAAGTCAAGTCAAACTTGATGATTCCAGATCATACATAAAGCTGACTGACTGAAAAATAAAAACAGTGAAAGTTTTTCTTTTCCTTTTCTCACTTTTTTTTTTCAGCAGATATCATCAAGTAAATCTATAGAAGGCACTGGAAACCACCCCTCTGTAGACAGTGGGTCCTCCTGGGACTCTCAGATGATAAAGAAGTACAGCTCAACCTCTTTCTAATGTTTAAGATATTTGCTTGTGTTTAGGATCTGTCACCTGGGTCATATCGTCCTCATTAGGATGCACTCCCACCTGAACATACTGTGGACTTTTTCTCAGTTTTCTGTCCTTCATAGACATCTTCTATTCTTCCTCCATCATTCTGAGGATGCTTTCAAACTTATTTAAAGATGAGAAAACAATTTCCCTCCTCACCTGTGCCACTAAGTACTTTCTCATGGCCTGGATGGCTATGGCTGAGTGCTATCTCCTGGCCACCATGGCCTAGGACAGATGTGTCACCATTGGTAGCCCTTTGCAGTACTCAGCCATCATGGCCCCAGGCCTGTGTCAGAAGAGGGTTGCTGGGGCCTGTGGCCGTGGTTTCCTTAGCAGCTTAGTTCAAACATCTCCTTGCTTTCATCTCTACTACTGTGGGCCAAATATTATTCAACATTCTTCTGTGACATTCCTCTGATGACTCTCTTGTCTTGCTCTGATCCTTTCATCAGCCAACTGATTCTTTTTCTGGCAGCTGTTCCTGTAGGTTTGGTTCTTTTCTTCTCATCCTGTGGTCCTGTGGCTTCATTTCAGCCTCCATCCTGGAAATATCCTCATCCAAAGGCTGTGCCAAGGCCCTAGATACCTGTGCCTCCCACCTGGCAACGGTGACGCTCTTCCATGGCACAGCCCTCTCTGTTTACATGCATCACAGCTCTAGCCACACCACAAAGCAGGACAAGGTGCTGTCAGTCTTCTGTGTCATCCTCATCCCCATGTTGAACCCTCTGATCTACAGCCCTAGGAACAAGGAGATCCAAGAGGCCCTCAAGAGGGTGATAAAGAAAGTAGCAAGAGTAACCGTGGGCAGGTATGATGGTCCCTAAGAGGACAACAGAGGTAAGAAAATTCATGAGCCCCTTTGTAGGTCACAGGGATAGTTAGATGGAGGCAAGTGACAACTTGGCTTCTCTAATTCCTGATGTCATTGTGTGCCGCAGTCTGGCTGGGCACAATTCAGGAGCCTCTTGTCAAAAGAAACGAACTTTATTTTTAGAACCACACACGCCAAACAAAACAGCTCCTCAGGAAAAACCTTCAGAGCCCAACTGCCACCACCGGCTTCCCACAAGCCTCTCCACCTCCCCCACTCCTCCTGCTCTTGAGGCCGATTGGCTGGGTCACGTGGGCAGAGCCAAAAAAGTCCCCCAATGAGCAGCTCCGTGGTCTGAAAGGGCAGGGAAACAGCCCAATGAGCATCACCGCAGAGGAGCCAATCAGTTGGCAGCTAGAAGTTGCTGGGGCGCTGTGAGCCAATCATCAGCTGGCAACTGGAAGTTTACTGGCAGCTGGAAGTTTGCTGGCAGCTGAAAGTTTGCTGGGGCCCCTTCGGCTGTGGCTCTCAACAATTGTGATTGGTTGCCTCCAGATGACCCCTTGAAAGGCAGTGTCACTGACATTGAACACAGTTTAAAAAGACAGTATCCTCCATGAGCCCAAGGATGCTTTCAGACTTCTTAAAAGAGGGAAAACGTTTTTCTCTCATTGCCTATGCATTGAATTCTTTGATTAGAACCAGGGTGAATAAAACCCTAAATGTGATTACATTTTCGAGAACAGATTATGTTTGAGAGATATTACATGTGAAGAAATGACAAGAAGCCAGGACGCCTCACATAGACTATTCTTTTCTTCACTACTTTATGACTTTGATTTGTAATTCTTAATCATTTACTTGTGTTGTAATAGAATTAAAATGGTATAACATGTAAAATAAATATATGAAAATTAAAAACAAGTTGAAAAGGAATATTTTATGATTTTCGTCTAAAACTGAAACATAGAAAGAGTGAATGACTTAGAGAGAGACATGAGGAAAGGGACAGTTGTGGTGGGGGGTGAGCAGTTTGTCTCCCCAAATAACCTTGTTCCTTCCACCTCAGCCCTTTGGACTATGGAATGAGTGAATTGTGAAAAGATGAAAGGTATGACAGAGCCATGGCACAGGCCTCTAATCCCAGGGGCTTGGGAGTCTGAGGCAGGAGGATCACAAGTCCAAAGTCATCCTCAGCAACCTAGAGAGACCCTGTCTCAAAAAATAAAAAGGGCTGGGTATGTGGCTCCATGGTAAAGTGCCTCTGGGTTCAATCCTTAGTACCAAAAAAAAAAAAAAGAGGGGGACAGGGGAATTAGAAGGCAGGGGGCCACATTTAAGGTCAAGAGTTGGAAGATTCCTAGAGTCTAGAAAGAAACCAAACTCAGCAATTTCTAGGCATAAGTGGGTCTGGAGCATGCTCCATGGTAGGTTCCCAGAGACCATGCTAGACCTCAGAAAGATGGCTGTTGAGGTGTGACCAGGGAGGCAGAACCTAAGTCCCAGAGACTGAGCCTCCAGGGGAATCAGAGCCTTCAACATGACAGGGGAGCAGCAGATTAATCAGATATTGGGGTGCCCGTGTTCATCAAGAAAATTTTAGAAGAGTCTTATTTTACTGTACCTTTTATATTTTGATGAGCACGTTAGAGTCATATATCATAGTGGGGTTCATTTTGACATAATCATGCCTGCATGGATATAATTTGCTCCATTTCAGTCCCCAGTACTTCCTCTTTTCCTCCCCCTCCTCCCCCTTGTTCCCTTTCCCCTACTCATCCGGTTTTCTATTCATCTATTGTTTTTTAATTGGCGCTTTATTGATATATATAAAGGTAAAATTCACCGTGTATGCATATGTGTACCTAGCATAATTTGGTCAATTTCATTCTGCAGTTCCTCTTTTCCCATCCCTCCTCCCTCACCCTCAATCCTCTTCCTCTACTTTACGGATATCCCCCAAAATTTAAAAAAAAAATTTTTTAGTTTTTTAGTTTTGATGGACACAGTACATTTATTTTATTTATTTATTTTTACGTGGTTCTGGGGATCGAACCCAGTGCCTCATACATGTGAGGCAAGCGTTCTGCCACTGAGCCACAATCCCAGCTGTCCCAAAATTTTCATGGGATATCCCTGCTTTATTTTTTCTTATTTTGCTATAGCTTCCACATAGGAGAGAAAATATTCAACCCTTGACTGAGTCTGGCTTTGTTTTAGTCAGCTTTTTCGCTGTGACTAAAAGACCCTACAAGAACACTTTTAGGGGAGGAAATGTTTATTATGTAAGGGCTCATGGTTTCAGAGGTCTCGGTCCATGGACAGCACGCTCCATTCCTTGGGGCTCCAGATGAGGCAGTACATCATGGCGGAAGAGTTTGGTGGAGTGAAGTGGATCACATGATGACCAAGAAGCAGAGAGAGACTCCGCTCTCCAGATACAAAATATATACCTCAAAGGCACACACCCAATGCCCCATCTCCTCTAGCCACACCCTACCTGCCTTTAATTACCACTTAGTTAATCCCTTTAGGGAATCAACTCAGTTGGGTTAAGGCTCTCATCACCCAATCGTTTCTCCTCTAAACCTTCTTGTATTTTCTTGAACATGAACTTTTGGGGGACCCCTCACAACCAAACCACAACATGATGTTTCACTTAGCATGATGTTCTCCAGTTCCATCTATTTACCAGCAAATGACATAATTTCATTCTTTTCTTGTAACGTATTGAACACATTTATTAATCTTCGTATTTTTACATTTTATGCATTTCCAAAACTTATGAAATTTTATCATATTTTTTTTTAGTTATACATGACAGTAGAGTATATTTTGACATATTTATACATTTGCTGGAAGATGGATGAATCTGGAGACTATTATGCTAAGTGAAAGAAGCCAATGCCAAAAAATCAAAGGTAGAATGTTCTCTCTGACTTGTGGACACTAACACATAATAAATAAGGGAGAAAGGGGAAGAAGTTCAGTAGACTAGACAAAGGGGAATGAAGGGAAGGGATGGGGGATACAAAACAGGAAAGACAGTGGAATGAATCTGACTTAACTTTCCTATGTACACATATGAATATCCCACAATGAATCTCCACATCATGTGCAAGCACAAATCTGGGATCCTAATTAGAATAAGATGTACTCCATGTTTGTATAAATATGTCAAGTTTTTGTTTTTCTTTATAGCTGAGTAAAACTCCATTGTGTATACATATCACATTTTATTTACCTATTTGTCTATTGACTGCCACCTGGGCTGGTTCCATAATATGGTTATTGTAAATTTCTATAAACATTGATGTGGCTGTATCCATATAGTATGCTGATTTTAGATCTTTTGGATAAATATCCAGGAGTGGGATAGCTGGATCATATTGTGATTCCATTTCTAATCTTCTGAGGAAATGCCTTACTGCTTTCCAGAGAGGTTGTACTAATTTGTAGTTCCACCAACAATGTATGAATGTATCTTTTCCCCACATCCTTGCAACATTTATTATTACTGCCATTCTAATCGGAGTGAGACAAAATCTGAATATAGCTTTGATTTCCATTTCCCTGATTGCTAGGGATGTTGAACATTTTTCACATATTTATGGTCATTTGTATTTCTTTTTTAAAAAATTTGATATATATAAGAAGTGAGATGAAAGAAAATGTTTAAAATTGATCTAATTTTAGTTTTTAAAAAATCTATATGTGGTAAGATGTATGAAAAGAAAATATTAGTAGAATTTATTTCTGGGTGTACACATCAAGGTCGATTTTATATTTATTCTTTATTTCTGTTGAATGAAAAATTTTTAAATTGAAAATTTACTATTTTATAATCTAAAAAGAGATAAAATTATTTTTATTTGGATGAGATAAAGATCTTAAGAGACAGCTTAGGAATTTTACAATCTATGAACTATTATTTAGCATATTTGCATGGGCCTATTGCCTTTGCCCTCATTGTTTAATAATTCTTTTGGTGAATAAAAAGGAGTTAGTGGATTATTTTGTTCCTTGAAACACAGTTCTAATTACAAAGCTAATATATTTATTTATTTATTTTTATGTGGTGTTGGGGATCCAACCCAGGGCCTCACCCTCACTAGGTGAGCACTCTACCGCTGAGCCACAACCCCAGCCCTGTATTTCTTTTGAGAAATGTCTGTTTAGTTCCTTGCCTATTTATTGATTGGATTATTTGTGGGATTATTTTTTTGGGGGGATGAGTATGAGTGTTAAGATTTTTGAGGTCTTTATTTATTTTGCATTTTAATCTGTCAGAGTAGTAGCTGGCAAAGATTTCTCCCACTCTGTAGACTCTCTCTTCATGCTCTAAATTGTTTCCTTTGCTGTGCAGAAGTTTTTTAATTTGATGCTGTTTAAGTTATTGATTCCTGGTTTTATTTCTTTAACTTTAAGGGTCTTGTTAAGAAAGTTAGTGCCTGAGCCAATATGTTGGAGTATGCCTATATGTTTTCTTCTAGCAGTTACAAAATTTCTGGTCTAATTCCTGCTTTGACTTTTGTGCAGGATGAAACATAGGAATCTAGTTTCATTATTCTACCTAAAATCAGGAATAAGACAAGGATGTCAACTTTCACTACTCCTATTCAAAGTACTTCTTGAAACTCTAGTCAAAACAATTAGGCAACAGAAGGAAATTAAAGGGATACAATGAGGGAAAAAAGAAGTCAACTTATGTGTTTGCTGATTACATGATCCTATATCTAGAAGACCTAAGAAGTCCACCAGAAGACTTCTAAAGGACATAAACAAATTCAGCAAAGTAGCAGGACACAAGATCAACACACAAAAATCAATAGCTTTCCTAGACTCCAATAATGAATCTATTGAGAAAGAAATCAGTAAAAACCATGCCATTCACAAAAACCTCAATAGAAGTAAATATTTGGAAATGAATCTAAAAATAATTATAAATAGATATTTCTTCAGACCAGAGTTTATGAACTGAGGTTCAGACATGAAACATTAACATTAATACAATACTTTAGGATTCATGTAGCTACATCACATAAGGATTAATTTTTTTCTTTTCCCACCTGATGTTAGCAGGTGAAAAATTACCCCCAATTTACAGACATAAAATTTGGGCATATTGATGCCATAACTTATTGAAGCCATAACATATGGAAGCCATGCTCTTCACCAGGTATGAAACAATACATGTGTCTCACAATATCATGTTGTACAGTTTCAATATATAAAATAAAAATTGAAAAAAGGAAGCTATTTAGTTTAAAGGATTAAACATTTTAAAATATTATCAGGGGAAAAATATATATTAACCCAATAATAAGACTTAAATTATTAACTAGTTGTCCTCACTAGTTGGACAACTAGTTAATAATTTTTAAATTAATCAATTTAAATAATTAATTATTGGACAACTAGTTAATAATTTTTAAATTATAAAAATTATTTATAATTTATCTTATATTTATAAGATAAATTATAAATAAAATAATTTATCTTTCTCCTTATACGTAATATTGGCTGAAATAGAGAAAATCAACAATGGACCTTGACCAAAACATGTCTTTATTGAAAGTAACTGTCAAGACATATGACATTCTTCCATCTTGCTCAAAATCTCCTCCAAAAAGAAACCACAACATTTGTAGGAATGATCTTAGGTAGATATACTGAATGAAGGATTTTAAGGGTTAGAAATGCAATATAACGTGTAGGGAGGATCTCCAAATCAGAGCACAAATATTGTATGTGACACTAATAAATAGAAGGCATACTGTATACGACATGCTTAAAGTGCTTTGGCATCTTTAACTTCCTCTATAAGAACTACTCTATGAATAACCTACTACTACTGTCAGCCCCGTTTCATAGATGAAAATACTGAGGTATGGAGAGGTTCATTTGTCCAAGGTCACACCACCAGCAAGGGGCAGAGCCAGATTTCAACCCAAATTGTATAATACTAATTATGACCAGGATACGTTATGTCTCTATCATTAATTAGTATTTGTGTATTCCTTGATTTTCTCACATATGCATAGGAAATAATACCAAGTCTGACTTAACAGGACTACTGCAGTGATTGATTTAGGTCAGGTGTTTGAGGAAATGTGTATGTGTGTGTCCATAAAAAATAAAAAAAACATTTTGTCTTTATACCTGTACTTCGGATAATAATGATCATCACATGCCACCATCATTAATAACCCCCTACCTCCTCCCTTCCCCTCCGACCCCCCTACCCTATCTAGAGTTTGTCTATTCCTCCCATGGTCCCCCTCCCTATCCCACTATGTATCAGCCTCCTTATAACAAAGAAAACATTTGGCATTTGTTTTTTTGGTGTGAATATATTGTGTATACAATCAGAGATATGAAAAATTGTGCTCTTTATGGGTAATAAGAAGTGTAATCCACTGCCATATATAAATAAAAAATAAAAATGTTTTGTTAACACAGAAGTGCATGCACATCTAATTTATTGTTATTATGCTGTTGCCACCTAACTGTGCCCCGAGGGAAAATCTCTTAACATCCTTGACCTCAGGTTCTTCATCTCTAAGTGGAGAGTTGTGGACAATCCCCATGTCCTCTGCAACTTAAATTTCTCCAATGTCAGGGGAATAGAAGTTACAATTGTCAGACTATGATGTACTCCCACAGGGAAGTAAGGAACTGATCCACTTGGCAAAGAAGAACATGAAATCAACAGAGGAGAAAACTCCATGATAACCATGACCCCAGAGAGTGAGGACCTGCAATGCCTTCTCCCTCTAATTGGCTTCTCTCCTTTCACCTCTGCTGTCAGTGGCACATTTAAGAGGATCCCTCGTGTGGCCACTCACTCGCTGTGAGTGGAGGGCCAGGTTCATGGCCTACAGCACCCAGCCAGGAGTGCAACGGGCCCACTCAGAAAGGTCTTTGGAGAAGAAATAGGCAGTTACAACTTTATGCAAGAACTGTCTTCTTGGGGGATCTGAGTCAAGGTCAGAGGGTAAGACTTGGAGCAGTAGATTCCGTGCTATCTTGAAGTCCATGTGGTTTAGAGTAGGATCCACATGGAGCAAGGTTTAAGAAAATTAGTCTTTCCCTCTGTTCACCTCCCCACATCCGTCACATCCTCACCCTTCACTTAAGGTTCTTTCTCTGTATCTTTCTTCTTAGCCAGATTTTCTGCCCTTTAGTGAAAAGAATGATCTGAAACCTGAAATTTCAGATATTACTCTGGGGCGAGGGGTGAATGTTGAATTCTTGTGGATGTGACCTTAAATTCTGCCACTTTCTGTTTTTTCTCTTGTAAAATGAGGAAAATGAGATCATCTTAGTATAAATAAGGCAATTCCCATGAAGTCTCACAGTCATTGACAGCTAAATCAAAATTAATAATTTAGAGTTCCCGGAGAACTTCCTAAGATCAAAACATGCTTACCTACTATGTTTCCCTATTTTCTCCACCCCAGAACCCTTTTCATTTCAGTTTTGCACTTCAGGATTTTGATTTTGAAATAATAATAATTAAAGTCATTTCCACATAAAGGTACAGATTGATTCATAACTGCTGAGCAGTAAGAGACACAGTGTTAACGATATCCCAGTTACTCAGGGGAATTTCATTAGGCCCTCTGAAATCTTCCAATAGTTCTCCATGGCTAGCTTTGTTGAACATGGGGGTCTGCAGACACTAGCATGGGCATCACAGATATTGAAGATGCCTTCTCCAGGCACAAACAGTGTTGATCTAAATGTCCCCCTTGTTTTACTTAGATCAGTCTTCATTCAGGCACATTCCTGGCTTTATCTGATTTTGAAAAATTTTGTAAAATTCCTCGCACATCTTCTCAGACTGAGTTTGTCTTTATTAGATCAGAACTGGAAACGGTCTTAGTTATCTACGTTCACCTGGGAAAATTCCTAACCAATATTTATGTCAGACAGCTTTCCTTCTCCAATCATCCTGAGAGTTAGTGAATACTTGCAAATCATTTATTCAAAAACGTGAGTACCCTCAATTATTTTTTTTAATTTCCTCAAGTTCACCAAATTGTTAACAGGATCCATTTTCAGGACAAATTTTATCATAAATAAGAAAAACATTTCTCAGCTCCTCATTCTTTCTGGGAACTGGGAGCTAATACAATACACTTCAGCGTAGCTCATTATATCAACAGTGCAGTAAAGAACATGGTGAAATTCAGTGCAGGTGATAGATCTCCAGTTTGATTTTTTTTCTTTGAATTGAACAATTTTGTGGGTGTCTGGGAGATGTTGTATGTGCGAGTTTATAATTTCAAAATATTTTCACTGAATTTAATTCATCTTGGATAAAATATGTGAAAACTTAAGTTGAAATCACCCTATTCTATAACAGAAAAATCTCCAAGTTTATAGAATAATAATGGAAATTAAAATAAGATACTCTTCATTTCACATTGAACTCTGAGTAAAAGAACTATTTACTAATGTAATCAATATTCACTTATACAAATGCTTAGTGTACCTGATGCTTAGTGTCGGGTAGTGAAACTCACTGGTCTGTGCAATGTGTCTAGCCAGTGCTGTCTGCTCCAGGGTACTTGGTGGTAGTGGGACATGAATGTGGCAGTGGGAATTTGCATTTCAGCTGGGTAGAAATGACATGGTAAAACAGGATAGAAAAAGATAGAAGGATTTCTTAACAGTATTCTTGAGTCTGGGCTTAGAGATCACCTAATTAAGGAAATTGTTTTATCCAGAGCTCCTCAATACTTTAGTATTATTAGATCATTGCTTTTTCCTCTTTTATGGAGACAAGTGATACTGGAAATGATATAATTTATTACATTTATCGAGCTCTTATTGTGTTAATCTCTTTATACCATACAGTTAATGCAGTAATATTATGAGGTGGTAAGTATCATTAGTTCTCTGTATGCATGAGACCCCTGAGGCACACACATGAGAGGGATTATAAAAAAACAAACTGGGTCCAGAAATGTAGAAATATTTGGAGGACTCATCAATGCTGTGAATGTCCCTTCCTTGGGCATATTATGATTCTGCTTCTCAAGAGGCAAAATTCCCTAAAATTGAGACAGTCTTTGGGGCCAAGAGTGCTCTGTTCTCTCCTCCTTGGAGCACATGTGAAGGCTGCCCGGGAGGGTTTCTTAAATAACATTTCGGGACCCGCATGCTTCTTCCCCAACAAAGCATATCAGAAGTATAAATTATGATATTATGTTCCAGGACTGTTAGGATATTGCATTAAATGTATTCATAGGAAAACTTTCATAACTTCTTATAACAGGGTATGTTGCAAGCCATCCATGGGCTGTGTGTGTGAGCTATGCACATTTGAGAATATGAGGGGACCGTGGCATTGCGCACTGATTGGGCTTTGTGACATGAGTGCGGCTTTCCTCTCGCTCTGCTTGTGATCCCACACAGCACCTGAGATGGGTGTGACATGCCAAGATGTCAACTAATCTGCTGACCACAAGACATCACAAAGCAATTTCAAAACCCTATCCCTTGCCTTATTTGGGTGGAATATTCTATTGAATGTCTTTTCCCTAATAAATAGAGGGGTTCTGGGTGCACTCTCTCTTGCTCCCTTTCAGCTCTGCCCAGCATGGAGCTGACCCTGAAGCTCTTGCCCTCGTTCTTAGAAACTCATGTTCTTGTTTTGCATGATTTCTTCAAATTTTTCTCAGTTTATTGCTGAATCCAGCTCCTTTGAACTCAGCTCATCTCACCAGCCTAGCCGGCTGGTGGGAAGGGTAAATGATTTTTCTCTGGGGCAGAAGAAGAAAAAAAATTTTTTTTAAATCTAACAAAATGACAATTCAGGACAGAACACTGTCTCACCTTGTTTTGGAAAGATACCACCTATGCTTTCAGGATTATGGAGCAGTAGTTATAGAATGCATTATCAGAGGGATTTTGAAAATCTTTTATTCCAATCAGTTGTCTCTACCTCATACTTGTCCATCACAGCCTTTGGAGGGCACTTTTGTGGACGTTGCCAGTGAAATTTCTAAATATCTTTTTTTTAACGCTCATGAACTCCATGAATCAATTGGAAACCTGAAATACTGAACGGTTCTTGTTGACAATGTGAGAAGAAAAGCCAAAACCTTTCCCAGAAGGATGGGGAAGCATGTCCCCTTCCCCAGCACTCACTGGGGGAAAAGGCGGATACCTATGAAAACGGTAATGCTGTGCTTCCTCCTGAGTCACCCCGCATTCTCTTATCCCCTTTCTCATACCAGGAGCACTGAGGCAATGACTGGGGGAAGAAATGTCACAGAGATCACCCAGTTCGTCCTCCTGGGATTCTCAGATTTCCCCAGAATCACAGCAGTGCTCTTTGTGATGTTCCTGCTGACCTACATGACGACCTTGACCTGGAACCTGTCCCTCATTGTTTTAATAAGGGTGGATTCCCACCTCCACACTCCCATGTACTTCTTCCTCAGCAATCTGTCCTTCATAGATCTCTGCTACGTCACCTCCACAGTCCCCAAGATGCTGTCCAACTTCTTCCAGGAGCAGCAAACCATCAGCTTTGTGGGCTGCATCGTTCAGTACTTCTTCTTCTCAACCATGGGGCTGAGCGAATCCTGTCTCATGACCACCATGGCTTACGACCGGTACGCTGCCATTTGTAGCCCTCTGCTCTACTCTTCCATCATGTCACCCTCCCTCTGTGCTCGCATGGTGCTGGGATCCTACGTGGCCGGACTCACAGGTTCTTTTTCCCAAATATGCTCTCTGCTTCAGCTCCACTTCTGTGGGCCTAACGTCATCAGCCACTTCTTCTGTGACATGCCCCAACTGTTGAAACTCTCCTGCACTGACACCTTCTTCGTGCAAGTCCTGACTGCTGTACTAACAATGCTCTTTGGGATAGCCAATGTCCTGCTGATCATGATATCCTATGGCTATATTGTCATGTCCATCATGAAGATCACCTCTGCCAAAGGCAGGTCCAAGGCCTTCAACACCTGCGCTTCTCACCTCACCGCGGTCTCCCTCTTCTACACATCAAGCATCTTTGTCTATTTGAGTTCGAGTTCTGGTGGTTCCTCCAACTTTGACAGATTTGCCTCAGTCTTCTACACCGTGGTGATTCCCATGCTGAATCCCTTGATTTACAGTCTGAGGAACAAAGAAATCAAGGACGCCTTGAAGAGGCTGCGGAAAAAGATAGGCTACTGCTGAGGACACAGGTCCTGAGGTTAAATTCAATGAAAGTATAAATTCTCACAGACGACATCCTCAGACACCCACAAAATTGTTTATGTCAGATTGTGCATACTTGGATAGATTGATATAAGCAGGCCACACTGCCTTTACATATCATCTTTGGAGTTCTTGTTCGATTCTCTCAATTCTGATGAGAGTCATATGGATCATTCTGTTTTAGGTAAAGACTTAAGTGGAAAGATATTTGGAGATTTTGCCAAATCGTCCACGAGTTTACAGTTGGAAAGGGTTGAGAGAAAGGGGAATTGTAGAAGCTCTGAGAGATTGTAAAGTTCACAGCATGCCAACGTCACAGTCCAATATAACTAAAGGACATGCCGTAGCCCTAGCAAGCTTAAGAATGTGCTTAGAAGCACTGCTCTTTTAAAATGTATAAAAATGTATATGTCTGTTTCTAAAGGATCATAAGGGCTTCAATGGTGATGTACATGGGTTAGGTTTCAAATGAGAATTTTTACATAATATTGAATCAATTTATCTGTAATTTTGGATTTTCAACATAATATCTGCATATGTATGGAGTACAACATGATTTTTTAACATGGTGTTTTAAAATCTGCACACACTGTGTCATGCTTAAATCAGGGTAATTGTGAGGTCAGATTCATTCCATTGTTCTTTCCTTGTCCTGTCCCTCCTTCCCAATCCCCTTCCTCTACTTCACTAATCTCTTTTCTATATTCATATAATTTTTCCCCTTTTCTCCACCCCCACCACCATTTGGGTCTAGCTTCCACATATTAGAGAAAATATTCAACCTTTTACTTTTTAGGGCAGACATTTAATTTAGCACAATAGTCTCCATTTCCATCCATTTGCTGGCATATGCCATAGTCATTCTTTCTTATGGCTGAGTAACATTCCATTGGGTATATATACCACATTTTCTTTATCCATTTACCTGTTGAAGGGCACCTAGGTTGGTTCCATAGCTTGACTATTGTTAATTGAGCTTCTATAAATATTGATGTGACTGTGTCACTGTAGTGTGCTGATTTTAAATCCTTTGGATATGTACCAAAGGATTAACTTCTTTCCAGAGGAGTTGCACTAATTTTCAGTCCTACCAACAATGTATGAGTGTTCCTTCTCCCCACATCCTTGCCAAAGTTTATTATGATTTGTATTCTAGATAACTGTGCTGTTTCAAATAGTGACAAAATGCCTGTGGAATGGAAATGTCTCTCTCTTTTTTTTTAAGAGAGAGTGAGAGAGAGAAAGAGAGAGAGAGAGAATTTTTTAATATTTATCTTTTAGTTTTCGGTGGACACAACATCTTTGTTTGTATGTGGTGCTGAGGATCGAACCCGGGTCGCACGCATGCCAGGCGAGCGTGCTACCTCTTGAGCCACATCCCCAGCCCAAAATGTCTCTTTTTTATGTTAATTTTTTTTTGTAAATGTCTCTTTGACATACCAATTTCATTTCCTTTAGCTATATGTCCAGTAGTGGTATTTCTAGAACATGTGGGTATTCTGTTTAATTTATTGAGGAAGTTTTTACTATTTTTCATAATAATTTGCATTCCCACCAACAGCATATAGAAGATCTCTTTGCTCCACCTCCTCACCAACGCTTGTCTTTCCTTTGTTTCTAATGGCCCTTCTAACTGGAGAGATGTGATCTCATTATGGTTTTGATTTGAATTTCCTTGAGAATTAGTGATGTTAGGCACACACATCCCATACCCATCAGCCTTTGCCTGTCTTCTTTTGAGAACTATCTACTCTGGTTTAGGGCATCGTGCTATGTCCTGTGCAGCCAGGGATCAGTAAAGTGAATGGAGGGTGCGCTGCCTGGGATATTAAAAGTTTGAAGAAATATTTAGAAATAAAGACAAAAGACACAGAAAATAGTTTCAAATGAGGGGCATGGGTTGGGGGGGGTCAGACCTGATGAGTTGAATGTCTAACAAAGGAAAAAGCTCTCGAATCCTTTATTTAAAGGGAAGCACATCAAAGGGATTTATTGTCAGCATTCTGCAAGGTAAACAGAGGCAGCAAGATCAGGCTAACGGGGCTTCTCTATTTGCACAATATCTTCTTGCTCAGGACAACTGGTGCCTCGAGGCTGTTAAGCCCATATTTCTTTCACTCCAGGGCAGCAGCATCTGAATTCAAAGCTATTGAACCCATAAATCCCATGCAGACATGGAATCTGCCTCATTAACAGCAGCTACCTGCAAATGGGCGTGTCTTTCAGCACTGCCAGAAACCCCAAAGGGCAGTCTAGCTGTCCGAGGCCAGTGTTCAAAGCAAGGATTCATTTCCCGCTGTCCACAGGGCCCATTGTTAAGTTTGTCTCCATGTTACTTTTTCTACTGTGTGGTGCTGTTTATATTATTTGGACAATGACCCTTTAGCAGATATATAGTTTGCAAGTATATTCTCTCATTCTGTGGGTTGTGTGATAGACCCAACCTGATCTTTTCTTAAAATTGGGAGCCATCTCACCACAAAGCCATGAAAAGCTAATTTCAGCTTTACTATAAATTACTGCAAATTCTGAACCTGCTTGGAATGTCTGCCTGTGCCTTGAACTCACCCATGCCTGGCTCTCTGACCAGATAGCAGCCCTCTCTAAAACTTTAGTGACACCTCACAAATCTTGGCCTTCCCTGGCCAGATAATGACCCTCTCTGAGGCTCTAATGACCTTCATAAATTCTGATGTCGGGGCCATCAAAA
The DNA here is from genome assembly GCF_047511675.1 of Marmota flaviventris. NCBI lineage: Eukaryota > Metazoa > Chordata > Mammalia > Rodentia > Sciuridae > Marmota > Marmota flaviventris. Next base: position 13,073,704 of record NC_092506.1, on the reverse strand, counting down.
ATGTAAACTACCATTAGTGTTATGCTTGTCAGAGTTCTGTTATCTGTAACCCCACTTTGTGTAACTTTCTGGGCTATAAAGCTGGGCTGCAGGAAAGCTGCTGCTGCTGTCTTGTTCCCGTGGTTTTGGGTGGGAGAGGCAGCCCGGCCGGTCAAAATAATAAGCTTGCTTTAATTTGATTTTAATTGGAGTCAGTGGTCTTTTCTTGCGTCCTGGTCTAACATTGTGTTCACTCTGTTGATGGTTTTCTGTGTCATGAAGAAGCTTTTTAGTTTGATGTTCTTTTTTGTTGAATATTGCTTTTGTTGCACATGCTTTTGGAGTTTTATCAATTAAATCCTTTTCTAGACTAAGGTAATGGATATGATAAGAGACAAACATTCACTTTTCTTATTTCTTCTGCATGTGAATATCCAGCTTTTTCAGTGCCGTTTATCGAAGACTTACCATTCCCCATTGTGTGTTGTCCGCACTTTTGTTGGAAATCTGTTGACTGTAAATGTACAGATTTACTTCTGGGCTCTTTGTTCTGTTCATTTGGTCAATATGTCAGTTTTTATACCAGTATCATGATTTTTTTTCACTATAGTGATGTCTATTTAAGGTCAGGTATTGTGATGCCTCCAGCTTAAAATTGCTTTTTTACATATCATTTTGTCTATTTGGGGTCTTTTGTGGCCTTGTATGAATTAAACTGTAAAAATAAGTCAAATGTGAAATAAATCTCACCAACACGTTTTATAAATCTCTGCCTTAAAGATCTTAACCAGTGTTATGAAGGGAGAAGCATAGTCAAGTTTTGGAATCCATCTTAAAAATTAAAAATAATATAAATTTATGTACAATTATATTACATACAATTATACACAATGAAAATAAATCAGCCTTGAGTGTGTAGTTAATTAATTTGTTCTCCCATTTGCACACAACAGCAATGAAGATATACAACATTTTGTTCTCATTAAACTCCTCCCTTTTGTCCGATGTGGTGGTGCACACCTGGAATCCCAGCACTTGGGAGTCTGAGACAGGAGGATCAAAAGTTTGAGATCCTCTTCAGCAACTTAGTGAGACCCTAAGCATCTTATCAAGACTCTGTCATAAAATAAAAAATAAAAAGGGCTGGGGATGTAGCTTAGTGGTTAAGCACCCCTGAGTTATCTCCAGTACCCCACCTCGTGCCCCCCCCAAAAAAAACTATTGTCTTATTCCACCAGTTTCTCTCTTCATCCCTAGTTTTAGGAGTTATCAATCTGCTTTCTGTCACTCTGTAAGAGGTTTGCTTTCTTTAGATTTTCAAATGGACTCAAACAGCGTGTCCTCATTATCTCTAGTTTCACTCATTATATTTCTGAGATTCCTCTGAGAACTTGAGTTCCTCAGCTGTTCCTTCCATTTAATGACAGAGTAACATTCCATTGCATATACACACTACTATGTGCTCACCCATTTACCTGCTGTTGGGCCTTTGAATAGTTTTGTGATTTTTAAGTCTCCTATGTAAGAACATTGGGGGAAATTTCTGTGAGTCATTGCATAGATGTCACTATACTGTACTGTGATCATGGTAGCTTCCATAGATGAGAGAGAACACATAGTAGCTGCCTTTCTGAGTTTTTCTGATGCTTCAGTTCCATCCATTTTGCTGCAAATTTCGGGATTTCATTCTTCTTTATGAATGAATACTATTCTGTTGTGTTATTCTTCCGTAACTTTTGGTCTCAGATGAGGCAGAACATCATGGCAGAATGGGAATCATCACCCCTGGATCAGGACATCCAGGAAACAGAGAAAGAGGGAAAGGGGCCATGTACAAGCGACAGTCCACAGGGGCACACGCCAGGGACATTTTCTTCAACCGGGTCCCATTTCCTACAGTTTCCAATAATTCCCTCTAATGAGTAATCTACTGAGGAGGTCAGAGCTCTCATGATACCATCATTTCCCAAGAGCCCCACTTCTAAATATTGCTGCATTGGGGACCAAGCCTTCAATCCATGAGTCGTTGGAAGACACCTCATATCCCACCACTAACAGTGGGCATGCATCCTGTCTTATTCCTGGTCAGAAGAAAAGCTTTCAACTTTCACCAGCGAGTATGACATTGGCTGTGGGTAGACACAGTTCCAGTGGCTTTGGGGTACACAAATAAAGTCTGGATATTAAAAAATGGTTGTCCTTAAGTTTAAGGGGAAATAATACCTTCCTATCTTTTCTAAACTTTTGCAATGAATTTTATTCAATAATTTATTTTTAATTTACTTAAAAGATGTACTTAGGTGATAGCAATAAAACCTCCTGCTATGTTTTTAGGTGAGAATATATTAAAGACCCTTTCTATATCCAAGATGATGATAAACTTGTTGTAAATATCCCCTCTGGATTTGTTGGGAATCTATTTACTTACATTCCTTGATACATCTAAGCTTAGGACAAAAGAGGACATCACGAAGTTCCATTTGTATATCCTTACCTACCAAAAGTAAATTATTCTTACCTACCAAAAATATTCATGGTGTCTAGTCATATAAAATCTCCAACAACAATTGGAGATTTTTGGTTAGACTTTCATTGGCACAATTTATTATTTAAAAAATAAATATTTAGTACTCAGAATTTATGATCTTTAGCTTTTTATGAATCTACTGAATCAGACTTTTACTTCCAATTATGTAGGCATCAAGGCTTAGTTAATATAGTCTGATACATTATTATTTATTATTATTATTATCATTATTATATAAGCTTTATATTATTATTATTATATAAGCTTTATTCTGTTGCAGCAAACCAAGAAAATAGTAGTTCAAAAAACAAAAGTTCATTTCTTTCACTACATTCAATCAAGGGGTCAGTTACTCCATTCAGCTCCAATACCACCCCTAATAGAACAGCCACTACCATCAACATGACCCATCTCAGTGACAAAGGGGCAAAACACACATGGCAAAGTATAAACTATTTCTTAAGTCTTTTTCCTATAACCTACATAATATCTTTGCTCTTATTTCATTGGTCAGAAATATCTCACAGTCAAAAGTTATTCTGAAAATTTAAAAATTATAATTCTGGCAATAGAGAAGAAGGTAAATATGGAGGAAGAGTAGTACAACCTACTGCCATCTGTCCTTCTAATCACACACTAGTTGTCTCTTCCTACTCCCAGAGGCACAAAGACTCTACTGATGTCCTCTACAAAAGAGACTGTCCAAACTCCTTTCCAGCACTGCTTCACGCTCAAGGGTCAGGATCTTTGAGGGATTTTTAGCAGTCCCTTGGTGATACTTCTATAGTTCTTCTTGGTTTGGAGAACTGTAAACTAAAAGACAATTTATTTGTCTTCCACACACTCATTAGTTAATGTGGAACATGAATAGAATAATGACAATAAAACTTCTCTTTAGAAAGTGAAAGACTGAAGACATGTAGCATTCAGTGGTCCATAACAATGCCAAAAGTCTACCCAGCAGATTGTATAAGGAACCACCCACATCAGGGGTGCAGATTATTGGGTGATTAGAGACTTTTCATTCTCCATAGCCTCTTGCTTTCCATGCCACTTAGCTCCACTTCCTGTAAAGCTTTTACTTTGACATTTATCCACCTCGGCCATATTTAAAGCAGAAATTGAAGAATCTCTGCATGTTGGACATTTAAGAAGCTGAGTCTGCTCATTGGTCATTGAAGACTGATGAACCAAGGATTTGTTCCAGTCTAACACAGGGAAATTTTTGTGCATCCTGATTTAATAGTTGTTTTCTTATCTACTTAAACAAGTCAGTCCTATAGATCAATAGCCATATTCAGAATCTTTTCCTGATATCTCTTATCTCTCTGTTCCTCTCTCTTTTCTCTCTCTCTGTCATAGAGATATATCTATATACAGAGATAAGTTCTCTATTCCTTTTGATCTTGCTTGCTCTCTTTAATTTCAAGTACCTGAAGACTATCTGAACACTTCAGAAAGTTGAACTCTTTAAAAACTTACGTTCTATGAAACATTTTGTCAATTTGAAGAGATAACTGAGCATCATGGAAGTTTTACTAATAGACTGTAATGACCATATTTGACCACAGCCTGCAGTTGGCTGTTGCTTCCAGACTGAGTTATAATGGGCTTTTCTGATCACAGTTACTTTCATTTTTATCTGTTTTCATTAGAGATGAAGATCAACTTTCTTTTCTAACTTCCCAAGTCCCTAGATTCCTCAATGCTTTCTGTATTTTCTTTCATTCTTGCTTACAAACTGTTGTGAGCTTGTCTTCCTTTGGTGCAGCCTTTTGAACGCATGCAACAGAAGTGGGTGCCTGTCCCAAGCATCTTAATGCCCTCACCTATGTCACTTGCAAAGGTGTCTTCACAATCTCTGCCTGGAAAAAATGTGGGCCCATGGCCAACACTGCTGGATTGTCCTTGTCCTGTATCTCCGCCTTGCCCTGGGCCCTCAGGAGAGTAGAAAGCAGAAGGCAAGTTTCTAGCCAGGGAGTTTCCTAAAGGAGTCCTTAGGGTCCAATGAGAAGAGAGAAGCAATTAACAAAAGACAACATTTTCCATTAATTATTCTCAAGAGTGTTGGATGAAGAAAGTGACTGGGAGATTTTCTCAGCGGGTTCCCCTTTTGCATTCTTCTATGGGCCCCTCAAGATCCAATTAAGAATTATCACCCACCTAGAGCTGAAAAGCATGGACATTATGAGCACTCTACATATAATAACTCAATACTAAAAGGCTGGGTGCTGATTTTTATGTTGATTTCATAGATGTGAACCCTGGAGACACAGAGGTATTAAGTGGTCTGCCCAAGACCACCTCCCCAGTTAGTGGCAAAGCCACGTATCAAAATTAAGCAGTCTGGCACCAGAGCTACTCTTCACCTAGTGTGATTTCCTGCCTAAGCATACCAAGTTCCACGTTTTCTTTCTAACCAGAACTAGAAGGGACCTATTTGGTTTTGATGGTTAAGGTTGCGTTAATAACCATTTGGAACATAGTAAGTGCAACTGTCATTTTCTTAGTACCCAGTAAAAGGTACCATGATTCCTTTTCTAGTGTTTTGGTAGGGAATTACTTGTACAAATTAGAACTATTCTCTTTCCATGGTCACATTCCAAGTTATTTAAAATGCCTCATTGCCCTGATGCTAATGTCTGTGTGATCTGCTATGTGATGGTCATTCACAGTTTAGTTAACATTACTCATCCTTCAGATTTCTTTTTTAATGTGTTCTTTATAGATCTACATGACAGTAGTGTGTATTTTGACATATTATACACACATGGAATATAACTTACTCTAACTAGGATCCCATTCTTGTGGTTGAACATGATGGGGAGTTTCACTGCTCTTCTATTCATATAGGAACATACAGAAGTTATGTCTGGTCCGTTCTATTGCTTCATTCAGCTTTCTAATCAAATTTTGAGTATTGTAAATATAACTCAGATCTTTGTTCTCACTTCCACATGTATGAGACAAAATTCACTGGCAGAATTAGCTCATGTAACTCTGAGATCCAAGGTTATAATTTTTCTTTTTCCACTTTTAAAATTTGTTCCTTTTAGATATACATGAATGAGGTTATCATTTCTTGATTAAAATTTAATAATGCAAGCTCCCATTGTGCATGATTACATAAATCCAGTATTTTCCTAGGTTCCCCTTGATGGGTCTAGGAAAATACTCCTAGAAATGCTAGCATGTTCTCCAGGTCATTGCAGTTTGTCATTGCAATCACGATCAGAAATTGTGTTCTGGGTTGCTGCCCTGCTTTTAAGAAAATTTTTCACCCTTCTAATTTTATCCCTAATTTCCAACAGGGATTGTTGATATTAAGTATTAAAGATTATTAATTACCAAGATTTTTACGGGAAGCACAGAAATGTTGTGTTGATGTGTAGGTGCAAACAGTAAGGTCTCGTTTCCATAAGCCATGCCTACCCACACAGGTCCACTGCCAGGCACTTCCCCCTTGGCCTCCAGGGCCCTGAAGGGAGCACAAGCCAGCTGACTTCCTCCAAGGTGACTGCCTGGAATATGATTTTCCTGCTAAGGGAGTAGTTTGCAAATGCCCAAGGCTCACATAAAGAAACCATTTCACCACCATCTGAAACTATCAACTGAGCCCTTCATTTCTGTCCTAAGATTCGGGGTCAGGATTAGAGTGAGAGCTCGGTGAATCACCTATTATGAAAATTTTGATGAAGTTCTCACTGTCAAGATCAGGCAAGTACAAGATGCATAGTCCCAGCTGCTAGGAATGGTTTCTTTCCACACTGATTGACATATTAAGTCAAGGTTCTCCAGAAAGGTCAAACCAATAGGATATCAGTCAAAGAGAAATACGTAAGGTGGGATCAAAGTGGGGGGGGGGGCAATGATGTAATTTTCTGTGGCCAAAGACTTGAAAACCTAAGGGCCACTGTTGCAAGTCTTGGGTGCATTGCCCAGAGAACCCAGAGTTCTAAAGTTCAAGGGGAGAAGCAAGGTTGTCCCTGCTCCAGAAAGACAGAGAGAAAACAAACATAAATAAATCAAAGTGCTTATAATTTTTAGAAAAACTGGCCAATCCTATGCTAAAATAACAAAAACTTTCAAAATATATTGCTTAACGCATGTTTCTGGGAATATGATGGATTTTTACATTCACAAAACCCATAAATCTAATATGCCTTTTTTTTATGGTTCTGTCAATGAGAAAGCAAATAAATTCCTGGACTTAGATAAGAAAGTGCAGAACTTAGAGGTTAGTAGACTGGGGTGAGCATTTTCTCAGGAGAGTCTACTAAACCTAGTGGCCTAATGCCAGGTTTTTCATGGACATGTGTATGAAAAGTAGAAGAATTTAGTCTGTGCAGTTGGAGGCCTGATGATCTCATGACATTGAAGCAGATACACCCTAAAGATGATAATCTCTGGGGGAAAACCTGTACCACAAAATTAGTGATGTGCACAACGCCCTCAGATTTAGACTGAGATATTTCTCAGTCTTATCTATTGATAAAAAGTTAAAAAAAAAAAAAGAAAGAAAGAAAGTCCCGAGTTCTTAACCTCAGGCATCTACTTATTTAGATATGTAACCACATCTTATCACTACTGAAAAGCACAAGACACAATTTATTTTTAGAAAGAATCTTGGTTGATATTTCCTCCAAGAAACTTGATAGAATTAGTATGTTTCATTTCTGGAGGAACACATTAAATAAACTGAAGCCTCAATGAGTCCTGAGGATAAAGTTCATAAGAACATGAACTTCTGATCAAAATCCACTCAACACACAAGTAAGCAGGGCACCTTGAACAAGAATCAGCAATGACATTAAGATAGAATTAGACAAGTAAAACTACACAATTAAATCATTAGGTCATACTTTGAATTATTTAACATGTTAAATTGTTGGATGTTTTAAATCCTTAAATAATAATTTAAATAAGTTTGTTTAATATCTGTAAATAAATGATACCATTAACAGCATAATAAAAGAATAAGAGATGATCAGAATTGAATATTTGGGAAAAGAACAGAATGGAACCTTTCAAGGAGAAAACAAAATATTATGATGAAATTTACAACTCCAGGGATGAGTTAAATAAGCAGATAACTCAATTATGATATAATGAATTTATTGGAGTAGAGACACATAAAATTAAACAGAACACAGAACAGAAATACAAATAATGGGTATTTCAGTGCTATGGAGAATAGAGCAAGAAGACCCAACAAACATTTAATTGAGAGTCAAGAGCTACATAATAGAAGCATAGGAGCAATTCTGTGAATGTTAGCACCACATTTAACAAACAACACAAGGCCTAAGTTTGCATCAATGGGAAATAGAGAAAGTTCTGCAAGTTTTCATGAGTAGATGGAGAGAATCAGAATGTGTTGGAGCTGCCCAATGGGTCACTTTTTCTTCATGACTGCTGGTGGTGATGATAATGAAAAAGATAATGAATAGATTTTTTTGCACTTTTCCACAAAATTCTCTCTCTATTTAGTCTCATTATGGACAGAACCACCTCTCAGCCTGGGGTGGCAAATGCATTAGCCTTATGCTATCTCTACCTCTTCCATATCAATGACAAGTACCTTGACCTTCTTTTCCAATTAATCACCTCATACTCCCAAATATTCTTCAAAATGGTATTTCAGAAAACAATAACTGAACTAATTCTGGGAACACAATTTGTTCTAACTTCTCTGGGCATAGCCTTATTTTTCTTTGGAGTTTTACTGTTTTTATTCACTGTTAGAACTGGGAGACTGGAAAATGGGGAGAAGGAAGACATTTTCAGTGTAAGATAATGAAAAATAGTGGTATTTCATAGACATAGTTTATTCCAGACATTTCACAGTCTTTCTCAAGGTGAATGCCCAAGGTTTCCAGTTACTACCTTAGGCACACACTCAGGCTGTTTGACAGCTAATTTTTGCCTTTCAAGGATTCCTATGATTTTCTTCCTAACTTGAGTTAATCCAAATGAAAATGTGTTTGGTTTAGGGGTTTCTACTATCTAGACAGCATGATAGCCATAGCATCTGGAAGAGAACATACAGTGGCCCGTGGAGAAGTATTCTTTCAGTTAGTTACCACTTGGTCAGAAGACCTGGTGCTTTACCTTCCATAGACTGGCTCCTGGGTAAAAAAGGGAAACGAATTTCTCGAAATGCTGCCTCAGTTTCCTAATCCAAGCACTCCCTTAAGCACACTACCCTTACATGAGCTCCGGTCATGCTCCCTCACAGCATGAGTTATTAACCTATGAACCACAGTGAGCTTCTGGGTAATTGAGAATCCCAAACCAGTGCGTGCAAAAGTCTAAGTGTTGATCTTCCTGGGTGCAGAGTCCAGGGATCCAAAAGAAACCAAGAAATTCAAGATTCGTCCATTTTAGGCAGTTTATCTCAGAGTAACTCCCTGCAGGGAACAGTGCACACAGTGGTTCTTTCTACCTCGTCTTATCTAACTCCTCAGGGGACTTTCTAGAATTGGTTTCTATTACGTCCCTTACTAAGCTGCTTCATGGTTTCTGTAGGTTTGGTTCTTTCCTTCTCATCCTATTGTCCTGTGGCTTCACTGCAGCCTCCATCCTGGAAATATCCTCATTCAAAGGCTGTGCCAAGGCCCTCGATACCTGTGCCTCCCACCTGGCAATGGTGACACTCTTCCATGGCACAGCCCTCTCTGTGTACATGCACCACAGCTCTAGCCACACCACAAAGCAGGACAAGGTGCTGTCAGTCTTCAGTGTCATCCTCATCCCCATGTTGAACCCTCTGATCTACCGTCTGAGGAACAAGGAGATCCAAGAGGCCCTCACGAGGGTCATAAAGAAAGTGGCATCTTTATCTCAGCAACAGTAACAGTGATGATGGTCTCTAAAAGGAATAAGGTGATAAGAATATGTTAGACCTTTCAATCCTTTGGAGCTACATAGAGAAATGTATGAACCAGGCTTCCTTATTTCCTGGAATCGTTGTGCCATCTGAGACCCACACTAAACACAGTTTTTTTTGTTTGTTTGTTTTGTTTGTGCTGTGTGGTTTTCCTTTTATCTTTTTGTATTGGAGATTTTACCCAGGGACACTTTGCCACTGAAGCAATCCCCTTTTTATGTTTTATTTTGAGACAGGGTCTCACTAAATTTCTTAGGGCCTCGCTACGTAGCTGAGGCTGGCTTTGAACTCACTATCCTCCTGCTTCAGCCCCTACCCCTAGTTGTTGGGATCATAGGCATGTGCAACCACGCCCAGCTAAAACAGTTTCCATGAATAGAATCCTGGTAGATAAAACCCTAATTGGTGGTTGTGTATTTGAAAACAGAGGTTCTGATAAGTATTATAGGTACAGAAATGACACGCACCCAGGTTGTCACACCACCTGCTGTTTTCTTCACCAATCTTACTTCTTTTTATCAGATAAATAAATTACTGTACCTATTTAAAACTTACAGCAGAAATTATGGGATAATGTACATTCTTTCCATATCTTGGCTATGGAGAATAAGGAACATGGAAGCACAGATGACTTTACAAGCTGGTGATTTCATCTGCTCTGAGTATGGCCCCAGCAGAGGGCTGCTGGGTCATATGATAGCTCTAATTTTAATTCTTTTGAACCTCTCTCCTGTTTTCTGAAATGGCTACACCAATCTACACTCCCATGAATAGTGTACAAGTGCTTTTTTCCTTTATCATCATTCTTTCCAGCTTCTGTTATTTCTTCTCCTTTTTTGGTAATAGGTAGCACCCTAACATATAGGAGGTGATATCTTACAGTGATTTTAATTTGCGTTTCCCTGATGATTAGTGATCTCGAACAACTTGGTCTATACCACTTGGTTATTTTTTAAGTCTTCTTTTTGAGAAATCTCTGTTTGGGTCCTTTGTCCATATTTAAATGTGTTATTTGTTTTTCTGTTATTAGGTTAAAAGAGTTCTTTAAGAATTTTGAATGTTGTCCCTTATTGGACATATGGTTTGTAAATATTTTCCCTAGTCTTTAGATGGCTCACTGGTGGTGTGTTCTGCTTGCTATATAGTTTTAAGTCAGTAAGTGTGATGACTCCAACTTTTTTCCAATCTCAGTAATTTTGTGTGTGTGTGTGTGTGTGGTTTCATAGTTATTTTAGATTTTTTTCGTATATCCATGAATAATAACATTGGTGATTTAATATTAATTTCATTGAATCTTTATATTCCTTGGGTTATAGAAACATTTTTACAGTGCAATTCTTCTGATCCATGAACACTGGATATCTTTCCATTTATTAGTGTTTTTTATTGATTTCTTTCATCAACATTTTTAAACTTTTTTTTACAAATATTTCACCTCCTCAATTGTTTATTCATAAGTTTTTGTGCCGTCATAAGTGAAATTTTTTTCTCAGAAGTAGATTGTTATTTGTGCATTAAAATGCTACTGAATTTTGTTTGTTTACCTTATAAACTTTTGTTTATTTACTGAATTCATTTATTAGTTCTAAGAGTCCTTTGTGGAATCCTTGGGGTTTTCAATATATAAAATCATGCCATCTACAAATATAGATGATTTTACTTCTTCGGTTTCAATGTACATGCCTTTTAGCTATTTCTCTTGTGTGATTGCTTTTGCAAGTACTTCAAGGTCTTGGTTGAATAGAAGTCCTGAGAGTGAGCATCTCTGCCCTGTACTGGATCTTAGTGGAAAATAACAATTGTTCCCACTGATTATGATGTTGGCTGTGAGGTTTTTATAAATGGCTTTTATTATGTTGAAGAACTTTCCTTTTATACCCAAACTACTCACAGCTTTACCAAGAAAAGATATTGAATGTTCTTCTGTTCTATTGAGATGATGATGATGTGGTTTTAATCTTTCATTATGTTACTGTGAGACATCACATTGATTGATCTGCATATGTTAAACTAGCTTTTTATACCAGGAATAAATTCCACATGATCATAATCTTTCTGATGTGCTATTGAATTAAGTTTGCCAGTATTTTATTGAGGATTTCTGCATCAGTGATATTAACCTGTAGTTTTGTTGCGGCGTTTTTATCTGGCTTAGTTAACAAGGTGATACTGGCCTCATTAAATTTTTTTTTCAGTATTTCCTCTAGTCACACTTTTTGGAAGAGTTTGAGAAATATCTGTAATAATTCTGCATTGAATGGTAAAATTCAGCTGTGAAGCCATCTGCTTCTAGCCTTGTCTTTATTGAAAGATTTTTAATGACTACTTTGATTATCTTTCTTTTTTTTTTCTTTTCAATTTGACTGTTCAAACTTTCCATTTCTTCCTGGTTCTATCTTGGTAGGTTACATTTTTCTGGTATTTTATCCACTTCCTCTAGATTGAAATTCTTCCCACTAATGCTGTGATCCCATTTACTTCTGAGGTGCTTTGTAGTGTCTCCTCCTTCTTTTCTGCTTATATCTAAGTTTTCTCTGTATTTTTCTTAGTCTAGTGAGGGGAATGCTAATTTTGTTTTCTCAAAGACCAATTCTTGACTCTATTGATTTTCTTCTGTGGTTTTTCTGTCTATTTATTTCTGTTCTGATCTTTATTATCTCCTTCCCTGTGTTAATTTTGTGTTTAGTTTATCATTTTTTTAAATTTTTACTTCCTTGAGGCATATGGTCAGGCAATTTATGAAGACTTTCTTCTTTTTAACGTGGCATTTATTGCTATGAACTTCTAGGAAATGGTTTTCCTGCAACCCATGTGTTTTGATGTATTGTGTTTCCATTGTCATTTGTATCAAGTTTTTTTTTTAATTTCTTTTTGATTCATTGCTTATTCAGGAGCACATTGTTTTAATTTTCACATGCTTGTGAATTTTTCCAAAACTGCTTCTACCAGATGACTTCTAGTTTTCTATTGCTATGACTGGATACCATATTGTGTATGATTTAATAATCTTGAGTTCATTAAGATGTCTCTTGCAACCTAACATATGGTCTATACTGGAGAATGTTTCCTGTGTGGTAGAGAAGAATGCATGTTCTGCTGCTATTGGATAGAATGTTCTGTGAGTGGCTGCTACCTCCATCAGTCCAACATGCAGTCTGTGTCTAGTTTTCCACATTCATTTTCTGTCTGACTGATCTATTACAGAAAGCAAGTTGTCAAAGCCTCCTGCTGTTATATACGGCCACTTGTTTCTTCTTTCATGTCTAGTAATATTTGTTACTAATATTCTTTATCTCTGTGACAGTTTTAGACTGGAAGCCATCCTTGCCCTCCCTTGGATACTGTATACATGGAATAGCGTCTTCCATTCTCTCATTTTTAGTCTCTGTGTGTCCTTCAAGCTAAAATGGATCTTTCACAGGCCACATATAATTGGGCCTTGATTTTTTAATTCATTCAGCCAGTCTGTGTTATTGATTAGAGTATTTATCCGTTTATATTCAATGTTATTATACAATGTTATCCTGTTGCTTGCAAATCATTTTCTCGTTGTTTTATAGTTCCGTTCTTACTTTATTACACTCTTGTCTGCCTTTGTGTTTTCTGAACTGTTAAGACTCAATTCCTTTCTTTTTCTTGTTTATGAATCTGCTATAGTTTTTGCTTTGTGGTTTCTATTGGCTTATATGAAGAATCTTACATTTAGAAAAAAATCTTAGGATCATAATAGACTATTTTAAGCTGATCACAACTTGTTACATACAAATACCCTTGATTTTACCTTCCTACTCAAAGTTTATTTTTTTGTTGTTGTCACATTTACATATTCCTATATTATACTATTTCTCAACAACTTAATGTCGCTGTGGTTATTTTTGGCCATTTTGACTTTACTCCTTCCTACTCAAGTTCTGAAGATTCACACACCACAGTTCTGGTAATGGGGTATTTTGAATTAGACGTTGTATTTAGCTACACTAGGGATTTTCAACCACTGTATTTTCATAGTAGTACTTACTATTCTTTTGCTTCCAGTTGAAAAACTCCCTTCAGCACTTCTTGTAAAGTAAGTCAGGTGCTGATAGTTTTCCTCAGCTTTTGCTCCTCTGGAAGATGTTTTCCTTCATTGCTGAAGGACAGCTTCACTAAGCATCCTATTCTGGCTTAGCACTTTTTTTTTCTTTTCTTTTAGCACATGAGGTGGCTCACTCCATTCCCTCTTGACAAACAAGATTTGCTGAGAAATCCACAGGTCATCATATGGGGATTCACTTCTGGGTCACTTGGCACTTTTCTCTTCTTATTTGTAGATCTTACTCTTTGACACTTTTACCCTTTGCTTTGGTGAGGAACTGGTTGGGCTGAATGTGTTTAAAGACCTTTGAATTTTGGGGATTTGGATGTCTTTATCTCTTCCAAGATATGGGATGTTTTCAGCAACTATTTCATTAAATAATATTCCCACACCTTTCTTCACCTGGACCTACGATGATATGACAATTTGTTCAGTCAGTGGATTCCCATAAGTCCTGTAACTCGTCTTTGAATTCTTTTTCATTGTTTTTTCTAATATTTTTATTTGGGTTGTTTCAAAGGACCTGTCTTTCTGTACAATTCATTCTACTGCTTGAGATATTCTGCTCTCAAGCTATTATATTTTTATATCATTCATTAAATTTTTCAACACTATGAATTGGGTTAGTTTCTCTCTTATGCTATCTATCTTTTGGCTGAATTTCTCATTTTTTAAAATTTCGTCAAATGGGCTCCCTGTATTCATTTATTATCTTACTAGTTCCCTTACAATCAGTATTTGGAATTCCTTTTCAGGCAGTGCATGAGTTTCCTTTTCTTTGAGGTCAGTTGTAAGAGAATTAGTATATTCTTTTGGTGGTATAAAATTTTCCTGCTTTTTCATATTTCTGAAATTCCTGTACCGATGTCTTTGCCGCTGGTGGAACATTCACTCTTCCAAATTCATAGTGACTTTTAAAGGGAAACTTTCACTGTTTGAGTCCTAGAATATCGATGGGGAAGGGTGCCTTGGCACTGGTTCTGGGTAGGTACAGTAGTGTATTATCCATGAGCCTTCTCAGCTGGGATCAAGGTCAGTAATGGCTATGGGTACCTCTGTACCCCAGGTACAGGAGTTTGATAGCAGTGGTTTTAGCAGGGCTGTTTGTTGGGGCTCTCAGTGGCAAGATTTTAGGGGTCTTCTTGTTCTGTATTCCCCCCATGAGACAGACATAGCTGAGGAGATCCCTTGTGTTGTCTATCACAGCTCAAAAGCAGCTTCCATGAAGCCAACTTCCAGGACATTGGTACTCAGAGAAAGCTGTGGATATGGCGTCAGATTTTGCTGAAGTACTGAGATACTTGTAATACAAGCTCAGCTTCATTCCCTCAAATACAGGGACTGTGATTTGTGGCACTCCCCAGTAGCTTAGGGGTCAGAAAGTAGGTGTGTAGCTGTGATTCTGATCCTGGAGATTATGGTTCAATAATGGCATGACTCTAGGGAGGAAGGAGTGTTCCAGAGTCTCGGGTCTTAAGAAATAGGGCCCAACTGCAATTTGAATCCCAGAGCCAACAGGATACAGTGCTAAAGTGGATAGTAGTGATTCTAGACTTTGAAATCACGGACATGTTAGTGGCCCGGAGTGTGCAAAGATAAGAGCATCAGCAACAAGAACCTGGAATAATGGAGCACACTGATGGCTTGCTCTGAAGGACGTGTAGAGTGCTGGAACAAGGACCAGCTCCCCAGGGTGAAGAGGTGCCTGAGGATCTCAGGCTGCAGAAAGCTAGGTCAGAGCCAGGGAGGTGGAGCATCGGCTGTTATGTCCAGAGGACAAGTTGGAACAGTTCAGCCAAGGTTGTGTTTCTTTGGTGGGGTGGAGACAGAGCACCACCATAGCAGGTTAGATTTCTGAGGTCAAGGTCGGTCCTTGGCTCTGTGTTTGTTGTTGCTCCCCTTGGTCATAGGTCTGGGCTCCTGCAAACTAAGCATATGAACCACTAAATGATGGGGCTCTGAGTGAACTTAGTTGCTGGGTATGTGGTTGATCCACTGGACTCAAGATCAGATTCCTAAGGACGAACACATTGGCTAAGGCTCTGGGTCCAGGGCTGTTCTAGGCTGGGCCTTAAGGTTCCTGGTGGACAGGGCAGCATATTGGCTGAGTCAACAGGACGTGGCTGCTCTGCTGAGATGGACTCAGGATCCCAGGGGCAGGGCTCTATGGTGACTGAAGCACTGGGGGACATGGTGACTTGCTGGGCTTAGGCTCTGAGTTGTGGGACTACCGGGGGTACCTGGGATGGGGGGAATGGAGTATGTCTGAGGCAGCCTGTTTCTAGGGCAGCGGCTTTGCTGGTAGAGGCCACGCTCCCACGTGTGAGTGTAGTATGACTATGGCAGGTCATCAGGGATGAAAGGATGCAGCGACCAAAAGCCTCAGGAACAATGGGTCCAGTTTATTGATGGGGCAGCACAGGAGCAGCTTGGGCCACAGAGGATGGGACACGACATGGGCTACTTCTCTGGAGTAGTCAGTACAGGCTTTGAACCTCCAGTCCACTCCCTAAGTGGGCTCAGGGGCTGTGAGGACTGGGGAATACAACAGGAGCTGAATGCAGGTATCCACGACAGTGACAAGGACTTCTGGGACCTCCTGTCTACTTCCTCCCCACAGGGAGAAGTCCCTCCAGGTGCAAGCTGGTCCCCACGGGGGCAATGGGACAGCAAAGACAAGGTGCTCCTTTCCCTGGTCTATGTGGCCACCCAGAGCTCCACACTCCCTGGGGTTTCTGCCCCTCCCTTGCTATACTGTAGCGCAGGATCGAAATGTGCTGACTTCTTGTTTTGGATCTTTTTGGTGGGGGCATGAGCATTAGGGTTCTCCAATCAGACATCTGGCTGATGTCACTTTAAATCTTTCCTTTATTTCTATGATTTGTGTATTTATTTTGTGGTTCTGGGAATCAAACCCATGAAATCATCAGGGACAAAAACTCCCGGGCAACCCCAACACCAGAGAGCAAGGACCTGCTGTGTTTTCTCCCGCTAACTGGCTTCTCCCCTCTCACCTCTGCTCTCAGTGGCACATTTAAGAGGAGGCCTTGTGTGGCCACCTCACTGGCTGCGAGTGGACGGCCAGGTTCATGGCCCAGCGAGGAGTGGAGCCGGCCCACTCAGAAATATCTTAAGGAAAAGAAATAGTCCGTTTCAACTTGTGACAAGAACTCTGTCTTTTGCGGGGGATCTGGGTCAAGGTCAGCCGGCAAGACTTAGAGCTGTCTTGAGATGCCTGTGGTTTCACAGTAGGACCCACGTGGAGCAAGGTTTATGGAAATCAGTCTCACCCACCCTTCACCTCTCCCCCTCCCTCATGTCCACACTCTGCACTTCAGGTTCTTTCCCTGTTCTTCAGTGAAAGGAAGAATCCCAAATGTAAACTTTCAGATATTACTCTGGGGCGAGGGGTGAGTGTTGAATTCTTGAGAATGTGACCTTGAACTCTGTTGCTCTCTGCTTTTTCACTGGTATAATGGGACTAATAGGATCCTCTGCAGTCAGACCAGATGACGTCTATAAAGCCTGACAGATTTTAAAAGTCAGAAATGGAAATTTGGGACAATAATAATACTTTACTTTGTTTCGGGGGAACTTCCTGAGATAAAAAACATGCTTGCCTATTTTCCCCAATTTTCTTCAGCCCCAGAATCCTTTAAATGCAATTAGAGCCCTTCAGGGTTCAGTTTTTGAAATAATACAGTAATTGATGATTTAACTTCATTACTTCTTACCGAGTCTTAATGATAGCAGAGAGTATTTGTCTACAATTCCTTTAGACCTTTTGAGAGCTTCAAATAGTTCTCCATTGTCACTTTTGTTGACCCTGGGGGTCAGGCACATGAGCCTGGGCCACAGAGATGTCAGAGATACCCATTCCAGGCACAGGTAGTATGGATCTAAATGTCCTCTTTAACCTTGTTTTACATACGTTTTTCCTCATTCAGCAAAATTTCTGATTTTAACTGATTTTATACTTAGCACATTTCATTAAACTGACCATGTCCCTATGAGACCAGAATTGGAAAGGGTCTTGATTAGCTATACCCACCTAGTGACATCTCTAACTCAAATTTACATCAGTCAGCTTTCTTCTCCAGTTGTCCTGGCAGATGGTGAACACCTGCAAAACACGGATCCCCAATAGTGAGTATCTTCATAGTTTTTTTTTCTCTTTTTCTCTAGCTTATAAAGTTTTAACAAGTTAAATTGTCAAGATAAATTTTATCATGAATAAGAAAAACAATCCCCATTTTCTTACTCTCTTCTGGGTATGGTGGGTTACACATAAGACACTTAAGTGTGGCTTCCTATGTCACCAGAACGCAATATAAAGGAAAGATGGTGGAATGAGATGGACATCATTACCCTAAGTACACCTATGAAGACACGAAAGGTGTGATTCAACTTTGTGCACAACCAGAGAAATGAAAATTTGTGCTCTATATGTGTAGTATGAATTGAAATGCATTCTGCTGTCATGTATAGCAAATTAGAAGAAATAAATAAATTTTTTAAAAGGAAGAAATTTAGTGCAGGTAATGCTAGTGTGTGTACTGGATCTACTCAGTGCTGCCTGCTCCAGGGTACTTGGTGGTGGGATATAAAACTAGCAGCAGGAATTTGCAATCCTGCTGAGTAGAGATAACACAGTAATACAAGATCAAAATAGAATGTTTTTTTATTCTTTTTAGACATACATGAAAGTAGAACATGTTTTGACATATTATACATACATGGAGTATAACTTATTCTAATTAGGATCCCATTCTTACAGTTATACATGATATGGAGCTACACTGGTCATGTATTCATACATGAACATAGAAAAATGATGTTCGAGGGACTGGGGATGTGGCTCAAGTGCTAGTGCACTCGCCTGGCATGCATGGGGCACTGGGTTCGATCCTCAGCACCACATAAAAATAATATAAAGATGTTGTGTCCACCAAAATCTGAAAAATATTAAATATTAAAAAATCCTCTCTCTCTCTAAAAGAAAAAGAAAGAAAGAAAAGTGATGTTCGATTCTTTCCACTGTCTTTCCTATTCCCATACTTCTCCCTTCCCCTCATTCCCCTTGGTCTAATAGAATAATTTCTTAACAGTATTCTTGAGTCTAGGCTTAGAGACCATCTAATTAAGGAAATCATTTTATCAAGAGCTCCTTGTTACTTTAATATTTTAAATCTTCCCTTTTCCTCTTTTACAGAGACAAGCAATGCTGGGGAATGATGATTTATAACATTTATTGAGCCCTTACTGTGTTAAGGTGTTTATGCCATTCAATTCCTGGAACAGTCCTATGAAGAGGTAAAAAGCATTATCTCTATTTGTACATGAGGCAACTGAGGAACAGAGGGGTTAATAACCTGCTAAAGATTACACACAGCCAATAAGTAAATGTCAGAAAAGTATGTATTCTTCCCTTTCCCTTCCTCTCCCCCTGACCCCCACTCCTCTCTCTCCATGCTATTAAGGATTTATGTACCTTAATAACTTAGTATTACAACCACAAGAGCTGGAGAAAATAAAGGTAAGTATGAAGAAGTAAATTGAAATTATACCACTTATTACTTTTAAAATTGGGGTTTTAATGTGTGGCAATGTAAGTGGTTAATATGGTGTGTGGGTGTGGGTGTGTTTGTGTGTGTGTGTGTGTGTGTGTGAACAGAGAGGAGAGAGAGAGAGAGAGAGAACACATGAGAGAGATGACATAAGCAAGTCTTCCCCCAGAGAAGCAGAAGCATTCTGCACACTTATCAGTGGCGTGGGGACAGTTTCTTGTTGATTCAGAAGTTATCTTGTACATCAAAGGCGTTGCTATATTGTCTTGTATATTCCATGGCTATTTTCCCAGCTAATAGCTGTATTTCAGCTGTGTCTTATAAGTGGGATTTTATGTCATAACTAAGATTAGAATAACCACGTTTTCTCTTAATCTGTTTTGGTTCTGTGTTTCTCTTAATCTGTTTAGTTTTCCATCCCAAGACTATGTAAATGCATCTGTATTTATTCCTCTAACACTTTTTATCCTTAGTGAGTCAAGTCTCATAGACTACCTAAGAAGGAGTTTATCCTTTCCCCATTCATTTAACATATTTTATTATATGTTACATTCTTACCAATACTTAAATTGAGTTCTGAGATGTCTATTTGTTCTCTTGTTGCACATTTGTTTTGCAGGGCTAATCAGTCATCAATGTTAATAGAACTGCCTAATGTCTGGAAGTGCATGTCCTTCCTAATTATTCATCTTTTTCAAAAAGATGGTATCACTGATTGGCTTTTCCATCTCAAGGAAGGACACTCTGGGCATGGAGCATAGACACTATGTACTATCAGTTAAGAACCTGCTACTGAGCTCTGACTTGCTGATCATCTTTGCCTGTGTGTGTGTGTATGTGTGTGTGTATTGCAATTTAGAAATAAACTATTCATTTTAACTTTATATAAAAACTCATCACAGTTTGACACTGGTTGTCCCTAATCCTGTGTACCCAAAGTCAAGGGAACTAATAGAAAATGGCATATGTGGCTTATACCTTCATGGCCTTGGCTGGTTGACCTGCGTGGGCAGTGGATCTGAATCCACGCCTGCCTGTCCACGGGGCTGATAGGTCTCAGAAATTCCAAAGAAAGAAAGGAATCTCGCAGCCCTGGCACTCATCTTTGCAGGTACAGCTGTCAGGACATTTTGTAAGCCATCCATGATACTCACAACAGTCACTGATTGCTGAAGAATTACTGTGTGCCTGATGGTGTGCGAACACGTACTCATGACCGCGTCAGTGAACTTAGAGTTCAGAGCACTAATTGTTCTCCTTTATAATGAGCACAATAAGCTCGGCATGTTTAGGCCACAGGGACATTTTAAAATAGAGCAAGAAAGGATCCAAACTTCAAAGTCCAAATTATGTACCACATTACCAGGATGTTTCCTAAGAAGCAAAATACCTTAAATCTGAGAATCCTTGGGGCCAAGAGTACAGTATATGTACTTACCTCCTTTGGAGCATGTCATGTTGGGGGGCAAACATGCTTCTAATCCCCACCAAAATATAACAAAATTATAAATTATGACATTATGTTCTAGGCCAGTTTAAAGATGTATCAAATTCAATTCTAAAGTGTTAAAAAAAATTATTGTAAATAGGGTATATGATTTTTAAAGGTAAAGATTAAATTTTTAAAGTCTATCTAAATTGACAATCAAAAGAGGTTTGGAAGAAAACTCTTTCAAATTTATTTTGGAAAAACACCACTGCTGCTTTCATGACTCTGTGGCAGCAGGTATAGAATGCATTATCAGAGAAGTTCTAAAAGCGTTTTAGTTAATCAGTGATTTCAGTCTCATATACAATAATCATAGCATTTCTATGGCATTTTTAAAATTTTTTTTAATTAGTTATACACAATAGTAGAATGCACTCTGATACATCATACATAATGGGCTATGATTTCTCATTCTTCTGGTTGTACATGATGTAGAATCACATTGGTCGTATAGTTGGAGAAGAGAATATCGAACTAAGTGAAATAAGCCAATCCCAAAAAACTAAATACGGCATGTTTTCTCTGGTATGTGGAAGCTAATTCACAATGCGGGTGGGGTTAGGGAAGAACAGAGTTACTTAGGATTAAGTACAGGGGATTAAAGGGAGGGGAGGGGGAATGAGGATAGGAAGAATAGTAAAGTGAATCAGAAATTATTGCCTTATGTATGTATATAACTATGGCCTTTTTTCAATTTTAAATATCTTTTGTCATGGTTTGACTCTTAAATATCTCCCAAAGACTAAAGAACTGGTGGCCAGCTTGTGGTGCTGCTGGTAGATACGAAGGCTCTAAAGTCAGGAGGACCTCTCTGCCTTGGGCTTTTGCTCTCATTCTTTCACTTTCCAGCCACAATGAAGTGAACAGACAGGAGGCAGAGCCTTTCCTACCCTGCTGCACTGTGCTGCCACAGGCCCAAAGAGACAGGGACAAGAAACTGTGCACTAGAACCTCTGAAACTGTAAATCAAACCCATCTTTCATCCTCTAAATAGTTTATCTCAGGCATTTTGTCACAGTAATGGAAATCTGACACATCTCTTATAATTCGTACAAGACAACAAAGTAATTGAGAGCCTAAAACAATGAGCAGTTTCATGATAATTTAAGGGACAGTGCAGGACAGAGAAATATGTCCCCTTCCCCAGCACTCACTGGGGGAAAAGGCAGATACCTATGAAAACGGTAATGCTGTGCTTCCTCCTGAATCACCCCGCATTCTCTTATCCCCTTTCTCATACCAGGAACACTGAGGCAATGACTGGGGGAAGAAATGTCACAGAGATCACCCAGTTCGTCCTCCTGGGATTCTCAGATTTCCCCAGAATCACAGCAGTGCTCTTTGTGATGTTCCTGCTGACCTACATGACGACCTTGACCTGGAACCTGTCCCTCATTGTTTTAATAAGGGTGGATTCCCAACTCCACACTCCCATGTACTTCTTCCTCAGCAATCTGTCCTTCATAGATCTCTGCTACGTCACCTCCACAGTCCCCAAGATGCTGTCCAACTTCTTCCAGGAGCAGCAAACCATCAGCTTTGTGGGCTGCATCGTTCAGTACTTCTTCTTCTCAACCATGGGGCTGAGCGAATCCTATCTCATGACCACCATGGCTTACGACCGGTACGCTGCCATTTGTAGCCCTCTGCTCTACTCTTCCATCATGTCACCCTCCCTCTGTGCTCGCATGGTGCTGGGATCCTACGTGGCCGGACTCACTGCCTCCTTATGTCAAGTGTGCTCTCTGCTTCAGCTCCACTTCTGTGGGCCTAACGTCATCAGCCACTTCTTCTGTGACATGCCCCAACTGTTGAAACTCTCCTGCACTGACACCTTCTTCGTGCAAGTCCTGACTGCTGTACTAACAATGCTCTTTGGGATAGCCAATGTCCTACTGATCATGATATCCTATGGCTATATTGTCATGTCCATCATGAAGATCACCTCTGCCAAAGGCAGGTCCAAGGCCTTCAACACCTGCGCTTCTCACCTCACCGCAGTCTCCCTCTTCTACACTTCAGGTATGTTTGTCTATTTGAGTTCGAGTTCTGGTGGTTCTTCCAGCTTTGACAGATTTGCCTCAGTCTTCTACACCGTGGTGATTCCCATGCTGAATCCCTTGATTTACAGTCTGAGGAACAAAGAAATCAAAGACGCCTTGAAGAGGCTGCAGAAAAAGATAGGCTACTGCTAAGAACATGGATTCTGAGATTTCTGACAGATTTGGGATAAAGTGGACTAAAATGTACGTGACTGGAGCACTACAAAATTCACATCAAGCTTGGATGAAGGCTCAATGTGAAATGGACAATATGCTAATAGGGCTCCACGCTGCAAAAAAGAACGTTCTGGAGGTTCATTATTTTCACCCTACATCAAGGGTGGCCTCCTAATTTGTTAATCTATCCACAGGTATTTGTGAAACAGCACTTTTTTACTTCTTTGGGCTTCTACAGTTCAAGACAGATCTAATCAGAGCTCTGCCCCCTGGAAACATCTTGGCAAGATCCAGAAACATTGTCTCCTAACTACTCTGAAGCCATTTCTTCATGGTGCTGACACTGGTTATTCTGTATTTCTGCCCAGGTGTATATAAATGCATAGAGAGAGGGAATCTACCACTGGGGTATGGGGGTAATGAAGCTCTATAGATTGGCTTGACTGGGCTGCCAAGAAAGACCAAATCAAGATAGCCCACGTTTGTCTAAGGCATTCCTCATAGCTAATTGTCTAACAAGTTGATGGTCTTATCCTTCTCCACCACCTGTTGTCTAGGTGAGAAAGAAATGATCTGAATCATGGTGGAAAGAAGGATATGATTTTTTCAGTGCCACTTACTTAGGGTTTAGTTTTTGCACCCAGGATCCTGTGAGAATATACCACAGGAGATATTCACAGTTCATGCCACAGGCAATAGCAAGATCTGATGTGGGACCCTGACCTCTCTTACCATCTCTCATTCAATCCAGACAATTTACCCTTGGTTGACACAACCAGTGGAATCTCATCAGTTGAATTGTTTCTAATGTTTCAGGAACCTGTTCAAGTTTGGTGTAATACCTGTATGAATTGATTGTAATGATAAAGAGTCACTGAATAATAGAAACCTGTGGGAATTCATTCTAATAATAAAGACTAACAATAAATACAGGGAACTGATATACATTCTTTCTACTGCCTATGTTCAATATTTTGTGTTCGAGAGTTTTAAGGTGGGTGAGATGATACAATGGGTGAAATAGAATAACTGTTGATATCTTCCAGGAAACTCCAAGAGCTCAGAGTGCTACTGACTCAGATGGGGTTCTTTCTGTACGCATATCTTTGTCTTACGGAGAATGTGGTTCTAGTTCTCTGGGTTAAAAAGTGGATCAAGATTATGATAATGATTATTGTTATGATAGGTTGTCCAGATGTGGGCATACTGAAATAAGCCAGATAATATATTTATGTATCACCTCTGGAGATTTATTGAATTCTTAATGTTGCCTAGGGAATCCAATTCTGGTTAAGGTCACGTAGGCTCTTCTGTTTAATTAAGGATTATAAATGAAGAGATGCTCAAAGGCTTTGCCAAATTGTCGTGAGTTTACAGTTGGCAAGGGTTGAGAAGAGGGGATGGCAGAAGCTCTGAGAGAATGTAAGGGCTCATCCCATGCCAAGGAAACAGAGCCATAGAATAAAGGGTACCAGGCAGTCCTCCAGAGAGGGGCTTGTGCTTAGAAACATTGCTCTTTACAGATGTGTAAAAATGTGGGAGAGAAATCTATTCCTAAGGGACCACAAGGGCTTCAATAGGAGACACACATGTTTTAGGAGCAAGTGGAGGATATTTCCATAATATTGCACAGATTTAATTCTTTAATATCTTAAATTTTTAAGTATTTTTAAAAATAAACATGATGTTTTGATATGTGTATACATAGTGCAATGTTCAAATCAGGGTAACCATCTTACCCATCTCCCTAAGTATTCATTATTTGTTGTGATATGAATATTCAAAAATCTTCTATTTTGAAATATATAATATAGACACCCTCGTGTGCAATAGAATACCACAGTTTATTCCTCCTCTCCACAACATTGCACACCCGCCTTGTCCCATCCCCAACCCTCGTGCCCACCCAGTCTCATAGTCACTGTTCTACCCTCAGCCTCTATAGGATCTTTCTTTTTTTTTTGATTCCACATACGAGCGAGGTCATGAGGTATTTGTCTTTCTGTGTCTGCATTATTGTCCTTAACACAGTGTCCTCCATGCTCATCCTTGTGGTCACAAATGACAGAATCTCATCCTTTTTTAAAATCAAATGTTAATGGACACTGGGTGAAGAAATTAAATCAGTAATGTAAAAAAAAAAATCCCACCAAAGAAAATCCTAGGGCCTGATTGCTTCCTTCATTGTTGAATTTCTCCTCTAGATCATGAATGGTTTCCCTGATTTCACTAAATCACCTATCTGTATTTATTTGTATCTTGTTGAGTTTCCTTAAGAACAGTATGTTGTGTGTTTGTGTGTGTGTGTGTGTGTGTGTTGGTACTGGAAATTGAACTCAGGGGCACTTAAGCACCGAGCCACATCCCAGCTCTTTTTTGTATTTTATTTTAGAAACAGGGTCTCACTGAGTTGCTTAGGGCCTCACTAAATTTCTAAGGCTGACTTTGAACTCCTGATCCTCTGCCTCAGCCTCCGGAGCTGCTGGGATTACAAGTGTGCCCCCATGCCCAGCCGTGTTAATTTTTTTTTTTTGTGGGGGGTGATTCAGAAATTTCCCTTTCCTTGGGGTCAGTTACTAGAGAATCAAGGTGCTCCTTGGGTGGTGTCAGGTTTACTTCCTGGGTCATGTTTCTTGCATCGCTACCTTCACATCTGTGCCCCTGCTGGAATGGTCATCTCTTCTGACTACACGGAGGGGCTTTCCTAGGGAAAGGCTTCCTCCTTCAGGATGCAGGTTGGCAGACATGCATTCTCCTTGGTTCTGAGTCAGCGCAACACTGTAGTCTTCATGCAGATTCTTCAGCTGTTGGTACATCAGTGAGGCCTGGGAGTGACCCACTGGCCTAGACTGCAGGAGTTTGCAGAAGCTGTGGGGTGTCCTTGAGGCAGGGAGGACTCCAGCCTTTTTCTTAAGATAAAGGAGCACACTAAGGCGTGCCCACCAGCTTAGGGGATGTCAGAACAGGGTGCCAGTCTGCTTGTGTAGCTGAAGGAGCATGCAGCAGGACAGGACCACAAGCTCTGGTTGGAAGGGCAGCAGGCTGCTTCCAAAGACAGGGAGGCACGCTCTGGGTCTCCCAAAAGGAGGACAGCCTCACAGCGGGTGGGATGTTAGGATGGTTCTCTAAGATACTGAATGCTTTTAGTTTTATTCAAATACTTTTAATAATGTTCTATTCAAATAGCTTGAAATAAAGATCAAACTCATTATTTATTAGAATTAAGACTATTTGGACCAGCAGCATACTGTGACAATACTGTGTGTACCATGTTGATAGCAGCACAATTCACAATAGCAGAGCTATGGAACCAGCCTAGGTGTCCATCAACTGATGAACGGATAAAGAAAATGTGGTATATATGCACAATGGAGTCCTATTCAGCCATAAAGAAGAATGGAATTATGTCATTTGCTGGAAAATGATTGAAACTTGAGAACATTATATTAAGTGAAATAAGACTCAGAAAGTCAAGGGTCCATGTTTTCTCTCAAATGTGGAAGCTAAAGACCTGTAAAGTAGAGGAAGGGGTGTGGGGAGAGGGGAACTAAATTAATCTAAATATGTTAGTACCTGGCACAATGGACCCCTTTATTATGTATAATTATAATGTGCCATTAAGAAATTATTTTAAAAAGACTATTTGGACCAGGAAATTATTTTTGAGAATGAGCAGAAAGTTGAACCTTAGGAAACTCTGGTATCCTCCAATTTAATTCTCTCTTTTTCACACACAGTGTTGATACTGGCCTTGGAGACCAGGAATGGGGATCAGAAACCAGGTCCTTCTTCCCTAATGTCAATGACTAAATACCCGAAAAACACCCAGGCAAACACAGAAAGCAAGTTTTATTTAGGAAATAGATTTTATTTAGGAGACAGACTTCTCCTAGGAGAAGGGGACCCAGAGCTTAGAGTCCATGGGAGAGGCTGTGTCTTGCTCTTTCCTAGGCCTCAGAACCCCTTTTAATTATTGCCTTCTCATTCTTCTCCATCTACGTGCTGAAGAACAGGGACAGGCCACAAGGTTAATTGTTAACAACCAGAGGACCCAGGAGCAGGATCACAGAGTTTACCAACTCGTTGTCCTCTTGGTGTGATAACCAGTAATAATCAGCCCTCATCCTTTCTCAACCCCGCCATTCATTACCCACACTGCCTGCCTGACCTTCAGTTTGCTGAGGAATGTGACAAATCCTGTTCACCCAGGCCAGGCAGGGCTGCAGGCAGATTGCTTCTTGGCAAAGAAAGCAAGTGAGGGGTCAGCACTGTGGGCTCATTTTATATAATTATTCTCCTAACCGTGTGTTGCCACCACCCTCATCTATCCGTCCCCTTACACTGTCATGATCTAAATAACAGAGGAGAGAGCAGGACTCAATTGAGACATCCCTAATCTCCACTTACGGAATCCCAGTGCGTCCAGCTTTTAGATCCTGGAATAAGCAGCTGTGTCTGTACACACCAAGATGAGGATTTGGATTTTAGTCCCTCAGAGCTGGGGGAGATAGATGATTAAAATCGTGCTTTCTGCTGTACAGTGGTACTTCGTGAATTCTAATCATACCAACAGTGTCATTCAAATTTATTTGAAAGGTTTGTGAATGACATCATTGGCAAAATTTGAGTTAAGAAACTATACATTAAAAGCATATTTGTAATTTTGTAATTTTAAACTGAAAATGTGTCGTACTTTTTAAAATTGTAAGTATTGGAAATTTCTGGACAAGATGATAGGTTTTACCCAAGTGTTTTGCTTATTCCTATTAAAATGGCTTGCAACACACCTTAATCTCAGCAACTCAGAAAGCTGAGGCAGATGGATGGCAAGTTCCAGGCCAGCCTGGGAAACTTAGCAAAACGCTGTCTCAAATTTTTAAAATAAATAAATAAATGAAACATTTAAAAAATGATTAGCAAAAGTTACAAATAGAGAACCATGTTTATTATCAAGAGAGGTAAGCGATAGTGAGAGATTTATAGTCACTGTTGGTCTTGGAGTAAAAGGTCTTGTATTAGAAATGAGGGGAAAGCTCAGATCTCTACTCAGAATTGCAAACACACCAAGTGAATGCAAGCTGAAGGGTAATTGGGAGAGCTATAACAACACAGTCAGAAGAAAACAAAACCACTAATGAACACCAGCCTACCAGAAAGAGTCATGGAAAAAGAAGCAAGAACAAAAATTAAATTTAATATTTAAAACATTTAAGGTTAAGTGGTGAATGTGTTATATTCATTTTTTAGACAGAGACAAAAACCAGGCACACTATTGTTATGGTTTGGACATGATGTATCCCCCAAAAGTTCATGTGTAAGACAGTGTAATGTACAAATTGTCTCTTGAAATACTGAAAATGAATAAAATGTAGCAACATTTAGAGATGCAGCCAATACTAAAATCAGAAAATAATCATATTTGAAAAGAAAATAATATCACAAAGGTCTCAATTGAAGTACTTGAAAGAAGAATGTCAATTCAAACCTTGAGGAAAAAATAGTATGCAGAAGTATTTTGGGGATAGAGAACAGAATTTATAACTAAATGTGACAGGTCTTCAAGGAAGTAGACAGGCTTATGAAATATTGTGCAAAAAAATATAGACAACATCCAAATTTAGAAAAGGTTCTAAGAATGAATAAGGTTTTAAATTTTAAGAGAATATATCCATGATGGTGAGATAATAAGATAAAAATAGATGAAATTTCCTAGAATATTCTAATTCCTAGAAATTAATAACAGTTTTATTGAAAAGTATGTTGATGATAATTTTCTAGAGGATATAAGTCATTGATGATAATTTTATTGATTTTCTAGAAAACCAAAATTATTCCTATCATTATGCTCATAAAAATTTTGAATCAAAAACTAGAAAGTAAAAGTGGAGAAATAACAGGAAGATTAAAATGGAAGCTTTCAAATAACTTTCTGTAAAGAGCCTTTTGTGCTAAATGGCTTTGTTGGCTTTATGGGTGCTGAATTGGGGGGGAGTTTCCAGGAAATTAAAAAGATTAAAAGCTACCATTTTTTTTTTTTTTTTTTTTTTGGTACTGGGATTGAACCCAGGGATGCTTAACCTTTGAGCCACATCCCCAACTGAATTTTATTTAGAGAGGTTCTCACTGAGTTGCTTAGGGCCTCACTAAGTTATTGAGGCTGACTTCAAACTCATGATCCTCCTGCCTCAGCCTTGGCTGCTGGGATTACAGGCTTACACCACTGCACTTGGATACCAATGTGTTTTTAAGTTGTATTTCTATTATCCTGGTAGATGCCTCTTTGACAAGTATAGGTTCAAGAGAAACAAACAAGAAGTTGTTGGGGAAGAAGGGAAACTCAAATCTAGTACCAATTCTGATAGTATTAAGGTCAGAAATCCTGCTTCATAGGAGGGCTTGGAAGAAAAAAACCAGGCCATTCATTTTGTGTGGAAGAAGAGCCTCAGATCAGAACTGACATGTGGACAAGTGGGTAGTGGTAAAAGACCTGAATGGCTGCCCAGGGACCTGGAAGGAGAAAAGTTGGAAGACTGCAGACAGGGTGGGCTGGGGTGAACTCAGAACACTGACATAGAGGAGCCGGTATGAGTGTGAAAAAATCTGTGTCCAATAAAGTAACTCACCACAGAAGAGAAACTCAACATCCAAGTGCACAGACCAACTGGGCCTTTTGACATCAACCAGCCTTGATCATTGAGGACATGATCAAAATGACTCTGGCAGGAAAGAAGTCTATTCATGAGCCCAGAGTCATGAGTTTTTACTTACTAAAGCTGATTTGTTCCTGTTACTGCCTGATGTCATGGAATAAAAGAATCAATATTGTAAAGAGCTCCAAACTTGTCAGGAGCGGTGGCCCACGCTTATAATCCCAGCAGCTTGGGAGGCTGAGGAAGGAGGTACACGAGTTCAAAGCCAGTCTCAGCAAAAGCAAGGTGCTAAGCAACTCCCTGAGACCCTGTCTCTAAATAAAATACAAAATAGGGTTGGGGATGTGGCTCAGTGGACCAGTGCCTGAGTTCAATCCCTGGTACCCTCTCCCGCCCCCCCCCCCAAAAAAAGCTATTCTCCCCAATTAGAACATGATTTTATGAAACACCCATCAAAATGCCAATATATTTGCAGAGACTTAACAGTTACTTAGGAAATTAATGTGGAAAAAGACAAGGCATATGAAAGGTATTCTTGTTTTATCTTTAGTTTTTTAAATTTATTTTTATCAGGCAAATAAGAGTTGCACATTTTTATGGGGTACACAGTGATGCTCTGATAGATGTTTCCAGTGAGGAATGATTAAATCAGGCTGATTGTTGCCATCTAGGGGCTGGAGGGAGCCAGATAGGAAAAGGTGAGCTATTATCAAAAGACACAAAGTATCAGTTAGAAAGAATAGATTCTCATGATCTGATGTTCAGCACAGGAAAGTGCTGTGAGCAAAGTTAATAATGATAATATATTGTATGCTTTAAAATAGCAGTAGGACTGGATTTTAAAAGTTCTCAGCACCAAGGAATTCCAAGTATTTGAGGCTGGATGTTAATTAGCCTGACCTGATCTCTCCACAATGTGTACATGCATCAAACCATCACACCGTGCCTCATAAACATATACTCTTATTTTTCAGTTAAAACATATAGCTTTTAAAAAGGCAATACATTTGTTTGCAACAGAGTGGATGAACCTGAAGACACCATACTAAGTGACATAGCCAGGCACACAGGACAAATACCACAGGCTCTCACTGAATGTGTGCAGCGTAAAGAAGTCAAACTCATGTAAACAGAGTATATATATCTAAGGTGTTTCATGTTGCACTGTCCAGTTTCTCCAACAGCTTGGTTTTCTGTGCTGTCAATAAACATAAATGTCCCTCTTTTTCATATCAACATTACCCACAGCACTTTTTTTTTACATTTTCAATAATATTTTTATGCCACAGAGCAGAGAATAAGGAAAAAGTGGTGAGTGACTGATTGTATTTGTCTATTTGTATTACTACTAAGAAATATGTAGGGCTGGCTACATTTATGAAGGAAAGAGGTATATTCAGCTCACAATTCTGGAGACTCAAGGGCACAAAATCAGCACCAGCTTGGCTCCGATGAGCACTTCATGGTGGATGGCAGGAGTGCCTATATGACAGGAGAGATCATATCCCCAAACAGGTGGCCAGAGAGAGGTTCAGGGGTCAGGCCTATTCTGTAATAACTTCTCACTTTCAGCTCAGTAAATCATCATTCCCTTCCTAGGAACATTTCCCCGGTGACGTAGGACCTTTCACTTGACTCCATCTCTTAAAGTGTCCATCAGCACTTTTATACTGAGGGCCAAGTTTCCGTCACATGAACTGCAGCAAGGGTGTAGTAAGTGTTGGACTAGAGGATCAAGTTGGCCTAGTTCAGCTAACTTGTATCACTGCCATTCTTCCTTGACTAGACTCTGGCTGGTAGAAGTTAGGATGAGGAGTGGGATCCAAAGAAATAGACCTCAAAGGGCTCTTATGTTGCTTTGATGGCGTCCTCAGGCTGAGAGTCTCCCAATGGGAGATGAGATACTGGTGATCCATGATGTGGTAAGTGGTATCACAATTAAACAGACTGACCCTGGGTATGAAGTATGGACAGCTTCACAGGTCTTCCTAATCCTTTGCCTTTGAGTTGAGAGGGGCTGACCAAACAAAAGATGGAAGGGGAGTAAAGTCAGGGTATTTATTTTCATAATTTCATCTTGCTTTGTCCACATGGGGTGACCAATTTTTTTCTACCAAAGGCACCCTTTTTCTAACAATTGTACCTATTCGCTCCCTTAAACGCTACTTTTCTTGCATTAGTAAGAAATACTCATGAGTGAATTACAAACATACACACACGCGCGCGCGCACACACATACACACACACACACCATGTAACCTTAAATGTCTTAACAATTATGTCTCCTTTTTGTTCTTGCATCTTTTCAAATGGATCTTTCTGGTGGGATGAAATTGGTTATATTTTATTATTATTACTATATTGTTACTGTTCTCCTGCTTGCTCTTCAGCTTGCATTCACTTAGCATGTTTGCAATTATAGGTAGAGGAAATCACTGGAGAATCTCCAAAGCTTCCCCTCACTTAAACAAGACCATTTAATCAAACACCATCAGTACAGAGACTACAATTTTTCACGTTTTCTGGTCCATGGATGTTCACTATCTCTCATTCCCAGTTAATCACATTGTTCTCTATTTGTAACTTTTGCAGTTGTTTTCATGGGAACTTAAAATTGGGAATAAGCAAGACACATGGGAAGAGGCACCATCTCTGCCAAAAAATGTCAAAGAATCACCTTCTATAAAATATAACATATTTTCAGCTTAACAAAACTAAAATATGCTTTTTGAAGTTTTTATTGGGGCATTAGAAAGTCTTAGATTATTTCTTGCCGAGCTATATCAGATGGAGACATTTCTTACTGGGCCTTTCATTTTTGTGTTCTGTCATGTGGGGAGGGGTGGTAAATGCCTGCACCTCTGTGGCATGTCCTTGTTGATGTTTTCTGGAGTGAAGGGGAACTGAATATTTAGTACCTCCCCCCCCAACCTGGTTCAGCTTTCTCCTTCAAAAATGACACAGAACTTCCGCCTTGGCATCTATCCACACAAACCTCATTCCACCCATTTCTTGTTGCTCCTAGAGCAATCCAACCAGACGTGAGCTCTCTTATGTGGATGTCAGGCTGCATGGCGTGCCGTGGCCCCTGGCAGAGGTGAAGGGGCTTAGTGGAAAAGGTTCCAGCAGAAGCTCAACCCTACTGCTGAGGCCAGGGTTGGTGGCTTGCGAGTGGCTTTGCAGCCCACTTGTGGGGAGCATATAGCAGTAAGCAGCCATTGGAACACTTGTGACATCTGCAGGCTGGTGGAGCACTGGGAGGCAGCAGGCAATGTTTAATACTCTTTTAATGTAACAGTTATTTTAACTCTGATCCTACAACAATGTCATCCATACATCTTTCAGACAAATCTGAATGACACTGTTGGTAGGATTAGAGTTGGTAAAATGTT
Organism: Marmota flaviventris; assembly: GCF_047511675.1. Lineage (NCBI taxonomy): Eukaryota > Metazoa > Chordata > Mammalia > Rodentia > Sciuridae > Marmota > Marmota flaviventris. The sequence goes on along the minus strand of NC_092506.1, from coordinate 13,040,917 downwards.
GATTGTGAAGTAGAAAGCACAATTTCAATCACCCATTCCCCACAAGGACTAAAAACCAAATTCTAATCTCAGTGTGCACAGACACAGCTGCATGTTTCAGGAATCTAAAATCCTGGAAAATTGGGATCCAGTAGATAGAGATTATACATGTCTCAAGTTAGTTCTGTCCTCCAAAGCTCTGTCTCTCCTCTATTATTTAGACCTTGACAGTGTCTACGAGAAAGAATTGATTTGGATGACAACAGAGCTTCCTAAGGTTTAGATTTCTGCTCCTTCTCACAATCAGTCCCCCAGTCCAAATAGTCTTATAAAATGATTCTAATGACCTAATGAGTTTGATCTTTACTTTAAAATACTTTAATAGGACATCATTGAAAGTATTTGAAAAAGACAGAAGTATTCGGTGGCTTAGAAGGACTTAAGGTTTGTTTTAGGAAGATTATTTAAGCCAAGAGATCAGAAAGGAGAATGGAGATAAATGATCCACTCCTAGAGTCTCTCTAATTTTGGCTTTTTGACACTTTGCAGTTTCAAAGTGAAATTCTGGACCATTACATTAAAATTAATATTCATTTTTTTCATTTTTTACATTACTCAGTTCTGAATGAAAACCTTCTGAACATTCAGGTCACTGAACTTGGCTACTTACTCCCCTCCTGGGAATGAACTTCTCTTGTCCAAATTAATCTTGCAAACTCCCTCACTTGACTTAACCTCTGATTGAACCCTGCTAATTTCTGTGAGCTGTTGATTCTTGTCCCCTTCCTTAGCTGTAAGTCTGTTTCAATCTTCTTACACGGAACTACTCCTGAACTGTAGATTATTATTTCATACATGGGTCAAGCTCCCACCGGGATATAAGGACAGGAATCCTTTCTTATTTCTCTTTTCATCTTCACCACCCACCTTGAACCATTTATCTAGCTAACCCTTGGGGGTGCATGGCAGATCAACTATTTCCCCACATATATGATATGGCCAAATCTCTACACCATTCAGGGAGATTTACAGGGAGGAAGCTCAAATGTCTTTTTAGTCCCATAGTCTGGCCTGGGTTAGAATGTGTGGCTCAGCTGATAGTACAATCTGGAATATACCATCATACCAAATCTTCAGGAGCAAGTCTGAATATCTGTGCTTTTACTTTGCCCTGTTTTGTTCTTCAAGGTCATACTTTAGTGATATCACTCATTGGACCTATAGATAATGATTCTGAACAGCAGCCCGTGGAGTCAGTTCTTGGAAGGGATCTTAGCCATCAGCCCCATCTCCCAGAAGGCTGCTTCCAAATCCCCTCAGCAGTTTCTGTGAATCACCTCCTTGAACTCATCTGAGCCCATCAAGAGGTGGATGGGTCCCTGAGGTGCGGATATTGTCTGCTAAGCCCTGGCATAGTGATGTCTTACTTAAGACCTCATGGCCCTTTTGGAACACACTCCTCATACATTTTTACACACCTTTAGAGAACGATGCTTCTAAGCACATAACTATGCCTGGATGGACTATCACAGCATTTATTCATATTGCATCATTTCTTTGACATGGGTGAGCTTTCCCATTCTTTCATCATTTCCACAATTCTACTTTCTCTCAATTTGGCCATGTGTGAATTCACAGAAGATTTGGCAAAGCACTAAAATACCTCTCCACTTACATTCCCTAATTAAGTAGGATAATCCACTCGACTCATCAAAATTGAGACTCCAAGGCACGTTAAGAATCTAATGAATCTTCAAAAATAATATATAGACAAGAATGATGGCACTTGCCTGTAATCCCAACAACTCAGGAGGCTGAGGCAGGAGGATGGCAAGTTCAAGGCCAACCTCAGCAACTTACCAAGACCCTAAGCAACTTAGTCTCCAAACAAAAAAAAATAAAAAGTTCTAGGGATGTAGCTCAGTTGTAAAGCACCTCTGGGTTCAATTCCCCAGCACCAAAATAATAATAATAATAATAACAATAACAGCAGAAATAATAAGAAGAAAGAGTAGATATAATAGCCTCTGGTTTTTAAGAGTTTGTGTGAATCTAAGCAATACAGCATATCAATAGTCATTGTTATACGTCTTGGTCCTCTTTTTAACCAGAGCACTAAAACCACATGCTTTACGTCCTCCTTAAGATAGAGATAACTGCACAGAGAGGAGAATCCAGACTGTGCCATTATTTATTTCCTCTCCTGACCCTTGGAACTTCCTAAAAAGCATGAAACTGTGTTACTCCACTTCATCCGTTGTATCACTCTGTGCAACCAAACTCTAAAACATAAAACGCTGAGCATACATGGCAATAAGAAAGAATTGCCATATTTGTTGTTTCTTTCTGCAACATTGAATATTCAGTGACTCCACTATTGCAGTGAATCCACACAAGTCTTTCTAATACCAGACTTGAATAAATGCCTGAAATATCAGATATAATTTTATAGTGAGATCCCATTGACTGTGTCAATCAAGGGTAATTGTCTGAATGTAATGGGGGAAGGTGAGAGAGGTCAGGGTTCATGACATCAGGAATTGCTACAGGCAGTGACTTAGGCTTTGAATTATCAACCCCATCATAGATCCTCACTGGAACCTAGATGTAAGATTCAAATCATCAGATTTCTAAGTAACTGGAACTGAAGAAACCATATGGCTCTTCATGATTTAGGTTGCCTTCTCTTTCCTTAGGCTGTAGCTGGTAGAAACAGACACAGGATCCAAAACAGAGAATTAACACTGATTTACTGAAGACAAAATAGCTATCTCAGCTAAGTCTTTCCAGGAGACACAACCAGGACAATGTACGTCTTTATTTCTGGCAAACAGTACATTTTTTCTATGTCTGCTTTTCTGCCTCAGTCTGGAAACAGAATAGTCCATAGCACCACCATTTCTTTATAATACTGTGGCATAGCATTTGGAAGGCAATAGTTCTGGGTCCTAAGGGCCTCAGCCAAGTGTCTTCTTTAGAGACAGAATCCTGATTTGAGTAGTCTTCAATTGTGGAAGCAAAAACCTTTTTTCTAAATTTTTCTGTTTCACAAATACTTGTCAGTAGATTAATAAATGAAGAGGACAAACTGATATAACACAAAAATAGTGAGCATCCAAGATGCAAGGACACTGTGTTTCTGTAGCATTGATTCCTTGGGCCTGCCTTTAGCAGACATGATCTTCATGATGGACGTGAAAATATAGCCACAGGATGTAAGGAAAACTAGGACATTGGCTATCCCAAAGAAGATTTTTATAGAGCAGTCAGGACTTGCACAAAGAATGTGTCAATGCAGGAAAGTTTGACAGTTTTAGGGCATGTCTCACAAGAAGTGCCTGATGAACCCCAGGAGATAAACTGGGTGGTCTCTGGAGAATTTTTTTCCCCCAGTCATTGCCTTGGTGCTCCCAGTATCAGAGAGTAGACAAGAGAATGCATTGAAAACTCAGAGTAATTATAGCAATTCCACTGTCCTGTGTATCCATCTTTCCCTCCATCGAGCACTGGGAAAAGAGAAATGTTCACTGCTGTGGAGAAAGACTCTAGCCTTGCATCTCAAATTATCACCCAATGCCTGTTCAGTGCTCCAGGCTCTCAAGTAATTCATGGAGTCTCATAAGAATTAACAAAGAGATTTAAAAAGTGGACCGGAACTTTTGAAAAATGTACGACAGAAATGCTTTGATTATTATATGTAAAGATCATTGAAATAATTTTTTTAATTTTTTGATCAAAATAAATGTTTAAAAAACCATTTCTTATCATTCATTAGGTATCTCCTGCTTTATCATCATAAAAGAAGTGTAGGTGGCATTTTTCCAGAATAAATTTTAGTGATTGACCTGTCATGGATTGTCATTTAAATACATTTAATTTTTTCCCTTTGTTCTTCAGAAAAATTATTTATCCTGTTAATAATAACTTCTCAAACTTCTTACAAATGTATTTAATACTACGTCTTCAAACTAGCCTCGAAAATGATATTATAATTTATAATTCAAATATATTTTGTAGAGCAGAAGTTTGTGTGCCCGATAAAGTTATGGAACAAGCCTTCTTAGGGGATCCTTCATACGAAGTGCTCCAAAAGGAGGCAAGTACAGTGCACTCTTGGCCCCCAAGGGTTGTCTCAGTTTGAGAGTATTTTGTTTCTTGGGGGACAGCATGATAACTTACATAAGGGTTCAGACTTGGAGCTTTTGTTCTGACACACTCTTGCTCTAGCAAATAGTCCAGTGGTCTGAACACACTAAGCTTGATTTACTCACTGAAAAATGAGAACAAGAAGAATCCTTGTACCTGAGGTTTACTATGATAGTTATAAGCAGAAATTCATGCAAATATTTAACAAACAATCAGGTACATAGTCATTGTTTAGTAGATTTTTGTTGTTATTACCATTGATTGCTTACCAACAATCATGACTGACTGCTGTACTTAGGAATGAAATGAAAATGCCAAAGAGGAGATATATATATATAAAGAATTTCCTGAGACATCACAAGCCTTATAGACTGTGAGCCATTATTTCCTCCAGACAGGGGTCCATGCAGGTCAATCACCCAGGACCTTGAAGTTGTTTAAGCCACACAAGCATTTTCTATTTAGTTCCCTTGCCCTTGGAAACACAGAGTTAAAGAACAGCCAACATCAAAATAAGATGGGCCTTGATACAGAAAAAGGGTTGATGTGAATATTTAATTTCCAAAACACTACAGAGGAATTGTTTTGTTTTGTTTTGTTTTAAATCAGGAAATCAGTAAGCTAGAACTCAATAACATCTTATATTAGATATCATTTATTGTTTATGCTCCAGGCCAAACTGTCTTTCCTTAAGATGAGTTCATCAGTAATTAACATACAAGAACATTTTAGAAAAGATCAATAATTAGAAATGACCTGCACTTTCAGATATCAAAATGTATTATGAACATTGTTATTAATTATTCTTATAATAACAAACATATACCAAAGAACAAATAGATGCTGGACACGGTGGGAACAAACCTTTAATCCCAGAAACTCTGGAAAATGAAGTAGGAGGATCACAAGTTTGAGGCCCACTTGGGCAACTTAGAGATATGCTGTCTCAAAAGAAAAATCTAAGGACTGGGGATGTAGCTCAGTGGTAGAGTACTCCTGGGTCTCATCCTCAGTACCAAAAAAAAGATATTAAAAAACAAATTCTTTAAGCATTGAAGCATTAGTAGTTATTTTATATATGATAAAGTTAATATTTTAAATTAATAGGAAAATGACAAACTCTTCCTTAAATAAATAATAAATGAGAACTTACTGTGGGACTGTGGGTAAAAAAAGTTATTACAAGATTAAATAGACACATATTTATATAATATAGTTCTGAACCATAACACCAAATAGAAAGCAAAAAGAAAACTATAAAAAATCAATTAAAATCTTGGTTATGATGGAAAAATCTAGTTATACAAAACATACTTGAAATGCAATTACGAACTAGGAAAAATAGTCACAATTACCAAAAGAGGACAATATAGTAAGGATTGGAATATAAAAGATGACTTACAAACAAACCAAAGATTAGCTCCCAAAAGAGTTCTTCCTTTTTAGAAGGAAAAAAAAGGTAAGGCTGGGGCTGGGGCTCAGCAGTAGAGCACTCACTAGCATATGAGAGGCCCTGGGTTCCATCCTCAGCACCACATAAAAATAAATAAATAAAGGTTTGTGTCCAACTACAACTAAAAAATAAATACTTTTTAAAAATGTATTTAATCTGTCACTCATTCATTCTCAGTCTTTCAGTCTCTCTGTCTCTCTCTCTCTCTCTCTCTCTCTCTCTCACACACACACACACACACACACATTCACATGCACACATACTATGTACAGACTGTATACAATGTCAAGCATTAAGTGTAATAGGTGTATGATATTTACTTTTTATGCTTATCTGTATTTTCTCTATTTTCTACAGATCCTATTTATATAAAAGAAGAAAACAAGAAAAAATTTCAGAGGGAAAGAGTTTAGATTCATCTGACATTTACTTACTGTCAGTGTAACCTTTAGCAGGTTATTAATCTCTCTGTGCCTCAATTGCCTCAGTGGATAAATGGAGACAATGGTATTCACCACTGTATAGGTTGCAGCAGGGACTGAATGATGTGAAGGGCTTAAAGCAGTAAGAACTCAATAAGTGTTATTAACTGTCATCCCCATGATCACTTCTCTGTAAAAGTGAATAGAACTGACACTGAAGTATCAAGGAGAGCTTAAAATTATTTCAGAAATTCGGTGGTCTCTTAGCCTAAATTTAATAATATTGTTAATAAGTCAGCGTGCTTATTTTTATCTTGCAGTATTGTGTTGTCTCCCACCCAGACAGACTGCAAATTCCTAATGCCTCCTTTATGCTCCATTTCCTCTAATTACCGCTGAGCAGACAGCACGGGCTGGATACAGTCTGCAGACTCGTGGAGATGTTCCACTACTCAATGTTAAGCATCATAACCTCTGCATATCTCGATAAATACATGTTAAATACGTTAGTAAATGGTTCCTTTACCCATTGGCTTTGAAACTAAGAATTTCATTTTTATTTAATTTCCGTTATGGCTTTGTGAACTTAGAAATCTTTCTGCTTACTCTTAGAGTGATGCTATTACAATTTCTCAGATATTTTATCCACTATGAGTTAACGAAAATATTTTGAAATTGTGAACTCTTACAACTCCCCCAAACACCGGTGCAATTAATCATTTCAGTGAAAATAAGTCAAAGTGTAGGTCCATCAGCTACATGAAATTCATCGTTCTTTATTGCACTCTGGTGACACTGACAGTTACAGTTAAGTGTATTCTGTGTAACCTCATCATTCCAAGAAAAGAGTGAAGTGATGTGGATTGTTTTTTTAATCCTTCATAACAAATTTTATCCTAATAACTTATCTTACTACAATCTGGAGAGTGGAAAAGGAAAAAAAATATTCTAAATACACTTACTTCCTTTAATTAACATTTTGCATGTGTTCATCATCTCCCAAGACAATTGAGGGAGAAAAAAATGGACTGATTCAAATATTGGTTGGAGGTCTCACCAGGTGGATATAGCTAATCAAGACCTTTCCAGTTCTGAGCTAATAAAAACAAATTCTGTCTGAGAAAGTGTGCCAGGTACAAAATCAGGTAAAGCCAGGAATATTCTTGAATGAGGAACAAAGTTAAGGTAAAGATGAAATGATGAAGGTTAAAGGGGACATTTATGCCAATGCTCTGGGTACCTAGAGTAGGCACCTTCGAATCTGTATTGCCTGGGATAGTGTCCTCAGACTCCCAGAACCACCAAAGATGACAGTGAGAGCTATCTGAAGTATTTCAGGTCTAATAGACTGTCCCTGGAAACTCTGTCAAATCGTGAAGACTAAGTTTGTCTTTTACTGCTCAGAAGTCAGGAATAAAAGTTGTGTCTTTAAATGGAAATCAAATTATAATTATTTCCAAAAACAAATCCTCAAGGGTAAAAGTCGGATCCACATGGTCCTTGGAGTGAAGAAAACTGGGAAACACAGATGAGCATGTTTTGATCTTTGGAAATTCCCCTGAAACTCAGTAAATTTCTATTTTTGATTAAACTCTCAATTATTAGTTTTACAAAATGGCAGCCTTTGTAGACAGCATTCTCTCATTTGGCTCTAGATGGTCCTTGTATTCCCATTTTATAGCAAAAAAAAACAAACAGAAGGTGACAAAGTTCAAGGTCATTTCCTTTGGAATTGCCAAACTGTCGTTCAGCACCTATTTCTCACCCTAGAGTAATACCAAGAATGTGTTGAGCATATTCTTTTCACTAAGGTCTTTGAATATGGATAAAAAAGACTCAAGAAAGGGTCCTAAGTGAAAGTTATGAAAGTAAGAAGGAGGGGGAAGAGTTCAGCAATGGGAGATGTGGAGTTTAATAAATCCTTTCCACATGGGTTTTACTGGAAGAAACATTAAGACAGCATGGAATTTACCATTTTCTCTGTCTCCTGAGCCAGATTCAGGAAGATAAGACCCTTTAGTTCTTGCTAACAGCTGAAATTGCCTATTTCTTTAACATGACCATAGTATCTTCATTTTCTGTAAAAAACACAAAGAGTAACAGAGTTCAAGGTCATATCCCTAAGAATGCAACATCCATCCCCTGCCCCAGAGTAACACCTGAAATTTTATGGTTGAGATTATTCTATTTACTGAAGGGCAGAGAATCTGGATAAGCAGAGATAGAACTCAAGAAAGAAAAACTCTAAGTGCAGGTGCAGAAGTGAGGGAGAGGGGAGAGGAGAGAGGTGAAGAAGGGGAGAGGTGAAGAAGAGGAGAGGTGAAGAAGGGGAGAGGTGAAGAAGGGGAGAGGTGAAGAAGGGGAGAGCCTCATTTCCATAAACCTGTTTCACAGGGGTCCTATTGTAAAACCACATGAGATGCCACGAATCCACGGTTCTATATTTTGCCTCTGACCTTGACCAGGATCCCACAAGAAGACAATTCTTGCCAAAAGTTCTTGCCAAACTGCCTATTTCCTTTCCAAAGAGTTTTCCAATTGGTTATACTGCACTCCTATTTGGGTGCTTTTGATCATGAACTACCTGTCCCCTTATAGCAAGAGAGATGGCACAACTGGGGATGCTCTTAACTGTGCCATTGAAAGCAGAGAGAGGTAAAAGGAGTTAATCCAATTGGGGAAGAAAGCACTGCAGGCACTTGCTCTTTGGCATGGTTGTCATGGAGAATTTTCCTTGTTGACGCCAGTCCCCTGCCACCATGTCCCTACTAGATCTATACCTACTTACCCATCGTCTTCTTATGATCTCAGGCTTCTAACTTTTCTTTCCCAACCTTGGAGTGATTTGAGTTGGAAAGGAGATAGGGATTTGCTAATCATAAAATCTTAATTTCCAGGTGGAGAATCTGAGGCCAGAGATACTAGAGGATTTGCCCAAAGTTTACACAGCTAAATCACTAATCAGTATGAAAATGAAAATCAAACCTACTGTGAGAGATCACCTCACATCTGTTAACGACATGATTTTAAAAAATAACTGAAACTTCATAGACCATTCATGGGGACGGAGATTGGTGCATGCATTATAGAAAACACTAGGAAATGAAATAACAACCTCATAAAGATATTGTCACTCCCATGTTCATTGCAGATCATTCAAATAGGCAAGATGTGGAAACAATGTTGGTGTCTATCAGTGAATATATATTTACCTATTTCTTTATCAGTGAATATATAGATAAAGAAATAGGTAAATAAATACACACACAGTAGAATATTATTCAGCTTTTTAAAAGGAGTCAATCCTGTTATTTGCCATAATATGGATGATCTAGAGGACATTACAATAAGTGAAATAAGCCAGACACAAAAAGAAAACTACTACACAATGTCTGCTTAAGGTAATTCATACCAACACTAGGTTTTTGAGGGAAGATGGATTGTGGAGATAGGAGCTCACATATCCTGCTAGTTATTAGGTTTATACAGATGTTTTGCAATAAGTTCCCACTTTTGTTTTATTTTTTATTTGTTATTTTTAGATATGCATGACAGTAGTGTATTTTGACATCCTGTACATACATGGAATATGACTTATTCTGATTAGAATCCCATTCTTGTGGAGTTTCCCATGATGTGGAGTTTCACTGTCTACCCTGGCAACAGCACACAGGATTTTTATATGCCCCAAAGTTCTGTCTATAAAATAGGGGTAGCTTCTCACTCACCAACCTCATGTGAGTTAAGAAAAAAATCAAATCTAAGTGATGTACCTACATGGAGTGCAAAGTGTTTTATAAATGCTAATGTTATGTGCATGAAATTCACTCCATAAACTCTGGCCCTAAGAAATATTTCTTTACACTTTTGTGAATTCTCTTGGTGGACTCTGGTATCCCCAAATCTGACAGGTATGCTGCTCTCTGCTCAGATTTATGGTTCAGGAAATGCTGGCCTAGTCTCTAGGACTCAGGTTTTATCCCCTGAACAAAACCATGACGATAATTTTGAGATTCTTCCACGGTCTCTGGGAACCTACCATGGAGCATGCTCCAGGCCCACGCATGACCCAAAACTTTGGCTTCTTCTAGATTCTAGGAATCTCTCCAACACTTGATCTTAAAAGTGTCCCCTGCCTTCCATCCTTTCTCCCACCCCTTTTCACTTCCTTCTATATTCTGAAGAACTGAGGAAACCTAGACAAATACAGCCCATCCCAACTACATCTCCCTCTCCTCCCCTCTTTGTATCTCTCTCGCTTATTCATTCTCCATGTCTTTGAGATTAAAGTTACAAAATATTCATTTTCAATGTATTTTTAATTTGTACATAGTTATTTTACACCATATTATTTTATTTAATTATTATATAAAAAATGATTAACAATTAAAAATCAAAGTGGGGTAGGGAGGGAGAGCATGGGAGGAAGATTATTTCTAGATAGGGAAGAGGGGTGGGAGGGAAAGGGAGGGGGAAGAGGAATAACAAGGATGGTGGAAGGTGATGGTCATCATTATACAAAAGATATGTAAGAAGATTTGAATTTGGTGTCAACATACCTTATATACAAACAGAGATATAAAAAATTGTGGTATATATATGTTTAAAAATTTTAATGCAAAAAAAAGAGTACACGTATAATGGCATAATTTGTCATGAACATACTTCATATACAGAGTTAAGAAAACTTGTGCTGTAAATGGGTAATAATGAGTGTGATATATTCCACTATTGTCATGTATGTAAAAAATAGATAATTTTTTTTGAAAAGAAATAAAAGCAAAGAAGAAAAGAATGGTCTAAAAAGAAAAGAACAGTGTTGGTGGCCTCCTGACTTCTTGTCATCTCTCCACATGTAATATCTCTCAAACATAATCTGTTCTCTAAAATATAATCACAGTTGGGGTTTTATGTTCCCTGTTTCTAATCGAAGAATTCAATGCACAGGCAATGAGAAAAATCTTTCTTTTTCCTCCAGATTTAAGAAGTCTGAAAGCATCCTTGAGCTAATGGAGGATACTGTCTTTTAAAACTGTATTCAATGTCAGTGACACTGCCTCCAAAGGGTATTTGGAGACAATCACAATGACATTTGGCATTAAAGATGCCAGGCTGTCACTTCTTGTCTCCGCCTAGCTATCCCTGTGACCTACAAAGGGGCTCAATCATTTTTTTACTTCTGTCTCTCTTTTACAGACTGTCATACCTGCCCACGGTTACTCTTGCTACTTTCTTCATCACCCTCTTGAGGGCCTCTTGGATCTCCTTGTTCCTCAGACTGTTAGATCAGAGGGTTCAACATGGGGATGAGGATGATACAGAAGACTGACAGCACCTTGCCTGCTTTGTGGTGTGGCTAGAGCTGTGGTGCGTGCACACAGAGAGGGCTGTGCCATGGAAGAGCGTCACTGTTGCCAGGTGGAAGGCACAGGTACTGAGGGCCTTGGCACAGCCTTTGAATGAGGATATTTCCAGGATGGAGGCTGCAATGAAGCCACAGGACAACAGGATGAGAATAAAAGAACCAAACCTACAGAAACAGCTGCCAGAAAAAGAATCAGTTGGCTGATGAAGGGATCAGAGCAAGACAAGAGAGTCATCCAAGGTATGTCACAGAGGAATGTTGAATAATATTTGGCCCACAGTAGTAGAGATGAAAGCAAAGAGATGTTTGAACTAAGCTGCTAAGGAACCACGGCCACAGACCCCAACAACCCTCTTCTGTCACAGGCCTGGGGCCATGATGGCTGAGTACTGCAAAGGGCTACCAATGGCAACACATCTGTCCTAGGCCATGGTGGCCAGGAGACAGCACTCAGCCATAGCCATCCAGGGCACAACAAAGTACTGAGTGGCACAGGCCAGGAGGGAAATTGTTTTCTCATCTTTAAGAAGTCTTAAAGCATCAGGATAATGGAAGAAGAGTAGCAGATGTCTATAAAGGACAGTAAACTGGGAAAATAATACATGGGTGTTTGCAGGTGGAAGTCCATCCTGATGAGGATGAGAAGACCCAGGTTCCAGATCAGAGTCACAAGGTAGATTCCCAGGAAGACTGGAAAGAGGATGAGCTGCAGTTCTTTATCATCTGAGAGTCCCAGGAGGACAAACATGGCCACAGAGGTATGGTTTCCATCCCTTCCATGTATCTGCTTGGTGTCATCTGCTGAAAAAAAGGTGAAAGAAGGAAAATGGTTTGACTCCCAAAACAGAAAAAGGAAGACTTCATTGTTTTTCAAGTCATGCAGCTGGATAAATATATGACCTTGGATCCTTATTGTTGAGTTTGTTGGAGCCTTCTAATCACTAATTCTAACTGAAAAATTCTCTTGGATAAGTACTATCATTCTTTTGGGTACAAAAAAAAACATTAAAAGGACATCATCAGCATGATATATTCCAATACATCTTGATTTCTTGTTTTACTCTGTCAGGTTTTACAAATATATCAGAGTCTTGAGATAGAACAAACTGGGGAAAATGCTATTATTTCTCTGTATGGCAAAATAGGGTGATTCTACTCAGGTATGGCCCTGCTATTGACTCAGTGCTTGAGAGAACCTGAATCAAGTTGGGCCTCATATGTAAAATGAAGATACTGGAGTAGATGCCCTTTAACATGTATTGAAAATTGACATTGAATTAATCTGTAATCAGAGAGCACTGACCATTGTAAACTGCCTTTCCACTTTCACAAAGTTTGGAGCAATTTAAGAAAAAGTACCATGATGATGGAAAGTGACCTACCACAAAGCAGCTTGGAGAGGGATGTGATGGAACCAACTTAATGGCCCTAGGAAGGTTCTTGATAAGGAAAGGTGTGAAAAGCCATTGTGCCCCCTTCTTCTTTGTGAGTGCATTGTTTTCTTTTCTCAAGTCAGAGACACTTATGAATTAAATTATCTAGGATAATAACTCTTGGTCACTTGGGGGGGGGGCAGTGAGACCTTCAAAAATCTTTTCAAAATCTTTTGGGAACTGTTGACTCAGCAGATTGCAACCACTTACCACCTTTGTATACAGTTTTATTGGATTCTTCGTTACCCACGAACTATTCATTTCCGGATTATAAACTTCTACAAAAGCTCATGACTTTAACTTCTATAAAAGTTGGGATGCTTGGGGAATTAAATGAGGGTTAGGAGACTGAGGCAAGATTTGGGGGAGTTCTTTTCTCTCTCTTTTTCACACCAGTCTAGGGAAAGCAAACCACTAATCCTTCCAACCAAATGCTAATGAACTAAACGTATGCTTTTGGATGCTATGACTATCATAATGTCTAGATAACTATTAGCGCCAAGTGAACACATTTCCATTCAGATGAACTCAAATTAGAAAATCACAGGAAGCCTTGAAAGGCAGAAAATACCTATCAAATATTGTAGGAGTTGTATCTACATGGAGAAGTAAAAGTCTTGGATATTTCCCTTGAGAAAAGTTATATGAATGGAATAGACTATGATCTACAAATATTTGTCAACATTAGTCATCTAAAATGCTTTCCTTCTCCCCAACATTTTCCATTCTCCTTGTTTCAAAAATGGATAAAAAGAGAAAACCTCCATTGAAGCATAAAGATATACTCAGTAAAATCAAAGTATTTTTTTCCCAAAGTCAGATGGATCATTGCTTCTTGTTGCATCATTTTGAGAATAATTCTGAAGGTGATTAACTGGAAAAGAAAGTCAAGGTCTTTGCCATTAGTATGGAAGGGGAGAATGATAGCAGATAGGCAATATATTTACCATCCCAATCTTTGAGGTGGTACTGTCCATGGTGAGACTAAATAGAAGAGAATATTATGGGAAAAGGGTAGAAAATTATATTCATTACATTTTTCATCATCATCATCATCAATGGTTATGATGAAAAAATGACTTATTGAGCAGCTATAATCTAGAGAGATTTCCTTATAATTATAAGTATATGCACAAGTTTTTCTAATTTCCACTCATCTGATATGGTGACCTTAGGCCTAGGTACCTATTTACTAAGCATGGTATTAGTGTTCTGAAATTGCCTCTATATTTTCATTGTATCTCTCTGGAATCTCACTGGATCTTCTTGCCCTATCCTTGACATCACCAAAACATTAACTGTACAAATGTCTCAACTGTGTTCTGTTTCGTTTTTGTATCTCTCTCTTCTATTCAAATCCTTCTATCACAAATCCTGTTAATTAGCTGTTTAACTCAGGCGTGAGTTTCAGATTCCAATCATAACATTTAGCTTTCTCTTTTAGAGGTTCCATTCTATTCTTCTCCCAAGGAGTCAGTTTTTATTTTCTCTTGTTCTTTCACTGTACTTTCAATAACATTCTTTCTTTAAACATATTTAACTGGTTATGTGAGCCTCATTATACAGTTTACTGTTATTGCTGATTCTTGTTCAAGGTGCCCCATTGTGTGTTGAGTGAATTTTTATCAGAAGTTCATGTGCAGTCCATCCACAGGATTTGCTGAGGCTTGGGTCTAATGTGGGCTCCTCCAGGAACGATTCATTTTACTTCTGTCAGGTACCTTGGGGGCAATACTAACCCAAAATACCTTTAAACAAAAAATTTCACTTATTTTTTTTTTCAGGACCTCACTAAGATTTAAGATGCATAGCTAAATAAATAGATGTTTGAGGTTAATAATTTTTAGGAACTCCAAAAACAATTTAGTGCATTTTTCGTAATAGTGGGGTTCATTTTGACATATTCATACATGCATGGACTTTAATTTGTTCTATTTAAATACCCAAAAATTCCACTTTTTCTTCCCTAAACCCCTTCTTCTACTCTACTTGTCTTCCTTCTGCTTATTTATTGACTTTATATATAAAGTCAATAAATATATATTCAATATATATATGAAGGTGAATATACCATAGTATATTCATATGTGTGCATCATATACTTTGGTCAATTTCATTCCACAGTTCCTCTCTTTTCCCATTCCTCCTCCATTCTCCTCAATCTCTTTCCTCTACTCCACTGGTGTTCCTTCTATTTTCATGGGATCCATTTCCTTTTTTATTTCCTTATTTCTCTCTAGATTCCACATATGAAAGAAAACATTTGACCCTTGACTTTCTGAGTCTGGCTTATTTCACTTAGCATCATGTTCTCCAGTTCCACCTATTTATTGGGGACTTTTAATCTTTGTCTCTGTCCCCAAAAACAAAAATTGTGCATTTCACTGTCTCTCTTTGTGGGGTAGGTTTGTTCCAATTTTATCCACTGAGGTTTCATCCTTTGGGAGTCCCTGTTTTAGTGTCACCAAGTATTCTTAGTAATTTCCATGAATATGTAATCTACTATAATCCCAGAAATATATCTACAAATATTTTCTTGTAAGATTTGGTAATTATTTCAGCTTATCACTGGCCAATTTTTCTCAAAACCTCAAGCTCTTTGATTTACTTTTATATTTTCCTACTCATATGATTAAATTCACTTAAACTCAAGGCATAGTATTAGATAACTAACATTGAGTACACACACTCTATTCTAGGTGATATTCTGAATCCTTTTACAGTTTCTCTCATTTAATTTGTCCAACATCCCTGTGAAAAAATATACTCTTATTGTTCTCATTTCATAGATAAGGTGATTGTGAGCCAAAGAAATAAATAGCCTAGGGTCACCCAACCCATGAACCCAGATCATCCTTCTACAGATCATATCCAGGCTTAGTTCCAGAACCACATTTTAAAGGACTGCCTTCCACTACCTCAGTAAAATTAATTCCTTCAGTGATCTTATTTTTAACAAGCACAGCCTACAGAGCTTGATGATTGGGATAAAGCAAAGCCTCTCAAACAAAGCCAATAGCCCAGCACAGAGGCATAATACCAACAGAAGATGATGTGTGGCATGAAAGAGACCGACTCCTGTGGGTCACCACTGGCTGGACGTAGACAGGAAGTTAGAGGCTACAGAAAACTGTACTCTTGGAGGAATTCCTCACAACAGGTGTCCAGCATGGCAACCTATTTCAGAGATATTCCTGTATAAACAGACAGGGCAATGTTGGTGGGATTGAGCATGCTGTCAATAACCTCATCACCTCGCCTCTTTACATAGATACTCCCAGAAAATGAACAGAAAAGCATTAAGGAAGTGAGATAAACTGGAAGATAATGTATCTCTTTTGAGGAAGAAGAGATGATCAGGTATTAAAATTTTTTGCAACAATCTGCTGGTATAACTGAGAAGCAGGGAAGTCTCAGCTTCCAGATGGGAACCACTATAAACTTCATGCCCATGGATGTCTAAGAGAGACAATTATCAAATTTTCACCAAGAACTGCATCAAACCAGCTATGTGCTGTTAATCTTAGAGGGACCTTGTAATTGCCGCAGTGTTTTTCTCAGCTCATTCTAGATTTTATCATTTTAATGAAACCTTGCCTCTTATTTATGAAGGAGGTCTCGGCTTTCTTCTTCTTCTGGTGTGGATAAAGTTTATCTTGGCTGTCTTCCTTGAGCTTTTTCCCATACTGTTCTTAGTATAATACACTTGTCCTCCCACCCACCCTTCATTTGACCTTGCTTAGCAAATGATAAACAAAAGAAGTTGAAAGATAATATGAAAAAGTAGCCACTTTGAAATGCTCATTTTCTTTATGATATTTTATCAGCAGCCTTTCCTAGTATTTACTTAGTGGATTTTGAAACAGTTCAACATCTTTGAACCAAACATGGCCAAGAAACAAAATCTGAAGAACTTTATCTATTACAAATTAGAAGAGCAGGATCAGTCTCAAAAGGCCACATGTTAACATTTATTTTTTTATCTTCTAATCCCAGTCAGCATTTTAATAGTTTAGCAGTCCTTCATAGCCAGGCAAGGTGGTGCACACCTGTAGTCTCAGCACTTGAGAGAGGGAGTCTGAGAACAGCCTGGGCAACACAGAAAGATGTCATCTCAAGAAAGAAAGGAAGGAAGGAAGGTCCCTCATTGTTAGCCATGAGTTTTTTTAAAGTTTTTTTTAATTAATACATAAAACATTAAAATGTTACATGCTGATATGGCGCAATGTAATGTTTCAATATACATATGCATTATACAGCATTTAAATTAGATTAAACATATTTATCTCCTCAAACAATTATCATTTATGATGTAAACTCAACTTGTTTCTTCTGGACTTTTGAAATATACAGTACTTTACGGTTATCTGTAGGCACCCTCATGTGCCAAAGCAAGAGGCATACTACACTTCTAGAACTTAACGCGGCGTTCATCCAAGCCTCAATGGATCCACTTGATTCAAGAACAATACCCTCCATAGAGTCTTCCATAGATAGCTCACATTTAACTTCTTAAATGGAACAGGTCAGGAAGGATAAGCCCCTCACAAAAAACCCATGACTCTTCTGGTTCTATGTTCTCTCACTTTAAATGAGTCCAAAGTTTTCCAGCCCATGTCCGCTCCTTGTGTGCTAGTGTATTGATACCACCTACCTATTTAGCTCATCCTTCCACAGATCACAGATCTGCTTTTCAGACAGAAGGAGCAGCCATTAAAGTGGCTCCCTAATGAAACTTGGACTTGAAGGACAATAAAACTGAGCTATTTGTAAATTAGTGAAATTCCACCTGATCCTAGGTCCCTGACATTCCTTATTGCAGAATCTCTAAGGGACTCACCCAAGAGTTTTGAAGATTTCCTCTTCTGTGATCCACCTCCTTTTACTTCATGGTGTTCCCAGGTATTGAGAAATGGCCAACAGATATTTTACCTCCCAGGTTCTGAGAGCATCTCATTTTGCCATTTGCTGAGTTGAGCCCATAGTTTATAGTTAGAAATGACTCACCCAAACTCCTTCAGAAATGATACAGTCATGGAAGAAGAGGGCCTTGAGTGCTTATGAACTTTCTCCACCACATCTAAGAAAGGATTTGAGAGCACAACTTGCAACAAATAAGGATCAATTAAAATCAAGCAAGGTGTAAATAACTGCTCTCCTGGGTAATAGAGGAGAGACCAACTCTAGGAATTGGTCCCTTGCTTAGGCTCCACCATCTCTCCAGAGGGTGTTAATCTTTTGAGGCATTTTGATATCAAAGAACCCTCCTTCCCTCTTAGAGGAATCAAGGGGCTGATAACTTTCAACCTTGTTATACATAAAGTAAATCATGTCACCTCAGCATAAGAGCTATTATCATAAATTTCTGTCTAGGAAAAAAATACCAGGAAGTAGAAATGCTCAGCAATTCTAAGTCAGAATCTGCAGCAGATGAATTCTCAATTCTCTGCTTTCTAATTCTGAGCCAATTTTTAAATTTTTTTCTTTAATTTTAGATGGAACTCCATAGATGGATCATGTTCACAGAGACTTCACAGACATTTGGAGTAGGCAAGGAAAAATATAAACAGGTCACTTCTTCTCTCTCCAGACACTAGCTACTTGGTTTAAAGGATTTTAAAAAATAAAATGGGGGAGAATGGGGGGAGATGGAAAATTAGAGAAAAAGAGAAGGAGCATAAGAAGGGCAGAGACAAGGAGGAAAAGAGGAAGAACTGGGCAAAGTGTGTGGGAAGTCTTGGAGAGATAAAATAATACTTACTGTCCTCAAAACATACCCCAAAGAGACCCCTTCCACATCCCCCCACCAGACCCGCCATCTTTTCTCCAGATGCATAGGAAGAGAAGAGACTCTTGCCTTGCAACCCACAGCTGACAGGAACTAAGCTCATGTCCTTTGGTACTCAGCTTCTGGCTTTTCTTTTAGAAACACACTGGATGCTACATGGCAAGAACATCTTGGAGTGAAAGAGTCAAGGCTATGGAGAAGATGAAACAACCTTATTGAGATAGATGAAAATTCAGCTCTCCTCAGGATCCTAACATGGCTTTCATCTCCTGTTTTATCTCCATCCAACACTCTTTTAAAAATGTTTACTTTGCTAAATGTAACAGAACAATATTTACGACCATTCTCTCTTTAGGCAGGTGTGTTGTTCAGTTCTCAAGCCTCAGGGAAAAGATGTGACAGCGTCTCTTGAAAAGAAGTGATACGGCCAAAATCACAAGTGAGTCTTCAGAATGGTTCATGGATCCCAGAGAGATGGCAGAACTATCACCTAAGTTTGGAGACACCAATAGCAAAGAGGTCCTCCTCATCTTTTGTTTAGGGCCTGGGTTAGGAGGCAGGAACTTCAGAAAATACAGTCATGGAGGATCCAGGTAAGATGGTGCTGGGCAGGGAGGTATTGCATCTCTCAGTTTCCTGCGCATTGTTAAGGATGGAAGAAACAGAACAATTCTCATTGAATCGAAATGGTTGTGATTGGGCCGGGATTGTGGCTCAGTGGCAGGGTGCTCACCTAGCACGGGTAAGTCACTGGGTTCAATCCTCTGCACCATATAAAAATAAATAAACAAAATAAAAGTATTGTGTCCATCTACAACTAAAAATTTTTTTTAAAAAAATGGTTGTGAGCATCAGTCATCAGATTTAATAGTATTTGAAAATGGGAATGAAGGGAATTTAGCAGCAATCCATTTGTGACTTGGCAGCTGGCAACCTGATGAGGAACTGCTGATATGGAGAGGTCAAGGACCAAATGCCCCCAATGCTCAAGCCTCATTCAAGCCATGTGAACCCTAGACACAAAACTGTAAGAACGATCTCAAATTGATTACTTTGTTCCCAGTAGGAAAAAAAGAGAGAGAGAGAGCACAAAGTAGAAATAGAACTACGGAATGATAATGAAAATTGTGTTTCTTGAATATCAGAATTTATGAGTTGTGTGTCAAAACTCCTTGAGTGCCTTATAACTATTAATTTTCAATGGGTGTATTATAAAGACCAATTGTCTGTGCCTTAATTTTCTTAGCCATTTTTCTTCTCTTGTTGTTTTAAACTGCCAAGTTTTGTAATAATTTGTTGTAGAACAACAGACAATTAATATACTGAGACTAGAGACCACTTATTATTGAAACAATAAAATGAATCTCTTGACTCAGGAAACAGAGGTAATCAGAGAACATCTGATCTAGGGGTTCAAATACTAGTCGTATGAGTTATGCAACAATTTTTCCATCCTATTGCAAATTTCCCTCGTATTAGCAAAATTGGTGTATAAGTTGCAGATCTTAGCCTCGCTGTTTTAGTCAGCTTTTTCACAGCTATGACTGAAAGACTTGACAAGAACAACTTTAGAGGAGGAAAAGTTTATATGGGGGCTCCCAGTTTCAGAGGTCTCAGTCAATAGACAGCCAGCTCCCTTCCTCAGGGCTCAAGATGAGGTAGATCATGATGGTGGAAGAGTGTGGAGAAGGGAAGCAGTTCACATGATGATCAGGAAGCAGAGAGAAAGACTCCACTCGCCACAGACAGAATATATACCCCAAAGGCAGGCCCCAGTGGCCCACCTCCCCCAGCTACACCTACCTGCCTACATTTACCACCCAGTGAATCCATCAGGGGATTCATTTACTGATTGGTTTAAGGCTCTCATAACTCAATCCTGTCTCCTCTAAACCTTCTTGCATTGTCTCACAAGTGAGATTTTGGGAACCCATCACATCCAAACCATAACACTCAGTATCACCTATGCAAAAGAAAAGAACCTCTTTTCTAGTAGAAACCACAGATAAGACGTTTTCTAGATGCTACAGTGAACATCTCCTTGCTTCTTTCTTACTTCATTTATCCAATGGTCCACCTCAAGCTAGTTGAAAGGGTAGTCAACTTTAGATCAGCATAATGAAATGCTTGACACTGATGAAGTAAAGACAGATTTCATCTGGCTCCTCATCTGGAAGTTCTAATTCAAGATTAGGCAGCCCCATACGTCTGGGCCTGTGGCAAAGGAAGTATATCATGGTAGGGCATGTCAGAGAAAGTGTTCACATCACAAACCAGGAAGCAGAAAGAGGAGGAGACTAGGGTCCCACAGGCCCTCCAAGAGCACATACCCAATAACCAAAAGACCACCTAAGGTCCCACCTATCAAAGGTGCATGGTATCTTCAATACTGACAGCTTGTGGACCAAGTCTTTACATGTGGACCTCAGGGAGACACTTGTTTAAACCATAGCAAATAGTCATTTATTTGTTGACTGACTTATATGTTGATTTTTTTTTGTTGACTCATTTATTGTTGACTGACTTAAACCCACAACTTGCGGATTTATTGACTCTTGAATTCACTTTTGAACTCAGAGTTAGATCTGATCCCAGTCAAAGAAAGATGACTGAGAATAGGAAAAAAATCTTCCCCCACAAAAAGTTTTAATGAACTCTTCAGGGAGAATGATTATGGATGAAACACTACGTTTTTATAATTTAGCTATCTATGCAATAAATATCAATTATACATAATTTCAAAATCAAGTAGTTTTAATGCTTATAAATGAAAAAAATTCTTGGTTCCATCTCCACGTGTTTCATATATAGCACCCTTTTTTATCACCTTTAATTTAAATTCTCTAGTACAAAATTATATTAACTTTGGAATTTTGCTCTTTACACATTCTTATACTTCCTAGACGTCAATTTTTGTCAAAAGTTCATTTTCCCCCTGTTTTTATAGGGGGAATAAAATCTGTGGATCTTCAATTATGCTTTCACATTGCAGATTGAGGTACTAAAAAGAAGATCTGGTATCACACTCCTATAAAACAGTTCTATTCCCATCCCCATTATAGTAAACCATAGTATAATAGTTGGGTATTGCATATTCTGTTCTTAAAAATATATTACAAAAGGAAAAACCCCAATTAGAATAGTTTCATTCCACTTTAGCTGTAAACAGATTGCTACCTGCATTGCCTAATCATTTAAAAGTTTCAACAAAGAAAGAAAAGTGAATATAACATTAAACTGTTTTACATAAACCAGATATGGAGGAACCTTAAGTGCACATTACTGAGTGAAAGATGCCAATTGCAAAGGCTACAAAAGTACATCCAGCTATATGACATCCAGGAAAAGAGTAAGACTATGGGGACATTAAAGAGATCAGTGGTTCTGAGGAAGCAGAAAGGGATGAATATGACAGGGCACTTTTCCCTGTCAATAGACTTTGAGGACAGTGAACCTGTTCTGTGTGAAACCGTAATAGTGAATGCACGTCCTCATACACTTGTTAAAACCCACGGAATGAACACCACCATGAGGGTTCCCTAATGTGAACTATGGACTTTGGGGGATAATCCTGTGCCCCTATAGGTTTATCAGTTGTCACAAAGTCACACTCTAGTGGGGGATGTTGATAATGGAGAAGGCTATGCATGTGTAGGGATGAGAATATCTAGGAAATCTCTGTACCTGCTGCTCAATTTTGCTCTGGGACTAAAACTGCTTTTAGAAATAATGCCTGTTTTTTTAAAAAAGAAAATCTGAAGCTTACTATTCACGGTCAGCAATTGTCCCCTCATGGTCTTTCTGCCAGGTGATTGGCAGGGGCTTTTCAACTGCTTTGATGGATCTCTGCTGTACACATCACTAGTTGTTTTCTCTGGGGAAGGTTTTTCCTCTATGTTGAATTGAATCCCCCAGCATTCTGTCTAGGAAATACCAACCTCGTCATGGGTGTTCTAAGAGTTGATAGAGTGGATGGAAGGTGTGTGGTGTTGTGAGGGGGCGGGAGGCTCAAGCATCTCACTATGTAGATACAATCTTATGCTTCTATTTTTACGTTTCCCCCTTAGGTATAGCTGAAGGTCTGCAGCCCATAGTCCCTGCTTCAGTTCTCTAGGAAATAAGCCTCCCTAGAATAAGTCTTCTGCTACAGCATTGGAGGGATGATAGGGGTTGAGAAAGGTGCATGAATGCAAGAGCAATCTAGTTGTTTCTTGGTAGATTTTCAACTAAACCCCTAGTGTAAGCACCACCTGCTCCATGCAGGTTCCTAGTACCTTCCACTTCTGATCCTCTCTGGGGTCATGCAATGAGAATCAACTTGCTTCTTCCTGGTTCCCCACACACACACCCCCACCACAGCTCAAGAATTTGTTGAATCTTGAATTCGTTATCTCCCATACATTCACTTTCCAGCTTCCAATTTGGGATATTTTTTCTCTTGTTCTCCACAACATGGTGGTTTCTAAACTTACTGTCGTTTTAGACAAATTTCAGAAAGAAATAATTTGTGGATTTGGTCTATGTTTTGTAACCAAATATTACAATGATATTTTCAAAAATTTTAGACCATTTCATATTCTTGCTAGAAATAGGTGACTGTACCCCATTGCTCACTTTATATCCCCCAATATTCAGCTAATGTGATTTTTAAATTATTTTAATATTTGTTGTTTACTGATATTTCATTAGGTAGAAAAATTGTTTTAATTTCCCTTTATTGCCCTTGAAATGGAACTTTTTGTGTGTTTATATATTTTTAATCACATTCATTTCATCCTGGTTTTCTAATTATCATCTCTGCTCATAAAAATTGGTTTATACTGTTATCTAACTGCTCTCATCCCTGTTTACTCAAAAGCATATTGTAATGTTTTTAAGCACTGATTCCTGAATAATAACTATGTATTGTACGTGTGTATGAATACTTAAGGTGTGAGAAAATCACCTTTTACTTTCATCCTAAAATTATAATTAAAGTTTTAAAAACTAAATTGCATTTTATCAGAGTAGATTAGAAAACTGAAGAAGTCTACATCCTAAATATAGGATCCAAAATAACTTTACTTACACTCTTTAATTGATTTGAAAGACAAGCCCTACTAATAAATAATTTTGATTAATTTCACTATAAAAAGCCAACTCTTTTTAAAACAACAAAAAAAGGATACACGTTGTTGTAATCTAATATAGCCTAAAACTAAATAGTCATGATGACCATATTTCCCTCAGAAATCTACCAAAAACTTTCCTTCATTTTATTTGTTTGTTAACACTTGCAGGAACTTTGCTGAGTAAAAGTAATATGATAATTTTAACTCAGTATGAACCAAAACACTGATTTGTATTAGAATACAAAGGTTAATTCATTTATTCAGCAAAAGTTGATTAAGCCCACAGGATGTGGCAGACACTGTTCAAATTTCAGAACAGAAAAATCCAGTCTTTAGTGATAGAAGCCACAGTGACCAAGAGTGTACATTGAAACCACCTTCCCCTTCCTCTTTTTTTTTTAAGGTTTTAAATTTTTCCTTATTTTTATTGGCAAATTATAGATACACATAATGGTGGGATCCAGTGTTACATATTCATACATGCAAATAATATAACAATGTATTTTGGATAATATCATTCCCCAATTTTTCTCCCTTTCCTTTCCCTCCTCCCTTCCCCTTTCTCTCTGAAATCTAAAACAGGTAGATAATATCACAGAAAGATTTACTGAAGCAAGATTCCTCCCCATTCTACTCCAAACCCCATTACAAACTCCAAGAGGTCACTTACTTTGAGAATACAAAAAGGATAGTGTCAAATTCAGCTTGTATATTAGTCATGTTATATTAGCTTTTCATTATTACAATGGAATACCTGCAGTGATTAACTTATAAAGCTAAAAGGTTTGTTTAGCTCATGGTTTCTAGAGAGTATAGTCCAAGACTGGACCATACCATTGCTTTGAGCCTCTGGCGGGAGTTCCAGATGCCATTAACAGAGCAAACTGCTCATATCATGATTCAGAAAGCAGAGAGAGAGAGAGAGACAGAGAAATCCCAAAATCCCCCTCCAAAGCATGCCCTCAGCCGGTGATCTTCCACTAGACCCCATCTCTCAAAGGTTCCACCACCATCTAATAGCACGCTCCTGGGTACCAAGCCTTTAACACATGTACCTTGGAGGACAGTCATCCAAAACATAACACGTGATGAATATCAACCAGAAAAAAAGCATAAGGATGTTGAATAGCTTGATTTCATCATTCCACATACAACAGAGCAGCTCACTGTGTCAATATGTGTAATTATGATCTATCAATTAAAATAATATCAATTAAAAATAAAATGTAATGGTGAGTTAAAGCTAATTATAACTATGAAATTAAACCAAATAAATAAAGAAGGACAAAAATTCCTAATAAAGGTGCTAAACTGGCTAAAGCAGGAAAACCTCATGCACAAGCTCCTGTTTGTTAGAAAACTACCAGGGATAGCATGGGTGATGAAAAACAATTCCAGAACCTTCCAAGAGCTGAAAGCCATAAGAATGTGAAACAAAAAAAAAAAAAAAATCTTGCTTTGCCTTCTGGTAAAAAAAGGAGCTTTTAAAAAAAATAGCATCCAATGCAGGTAATACAGACAACACAGCCCATTGTCAAGAGTATCCATCACAAGATACATGAAAGGAGAGAGGAAAGATTGGGCTGGTGCAGGACTTTTCTTCCCACTTCTTATTGATTGAGTCACAGGGCACTTTCCAGCAGCAGCCCAGGCCAAATGGAGTCTCACCTCCAATTGTGCTGCAGACTGAGGGTCAAGGGAAAAGTTAGATGCCCCCCTGCCAGGCTATATCCTTAGCTTAACAGTTGGCAGAACATGAACTGAAATTCAGTGTATGTCTGACTTTCCAACTTCCTCTTTCTGGACCAGATGGATCCAGTTTGCTCCTTAAGGATTTTATAAGATGAAAACAACCCAACCTCTTTTTTTCACAAAAGGTTTTATGAGAACAAACACAAAAGTGCCATACAATACCAAAGTGACAATTTATGCATGCTGATTTTTCTACAGATGCTGACTGGATCAAAGTCCAGTCTGAGATCATAGTTCTATTTCAGAGCTTGGCTGCCTATTTATTTGTAGAATGTGGTCCCATCAAAGGCTGTGGTCTGTCTGTCTTCCAACTAAACAGTGCCAGTCATCTGGTCTAGAAACTGAAGGGAGATACTGCCACATCCAGTTTTTGCAGATTCCAAGTCACGATCGCAAAAGACTGTTGTAGCTTTTTCTTTGCTTGTAAGAAACGGGGCCTCATAAACAACATGGCACAATAAAAGGTGTCGGTCAGAAATAAAGGAAAGAGAGGATGGAAACGAAGCAACAGTTGGTTTATCTCCGTGGACAAGACACTGAAAATTCAGTAAAGATAGTCATAGATCAAGCTGAAGTGGGAAAACTAGGGTGCATGGTATATCTCTTTATGTGCAAGACAGTCAGGCTGTTCCTGCTTGGTTTTAGGTCAGGGAGGTCCAGATCAGTTATCTGAACACAGGCAAAAGTAAAATGGAAGTGATACCTTATTTGTGTGGAACATAGAAGAATAGGCAAGCTCCAGGTTTGTCTAATTTAAGGATGAGACAGATAAGAGACTATTCATATTGGGCTGGGGATGTGGCTCAAGCAGTAACGCGCTCACCTGGCATGCGCGGGGCGCTGGGTTCGATCCTCGGCACCACATAAAAATAAAATAAAGATGTTGTGTCCACTGAAAACTGAAAAATAAATATTAAAAATTCTCTCTCTCTTTAAAAAAAAGAGAGACTATTCATATTAAGCAAAAAAGGTAAAAACCTCATCAGAGTCTGTTTAATAAACACACTCACTATTTCATGAGTGTGTAACTATGCAGAATTACAAAAAAAGTTCAGGGAACACTAGTGGTACCTAGGGACAACAATCAGATGTCTGCAAAACTCTCCAGATCAAACCATAAAATCAGCCCACCACAGACAAATAAAGTACATAACAGGAAAAAGATATTACTTGAACAAAATAATGAAAAACTGTCGATTCATTTATCTATTCATAGTGCAGTGCTTAGAAGGGAAGATGGTCCTCTGGGAGACAGGAAAGAGAATGCTTGGGAACACTTGGCAGCGTCCTGGCCTAGAGACTCTAGCTGGAAGGACCTGACGTTGGGCATATCAGGTGTTGACACACCTATCCAAGTGGCTTTGATTCCTCTCTCTCCAAATAGGATTTTAGTTGTAATTTGCCTCCCTGTGTGGTTTCTTCAGCATATGGAGAATTATACCCCTCCCACAAGTACAATCTTGGCAGTTTGTTCTTCCCTGAAAGCTAAAAATAGCATTCTGACTTATGCAGTGAGCTATTCTGAACTTGGTTAACTCCAGTCCATCTGGAAAAGATTTTTGAAGGAGGTTGCACAAATGAGAACCACACCCTGGATTGCGGCCGCTTCACTAAAGTGAGTTCTCCTGCTAGCCAGCCCTCCCTAAAGACACTCATGTCTTATCTTGTTTCAAATAGCCATAAAATGTTTCTATTCCTTTGGCTTAGACTGTAATAAATCATCACATCATCATAACAGCATCTCTTGAACACTTACTGTATGCAGGGCACTATTCTAAGTGTTTATTTGAATGATTCATTTAATTTTTCATAATAAGACTAGAGGATAATTGCAGTTACAATTACTCCTATTTTATAGGTGAGGAACTGAGACCCACACAGCCCAAGGGACTTGTCCAAGGACACACAGATATTATTTTCTCATTTATTTAGTGAGTACCCAAGAAACACCATAGCTGAATATGTTTATCAGTTCTTAACTGCCCATTCACAGACACATAATATATTCTGAGAAAAGGTGAAAGAGAAAAATCACAGTCTTTAATTCCTTGGCTAAGTTCTCATCTAGAACTTATCACAAGGGGATGAGGTGGTGACTTAGTGGTGGAGTGCTTGCCTAGACATGTGAGGCACTGGGTTTGATCCTTAGCACCACATAAAATGTAAGTAAATAAAATAGAATTGATCACAAACTTGGTAAAAACAGAGAGCTTTTCATCCTAAATGGGGGTGTGCTTCTCTTTAGAATCCTCAGCAAACTTTGAATGTTAGTTAGAAAACTGTCACTTTGGAGTTAAACAATAGTTCCTTGGTTTTATTTTTCAAATTTAGATTAGAGTGACTACTTTCTTGTGTAGTTGATTGAATTGATCAAGAAATTGCCCCACATATTCAGTCAGTAAGGCTCAAACCAGATTTGCTGCCTTAATACCTCTAAAGAGCATTAACACAGCCCCATCAGACACACTGGCTCACCGTCACCATGATTCTCAAGCACAGGAAACACTGTCCTATGCAACACTGTTAATTCTGGAAACCAACGATGGACAAATTATTTTCTAATCACCAATAGATAAATTGGTTAATAGAGTCTTAGGGGGAAAAGAGCTTGATCCACACAAATCACTACATAGATTCAATAGTCCAAAACCACATAAATGTCTGCACCACTGACCCAGCTCATGGCTTTATTGTGAATATTAGCCCAAAGTCAAAAAAATGAATGCCTTTGAGAAAGCCCATTGTCCATATGAACAGCTTTCTTTATGGCACTTTTAATGTCCTTATTCCTAAAACTGTAGATGATGGGATTCATCATTGGTATCACCACAGCATAGAATATGGATACCACCTTGTCCCTGTTCAGGGAGTAGCTGGAACTAGGTCGCATGTACACAAAGAGACCAGAACCATAGAAGAGGGTCACAGCCGTCAGGTGAGAGGCACAGGTACTGAAGGCCTTGGTCCTACCTTTAGCTGAGCTAATTCTCAGGACAGCAGCAACAATATAACCATAAGAAATGAGGATCACAAGGACAGATATCACTCCAACGACAACACCCACAATAAAGTTCACCACCTGGCTGGTGAAGGTGTCAGAGCAGGACAGAGCCAGGACCGGAGGAAGGTCACAGAAGAAATGGTCGATCATGTTGGGCCCACAGAAATCATGGTGATAGACAGAGGATGTCTCAATCAAAGAGCTAAGGAACCCACCCACATAGGCACCAGCCACCATCTTTAAGCAAAGCGTGTGGGAGATGAGGGCCGCATACAGCAGCGGGTTGCAGATGGCAGCATAGCGGTCATAGGCCATGGCGGCCAAGAGAAAGCATTCAGTCAGCCCCATGCCACAGAAGACAAAGTACTGTGTGGCACAGCCCACAAAGGAGATGGTTTTCTGCTCTGTGATGATATCAGAAAGCATCTTGGGGCTTGTAGCGGACACATAGCAGATGTCCAGGAAGGACAAGTTACTGAGGAAGAAGTACATGGGTGTGTGCAGGTGAGAGTCCATCCTGATGAGGACAATAAGACTCAAGTTCCAGGCCACAGTCAGGAGGTAGATCCCCAGAAATAACACAAAAAGGGAAGTCTTCATTTGAGGATGATCTGAGAACCCTAGAAGGATGAATTTTGTCACAACTGTGTTGTTCCTTTGTATCACCATAGGTGTCCTGCATGAAGAAAAGAAGAAACCTTGTGTCAGATCAATTGTGTTCATTATTACAAGAACAGAAATGTCCTAGAAGATTGTACAGTCAATACCCCGTTTCGATTCCCGCCAACTTCCAAGAAAAATCTTCCCAGAGCAAGCCAGGGTTAAATAATACCTTGGTGTTATTTTAAATTTTTATTTTATATGTCTTCTTGGAAAAAAAAAAAGATTCTGATGAATGAAGTAGAAAGTGGCCAGGATCAGAAAGATGATTTTGTCTTCAGCTCCATTCCTACATAGGTGAGGACGGTGGAAAGCCACGCATCCCTTAAAAGCCTCACTTCTCAAGATGGCAGGGTTGAGTCAGAGGAGTTTCAATTTCCTTTTAGAACTGGATTTCCTAGGGGCTCTCTTAGACTTTCTGACTTAAAAATATAAACCAAATTAAGATTTTTTTAAAAATTATGCTTTATACATCTTCAATATAAGAACTCCAATGGCCTATAATCTTTAACGTATTCCATTTGGGGAAAGGAAATCCAATCATCCAAATCATTCTTCTACATTGCAAAATGAAAAGAAAAAAATATATATGTATATCTGTGTGTATATGGTAAGGACTAGACAAATTTACAATAAAATTCACATAAAATTCATAGAAAGATAAAACTTGGACTGGCCCAGTTGGCTTCCATCACGGAGTTAGAGATGGGGAGCCATCCCAGAGCTGATTGAAATGGGCTGACCATGGTGGTCAAGAACTTATATTTCCTTAACAAGAAAAGATGGGGGAAGAGAGGGTTTGTTAAATAGTTAAGGACAATGATCAGCAGAAGACCACTTTGATGTTAGAAGGCCACATCAGATTATCACTTTGAAAACATGAGGTGAGCCCATTGCATTTGACAATTGAGAAAGACAGGGCAAGGCCTGATGTGAGATCAAAATGAGGAAATATAAATGGGTGTAAAAAGGCATAAGTACCCTGGGAGGACTCATTGGTAAAATGGAATTTGCTGGTATTTCATTTGTATGGAATTTGGCCATGCGTGCTTGGTTGAGTGTAACTGTTTGATTGTGTTTCTCCATCACTCATCATATTAAAAACTGCTTCTCACTTTATATTTTCTAAAACTTTGAAAGCTCTCTATAAATCACCGATTGAATGTCAAAGCTGAAAAAAGCCAAGACTGTTCTTCACCATGACATCAATCTATTGTGACCATAAAAAAAAGAAAAGAAGATGAGTTTGGTGTTTCTTATGTTAATGAAATCTTCTCTCAGAAAGTTTTGTCTGTTCTGTTTATGGATCTATTTACCTGTAACAGTGTCTTGGATGTATGAATCCAATAAATATTTATTGAATGAATTAATTCTTTTCATTGCTTTTTCTCAGAGTTTAATAGAGTGGCTATGGATTATTATATTTAATCTGTTATAATAATAAAATATATAATACAAAAATAATAATATAATAATCATAATTAAATACGAACACTTATTTAGTACTTATGGTGTATCAGACACTGTTCTGACTCAATTTATACAAACCCATTTACCTCTCCACACAGCTTCAGGAAGTGGCAACTACTCTTCTCCTTTTACAAAATAAGAGGAGGTTGTGAGGGGAATGGGAAAATAAACAAGGAGAGAAATGAATTACAGAAGAGGGGGTAGAGAGAGAAGATGGGAGGGGAGGGGAGGGGGGATAGTAGAGGATAGGAAAGGTTGCAGAATACAACAGTTACTAATAGGGCATTATGTAAAAATGTGGATGTGTAACTGATGTGATTCTGCAATCTGTATTTGGGGTAAAATTGGGAGTTCATAACCAACTTGAATCTAATGTATGAAATATGATATGTCAAGAGCTTTGTAATGTTTTGAACAACCAATAATTTAAAAAATTTAACAAATTTAAAAAAAATAAGAGGTGGAATAGACTGAGAATTTATAGTTGTCATTTGTTGGATGAATGAGGTAGGAGAAAATAAACTGGACTTACGGGATTATTTTAGACAGAAGTGTCCTGAGATCTTGTGCTACAAGAGAAAAAAAAAAAAACATATCGGTTGCTTTGCAACCTTCACATCTTTTGAAAACTTTACTTAATCTGCATTTCTTTCTGCTCTATGCCTGCTTTTTGGTTCTGCCGATGTTTTATATACTGGCCTCTGTTTAAACACCTGCTTGTAGAATCCAGGATCCTTGTTACCAAGCCTTCCTAATGGCCTATGGGAGTTCATTATTTTTAATGGGCAGAGGTCACCACACTCTTTCTCCAAGAGGCTACCCTCTGTCACCCACTCCAGGGTCCAGTGCAAAAATCCCAGCAATCGTTAGAAGACTAATTGTTCTCTAGAGCAATGGTGAAAGGGGCCAACCACTAGAACCTTCTTTCCAGTCCTCTGCCTTATTCTCCTTTGAGTTTTCACTGATTTGGATTCAGAAAGACTTCCTACTTCCTTTCATGTTAGTGGGCAATCTTCTACTTTATGATCCCTTTTCTTGGAAGTTAAAAAAAAAAAAACAAACACAAACACACTGTACTAAAACAGTGGTTAATGACACCGATTTTTAACTGAGAAAATTGCTATCTTATCAATATAAACGTGTGAAAGTTGCTATCTTGTCAATATAAATCTCAATTTTAACTGAGAAAGCTGCTATCTTATCAATATAAACGTGTGAAGTTGCTTAATCTTTCATATCAACTTCTTCATTTCAAAAACTGGTATAATAATAATGACTACCCCAGGAGGGTTGTTGTGACAATTAAATAAGATGTGGATAAGAATAACAAAATATATTCCATCCTTGTACAATTATGTCAGAATGGATGTTACTGTGGTGGATAACTAAAAAGAACCAATAAAATTTTTTTACAAATAAAACTTTTTTAAAAAAAAAAAAGAAAGGCTTAACTCATGATGGAAAGAATGTAAACGTGTCATTTACTTCATCTGTTGGGTCTGGCCAAGAAGCATCTTTCTTGCAGTTCACGTTTTATGGTGACTCATTGGCCATGTGATGACAATGATGCACTTTCTCCTGAAGGTTTGGGTGCTGCTCCAGGCACTGTCACAACCTGCACATGTCACTACGGGAAAGTGAATTAGCTCCTCTGGGCTGAGCAGATTGTGCTCATTTTCCAAGGACCTGTGAAGCTCTGAAAGTCTGATATTTTAAAACATCAGTTTTGTGTTTTGATAAGTATTTTCTTCAGGAATAACATTTCCCCCCCCCAAAAAAAATTATTCTGTTTCATGCAAATCAAATTAGCCATCCTTAGTCTGAAAAGATAAGAATAAATGACAAAAATGCTCTCTACAAAGGAATACCATTCCTGAGACCTTTGATATACAAGATAATAGTGCTAACTTATGGAAAGAAATTGAGTAACTGAGATCGTTAAAATAAAAAGAGGTCAATGACTTCCCAAATCAACTGTGAACATGAACATGCAACTTTGCCAAAATAAACTTTCTTATCCAGGATTAGAGATACATTGCCCAGGAGATCCCAAGGCTGAGAGGGTGAAGCCAACAATGAAAAGTTAATTAAGATCTGAGAAATTTAAAAGTGAACCCCATAATTTTTATTTGGACATTTTCTTAGGATTAGAAAAGGCTAATAAGAAAGAATAGCAATAGGTTTAATCTGTCATGGCAAAACAGATAAAAGTTGAAGACTCCTAAGACTATAAAGCAATCTGTAAATATAACAATGTTCGCATTAGATGTGTAAATGAAGAGTAGAAACATGCAATGTATTTGTCAACCCATCCTATAAGAAATTTGAGAATGAGGAAGAAAGTCACCTTATTAAATCTCCCTGAACAAAACTATAAACTCAGCATACTTTTATTTTAAAAAAATCCAATTTGATTAAAATAACAGAAGTTTCAGTAAATATCAAAGCAAGTCTATTGCAAAACATCATGTATACTTAACATTATTCAGTGTGTCCTGAAAATGATTCAGATGGTGTCATGGTGAATTTGGGGCGGCAACTTGACTGGGTTAAGAGATGCCCACATAGGTGGTAAAGCATTATTTCTGGGTTCATCTGTGAGGGTGTTCTGGAAAAGAGTGACATTGCAGTCATTAAACAAAATGAGGGGCATCTGCTCTCACCAATGTGAGTGGATATCATTCGACCAGCTGAGGATGAACAAAAAAAGCAGAGGAAAGGTGAATTCTCTCTATATATCTCCTCTGGAGCTGAGACACCCTTGAACATCAGAACTCCAGGTTCTCCAGCCTGCAGACTCAGCAGTTTGCATTAGCAGCCCAACCCCAACCCTGGTTCTCAGGCCTTTGCCTCAGACTTAAGAGGTAACCATCAGTTTCCCTGGTTGTGGGGCTTCCAGGCTTGGAATAAACCACTGCCTCCAGGTTCTCCAGTTTCCAGACAACCTGATGTGGGACTGTCTAACATCCCATAATCATAAGTCAAATCCCCTAATAAATCCCATCATCTATCTATCTATCCATTCGTCCACACACAGCCAAGTTGTTCTTTCCAGAGAACTCTGACTAATCCTTGTGTTAATTTAATGTTATGTGGTTTTATCATAGGAAAATAAGCACCAAAACAAACAGCAAATGAAGGCAAATACATTCCCCATAGAATTATAAATGTTTAGAAGTAAAAAAATTTAAAAAAACAGTGCTTCAAGATTGAGCTCAAAATTTATCTTGCTAAGATTCCATGTACTTTAGAGTATGTTCTCTGGCAGATTCTCCTAAAAGATGATTTGCTTTTATGTTCATTTAACATTTTAGAGTAGTTGTTTTAATGAGTTTATTTGAATTGCTTTGAAGCAAAGACCAGAGAAAACTCCAGAGATGCTTAGCAGTAAAATGCTATCTTCGTTCTCAAATTGGAATTTGAAACGTAATCTCAGTTTGTATTTCTTCCACCAGCAACTAGTAAAAACTTCAGATCAACGTAGATCCAGAGTCTTTTACCAGGCAGCCCTACTAAATCCAAGATAAAAGTGAATTTACAAGTTTTAGAAATCTTTTAAATATATATGCAAAGAGGAAAACATTCACATCCTAGAAATCAGAGGATGTGAATTCTATTCCCCATTATACTGTAACAAATTGGGCTATTGATTTCTCTGGGCTTCTTTTTGACTCTGAAGAGGTAAAGCAATGACCTCTAAAAATCCCAAGCAGTATGATTATATCTAAGATAACTATATTAGCAAACTATTATCTGCACAAAGCCCTGCTGGTTTAGATCCCTGTGGAATGCTGCTGCCACCTATTGGAAGTGTTCCTAAATTGTAGTCAGTTTTAATTAAAACTTAAGATCCCAGCATCTCAAATAGGGATCAAACCATCTCCAAACCCATAATGTGCTCACTGTGCTCCAAGAACTGTTCGGATGCTCCTTGAGCACTTGAACTCAATATGATTGTGCAATTAAATTTCAAGGAAGATACCAAACCAGGGAGATGGGCAACTTATTGAACATAATGAAAATGGTGCATTGAAATAATAAGAAAATATGTTTAGATAAAGGTGATGGTAATATATAATTGCTGTTCCAAGCTAATATATACGTTTTTATTAAATACCAGCTAACTCTATATTTTAATTAAAATGCCATCTAACTTGAATGAGGTTTTAAAAAGACTTTGAGGTTTAGTGAATCTTACTATTTTTATAACACTTTTGCTATACTTGTTGTTTTTATTATTCAAATACCTAATTATCTCATGAGAACTAGTTGTTTGTGAACAATGTAAATGTTATGCTCCTGAAAAGCACTTAAAATATTAGATTCTTTTGGAATTGCCAGCTAAGACTTAAACTGAAAAGGAAACATTAGGACATTTTAGGTGTTGATTCCTAAATCAAATGAAAACACCCTTAATCATTGCTATAGTAAACATTGTAATAAAGATTTAAGATAATTTTAGTGCAAAATTTTTCCTACAGATTGAGTCATTTGGAGACACATATAAATCAATTCTTGAGTATGAATTTTCTGAGAAATCTTTGAACATTACCTCCAACTACATGTCCCCAGGTCTGAATTTCCCTTGGGAACAGTCAAAGGGAGCATTCCAAAGGAAACTCTTCTGGTTTCAAGATGATGGTCATGCTTCAAAGGAGAAGAGATTCTAGGAAGAGCCAGTTTTCTACCACTTCAATCACCTCCAGCCCAGCCCAGATTCACATCCCTGAGTCCTGACACAAAGGGACTGGAAAAAGAATGGTGGAGAGAAGAGACTGAGGAGTGTTGGCGATACTGAATTGCTAATAGTGCTGATACTGGCCAATTGGACAGAACCAGGGGATGATGCTCTCAGAGCAGATGCCTGTGTCTTCAATGCCAGCATCTCAGCCTTGAAACTGAAGGTGTGTTAGTGATATGATGGGTATCTATAGAAATCCATCCCGGTCCACACCAGGAAAGAAGCAAAATGGTAGATATTGCAATGGTAGATAATTATACAAAGGCATTCGAGAGACCCCCAATGGTTCCTAGCACTAAAAGAAATTTAGAGGAATATAAGGTAATAAAAGAAATTCAAAGGAATCTGGAATTCAAATTTAAGATCCTGGAAAATGTCTTTTGTGACTACTTTTATGGTCATGTTTTAGTATTCCACTTGTTGTGGGCAAGAACATTGATTAACACTGCATTATTAACTTCAATTCTGAGCAAAGAGGATATAGAGGGTACAGAGGGTGGAAAATGGAGGACTAGAGACAAGACTTTGAGAAATACCAGCTACATGTATGGAGGGGGGAGGAAGGGAGAATCATTGAAAAATACAATTAATTATTCCATGCTCATTCTGTTTCCCTAACATACACACACACACACACACACACACACACACACACATACACACACACACACATACACAGGAATGGGATGGAAAATGATACAACCACTCTGGAAAACCTTGCCATATGACCCAGCAATCTCATTTCTAGATATTTACCCAAGAAAAATAAAAATCTATATCTCAAGTAAACCTGTTTGAAAGTGTTTTTATGGTTATGTTCATAATGGTCCCAAACTAAAAACCATTCATGTCCCTAAACTGCAGAATGATTAAACAAACTGTGTTCTATCTATACAATAGAATTTTATAAAACAATAAAAATGAGTGGACTCATTCTTGCTAATGACACACAAGAACAGTATGAGAGAATTTCAAATGCATGCTACTAAGTGGAAAACAAAAACAGACTCAGACAGCTTTTCCTGCTTTCCAATATTAATTTTGTCCACCCATCTCTGACACTTGTCTTCAGCAAAATCAGCGAACCTTCTAAATAACAGCATCTGTTACTGTCCTCCCACCACAGTGCTTCTCAAAAATGTGGGCTGTCAATCATGCTGAGTGAAATAAGCCAGACTCAGAAAAATCAAGGGTCCGGTGTTTTCTCTCATATGCCCAAGCTAGGGCAACACAAGGGAAAGAAAGTGGGGATGAGATTGGATATCATAGAGATACAAGGAAGATCAGTGGAGTAGAAGAAGGAGAACGAGAGTAAGAGAGGAGGAAATGGGGGACGAATTTAATAAAACCACATTATATGCATATATAAAGGTACCAAAGGGAATTTCATCTTTATGTATATGCAAAAGAAAGGAAGTTTAGTAGAGCAGAGGAGGAAGAATAGGGGGAGGAGGAAGGGAGGGGGAAAAAGGGAATGGAGATTGATATTAAATTCCCTCGATGTATAATTTTCTCAAAACAAACCTAGTCAGGCTTGGAGGCACACGCCTGTAATCCCAGTGGCTTGGGAGGCTGAGGCAGGAGGATCACAAGTTCAAAGCCAGCCTCAGCAAAAGCGAGGAGCTAAGCAACTCAGGGACACCTTGTCTCTACATAAAATACAAAATAGGGCTGGGGATGTGGCTCAGTAGCAATGTCTCCCTGAGTTCAATCCCTGGTTCCCGAATAAATAAATAAATCCAATTATAATTATAATGATCTAATTTTAAAAAAATGTTGCTTCTCCTTTCTCTCACTTTCCCCTCAATGCCCTACTCTTAGTCCTGTAGGTAGACATGGTTTGGAGGGGAAATAGTATGGAGACTATGCATAATAAACTCAAATTAATATGCTTATTTCCCTAAAACTTTGGATTCTTTCCACTGACTTATACTAGGAAATATCAGGCATAATGATCTATTCAGCAGTGGTTACTATGTAATCCAGTAAATACCGTGCTACAGCCACTCCCAGATGATTTAAGACATTAAATACAAAATACAGAGTATATAAATAAATTGTACCCAAACTAATGTTAGAGAATGTCCTTCTTGCTAACATTTTTATAGCCTGCTGGACATGTTCTCCCAAGATACTCCCCAAATAATTTTGCAATATCTTTCAAGCTTGGGAGAAATAATTTCTCTTCTCAAAGGTCATACTCTTGTCCTCCTGGAACATGCTGATATTTGAACCTAATTATGGTTCAGCGACAACCAGGGCTGGTTTAGTGGATCTTGAGATCAATAGGTATCTCTTTGTAAAGAAATTGCTTCATATGAATTTAAGAAATAATCATCAAGGAAGGAATGGTTTCCTCTCCTCAGGTCAAGAGAGACTGTTTCCATGGCTAGGAAGGATCAGTCACTTGAGGGTTTAAGGTGATCAGCTTTCTTTGGGTCTATCTAAACATCCTCATTCCAAATCTCAGGATCTTAATATTTTCAAACATGTCATAAATTTAATGTAATAGGCTCTGTGACTTGCACCATAAAAAAATTGAGCTTGTTTTACATCTTACCAACTCTGAACCTACAAAAAATAAAATATTCATTTTGGAGATTCAATAGAGGCTCTATAGTTGTCTAATTGGGAAGTGACTGAGTTTAAAATCCCAAATTTTTTACTTTATTTCTTTAAGTGCTCCAATAAAGTCAGAAATATCCAGCCATCTAATAGTTATGGTATCATCATTACTACTATAATGATCAGGTGTAGCAGTTGCTTGATTTTCCAAGGATTGTCTTTAATGAGAATTTCATTTTAAGAAACTTAATTATGGTGTAAGCATCATATGAGCAAATTATTTTTATTGGTTCTTTTTAGTTATACATGGCAATAGGATTCATTTTGACATAATTACAAAAGCATGGAATATAATGTATTCTAATTCAGTCCTCAGCACTTTCCCTTCTCCTCCCCTCCACCCTCCTCTTTTTCCCCTTCTACTCTACTGATATTTCTGCTTTTTGCTATAGTTTTTTTTTAATTTTTGTTTTATGGATGTACATGATGGTGAGAGTCACTGTGGTATATTCACATATATACATTGGAAAGTTAGGTCAGATTCATTTCAGTGTCTTTCCCTATCCAATCCCTCTTCCTTTCCCTTCATTCCCACATGCAAAGTTCTTACATGTCTCTAGTGAATTACACAATACCTAGCCAAGAATAGTCATAAATAAATAATTACAGAACGCTCAATGAAATAATAGCAAAGTGAATTCAATAGTATTTTGGAAGAATCACTCACCACCGTCAAGTGGAATTATCCCTGGAATGTAAGGATGGTTCAACATAAACAAATCCATAAATGTGATACACCCACAATAATGGAATGAAGGTCAAAAACTATATGATCATTTTAATAAATGTAGAAAGACATTTGACAAAATTTAATGTTCTTTCATAATAAAACTCTCATGCAGTTACATATAGAAGGAATGTAACAAAACACAATAAAGTGCACGTAACGCAAGCCCGAAGCCATACTCAATGGTGAAAAGAAGAAAACATTCCTGCTAAAATTAAGAATGAAACAAAGATGCCCGCTCCTACTTCTAGTCAACATAGTACTTTAAATCCCAGTCACAGCAATTAAGCAAGGAAAAGAAATAAGATATTCAAGGCAGAAAGGAAGAAGTTACACTGTCCCTGTTTGCAGATGATATGATCTTATATTTAGAAAATTATAATGACTCCACCAAAAAAAGCCATTAGAACTGACAAATTTTTTTTTTAGGATTTTTTAGGATACAAAATCAACACCAAAAAAAAAATAGTACTATTTCTATACACTAAAAGTGAACTATCCAAACATGAAACTAGGAAAACAATCTCATTTATAATAAGTTGCACACCAAAAAAACTTAACAGTAAATTTAACAAAGTGAAAAATCTGTATACTGAAAACTATACAATGTTGATAAAATAAATTGAAGAAGATACAAATAAATGGAAATATGGATTAGAAGAATTAACATTGTAAACA
Source organism: Marmota flaviventris (assembly GCF_047511675.1). Taxonomy (NCBI): domain Eukaryota; kingdom Metazoa; phylum Chordata; class Mammalia; order Rodentia; family Sciuridae; genus Marmota; species Marmota flaviventris. The sequence goes on along the minus strand of NC_092506.1, from coordinate 13,001,566 downwards.
TATCCATATTCCCCAAAGTTATAACCAGACTCAATACAATTCTTATAAAAATTCCAAAGGTATTTTTAACAGAAATAGAAAGAAAGCATTCTAAAAAACCACAAAATACCATAGATAGTCAATGCAATCTTGAATAAGAACAAAGTTGGAGGCATAATACAACCTGCTATAATTTGAATGAAGTCACCCCAAAGATTGTATGTTAAAAGGCTGGGCCCCACTATTGGAAAGGAAAGTGTGTGCAATAGAACCTTCAGGAGGTGGATCTAAAGAGAGGTCCTCAGGTTATTAGGAGATGATAAGTAGGGGAGATGAAGGATATGTTAACAGGCCTAATTTAATTATTTTACTATGTGTATATGCATCAGAACATCACCTGTGTCCATAAATATACACAGTTTGCCATTTGTCAATTAAAGTAAATAAATGAATGTGTTCATGAAAAAACCTAACTCCAATAAATAAATATATATGTACAGAGAGAAAGGATGAATGATTTCTCCTTTTCTATATTTTTATCTTTAATCCTATTCCTTCACTACCCTGATTGTCTCTTCCTCCATTTTTCTGTCTGGTTAATTAACTTCTTTCTCTTAACTGGTCGTGGTATTAAGATTAATCAGCCACTATTCGTTGTGGCTATTTTTAAAAAGACCTTAGTTCAGTATTCTCAGTTTAATAAATGAGTGAACCAAATCATTTTCTTCTTCCTTTTAACCCCCAAGCATGTGCATTAATGATTTGCCTTCTGTTGAATTATGAACTGATATTATTTTTTATTTGTATGTGGCCCTCTGTAGAAAAAAGTCTTACATCTTTACATTTCATCATGCCATATCAGAATAAGTTTTTTAAAACTTTTTTTAAGAAGAAAAGGCCCCATGCCTAATATCTTTCTCCTGGAGGAAGATGGTAGGTTTCTTTTCTTGTCTTTTTTTTAAGTGCACATTAACTACACAAAATAATGGGCTTCATAATGGGATATTTGTACATGAATGTCACATACTTGGATCGTATCTACCCTCAATTGTCCTCCCTTACCCTACTCTCTCCCTCTCCTTCTCCCTGAATCCCTTCCTTTTATAGAATCATCTCCCTTCAAGATAGTAGGTTTCTGTGAAAAGAAATTAGATTTATAAATTGAGAGATATGATTGACCATATCAACACAATTATGTGCAATTGAGTTCCAAAATAAATATGAGTGCTATATATTCATATGCAGATTTTGGCGGCAAACTGTCATTAACTAACATATCTGACAGAGGAAATGTCTAAGCAAAATATAGAAAGGCTACAGGGTTATTTAATTTTGTTTAGATGGAGACAATACCTTTATTTTATTTATTTATATGTGGAGCTGAGGATTAAACCCAGTGCCTCATGCATGCTAGGCACACGCTCTACCACTGAGTGACAACCCCCAGCTCTGCAGGGTTATTTTTAACTTTGCTGAGATAATGGAACCAAGAAATGGACTCAATGACTTATTAGTTGTAAAAGTTTGAGCAACTTATTTAGTTTCTCTGAATTTCTGTTTTCTTCTCTGCAAGGGGGGATTTTGGAGAATTTCATGAGTTAACACAAAAAAAGCATGAAGTACAGTGCTTAGCACACAGTAGGAGCTCAGTAAACTCCCATCAACTAAGCATATTTCAGGTTAAGCAGGTTCTAGGCAAAACAGGAGAGGATTAGTAAATAGATACTTATGTATGGGCAATCTTGCTTCTTCAGTGGAGTAAGTGTTCATCCTGTTTTTACATTCCACTGTGCTCCTGGGCTTGGTGATGTACTACTGGAAGATATCTTGATTAGCCTTAGGGGATTGGAGGACCTGGCCAAAGAGACCAAGTTTAATAAGCATTGTCTTTGGAGCATTTTATGAGTTTATGTTATAGACAGCCCCAGAGAGCAATTAACCACAAAGCTGTGAAGTTTGGGAAATGCATTTCTTCCTCTTTTGTAAAGCTCCTCCAGGGCAAATGCAATAAAACATCTCCAAGGAGAGAGGGGGAAAATTCCTCTTCGACATTCACCCGCTACCCCAGTTTTGAAACAACTTTTCCAAAAGGAACCCCAAACAGAAGTATTAGTGGATACCAAAGATGACAGCCCCCTCCTTTCTCTGCCTATCTTTGCCCTCTTTTACTCTATCCACAAACATGCTTTCTATGCACCACAAAGATGTTTTGATTCTTGACAAACCATCCCCAAGTTCCCTCTTCAAACTTACTCTACCTTGGGAATTGGAAGCAGCAGCTGAAATCTGATTAAACTCTCCAAAGCAGGACAACTCGAGACAGGTGTCAGCTAAAAGCAAGCAGAACAGGAGAAAGAAGGTAAGCGTTGTCTTTCATCTTCTATTTTTATTCTTTATGCCCAGATTACTGTCACTTATAGAGCACCCCAGATCTACAAATCCAAGCAGTACTTTGGCTTATAGTTTTCCTCTTGGTACCTCTCAATTCTCTCTGCTTTTTCTCACATTTAAACTAATCTGTTTGAGGGGGTGGTACTATTTTAGGAATAGACTTTATTTTTTAGAGCAGTTTTAAGTTCCCAGCAAAGCTGAGTAGAAGGTAGAGATTTCCCATATACCTCATTCATTTCCTCCCTATTATTATCCCTCCCTCTAAGTTTTGGCAATCACTGATATATTTAATGTTTTCATAGTTTTGCAGTTTTCAGAATGTCATAAATTTGGAATTACATATCACGTCATATTTTCATATAGGTTTCTTTCACTTAGCAATACACATCAAGGTACCTTCATATTTTTTCATAGTTAGATAATTATTTTCTTTTTAAGTGTCACTTTTCAAAATGTCTAATCTATATGTTTTTGTTTTCAAGGGTTCCCAAACATCATTTGTGTTCTTAAGGACAATATGGAAAAATTGAATTTATGGACTATTCTTGCAAAACCTTAAAAAACTCATGCTATTTTTATTTTTATTTTTCTCACATTTGAGCCTTCTTGGATTCAATGCAATATTGAAATTCAGAATAAGATAAAGAAATTCATTGTGTAATTAAATTCTCTTCTCTATCTCAGGTAATTCTGAGATAATTCTCAAATAATTCAGTTAATAGTGGAATAGTTTTCCTATTAATTAATATGTGCATATAAGCTGAACACCATTCTATATCATGTCTTTAGAGGCAAGGTCACTAAGAGAGCAAAAAGAAACACATTTTCTTCAACTGGTAATTGGTTGATTAATAAATATTCAGTAGCATTTTTAAAAGTTCAGAAAATCATGAGTTGAATCACTAATTTTATTAATGCACAAGTTGTTCATTAGAAATTCTGTGAAAAACAGGGCTGGGTTTGTAGCTCAGGCAGAGCGCTTGCCTCACATATGTGAGGCACTGGGTTCGAGATTCAATCCTCAGCACCACATAAAAAAACAAAATAAAGATATTGTGTTCATCTATAATGAAAAAATGAAATTTTGTGATAAACAAATTGGCATGCTAACATGAAACAAATTATGAAAACAATCTTTCCAAAACCAAGTTTACTCCAAACAGAAAAATGTTCTCATCACAATAATCTGAGAAAGATTGCAGAGTTGACATTTAAGAGTCTGATTCTACAATCACAGCTCAATTTTGATTCTGCTTTACTGCTTCTTTGATGGGCTTCTGAAATCTATTTGAGCTCTTGCCATTAGAAAGAGGATTAAGAGGCAGTGAAATTTCAGAAGGAACTTCTATGCCCTTGAACACAGCCTTGGTTATTAAGAAGTAGTCTGAAAGTTAGTTTGGAAGGGCTACAATCCAGACTGAGGTCATACAGGAGATTTTCTAAACACTGCAGAAATCCCTAATCTCTCAAATCCTCCTTCTCTTTTCTGATGGATGCTTTGAATTTGACCATCTGAGTCTTAATTCCTGGATTAAAGCCTTGGCCCCTTTTGAACTGTCTCCCCACATTGAGAGACTCCTTCTGTTTCATCAGTCATGTGTACATTTAGATGAAAGAAAGCCCTGCAAGAGCAAGCCCTTGAGGGACCCAGGAACCTGCAGGGTAGGGGAGGATGCATGATGAGAGAAGGGTGGAGCCCAGATCAGGACAGACAGGAAAATCTCAGAACACTGCCAACTCCACAATTTGACCGAGGTTGGCCTTGTCATTAATCCATGTCATCCTCTGTTGCCCGCTTGATCTAAGTTTAAACCAGGCAAATTTGATTATAAAGCTTAATGCCTTGTTGCAGATATTGATGGAACTGACTCTAAATAGACTCTATCAGTCTCCATCAATTACTGAGTATCTTCTATGGGCAAGATGCTGTGCTAGAGGCTTAATTTTACTGTATTCTTAAATTTTCACATTATTTGCAAAAGATGCAATTCTGGCATCTGGGAATCCAGTGAGGTCACTGTGTCTCTCAGATTCTGCCTCTTCAATTGTGTAAAATTGGTTGATTTGCCTAAATCATGGGATTTGTCTTAGTCCATTTAATGTTGCTATAACAGAATACCTGAGATCCAAATAATGTGTAACAAAAATAGGTTTACAAAATTCAGTTCACAGTTCCAGAGGCTTTAAATCCAAGATTGAGCACCTACATCTGGCAAGGGCCTCATGCTACTTCATAATGTGGAGGGAAAGTAAAATGTGCCAGCCTGCATGGAATGGAAGGGACAAAGGAGAGGACGAATAGATGAACTCTAGATAGGGCAGAGGGGCGGGAGGGAAAGGGAGAATGCATGGGGTTAGAAATGATGGTGGAATGTGATGATCATTATTATCCAAAGTACATGTATAAAGACACGAATTGGTGTGAATATACTGTGTATACAACCAGAGATGTGAAAAATTGTGCTCTCTATGTGTAATAAGAATTGTAATGCATTCCGCTGTCATATATAAATAAAAAAAAATTAAAAAAAAAAAGTCCCACCTACCAACAGTGCTGCATTGGCCACCAAATTGTAACAAATTTTGGTGAGGGAAAAAACACATTCAAACCATGACAAAACTTTAGGGAGTTCAGACTCAAACCAAACTGAGCCTCCCTGAGGTTACTTGCAAGAGGGAAGAGAATTTCCTTTCTCTCTTAAGGCAAGTAATGCCTCCACATGAGCAGGATTCAGCAACATTAAGTTTTCCATTCCCTTCCATTCCCTTAAACTAACTCTCTTCATGTGCCTGTAATCT